>NC_089811.1:24584321-25838071 GCF_029633855.1 Hoplias malabaricus | reverse complement strand
CACTTGTCCATTTGTTAATAAGTTGAATCAGACTAAATGAATCAAAGCCCAAATGTCCCCAACGCTAGGCTGCACATCTCTGATTTACAATTTTCAGTCATGTTACAGACTTCACGCTAATGATTTTTGCTCAAATTCTTATTGGGTGTAGTGTTATATTCTGCATGGGGAATTTAAACCCAGTTTATGTGGAAGGCTGTAATCCAATACTCTACATCAGCTGCAGTTCTCTGGGCATGCAGAACACAAATGCGTCGTTTCAAAATGTCAGATTTTTGTGTTCTTGAACTGGTGCCTATACCACGATTTTGCAATCTGTAGGCACTTAGAGGAGTCCTTAGAAAGCAGTCTTATAGATGTATTCTACATCTTACCTGCTACTTTATAGGCTTTAAGGTTGAGCATTGTGACCAAAACTGTGACTGGGAACCACTGTTTCAATTGGTTATGTTTCTGCTGACTGGTCCTGCTTTTGTTTACAGACAGGCCAGAGTAAAGGATATGCCTTTGTGGAGTTTGCCTGTGATGAGGTGGCCAAGATTGTGGCTGAGACTATGGACAACTACCTGATGGGAGAGAGGCTGATCAAATGTGTGTAACTTGTAATGTACACAAACAGCCAAAGCATTACTACCACTTTCTTGTTCCTACAGTGATTGTCCATTCTGATCTTCATTGGTCAGGACACCCATAGGACCACCCCATAGCAGGTATGATTTGGGTGGTGAGTCATACTCTGTGCTGCAGTGTAACTCACTTGTTTGTGGTTAGCGTATGTTGTTTGTATGAGTGGGTTAGTTATTAAACACTGTACATTCACTATTTGTACTTTTAGAAACGGCGACGACAATGGTCCACCGTTTAGGTTATGAGTTAATCTGTTGCTGCACAGATTGTGGTAATCGTCTTCAAGTCCATCCAAAACATCACCACTATGTCATTAACACTGCAGCACTGTGAATGATCCACCGCTCAAAACATACCTGGTCCTGTGGGCATCAGTTGAGCTGACAGTATGGACAGTGAGTGTAGGAACTAGGTGGTCACAATATTATGACTGATATGTACAATGTACACTTGGGGTTGACTTTTTTCCTGGTTTGCTCAGGTCATGTGGTTCCACCTGAGGAGATTCATGAAAAGCTTTTTGTTGGTTGTCAGAGGGTATTTACAAAGCCCATTCGGCCTGCAGCCTCACGCTATAATCGAGGTCACGGCCCAGAAGAAATGAAGAAAATGACTTCAAAGCTTCTGCGCAAAGAATCCAAGCTTCGCAAGAGACTGGCAGAAAAAGGCATTGACTATGATTTTCCTGGGTTTGTAAGTAGAATTCAGATTTAGTATTCAGTTTAATAGTTTTGTTTTATATTTATTAGTTATTTTGCTGTTTACCTTTTTAGCTGGATTGATAACTCTACCATACTTTCTCAGGCAGCTCAAGTTAAAGCAAAGAAAACCCAATCTGGTGCTGACACATCTGTCTGCAGTGAGGTAAGCTACGTCTTATTAAAAAAAAGTTAGTATGGTGTTAACTTTAACCCCTCCCTTGTTCTGGACATCAATGCCTGATGTCAGGGCACAGTCTGAAAATTACTCCAGTTTGTTTTCTGGAGTAAGATAACTGTGCCAATATAAACTGGTACATTAAGCTTATTGGCAGCTAATGTAGCTGCACAATGAAACCCATGCACCAACACGTTAATGAACTTCAAAGATCTGTGTTCTGGTGGGTAATTCTGATTATAACAGATGTTTTTACTATTTGAAAATGTAATACTAAAGATGATGCTTTAAGACCAGGACATTTCAGTTTAATTAAGTCTGACAACCAAAGTGGGTCTCTTGTTCTTTTGTACAATGTTCGTAGTCTTCTTGCTCCAATTGTTTTTAATGAATGAACTGTGATTATGTAGGATGCAACACCAGTTTGCACCCCTTCAGTCCTGGAGAAAAGAAGGTCGATGAAAGTAGACGATGATGACGTTGACGATGAAGTTATCGTCAAACCTCAGTGTACGTCAGAGAACAATGAATGTGAAGAAGACACAGAGGAAGAGGATACACATAATGATGATGATGAATCAGAGGAAGAATAAGAAGCATCAGAGGAGGAAAAGCAAGAAGAAAGAAAATAGTGCTGAGATTTGGACATCACCTTCAGAAAGACTCTCCTAAGCTGCAAAGCTGAAGTGTTATATGGAAATGATTAATTCTGCAGATGGTCATGGCCTCCTCAAAGACATGAGCTGAGGAACCCATTTCTGCTTTTGTACATGTTTAATTTTTGTAAAGTTATTTTATCTGTTGCTTTTTCATTATGGTTGAGGATCTCAGTTGATTTGTTTTAAGCAAATCAGAGCTTTAAGCACAGGTTAACTGTAAATAGTGTTCTTATTTCTGAAGAACAGAATGTTTCACAGCTGTTAAGCAAGCTGCTTTACAAGAACCGAATGGGTAATACAGAGAGCAGGTGAAAAGGAAGATAAGGGTGATTATATCCATGTGAAGGGGTGGAGAGTACAACAGTATATTGTAATATTTTAGGTCATGCTATCCATTTCTGAGAATATCATGTGAATTGTTTCCTAAAGAACAATGAACACTGAATATCTGCAGGTATAAGCATGTCATTGGTTCTGTTTAGTTGAATTTGTTGCTTTATGTACAATGAGCAACAATTATTGATTGTACTCTTGGAGCATATATTGTGAATGAGTGAACCCCAGCTGAGGCCATTTTAGGACATCCCATTCTGCATGTTACACATGCGCTATTGTAGGTATTTTGGGCTGAGGCTAATATCTGAAATTTCTATCTACACCTGTCTGTTAACACAAAACAATATTAATAAAAAAAAATCTTGGAGTAGCCTGGATTTTTGTCCTGTATTACTACTTTTCCAAAAACAGTGGCATATTCCTCTCTCAATCTATATCTTATTCTTATGCTCCATTTCTGTTATCTGTCTCTGTGTGTGTAAATATATATTGTAGTTGCTGTCTAATTAAAAACGTACAGTGTCTCCAAAAATAGGAACTTTACAGGAGCAGAAATAAACATGGAATTTCAGTGGAAGGCAATGTAAAGATTATGGAGCCTATTTGTCCAATCATTATAAAATGAACAACTGCTGTGTTCAAATGCTGCAGTAAAATCCACAAAAATTGCGAGACAATTTTCATTGGAAAGTGATCATATAATTAGGTATGACTTTTGGGTGAACAAGGAAAAGGAATTATAATTCCAGTGCTATTAAGTGTTTTTTGTCGTGCATTTACCCTTAGGTGTGTGTGGCCAAATTTTGAGCTTAAGCTACGTGGCTTAACTACAATCCTGCGTTTTGGAATACCTCACTGATCACTGAACGATGAAAACGGCTTAATTTAAGACGGTTTGCCAAATTAATTTGTGGTATTTCTTAAAGTAAACGCAAGGTGGCGCGCAGGGGTGATTTGTCCACAATCAGAAGACCACCGCAAGATCTTATAGATGTATCATTTGTATACTTTTTTATTATATGCTTGGAACGTACAGGTGGTCATTTTGAATAGTAAATGAAGGGCTATATTTGGATTGTAGTAAACAATAATTCTGATACTCTGGTCCCCACCACCTTGAGTAAAACCTTGCAATGAACCTTCCTGAATAACCAATGAATCCCAACACAAATTATGAATGCAACTTTGAAGAATGTCTCTGAGTATATTCCTGTAATGTTACTCCAAACTGAAGAAAAACATGACATGCTATGTGTAGTGTTGCACCTGCTTCATTGTGCATGTCACAACTTATATTTTACACAGATGTCATGATTTAAGTTTGAACTAAAAGAAACTATAATATAAAACCTTGCCAGAAAGCGTTTGAATATATCAAGGTTTGGGGAAACTGATATTGCAATCATATAGGTAATATTATAGACGAATATTTGCTTACAACAATGATCAGCATCAAATATTTAACTTTTGTTAATATTTCAGACTGCATATTTGTTGGACTACATATTGTTTGGCTGGAATAGAAAAAAAATCTTAATTTTTAAAGTTTAGAAGGTTTTTTTTAATGCTTTAACAGGTTTAGCTGGAACTCTTCGACCTCGCCTACATCTATGAATATTGTATCCGCGGTCTCCACCCACCGCCGCGCTCCTGCTGCGAGCTCTGCCCGAGTTGTGGTAAAGAAGCCTGGGTAGTTCGTCCGTCTGAAGCTGTCTTTGGAACACTGCTGTTTCAAAAATCAGGCTCGGCCATCACTACCAATTTTGCGCATTATACACTTTTTAACATAAATACCACACGAGCATGCTAACAATTTTAAAAGCTTGATATTCACTGGAGGGTCCCTAAATGACCTCACGAAGAGTGCGCAACAGGGAGGTGTGAGGACCTCTGGTGATGTTTATAGTTACTGTACGATTATACATTTAGCGCTACCTGTGGTAAGTCTCCCAGGGTGGGTGTACTGAGGGTATTTAGCGCATGCGCTGAGTCTGGAGCCTGGAGCTGGGAGAGACTCCTCCATGCTTCTCTTATCGCACTGTGTCTGAAAACACTCTTTTCCCGAAACCTCCAACGATTTTCAGGGAGAGTTGGAGAGGTGTGATTCTCTGGGAGTCTCCAGGTGTGTACACGGTTTGTATGTGTTTAATGAACGATTCTGTGTGCCGTTGTTGAGTGCTTTGTTTGAGAACTGACGTTAACGCCGTTAGCAGGTTTAGCTTTGGAAATAATCAATGAAAACGGCTCAGAGAGCTACTGTCATATACACAGGCCCCAGTTTTATTACACAGCCATACTATTAAACCTGGCGTTGTTGTAATTGTTTAAGACGTTGTTAAGATATAATGAAGCAGAGTGTATTTTGTATGACTGTCCCTCAGGCCCGGGACAATAACGTTAAGAGCAGAAAAGCTCTTTAGCCGCTGGCTAACGCTAAAAGGGCGATGACAAGACGCTTGTCCAGACACAATGAGAGACAATCGGGACCTTTGCTGCAATTCTGCATAGTTTCTGATTAAAACAGACGTCGTGTTTTAGTTGTCAGCGTTGGACAATTCTCATTTAAGACTCTGGTGCGGCTCGGAAGCGCATTTATTTTGGTTTTGCTCCACGGTGTTTGTATCGGCTACAGCTAAGGTTGGTGTTAACGCCAGTGCACTGGTCAAACACTCGAAACATAACGCGAACATGGACTAACGTCACAGTGAAACAACCAGATAAAACGACATTCACATACATTATAGCAGTGGACATTAAAGCAATTTATTTAAGCAGTAAAGAGGCTTTTTGGGTCACCGAAGCCTAAAACTGTCTGTATCTGGTTGAAGTCAGCGTTTTTGTAATACGGTTTAGCCCTGGATCTTTAATAAATAGTACGGGACCCTCGGCTTTGTGATTGTGAATTTGTGAATCAAAGCACAACGAATCATCTCTAACCTTGTTGAAAGTCCATTCGTTGATTTGGTGGTGTATTTTGTTGTTGCTGCTCTTATTGATTTACAGAAATGTTTTACTGCCTGTTTATTTTCTTATAAAGTTATGGTTGTTTTACTTTGTAGAATTCAAAACTGTATGTTATAATACCATTTGCAGTTTTTAATTACTGAAAATGTACAACATCTAATCTCCTTTCTCTGCAATTATTTCCGTCTTAGCCTTGGGTGGAAGTTAATCCTGTTGTTACACATTCCAAATGTTTTAGGCTATTCCTATTGGTCCATTCATTATGAAATGTTCACACATGTAAAAAACAGCTGATATTTTAAAATATCTAAATTAAATGAAAACAAATGAAGATGTAAGGTTTTATCCCATTATTGACAACAGTCATATGATAAAGTAAACCGTAATAGATAGGTTTATATTTGGAGTGCCATTCATTGATTATGTAAAGTTCCCACCACACAGTATGCCTTTTAAACTCCCCTTACATGGCTGAGGTTAACCTTTCTTTTCATTCTCTTGACCCCAGGCAACACAACAGAAGAGGACTCCTGAATTATGAAGCAATGTTCCAGTGGACCCTCCCTTTCGAGGTCTAGTTACCACTCTCAATGCTGCTCCCAGGCTTGGCGGTTTTGCTGTTGGTAACTCTTTGGCTAAGTCTCTCAGAAAGAAGGAAAGGAGAGTTGACAATCCACATCAGCTGTTGTCTGTGCACATATGGTGCATTGCTGCCATTCCAAAGCCTACATCTCCATGTCTCAGCCTCCAGCTAGCCCGCACACACAGGAACTGGCCTCAACTAGGACATAAACACTTTTTTTATTTTTTCTTATTTTCTTTTTAAAAATTTGAAAGTGGGGTGCTGGCATCGGACAAGCACAATAAAGGTTTTGCTTAGTTTTTCGTACAACTACCTCTGAGGTGGTGGTAGAAAGGCATAGGCAATGGAACCCGCTATGGAGTACTGTTTGGCTCAAGTGCTGCAAAAGGATGTTGGCCGCAGGCTACAGGTGGGTCAGGAGCTTATTGACTACATCAGTGACAGGGAGAAGTCCCATGACCTGGAGCAGGACCAGACTGCACTAGATAAAATGGTGGATGGCCTTGCTACCTCCTGGGTCAACTCCAGCAACTTCAAGGTAAGAACACATAACTAATACACTCCAAACTATAACCTGCAAATAAACATTTTGTTTGAGATGTGTAATGATTCGGCAAGAGTTTGTTTATTGGGCATCATGTCCATTTTCCAGAATTTGGCAATAAAGACCGTCCTGGAATTGATCTTGTCAGTGCATTCACCTCAGATAGTACTGGCTTTTTGAGGTCACTGTTAATTTACACTTATTCATGTTGACAGATTCCATGATCAGGCTCAAAACAAGAGCCATCATCATGTCAGTAACCATTTACAATGGCTTCAGGCACAATGTGTGTGTGTGTGTGGTTGAGGGGGGGGGTTGTTTTTGTTTTTTTCCCTGTCTTTCATTTTTAAGTGACCTGCAAAGGCCCAACATGCATAGAGAAGTCTTCAATTCAAGATGATGTTTGTACATTTGCTAGTTAGCTGATCACAAAGTAATGGTTTGGACTGTAGTAGTTTTGTGGTTAAAAGCTAGAGTCTATTCTGTGTTTGCCTTTTAGCTGAGTGACCCGTTACTGCAGTGTCATGCTGGCCAGAGCACACCACTCTAATGTCTGCCATTATTAATTGAGGTATTGTCTGGGAATTATGCCAAAATTAATTTTAGGAACAATTTCAGGGCACTTTTTTTTTTGAAAGTCAGACTAGACTACAGAGTGAGTACCTGATGTTTGTGCCCCTTAATTTTGTTATCTGTTAACTCTGTATAATTTTGTTCCTAAATACATTTTTATTCTCATAACCACGTCATTCAGCCTTTTAAAGATTTGGGCCATGAGAGTTAAACAGTCAGATTACACCCCTTAGCATTTATAAAAAAGAATTATTGTGAGTTGCAAACAGTACAAAAACATGCTACTGAAGTGTCCCCCCCCCCTTTTCAAAGCTGTCCTAGTAAGCCTTAGTCCTTTTAGATCTGGTTAAAGGGCTTCTGGTCAGCTGAGGCTTTGTTTTCTGACAAACATTTCAAACAATAATTAGCCTGGAAGGGCGGCATGCTGGCGCAGCAGGTAGTGTTGCAGTCACACAGCTCCAGGGACCTGGAGATTGTGGGTTTGACTCCTGCTCCGGGTGACTGTCTGTGAAGAGTTGGTGTTCTCCCTGTGTCCGTGTGGGTTTCATCCGGGTCCTCCGGTTTTCTCCGGTCCAAAAACACACGTTGGTAGGTGGATTGGCGACTCAGAAGTGTCCATAGGTGTGAGTGTGTGAGTGAATGGGTGTGTTGCCCTGTGAAGAACTGCCCCCCCCCAAACAGGTTGTATTCCCGCCTTGCGCCCAATGATTCCAGGTAGGCTCTGGACCCACCGCGACCCTGAACTGGATAAGCGGTTACAGATAATGGATGGATGAATTAGCCTGGAAGTGACTGGTGGAACTTAAATTCATTTTCTGACCTTATTTTTGTCACAGTGAGCAAAATGCTGACTTGGGGTAGTACAGTGGGACCTCTGAAAGGGTCTCAGCCAGACCACTCTGATGTATCGTCATAAATGGCAAGCAGTATAATGTATTCTAAAGCTTAGGTTTGGAAGTTGGAGAGAAAAGTAATTCACTGTTGCTGCTGTCTGCGAAAGGCATTCTGATAACTGTACAACCAATTTAAATATAACGGGCAGAGTTTTTAATATAATGTAATTCAAGGCTAATAAGGGTACAAGACTGCCCTGATCCAACATTAGCCCTCATTAAAGGGATATTTAATTTATCCAGCAATGTTATTAATTTTACTTTAAATGGTTGTGACCAGTGGTCACACTGCTCTGCACTGCATCACAGCAAAGTGTTCTACCTTTAAGCAGATTAAAGAGGAGCTATGCTGTGTGATGGGTACTGAGGCTTTCTCTGTGCATCTCCTGGCATCATTGGCAATAGGCAGGGCAATGTCTCTGCTGTGGCAGGCATCAGACCCACTCTGCTTTTTGGATCTTTTTGATGGACTTCAGCTGAGGCTCATACTGCATTTGCTTTAGTGAAAGATTTATTTTGAAAGTCTACAAATGAAAGCAAACTAAATGTTCTGCCTTCATGCTAAATCCCTTAATGATTCATAGAAATGTGAGATTATGATTTCAGTAGCAGTATTTTTATATGGTTGACACTACAGCTCTGTAAATAAAACATATACAACTGCAGTAGTGCATAATCCTATCACTGTATGTATATCCCTTAAGTAATGGCTTTAAAGAGAATGTCTGATTGTGGGAGAGAGGTTGTTTATTTATGTTCAGAAGTGCTGTGTCTTTTAATTGTATGTATGTATTAAAATTATTATACTGTAAGATATTTATTTATTTATTTTTAACATTTTCGTTGTTAAAAACATTAACATTTTTACTTCCATGCTGTTAGCACTCTTCTGAATTTAGAGTCAGTTCCATTTACAGCACAAACATAGGTATATTATCCACCTATGGAGTAGGAATCGAGCAATATCATCATCTCAGCTCATGCTTTTGAATGTTTGGAGAACTCTTTCTTGTCTAAAAACCTCCAAAATGGCTTTTTTATTGCGGGGAGAGGCTTTTATTTATTTATTTTTAAATACTCTTACAGATATTGGGGTTTCATAAACACATTAGACTGGTTTTGAGCACGCAAACCTATTGGAGAGCTAGCAAATGTTCAGGAAACATCTTCAGAATGTAATGAAAAGTGTTTTTTCCAACGTTGTGGCGTTTTCCAACATCACCTTTTAATATACAGTATAGTTCTTGGAGTTATTACAGAAATAATAGTAATTGTATTCAATAGGGGACATCTTTTAATCCTTGAGGTTTTTCATGGCTGCGTGTCATGTGATGTGGTAAAGTTGGACATTAAAAATCTTCTTTCGGCTGCTCCCGTCTGGGGTCTCCTCAGCAGATCAACCGCGATCCACACCTTTGATCTGGCACAGTTTTTACACCAGATGCCCTCCCTGATGCAACCCTCTGTATTTACCTAGGCTTTTGGAAGTTGGACATTATGGTTCAAGTATTTTTAGAAAATATTAGTTTTATATAAACATAGTTTTTATTTATATATATATATAGCTAAATATGCTACCATATAAGTAGTATTTTATAAGTAATGTAAATTATTTCTTTAAAAATGGATACTGGTATGTTCATTTTGCCACAGCTCTTTGGCATGTTTTATGATTCAAGATATTCCTCAGATTTAAATTGTTTTACAGGCAAGTAATAATGGGTTGTTTTTAATCACATTGTTTAGACAATGTTCAACATCCAGATGGAGGGAAGGAACAGACAAACAGAATGGAGGAGTGTGTGCTGTGATATTTAGACAGTATTACGAAAACAATATGCAAAAAAATGCATCACATCATATGTTCTACATTCTGTAATGGAGGCTGATTTTTAACTGAACTGAAAGATAAGCTGCTATCAAAGCATTTATAGAAATGTCTTCTCCAGACTCCTGTTAACTCGGACACCTAATAAAAGTATGGAAGCAAATCTGTCTCTTTGAAATATTCCTAACTTTGGATTTGCAGCACTGAAATTATGCATCTGAATTTTGTTGATTTTGAATTTGTCTTCAGATTTCCACCTCTGAATACTTTGCATCACAATTATGCATCTGAATATAATAGCTCTTGAATTGAACTCGTATTCATATTCACCATATTCAGATCCCAAAATACGAGTTAAAAAATTGAGTACACAGGGGGGTTACAAAGGATAAGCAATCGATTCATTAGGATTTTCTCTTTCACCTTAAATGGTGCATTAGTTGCATTCTGTCACCGCTAGATGCAAAATACAAACACAACTTCCATACCGTGGGAAAACTACACGTTTAGCTTCCTTTCGCGGCTATTATCTCTTTATTTTCAAAGTGTCTCAATAAACTGAAAGGCTCACTAAAGACACAATATAACAGACTATTGATATCTAGCTCTGTGCACAGAGACACATGGGTGGATGATAAATACCTGTTTTTTAGAGAGTAAATTTCAATGACTCGTTCTGGATGAACAGAAAAGAAAAAACAGGTCAAATAAGAGATTATTCACACCACAGCAGATGGTTTTCCAGCAAACTGTGTTCAAATCACACATTTAGAGGATAAAGCCTCTAAAGGGGCTTTTTAGTATTTTGTTTGTTTTCAGCTTCCTTCCTCTCTCTTTTAACCCAAACTCAAGGTTACAGGGCTTGTGTGTGATGTGTTTTTTCTCCCTCCTTCCTTCCACCTCCCCATCGGTTTTCTGAGTGTGACGTCACCAGTCAATGACCTCCCACAGCTGCCCCTCCCTGTGGCTCTTATAACGTACTGGGGCTGAATTTAAGTAATAATTGTGTTTTCAATCACCTGGCAATATTGGTTTGAAATAGGGCTGGGCATTTAATTGAAAACTAATCGAAATTGCCTATCAGAACTTAATTTTGTCACAGGATTCTGCCCCTGTCTGCCACATGGAAGCAACCTAAACTCTGTGGCAGCTAGTACCAAAGAAAAACACAGCGTCTGTGATTTGGACGTTAGGTGTTTTGACTGTAATTAAGATGACACTGAACAAAAAGAAGTCAAATGTAAATGATGAGAAAATACAGTTTTATCCACCAAAGCACAATCACACATTAAATGTAAACAGTGCTCAAAAAACAAGAGGAACAAGCTCACAGCAATATTAGAAAAAATGTCCCAGCTTTAAAACTGGAGCATATTTACAGTACAAGTCTCATCATCAAAATAATCGTTCTTTAATCGTAATCTGGTAAAATGTACAATTAATCATGATATTGATTTGTGCTCATATCGCCCAGCACTAGCTTGAAATATTGCAAGGATATTTATTCCAAGGGATTCATCCTTATTATAAATTTAGTTATAATAGTTAAAATTACTAATGTATACTAAACCCTTTAATAATGCATTTTGAGCAGTTCTGTTTTACAGCTTGTATTATATTATGCTGTAAGTATGACACATGCTGTCCTATTAGTTGCATTATTATTATTATTTTTTACTTCAGCATTGCTTCTTCATTTTTCAATACTGTCTTCTCCCATTACTGTGAAAACTGGTTTAAAAATATTCAATAACAGGACATTCTGATACAAATCCACCTATGTCTAGAGGCTGTTTCAGTCCTCCTTGAGCCGAGTATACTCTGGAGCATGTGCATGCGTATATCTGTCTCATGATTAGTGTGTGATGTGTGGTTCCAGGCTGGCAGCAGGAGAATGCCACGAAGCTTGCAATGCTGGAGACCAGGGAGGATGGGATGCTTAAGAATGGGATGAATAAAGAACATTTTTTGTAGCTTCTGTGATGTGTGGCTTGGAGTGTTTTCTTAATATGTAAAATTATTTAGAAATTGACCTATTAGATGCTTGATTAGAAAAAATATTTTACATTGAAGTTTACATCTGTTAAGATTATTCATGACACTTGGATTTCTGCAATGAAGTGATTGATTTGCCTCAGTGTAGGTGTAATCCTCAAATTCTGAAAATTTTGTAAATTATTTGTCGAATTTTTATAGCATTATTCTTTCACAAAATAACGTGTTCTATGCATCACGTGCACAGAAAACTGGTGGATGTCTGTATGCAGATAAGTTGTGCCCTATGATTTAAGCATGCTTTGTTTCAGATTGAAAGTAATTCTTGCAGCTGACTATAAATTAAATAGTATGAACGTTTTGGATCAGGAATTTTGTCGTAAAATTATCATTGCTATCAGTAGGGATGGGCAGTATCCAAATTTTTCATACCATCATACGGTCTCAAAATATTATCGCGGTATTACTGCAGGGAGCCTTTTATCTGTGAGCACAAAGTCGAGTGAACTTAGCTAAACACAGCTAACACAGTGCACACATAATAAAACAATAAAAACCTGTTTCTGAGACAGCAAATTTCAGCAACTGGTGCTGGAGGAACAGAAAAGTTAACTAGCGATATACAACAGTTCTACACTGTTTAGAAGTGCAGCTGGCAAATAGGTGCTTGTGGTTTAGCACACCACAGCAGATTTTTCAGCAAACTGAGGCTCAGAACACACACATTTAGAGGATAAAGCCACATAAGTCTAAATGCACATGAACATTTTAGCTGCTTTCTTAAAGACACAGAACAGAAATTTGACACACCACACACATGCCATAAATGCCACACACGGTATACAATATTATCGTTGTATGGCCCAACCCTAGTTAAATAAATTTTTGATGTACAAACTGAAATAATTTCACAAATTATGCCAGTACAGCTATAAAGATCTATGTTTAATTTTATAAACCTCAGTTTTGTTGTTTTTGTGAAAATACATTTACTTCACGGACAAAATTGGGGTCCATTTTAAGAGGCGTGTTTTTTAACAGCTCCTGTAGCACAAAATGTGTTTAAAAGTGAACTGTTTACGATTTTAGGAGTGGCAGCATTTGACAGAGTATTGCACCATTTGCAAATGACATCTTGTTTGTTGCTTATAAAGAAGTCAAATAACTAATATAGCACTTACCATCAGCCATGCTAAAGGGTGTGTTTACAAGAGCCTCAGTATCAGCTATGTTACCCCATGGTTGTATCACATTTCATTAAGTCTTCACAAGCTCTGGTGTGGAGACCATTCGCATCTCCCCATCCTGATTTAATTTTCCCTGGTTTCAAGGGTTCCTGGGGAGTGATGTCAGCACAGGAATGTGAGACAGGGCGCTACACCGTAGCTCTGTCACTGCGCCAGGTTTCTCCTGGCACGGTACAATCCCACGTCTGTCAAAACCTGGAACCAAATGACTGTTTGGATCTATGACCAATTTGTAGTAAATAATTGAGAATAAGTTGTAATATATTTGAAGCCTTATATTTTACTGACAGTCATGGTAATAAAGAAAATGGTGCAGCTAATTCTGTTAATATGGTATTATATGCACTTTTACACAGTTTCCATTGTTTGCACTGTTAGCACCTTCTCCCCCCCCACTCCAAGAACCGGTTTCTTTCCTGTTTCTTGGAAACTTGGTTCTCTCAAGTGAACCATACCAACATTTCCATCAGTTTAGATGGGAACCAAGGATACCTTCTCAGTGGGTTGCAGACACTGCTGTAGATAAATGTACAGAGTCATAACAAGGACATTGTTAATTCTTTGTTCACAGTGGGTTCAGAACAAAGTGAGATATGAGTTTTGAGCTGTCCTGCCAAGCTTCTGAATAGCGAAGACAAGTAGTCAACGTGCTGCATCGCTCTAAACCCAGCCCCAGAAACACAAAAACGGAGCGTGTTTTATTTGCATTTTTTTATTCATATAACAGATTATAAATGACAGCCCCCTCCAGGGAGGCTTTGTTCCCGCCTTGCGCCCAGTGCTTCCGCATAGGCTCCAGACCCACCGCGACCACAAACTGGATAAGTGGTTACAGACAATGAATGAATTATAAATGGCCGCCCCTTCCAGGGTGTGGTCCTGCCTTGTGCCCAATGATTCCGTGTAGGCTCCAGACCCACTGCAACCCTGAACTGGGTAAGCGGTTAAAGACAATAAATGAATAATAAATGACTGCATCTTCTGCGAAAAAACACTGTATTTGAGGCTCTGAGCTGTTCCTGAAGTTTTTTTTCTTTGGTTCAAGATGGGAACAACATTTTCTGGTTAGTGGAAAAGCACAAACTGGATCCATGAATGGCCATTTCATTAGAGTGAGAAAGAGGGGTGTTAAAGTCAGAACAGTAGTGTGTGTGTGTGATGGACTTGCACACCATCCCGGGTATGTTCCTGCTTGAGCCCAGTAATTCTGAGTAAGTTGTTCCCTGGTTCTTCCTGTAAGACTTTATGGAGTTAACAATCCAAGAAATGTTAATAAAAAAGTCTGAATTCAGGAGCATTAACCAGATACCCGATTACATGGCCCAGGCCTACTTCACTATCTTCCCCATAAGAGAACACAGACTGGTTTATGCACAAGTACTCTATTCCTGTTTTCGCTCAGTCATTCTCCGTTCATGTTTTGTCCATGCTCTCCATTATTCAGGGCCTTCTAATAAAGTCTGTTGCTGGGGTTTTATTCTGATTTGAATTGCATTTCTTCATTAAATATGGCAGAATTCATTTGTTTATATTTTGCTTTATTAAACAAATTATCAAGATAATTGTGTCTTCTGTTAGTGTTTTGAAATTGGCAATTTAATTTTAATTACCATTAAAGTGTGGAGTGTGGAGTGTGGCACTGTTTGTGCTTCTAGCTGAACCTCTATTGCTATTGTCATTTTGTTCACAACAGAATTTTTCATCTCTTGCTCTGTATTAAGTGTAAACTTCACTTTAACACTCAGTGCTAAATGTCATATTTAAAATGGAAATAGGGGGGATATGAACTGGGAATTATTTAATTTTATATATACACTCAGAAAAGGACAAAATAACTTAGCTGAGTTAAGTGACATCCAGACTTTAAGTGGAGGTTTGATAAACAGATTATTTATTTATTTATTTATTTATTTATTTATTTATTCATAGAATCCTAGAACCTGTGCCCCAAAACTGGACTGTGCTTTCATTCATTACTCCTCCATATTTTAATCTGATGTCAGAGCAAAAGGCCCAACCCCACTATCAGCACAGCTGCTGTGACAGCCCTGTTTCCCTGTCACTGAGAATAATGTGCTATAGTGATCTTAATGAAGTCTTCCATGCAAAGCCTTCCTATCAGTCACTACTGAAGTTGCAAAGCAGGGACGGATGGAACAGTAAAAGTGATGTGGTGTCTCCCTTTTGCATGGAGAGGCTTGGACACGTGTCAAGATCTGTTTGTTCACATGTCGTCTCAGCAAAGCTTTCAACAAACTGCTAGTCTGGAATGCTTCCACTGTGACCTCAGTTTCATGGTTGTCCAAAACAAGTACACACGGAAGTGTATTTCATTCCTGGAGTACAAGGCAGGTACCAATAGAAATTAGCAGTAAGAAATATATCATATTTCTGGTCTCAGGTGATATGATGTTTTCCAATACATCCACTTTCATATTTATCCTATTATCATCATCATTAGGGATGTTCTGATCAATTTTTTTTTTTGCCCCCGATCTTTTTTTTAATATTATCTGCCTATACCGTGTTCTGACCTGATACTTAGATTTTCCTAGATAGTACTGTTACACAGTGCACGCTTAAAGCACATTATAGTTATTAAACTCATTTAGTGTCTAAACATGGGACGGTTGGCAACTCTAATCATGTCCCTTTACACTCCAGCTCTGAATTTGACTCACGGGAATGTGTATTTTGTGCTGAACAAGAAGTGTGTGCAGAGTCAGATCACAACAACCTTTATAAAGCGTGCTTCAGGAGGAGGAAATGGAGGATTGGACTTAAGATTGAGCTCAGTAAATCCGATAAAGATCAGTAAAATAATTCTGTGATCGGCACAATACTGATCTTTGAGATCAGACTGGGACCTCCATAATTATTATACGGATCTGTCATTACTTATGCAAACAAGTATTTGGAGTTGTATTAATCAGCTTTAATTCCAACCAGTCATTACAACAAAAAAATCATAATCACCTGCAAATATGACATACAGCAGAATTATATCCTCAGTTCTGCTATGCAATTTCGGAATCATGTGGCAAAGATCTTTCGTGAGAACTATGTAACACTTTACGGCTCATAGCTCACAGGTGTTTACCTTGCTACAAGAAATTCTTGCTTGATTTTCCTGGTACAGACATTATGGCAGGGGAAGCAAGGAGGAGAAACAGAGTGAGAGGATGTCCTAGTTAATATTGGACTGTTTTTCTCAGTAGAGTGAACAGAAACAAACACGAGGACACCGGTTGGAATAGGAAGTAACGGCTGTGTGTGTTTGTGATAAGTTTTGTGGCAGTGTTTTAATCAGGTTTTTGAGAGTTACTGAGCAGTGAGCCAGGGTTTGAAACTGCTAACATTAGCCGGATTAGCTTACTTTTTAGTGTTAGACATCAATTCATCAGTGTTAGACTCCCATCTATTGCATTATTCTGCCAGCCAAAAAAAAAAAAAAAATTTAAAGAGGGAAAATTTGAATCCATTGTGTTGAAATGATGCTAGCTGTTAAGGTAAGTAAACAAAGGTAAGTAAAGTTGTGTGCGGTGTACAGGAACAAACCATGATGCAATCGCTCTCTAATTAGAGCGTCTCAATAATCTGCCTCATGAGGACAGACAACCGTTAAAATGCTGCCTGTTCAAACACCTGTGTGTGGTCAGTGCCTACTTGTGAATTTCAATAGTTTTTGGGACAGGCCTTACAATTAGACCTCCAAATAGTGATTGAAAACATGGTGTGTGTGTGTGTGTATATATATATATATATATATATATATATGTGTGTATGTGTGTGTATATGTATGTATATGTATATATATGTGTGTGTGTGTGTATACACACACACACACACACACACACAGGGGTTAGACAATGAAACTGAAACACACAAACTGGAAAACTGGACAGAAAGTCTTTGAGATGTATCCAGGGTAATGTCAGCATACCACTAAGAAGGACGAAACGCATCCAACAGGATTAACTGTGGACAAAAGAGGAAGCTGTCTGAAAGGGATGTTCGGGTTCTAATCCGGATTGTATAAAAAAAACATAAAACCACGGCTGCCAAAATCATGGCAGAATTAAACATGCATCTCCTGTTTCCACCAGAACTGTCCGTCGGGAGCTCCACAGGTCAATATACACGGCTGGGCTGCTATAGCCAAACCTTTGGTCACTCATGCCTATGCCAATGCCAAACGTCAGTTTCAATGGTGCAAGGAGCGCAACTCTTGGCTGTGGACAATGTGAAACATGTATTGTTCTCTGATGAGTCCACCTTTACTGTTTTCCCCACATCTGGGAGAGTTATGGTGTGGAGAAGCCCCAAAGAAGCGTACCACCCAGACTGTTGCATGCCCAGACTGAAGCATGGGGGTGGATCAGTGATGATTTGGGCTGTCATATCATGGCGTTCCCTTGGCCCAGTACTTGTGCTAGATGTGCGCGCCACTGCCAAGGACTACCAAACCATTCTGGGGGACCATGTGCATCCAATGGTTCAAACATTGTATCCTGAAGGCGGTGCCGTGTATCAGGATGACAATGCACCAATACACACAGCAACACTGGTGAAAGATTTGTTTGATGAACATGAAAGTGAAGTTGAACATCTCCCATGGCCTGCATAGTCAGCAGATCTAAATATTATTGAGCCACTTTGGGGTGTTTTGGAGGAGCGAAACGTTAGGAAACGTTATCCTCCACCAGCATCATGTAGTGACCTGGCCTCTATCCTGCAAGAAGAATGGCTTAAAATCCCTCTGACCACTGTGCTGGACGTGTATATGTCATTCTCAAGACGAATTGACGCTGTATTGGCCACAAAAGGAGGCTCTACACCATACTTATATTTGTATGTGTGTGTGTATATATATATGTATGTGTGTATGTTGGCTTAATTGGAGATTAAGGTTTTTCATAGTTCTGTTAGTGAGTGATGGAATACGGGGAGTGTCAAAGCCACTCTTCTTCTCATCCCTGACTCTGCAGTTTATACCCACTTCAAGCTTATCTGGCAGTTCCTGACCCTTAAATGTAACCTGCATTACTCAGCAAAGGAATCCAGCTTGCTCACCCGAGCCCCGTGGCTTGAGAGGTCTCAAACAGTCTGTCAGTACCATCATAACTGTGGCATGGTAAGCAAGTCTGAGTAAATGCTGGAAGTGCTGTTGTATGCAGATATACAGTGTGTAAAGGGATGAACCTTTGTTGTGGGTCAACAAACTTTTCAGTTTAAGCGTGCTTTTACACATTCAGTGTTTGGTCTGGACATTCAGATTTGATGTGAACCAAAATGGCATGTGTAAAAGTTGGCTTGGACCACGATCCAGACCAAAACAGGCAGTTTTATTCTGGATCAAACTGAACTAATGTCCTGTTTGTGTGAAGTGTGAAAGATATTTTTTGGATGGTTCAGGTTTCCGGTCCAATAACAGAAAGTTGAAATAATATCAAATATTATTGGATATTAGTGTATGTAACCAGGTGATATACTCACCGCCTTAACTCCAAACAAAAGCCTAAAAAATTTAATTAATTACCATAACCAGACCGCACTCCGTCTGTTAACAGTGAACATAATTTCACATAAATATTTTTAGTGTCAATAAGTGTTAGCATTTGTAGATTTTCACGAGGGAGATTAAAATGTAATGCAATAGTGCAGTTGGCTGTGTTTTGGGAATCTGCATTAATTAGTGAGTGCACCAAATTCAACCCTTTAAAGTGGACTGGACTATGTGAATAAGGAGCTGCTAAATAAACAAGCATTGTAAAAGTTAATAATGTTTGTGTTTGTCTTTCATAAGATATATCTTGGCCACAAATAAGTAGTATTAGATTTCATGTTCCTCTACAAATCAATCAATTTCATGTATGGGGAGACATATCTCATGTAGGTGATTATGACTCAATGTAATAGCCATTTAGTTCTCTTTGTAAATTGTAGTGTCAAAATAAATTGGATGAAATGTATACAGTTTGTATACAAAAAACACAAACCTTGGTTCGGACATTTGTCTGGCTTTCATGTGTGAAAAGGCTCTAAGTTAAAGGACTTCAGCATAAAGGGATAAAAGCATCTGGTAATGCAGGATTTGTCTGTTGACCATCATGGTTATTTTCTTTGTGGACTTTGTCCCTAAAGCATTTCTTGCTAGTCACTGACTGAGTCATTTTTCTGCTTGTGAGCATCTGTTGAGCAACGTTAGCCTAATGTTACAGCTGCCTTTATTTCATTTTGCCCCAAGCACTGGTCTGGGATGAGCTGAGCTAGGAAATGTGCTTTGAACTCCTGGCTCACTGATAATAGTTAAAGCTGATTCACAACTGGACAGAGCTTTCTCTGCAGTTGGGTAGGCAACATGGAGACGATAATGATAGCATGCATGGGAAAATGAGAGTATGGGCCTATGTTTCTGTCCTGTGGCCTTTGTCTGAGCCTGTTGATTTCACTCTGCTCTAACATAGCCCAGCTGTTCTTTCAGCTCATGGAAAATCACTGCAGAGATTTAGGGATCATACTGAAAGCACAATACCTGCAAACCTGACAGTCTGAATGTTGACAATTTTTACTACAGAGGAATCTATTGTCCAGAAGGGTAGGGGTAAGCATATCTTGAAGTATATTGTTCTGGGATATGTTTAACTATATGTCAGGTTTGGAATGTGGAAATTAAAACCACTCTGAAAGTATATAAAGACTTGTGTTAAATTTAGACCCCTTAGTTTAAATGTAACCATGTTGTAAAGGCAAATGGTAATAGTTTTAAAACAATAATTGAAATTACACACACATTATAGAAAAAAAAATAGTATAAATGACTTACATTTCATATACAAATTATATAAAGGAATTGGTAAATTTTACTTGATGAAACCTTAATGAGGCATTACATAAACTAAACGTTTAAATAAAATGTAACAAAAGAGAGCAACTTAAGCCTAAAAAGTCAATGTATATTTATAGTAGATCAACCTAACATCTGTAAGATGCAAAAAAAATTGTAAAACTCAGTAAACAAATTTAGATTTAAACTCTAATGTCAACTTTGAGAAACCTAACATCAGTATGTAATCAAATGTATACCGTGTTGTCTTTTGAATACAACAGGGCAGTACAGTTGTGCAGCAGATAATGTTGCTCTCAAAGTTCCGGGGACCTGGAGATTGTGGGTTAAAGTCATGCTCCAGGTGACTGTCTTTGAGGAGTTTGGTGTGTTCTCCCAGTGTCCATGTAGGTTTCTTCCGGGTGCTCCGTATTCCTCCCACGGTCCAAAAAACACACATTGGTAGGTGGATTGGTGGCTCAAAAGTGTCTCTTTTGAGACACTAATCTGCAGTGTTTTTATTCTTGTTTTTTTCCCTGCAAGCTTTGCATCTGTTTCCTATTAGCGTATTTACATTGAGTTAATGAAGACCCTCATTCTCTTAGATTATTTTGTTTGTTACTTAGCATGGCTTTATACCTTTGCATTTATACAAATGACTAGTTTATCTAGTAATCTTGTGGTTATGGGTTGTCTATTATTGTAAAATGTATTTAGTGGACTTACCTATTTGAACCAGATAGGTATGAACAATATGGTATGGATTCTGTGCATATATTCTAACTTGCCCGAATACAGTGCTCCAATGTTTGCTAAAAAATTATTAGACTGCAATGGTAATGGGGGCACAGAAATATTTTGGGATGCAGAATGAGCTGAATTTACAGGTTACATCGGTCAAGACGACAACCTAATGACAAGATCCACCCAGATATCTTGTGGTGATTGATGTGGGGCGTACCTACATGACAGATGAAATGAGATGGATTTAATGTGATTGTGGGCACAACTGTCTCATTTTGTTTATTTACTAAGGTTGTCAGTTAAAGCCCAGTATTAATTTCACATGTGTTGGCACCTTCCAGACCAGAAGTGCTGAAGCTGCACATGAGCAGTGCTACAATAAACAGCTTTCAATATTTGTGCATTTTTAAAATAATCATTGATAGTCATGACTTTTCTGGTCATTTAGGACAATCTGGAAACAGAAGGAGTGTAAAGAATTTTGTTCATCATTGCAAACCAGCTGTTCATTTCTTTGAAGCAATATGTTTTATTTGCTATACAAAATGAACTGTAAATGTACATGTGATGTTGTTAATGGTAATATAGGAGTCAATCTGAGGCTTGAATAATTTTGCCATATTTTCTGCATCAACCTCTCTCTTGATCATCTTGTGTAACAGGCAATTTATTCATAAATACTCGCATGAAATGTTCTGTGTACTGTAGCTTTTTGGGTCGATTAGAACAGTTGTTTCAATTGTTTTCCAAAAACATTGGAACACTGCAAAATTAAAATTAAAAACAAATGTCATTGATGTTAAAATAATCAAAACCCTCTATCAGTAGAAAATCGTCCAAACTTAGTTTATTGAAAAATATTTGCCCATTTTTATGTCATCAATTTATTGGCCACAGAACAGTTCTCCACTTGTGGTTTGATCTTTGAGTTTAACTTGTATTTGTGGCTGCAGGGACAAACTATATTTACAGGCAATGGTTTTGGGAAGTGCCCAAGCACTGATTTATACTACAGAAATTGGTTTGTTTTAAATTCAGTGCCACCTGAGGTCATGAAAATCTCAGTCAGCCACCATTTGGTTTTGGGTCTTGTCACTTGCATATCTCTGAAATATTGTGTGCTGTAGATTTAAGAAATATTTTTGAATTGTTTCATTAAAACTGTCTTCTGTGTACACTTTCACGGAATGTTGAAGCCCTACACACCTTTACTTCTGAAAGACCCAGTCGTGTCACTGACTTTTTGCCAGCTGCATTACTCATTATGCTTGGTTGGAATGTGCATGTGCAATGACTAGCTTTTGCCATAGATATGGGAGAGGAGAAGCTTCAGAGGGGTTGACGTGTGTGTGTGTATATATATATATATATGTATGTATGTATAATCACATACATTGTTAACCCCAGACTTCAGGGGGTTAAATGTAGAAAGGGAAAGTAGAAGAAACAAAAGCCCATGGAAGACAATACGACTCCTTTCCTGGGCTCTGTGGTAAGTGAGTAAAAATAGCCATAAAGAGTGTGGAGAGGTCTGAAAGAAAGAAAAGCAGCCAGTTGCTCGAGAGGGGGTTTGAACAGCACGCGAGCATGACATGAGTCCAGATCTCTGCATGTCTGTGGAGTTGGTCAATGGCTGTGGCTGGGAGTGGCCTTTATAGTGCTTTTCCACTGCATAGAACCTATACGACTCGACTGTACTTTTCTTGTACAGATGTACAAGAAAATATGTGAGAACTGACGCGTGGAGTTGGGTTCAGCCCAAAAGACAAAAACTATGCACAAATGCTTAATGCATAAATAGTGCCTAACTTTGTTCTGATTTTTAAAGATGTCACCAGCTGCATTCACTGGGGGAGCTGTGCTAGTGGAAAAGTAACCAGCTAAAAGCGAGTCAAGTCAATTTGAGTTGAGCCAATCCCATGCAGTGGAAAAGCACCATAGTGACTGATAGATCAACAAAGTACAAGAAAACCCTGTTGTCTTCTCAAGCAGGAATTGCTGTAGTTTTGCACATTTTGTTTTTTAATATTTATTTATTTATTACCTTTAGTAAAAAACTCGAGTGCATGTTTTACCCCACTTGTTTAATTTTAAACATGCAATATGGAAAAATATACACTTAATTTAAATGAACTAAAATAACTTAAAATATAAATGTTCTTTTGCCTCCTACAAGCCAGTTTGATAGCTTCCTTTAGCTTGTGTGGCTTAGATATCTCCTGGCTTGTGTTTTTTTTAAAAGACATCATAATTACTGTAATTCTCCTTTGTCTAAGAACAAAGGATTGGGATTATACCTTCAAGCCTCCATCTGCTGATGGAGCTCACATCTGAGTATGTAGGTGAATTACTGTGATGGCAATGAGTAGATATATTGTAAATTAGCAGAAACTTTAGAGAAGAAGTTTAATTTATGACCTGAGGGGGGCTTTAAAGTATCTGGCTTTCATTTCTTTAGAAAAACGAAGTATTTCAATGCACAGTAAGTAGTAAATCAGGAATTAGCTTTGCTTTCTCAGCTTTTGAAGAGATGGACCCCGATTAGATCCAGGGTCCTAATAACAGAACAAGTATTTACTATGTATGAACAGTCTCTTAACATTTTTATATATTTACTTTTCTTTTCTTCTTGTTGTTTTCCTTTTACCTAGTTGGCGTTGCTGGGAATAGACATTTTGTCTGCCTTAGTGACAAGATTGCAAGACCGTTTTCGGACCCAAGTTGGAACAGGTATGATTTATTCAGACTTGAAGTTTTTAGGGTCTCTGGATGTGATGCTAGACAAAGCAAATGTCTCATAGATATGCATTTCCTCATTCATAGGTGACTGACATGTATTTTTATTTTTTTTTTGCTGTTTGCTTTTCTTACAGTTTTGCCTAGCTTGATTGATCGTTTAGGTGACGCCAAAGATCAAGTTAGAGACCAAGACCAGACACTGCTGCTGAAGATCATGGACCAGGCTGCTAACCCTCAGGTAGTTGAAAATGCATGAAAACAGGACTTAAATCAGTTAATTGATTACCATGTGCCCAGAGGTGTATTTTCATAGGGTGGAAAAGGAATGTAGCTCTCCTCGGCAAATCTGAATTATTACATAGGACAGTGTAAAGGAGATGCAAGAAGATTGTAAACTTGTGTTCACATATTTTAGAACCGATATTATATTGTAATCATCCAGAGGCCTTACCACCAGAAATTCCTGGAGTATATTTTGCAAGAATGATATGAATTAAGGATTTGGAAAGTTTAAAATTAAGCTTTGTTTTCTTGGAGTTTGGAATCAAGTCGCTTCAAACTTCATGAAGAACAGTGGAATAAGGAATATCACACATTATCAAATTGATATTTTATTTCAATCATTGGTTTAATATGACTGCTTGCACACTTAAATTTTAGCCATCTAAAACAGCAGTCTCCCAAGTGATTAGTTAAATGACCAATTTCACTTAGTAAATGGGCAATTTCCCAAGCTTACAGAGGAAGGAGTTGACAAAACCTTAATGAGATTAGCAGACATTAAATTGAATTGAAACCAGTGCATTTGTTGGATTGTCCTTGCAGTATGTGTGGGACAGAATGCTGGGAGGATTTAAACACAAAAACAACAGGACCAGGGAAGGAGTCTGTCTTTGTCTCATTGCAACACTAAACGTGTAAGTCCCTGTAAAGTCATTGTTTTCTGTAATTAGTTTTAGGTACATCATATTAAAATACTTGCCCTCACGTATGTTCTCACTTCTGTAAATATGCATCACCACTAGTGTTTATTAAAATGCTGTGATATTGTGTGTTTAATTGGAAAATGAGAAGGTGGCATATTTATCATCCTAATGTAGTACTAAATCTATTTCTTATGTTTTTCTTCAGATATGGTGCCCAGGGCTTAACCCTTAGCAAAATTGTACCACATATATGTAATCTACTAGGAGACCCCACAAGTCAGGTATGCTCTTTTTTTTTTTTTAATTACATAAAGTTTTAAGCATAGGTATTTTGAAGGAATTCAGCCCTCTGTTTTAAAATGAGTGACTAAGAGTATTTTGATTCATATGTAAGATAAACTTTATGTGACATATTAAAAATTTAAAGCATGGGCTTTGTTTTCTAAATACCATTTGGTGTCCTCCTTTGAGTTACTGTTCCCCCTGGTGGTTTTTCTCGCTAATGACAGTCAGTTTTCTGTTTAGAAATTCTTGTATTGAAAACGTGTGTGTTTGTGAAATATATTTTTACTAATTTTTAGATAGTATTTCAGGCAGATAAGTGTTTTAGTGTAAAATATATTTATATTAAGTTAAATTTAAAAGTCCAAAAACAAACATTTCTAGCTGACATCTATCCGGTGTTCATATTTAATTAAATAGAATTTTGTAAGCAGCCCTATACTATGTTTTGTCCCCCTATGTTGAATTTATAAAGATGCATTATACAAATTTTTTAATTATATTTAAATTTGGGCAGCACCTTTGGATGAAAACTGCCTGTAGCTTTTGGCTTTAGAACATTGTAACTTTTAGAGCAGATGCATTCTGTTTTTTAATTGAAATTAGATTCAACTCAGTCTTTACTATGTAGATGCACTCTGTATATTGAACATTTAATTAACTATTTATCTCTTACTAGGTGAGGGACAGTGCTATGAATTGCCTTGTGGAAATATATAGACACGTTGGAGAGAGAGTTAGGGTGGACCTCAGCAAGAAAGGTTTACCACAATCAAGGTAACATTTCAGTCTCTCTTTTGCTATTTTGGCAGTATCAAATGCATAGTGAAATGCAATAAAGTGCCTGTATCTGCACCAAATTATTTAGTAACCAATAAGCACTTGTTTACAGGCGTGACTGTTTCATGAGTCAAAAGGAATAGTCGATCCTAAAATTTGGGTTAAATATAGCAATCCAAATCCGTAGCTGTTTAGAATTTGCTAATATAAAATAGAAAATGGGGTCCTACATCAAACTTTTTATTTTTTACTGGCTGCCATAAACTCCCTGCATGGAGATCAAGTAAGCCAAGCTTCTGTAGGGTTTGGCTGGCACTCTTCTTTTCTGTAACAAGTTCGGTGCTTTCTTGTGACAGCTGGAGTCTGAAAATAAGACCCCTAGGGAAGTGTGAGCTGTCCAATTTCTTACACTGGGTTTGCATGTACTCTCAAGCAGCCTAATTAAATTTACTCTACACCAGCGTTGTAATGATTAGATTAGCTGCTCTGACCCTGCACTGTACTGAGGAAATGCAGTTTCAGGGCTAACACATGCACTTGGAGAGGACATTTAGTCAGTTATTATTTACTTATTTATCGTTACTTTTAAAGGACTTTTTTGCCTTTATAGGCATTTGACATGTCTATGAGAGACATGAGGACAGACATGAAACCTATGGATTCAAAAGGCCAGTTTATTTGTATATATATTTTTTCAAATGCTGAATGCTCGGGACCCTTTAAAAGTCCTGAACATAATGAAAATATCTGAGTGTCTTTTTGCCCTCATGTCGAGACTGGGACCTTGTTATTGGCCTGAAGTTAGCATCTGTTCTTCTGATCATGTTTGTGTTTATGAAGCTGTGGGAGAGGTTCTTTTAGACCCTGCTTGGGGGCAAAAGCATGACACTAGAGCAGCTCTGTGATCCCTTCACTGTAAGCCAAGTTATTTATTTTCATTAAAAATTAGCTAGGGATATAAACAGTGTACATGGGGTTACTTTTGCCTTTTTTCCAGGAGGAGCCCATGAAAAATGTCCGATTTCGCATAATATACAGTGCATAATAGAAGTATTCATTCTTTTAACTTCTAATGAATATAATTTTAAATGCACATGCAAATTAGGGATGGGCAGTATCCACATTTTTCATACCGTCTCAAAATATTACTGCCGTATACGGTATTACTGCGGCAGGGGTGGGGGCTTTGGGGAGGTGCTCTGTCAGGCTGTGCTAAGCCTTATATCTGTGAGCACAAAGTCCAGTGAATTTAGCTAAACACAGCCTGACAGTGCACACTGACGCATGTGTTGATGATACAAAACATTTCTGAGAAAGCAAATTTCAGCAACTGGTGCTGAAGGGACAGAAACGTTTGAAAATAAGTGAAATAAGATGGGGTACACTGTTTAACACAGTGGTTCTCAAACTTTTTCTATCATTCCCCACCTCAGACGAAAGGGAATTTACATGCCCCACCTGTCCCATATCGCCCACAAAAAACGGTAATAAAATACACATCCAGGTTTTGAATTTTCTAATTTATTTAAGTAAATACCTAAAATATTAGATGGCTATAAGCTGATTCCTATGAAGATAAAGCAGTAAAATACTGCATTTATAATGATGTGGAACATCATTTGATTAACATTAACATTAGAGAGTGAGTCTGTGCCCCACACACTATGGAACTGTACATACTACACTACAGAAACACTGCTAAGGGCGGTGTATATATTTTTATGTTTAATATTTTCATACTATTCGGTGCAGCAGTGTGCAGTTTGGGATACCGCCAGAGATTAAAGTTAACTTGCTGCATGTTTAGAGTGCTTTCTCACAACCTGAACACTCATACGCTCATACTAATTCTCAGATCCTCTGTTACCCTAACAGTTATATACAAGCCACTTTTATAGCTGTAATTAGCCGTCATCGCTATCTGTTGCGCTCTTGTTACTGACCTCAAGCTCAGAGCTGGTAAAAGCTAACTTTATAAACCAGACTCTGATGGTGAATCAGAGGCCAGTAAACTTCTCTGATTGGAGCAGCTTTGTATTTGAAAAGGCGCAAGAAGACCCACTGTATCTGAATCACAGCCAAAACACGTTAATCTCAGTGGCGCATTTTCAAAATAAAAGCTTGCGAATAAAAGCATATTTTGGTTCCAGGCAAGCTACGTTTTTCTGGGGTCCTATCTAATGCTCATGCTAATGCTTTGTGTTTAAGGGCTATTAATGAATCCATTGTGAGTGGGTGCTTTTTACTGAATAAGCTTTATGAGCAAAACAAAAAGGCATTAATAAAGAAGTGCTCATTTCTTTAGATTCTTTGCGCCTCACCTGTAAAACCTACACGCTCTACACTTTGAGAAACTCTGGTTTACACGCACAGAGTATTTAAACGATAAAGCCATATACCTGTGAGTTCAAAGTTTTCTTTCTCTGTCTTTTAACCCAGGCTCAGCGCTAAACTTACAAATGCTACTAGGCTTGTGTTTTTCTACACCTGTTTTCAGACAGCCATTGAGCTCCCACAGCGCCCCCTCCCTGTGGCTCTCTTAAGTGCACATGAATATTTTAGCCGACTTTTAAAAACACAGAGAAGAAATTTGACACACCACCCACACACACCACATAAACACCGCCCACATTTTCAAATACAGCTATACGGTATTACCGTTAAACTGTCCAACCCTAGTGCAATGTTTCTGTCTTAATAAAGCATCTGTGACATGCCTTGATAACCACATTACATTTGACAAACCAGACCTGTTCAGAATGCCCATTTCCTGTTCATGCTCCTTTTAAATGAGAATAAGCCACTGCTCATATTCAGTGTGACTGCCCAGCACTTTTTTTAATTTATTTTTTTATTTTTTTGGTCCTTTCTTCTCCTTTCTCACTTTCTCCATGTTTATTTTTTTCCCTTTGCTTTGCTCCACTTAACCTTGTCTCTGCACACTTACATAAACATGGGTCCAGTGCTGTGATTAGCGAGACTCAGACATGTCAAGCGCTGTGAGTGTAGATGCACAGATGAGGAGGCGGGACAACTCTAAACTCTCTGCACTCTGTGTATGAACCAGCACAGAATACTCATTTTATGCCATGTTTTGTAGACTGTTGGCTCCAGATCCCCAGTGTAAAGAGCACATGCACCATTTTGTTTTTTTAATATGTCCCTTTCAAAAGGTACCAAATCAAATTTACTTGTTATAGCATACTTTTTACAACTGATGTCACAAAGCAGCTTCACAGTAAAGACAAAGTTTTGACAAGAAATGTAAAAATCCCCCAGGTGAGCAAGCCAAGGGCGACCAGAACAAACAGCTTTAATTTTATCAATTTTTTCAAAATTTTAGCAATAATTATAGACAGACAGTATGTTAAACCCTGCCATT
Source organism: Hoplias malabaricus (assembly GCF_029633855.1). NCBI lineage: Eukaryota > Metazoa > Chordata > Actinopteri > Characiformes > Erythrinidae > Hoplias > Hoplias malabaricus. The sequence continues at coordinate 25,809,267 of NC_089811.1, read as the reverse complement.
GTGCCCATTCAGTTTAATATGGAGGGCTAGATGGATAAATTGTGTATGTTACCAAATTAAACCTTGGACAAAATGTATAATCTTTGATTCATTCCATGCATCTATCATTAATGGAGGGGTCAGAATATGTGGAAAATCCCCCTTTCCACTTTTCATAACTATATGGAAAACCTTTCTAAATTCAGCTTTGCTGTAGTTTTGGAATTAAGTCATAGGTGCTTGTTCCATCCAGCATGGCAGTTTAAAGCTCTGAGGGAGTTTCAGAGGTTGGAAAGATACAGCTCTCTTGTGAAGTGCCCTGGGTAAGAATGTCTGAGTCACTCTTTTCTGACTGAGGCATTCTATGAGAGGGTGTAGGAGGAATTTTTCTGGAGGTGTCCAGAATGTGAGCCTTGCTTTCAGGGTGCACACGGGGACAAAATTAGATTTGTGGTGCTTACTAGGTCTTATTTATTGAAGCTTGCACGCCATGTCATTTATTTATTTATTTATTTTTATCAGTGAATTCTGGGATTCAAGAAGATTTGAACTGGTTATCTGTGGCACTGTTGTCTTAGATTTATTCCCTGTTTGCAGCTTGAGATTTTCTACAGGCAATCTAAAGGAATGTAGTTTAAATTAAAATAGTTCACCATTTTTAGTTGCCACAATAATGGGTGTTTTTCACTGGACATACAATCCCATTTTCAGAAAAGGTGGGACCCAGAGCAAAATGTCAATAATAACAGAATTCATATCATATCATTAAAACTTTCAAATAATTGTTAGAAATCTTTACACAAGAGAGAACGATCACGACCAGTATTAGCTGGCCATGGTCTTCAGATCCCTTGTGCCTGTAAACAGTTTGTTGCTGCAGCCACAAACACAAACACAAAAACCTTTTCTAAATTTCAAGTTTTTAAATGTTGTCTTAGTACTATTATAAAATAAGGTTTTAATAATTTACATATCATTTGTAATTTGATTTTTATTTACATTTTACCAAATGTCTCAACTTTTTAGTAATGGGATTGTATGTGTTTTGTACTGACTTATGTTTTATGGAAGACTTGTTATGTAATAATTAACCTATCTTGCATATTTCATTTTTTTTCAGATTGAATGTAATTTTCAGCAGATTTGATGAAGTCCAAAGATCTGGGAACATGATCCTGTCCACTGGCTCAGGTAAGATTTGGTTCTGATACTAGTCGTCTTCTTACTTATGCAGCTTTGTAATTGTACTTGACTAGATCCCAGCATTAGTACTCATTAAATGTAATTTTTTATGGAATATAAGATTGTTTAAAGGATTTTATTGTAAAATATGAGCCTATAGTTACAGCTACTCTGCTTGTGTAAAGGGTTTATTTGAAGGTAGTGAATAGAATCCAGATTTGATAACATGCTCCTCCTAAGGTCTTGATTAATTCTGTCTGCAGTGTTGCATCAGCATAATCCAGTCATACAATGATCTGAATTGGTATTTTGTAGTTTATAGCTGTTTTTTGCGTCATAACTGAGATGTGGTGGTTAACCTAGTTTTAGTCATTTCATTCATGTGCGTTTAAGAAAGCCACAGGGATTGGGCACCGTGGGAGCTCACTGAATGGTAATGTCACAATCTGAAAATGTGTAGGGAAAAAACCACAAACTCAGTAGCCCACCACCATTGTGAGTTTAGTGCTGAGTTTGGGTTAAAAGAGAGAGGAAGAAATATCACTGTCGGCAGCATCCATTGACCACTGATGAGGGTCTAGAGGATTACTAACACAATGTGGTGGGTGTGTCTAATAGGATGGGATGTGGGCACTGTGTTTATAAACTCCAGCAGCATTGCTGTGTCTGATGTACTCCTACACACACTAACAAAGCACCACCATGTCTGTGTCGGAATGATTTATGACAAAAATCATACCTGCAATGTAATGGTCTTCTGGGGCTTCTGATTGACAAACAGGGTGAAAGAGTACCAACAACTTATGCAGAGCAACAGATGGAGTTGATAATTGTAGAACTCCACGTGCTCCTATGTGGTCAGTGGAATGGACATAGATTGTCAAAATGAGGTTTTAATGTTATGGCTGATTGGTGGTGGATATGCAGTTAAGAACATTCATGACAGTAAAAGTCAGAACATACTATGCAAAAGAAAACACCAACAAAAATAAGCTAGCATAAAAATAAAAAACGACCAATATTAAATATACATTAAAATGACTGTTTTGTTCACTATATGTTTCAGAAACAACCATTAGAAATCAAAATGCCCAATTGTGTTGAATTGACGGAAGTGAGTTCCATCATTTTGCTTTATTTCAGAATAATAAAGGAAACAGCCTTTATGATATTTTGGTGTATGAATATTTTTACATTTTTTAAATGCTTGTTGTGGCGGCATTTATTACTCCTCGTTAATGTGTTTGTTAGAGATTGAGGCCAGCTTAAGCCTGTGGCCTAACAGAATGAGATCCAAAATTTTGGAAAGCCCTATAATTCTTTTCTCACACTTATTAGCAAATGTCAAATGGCATAAGTTAATCAATTTAATTGTAATGATTGACTCTGGAAGTGCTCTACCTGTGTAGGTTCCTTTGCAGTTGCCAGGAGACCAGTTAAAAATAAATAAATGAAATCTAGAGGATTTGCTTCATCTTTCCATTTTGCAGAGTGAGTGTAAGCATGACCCGCTGTTTCTTACTCTAGACTGACTATATACTCTGAAGGAGCTCTTAATTGTAGAAGAGCTGAACACTTTGAAATCTCACTGAATACCCAGGGATGCGTTCAGTGAAGTTGCCTAGCACAGCTTGCAGCCATATGTGTTAAGCTAATCATCTTAGTTTTGCAGTTGCAAAAGCTTTAATAACATGCAGTCGCAAGAACTGCATTACACTGCTAGTATACCATGTGGTTATAAATCTGCTGTCGGGGGCCTTGAGTATATGCACATTTTGCTTCCTGTGGTGTTAAAGCAGTGTTTTGCTTATTGATACACCTTCATCTTCCAGGCTCTTTTGTACAATTTATACAAGGAAGCAGGACAGCACACATGAAAATGACTATGTAGTATCAACATAAACTTCTGGAACATATTGTAGCCATGTCATTAGATGGGTGAGAGTGGGGTGGCTTTTGTATTGGGTGCAGTCACAAGACTAGAGCGGTAGGAAGGAAAGGGAGGGGGGGCGCAGGCGAGGACAGGGAGAGGGAAAGAGAGAGATAGAGAGAGGAAGGGAGGGAGTGTGAAGGATCTGGGGCAGCATTTCTGTGTTCTCTATGCTTTCTGTTAGAGTGAAAAAGACGTTTGTGCTATAACAACTGGAGAAGGTAAGAATAAAACATGGCACACCTTCTTTAGTTTCAAGGACAAATGTATTTACTGGCGACCTGAGCAGCAGCACTAAATAAGTGAGCATTTGGTTGAAAGTAGGCGTTTTCGTCTGTCTCAAGTAAGTAATCGCTTGTAAGTAAGTAATCCTCTTCAACAACATGAAGAGGATCCCCCTGCCAAGTTAAGAGCTAGTGTTGTTAACTAGTGTGTTAAAAATGTTCTGCGTATGTGACAGCTTCAATATTGCAATATTTAAAATAAAAAATCTGTTAATAATAAAGGTCTGACAGTCAAATTTTTATTATTATTTATTTGGCAGGTTATAAATGGTTGTTAAATATTGTCATTATTGTTTGCTCTATCCTTTAAATGAGAAACCTTGAGGGTTATAAAGAATAATTTTAAGTAGTTATGGTTATTCAATCACAACCTGTTTAATCCAAACAATGTTATACAGTGGTTTTGAACCTGTAAAATATTAAATGCTAAACTTTAATATTAGGTTTGAAGAAATACCTGTAATCATCTCTTTTAATATGACAAAGGAAACAACTGATTTGTTGGATTTTTAAAGATGATCTAGGTGGAATAGGCACGTTAGGCACAAACTCTGCCTCTGATCAATAAAGAACTTAGATAAAGAAAAAAAAAACTTTTATTTATTTATTTGTTTGTTTGCACTTTTTTTAAAATTTCCCTTATATTTCTGTGATCCACTTGTTTTATCTTCAGCTTTCAGTCACCGTCTCCTTTGTTTTGGACTTGTTTCATTTGTCTCCCACCCTTTGTCTGTTTTGTCTGGCTTTGAGTAGAATGTTAAACAGGCTCTATTGCTGTCTATTTTTGGAGAGGCTTTACATAGATCAGTGTTATTCATTAAACCACCAGGAGGGACACCTGCCTTTTCCTTTGCTTATAAAGTTATCTTGTTTGTGCTATATTTAATCCAAATTGCTTTTGCAGTTAAACTGAAACCATTCTTATAGGGGATCCATGTCTGTCTTGGATGGTTTTAGCTCAGTGGTTATTAAACAGGCAAGCTTCTTAGGCAATATTTTGGGATCAGCTGTGTTATCCTATGTCTATATCTGGTAACAGTTAAAAATTTTGTAGGGATTTCACTTCAAATGATGAGTATTTGTTAAGTACAATAAAGCTAAGACTAAATGCCTGTCAATGCAAAAAATGTAAGTGTACGCAAATATGTGACTCAGCAAAAAATTAGAGGTGTGTGCTAAGGGGAAGGAGCAAAAAGGAAAACTGTAGTTCTGCTGTAATGTAGGAATCTCTTCATTTCTGAGGTCTTGAGTGATACTGACAGCATCAGCTCTGAGTTGCTGGACGTTTGATTGCTGTTAGCATCATTTACTTCCTTTAACCGGTATTGTCACAGTACATTAATTTGCAATGCAATATTTCTGTGTTCAAATTGAATGTGAATTCAGCTGAATAAATGCCTATTACGCCCATGTGTAACCAGCTGAAGTGGGTGTATGAGTTCATGTTTGTTGCTGTGCACAAGCAGTGTAAATGTAGGGCTCTATAATTTCAGGAATGCGGGGGAAAACAGACAGAAGCACAGAAACGAGAAATAAAAAGGGAACGCACACATACACAGAATTAGAAAATCTAAAAAGTTGCTATAAGGAAACTGTAAATTTATTTATTTATTTATTTATTTTTTAATATCAATACTCACTACAAGTCCCAAGTGCTTCCCAAGTACTACGAGTGCTTCTGTTTTTGTGCACATACATGGACGTACATCACAGTGGGTGTGCATATAGTTGGCTAACTGTTGTTGTCCAACACACTAGCTTAGAGTATGGCAAAAGCATTGAAAAAACTGAAAAACAGCAAAATTCAGGGTACAGCAGTATCCCAAAGACTTTTATGAATCAGGCCAACAACTTTTCTGCAGGTTTTGTCAGCATAAAATAGACTGGACACAAACAGATACCTGCAATGATCACCTGAAGTCCAAAACACACCTCAAGAAACAGGCGTAACCAAACTCAGCAAATATGCTTGTCCAAGTATCTATTGATTATTCAGCAGTCGTCGAATGCAAGGAAGTGAGTTTGTGGAATAATGTTGCCCTTTGTGCGAAATCCAACATACTACTTTAAAAAAAAATGACATTCTTTTTTAATGTTGCTAAATATAATTGCAACAGTTTCAATAAATGCAAAGTTGCTGTTTACTATTGTTTGTTTAATTCTATTTATTTTCTTTTTTTAAAAAATAAAAAAATTTGAAGGGTAAAGGGGGAAAAAAAAAGATAAATGAAAACAGAAAACAGACAAATCCCAAGTTACCATAGTGACCAGTTCATGGATTACCAAGTTAAACTTTTTCCCTTTAAAGTGAAGGACTTAAGTCTTTAATAGCATAGTTTTTAACAGTGGAGAGAGCACCGCTAGGCATATATATGTGTGTATATATATGTGTATGTATATGTGTGTGTGTGTGTGTGTGTGTGTGTGTGTGTGTGTGTATATATATATATATATATATATATATATATATATATATATATATATATATATATATATATATATATATATATAACAAGCCTAGTTTTGCCAGACCGACATAGTCATTGTCATAGAGGTGTTTCTGGCATTTAAACAGGAAAAGCCCAAAATACATACCCTTGTCATTGGAAGGTCTGGAGAAGCTTTGGTGCTTCAAATCAATGTCTTTGTTTACATGTGGTTTTTGTTGTACATAAGATATGGAAGACTAATTATTGCAGAAATGAAAAAAATTTTTGTACATTTACGTATGCTTTGTTTTTTTTTGTTGTATTGGGAGTCTACTGAAAACACCTGGGGTAGTGGAAACTGGCAGCAAATATCTAACAATTTTGAGTGTGGTTTGGCATCCTATGAATGGACTGATACTTTTAATTGTCCTTATTTAAAACTTAAATTATTGATGTATTGATTTTATTATTTTATTTATTTTTAACTTGCTTCTTTATTTCCCCGATTTCATGGCTACCTCTTATTTCCCAATCGTAGAACTAATGCAGTTCTCAATGCTGAAATACAGTTTGCAATAAATCAAGTAAAAACTGAAGTGCTTCATTGCCCCAGTTTGAAAAGTATTTGGAGAGTCTAATTCTTTTTCCAAAGCCTCTTTGTTGATTGCAGCAGCACAGAGGGCTATGCTAAAATGTCTAAAAGAATGTTGTTTCTTCCCTGTTTTCCCTGAACCTTGTGCTTTTCCTTCAGGGAGGAGTGTTATTGTTCAGTATTTATCATCATTTCAGTCCGAAGGGCTTCAGCAGCTGATATTATTCAGTGAGAACTGTGTGGGCAAACATCACGTGTTTGGTTTTTACACTTTAAACATCTCTAATATTTGTCCCGGCTCAAGTAATGTTGCCTTACTGGAACAAATAAGCAGGAGCTGGAATGTTGGTACTTTTTGCATTCTTTATGTTGACACTTAAAGATTACATCACTGATATGCTTTTGAGCAAAGTATGAGTCACGTGTTACTGTTGGCACCTTAGATTTACAATTATATCTACCTGTCAAGAAAGTTGTAATAGTGACTAAGCTGCCACCATCTGCTAAATTGTGTATGAACAGTACGCTCTGGAAACAAAGCTTATGATGTAACTAATTGAAAAGATTTAGTCGTTGCTTGAATAGAAAGTTTTTAATCTTGAAAAAAATATATTCAATACTATTATATAGATGTACCATTTATGCTTCAATGAAATTTCAAGAAAATAAAACAACAAAACAGTTAAATGTTCTTCCCTTCTTCCCTCCCCAGTGTTTTTTTTTCCTTCCCCCCTACCTTTTCTTCTTCCTACCCTCTTTCTTTATCTCCATATTAACACACATTCCTTGTGTCAGTTTTGCTTTGTTTAAACTGTTATGTCACACAAACTCAGGTCTAGCACTAGGTAATTAAAAACTATCCTTTATTTTAATTTATTGAAAGTATTTTTACTTTAATTTTCAATTACAATATTGGTTAGAAATATTGGAATACAATATTTTGTCCAAATTGTGAAGGCCTAGGCAGTGCAGATATTTTGTCTTGCGCATTTGTAAAAAAAAAAAATATATATTTTTATTATTATTTTTTTTATATATATATATACTGATATTTGTAAGACTCTGTATCTTTCACTCTCCCGGATAAAACCTCTTTTGGCTCCTTCCTGTTTCACTAGTGTCTTTTCCTCTTTCCTTGTATACTGATACGAGACCATTGTTGTCCGGCATGCTTTAGATTTTTCTTGTCTATATAGTGGAATTGTCCTCCTTGATATATTTTTGCAATAATGTCTATATTGCTTTCATAGGATGGATACATAATTAAGCTTTACTGAAAACTCTATAAATGTATGGAATTGATCATTAATGGATTTGTTAAATTAATGTTCTCTTAAATCTTACCAGCAGTGAAAAATATTTTAGACAAATTCAAAAGTCCCTATAATAATACCTGCCATGTATATCTTCATATATAATGTATATGTCCATTGCTTGGTCATAAAAACATGCCTGGACCATTTTGTACTTATTGCACTTTTAATTGCAATTAAAATTGTGATTGAAAAAACTCAGGCCAGGAGGTGGGACAGCTCTGAGGTGCCTGTTATCTACTACCACTTTTACACCAAAGGACTCTGGTTCCATTCAGAATTCTTGGAACCTTAGTACTCTATACAAATTGGCCCCCATTTCCACCAGTTTAGATGGGAGCCAAGGATACGTCATCAGGGGGCATTGTGGGGTCGCTCTGTTCCGGATACTGTGGCTGAATTCAGCCCCAGTGCCAAAGCCAAAGATAAACATTCAAGAAAGTGTCATTGTTCACTGTTTGCAGCAGATTAAGATCAGTATGATAATAATACACATGTAAGTGATGTTCAGTTCTGTCTGTTAAAGTTTGAGTGTTTCAGTATATGTTTTTAGCTCTGTCCTGCTGAGCCAGTGTAGTATAGCAGCAAAGAAAAGTATCCAATCTGTCTCATCTCGCACTGACCACAGCCCCAGGCTAATTTGCCATTGACCCGTGGTGTGTGTGTGTTTTTTTTTTTTTTTTTTTTTTTTAAATTATTATTTCTTTTAAGTATATATATAATATATATGCAAGCTTTTTTGAAGAGGAAAAGATGATACAAAATACTTGTACAACTGTGGCACAGAAAAAACATAAATGGCTACATAATGCTTGGAGATTTTTATTTATTTATTTTTATTTTGTAACCCTCTTGAATAGACAGTTAAGCTTTCTGGGTCTTTTTGTAGATTAATCAGCTTAACATTTCTGTCACTGATTGATTGAGTGCTCCTTGCACTGATTTAGTCAGAATGTTAAATGAATGATGGCATTTGCTCATTTTAGTGTGCCTCAAAATGACCTTTGATATGCTTCTCAGCATTTCAATCTGTATTGCCCTTTTTAGATTTTTTTTTTCTCCTCAAATTGCTTTACAAATAGCATAGGATAGGTGCTGAGCCTGCTATTAAAACGGTTAACATAACATGTTAGTTTGAAAGATGACTATTTAACTAGTTCAATCACAAATTAATTACAAACTGCTTTGCTTTGCCTTTTGCTAATCTTTCATTAAATTTGTCAAAATCCACCTTCATACAGAGAACCCCAATTAGCAGATCACATTGAACACATCATACACACAAGAACGTTTTATACTCTTAACTTTCCTTTTAATAACAACTAATTAAAACTTCTTAAGGACAGGGTGCAAATTGGTGCAGTTTTTGTTTTGTCATGCAGTGCCAACCTGAGGGCTTTAAAGTCACACTTGTCCAGTACTGGCAATCATGTGCTGAGATTTCCAGTCTTTTTTTTACACTCATATGTGCTGTATTTATTGTAATTTGTCTGTTTATTTACATTTAAATTCTGTACATTTGTTAGAAACACAGAAGCCTCATCCACATCTTTAAACTCCAAAGACCACCCCATTTTCAACGAGGTAGTGCGTTATGGCTTGTCTTATTTCAGTGTTTTCATACAGAGTAACACTCGCAAACTACTGTAAATTATTAGTTTGTTGACTGGACTAGTTTAATGCTACGTTCACTTGGCCATATACTTGTTTATTCAGCACTAGTGGTACTTTGAAAATTTTTTAAAATCATCAACATGCTGCTTTTCCTGAGGCCTAAAACACCTAGCGTTTGTTCGCATTACAAATATAATGATTTTCATAGGTCTAACTTGCTTCTTGTTTGTGGGCATCTAAGCAAGAGCCTTGAGCCACTTCTGATTGGTCACCATGCCTGCCCTGGGCAGATCGGTTGTGTTACTAAACTCAGTGCTACTCTCGCTCTCTCTCTTGTCCAAATTGCTAACCTGCAACTGTGGCTTGTGGCTGTCACCAGAAACAGAAAATCACTTTCCATAGAAATTGAGCTTCCAGTTATAAGTAAATATTGCATAGCACTTAATCTGGGCTTTAGGATGGATGACCTGAATTCTTTAGAATCCACATAGATGCAGAGTGTGATGCTCAAGTTTCGTCAGCATACTTGTTACTGGTTATTGTTTAGTTTTGTAGTGCTTGAAACAATGTTAATGATTTAAAATTTGATGATGCTTTCTTTATATATACTCTGTTTCACTTCCTAGGAACAATTTACAATTAACTGTAGGTTTAGTAGATCGATATTGATAACTAGGTCTGGGCGGTAAAACAATATCGGTATGTATTCTGACAGACATTCATTTATAACCTTATATAACTTTTCAATACAGTGTTCAGTAGTTTCACTAGTTGATTTAAATATGAAGTGTGTCAGCACATAATGAATACAGTGATTGGATTGATGAATAAACCCCAAGCATGCTCCTGCCTTGGCTCCTAAACACCTTATCAAATCCCTTTGTATAATGGACAGTGCTGTGTGTGAAGCACAAACATCAAATAATCTGTAGCTTTCAGTTGCTTATTGAGCAGTGTTGAATGAGTAAATAAGATAACTATAGATAAAATCTAGTTTTAAGGATCACTTTTTGCCATTTAGTCAGTTTATATCAAAACCTGTACTGCCCCAACAAAGAGCGGGAATATAATTGCTGCACAATGATTTATGGTGAATAAAGTGTGGATAATCGGTGTGCTTATCTGCTGTAGAGTGATCTGCCTGGAGTTTAGCCTATGAGCTTAATTAGTAATTAGTGAAAAAAAAAAAATTACACCTAATGTTAGGCTGAGGCCATCATACCTTGCTACATGCTAGCAATATAATGTCATTTAAGTGTTTGTAACTGGCTTGAACACAGCATAGTGATTGAGTTCAGTTTGAGTAGCCAACTGTAACACCAACATAAAAAGGATTATACATCATACGACACACAGCAAGTTTTTTAAAACTTGAAGAAATTGACAACATGACTATGCTTGTGTTCAGACAAAAGTGTAGTGTTTTAAAGCAGAGCTCCAGAGTAGAGTCTACACACCTGAAGTTTTGAGATCTTTGTTTAATTAATGCAATTATGACATTGGACAAAATGTTTATGGTAAGAGAATTATGTTACAGTTTGTCAGTATATTAGCCTTTTTATCTGGACAAACCAAAATGTAACTTTTCAAAGGTCTAGTGAAATTTTGTGAGTGAAAGTCACTATTACAAAATGTTATGTCATGATAATTATTAACAGTGATTAATAGAACAACTTACTGTAATAACATTTTAGGCCATATCACACTGGCCCAGTTAGAACTGAATGCCCCTCATTTATTCACTGGCTATAGTGGAATGTTTTGAGGCAGTGTAACTTTATTTTAACCCTTTCCTAATTTTGAATGTTTTGCTGGCTTCAAATTCTACAGTAAATATGATCAAGTGGGTCAATAAAACATCAGAAATATTTTCTTTGTACATTTGTCAGTTACGGTTTCAACAGACTTGAAACTCACATATGTTAGGTCTGTCCCAAAACCTAGTGAGCTCTGCACTGACAGTTCCTAGAACACTGCTTTAGTCAGAGTGATTAGAAAGATTTTGGTCACATGCCTACTAGTGAATAAGCAACCATGTTTATCGGTGTTTAATAGTTGATCAGCTTATTTCTGACCTGAATCAATGTAAGCTCTGACCCCCTCCTTTTAGTGCACACAGATACACATGTAACAGTGAGTTGAGGGGTGGTCAAACCTTGCCCCTCCCTATTAGCTTTTGGTAAATGTCCACAGAGCTGAGATCAGGCCACAATTCAAATGAAGATGACATCACATCCCACTGAGAAATTGTTCCTTCAGAGAGAGAGAGAGAGAGAGAGAGAGAAATAGAGAGATCCCTGTAGCTAACCTCATGGATATGAGCTTGTGAAGGAATAGGATAATTACTGACAGCTTACCTCAGGTGATCACTTGCTCAGCATTTTGTTTGGATAAAACCTCTCTCTCTCTCACACACACACAAAAGCTCTCCTGTTGTCTGAAATGTCCAATAAGGGCAGTGGCTGACCTTGACTGAAAGGATGCTGAAGAAGCTGATGTGCAAGAAGATCTGTGCCCGTAAGCTGCTGTGCTAACAGTGCTCTGTTACGATTCATTTGTTTTTGCTAAAGATAATCTACGCTTCTGCTGTTTCTGAGCTTTCTGCTGTCTTTTTTTGAGTTCCGTAATTGTCTGCTGTTGAATGGTGTGATGCCGGTTGTCAAATGTGCTTTTGCTTGTTTTGAAAATGTAGATTTCTATAAAATGCTATTTGTACATGGAGACTACTTTTTCTTCCCTATGGAGAATATTTCAAATTGTCATGTCATGTCATGTCATAGGAAAAAACAAACAAATTTACCGATATTACATTTATATATATATATATATATATATATATATATATATATATATATATATATATATTTAATATATAAAATTAAATAATTATATATATAAAATATATATATAATATATATATATATTTTTTTTGTTTTCACTTTACCCAAAGTTTTATCAAAACTTTTTTGAATTTGTATTTCAAGTATGGAGTGATGAATTAATGTCTGACCCCATCCAAATGCAGTCAAAGCTATATTGCTTTCATGAGGTGGTGCTTTGAATGTGTCTAAACAAAATACAATGCACATCACTGCATTTCCTTCAGGGAGCAGCACACCCTTCAGTGTTTTTCCACTGTTGATATTGTATTTCAGTGTGGCAGTTACTTCTTTTTAGTGAGTATTTTGAAATAAAAAAAGATGCAAAATCTTTTTTCCCCAGACAAGAACTTTGATGATGAGGACTCAGTGGATGGGGGAAGGTCTTCATCTTCGTCCTCTTCTAAAGGCTTCTCCAGCAGCAGGCGAGGAGGGAGTATGGGCTCAATGAGGCGACCCAGCTCAGCTTCGGGACCCCGAGCTGCAGGTTATTTCTTCACTGTCTTCAAACTTTAGCTTATCAGTTTAGTGCTGAGTGCAAATGTGCTTTGTGTATATTAGTCGTCTTACAAAGCCTCACTCACATACTTATGCTATTTTATGTAATCGTTAATTGATGGAATTTATTTCCTGTTTTGGCAGCTTTGGTCTCCAGATACCTATTATTTTCTTGCCGGAAATGCAAAATGAAAAAAAAATAAAAGCCTTTGTTATTTTCCTATAGGGAAAGAAGGAGCTAGTGCAGGAGCTGTGGATGAGGAAGATTTTGTCAAGGCTTTTGAAGATGTCCCTACTGTGCAGGTAATCCTCCAGAAGTGAGGCCACAGTTGTAATAAAGCACAATAGTTTTGTTACTGTTGATTTGCATTACCTTTATTTACTAAATTTATGAAAACATATCCTTTTTTTGACAGATCTATTCAAGTAGGGAATTGGAAGATTCCTTCGCAAAGGTTCGTGAGGTGCTGTCAGATGACAAGCACGACTGGGAACACAGAGTTGCTGCTGTAAGTAAAGCCCAGTCAACCACATATTTGCATTTTGTCAATCATAACACTTAACATTCACACTGTTCTGAAGTATATTGATCTTTATCCGTATTTTGCTTCAAAAGGAAACTCATGGCTAGCTTTTTTGCAAATGATTATTATTTTCTAGCTGAAGAAAGTGCGGTCACTGGTCCTGGCTGGAGCTACAGAACATGAAGGTTTTCTTCAACAGCTCAGACTTTTGGAAGGTGCCTTCAAGCTCTCTGCAAAAGACTTGCGGTCACAAGTCGTCCGAGAAGCATGCATCACCTTTGGGTATGGATTGCTTGTGTGTGACTTGTCCTGTTCTTTCATTACGTTATAATGTATTGCATGATTTTTTTTATTTTTATTTTTATTTTTTTTTTAAACTGAATTAATATGTTAACAGCAAGAGTAAGATTTGTTTGTAGGGGAAATTTGTCTTTCAATGCATTCAAGAAATGTTATGTTTTAAAAATCTGGAGATATAATCGGTCAGCTTGTGTTATATATTCTGCTGCTTTTTAATCATCTGTTTTTGAAAGTGGAATTAGATCAAATATATGCTGAACATAGAAACTCATGCGTGCTCCTTTAAATTTAGTTTGGATTATGGTGATGGAGCCTGTTCCACTTCAATTCCTTAATTATCTCATTTTAATGTATTTCCAATGAGGTGAGACTGAACTGAGTGAAGCGTTGTGTAGAATCTTACTTCTAAAGAGCAGTTAGATGATGGATATGTGAACAAGCATCATGTTTTACTGTCATCCAAATGTCTGGCTGATACATTTCTCTCTACCTGTAATCAGCCCATTTTAATGTTTGGACTGAATTTTTTGAGTGATTATTTCTGTCGTCTCTTAGACATCTTTCCTCAGTGTTGGGAAACAAATTTGACCATGGAGCAGAGACCATCATGCCCACACTGCTCAATCTCGTACCAAACAGCGCCAAAGTCATAGCCACATCAGGCGTGGCTGCCATCCGTCTCATCTTACGAGTGAGTGTCCGTAATGTATATGAGGATCTTCATTTTAAAAAATGTTTAATGTATTATTTACAACTTAAGTTCACAGTTGGAACTAAAGTAAATAAATTAAATCTAAATAATCTCGCAAGTCACTTCTAAATCATAATTGTTTTTTTTTTTATAGGAATACAAATTTTTTTTTTTCCTCACTCATATAGCATTTTTTTTCTCCCTCCGTTCTCAGCATACACACTATCCTCGTCTCATCCCAATTATCACCAGTAACTGCACATCCAAATCTGTGGCTGTTCGAAGGTAAGGCCATTCACATCTATTATATCACAATATGAGTCGAGTACCACTCATATTTTTCGAATATGTTTTCTGTATACCTCTTTCTAAATATATTTTTTTGATATCTTTGCTTTAATAACAGGAAAAAACAGAAAAAACATGTTGTCATACATATTATATTCTATTTTTTATTATTTTGTTTGCAGGAAATACTATTATATCTATTCTGAATGTTTTGAAAACTGTTGAGGGATTTAATTAATTAATTAATTTATTTAATTGGATTTGTTCAACAGACAGCTGGTGTTAATAAAGAGCTTATGAGCCTAGTTTATAAATCCAAATTTTGGAACAGACATGCTTACAGGCCCATTATCACTGATAAGACTGCTTAGATACTGAAATCTACTGGCCTTAGAGAAACATTCACCAATTTTATTTATTTATTTTTATCCTGTAAATAAATATTTCTTTTGTACAGAAGCAGTAAAACTAATGTTACTGAAAATAGATGAAGTCTGTGGTACCTGAAATCTTTTACACAAATGAAAAGGCAGGTGAAAATTTGGTAAAACTTATTTTTAGTCCAGTATTACTGGATGTACATACAAAGAAAATTTCTGCCGTTATTGCTTGCTATGAATTCTTCAATTTATCAAAAAGTTTGTACTGTCCAGTGTTTGAGTGTTTTAAGATGCAAAAAGTGTGCATCCAGGTGTTGCCCTGATCAGGCCCCTGACCCTGTGTATCCTTTACAAGATCCTGGCCTTGTCTCACCTACAGTATTGTGCTTGGCCATGCTGTTTTAACTCTGCACCTGCCTTTACCTCCCACAGAATCACTGACCACCTCCTCCTTCCTCATGCTCATGTGTCACTAATATTTTACCTTCACATTGATATAATCCAATTATCTGTCATCAGTTCACTTCTGTTGTGTTCTCTGGTGTTGACCCGAGGAGGATGGGATCCTTCCAAGCTTTCTTCCTCGTGCTCTGAGGAAGTTTTTCCTTCCCACTGTTGTCCTTGGCTTGCTCAAAAGAGGCTTGGACCAAGATCTTTGTAAAGTTGTTTTGTGACAACGCTATATAAATAAAATTTGATTGATTGAAAAGGCGCCATTTTTCCCTTTCAGGCGGTGTTATGAATTTTTAGACTTGCTGTTGCAGGAATGGCAGACAAATACACTAGAAAGGTAAGTCCAGAAAGAATGCATTGTTTAAAATAAGTAATATAGTCCGTCAGAGGAAAACTCTTAAGTGTCAGAAAAAGTAATAGATTTTTGCATTCACAGGAAAGGTGTGTATTCCCACATGTTGATCACTCAGCTCCAGCTTTTGTGACATTTAACTTGTAGTGTGTGTACATTACTTGTTTCATCTTGGCTGAGCGGGTGACTGATGATTCTTTTCATGGCTCTTAATTGATGAGCAGCAACCATGCGTTTCTGCTGTTTCCATGGCAATATTCCCTGGAGCCCTTTTAAAAGCGGTGCCAGGCTCCCACTCTCTTCTTTCCATTTGGGCTGCCTTTGCTGTTGAGAGGTCTGGTACCAGGTCCAGGAAGTTTATAAAGATACTGGGGGTGTCTTATTGCTGGAGACTAGCTGTAGGAAAGAGGGCAAAAACTGCAGAGAAGGTTGCTATTGGTTTAAGCTGAAATTAACCATGTTTCCGTACTATCCCAGGCATGTTACAGTTCTGACAGAGACCATCAAGAAAGGAATCCATGATGCTGACTCAGAGGCCAGATCTGTAGCAAGAAAGTAAGTTTATTGAGCATTTGATTTCATGTTAGGATGGGATGATTATTTTAGAAATAATTCAGACTGACTTGCCAATTTTAAAATTGGCCACCTACATTTTATTCTCAGTGTCAGTATTTTTCATTTTCCATAATGAGGCTTTGTTTTTGCACCATGATCAGGTGTTATTGGGGATTTCATGGCCACTACAGTCGAGAGGCAGAGCACCTGTTTCAGGCTTTGGAGTCAAGCTATCAGAAAGCCCTCCAGTCTCACTTGAAGAGTTCTGACAGTATAATGTCATTGCCTCAGTCTGATCGGTCTTCTTCCAGCTCTCAGGAAAGCCTCAAGTAAGATAACTTTACACACTGTAACACACCCTTTATCCAGTTACTTAAAGAGGAATATCAGATGTTTCAAAACTTCTGCACAGATGTAAACTTTTTTTTTTTTTTTTAATGTTTTGATGTGAATTTATCATAGTAAATTCTGTGCTTGTTTAGCCAATTCGAAACAATGTAAAAGGATGTCTAAGGCAGCAGACAATGTGTTCATGACAATTTCTGTATTGACTTCATGCAATGTAGCCTTTAGTGGCATTAAATGCTTCAGATGCCTGGTCCCTTTCATGACCACTGAACAATTCAGAAGCTGTATTTGATGCAAAGGTTTCTCAGAAGAGAACATTTGCATCAAACCACTCAATGGATGTGTTTAAGTTTAACATTAATATATGTGGGGAAACCTGATTCACCTTTAATGTCTGCTAATTATTTTTTGCTTTCTAACAAACTTTTGCATCTTTTATTTTCCTCAAAAGATCACATACATTGGGGAGAACTTTTCTAGTTTTCTAGGCTAAGGACATTTACATTGCAGCTGTGGCAGAAACCCTTACTAAAAGAGCATGTGCAGTGATTGACTGATATATTCCCTAGCATAATGAGCCCTAGCTGGATATTAGGTAGTGATCTCATGTCTGACATTCAGGCATGAATCTCATGTCTGCTAAGAGAGAGTGATCTCATCACCCTGCATGCATTATCACTAAAGTGCTACAGTGATGTTCTCACTCACAGCTCAGCTGATTCAGACAAAAGAACCTAGCCCCATCACCACAGCTTGTATTTGCAAAACTTGCTAGCACAGTCACAAAAATTCAAAGCATAGTCGCTAATGATGTTGCTTTTGAATTTAATAAGGCTTATTTAAATTTTGAACACATCACTGTGGTCTGCCTTGTGAAGACTTTTTTTTTGTTTTTTTTTTTTTTTTTGGCTCTTTTCAGTTCAGCTTAGTTTTGTTCGTGTGTTGCCATAGCAGTCCTGTCTGCTTTAATCTGTTAGCGAAACTAATCTCCCCACCAGAAAGACTCCCGAATCCTTATTTTGTCAGATTCTTTACCCTCACCCTAAAATGCTGAGTGTTTTTTACAGAGCATTTGCATTGACACACCAGTCACCCTTTGAAGACAGCTCATCTGAAGTCTCTGTCTATCTTTCTTTGCCCTTCCATATATATTGCTGTGATTGATAATTTGCTGTCAACTTGTTTAACTTTTTCCTTTAGTCGGCCACTGTCTGTGAAGAATGTCATAGGAGGCAGCATGAGCAGAAGTAAGTTCTTAGATGTGTGTTGGCTTATTTTGTTTTATACATTTATGGGTAATGGGTCAAATGACATTTTTAATGTTGATATTGTATGGGAAAGCAAGTACACATCCTCTACACAGAGCATAATTCAGCACTTCTGCAGTTACTTTTTTATTTACTCAGATCAACTTATTGGGGAAAATAAACATTAAATGTGACCTGTGCAAAATTTATGTCACAAATTAAAAGTAGTGAACTGCAATTGGTAAAAAAAAAAAAAATCATGTTTGTCTATTCATGTTTGTCTATTCCGCTATTTAAGAGCATGCTAACATATTTGTACTTATGTAATTATAACTTGTAAGATGTAATTTGACCAAGTGCTTCCAGAATTCTACATAACATTTTTAAAAATGAATTGATTTTTCAGTTTTATGTAATGTATTTAGAGATCTAATATGCATCCCCTCTGGTCTGACTAGGTAAGGTGGTAAGCTCCAGAGCTCCCTCCACACCTGGCTCCCTCCAGCGTTCCCGCAGCGACATAGACGTGAACGCTGCCGCCAGTGCCAAGACCCGCATGTCCACCGTGCCCTCAGCTTCCCCATTTAGCTCTGCTGCAGCCCTGCCTCCAGGATCCTATGCCTCCCTGGGTAAGACCCAAATCCACCTAACAGCACTCAGAATCATTCTTAGAGCACTGAGATGTTAAACACCCTCTAGACATACTTTCTCTACTTTCTTCTATAATTACGCGTTTTAATGAAACGCTCAAATATCACTGGCTTTTATGGTCATTGAAGCCCATTAATAAACCTGATGGCCACCATAGGTGCTATTAAGCTGTGCTCTGATGAGGAACAAATGACTGTGTCACTAATGCCTTAAGATATTTTAATGATGGTTTAGGTAGTTTATACATATTATTTATAATAAAAGTAGTTTAGGTATAATTATTCATTTATTCATTTTCTTAATCCTGTTCTTTCAAGCCATAGCAAATGCTGAAGAACTTAAAACTAAATGAATAAATTAATAACTCAAGTTAAACTTATGAATTATGAGGAGTGCAAACAAGTCGTTTTCCTAATCTGGCCTTTACATAGGTTTTCCCCTACATGTTGTAATGTGTAATACAGTTAATCCTTTGTTCCCTTACTTGCAGTCATGAATAATTATTGCCTTCAGCTTGAATACAAGACCTAACTCTGGCTACAACCCTGTCTTCCACGCTTCCTCCAACCTAACTGACTCTAATCTCTGCCTCTTATACTTTTCTTCACCCCGCACTCCCCTGCTTTTTTTTGCCCCAAAGATGGTACACCTGGTAAAATAGATGGTAAGATTTGTGTATGTATTGGTGTGTGTGTGTCTTGGTCTCCACTCAACCCTATGGAGAGTAAAAGGCAGTGTTGTCCTTTGTTCCCTGTATGTCAACGCCAACTTAACAATGGTGACTCTCTTTTTGCATGACTTGTCTGCATGATGTACCAAACCCTCCCCAAAACGTATTAATAAACTGTTGTAATCGACTAATTTAGATGTTTTCCTGTTTTTCCCCCTTGATAATTTGTATTTAAGAAAAGCCCACCCAAGGCTAATTTTACTTAGCAAAAAATAATTTCAAACTACCATTCAGATGTTTCAGAATGTATATTATAATTATATATTATGATGACTAGAATTGTTTTAATACAAAATATATAAGTATAAACAGAGTATATATTATTACTGTTTTAACAACAGACTCTAAATGTGTGTGTGTGTATTTGTAATTTTTGTTGTTAAAATAGTAATAAATACATACTTTTTGTTTATACTTATGTACTTTGTATACATAATTTATTTTATTTAACAGGTTATCTGTACATGCTCTTCTACTTTTCTAGCTTCATTGTCCTTATCTTTTAAGTGGGCATGTCCCTTAAAAAAAAGTTGCATGAATTAAAACAGAATATTTTTAAAATGTTAAAGTTTTAAGCATAGCCTGTCCTTTATTCTTAAAATAACTTTAAAATAAATGAGTGTTACACACAATAACAAGTCTAAGTTACTGGATATCACATGGCAACATTGCTCTATAGGTTCTGTTTACCCACTTCAGCAGTGTGTTTTGTAAGACTGTCAAGATTACCTAATTCAGTTTTTAAATGTTTGGTGCCTGGAATTTTTATTATTGTTTCCCTTTTAATGTTTGTCCTTTCTCATTCCTCTTTCTTTTCCTGTTTCTTCCTTGTAAGTCCATGCTGTTTCTGTAGACCTCTAACACTGTTCTTGTCTGTGTGTGATTCTCTGTAGGTCGTGTACGCACCAGGAGGCAGAGCTCTGGCAGTGCCGTCAGTTCTAGCACTACAGTAACGGACAGCCGAGGCCGAAGCAGAGCGAAAGTGGTGTCTCAGTCCCAGCGTAAGTGCTAACATAACCATCTTTTCTCAGACATAATTCAGGCAGCTCCAGCAGATGGCGTCTCTTATCCACAGCCAGCATTCAAAATGTGTGGGAGCATCATTTCCATTTCAAGTAAAGCATACTCTTGCAGTATGGCACCTCTTTCTTGTGGTCATACATTTTGCATCTCTGTGGGCTGTTCTGTGTTCTTGTAATGCAGACTGGCATACTGATCAAAGTAGTAAACATGCAGTCCAGGGCTTTAGCCTTAGTTAAAGTGACAAAAGCACGAGTTGATAACACATCTTGCCTGGTGCATGCTGGGTAATCATGTCACATTGAACGTCTTTTGTAACTGGCTACTTTTCACCTGTCCTACGGCTCTCCTCCATAAACAAGGATCCAGATCAGCTAACCCCACTGGTGGTAAGACCCCAAAGTTCATCCAAGCAAACCTAATACATTGCCACCTGACACAAACACTACCCTGCATGACTTTACCCTTCATATTTTCATCATATCATAGAGCATGTTTTAACTGATTCTATTTTTCTTAAGTGCAGAAAATGTTGTTTTGGTTGTTTTGTATGTGCATATATGTTTTTGTGCATATGTATTTTTTTATACATGTTTTCTCCTTTTAGAGTTTTTTTTTTCTCTAGTGTTCTATTGTGTCTGTGAATAGTGCTTTGTTCTGTCAGCACAAGTGTTGTCATATTCACATTGTGTCTCCCCAACAACAGAAATAGATCCTGGAAATAAATAGTTTGGGAGTCCGTAGTTGCCTTCATTTGATTAAAGCTGAAATCTCCTACAGATGTGCCAAAATTGTGATATGTGAATTTTATTTATTTTTAATAATTATTTAAATATTAGTTTTAGGTTTACATACTTAAAAACAAGACTATATATCACAAAAAACAATCTACACTGTGGAAATTGGGCTACAGACCTATACTGCTGTGACAAAAGAAAAAGCACTGAGATAAGTAGCTGAATTCAGCTTTGACATTACAAGTTATATTTTGTGAGCAAAATGATTCTATTACTCAGCACTTACAGTCCATGCAGAAATTGTTCTGTTTTGTGTTAGTGAATGTTCTTCTGACTTTGTTCCTGTCAGCTGGCAGCCGTTCCAGTTCCCCTGGAAAGCTTCTGGGGCATGCATATGGCAGAATCCCTCGAGCCACTGCCACACCTACAGCTACACCAGCAGACAAACGTACACGGGTCCCAAGAAGCCAGGGCTGCAGCAGAGAGACCAGCCCCAGTAGGCTGAGCCTAGGTAAGCAAACACTGATTTAAGAGCTCCTCACTGGTTGAGAGCTCCTCAAATCTGAAGGCCTACAGAGAACATATGTAATATTCACAAATTAGTTCAGGAAAAATTGTGAACAATTTGTAAATCTAAAAACTGATACTTGAGAAACCTATACGTGTTACAAATAGAAAATTGTTGTTAACTACAGGCTAACACTGGTGGGGAAAAGGTAAGATTTCAGCTTAGACCCAACATTGCCACCAGCCGTGGAAAGAATACACAACATAGAAGAAAGGCTGCTTTAGCACCAGTGATGTGTTAAAAATGCACTGATGTGTTTACAGCATTTTAGCACCATCTCATCCTCCTTAAAAACCCTACCAGTGCAGAACCTGGGAAGTCCTCTCTAAGGAATAATGGCTCAGCATTTGCTTCAGATTGTTGATGACGATGCTGTTGCTGTTATGTTCCTTTCTGACTGAGTGGCTTCTTGCTGCTAACTTGTTTCTGTATTTGATATACTTGTTACAGAATAATGGTAAGGATGACTAACCAGCTCCTTCCATTTGTGCTTCTCATCAGCTTTGTCACTGTTTGTTGAGATCATTGTGTCTGCCAGTTCTTTGTTAAAAGATTTCATGTCTGTACTTCTGGAAAAGCTGCCTCTTTTAAGATCTGACCAGTAAATATTTCTGCTGGCAATTTGATTTTAACTGAAAGTAGTATGAATCCAAACACTGATCCAACATTTACATTTGTAATTGAATTAAACAGCATACATTGTTTTTATTCTTCCCTCAGTTTACTGCATATATTTGAAAATTTGAATTAATATTAGTATTTTTTGTTAGTCCGTGTTTTTTGTTGATACATTTTTAAATGTTGTGTTGTCAGAGGCTACTGAACTGTCTTCACAAACTAATCCAACCAAGTTGTCAGCATTTGCTTCAGTGTCTAACCTTTTCTGAAACAGAGTGAAATCAGAAGCTCCTAGCGCAGCGCTTGTCTCCCCAGCAACCATCCTTTGTCCTGGTTGTGGCCTTAATATGGCCTCACTAACACCCTAACGTGTGTCCTAACAGCCAGGCTGTGTGGTAAAGCTCTTCTTCCTGCTGCTTCTCCTTACCGCACGCTAGCCCGGAGCAGCCGCATTCCCCGCCCCAGCATGAGTCAGGGGTGCAGCCGTGACACCAGTCGCGAGAGCAGCCGTGATACCAGCCCCGCTCGGGGCTTCACTCCTCTGGGTGAGTAAACCATGCAGGTGACTGATGGAGCCCACCATCAGCAGACCACCCTGCCCCCTCTTTAAAAACCTGTGTACTAGTCCATATCCCTCTAGTACCCCAAGTATCTTTCTGATCCTTCTTTTATGGATTTTGCATCAGACCAATCAATTAGTCCCCATCCCAAAGCCCCCTCAATGATTTTACTTCTGTATCTTGCTTGCCCTCTGTTTTGCATGCAATTAACATTTTTAAAGTTCTTCAATAATCACTAATTACACAACTTTGATTTTCCAAATGGCCAAGAAACCCTTAGTGTTTGTTTTTCTTCTCTTATAATGTCTGGGACAAGAGAATATTGCATACATTTTCTTGACTGCCTTAATAAATTTACTTTTTAGGTGAGGGTAATTTTTTATTAGTCTGTGACCTACACTTTCAGCAAGATATATGGCAGAGAGAAAAAAAAGGCAGCAAGTGTACTACAGTACACACCTCATTGCATCCTGTGTTCATTGTTGATCTGCTTCCACTGCTTGCGAATGTCTTAGAAGGTGGAAATGGAGAAGTAATGTGCCTCTCCCACTGCTTGGTCTTGGTTACCAGGGTTACCAGCCTACCATTTGTGTTTCTCACTCATAGAAATAGACAGAAATTTGGTTTTGAAGAAGGCATATTGAATGTTGTCTTCTGCCAGGGATGGCACTTGGGTTTGGGTGGTGTAGTGTAGCACTAACCCTCCCTGGGGTGTCACCCCCTCCTCTTCCTGTCCTTGCAGCCTCCCGACGCCACTCTCGCTCCACCAGTGCGCTGTCCACGGCCGACCCCGTGGGCCAGTCAGGTGACCTGCATGCCCCCCTCCCTGCCCTCCACTCAGGGCAAACATGCTTGCATACTGTTGCTCACACATGCTAAAATGTTCACACTTCATTTTAGATCATTTGTTACTGTTGATCAATTGTTAAATAGGCAGTTGACCAGAGTAAAGTATATGAGTACTACATGAAGTGTGAACTTTTATGCCTGTTATTTTGCCGTGTTCATGCATATGTTTTTGTTGCTCGTCCTACAAATGCATATTTACTGCCTGTAGCTTCATCTGAGTTGTTTATTGAGATAGTGTAATTTATTTATTTTCCCTCCATCTTTTTGATGCATATTGGGTTTTTAATCTTTGATGCATAATCAGAATGACATATTTTCTTTCCAGTCATCTTCTCATTTGTGATTTATTTTAATGGCATTTCATGTCATTTTAAAGCTCTATTGGAATTCAATAATATATATGATTTTTAGAGCCTCAGTGGTACAGGCCTACGGTGCTACTACTACATTAAATGAATACCTCCTTTTTTATGCCTTGCAATTGATCTGTAGTTTGTTCATGAGGTTGGTGCCATATGATTTTGCTATGCTTCAGTGTTATTTGTGTTACAGTTACTCATACTTTGCCATTCTGTATGCTTATTTTTCTTGATTTATTTGTAATTTGATCTCCATTTTATCTTATACCTCCTCTTTTCTCTCCTCTTTTCTAATTATTTTGTTCTCTCTGAATCTGTCCAAATTCTACTGTAAATTTCTTAAACTGCAGACATGCAAGGTAAGTATCTTTTTTGTTTGCTCTGTGTGATGATCCTAACCTCTCCTGGTATTCTCTCATTCCTCTCAGATCGATTTGGGCTAATCCATCAAGCCCGTATTTCTGCCTCTGTAAATGCAATGAGAGTTCTGAATACAGGAACAGAGGTGGAGGCTGCTGTTGCAGATGCACTGGTAGGATTTATTGACTATCATTAATAGTCTTAAACATGCTGTCTATATTCTGTGTCACACCTATTTTTGACCTGTCTAGTATAAACAAACCATATCAGAAGTGGACAAGTGAGAAAGAGGACCAGTATATCTTGGATACATACTTTAATTTATTCTTCAGTGGTGGTTAAAAGAGCATCACATTTCTGTATGCTAAATTTTCCTGAGTTATGATTTGTTACAAAGGACTGCCTAGTTATCTGTATCATCATAGAAGAGACAAAAGCAACTGCTTTGTGAAACTTCCTGGTCTGCTTTCCCATTTGTGTGTAGGTATATGTTAGAGGTCTAAAGATTTAGAAATGTCTCTTAACATACACGTCCAGAAAGACTCCTTGGACACTTGCTGTGAGAAACAATATATGGCGCTTTTCTACTGCCTGGCACCTACTGTACTCGACTCAGTTCTTTTGCCTTTCCGCTAGCCAAATCTGGTACCTGTCCTCTGGACCCAGGTTTTTTTTAGTCTCTGCTTGCACATTCTACAAATTAAGCTGAGTTAGGTTATAAATGACACACTTGAAGAGCGCTGATTGGCCAGAGAAATCTATCAATCACCATGAAATGTAGCTCATAACATTACCCTGTGGTGTTTGAAAAGGTTCATATGCTTCTTGGATCAATGGCTGACCAACTTCAGCATAAGCCGGACATGCAACAAGGAATGTTGATCTGTGAGAACACTACTAGTAAATAGCGGCCAAGTTAACCATCGTTGTTGTTGTGATTTTCAAAGCTGTGGTTCCCGTTTAAGACTGTGTTTTGCGATGTTAGCAGCTCCCTTTTGTGGGGGAACTGTGCTCATGGTAAAGCGTCCAGGTAAAAAAAAAAACACGTACAAGCTGTGCAGAGCCGAGTAGAGTTGAGCCGATCCCATGCAGTGGAAAAACACCAATTGTGAAGATGCACTAGCCTCTTATTTTGTTTATGAAATTCAGTTATAATCTATCACTGGAAATGTTTTTAAACAGTTGCTTTCCACATGAAATAGGATTTTAATGCCTTGTGTGAACAGGACTACCATCAATTTTCTCATATGATGCATACATGAACATATCTCAAAGTAACTGCAGGTGACAAAATAGGAGAGTCCTTGCAAACATAGTGTTACATTAGCAGCTCCTAAGTGCTCACTCAAACACATTAAATACTGCCTGAATGATGAAGGTCACTCATAGGTTAGAATATTTAGAGGTTTCAGATATGGAGTTCTTTTCTCTCTCAGAACCAAATGTGCATAATTTAATAAACCTATAAAAGAGCAGTGTTTTAATGGCAAGACAAATGCAGTTTTCTTTAGCTCCTTTCTTACCTTTGAGAAACGTTTTCAGTTTAGTGCCACACAAGGAGCTAAATCTGTTTCACAACTGTCATTTACTGGGTGCATATTCCAAACTGTATATTGCCTTCCATAGAGCACCCTTTGAAATATATGTCTCTTTGCTCTTCTTCCTTGTTTGTCTGGTAATATCTTCAGCTGTTAGGAGACTCCAGGAATAAGGTAGTTTCTTTTATTCAAACTGTGTTGTCATTCTATCCACTAATCTTCAATATCACTCATGTCATTTTACAGTGAGTGTCGTGTAAGGCTGTAAACACTTCAGAATTCTTCACAACCATTTAGTATCTATCTTATTAACACATTCATCTCATCCGTATTTGTAGATTTTTTTTAACACAAGTAATTTGTGTTAATTTGTGTCATTTACATGTTAGGCTGGGAATTTTTTTTTTCCTCTCTCTCTGTTTTGTAACAACTTTATGAGCAAGTAGACCAGGGGTGGACAACATATTTATACCAAGGGCTGGTTTCATACAGACACATCACAGATTTTTACACTGTGTGTGCACATGGATGCATAGATGGATATCGGCTTGTGTTGGTCTCCAATTTCTTCCCACAGTCCAAAAACATAGAGAATAGGTGAATTGGCTACTAGTGTGTAAAGTAAAAAAAAAAAAAATAAACATTTTAAAGAAAAAACAGACAAATGTCCTGGTGTGTGTGAATGAATGTCTTTATGTGCATGCCCAAATATGGATCGCCACTCTGTCCTGGGTGAACCACCTGGTTCTCAAAGCAGTCTCCAGGAACAAGTATTCAGTGATGTCAAAAACGCATATTAAATAAAATGCTCCTCCCAACCCTTTTTGTATTTTTTCTGTATTTCGTTGTATATCACTAATGGAGCTTCAGTGGAGTGATTTGTATGGGGAAAAGGGGAGGAGGGAACAGGACTTGGCAATTGTGGGGAGAATGAATTGACTGATTTGCCAGTCTGTGTCTAGTACGCAAAGCATATGTTGTGCACCCCTGACTTTGACAGTTATTTAACAGCATTAGCAGGTTCTTTATACATAATTAGATTTCATTATTTTATGTTATATAGACACTACATCCGCACTTACTGTACTAATGATATAAGCTGGACTGGCTTTTGGTGCATTGCTAAGCTGTTGGAAGTACTTCAGTTAAATGAGCTTTAGGTAACCTGTCCTTCAGCAGTTAACAATAAATACTTCAGGAAGATTTCTAAGTAGTCCTTATCATTAGTACAAAAATAGCCATAATATTAAAGTTTTCATTTTAATCCTGCATGGCTTCATTCTAATGGCAAGAGGAAGATAAAAGTGATTTGACTTGTGCCTGGTGAACTTTTGAATTAACTCTCTTGGCTGGCATAATTTTCTGTAATAGCATAACAAGTAGGTTTGATTTTATTTTATTCCTCTTTAATCTTCTGTAATATTTTGTGGACTCTTCCCAGCGCAAGCCCCTAAGGCGACGGTATGAGTCTCCAGGGATGTATTCTGATGATGATGCCAACAGTGATGCATCCAGTGCCTGCTCGGAACGCTCTTATGGCTCCAGAAATGGTGGAATCCCACACTACCTGCGGCAGACAGAGGATGTTGCAGAGGTGTTAAACCACTGTGCCAGTTCCAATTGGTCAGAGAGGAAAGAAGGGCTCTTGGGACTGCAAAACCTGCTCAAAAGCCAACGTGTTCTTAGGTAAGCCTGTAGAAGACTTAATGGGCAATGTAAAGGAAAATTCAGGCTGTAATTTTAGCTTGCTATTTATTTTATAAGCACAGTTAACCTTGTGGTAATTTCTTTTTATATTTATATCAAAGTACAGTATCTGTGTCATTGTTTAGCTGGGAGCCTCACTCTTGCGCTCTCTCACTTCATATTAAACAGAGACTCATTTTTAGCAGTAGCTGAAATCAGTTATGAAGGCCGTTAATACAGGGTAAGAAAAGTGCAGTAGTTTTTTAACCTTGTGGTATTTTGATCAAAGCATATTACAAGTGTTTTATTAAGAAAATAATTTTTGTTATTTGATATTTTGTGATCATACATTGTTTATTGCATATAGCTTGTAATTCAAACACGGAGTTGCCACTTTTTGTTACTGAATTTGTTACTGAAAGGCACCAAACCCACAACTGCCCCCCAGGTGCCGGGAATAGCTGCCCACTGTTCTGGGTGTGTGTTCACAGCCCCTTGTGTGTGTGTATATGTTTTCACTGCCACAGATGGGTTAAATGCAGAAAACGCATTTTGTTGTACGATGACAAATAATTGCACATTATTAAAAAATGAGTTATTTCACAGTCCCAAGCAATGTCCCAAATTTCTACCTACTCCATAAATTTTGCACTACACAACTTTAAAAGTACTGGCCCCTGTATCCAGTCAATATATGACTTGTCTAACACAGAGACATTTGAGAACCAGTGTCCTATGTAGGGAGTTGGGACAGAGGTGTGACGGAGTGTATCTGAGCAACTTGAAACTTATGACCAACTCCTTTTGAGGTTCAATGCTCTCCTTCAGTGTTATTCAGGGCAGTGTATTGGGTCGCTTTCTTCTGTTTTTCCTACATTTGTGCTGTCAGAAGTACTTCAGTTATTTTTAATTGTATTTTCAATGCAGTTCTGATGGAATTCATGAGTATAAAGTATAATGTAGCTTAAGGTTTGCTATGGTTGAAGCATGTTATCTCTAAAGTAGTAATCACCAAAAAAAGTGTAGTTCCTGAACAGTGGTTAGGGGGCAGTTGGACTAAGATAATCACTTCATTCCTACTAATATAACATTTAGTATAAGGGCAGAAAATAATAGGTAGGGACTTCAAAACACAGAGTACAAAGTACAGAGATCTGATCCAGTGTATTGAGCAGCACTGCACAATCTTCTATTTTTATTTATGATCCAATTTGTGTGTGTGCTAGCCGAGTGGAGCTGAAAAGATTATGCGAGATCTTCACCAGAATGTTTGCAGATCCTCACAGCAAGGTAACCTATGCAGAATATTGCAGGCATTTAATTGTTGACTAACTTTATCGTTACCTGCAATGGTTTAAACTGCTACATGATAATGGTGTTGTGTTTCATAAATTAATTGAATAATGTATGTTTAATTATATGTATTGCACACATTGCAAATTTATAATCATGTGTTTAAGAAACATTTCATAAAACAAGTTTTTTTGTGCCCACTAATGGAATGTGTTTTTTTTTTTTTTAATTGTTGTTTTTTTGCATGGTCTGTCTTGGTGTGGATATTAATAACAGAGAGTAAGTAAAGGTTGCATGGTTTTTCACTGTTCTTTTGAAACTGTTTTTAATGTTCTGCTGTTTTGTACTGTGCAGCATCTTTCCTGTTCAGTTTCACAAACATTACTTTACCAACAAGTTTATTTTCTGTATGTCTGATTGTCATAAATTTATTTTCTCTCATAGGTCTTTAGCATGTTCCTGGAGACTCTAGTAGACTTCATTACTGTTCACAGAGAGGACCTACAAGACTGGCTTTTTGTTCTGCTAACCCAGTTACTTAAGAAGATGGGAGCTGATCTTTTGGGCTCAGTTCAGGCTAAAGTTCAGAAAGCTCTCGATATCACTCGGTTAGAAAATTCACTTTGTCTGACCTTTGATATCTCCCTCAACACTACTTTTTGAATGCATTCTAATTTCTCCTTTTTATTTTGCAGTGAGTCGTTCCCATTCGATCAGCAATTTAACATTCTTATGAGGTTCATTGTTGATCAAACTCAAACTCCTAATTTGAAGGTGAATGCTGTGCTTAAATTTTACTTGTTGCTCTAGGCAGTGCTTTAGGAAAAAATCATTATTGTTTTGGCTGTCTATATTATATGTTGTTTTAATTGTCAGGTGAAAGTGGCTATCCTGAAATATATTGAGTCTCTGGCAAGGCAGATGGACCCAGTAGACTTTGTGAATTCCAGCGAGACGAGATTAGCCGTGTCCCGTATCATCACCTGGACAACAGAACCCAAAAGTTCTGATGTCAGAAAGGTATATATCTACAATGACGATGTTTGTGTGATGATATACTGTGGTGTTTTAGCTAAAAAGTAAATGCCATTTTATGGATGAACAGCTTCTATACTAGAAGAATCTAAAGGCAGTGTAGAGATGGCGATCAGTTTTTGTTGTTTTCTTACATTGTTAAACTGTCTGCCCTGCTGCTGTGGAATAGACCCTTCATAACTGGGCTTGTGAGGAGTTTTCAGGCAGGCCCAGCACTACAGCCCTGCTGCCTGGAGAGGGTAACCTGGAGGAAAGGTGTAAGCAGGTAGTGCCCTCCAACTGGCCTTAATACCAACCAGCACGTTCCACCGGCCTCTAACCACCGCAAGAGTGTGACTTATAAAGTGTGAACTCTCTGCCTCTAACCTGCATACTTCTGCCTCACAGAATGTTTTCTGAACATCATAGCTCTTACACCATTTGATTTGGGGGAGGGGCTTGACAATGCCAATTAGTCAGACAGATCAGAAGTTGACTTCTGGTTTTCTGGTAGCTGCATAATGTGCAGAACATGTACAAAAACCCAACAGCTGTTATGCTTTTTCTCCTGCCTAACACATTTGTTCTGAGAAAATAACAGTGATTTAAACCACATGCATGTGTGTAGCAGTTAAAGAAATGTGACTTTGAATAAAAAGGTCTAAACTTAACTCACACAATTGTTAGATTATCACTAGATTTCATAATTGAAATGCCTCTGTCATCATTTTCTTTATCT
The DNA here is from genome assembly GCF_029633855.1 of Hoplias malabaricus. Classification (NCBI taxonomy): domain Eukaryota; kingdom Metazoa; phylum Chordata; class Actinopteri; order Characiformes; family Erythrinidae; genus Hoplias; species Hoplias malabaricus. The sequence continues at coordinate 25,778,707 of NC_089811.1, read as the reverse complement.
AATTTAACTCCTGTAGTTCAGTTCTTTATCCATGGTTTCTTAACTAACATGCTTGCATTATATATACTGAGCTTTGGCTGCTTCTTAGACCGTGTGTTTTCTGTGTTGTGTAGGCGGCCCAGGTGGTGCTGATCTCTCTCTTTGAGCTGAACACCCCTGAGTTCACTATGCTTCTGGGAGCTTTGCCCAAGACATTTCAGGATGGAGCCACAAAGCTCCTACACAGCCACCTGAAGAGCTCCAGTAGCACTAGTGGCGTGGTAAATCTCTTATGCTCTTAGAATGCCATGTACTTTTAATGATGATCCCCTAAAACCCTGCATTTGTGACTGCAGTGTATTGTAAATGTAATAGTTGTGATCTGTGTTAGGAGCTTTAATCTACAAGCCATTGCTTCCCTTTTAATATGCAAACAGTAAGCATTCATTTAGAGTGGGTAACTATTCATCTCAGAATAGTTACAGTTCTAATTCTACACTACAACCTACATTACATGTAGTTGTAAGAGTCTCCCTTTCCAAACAAGTCAGTTCACAACACATCTGACCAGCAGCAGCAAACAAGTCAAAAATTGCCAGGTCCTGGTTCCTGTGCCAGCTGGAGTGGGGTCAATTGCAACACCATTGTTTTCTGGGGTATTGAGTATAATATGTGTGGTTAGGGATTAGTCCATTATTAATTTTGTATTAATGCCATTGGTTTTGATAAATGATTTTCAACATGCAAGTGAGGATGTAAAGTTTTGTTGCTCCCACAGTTTTAAACACAGTGAATTGTGAATTAAAATTGCAAAATGCAAGGTTTAATAATAATATTGACACAGTTCTGTTTATCATTCCATTACTGTAGGTTACAAGCTGGATTGTTGTTAGCTTGTCTAGTACTGTAATACATTTTACTTTCTTGTTTTTATCTAACATTGCAGAGTTCCCCCAGCAGCACAATGGGACGTACACAAGCCAGGCACCCGGCCAGCAGAACCAGCCCCCTAACCTCCCCAACAAACTGCTCGCACAGTGGACTTTCACCCAGGTACCCTGTCGCCCTTTACTCATTGTGACTTTACTTACATGAATGCATGAATACACTCTGGGCATGGTAAAGTAGTGCACAAGTCACTGCATTATCTGGACTATTACTTCTTTGATCTCTCTTACACTAACCTTTACTGACTGAATAAAAATTTAAACTACTTTCCTTAAAACTCCCTCAAAAAACCTGAAACTATATTCTAGTTCTGAGTGAGGTTGCTAGTCAGTATTGGAAACTTGAAATAGATCTTACAAAAAATTAGTACACCTCGCTGAACATAGACAGGTTTCTGGACCATTCTTATTCTCTTTCACTCATAATGCTAACCTCAACTTTCCAACTAGCCTATTTTTCTCTCTTCCTGTTCCTCCCACTATATCCCCCTGTTCTCTTCTCTTTTCTCTTCTCTTCTTATCCTCTCTTGTGTTTTGTGCCCCTCCTGCACCGTTTTCTTCTTCTCTGGCTGTTCTTTGGGCACAGTCGGTTGTGGGGTTGGAGTGTCGATGGGTTCTCAAAGCACCCAACTCCCCCTCCTCCTCCGTCTCACCCCTCTGTCCCTGCCGCCCCCTCCCTCAGGGCCCTCCGCTGCGCACTGTCACCCAGGTAAATCAGCTGCTAGCCTGTCACTGCGAGGAGGGGCGGCACAGATGTTAAGACCCCACTTACTCATGAATAAGGAAATCAGGAAATGACAAATTTTGTGCCTTTCACTTTGTTTTTATTAGAGTACTGTGCAGAGACGGTTCTTTGTTTTACCTTTTATCTCAAAACAGCCACTGAGTACAAGTTATTGATTTTTTTTAAGGGGTATTGGAGAACTAAACAGAAAATTGAAGAAGTGCCTCAACAACAATATTTGAGCGATATTGAGGTCTTGGCTCTGTTGCAACCAGTCCAATTTTCTGAGAACATCAACTTCTTTGTTAGATTTTCCCCATTTTCATGTTTAATTTTCTCAGTAAAATATTTTCTTAACCTTCCCATGTGTTTTTCATACCTATAACTTTTAGTTGTGTTCTAACAGTAAGAGGATGGCCTTTTTCAAAATACAGGAAAAAGTGGGGTCTATCTATCCCTTTCCGGTGGCAGTTTTTGCATGGATGTTAGGAGTTTCAAAACAATTAGAGCTAATGAGAACCCTGTTTGTTCCATTTTTTCCCTTGTATTTTTATTTTTTTTTTTTAACTTGTGTATTATACTAAATGTAGGAACTATGTTCTGAAAATAGTGATTAGTAGCAGTGTTATCAAAAACTATATACATTGAAAAAGGGTATATAAAGTTTAGTGCATTCACTAATCAAATAGAAATATTTTATTTAGTTTTTAACCTAAATACATAATTGGCAATGAAGTTAGCCAGGCAGAACGTCACATCTCAACAAACCTTCTCACATCCGTATTAGCCATTTCATACATTCATAATAACATTGTCACAGAAAGTGCACAAAATCTTTAAATTATGCCTGCAATAATTTTAATATTAAATTCCTACTTATGTATTGACTTTGATAATACAAAGACTACATATACAGACAAACCATATAATTATTTAATAACAGCATTATTAATTACAGTGAGGATTTACCATAACATTATTACTACCACCTCCTTTTTATTTCAATTTCTCTGGAGGTTCTTACCATTTGAAAGTATGCAGAGCAACACAATCTGTAAATTGTAGAACTACAAAGTGCTCCTGTGGGGTTAGTGGAGATGAGAGAATGGGCAGTGAATGTAGAAACAAAGAGGTAGTCATAATTTTATGGCTGATCACTTTAAACCTTCACTATAATGAATAATGTTTCTTTTTTAATGATGAATTGGTTTGGCAATGAGAATGAATGAAATGTAGTAAAACCCTCACTTTGCAGCATCATTTTTTTCTTGCCACTTGATGTATGCAACCCAACATTTGATCGGATGATTACTAAATCAAGAATTCTTTAATTGATTGATTGATGGCATTTCTCTGGGCCATAGTAGCAGATAGACAGCTTAGTGTTATAGATTAATGTAGAGTTTTGATCTGTATACTTAGTCTCAAAAATACATGTTTAGTAAGTTTAAGACTTAAATATTATGGACTTCTGTTAAATATGTTTTCAGTTAATTGTTCATTTATTTGCCATCGGTTTCATATGGAACGTTCAATTCAAATGGGATACCCAGGAGCCTCACTGTGTGCAAAGTATTTATGTTGGGTGCATACTGAGAACAATATTTACTTTCTTTCTTCCATTTTCTTTCCTTGGAGATATGACACAGAGAATATGAACACAGATGAGATCTATAGCTCTCTACGTGGTGTAACAGAGGCTATCCAGAGCTTTAGCTACCGCAGCCAAGAAGACCTCAATGAGCCAATTCGGCGAGAATGCAGAAAGGAAGATGTGGTGAGCCTTTTCATTAGTTTGTATGTAGTTTTGCCCTATTTACTAGTAAAATATAAAAATCGCAAGAAATGGACAGATACCCAGAATCATGCTTGCTGCATGCAGCAAATGTTGTATTTGTAAAGAGATGAGCTTTAACCTGATGTGTCGAACAGAATATAAGTATAGATGCATTCTCTACACTAAAAAGCATAGCATTATCTTTTAAAATAATATTGTTTGGGTTAAAGTGTTCAACTATAAAATTCCTTACCTTAACTTTTATATCTGCTACATAATACATTATAGGTTTGTGTGTAATAGCATGAGTTTTAAATAATCCCAAAAATCTGAATCTAACAACACGTATCAATCAATACACACTACCCTCTGTCAATCAGAAATTATTGCTGTCAGACCGTACCATTCCTTTATACTTCCTAAAGATTTTAGGACCCCCCCTGCCATTGGTATTTATGGCACTGAGGTTCTCTTTTAAGGTTTATTTATTTATATATTTATTTTAATTTCTTTACGTACCATTAGCTCTGCCATTTCAGTGTTTATCTAATTGTGTTCTAAATTATTTCTTAACTTTCTTCTAGGCTGGTAGGGAGGCAGCATCTCCAGGCTCTGATGCCCGGTTAGGTTTAGATATAGTTGAAGGAGGCCGGACTGCCTTGGATAATAAGACGTCTCTACTTAACACACCCTCTCCTTGTGCTTTTGCTGGGCCAAGGACACGCGAGTTTGCACCCTATGGCTATGGAGACACTATTGGAGGTTACGATAAAACTGCTCTGAAAGAAGCCGTCTTTGATGATGACGTGGAGCAGTTCCGTGATTGTGAGTTTGTAGTCTGCCATTAATTAATTTCTATCATGCTCACCTTGTCTGTCTCATATCACTTCATACTGTAAAGCTGTCATCACCTTGTGAATTAAGAAAAAAAAAACATATAATTCTACCTGAAAATGAAAAAAACATAGTGCAGATAAAATATTCTGTGATGAGTTTTGATGGAACAAATGTAAACATTTTCCCAAACAACAGAAATGACCATGATAGAAGTATTTATGCAAAACAATGCCACACTGCACCATAAGCTTTACACTCTCCCAGTGTTATGCTAATTCATGGTTTGTGTTGTATTGTGAACTCTAAGTCAGTTTTAGCACAAATCAAACCACAAATTCTATTTTTGAACATTTTCTCATTATGATGCAGAACTGGTTTATTAGCTGTTACTTAGTAGCTTAAGGTGCCCAAGTTTAATATATGCAGCTTGAAATACAGATTAACATATTTAGATTAAGTTTGAAGTTAGATATTTATAAATACTATGTTTTATTTTTTTAGCTTACATTAATATGTTTGTAGTTCAAGACTACATAGGAAAACCTTGTCTGAGATTTCAGTATTAATTGTAGTTAGTATAGAGCAGGGGTATTCAATTACTTAATTAACTCACTGTGGTCCCAACAGTGGTCCATATTATAAATATTACGTTGTTGCTTTTGATTAATGCTGTATTATTTCAGAGTGAGCCAAATGGCTTTAGTGTCATTTTTCTCTTGCACTCTCAAGTGAACTGGCCACGCAGAGTAAACAATTTGATTGGCTCACTTAAGTACAATGATTTCCATATCAATATGATTAGCTGCACCTGTTGTCATTTTCCACAACACTGGCATAGCAGCACTATTCCAGGATTTCCGTTGTTGTGGGAGTGACTGTAATGAAGAAAATTATTAGAGCAAGTCATATGTGGTAATAAATAAATATATAAATTAAATGTAATGTAATTCCTAATAGAGTGACAGACTGATATAAAGAAACATGTGCCCACACAATATTTAGTTTGAATATCAAAAGCAGTAGTATTTCCAATGCCGTCTTTCTCAGGAATTTTCCAGCTATATGGAATAGGGGAGAAATGAGGGAGGGTTTTGGCGTTCAAGTGTTTGTCATCACATCCCCTGCTATCCTCCCTCCTCCTCTCCTTCCCCCTCTACAGGCCGTCGGCAGGAGTGTGGTGAAAACAAGATGGTGCTCCACAAGGGCTTTTCTCCTGGTAAAGGCCTGCATAGTAGAATAAGAGAATTGCTGCATTTTGCAAAAAAAAATGGGCATTTGTGTTTCCCCCTTTCAGTCCAGTTCATTTCAATGTTTCCCATTTAACCTGTCTCATCTTGAGTGGCATGGCTTCTTTTTTTTGCTGACAATGCAGTCACATATTCATGCTTCAATCACTAATTCTTACTTACTTAGATTTAGACCTGTGGTTTGTACCTCTTCCAAGCTTAACATTTAACAAAATTATTCCAGTCTTTATGTCACTGGTCCTTCCTATGGGTAAAAACTAACACAGCTTTAACTTCAATCATTTAACTTGAATGTGCCAAGAAATTACAGTAGTAAATAATTCTATTCAAGACTAAGCCTGTGTTCATAACAGCTTAACAAATGTCATCCAAAACTCTTATTGAAATACTACTATTTCTGTCCCTTTTGTGTCTGTTGACCTATTGGTTTATATTAATTTTAATTTCTCTGGCAGTGATAGAGTTAAACATGGTCCAAGAGCTAATTGAGGTAGAAAGTTGTATCCTATTTATTGCTTAAATCTGACTGAGCACTGTGAACTACAGACTTGGTTGCAGATCTTCTGAAAGAACTGTCCAATCACAATGAGCGAGTAGAGGAGAGGAAGGGGGCATTAGTAGAGCTGTTGAAGATCACGCGGGAAGACAGCATGGCTGTGTGGGATGAACACTTTAAAACCATCCTGCTGCTGCTGCTAGAGACACTTGGAGACAAAGATGTGAGTGCTAAACAGCCACCCACACACACGTGCCTTTTAATACAGAGAATTACCCTGCTTGTTTCAATATTTTTAATGCTGTCCTGGTTTTGTATCATGCTCTATTTCAGCACACCATCCGGGCTTTGGCTCTGCGTGTTCTAAAGGAGATCCTCAGGAGTCAGCCAGCCCGCTTTAAGAACTATGCAGAACTTACAATCATGAAGACATTAGAAGCTCACAAGGACTCTCACAAGGAGGTTAAACACTTTAATCATTGTCTCAGCTCTCCTTGTCAACAAGTAATCTTTGTATTCTTAAATATAGAAAGGATTATTTCTCATGATGACATTTCTTGTCACCTGTCACATTGCCACAAGATTCTAACAGAAAACCTGTTGGAAAAGTAAGGGTCACTGGCAGCTGGCATTTCTCAACATTCCGCTTAAACTGGCTCACTAGTAGTGAAGTGTTTGTAACATGAAAAAGACCTTAGACCAAAATTACTTGATCCTACTGATCTTACTGGCCTTTGGCATCTGCCACTCTTTGACTGACAGTTTTTCTTTTTTCTCCATTTTCATTTTCAGCGAAACTTTAATTTTTTTGACCCATAAGTGTTATATGCAATGTGTGATAATGTTCAAATGTGTTTGAACTTGAATGCATTCTTTTTTTCTTTCGATTTGCACAGGTTGTGAGGGCTGCAGAAGAGTCTGCCTCTACCTTGGCTGGTTCTATTCATCCAGAGCAGTGTATCAAGGTGCTGTGTCCCATTGTACAGACCGCAGACTACCCCATTAACTTGGCGGCTATCAAAATGCAAACTAAAGTCATTGAACGCATACCCAAGGACTCCCTGCATCAGCTGCTGCCCGATATCATTCCTGGCTTATTACAAGTGGGTCCCTAATGTCTTTCGTTTTCTTGGCCATCACATTTTAAGGGTATATTTTCACATGAAAAAAGGGGATATTAAAAAATCCTTTTATATTGGGACTGGATTTGCAATCTTGTTTTTCTATTAAAAAAACTATAATCAATGACAAAATGCTCATCAATACATTCTCTGTTTTCTGAAATGTAAAGATTAATATTAGTTAAGAAGGCTAATTTAAAAAGAGATTTATAGGTCAGGGTTTTTATCATCAGTGTAATTTTAAAAGGAATCTTATTTGTGCTTTTTGTTCTTGTGCCTATACTCTTTGTTTTTAACCTGGGCATGTGATAAGTCTTGTGCATTGATAAAGAATCTCTTCTCTGTTTCTCTTCATTGCCTGCAGGGCTATGACAACACAGAAAGTAGTGTCCGCAAGGCTAGTGTGTTCTGCCTGGTGGCCATCTACTCAGTGATCGGTGAAGAGCTCAAGCCTCACCTGGCTCAGCTGACGGGCAGTAAGGTACAGTTTCTGCTCACCAGCCAAAGTGCTCTGCTCCTCTCCGCTCAGTGCAACCCCCTCATCATTCTTTGCCTTGTTTATTTGCTTTTGCTTTTATAGCTTCCTATTCCGAATACTAAAGAAACAGTCATGTGATGTTTTACTTCATGCCAGTTGACATTGAACAGCATATGCAAACAAGTGTGTATAAAACCATAAGCCAAAACAAGCAACTACACATAACTGCAATAGAACCCTTTAAAAGCTCTTAAAGGGGAAAAAATATATATATAATATTATCATTACTTGCAAGGGCAAAACCCTTTTTTTTTCCCTGTAGTTTTTCTGCTCCTCTTTGTTGGTAATGTTGGATGTTCTTTCCACAGATGAAGCTGCTGAACCTGTATATCAAAAGAGCCCAGACCACCAACAGCAACAGCAGCAGTTCCTCAGACGTGTCATCTCACAGCTAATACAGATTTAGGGGACATGCTCATCAGTGCTCTGCAGTCACCAGTGGGAACTAAGTTGTGCCTCCTTCAGACCTCTTTGTTCCTCTTTATTCTCCTCTTTATCTTTCTGGAAATTTCCAGGGAGCAATTGTATCCATTTCTTTTTCATTTTCCCCTTAATTTCATTTATGAATGTAAAACAAAAAAACAGTTTGACCTGAGATGTTTTTGTTTTCCCAATACATTATTAGGGATCAGACCTTCCTTGACTGGCTTCTAGGCTACTTTTTTGATTTTAAAGCATAGACTTTCTTCACCTCTGAAGAAATGGTTTAAGACTTGATATTTAATAATGTGTTTTTTTGAATTCTTGTGTTTCCAATACTTTGTTGTTTGTTGTTTAATGGAGTTTTACAAGAGCATTTGAGATGTTTTAAATGGGGCACAATTGTGTAGGTTGAATAGGTCACGTAAATCTCAGTTAGTGGTAGAGGATCATTTGGCTGGCCGAGTGATTTAAATGTGATCATAAACAAGGATAAAGAGTCCTTTAAAATGGCAACCAAAAAAAAAATATAAGACAAAATGTAGACTTTTATTTGTATTGGAATGAAATGCCACCAGATAATTCTACACTTATTCTGTACACTTTAAAACAGAAAGAATTTTGCAGGAGCTTTTAACTTTTAAATTTCTTTTATGTTCCACAGTGAAGGCTGTTTTTAAAGTTTATGGGATTGTAATGTGTTTTGAGTTTCTTTATAAATATATCATTTTTATGCCCAAATATTTATGCTAAATTATGCCCATCGTTTGTGGCGCACATCCACATTGGAGTACAAGAACTACTGGATGAAGAATGTTCCTCTTACAGCCACCTTAGGATTTTGCATATTTATCATTATAAAAATGAGTGCACATTTTCTACACTGAATTTCTACAATTCTAATATGAACACCAAACACTGAATATGCTTTTTTTGAGAAATAGCAACCATAAAATGATTCCAAAATAATACCTTCCGTCTAACTTTTAAGGGACTGAAGGAACACACAGTAGTTCCTAGTCACATTCCTACATATAGTTTATTGTCAGGAAATAAGTTAAATGATTTTATAACTAAATGACGAATTATCAGCTATTATTACTAACACTAAACGGAAGCGAGAACCTTTGAGAGTTTTAGAGCCATATTAAATAACTTATAAAATAATAATAAAAGGTGCCATTATACAAAAATGTTGCAAAATCCTAGGTGGGTTGCTCACTATATGAATGGAGATGTTTTGAACCCTTTGTTTTGAACATAATGACAATCTGAAATGTAAATCGGTGAAGATGTAGTTGTGCTGAAAAGAAGAAAACGATGTATGAGCCATAAAAAAAAATTCATTTTAGGCACACGTTTTTACGAGTGCATCCCATAATTTGAAACTTGACAAGCAGGGAAGAGACCTCAGTCATACTTTTATAACCCTGAATCCTAAACCAAGTCCAGAACTCTAAATTCTGTAATGATCCTGCTGCTTTGTGTGAATATGTAAACTCTAAGATCCTGTCAGTGTCCATGGTGTGAGGGACAAGTGGAAGGTGACAGAAGCATCAAACACTACCATGCCTTACATTCTCTTTTCTTTTAGTATGTTTAGAACCCACAGACTTTTGAGTCTGAGTGTGCACACTGAACTGAAATGTGAAAACATAGTGCTATAGATGCAATGTCTGGTCCCAAGGATTCCCTGTAAATTGGCTAACACTAAGCAACTACAAATGACAATGCTATTTTATCCAATGTCTGAAATTGTAACCCATTTTTTTTGGCAGATTTTGCTGTCAGATGCTTTTTTTGTGTGTGTGTGTACATAAATTTCAATCATTGCTTTGCATTTGTCATGAAGAAGAGCAAAATTACTTGTTTTTTTTTGCACTCTTGCACGTTAGCAAATAGCCTGCATGTTTTGGAACTTGACCATATATTGCTGCAGTGACTGGCCTTGTTACTGTTATAGTAAACCTGCCTCCTGGGTAGTGTGGTCAGTCTGTAAATACAGTATTATTATTTTTTTCCCATGAGAGGAGGCAGCAGAGTACAGATATTTAAACAGGGCTTAATAATTTGACCAAAATTTTGTCAGACTGTTTCTCCATTAAGATAGCTCTAATAAAATACTGTAGGCAGGCACTAAAAGAGGACCCTAATTTCCAAATATTTGGGGCCAAGTGGCTTTTACAAAGGTACCCTACGTGTGTGTGCCTTGGTAGTATGCAGTTTTGTTTTTCAAATGTCCATGAACTAATTCAGACCATAGACGATGCAAGACTCTAAAATATTATTTGAACTGGGGCCAATTTAAAGAGATGCCATCTCTGAAGTTTAACACTGCAAGTATTAGCTTTAAGTCCATCATCGTGTCTCTTGATCATCCATGGAAACGTGGGGCCACATAAAAAGTATTCCAGTTGTTCTTTGTGTGTTTTAACTTTGATTTGTCATGTACTGCTGACATCTGTATTTATACATTTATTTTCTTTTATCATGACAGCTGTACAATTCCCACCCCCCACCCATTTCTTTTTTTAAGGGCCATCTGTGATAGATTTGCAACCTAAATCTGTTTGCCCTAGAAATAAACCAACTTGAAAGTTTATTAATTGAAATGTTCTGTTATTATACTGAAATCGAGGTGAATGTTGTGAGCTATTGGAACAGAATACGTCTTTGGCTTTTATCTTTTTATACTCTGTGGATGTGGGTGAGGTATTTTCTTTAATACATTTATCAGCATTAGACAGATTTTACATTTGGCTGATAGAGCAAATTTGTGTGATTATTATTGTTGTCTTTTAGGCAATGCTGAGCTAACATGCCAAACTGTTATATTCATTTTACAAATGAGTATTTTCTTGGTAATACTAATCCAGGTAGATATCCTCAGTTTGAATATCAATGCTCACATATTGCTCAAATCGGCTGTTTCAGATGTGCCAGTTGTAGGAAGTCATTCAATGACATGTATTATAGTCTCCCCAGAAAAACATTAAATGAAATTTGGCACATTGGAACAGCTACATATGAATTCACCATGCCTAATGTCAAGAGCCAACGATAGTCGACTAGCAGAGTTTAAAGCCTTTCTCAGTAGTGATGTAGTTCCTGTAATACTTTATACTTTGGGGACTGATAACTGTACCTTTACGAACATATTAAATCCAAACTAAGCATAGATGGTGTCTAGAATTTACTGTACCTCTCAGACTATTAACATTTGTTTAAGTTCTTTAATGAACTGGGAAGTGCTGAGAGGTTTATTTTTTAAACGTTTGTTACCTTGTGTGTGTGTGTCACATACACTATTTGAGGAAAATAATGGAATTCAAATCTGACATGAAAATTCAACAGGAGATAAAACACAAAATGTATAAAATAACCAATGTCTTTTTCGCATACTTAAAACAATCACATGCAAAACCACATTTGAAACATTCCATGTGTTCTTAATCCATTTGACAGGCAACCTCTTCTGACTTTGTGATTCAAAATAATTAAATGTCAAAATTAATATTATATTTTCTGATAACTGTCTCATAATTATGACTTACCACCCCAGGCATATCGCTCCATTGCAAAAGTACACCACTGTCGGCCTACCATCAGTCCTCTCGGATTACTGTCCTGTACAAGATCTAAGTATCTAATCTCCTCAAAAATATTTTAAATGAATAGTGCCTTTAATTCTGGAAAATAAACTAGTACAAATATTATCAGCAACTGAGAGATAAAATGGCCGGATATAACATTATTAGGTTGAAAATGTTTCAAAATACTCGTACAAGAAACTAAAGCCTTATGCATCTTAGTTAGAGGCTGCATCATGTTGCGTGAGTGCGTTTAATAAATAATTCATGCATAAGGCTTTAGTTTTTTGTACGAGTCCGAGCCGTAATGCGATGGAGCCTCGTGGGCGCCGGAGTTCCACTCGCCTCTAGATCCATCATTTTCGTGATCATTAATTGTATCATTTGAAACTACATGCCATGGGTTCGTGCACCGATTCAGGGTTTAAACACTAATCACACTGTGGTCCTGATGTGGAAGAGAACTGAGTGTTTATTCCTGAAATCTATACCATAGTACGACTTAAGCAACACACTGTATTCCACAGTTACACTGTGTGTCTGCTCCATTATACGCAGCGAAATATTCAGAGATTTTTTCTCAGAATTATTGAGTTTTTTTTTCAGAATTCTGACTTTAATCTCAATCTTTTTTTTTTTTTTTCAACGCTGTGTCCCTAAAACTCCATCGTAAGGATCAGAGAACAAACTACAGGTATTATATTTTGCCAAAATACCACATCTTTTCATATCGCGGAGTACATTTACTGAAAATAGTAATGTAACTGTGAAGCATCCATATTATTTACAAATAATAAAAATGTGGTTCACAGAGATGTACCTTACCAAAATACCACAAACTGTATTTCAGAAAATGCGCCTCTGTTCAATTTCAAAGATTTTTTCTTTCTAAAATTAACTGGTAGTCTCAGACATTCATATGGCATACAGATCTAAAATCACTTGTAGTCTACAGACACACATCTGACCAACATACTACAGTCTTTAGTTTTTAAACATGTTTCTTTGTTAAATTTTGAATTTTTTAGAGTTACAAATTGTTACTGTGAAGTAACCTTATGATATATGGATCTAAAATCAGTTGCAGTCTACAGAGATACGTCTAGCCAACATACTACAACCTTTAGTTTCTTAAAATATGTCATCACTGCGTTTTTAGAACATTTTTAAAGTTACAAATCGCTACTGAGAGATGTATGATATATGGGCCTAAAATCAGTTGTAGTCTACAGAGACCATCTGACCAACATACTACAACCCCCGCCAGCTCTGAGTTGCACATAGACTACTTCAATTCTATCTGAAAATGACTTGCTTAGTTTAATTAGCTCCTCTAAATCATCTTCATGCTTACTGGATCCTATACCAACACAATTATTTAAACAAATCTTATCTAAAGTCATTAGACCATTGCTCACAATAATAAACTCATCCCTCAACATTGGATATGTACCAAAACCTCTGAAACTAGCGGTAATCAAACCAATTATTAAAAAACCCAATCTTGACCCCCTTCTGCTCACAAACTACAGGGTGGGCCATTTATATGGATACACCTTAATAAAATGGGAATGGTTGGTGAAATTAACTTCCAGTTTGTAGCACATTAGTATATGGGAGGGGGGAAACTTTTCAACATGGGTGGTCCCACTTTAGTTTTTTCTGTGGGAAGAAGGTCATGTGACACATCAAACCTATTGGGAATTTCACAATAATAACAATGATGTGCTTGGTTTTAACGTAACTTTATTCTTTCATGAGTTATTTACAAGTTTCTGACCACTTATAAAATGTGTCCAAAGTGCTGCCCATTGTGTTGGATTGTCAATGCAACCCTCTTCTCCCACTCTTCACACACTGATAGCAACACTGCAGGAGAAATGCTAGCACAGGCTTCCAGTATCTAGTTTCAGGTGCTGCATATCTCATATCTTCACAGCATAGACAATTCAGATGACCCCAAAGATAAAAGTCTAAGGAGGTCAGATCGGGAGACCTTGGGGGCCATTCAACTGGCCCATGATGACCAATCTTTCCAGGAAACTGTTCATCTAGGAATGCTTGGACCTGACACCCATAATGTGGTGATGCACCATCTTGTTGGAAAAACTCAGGGAACGTGCCAGCTTCAGTGCATAAAGAGGAAAACACATAATCATGTAGCAATTTCGCATATCCAGTGGCCTTGAGGTTTCCATTGATGAAAAATGGCCCCACTATCTTTGTACCCCATACACAACACCATACCATCAAGATATGTGCAGCACCTGAAACTACGGCTACTGGAAGCCTGTGCTAGCATTTCTCCTGCGGTGTTGCTATCAGTGTGTGAAGAGTGGGAGAAGAGGGTTGCATTGACAATCCAACACAATGGGCAGCACTTTGGACACATTTTATAAGTGGTCAGAAACTTGTAAAGCAAGTAAACTTGTAAATGCTGTGCTAGCATTTCTCCTGCAGTGTTGCTATCAGTGTGTGAAACATTGCATTTTATTTCAGTTGTAATGCTGTGGCCAGAGGATAACACTGATTTGCCAGGTGCGGATTTTCGTTATAAGTTGGGAAGTTATGTGTCACAGATGAGAAATTCCTTTTCCAATGAAATGAAGCCTGAATGCAATGGCTAACAAGCAGTTGTTCATTTTTACTTGGGGAAGAATTCATGTTACAGACGATTGATCACCCAAAAAATGATTGACACGTGTGTGGAAAAAGAGCAGAGCATGACAACTCAGATGCAAAATGAGAATATATGGAAGAATGCAAGAGTCAGAAATATCCTCCAAAGAGTGACTGGAAAAATGCTGTTATGGCAGACACATCAATTGAAGACTTGAAAGTTGACGTTTTCCCAATGTTCAAAAGTCAGCTCTGTGGAGAACAGGGTGCCACGATGTCATTTTTTTGTTGGCTTCACCATGAATGTTCCAGTTGCACTTGACATACAGCTAGAATCATAAAATTTGTGGTTCAGGTTCATTCTAGATGTGTTTGTATAAGGGGCTAAATATTTGGACTGAAATGGGGAAAAAAAATCATATTGAACAGCAATATTTATTTGTATATGGCATTGGATTTTGTTGCTTGACTGAAATTTTGGCAATCCCCATGTTCACCATCATATTGTCCTTTTATTCATTCATTGTGTTTAACTTATGAATGAATGATAGCTTATCCAGTTCAGGGTCATGGTGAATTTGGAGCCAACCCAGAATCACTGGACGCAAGGCAGGAATACACTTTTGTGGGGTGCTAATTCTTCACAGGGCGAGACACACTCACACATTCACACTTATGGACACTTTTTGAGTCGCCAATCCACCTGCCAATGTTTGTTTTTGGACAATGGGAGGAACCTATGCAGACACGGGGAGAACACACCAAACTCCTCACAGAGCGTCACGGAGTGGGGCTCAAACCCATAACCCCAGGAACCTGGCGCTGTGTGCCAGTGACACTCCCTGCTGCACCACCATGCCACACAGCATCATATAATTATTTTTTTTTTCTGTACTTCTTAGCTTACTTATCTTAAGTACTTTGTTGTTAATGCTTTTATTTGAAAATGTAACTGTTTCAATAACAATCTATCAATTCATAATTCTATTGGAATTATAAACTGTTGTAAAAAAGTGTTAAGATATTGTCACTACTGCACTCCTTTTATTTTATACCGTTTATATGTGCAAACTTTGAGGAGTTTGATGTGTTCTCGCCAAGTCTGTGTATGTTTCCTGTAGGTGTTTCAGTTTGCTCAAACAATCCAAAATCACATGTTTATAGGGGGATTGATTATTTTAAAGTTTCCATAAATATGAGTGTATGTGAGTGAATGTGTTGGACTGCTGCCTCTGCCAGGGTGTTTTCCTGGTAGGCTCTGGACCCACCATCACCCGTGATAAACCTATATTAGAAAATGTCTGTATGAGTGAAAAATAAATCATTTATATAAATATAACCATGTTGCTGTATACTTTAGCAAAAACAAAATAGTACTTTTTATATTTTCTATTAATAAAGAACATATATGTCCATGAATTGATGGAGTCAGGTTGAAGAATTATGCAAATCATCTGAAGGAGTGTGGGATTAATTAAATTTAAGGTTTTTTAAAGCCTGTTTTAAATAAAACACCTGCATATATTCCTATGAATTTCCTACTGTTATATTATATTATATATATATAACAACGTTTTTACTTAAATGACGTCTAATATGTTTTTATTTTCATAAATGTAATTGTTGATCTACCTTATTGTGTTCTCTTTTCCATTTTAATAATTTTTCTGCAAAATGTATTAATTAATGAGATGTTGTTAAAATTCTTATTTGGATGTGTGTGACAGAAAAAAATGTGTGACTTCCTGCCAAGCAGTTAAAGACAATGAATTAATGTACAAAAGTAAAATAATAATAATAGGAATAAAAACACAAATATATATCCAAATGAGGAATTAGTATCATATCATTTAACCACATAACACAAACGTCTAAGTTCAGTCAACACCTGATATGGTTCTAAAAATTTTAAGCTACCATCACTTTCATCTGGGAGATGAAACAATTTAAATGCACATGGTAAATTATGTGCTTTATAATGAGAGAAATCAAGTACATAACTCTATGTTCACCCTTATTTTGAGGATATAAAAGTGATGAAAGCACAAAATGTCATCCAGCGTGTGGTTTTACACATATAAATCAAACCAAACTTTCTGGCTGTTTGATAGTCGTCCATGAGTAAAGTGTCCCTATACTGATAGATTGTACTCTTTCCTGTAACTTGGCTAATCATGGCCAATTTAGTGTCCAGTGTTTGTCCTCAATTTGCACTGAGCACTAAAATGTTACACATGACGGTAACAATTGTGAATTACATAAAATCAACAATCAGTATAAAATCTATCATGCAGAGTGAGTTGTTTTGGAAGTAAAAAGTCCAGGGTAGGTTTGTCACAGCTTGATGACCTCTAAAGATATGTAGTTGTGTAAACACTTAAATAGATAAAGGAGGGAGTTTTTGAGATATTGTTACCTTGCAAGTATATATATATATATGTGTGTGTGTGTGTGTGTGTGTGTGTGTGTGTGTTGAATTCAATTGCTATTGCCTAGAGCTTAGAAGAAGAGGTTAATTAATGAATAAATTAACATCACGGCCTCAATCATATTCTTGGACCCCATGAACAATCCAAATCAAAGTGTGCTGGTTTTAGTGGATCCAAGACAATCTCTAGCTGTGTACTTTCCTCTATGCTGCCACTAGGGTGTGATCAAGGCTTTAAAAAAACAAAAACAAAAAAAAAATAAACATCATCATCACCACTCACAAATGGATATTGCACAGTGAATATAGTGTGTTCTTTAAGCTTTCAGTTTTGTTTATGTGAAGCCTTAAATCTTTCTGACAATACTTGTGCAAGTATAAATGACTCTGTCTGTGTTTGAGACACTCGCCATATACTGAGGCCTCATTTACATTAAAAAATATATATTATAATAATAATAATAATAATAATAAATACATTACATTTGATTGATATTTTTTGTAGATTTATCTCCATCTCTTTGTTTCGGAGTGTTAAAATACCAAAGTATATATTTTGATCTGCTTTGTCAGTGTACAAAGATTCTTTCAGGCAATTAATATAAGAACAGAATAACTGCCACCATGCAATTTCTTTATTAATGAACAAGAAAGATGGATTATTTAGGCTTAAAGACCACAAACCTAAAAAGTGTGCCCTGTTGAACAGCCTCCTCTTCCTGTCTTTTATGAATTCTAACCTTTTTCTTTGGGATGGCACACAATGTGCAGATTGTAATTGTGTTTTAATTGGAATGGGAAAATAAAAGATGGTTTCCTCTGAGTGAAGTAGATTTATGGATCTTGTCCTGCCCGCTGGCCCCATGATCCCTCTGATCTCCATTTACTTCCTACCACCATGACCTTTCGGGTCATTAGAGACCCCAAAATGGCCAGATTGGCCAGCAGCCTATCCAGTGCTGCTTTGTTTTTCGATGAAATTACTATATTTAACACAAGCAGGAGCCAGCCAAGTCCAATACACATCTGCTTGAAATTGCTATTTCCTATTATGTTATTTTCTGGCAATTTTTTCTTCACACAGTAAGATACTGCTGTAGTTTATCTCTTTATGAGATAAAAATGGACCATTCTGAGGTGGATTCAGTTTTACAGAAATATCTCAAAAAGCAGTGAAAAAGAAAATGTGAGAAATGTGCATTGTTTTAGTCGTTCCATTTCTTGGGCATTAGTTTGGCATTTTTTGACAACATCCATGACAGAGACGGTTAATGTTTGAAATTTTATTTTACAATTATGAATGAAGAAATTAAGAATGAAGGAATTAATGAATGGAAAATGCAAGCATTTTAAACAATTTGTTAGATCAAAAAAGAAAAGAAATGAATGTATACACGTTAGGCCAAACAGAATAATTTCTGTTCCATTTTAGACATTGGACATGAAAACAGCTGCTAACTTTAAAATAAATAGTTGAATTCTTATTTGTTAAGTTTATCTTGTTTTATGTACACACTGCACATTTCATATTAACATGATACCATCATCACCAGAAGCTGGAGGAATATTTTCATTTTCTTCTTTAGATGTAGGCATTCTTCACATTCTTGTGCCACTCTCCTTGGTCATATTTAAAGGGAGTTTTTCATTACAGGCAGCCCCCTTTTTTCAAAGTTTTCTTCTCTCTTTCGTGCCTTAACTCAAGAGAATATTAAGCCCTCTTGAGACTTTGTTCAAACACAATGTTTTATAAAGACAACTAGAAAACTACAACATCTCAACCTTCTAATGAATGTATTTCCCCCATCAGTTTATGGATTAAGCCTATTGTGAATATGAAGGAAGAAGCTGGCTTTGAGAAAATGGGAATCGGACGGACAAACCTGTAATGGTCAGAAAATGGGAGAAAATCTTTCATTGCAGCAATTCTGTTTTAGATGGTATCTTCAAGACTTTTCTCTCAGATGGAGGTGGTCTGTTGAACTTAATGTATGTAGCCCATGCTGGGAATTCTATTCATAACTTCCCTGGGTGAATTTCTTCAAACGTCACCAGAAACTGAACACTATCAATCATTTTACTTGTATTTGTACGTGTATAGCCAAAGTAAACTCACTGGGATCAGAGTCTAAATCCCAAAACTACATGTCTAATCCTTGCCTCCCACTTTGCATGCTGGCAGCTATTTTCCCACAGACAAATGGATTCTGTGAAATAAGTGGAAATGAGACTGTTCACACCACTTGTTTCATGACCAGGATTTCTCGAGAATATGTTATGAAGGGCAGCATGAGAGAAACTTATCATCTCAGATAAAGTGATCAGACTTAGTTGGATGCTAAAAGTTAAATATGGGTTGGACATGTAGTGGCACTGCTTATAGCCTCAGGCTCAATACTCACCTCAGATAATTGTAATTGAGGAACTTTATGTGCTCTTCCCAAATATGCACGGGTTTCCTCTTTGTGCTCCAGTTTACTTCAACTGTCCAAAAGCACATGTTGGTGGATTGGCTGTAGAAACTGTGCACCTCTATGTGAATTTCCAGAGTGTGTTCCTGCCTTGGATCCATTGTGACCCTGGTCAGGAAGAAGCTGTTACAGGAGATGAATGAGTGATAGTCATATCATGTCTCGGTTGTCTGATTTTAGTGCAATCCAGTAATTTGAATACTGATGCTGCATTCAGGTGACAAACCTGATTTTAATATTTGATTTTTATTTTTAGATTAGAGATTATTCAAATGCATGTTTGCCATTTTCTCCAGGGGAAGACATAAAAGGTATATTTCACATCTTATAAACTCTACTAGTGATAAATACCACCTGGTCAGCCTATTGGAAGCAATTTACACATGTGAAAATTGCTATTTCCCAGACTCCGGCATCACACACATATAGCCTTATTAGAGTTATTCAGGGGCAGGTGTTTTTTCATACATGGCAAAAATTTACTTAATAATAAAGTTTATTCTGGGGTATAGATGGCCAGAATAAAGTTTTTAAACAAGTGGCTAGTGTTTAGGGAGTCACAGTGACTCGAGTAAGATCTGACTTTTCTATCACCATTTTCACAAAATGGGACATTTTGTAAAATGCATTAAAAACCAGAATCTGTGATGTGTTAGTCTTTGATGAGGCAGCATGGTGGCGCAGCAGGTAGTGTTGCAGTCAAACAGCTACAGGGACCTTAAGGTTGTGGGTTTGAGTCCCGCTCAGTTGGGTGACTGTCAGTGAAGAGTTTGGTGTGTTTCCTCCGGGTTCCCCCAGTTTCCTCCCACAGTCCAAAAACACATGTTGGTAGGTGGATTGGTGACTCAAAAAAGTGTCTGAATGTGGGAGTGTGTGTTGCCCTGTGAAGGACAGACTTAACACACCTCCAGGGTGTGTTCCTGCCTTGCGCCCAGTGATTCCGTCCTGAATTGAATAAGCGGTTTCAGATAATGAATGAACAAATGTTTTTGATGAATGCAACACACGTACACAACACACATTTAAATCGTAAAACATTCCCCAATAAAAATGTTTTTGTGAGACTTTGTGAGAGTTCAACATTTGAACTGTTCAGTACAATCTACTGTACAAAATTAGAAAAAGATTGAGGTGATCCAGAGAAATCTTTGTCTGTAGGGCAACACTGTTGAAGTGCATGATCTTTGAGCCCTCAGACAGCATGGCATGAGAAACTTTCATGCTACTGTGATAAATGTAGCTAAATGGGCTGGGACTTAAAAAAATTTGTCCCATAGCTTGAACAATACCTACATTCAGAAATGCAACCTGAAACTTTCACATACATCAAGCCACACATCAGTTCCATATGGAAATGTTAATCAGTTCTCTGGGTCCAAGCTCGGTGGTCTGAGTAGTCCACTTTCAGCTTGTTTTCATACAGAAAAGGGAAGTCATTTTTTTCCATGCTAATGACAAAAGGGACCATCCATATTTTATCAGCAATAAGTGCAAAACCATAGTATAATGTGGTGCATAAGTGACCTGGCATGGGTAACATTTATACATATACATTTAAATGTGGAGGCAAACATTGGGTTTTTCAGAGAGACATAATCTGCTGTCAAGATAAAGTCTTATTCTGGAAAGTCGATAATTATTTCAACAAGACAAGACCAGCCCTTTTTTTGCCATGCTACAACAACCTGGCTTTGTAGACAAAAGAGCATTGATGCTAACCACAGACAGTTGAACAGCATGAGTCTTGTATCAAGCATGAATGCACAAAAATTCCACGTGCAAAAATTTAACAATTGGTTTCCCCAGTTCCCAAATGATAAAACAGGGTTGATGTACAGTGATGTACCCTCATTTTTCGCGGGGGATGCGTTCCAAGACCACCCGCGAAAAACGAATTTCCGTGAAGTAGAGGAAAGATATTTTTTTAATGTATTTAACGAGTATTTGGACATTTAAAACCCTCCCTGTACTGTTAACAACCCACCCTTTGCATTAAACAACATTCTATAATGTTTTTCAGCTGGAACTACATGTGATATCCTACCAGTTTCCTGATGTACCTATGCTATGATTTAGCGTCAGTAAATTTCACTCGGATGTGGACATGAACAATACATGTACTGTACGTAAAAAATACTTACGTTTTTCCTAGATCTTCCCTCAATATCCGCGATATAGCGGCCATAAGCCCCCTTGAAAAAACCAGCGAAGTAGCGAATCCACGAAAGATGAACCGCAAAGTAGTGAGGGATTACTGTCCGTATATTTTATGGTGAAATTTTGGCAACCACAGCTGCCGTTTTTTCCCCGTAAATTTTACGGATATTTTTTACAGTGTAACACAGTGATAAAAATGTCCCAATCCCAACTTTTTGCCGTGTGTTGCAGGTGTCAAATCCTCAATGTGTTATATTTACAAAACATAATCATGTTTTTCAGTGGAAACATTAGAAATCTTTTATTTGTTCCTTTGTCAGTTAAATAAAGCAAATTGTCCCAATTTTCAGTAAATGTGGTTTCTAGAGATATGATGTGGATGTGGAATGTGGAATAAAATGATATGGGAAAGAAAAGTAATATAGTCAGATTATTATTCTCTGCAAAATGGGGACTACATACATCAAAATAATTACTGCTGGATCATCAAATCCAATCATCAAATCAAATGTATTTGTATGCCACTTTGTACAACTGATGTTGCCACAAAGCAGCTTCAAAGAATTCCAGTAAATATAATGTTTGATCCTTCATTGAGGGAAATTGTGGCTTTGCTGTACTATGTAGGGGCACTTTGTTGGCCTGCTTAGTGATATACTGCAACATTTGCAGCAACTAAACAGCTATATAAAATTTAATTTTTTTTTTTACTTTTAACCTGTCATCTGTTTGTCAGTATGCAAAAAGATATGCACAGAAGTAAATGCAAAGCATTGTATGGAATTGTTAAATAAAGCATTGGATAAAGTCTCTAAAGCAGATGGGGGAAGCAGATGTTGCTTAGCATAGGATCAGATCATGAATATTTACTGTTTGATTATTCTGTGATACTGATAGTTTCATACTCAGGGGGACAAAGCCTGCCTAATTACAAAATGTGCATTTTGCCATAAAGAGCCCCTCCTTTAGATTTTGAGGATCATGCGGTAATTGAAATGAAGTTCCTGCCTGTGTATGGTAAAGCAGACCAACTGTAACCCTTGGCATGTGTGTGTGAGTGGGGGGTGTAGGAACAGTTTGTTTACTCAGTGTATGCACTTACTGTAATCGCATGGTTTGAGTTACATGATTTATATCTTACATGCCCACATAACATACAGTATAATATAGAAGAAAACCATGTGCATCCACTCTTTCTTAGTTTTCCTTTTTTATATCAGAGCAAATTAGCTGATTTTTACAATGTATCAGTATTTTATGACGGCTGCATGGATCAACAGAAAAGTTAAATTAATCACTTTACCATAACTTTCATTAAAATGTACAATTTTCTGTTGTAACGTTATAGATTTTGGAGATACATTTAAATTTTATTTTGTAAGTAAATTACATTTATTTTATGTCTTGGTGCACTATATTAATGTTGACATAACAAAAAAAAATTCTTGATGACAGAAATGGAGACTCAGGTTGCATCCAAAGTCTTTTAGCTTTCTGTGTTGCTTTTCTATGTCCGGCACATTTAGTCCTTGACGCAAATACCAGTAGAAACATCTTCAAGACACCTCAGGCTATTAGAATCAAAAATGCCTTTAGAATGTAACCTCAGGGAGATGACTGCATTTAAACAAGCAGACTGGATCTCAGCGGGTTGTTAATTTTTAAACATATCATGGATACTCTCTCTGAGATAATGTCCCATGGGGAGGCTATATTCTGGATCTTGGGTAAGATTTAAGTTGTGATGGAGCAGGAGCTAATGTGGTAAACAAAGTCATGTGAAACTTTTTTGACAAATCTATTATAAAAGAGATATATAATATCAGTGTCAAGCTCTGGATAATTCTACAGCTATGATTACCATGAGCTATGAAATGGAGAGGTTATTGATTATCAGCTTGTTTTGAAAGTAACTCATATGAGTTACACAAACCTGTCAGATTAAATCTCTTAAGAACATACAGTATATGCCCAAATGTTTTTAGACACCTGCTCGTCCAATATTCCATCTGAGAAGGATGTTACTTGGTCAGTGAATGTTGCTCCAAACCTACAGAACTGTCCCATTGCTTCACAGCTCAGGTGGGTTTAAAAGCCCAAGCCCCTCACTTGGTTAACACAAGTGAGTGACACAAATCTGTATAATAAATCCTCACATCATACTTTAGTTAAAAACGATGTTCCACAAGGGTCAGTGCTTGGCCCTCTATTATTCACACTTTATATGCTGCCACTGGGTAGACGAATCCGTAAGCATGGTATTCAATTCCGCTGTTATGGTGATGACACACAACTGTATATATCAGTCAAACCTGATGTTGCTTGTCTTCATAAAATAACAAAATGTCTAACTGAAATTAAAAACTGGATGATGAAAAATTTCCTCATGTTAAATTCTGATAAAAACTGAATTCTTGTTGCTAGGTACAGATACTCAGATACATTCACTCAGAAATGCTGCTATTAATCTTGATAATTTAACAGTAAAACACAGTGCCATCATTAAAAACTTAGAGGTAGCTTTTGATTCGACTCTCACATTTGAAACCCATATATCCAATACAGTCAAAACCGCCTTCTTCCACTTACACAATATTGCCAGTTGTCTCGTCCCTACACTGGCTACCCATGAAATTTTGCATTGACTATAAAATACTCCTCTTAGCTTATAAATCTCTAAATGGTTTAGGCCCACAGTATCTTACTGAACTTATCATACCAGCAGTTTGCAGGGTAAAAGGCACAACTTATATAATTAGCTTTATAATTCTTGAAGGCCTGAATGCGCTCTCATCGCGGTGCTGTGAAGCCTCTGGGAGTAATCCAGTGTGAAAAATCACCTTTTTGGCGCTCCTTCAAAATCTATGTGTTATGTTCTTATCATGAAGGATTCTAATCATATTACACTCTAATCATAAATGAGGATTCTGCAAAGGGACAAGTTTACTTTCAGTTTCGTTTTGACTCACATGACATCAACCCACACTGTTTCCGGGCAGAAAAATATGAGTCATCAGCAAAAACATATTCCTATTATTGATTTATAGTTTTTCAAAGTTTTCCATATTTTGTCTTTATTTCTTGGATTCTTTGGTGAGACATTGACACTACAATACACTCCTTAAAATGTTCATTGCCAGTCATGGTGTGTCATCCCTATTACAATGTGACCTTTCAAACTGAAATGTCTTTTGAACTTAAACATGATGCTTTCTTCAGAACATTGCTGAAAGAGCCTAAGATCCTGACCAAGGTCAAATGCCTCTGATCCTAAAACCCTGGACTCTATGTAAGTCCCCTTTGAAGGAGACTCTTAACTTTGAAAAGGACAGAGGAAAGCCTGATCATCCAAATCAGTTTATTATGATGACCTGCCCTGCGATGTCATAGGTCAGCATGAGAAACACTATTTAAAACCATGGCATGGCACTTGAAATAATCAGATTTTCATATGCCACAGTGAAACAGAGCATGCTGTTACATTATAAAAGGTCCTTATTTTGGAAAAGAAAATTTCTGTATGTCATGATGTGGTGACTATCTAAATAGTGTATTATATTTTAGTTGTCATTAAATACAAGGCAAAACACATCACTCAGAACTGTTCTGTAAAGAAATTTACAAATTCATAAATACATAAATTCAGTCACTTAGTGTGGGCTAGAGAGAAACAAAGCCTCACCGGTTGAGGCTGTTTTGCTCTGAAACTGCATTCTCTGGAGAACATAGTGCTCTTTGGAATGAGTGCATTTTATGATATAAAACAACTCATCCAGCATCTGTATGCAACTTCAGTAAGTACAAAAGGGGGACAATTTCCTTATTAATAACCTTCATTTAAGATGAAATGTTGAGATGCCTAAAATTAGCTATGTTAATGTATCTTGTGATGCTGTGATTAGTAATGTTAGTCTTAACATCACAAACACATTTATTTTTGCATTTCTTCCCCCACATATTTTTCCTCAACAATGTTAAACAACTAGCTATGATTTGTGCAATGCTACAAATGCTACAAATCTGGAAGAGTAAATTGAGGAAAAATTTTCTGTTTCAACAAATATTTTAGCATCACTTTTGTAACAAGTGCCAGGTAGATGACGTATCTTTCAGTATTCCCTACAGGCTGAACTCCGTGAAAAGAAGGAAAGATTATTGTTCTCAATTCTGCCAAAAAAAAAAAAAAAAGTTGTTACACTTTTCCTGATATATAGTGTTTAGATTTCATATCTGAAATGTCCTGTGTTTCTGAAATATCCAGCATTTAAAAAATAACATAAATTAACCAGTAAAAGTTTTGCCATAAATCATAACGCTGATAATCTCTCCAGCTGTATTACATTTAATATTTTCTAGTAAAACTGTTCATAAATGAAAGTTTAACTATTGCTTTAAGTCAATTCTGTTTGACAGAGTCTGGCATCAGCCACTCAGTGTCACTGAGAGTCATACAGCTGGACAATATTTGAGGTGAAGCATCTCTAATGTCACTTAACTTTTTTTCTTCTCTCTTCCCAGTCATTTTCTCTACAGTAACGGTCTATAAAGTGTCACTCCACATCATGTTTATTGGCCCATTGGGTACGCATTTCTGTTTCCCCTTCTCTTTTCTTTTTTCTTGTGGTATGCAGTCACAAAGCTTTCTTTGAATGGACTGAATTTGGGGTTGTGGAGCTACTCATTGATCATTTGAGATGTTCTGATGGTTTCCTCAAAGACAACGAGCCATTGTTTGGCTCGAGCTGTGCGCTGCAGGCTTCTGTTCCAGGGGTCAAGCCTGGGGTAGGGGTGGAACAATTCATATTTCTAGCTTTGATTCAGTTGTTGATTATGAGCTTAACATTTGGTTTGGTTTTTGGTAGCCTATGTGAAGTGTTAAACATGTCTTGATTAGAAAGAGACGGTTGAGCTTAAAGTGTAGGGCCTTGTTTAAACAATGCTTTTCAAACAGGTCTGTGACAGAATAACTGAAATGAGGCTAAAATTGTTTAGCTTCTTGTTTGAATTTTCCTTCCCCCCTTACATTGTGCAGCAGATATAATATCCATCCATCCATCCATTATCTGTAACCGCTTATCCAATTTAGGGTCGCGGGGGGTCCAGAGCCTACCTGGAATCATTGGGCGCAAGGCGGGAATACACCCTGGAGGGGACGCCAGTCCTTCACAGGGCAACACAGACACACACACATTCACGCACACCTATGGACACTTTCGAGTCGCCAATCCACCTGCAACGTGTGTTTTTGGACTGTGGGAGGAAACCGGAGCACCCGGAGGAAACCCACACGGACACGGGGAGAACACACCAACTCCTCACAGACAGTCACCCGGAGCGGGAAACGAACCCACAACCTCCAGGCCCCTGGAGCTGTGTGACTGCGACACTACCTGCTGCGCCACCGTGCCGCCAGATATAATATGGTGAACCAAAAATTTTAAATAAGAAATGAGCCAACTTTTTTTGTTGTTAAAATTTTTTGTTCATATCTAAACAAATTTTCATATTTTTAAATATATTGCCAAATTAATATAAGACTACACTAATAAAGGTATTATAAATGGTTTAAAAATCTGTTTAATACATGGTTATTAATTAGGCTGAAAACACCTTAAATGTAATTAATAATAATTGGTAACAGATAAAAAGGGAAACAGTGGCCTCTTTTTTGTCTAATAGTTAGTGTCAGAGAAGTTACTAAAATTTTTGAAGGAAAGAAAAAGCTGAGACTTAAGAATGTGAACGTAGCAATTTCATATGTTAAGGTGCACCACTTGGTGAAAAGTTAAACGTATTGACAAATATGTGCCAAAGCTGATAGGCTCAATGTCAACTAAAGGAGAAGAGAAAGGAAGCTAAGTATTCAGAGATCTGAGATTTAACAGTGTAGATGGATGAAAGTACACTATTTAGGAAACAGCAGGTCACTGTTGCAATTTCTATTAATGTGTTATGATTATTAATGATTTTTAAAATGTGTTTACCACTTAATAACCATTCATAAACAGACTGTTTATAAACCTCTGTAAGTGTAGTCTTATTCTAAAGTGGCAATTTAAATAATATATTATTATTACCAACATTAGCATAATTACTCTAGCAGCCTATGATTACTTTAGGGAATTAATTGCAGTTCTATGCCATAAGCACGGAAACAAAGACTGACAGGGGAGCGTGTGTCAGCTATAAGAGAAAAGCTCTTATATACCCTCTTCAGAGAAAAGTAACATGTTGATGTTCAGAAATGTGAGATATTGAATCATGTATTTCTCATTACTTCTGATCATAGAGTAGGCTCATTTAGTGTCATTACTCTGTATGCCATCTGTGGCATTTTACCAAATAAATAAATAATGTTCACATGTATTTAATGTGCATCTTTTACTAGCTGGTGATCAGCGCTAGCAAATTGTCACTACCAACATATAATTTGGTGGTATGACATTTGGCCATGGTAATTAAATGTCTAGAAATTTTTCATAAATTTTTAAACAAAACAGACATAATTGTAAAACTAAATAATAATAGTGTGTTTTCACAATGAAATTCATGTGAATGTTTCAAAATGTAAGGACCCCCCAATTGAAGGGTCACCATTTTCTAGCCATTATATATTAGAATTTTATAACTGTAAATGAATTCACACATTTTAAGAGATGTCTACAAACCTTTGGGCATATACTGTATATCATTTACATTTTTTAAACAAAGAATTCCTTTCTGCTAAGTTTGGATTTGACTTATTTTTCGCTGTCTTTATTTATTTGCATTGCATATTTAATTACATTAATCATACTCTTTCCTTGGACCTCTGCAGATACTTAATTTGATCATCATGTTTGTGGGTGTCTGGCCCCATGGGCAGGCAGCTGACCAGTCCAAACTGTCGCCTGCCCTGCAGAGAGAGGACAGCTGCATATGGCCTGTCTGGTGTCACTTCCTTATCTAAGTATAGAAGCCTTTGTTGCACATTTTTATTTTTTGAAAGAACTCTTCAGCACTTCTTCCTGACACAAGTCAACTCTGCGCACCCTGCCTTGTAATATTTGTGTAAGAGTTCATCATCATCACACTCCCTTTGCTTTTTTCCAGCAAGCCCTTGTTCTTGGTTCGTCTTATATTTCTTACCCTGGGGCTATTTTTCTCTCCATCTTGTCTCTGAGAGAATATGGAATCTTAGTGGCAGAAGCAATCAGCAACCTCTGGATGAAATGAATCTTCAGCAAAACGTGCTGTTGGAGTGAAATAATATTCCCTGGGATTTCAGAAGGTTTATGACACCAATGCTATGGACACACAAAGACAAAACTTTTCCCTTGCTGTTCTTTTTAAAACCATCTGTTATGTGGAGCACTAGGGAACGAATGAAAGGTAACTTTTCCTCTTTTCTCTCATATACAGAGTTTTAGCTATAATATCTGGTTGGAGTTACAGGATCAGATGCTGCTTGTGCTGTTGCAAGATCACTGAGATTTCTTAAATATCACTAACTGATATTGTTTATGAAAAAGGCAATGGGCAGAAATATTAACAGGTCCAAAAATCTGCTGTAATTAAAAAAAATCCTTCAGATCAAAGTGATATGCTTGTTATTGGACTTGAGGATTTTCTTTGCATTCCTAAGATTTTTAGAATAGGCTAGTGAGCTTAAAAATGACACCCACATTCATGTGGTCTCTTAGAGGCAGAACACATGATTTCAAAAGTGTAAGACAACACATCCTCTGTTTTAAAAAAGAAATGTCCAAATATATGAAGATACTGTATTAAAATATATAAAAACTATACAGACTTGGTAAAATGCGACAGTGATATACAAAAAAACCCTTTAATACACAGTCAAAAAACAGTTTTCTGTTGTGGGATTTTAGTTCTCCAGCACCACAGGATCAAAACCATTCCCCTTTGTAAGCAGTTCTGGTTCATCTTAAGCTCATGGGGGTGATGAACCTGTTCAATAGGGTGAGATCTCCACAGAGAGCATGTAGAGCACTTGCATATTCCTTTTAAGACATCTCTGAGAGAGGCGAGGTTTGACAGCCCATCGTGGACCCTCACTCAGAGATGTACTGTTGTCCTTTTCAATATTACGACCTGATGGGATTCCTCTAGAGATTTACAGTTCCTGGAGGGCACTTGAAGTATATCTGAGAGTACTGACAAAATTCATCTTCACCCTGGACTATAATAAGCATTATTTCCCAACAAAGGCTCTTTCAATTTCTCAGAATGAACAAGAGGGCACTAAACCGTTATGTACAACAATCAAATGAAGGTTGTGCCGCTAATGAGTTATAAACATAATTTAATGCATACGACATAGAGTGACTATTAACCAATTAATCTGAAATAAAAATACAACACAAATACCTACAGATCTAGAAATGTAACTATAGATTCCATACAGTTTGACAACATAAATGCTCATATGTTTTATTAACGCATGTATCACTTATTATTATACTAGCTGTAATCTTCTGCAAGGCACTTTGTGAACCACTTTTAGTGCACTGCTGAGGAAGAGAAATACAGACTTATTCTAAGCCAGCCTGAGATCATTACCCATATCTTTTTTTCAAATCATTCATTACAAGCAAAACATATGGCTTCCTGACATGGTTCTGTGCCATCTTGATGCTTTTATGATTCAGTTTGATTGCATACAATATATAATTTTCTTTGAAAATGTAAGGAAATGTAATGCTGGCTTTTGGTAATGCTCCCCTTGAATTTCTTACACCTCACTGTTCATGTATATCAGTGCTTTTAACATAAAAAAGAAACCAAAAATATGTATGTACATGTTTTGCTCCCCAGAGGACATAAGTGGCTGATGTATCAGATATCTATATCATTCATACAGTCTTTACAATATGTAGAAAATTCACCAAGCACAGGATACATAATGTCTTTTCTAGAGTTTATCTTGTACATAATTAACTCATCCTTAAGCCATCATGTTTAAAAACTTGCTTTCCTCTGCAAGAGCAGTTAGCATAGAGCTCATGTCACCGATGGCCATGTTGCTGATGCCTGCTGGTACTGAGGCCAGTGTGACAGAGTTTCGTGGAGTGGTGAGACGGGAGGAATTCTGGGAAAGACTCTGCAAAAGACCCGGGCTCAGTGTGCCAGACATTAAGCTGGAATGATCTCCATCATCCAAAATAGCATCAAAGTCTATCTGAGTGTGCTCCATGGTCTGAGAAGTGTCCACGGTGCTGGTGACCTGGTTAACCCCAGGGGATGCCATTGTAGCCACTGTTGAAGAAGGAGCTTGATTGGCACAGGGAGACATTGGCGAGTTATATTCTATGCTGCCATCTGCCACATGAATCTCACCAGAGTAGCACATGGTGTTATTTCCATTGGTGAGATGGTCAGTGCCAACGGGTCTCTTAGGGCTAGCCTCTGAGGTGTTAAAGTCAGAGGTGATATTGGACACTGAATAACCAGGTTGCTGTGGCACACTAGATCCTGAGTGGTGCCTGCTTGAAGGTTTGGGTGCAGAAGGAGGCTTGGGCTGGAATGCCACTCGCCCACCATTATGAAGGGCTGATTGGGTTGGGGGTGCATAATTCTGCTGGCTAAAATTATCCATGTGTGTGAAGCTGGACTTGTAATTCTGCATATTCTGGTGTTGCAGAGGAGTGCTGTTACATACTGGGTGCTGATTGGTGTTCCTTGATGAAGGATTAGGGTTCATTTCCTGTCTGTATGTAGTCTGGGCATTGGCTTGCTCACTGAGGTTCTGACATGAGTTGACATATGATTGTCTATACTGCTGGATGTTCATTCTTTGAGTGTTCCTCTGTGAGTTACCTTGCTGAATAGCAGCCAAGTTCTGGCTCATTGGTGCTATCTGTTGATTTAAGCCCACGTTTTGGTAAGTGCCAGCATTCTGCTTTTGCTGGACCACTGCCAGGTTGGCTCTAAGTAGCTGCAGCTTTGGAAGTCTTCCTGCATTGTCTACTGTACCTGAGCTGACTTCATTCCACTGTACAGGCATGCTATTCTTTTTCATGCTATTGGCTGACTGGAACGGCTGCTGAGAACCTGGACTCATAGGACAGGAGGGCATCGCTTGCTCTGTGTGGTTGATGTTAGCATCAACCAAGGCCATGCGTCGTTGCCCATAAAACTGCTGCTGCTGGGAGGTCATGCTGCTTTGGAACTCCTGGGCCTGATTGCTACTGTAGGTCATTCCTCGGCCACGAGTTGGGTCACCATGCTGGGTCTTGAGGTACTGCACCACATCATCTGGAAGGACCAAGTCTTCTTCTGGCTGCTCAGCTCCGTCGATGGCCATGTTTTCCATGACAACATTCTCTGAGATGCTTGGCGGCCTCTGGTTGAAGGGATGACGATGTAAGCTACCATCAGACCAGGTGTTATTCTGCAAGTTAACACCACGGTAGTCACCAGGAGGCAGCCGTGAAGCATTCATGCTGCTCATGCTGTTGTACCGCTGAACTCGAGGCAAGGAGAGGGGGTCCAGATTTGTGCAGCGGACGGGGTCACTGGCTCTCCTTGGGAGACTGTTTGGGACTTCATGTGGCATCACACCTGGTGCTCCATAACTCGTATCACTGCAGCGCCTTGAGGTGGCTGCAAGACGGGCTTGGAACAAATGAGCTGAGCCCTCCTGGGAGTCATTGTACAAGGCCATTCTAGTTCTAAGACTCATGCGATCCATATTGGGCAAAGGAGTTGGAGGGGCACCCCCAGTGGCTGCTGCATATTTAGCCTTTAGGCGATAATGTTGGGCTGGTGTGAGGCTCAGCAAGCTGGGCAGTGCCCCTCCACCACCTCCACCACACTGACTGGCCTCACTGGATCGACGGGACAGGTCAGTGGAGATGGGATCGTAGGAGTCTGCTGAACTAACATTGTTGTTGCGTCCCCCAAACTGTGAGGCCTCACTGGAGCGGCGGCTGGAATAGCAGGGGGAGATACCCGAGGATCTTCGGCTGAGCGTGTAGGCCGAGCTCATTGTGCTTGTCGTACTGTCCCTGCGCTCGTTCAGCTGATTCAGTAATGTCATCTCGCACAAATCTCCAAAACGCTGTCCTGGCAGGCCACCGCTCTGAGAACCCATATTCGAACTCTCCAGCAGAGACCCTGAGGAGACAAAAGAGCAGTGTAAGTTAAGAGCTACTGAACAATGTCTGTGGTGTACAGTAAATGAAATAATTTGATTATGATTTGTAAGGAAAAATATAGATAATAAAATGAAAATAACAAACTGAAAAAAAATTAAAAAGGAATATCTGGTAACACCATGCCCTAATTGCAGTTAAATAATTTTTTTATAGTTTAAGATTCATTTATTCATTCATTATCTGTAACCGTTTATCCAATTCAGGGTCGCGGTGGGTCCAGAGCCTACCTGGAATCATTGGGAATACACCCTGGAGGGGGCACCAGTCTTTCACAGGGCAACACAGACACACTTTTGAGTCGCCAATCCACCTACCAATGTGTGTTTTTGGACTGTGGGAGAAAACCGGAGCACCCGGAGGAAACCCACGCGGACACGGGGAGAACACACCAACTCCTCACAGACAGTCACTCGGAGCGGGAATCGAACCCACAACCTCCAGGCCCCTGGAGCTGTGTGACTGCGACACTACCTGCTGCACCACCGTGCTACCACATAATTTAAGATAATATTATATTTATTTTTTATTCTAATTTCTTTTATACACATGCATTAGTGAATTTTCTTAATGAAATTATTAACATTTCGCTTAATAAATGACGGAGGATTAAGGCCACAGGGGCAGCAGTGGCCTTGAGAAAGAGAAGTGAACTTAAGGCCGGAGGGTCACCAGTTCAAATCCCTGGACCAGCTAGGAAAAATGAATTCACAGCTGAAATGCCCTTGAGCAAGGCATCTAACCCCCAAACTGCTCCCTGGACGCCGAAGTGGTTGGCAGCCCCCTGCTCCGGTTGTGTGTATTCACTGCACCTAGTGTGTGTGAAGAATTGTTCACTAGTGTGTGTTTGTGTTCACTACCATGTGGTGGGAAGTAATTTCCCTAAGGGGATCAATAATTTAAAATATAATAATAATCTTCTAATGCTTAATCATGATTTGCTTAATTGTTGTTAATTAAAGTAAATGTGTAAAATGTAGGCTGTATTTTTATTAGCTATTTGAGTTATGAAGATAAAATTAAAATACATTTTTAACACATTTAATACATGTATCTTTATATATATATATATATCCCATTATTATCTAACGATGGTCTTTGTTAAAGCATATGCATATAAACATTAACATTAACAAATGATGCTTAAGTGATGAGGTTTCTATTTATTTATTCCATTTATTTCCATTTTCACACAATATAAAGTAGAACATTTATTGTCAATTTATATCAAAAAAGAACAAACACAAAAGAGGAGATATAAAGTTTTTGTGTGCCACTGAAGACACATTCATTGCTGCCAAACTCACCAACAGCTGGTATGGGAGGCAGCTTGGTGTTTTGGATTTGAGGTGCTGTGTTTGCCCAGGAACAGGAGTCTCTCACAGTCTTCAGCTTCTCCTTCTTGATATGCTCGAGCTGTAGAAGACCCCCCCTGTTCTTACGCAGCTGGAGACCTACTCCTGCCGAGCCCCCTGGAGAACCAGTGGAATCCACCACAGGAGGGTCGTCCAGAGCACTCAGGTCCCCCAAACTGCCTCCACTGTGCATGGCCATCTCTACTCCACTGTCATTGTTGGTGGTGCTACCAAGTGGCGATGGCTCGCTGCTACATGATGACTGACCACCAGGGCTGGACTGATACATCTGAAAGGGTAACAGATTATTGTTCATTTTTGTTTCAGTCATTTTAATCATTGGTCTAGAGCAGAGGTCTTCAAATCAGGATCTTAGATCCAGGTTCCAGTGTGGAATTTTAAAATGGCCGGCTGATGACACTGCAGCTGCAACTGCTAATGCACCTGACCTTACCATTAATGCCCTTGTACCATTCTAGCCAAGAACCTGGATCAAAGGTCCAGAGTAACATGCTGTAGAATAAAGCCTGTGTGGAGACTGTAATTGTTGACTTTTTCATGAAGATGCCCTAATAATTTAATACTCTAATATCTGTTCCACACAAAATAAATCCCTTTTAAAACATAGACAAAATAATGAATTATGGGTCTCTAAGGGAACAGTAATACAGTACCCGAGAGTAACTGCATCTCAAGCGGAATTGCTTCCCAGCTGAAAAAGCCTCAAAGATGTAAATGAGTTCTGACCAAGTCAGAACAAAAAAGTGCTTCTTGATCACAGTGTGATTGCTGATGCTTTTTGTTCAGTCCACACACAGCCATCCCAGCTTCTGAATATTAATCAGATAATGACTTTTATCATTGTACTACAGAGGAAACTGGCAGATCCCTTTGCAGCAGAGGAACAGAGCAGAGTGTGGTGGGCTGAGATGGATGCCTCGAAGTTGGTTAAAGACAGAAATAGTTAGTGAAATTAGAAGGACTACATGCACACAGGCAAAAATGATTTTAAAGTTTAAAACATACTTCTGAACCTGAACAACACTTAATAAAAAAAAAAAAAGAAATACAGAAATAAATTTTAAAAAATTATTAAAAAGACAATGACTTGTATTTAAAATATATGTTATAATCACAACAAAACATACTGTGCTTTTGAGGTACATTCTGACATGCAAGAAAATGGCACTGGCATGCAAAATATGGATTGTGCTCACCTGAGCAGTGTCTGTCCGTTAGATTAAAAGCATGAGAGGCATTCAAGAGTCAACCAGGTAAGTGTTAATACAGCAAAAGTGTACTTAGAAAATGAGATAATATTAGTGTATTAGACTAGTATCACTAACATAACACACTATATGGCCAAAAGGTTGTAGGCATCCATTTACACAGATTTATTTCTGAAATATATGGTAGGAATACAGACTGGTAACAACCTCTAATCTTCTAGGAAGCCTTAACAATTTATAATGGACCATTGCTGTGAGATTCTGGTTGCATCCAGGAACATCAGTGAGGTCCGATACTGAGTATGTATGATAATTCTGGAACACAAATCCCATTTACACTCTTCTAGCTCATAGCTGGCATTAGGCCTAGTGATGTGAAGTGCAGAGCATGAATGTTTTTAAACAGATTATACATTTGAATGTCTGTGACAGCTATAAGTGCTGCCTAAAGCGGCAGCAATCACTTACTAGAGAGTTCAGTCTACAAACTGCTGGCATATACTGCACATTTGTAAAACCAGTGCCACATATGTTAATAAAGCAAGCTTCGAAATAAATGTTAAATTTTTAACAAATTATTTTTACCATTGTATTCTCAGTTTTGATTGACTTGACTTGCAGGCAGTCTTCCGCTCCTCTGCTGGTGCTGTTGGCCTCCACCAACCCCTCTGTCCCTCTCCCAGCATGCTTAGTGCTGGACTCATTCTCTCCACTCCCTTTAGGAGGCTGAGATTTTGTAGGAGCGTCACCACGTTGCTTCTTTGTGACATGGGCTTCTGGTCCATGAACTGTTTTGACATGCTTCCTGAGGGAGCTGGGGTCTGTGTAGCGCTTTGTGCAACCTGGGATCTTGCACACATAGGGTTTCTGCAGGAAGGAGAAATAAAAAAATATATTGTGATATATACAATTCTGCACCAGAAGTGGTGTAGCACAGCAGCAAATCAGAACATTCTGATGTGATAAGATGTTTTTTTTAACAAATATGAAAATATGCAGTTATGGTATTGACATTCCCAGTGTCAATTTTAATGTATTTTTTATTGTCCCCGCCCCTGTCATCACTGAAGCCCTAGCTTTCTCAGCTTTTCTAAAAGTTGTTATTTTCTGTGCATCAAGGAAAGGGAAATTAGTGTCAAACCACATCAGCAGAAAGTCTTGAATTCAGTTTGCAGTCTCAAATTGTTAGTAAAAAAACAATAAAAATTTAAATCTACATTATGCTCTTCTCATAAACGGCACTGCAATATGAGAGCAACTGTTTACCAAGATGAACAACATGAAACTTCAGCATTTAATCCAGTGGTTTGTTATGGAGGTGCTGCATATCATTGACACTGAGTCTAACTAATCTTTTTTTTCAAACATTTTCCATCTTCTACTAGAACAGAATGCTGCAGATGTAGCAGTACCTCATTGGAATGTGTTCGGTTCTGGTGCTTGGCTCGATCGGAGGCATTGGAGAAAGCTTTGTTGCAGCCCTCATGCTCACATACATATGGCTTCTCTCCTGTGTGGGACCTCAGGTGAGTTTTCAAGTTCTCTAGTCGAGAGTAAGCCTTGGAGCATCCTTCAAACTAGACAGAGAGAGGGGATAGAGCACTGGCAATCAGAAATGTGCATGCATATATATATATATATATATATATATATATATATATAAAACTTCCATTACAACAGTTTGTACAACGCACATAATCATGGTTTACTTTGACTGATCTCTGTTTGTTATTAGAAATTCTTTTGTAAAATTTTTAACAATAGTCTGTAAAAGCTTGTTTTCCCTGGTAATAAGCCATTGGTGTACAACAATCAAACCATTCCAGCTTAAAAATGGTTATAAATGTCAAAGAACCCTGTTCAGGGCTGCAGGAAATTCAGATGGGACTGTGATACAGTGTTTTAATAAGGGCCCTTGGCCTTTTCCTTTCTTCAGACTTTAATTATGTCTGTCTCTCTGTCTTGTCAATCAGCACCAATAACTCCTCTGTGAAGTTCACTATTTCTAATGGGATCTGTAAAACACTTTTGAAGCTTAGAACACAAGGTGTTAAACTCAGGTTTTCATGCAAATCCAACTGTCATGACTCAAGACATGCAGTTTTGCATAGGTCTTGAGTGAAAGAAATGTGCCCTGTTTAAAATAAAAGCAATAGTTTTCTAAAAAAAAGAAGCAGGAAAACCTTTCCTAAAGGTTCTATATCAGTGAAAGAACCCTTCAGAATCATATTCAACAGACATATAATCATTTAGATGAATATTTTTGATTTCTTAATTCAGGGAAAAAGGTTGTCTTGAAGATATGTGCAGAAATAGTACAAATGCTTTATGGAGGCATTGTTTGTGAGGTCAATGACATTTCAAGAGAAATGTCAAGAGGGTGATGTGACCCTATGCAGCTAGTTAGTAAAATGCTTGAAATAAAAACTAACACTGCTGGAAAATGTCACATGGCTTTACATATTTACAGTAGATGCTTTCAAAGATTTAGTTGAGAAATGTATAAATTAACCAGTAAAATCTTTTAAAATGTTCAGTTCTATGTTGCTGTCTGGACAAAACATTGTATCTCCAATTTATTCTACAGAATGGCATTTTTTTATTTGTTAAAATTTGTTAAAAAGTGATACAAAGTATTTGGATACTATTTTAGTTTTTAATCTTAAGCTTTTTGAATGTTGCTTATGATTTATCAATGTGTGCTTAATCACTGCATTAGATCCCTTGATAAGAATCTCACATATTGTCAAGGACCTGTCAAAAATATTGCCTAACCAAACACTTTAAGCACTTTGGTACTAAAGGGTTAAGTTTGCAGAAATAGAATCTAGGGGGAGTGTACACAGGGACCTTTCGACCCCAACTCTGGTTCTTACTGTGCATTTGTGAGGCTTCTCTCCAGTGTGACGGCGCATATGCACTACCAACATGTACTGAGCCTTAAAAGGCTTCTGCTCTCGTGAGCACTCCTCCCAGCGACATACAAACTCCTTCTTCTCTCCATGGATGTGGTCATTATTGATGTGCTGTAAGAAGAGAAGGGTCTTCGTCAAGTTAGCAGTCTAACACACTCATGATCACATGACTTGAACATGAAAAGGAGTCCCATCTGTAAAAGGGACATCCAGCTTTTTTTTTTGACATGCCTTTCCATTCATCACACTCAAACAATGAACTCACATAGATTCTGCATTTTTTAGACATATTTTAGAGAGATGGAATCTCTTTTGACTGCAGGCATGGTTGTGAATGGTGTAATACATACCTGAGGGCACAGAAATCCCCCTTCTCTGATCACAAAATATATCAGTGTCTATTACCAAAACCTGACATGATTCAACAGATCGAATACACAATAATGTTCGCCTCACCTGGAGCTGGAGTCTGTTTTCTTTGATATATTTTTTTTATTTTAAACTAAAAAATTAAAGACCTGTAGTAAAGCAAATGAACTACACCGATCCTCTCTTATGATTTCTATTGATAAAAGTTAACTTGTTGATGACAAAAGAATACTGATACTATTTTTTTCTCCCAGAGCCAGGAGGTGATTTTCCTCTGTCTGGTGCTTTTTTAAAGGGGAGAGCGTGCGTGTGGCTAGGAATGCACTTCCAACTTCAGCCTTATGCTCCTCATTCCAGGCTCAAACCATAATTTAGAGCTATGGGGAATGATCACTTAGAACAAATAAAACTGAAACCCATGCCATTATTTTGCTTTTTGAAGGTGTGTAATTTAGTTTGCATGGAAAAAGCACAGATTGAAGCCTTAGGATTGGAAGAAGGCAAGTACAGAAGAGGTGTAGGCCTTGTTGCTCTGGTGTTTAAACATAATATTTCCACAAGTCCTTCTAACCCCCACTGTCCTATGCCAGTAATTATACCCTTTCCTTGTGCTCTCCCTTTCTTTAACCATTCAGTCTACTTTCTCAGAAATCTTATTATTGCAGGATAACAGCCCATGTCATTCAGAACAACTACTCATCTGCAACCACTTGAGATGCGACATGTTTGTACTCCTGGCAGTACACTTGCCCAAATGAGTTGTTTAGAAACCCAGAGTCTCACATTACCTGATAGAATAAAGCTCTTTTTAGAGAAGTAAACACATTTATACCAGTTGAGCCTTCTTCAGTTTGGACAGCCAGGAACGGAAACAGGACTAAAGGCCAATTATCTTTGACCCCTAAAGCCTTACCAGAATACTTTCAGAGAAGAAGGCAGGGCTACGAGCACTCAGGCTTGGTCAGAGAGTCTGTCTGAGTCTGGGGTATGTGTCATGGTGTGGAGAGTAAGCTGTTAATCAAAGAGGGCTGGTCTGAGGTTGTGTAGCAGGGGTGAGCCACACCAGAACTGCTGGTATGACGACGGATTTACTGCTGGGCCTCAGGCAAGGTCAAATGCCAAGGGGGCACACAGAGACAGAGGCCAAAAAGTATGTGTGAGAGTTTGTGTGCATGTCTCTGTGAGATGAGAAGACTCCAGCACAACTGGTTGCACCTTTGTGGAAATGGACGTGCTCATTAACCCCACACGTGTCAGCAACAGGAAGCGATCAGTTACTGCACTGCCCAAATCGGTCTCTAACAAACCAGCCTTAATGAGGGCAAGCTTACTTTCCAGCTTCAGATCTATAATGTGTTATGTTCCTAATTACTGTTCTAAAAGTGCTGATGTTGGAGTCATGTAAGAATCAGAACCAAAATAAGAAATACTTCACTTTTTAACACTGGAATGTAAAACAAAACAACAACACAGCTGAAGAACTATACATACGAAGTAGCAACAACATGGATTACTCCTATAGGTACAAAGCCATGTTTTTTTGTTATGCTCCTGTCTACTAGCTTTTGAAAACTATATTTAAATAAAAATAAATATGTAAATAAAAAAAAAAATCCATGTCCCAAAGCTCTGAAGCCTGTACCAAATGTAAATTCATTAATTCATTGTCTGTAACCGCTTATCCAGTTCAGGTTCACAGTAGGTCCGGAGCCTACCCGGAATTTTTGGGCGCAAGGCAGGAATACACCCTGGAGGGGGTGCCAGTCTTTCACAGGGCAACACACACATTCACAGCTATAGACACTTTTGAGTGTCCAATCCACCTACCAACATGTGTTTTCGGACCTTGGGAGGAAACAGGAGCACCCAGAGGAAACCCACATGGACACAGGGAGAACAGACCAAACTCCTCACAGACAGTCACCTGGAGCGGGACTAGAACCCACAACCTCCAGGTCCCTGGAGCTGTGTGACTGCGACACTACCTGCTGTACCCCCAAATGTAAATCAAATGTAAAAATTATTTAACTCCCTGAAACACTGAAATGGCATTTTATATATAAATAACATAAAATACTATATCCAAAGTAAAAAAGAACTAATTTTAGGTAGTACACTTTCACATGAGCACTGTAGTGTGACTTACATGCACTAGCTGCTCCTGTGTGTCGTACTCTTTAGAGCAGCCTTCCCAGTGGCAGTTGGTCTCGTACACCGCTTCCGGCTCCTGTTTACACTCATCTTTATCCACCTCCTCTCTCAGCTCTATGTGATCCTAT
Source organism: Hoplias malabaricus (assembly GCF_029633855.1). NCBI lineage: Eukaryota > Metazoa > Chordata > Actinopteri > Characiformes > Erythrinidae > Hoplias > Hoplias malabaricus. The sequence goes on along the minus strand of NC_089811.1, from coordinate 25,738,053 downwards.
GGAAAGGGCAATATATACTGTTAATCTCTGGGACAGTGTGCAGTCTTTATACTAGATCCAAACAAATAACTGACAGAGCAATGCTACAATGACAATGTACAATATTAGGCACAGGCACCTACATAATGACTATATTCTTTATTACGATATCAATTATTTTAAAACATTTTGCTGTTCAAAGCCTAGTTTTGAGCAGAGGCCATAGAGATTAGTTTTTAGACACTGCAGTTTTACTATTGCAGGTGTTCATTAAGTTCTGTTTGAATTTCCACTCTGTTTTGAGAACTGTTTGGTAACCCACGTTTTTGCTGGGGTCTGGGAACATTCAGGATGCTTTAGAACTCTAATGATTCCTGCATTAAACTTAAATGGCCCAAATGTTCTCTAATGTGGTGAGCGAATGGAATGCTTTATGGCCACATCCAATATTCCCTCCCCCTCCATACACTCTTTCTGTTTGATAGCGATTCAAAAAAGGAATTGGTTTGCTTAGCAGCTAGTGGCAGAAGTTGGATGCACTGGTCATGTGCAACAATAAGATGCAACAAAATGCTCCCAAATAGTTGGATTGACTGTGTGATTTCTCCCTCTATTCTGGATTCAGCATGTTTCAATCAGCCCTGCTACACACACATCCTCATCAATTCCCACTGGCCTTGTGATCACACTCAGCACTTGTCGCTATGCATCATACCACCATCCTGTCACTGCCCACAAGAGGAGCCACCAATTTATCAAAAGACAAACACAAAAAGTGAGAGAAGGAGTGAAAGATATGGGAGCAGGGGTGAGATGAAAGTGGAGCTAAGAGTTATGAGTAGAAAGGGAAGAGAGAGTGAAAAAGCCTCCTCCGACCACAGTAATGTTTAACTGATTTGTCACTATGACAAAGCTGCCTGGCATAGTGTACAGCACAGGCCTGGGAACGGAAATAGACGGCCTGTGACTTGTCACAGGTGGAAGTTTTTCCTCTCTTAGATTACTATGGGATCAGGTAAAGGCATATAATTAAACTAGACATGATCTTATAAAAAAGAAGGCATATCTAAGGGCAACATGTTTCAAATTTATATGCTGAATTGCAGTTGCTAACAAAGACATCGTTCTCTGAAACGCATTCCAAGTTCTTCATAACAGAGGTCATAACCATTGGCCATCTGAGGCCAGGAGTCCTAGAGAGCACAATTGGGCACACTTTTTGTAGGATGTTCCATTGGCTCTTTAACACAGCCCATGGTGCCCGCGAGCATGGTTGTCTGTTAGCTGATGTGACAGATCTGAGCAATTTGCATTCCTTTTCCAGCATTTTAAGCCGTTCAGTTGTTGTCTGAAAAGAACTTGTGGGTCCCTAAGGCTCCACCCTCCTGATGCTTGTGGCATGATGTGCAACTGGGGAGATTCACTGATAGCAGACTACTAATAACAGGGGAGTAAATTCAGCAAACTTTGGATGAATTTGAAGACAAAGCCATAACATGCTGTTAACTATTGTTACCAGTGCAGCAATGTCATCTTTGTCATGTGAAGATCAAGTATATCTAATAATTCATTCATTCATTCTCTATAACAGCTTTATCCAGTTCAGGGTCGCGGTGGGTCCACAGCCTACCAGGCAGTATTGGCCACAAGTCAGGAAGAGTATACATAATACATAACTATAATAATCCTGTACTTTGAAGAAAGGGGAAAGAGAAAAAAAGAAGACTTTTCTCTTCTTATACCATGTACAGGAAATTATCAAAATGATTGGTTAAGGTAACCGCCCATATTCTACATATGCTTTAGATAAGGATTATGTTGAAAAACTAAATGTATTAAACTAATATTTTAAATGAACTAGAGGACCTACAAACTTGTGGACTTCAGTACCTGAGTGCATGGGGAGAGAGAGTGTGTCCCGTCCACTTCAGTTTTTACTTTTGACCTCTTAGTGATCATGGGATTGACGGTACTGCTAACAGCTGAGTCACCTCCGGCATTCTGAAAAAGGAGAGAGAGAGAGAGAGAGAACCGCAGAGTGAAATGGAGAGTCATCCTCGTAGGCACCGCGGCTGCTGGCAGCAGTGCTGGGATTTCAGAGCAGTGGAGGCACCATGCTCCAGATCCCATCTTTCACAAAGTGACCCGCCATGGAGACTAAACAGTTTAGACTGCCCTATTTGCATCCGTCAGATGGAAATATGAAAAGGGAAAAGTTATTGCCCACAGAGCGCGGCTGCAGACTTTGATCCTTGGTTGAATTCTTAACACTCAGCACACAGAGGCTTGCTGAGCACAGAAAAGTCCCTTCATGGAGACACAAGAAAAAGAAAGCATTTTTTTTTTGGGGGGGTGGGGGGGTGGGGGGGCACCTTCCTAATCCCACCCAACCACTAGAGTACAGCGCAGGGCAATGTTTTCAATAACTCAATAATTCTGACATGGCTTTGTTGAAAAGCGAAGGAAATGTGTTTCTCATCACTGCTGAAGTGAGTGTGTGTGTTTTGTGGTTGTGAAATAGAAATGGAATGAAAATGGATCTAGTGGGTGTCTGGAGATGATGAGAGTGGGTCAGAGAGCTGGGGGAAGTTTACGTTCTGGGCGGCCATAATGTTTACATGGGAGTGATAGAGGAGGTGGAAGCAACACTTAGAATCTTGGACGATGAACGGAACACATCGCAGGAGGAAGTGGATGCATGGGCCTTAAAAAGTTTGTATGAATAAGCAATTCCAAAATTAGTGCATGTCCACTACATATCGTTGTTGTGCATATCATAAAGAAAACATTACTTTATGCTCAAAACATTACATTACAACATTGCAGCCTTCACAGTGAGGTTATAATGATGCAATGGATGCATGGAAAAACCATCTTTAAATGTAACATTACTAGATGTCAAGAATATTCAACTTTCTCCTATGAGATGCAGATTTTTAGTTTTCTGATGACAGCAATCACATGGTTAAATCCCAAGGAAATAAGTCAACATTTTGTTGTGCTCTTCTCTGAGCTACACTGGCTCACCTGGCTGGGCTCTGTGTTGGTGTTGCTGCTGGTACTGTGGGCTGCAGCTGCTCCTAGGGGCTGCTGGCGGCTGCTGAAGGGGGGTGAAGGTTGTAGAAGAGGAGGTGTGTGGCCGAATGCACTCAGCCCTCTCTGCTGGGATAGTAGCTGCTGATATGCCACTGGCGTGATGGGGTGCGGGAAGGTGAAGGACGGACTGATAGAAAACAAGAGTTTGGAAGAAGGGGCTGTAGGATACTGCTTCATAAATATATTTACATCACACTCCCGATGTAGACATTTATAAATTACATTTAAACATTATATCTCAAAAGTGTTAACAATTTTATTCCTACAGATATATTATATGCGTTCTCAGTGATTTATTCATTTACAGCTCAGTTCATCATTCTGAATAATACTTTTATTTTTTTATTTGTCTTTTACAGCTTCTCAGATTAATATATATTGTAAGAAACTTGTGGAATTACAAATGGCTAGCATATCATAATCAATATGTTCATATACTTTCAACTAAACTGACTTTGGATTATTGCAAATGAAAGATAGACTAGAAACTGAAGAATAGTGCTGAAGCAAGTCAACTGATGAAGTAGTTAAAATTCATCCTGCAAGACCTGTGCTTCATTAAATAATTCTTTAGTAAGAATAGACTTTAAGGTGTTATTACTGGTCTATAAACGTCGTAATGGTGTAGGACCAGTGTATTTATCAGATGTGCTACAGAGATATGAGTCGAGCAGAGCTCTCAGATCTTTAGGAACTAGTCAGTTAGTCCTGCCTCAGTTGAAAACTAAACATGGAGAGGCAGCGTTTAGCTCCTATGTTGCTCTTAAATGGAACCAGCTGACTGAGAATGTTAGAAGAGCCCCGACTTTAGACACTTTTAAATCAAGACTTAAAACATTCCTGTTTGAGCAGCTACAGCTCAGTTTAAAATACTCTGCACTTGTTGTTCTGTTACGGCACTTTATTTATTTTCTTTTATTGTATCATTTTAAATTGTTTAAATCATTTTCATCATGTTTTCTTTTAGTCTTATTATGTATTTCCTTTTATTGCACTATTTTAATGGAATTTTATGATTTTAATGCTTGCTATTAATTAAACCGAAAGGTGCTCTATAAATAAACTTGCCTTGAATTGTCTTAAAAACATTGTATAGGAACACACATTCAACACAAGTACCAGAAATGACAAGCATAAAAATATATTAAGCTTTTCTTCTTAACCAGCCAATGTTATTAAGCGTGGTATAGGGGTTTCCTGTACCTGATGCCCCCAACCGAGAGGTGCCCGTAAGAGCTGCTGGCATTGGAGCTGGACCGCGAGTTATTGATGTAAGCCACCAGAGAGTTGGGAGAGGTACGGATCATGGTCTGTAGGTCGATGCTGGCATCGGACATGGGTGAGATGGAGAGCGCACGTTTCCGGCTCAGCCTGGGCGTCAGTCTGGGGCTGGGGAAACGAGACACTGGGAAAAAAGCACAAAACACACACATGAACTTTCAGTGACTGCACTGTGCTGAAACTACTTTCTTTTTCTGCACTCCTCTACTCCCTATCCTCCCCTCTGTGTTTTGAGTATGGGGCTATGCACAGGATGGGGGGAGAAGGTTTGTTTCACCTCATTTATCTCTACCATCTCTCCCACAATGCTGCACGTTCACAATCCACAATGAATAATTAATCAGTCCAATCATTTACAGTAATTACACTGATACCAATCTCACCAAGCCTGTGGCACTGCAGCATGCTAAATAGGGGCAATTTAACAACTTCAATTTCAGAACACAATTAAAGAGTAAAGGCACTGAGAACGGTCACATGTTCACCCTTCTTGGTAGGCCATGCTTGTTCTAGAGAAAAAAAAAAAAAAAACAGATCATAAAGCCAATTTTCCACTGGTCTTTGTGGTGGTATTATTTATAGCCTACACAAGCTCAAAATAATCGTAAACTCAACATGAACGCAGGCTGTTATAAAGGCTGCTTTAATCAACTTGAGCGTCAAACTGACATAACTGTCATGATCATATTGATGGTGAAATGATATGGCAAGTTCTATAACCTAGTAAGCATAGTAAGACATAAGTAAGACATAAATAAGACATAAGTAAGACATATGTATGGATTGGACATAACCATATACCAGACATTTCCACTTTTAGTAGCACTACTTACTTGACCTGTCTTTGCTGTGAAGATGCATGTAATTTTTCCTCTTGAGCGTATTTGTAAATTTAAGATACCGTCAAATAAATGGATCCAACATTTTAGACACAGGATTCTTAAACTATTTTTAAAGCTATCCTTCTATAAGCATAAAACATCACCAGTAGTTTGCATGTCTCTTTAAATAGGTAGTTAATTACCAGTTCTACCTTAAATGTTGAATCAACATTCTAGCACATGAGGCTACTGCAACATTTAAGGTGGAACAGGAAGAACTGAAAAAACCTGCAGAATAAGAGGCTTCATAGAAGAGATCATCATCATCATCATCTTTTCTGCTTTTGCATTTCAGGGTTGCGGTGTCATAGAAGAGGTGTGGATGATAATATATGATTGTGGAATTCTTCTGAAGGCCTATGATGCCATAAATTTAACTGAAGTCCAGCAGCACCCCTCTGACATCACTGCAGACTGGTGCAGAACTGCTTGCAGAGCATGGCCATGGATAACAGCCTGGGAATTAAATCTTTTTTAAATTTGTGTTGTGATTAAGGGTTATCTTATTTCGTAGGGGAAAGTTTTAACCACTACACTATGTAACTCTGTTACAATGACACTTGAAAACAAGGGGTACGATTATAAGAAATGTGATTGACCCATGAAGTTACAACAGCAGCAGATGGGCTAATTTGTCAGTCTGGGTTGCAGCAAATTGTAAGCTTGCACAAGAGGGCGTTTGTGCACATGTTCAAAATGTCACATATCATTTTTCTAGATTTACTAAGATGACCAAGAAATCAGCATGAAGTATATAAACATCAAATTGACATTAATGCTGCCAAATAAAACCCTGTATTATAAATTACTACTAAATAAATCTACAGAAAATAGGTTAATATATGTTTTAAATATGGGTTATTTATTTATGTGTTTTTATATATTATATAGTTTCCTTTGATTTTCCATCAGACCTCCACTTTAAACCTGTGTGCAAAGACAAACGGACCTATTATTAGTTGCATCTGCTCCTCATTGCAGTTATTAGGCCATTTACAGAAGCATAACAGATGATTCCAGGTTGACAAATTTTCTGTATTTTGCTTATGGTGCTGTTTGATTGTGTCTAACTGCAGTTTTAGCTTATTAGGCCACTGATTTGTGTGTGTGTGTTGGCCCAGCTGCTTTGGGGCTCAACAGGTGCTGTGCATTAGCCAGGGAGTGAGTGGACACAGAGCAGGAGGCCATTACGCCCTTCAGGGGGCATCACCAAAGGTGCTGCCTGCAGGAAGCTCATAATGACTCTACACAAACACATACATGTCACTCACACCCAAAAAAACATGCAGTGACATTTCAAACAGAGGCTTTTCAAGACCCCTGCCTCTGACTGCTTGCTTACCAATAATCAGCTGCTATTTAGATACTCAGCCCTTTAATGTATTTTACTTGCTTTTCAAAAATACTGTTTACATGTAACACTTGCATGTGGGACCAAGTTTAAAAAAGCAAACACTTTATTGAATGGAAGCATAGGACCACATGAATTCTACATTTATGACAACTCACAAATTTTCTCCACATTTTTAAGTCTTATCTCACCAGTAATGAGTTAAACACATTTGTCAAAGTAAAATTACATTAAATGGGCAAACCGACACTTGTTGCAATAAGCCTTTATCAATGTTTATGTAGCTTTATGTAATTGGACACAACATGCTTTTGTGGAAATCATGCAGTCCTAATGAATTCTGCACTTTGGTGCGATGTACCAAAATCTGTAGGGAACTTTGAGCAGTATTTATGAAAAGCTTGGCAAAGACAATAAACGAATGGCCGGAATGGTCCTCTGCAAACCTTATAAATAAACGTGTCACGTATCATTAGCATTGTGTAACAGTGCTGGTGTTGTGTGGAACAAAGTGGTAATGATTTGCGAGGCCTGAAATCTGTTTTACGAACCACAAGAGAGCATTCAAGCCAAAGAGAATTTACACACGCAGAACTTTGTCTTCAAACAAACAGAAGGAAGAGCTTAATATGGTCCAAATTAAGGCATCCTCAGGCTCACGCTCATCCATCCCAGTGAACTTTCCTCCTGCCAAGTTCATATGTTTTGGAGTGTGAGCTGCTTGCCTCCTCCCGTGTGAGGGCCCTGCCCTGGGGGCAGAGCTCTGTCCCGCCTGCCCGAGGTCATGGGGGCCTGCACACTTTGGGATGGGCTGTTTTTATAGGCGACGTGGCTCTAATTTAGGGGTGTGCAGGTCCCTGTGAGAGTGCTAAAGCAGATGTGCAGAGCCGTGTGGCTTTGGGTGGTTGGCGCAGGCTGAGTGAGCCTCATGGCCTTGGTGAGAGGGGGGAGGGGGCTGCTCTAATTGGGGAGCTGGCCTGATATATGGCTTTAAAATTACAGGCACTCTCGGTACGTTTACAAAAGAGGATGCAATTATTGTAGGCATCTGCCGCACCACTTTAATTGGGATGCCTTTTGTGCAGATTCCGAATAATGTAATTGTTGGGTGTTAATCCTCTGATCGTTTCTACTCTGTGTGTTGATGGCCTCCTGGGGCTGAGCTGCCACTGGCACTGGCCAGGCATCCATAGCCCTGCATCATTTGTCCATTACAACAGGTCTTTTGAGGTCTAGCAAATAGCTGTAAGCTATGCTAGATACACGGAAGACCTGAAGTTGTAGCGTTTAGCACTAACACTACCACATGCATTTAGTTATAGCTCTGGCAACTATAGCTAAACTGGCCTCTACAACTTGCTGCACTTGACCCTGAACTGTGGTGAAATAGACTTTTCCGAAAACACAAGAGAAATGCTGGCACGAGAACAAATCTGAGTACTGCACTGCCTGAGCTTTTCCCAGAGAATACTAACGTAGCACTTACTGGAGTGGGCAAGGTTTATTTTTCCTGGTAAATCTGACTAATTCCATGACTGCATATTTTATTAGACACCCACTGCACGTCTGGGCCTCAGCGTCACACCACAGACTATACATGCACACGTCTTTGTATGTAAGGAATATTGTGTGCTGCTTTGTATTGAATTTCTCTGCACATTAATAAAATATGTTACATCATGACAGTTACTCTATTTTAGTTTATTTAATTTAGTGTGTTTAATATAGTTTAAAGTTTTTAGTTTTTTTCACCCCAGACATTGAAAAATGTACTTAACTTAATAGTAATTTTGTCAAAATAATAAATGTGGTATCTGACTTGTCCAAAATAGATTATTTTGACTTAATACATTTTATACAAGGACAAAGTTTGAATTATGAACTGAAAGCTGTTTTCTTTCTTCAGTTTACATGTGTTTGTGTAAGTGTACAACATTGGTTACATGTCTTCTTCTTTGATGCTATAAAAAACCCTGTCCTCCATCACGAAGCTCACACTTGCAGCCGGACACCAGACATTTGCTTTGGCAGCTCATATTGTTATGGGAGCGTGAAAGGGTTCCCTGGTGGCTCCACTGCACAAATTAGTTCACCATGAGCTCTGATTCTTTCCTTTCAATCTCTGTCTCTTCACAGTGTTTCTCTGAAAGCATCTCAATATAAGACACAGTTCAAGCTCTGCCTTGTTTTTGCTTAGCCAGTGCAGGGTGAGTGAAGCCAAGAGAGTTAGGAAAAGCTGAAGCATCTGGTCAATGTATTATCCCAGTTTCTCCGGTATCAGTCAGTGTCTGGCTGTGATCTGTGGCCCTGCAGTTAGCGTTGGGGCCTACTTTATTTATTTATGCATTAATCCATCCACAAAGCACTAAGGCCAGCATTTCTAGCCTTAGCCATTCAAAGGCACTGAGTGAGGCCACTCGTAACATTGCACGCGCAATAGATTCACTGTAGGTACACACAAAAGGCCTGAGGAACGTGGCTCTTGGATGGAAATCCCTCTGTCTGGGGGGGTGGGGGCAATGTTGCTTTTAGCTGTACTTGTGCTTTCACACTGCATGTCGTCCTGTCAGATGCAGGGCCGTAATTAACATGTTAAGTACACACCATTGGCACAGACATGCACTTGGCACTGCACTAGAGCATTTAAGCAAAGGCACACATTCACACCGACGCCAGTTCCTTCCATTGTTTCCCCTTAAGGCTTGTTGGGGCAGATACCCCTAGCACAGTCAAAGGAAGAATCTGCCTAAATCAGTAGCTCTTATAATCTACTGTTCAGCATTTACATCTTTAACATATGCATGGCCATGTTCAATGTAGCATAACATAATATATGTATGTGGAATTGCAGTTTGCTGTCTTACAGTGTGGTTTTTTTTATTTTGCCAATTAATGCAGCACAATTCTGCATTTTTTTTTCTGCATTTCTTGTTTTAAATTGTAATATTAAAAATATATATTACTAAGAATATTCAGCTTTTGTTTTCAAAATAAACATGATGAACTCACATTTGAAAACACATTACTATGTCCAAGACCAAGTTTGCCTTAATTTTAAGAAAATAACATATATGTTGCATACCCTGAAGACAGTTCTAAATATTTTGTGGTGTAGAATAAGGTCAAAAGGCATGTGGTCCTTGACAGATGTTATCTTAATTACACATACATGTTAAAAAGATTTTAGACATCTGCTCATTATTATTAATAAGAAGTTTGCCTCCTCTATGCTGCAGTAACCGTCTCTACTCTCCTGGAGAACCTTTACACTAGTTGCTGGAACATTGCTGTGAGGATTCTACACAGTTCCAAGTCACCAAATCCAAAGTTGGGGGCTTAATAGCCAAATTTTGTTATTGGGTTATGTTCAGCTTTTCCAGAGAGTCCCATTTTTCTGCCAATGCTTTTCTCAGTAGACAATGCAGGCCACGTATGGGCAAGCTATTAAAGCTGAATTCGGTGATTCAAAGTCTGTTTTAATAAATGTATTTGATCTGGTGTCTATTATATAAAATAATATATATATTATTTAGAATAGAAATGCTGAGCCATTTTCCCTAGTTTACACCGAATCCTACTTGTAATCAAGTCACTGTCTCTGTGTGCCAGTTAATGTCAATTTGTGAGCCACCGTTGCATTGGAAGTGGCAGGCTGTCTGAGAAATTTACAGTGCTGTGTTGGCCCTAATGATGGTGCACAGAATTTTCCATGTGCACATTTCTCATTTTTACAACAACGATCACCATTTACAGGAAAGCCCCAGACTAAATCCTGTCCTCCTGTCAGCTAATAGTCAAATGGGAATCGTCAGGGAAAACAAGACATGCACTTTGAGTTCACTGAGGACTTGCTCTTGTGGTGGGTCCACTGAATTTATTAGTACATAAATTGATTTTTAAATATGCATATGAATTTTATCAGCCCTCCATTCCAAGACAAACGTTGGGCTGTGCAATGCATATTTATCGGCCCCTCGCTCTGCTGAAGGGGCTCCTTTATGTAGAGGCCCGGCCGCCGAGGCATTAACTGGCACACTGTCTCAATGAGAGCCCTGTGTCTGTGGGCTGAAGCGGAGAGGCCTGGACCCACGAGTGCCCAATGCAAGACCACATCAATCTGGGTAGTGGAGAAGGCCAGCAACACTAGCCGGTCAGGAGAAAGCCCTGTGCTGTGTTTGTGGGTGTTTGAGCAAACAGGTTTCACTCAACAAACTACGGCTCAGTGGAGGCCTCGGCTAGTGGTCGCAGAGGCCGGCCACTCTTATGACCATCTCATTATGGCCTGCGGATAACATGCCATCTCCTGTTTGATTAGCAAACAAAGAAGTAATTGCGAAATGCAACATGAGATTGCTGGAGTGCGCGTTTTCCTACAGGTGCGTGAGGATCCATGCACGACAGGCACGGAACCACAGAGGCATAATTGATAGAGGAAAGTGATTACTGTGGGTGGCTGTGCTGGATCAAAGCATGACATATATGCAAGAGCCCGTGCCAATAAAAGTGCTTGCTTATTTACAATAATACATTTGCTGAGCAGTCACCATAAAGCTGAGCTTTCACAGATTTTTCCCTCCATAGTTCATCTCTCTGCACCCTATTAGCCATTCATATGGCTACATTTCTTTAGAACCTTTCAGGTAGAATCTCTGGTCTAGATTACAGCTTGAAATATTTGTCCGAACCTGACAGGACCAGAGTGCTCATTTGGGTGTAGTCCACCTCCTACTTTTTTAGTTTGGATTTTTACCTCAATATTTCCCTTGCTTTAGAGTTTTCTCATTACTTAACTCTTTGCATATTATTTTTCTATTTCTGTCCATGATCTAAGAAAGATTATTACTATCACTTGTTTGAAAAACGTACTACCTTGTAACTTTGAATTAAACCCTTTTGTTGACAACAGGCCAGTTTGAGTTAGTTTTGATTAGACCAATAAATTTTACTCTGACCAAGATTTTTTAAACTGTATTTGAGTCTGAAGCAAAATATCCACATTGTAAAACTCTAGTTTGGATGGATTCCAGTACTCAATCTCACCCAAAGTCTTCATCCTGGCCAGCTGCTACGCATTATACCATTATAAGGGAACACAACAATGTTCTGAGCTCAGTGCCTCTGGGCATCTTCTTAACAATGCAATGTTATCTAGCTGTGTGCCAAGTAGCAGTCTGCATCTTAAAAGATCAGGCACCCTCACAGCTACAGAACATGACTAATTGGATCACATTACAAAGCGCCAGGAGAGTGCTACATACCTGCCATAACACTGCTTCAGAAACAAAGAGCAGAGATAAAAGCTCTGCCATAGCCTGCAGTACCCCCTCTGTAAAAATCCGTCTCCTCTTTGAGGCACTCCATTTTAGGTTGTGGTGCATGTGTTGTAAGGATGTTACTTATAATAACAAAGCACACCTGTTGTACAGGCTGAATTAGAGGCCCCAGAAGGAACATCTCATAAATTGCTGAGTAGGGTCATGTTTACAGACAGTTTTCACTATGAGTCATGTTTTATATACACGTAAGAAAACATCCTCCTTCATTTGAAGTGGGAACCTTGTGGTGCATCCTGTAACTCAGACCATAACTCAAATTACTAGACTGCTCTGTTTGCATAAAGTTTCCATCACAGCTCGAGGTGTGAGTCAGGTTTGGTATTAGCACTCCATTCTGAGCTCGTTTAATTACCACTTCGCAACCAGATGCCCACTGGCATTGATATCTTCGGCCATATTTTACATTAATTTCAACTTGAGCTCAGAAATACCACACGTGACATAGATGTTCTTTAGTAGTAGGGTAGTACCCTGCAAAATTCCTCCTAAAACAGACAGAGTTAAGCCAGTTTGTTCTCTTTGACCCCCACACACAGATGGCTCAGGCATCATCAGGGATCAATCTTGCAATCTCCCACATACTACAATCTATTTAGGAGGGAGTCTTCTGACTTTAAGGTGTTCCTGTGACTGACTTCAATTAGGATTTACACTGAAATATAGAAACAGTTCAGTTCAATTCTGATCAGTTCGGATACTTGTTTACTACTGACATGTAACATGATAAGCTGAATGAATTTATCATGAACAGAGTTACTCACTGTCCACTGGACTGATATAATCAGGGAGATGTGCTGCCGCTGCAGCTGCGGCTGCTGCACCAGTCTGCATGAGCAGTTCTCCATACGGGCTGCGGTGGCTGGCCATCAGCTGATAGTATTCGGCTGGGTTGGTCCCAGGTGGAGGAGGTGGGAGGCCAAAAAGACCCCGTTCCTTTAGGTGCTCATGAGTCACTGTATAGAGAGAAATAAACAGCAGACAATACCCTGTTATTGCTTTTCCTGACTCGAGAGATTCAGTTGCTAATTAATTTAAATGAATCTAATGCCATTTAAATTGGGTTTCTGTAATGTGTCAAAAACACACTTGTAGGTAAGCCAATTGAGAATGTAAATGACTGTGTGAGTATGTGATGCTCTGTGATTTACTGGCGCCCTGTCTAGTGTGTTCCTGTTTTGCACCCATTTTTTCTGGGTAGGCTCCAAGCCCCTGTGAACAGAATGAAGTGGTTACATACAATGAATAAATAAATGAATGATTAAACCAAAAAATAAAGCCATCAATAAATTAATATTATCAGGAACACCTTACTAAGTGACATCATTCGTTAAGGCCGCATGACACCATGGCTTTAACCAAAATAACTCCCTACTCCCTCATTAGTGTTATATAGAGAGGCAATATTTAGTTCAGAAGTAGTGCCAAGAAACCCAAGTGAATTCTGACACTTCCACTGTCCGTTGCTTAGTAACAAAGAACTTCACAATGCATCCTGGTCCACACTCAGCTCCTGTAGTGAGCGCCAATGTTTACTATAAATTATGAGTACACTGTGGGAGATTGTAGATCCCTTAAAATCACACTAGGATTCAGTGACTCCAAAAAATTTGGCTATGTGCTCAGTAGTGCCCTAGAACCTAAATAGGGAGTCATTTTGGACACAGCCAAAGCATGTGTGTGTGAACGGTGTAATGAATCTGAACCATAATTTAGATTAAATGATCAATTATTTTGTATGCTAAATCCAAATAAAGTACTGAAACTGTGTGTATGTGTGTGTGTGTGTGTGTGTGTGTGCGTGTGTGTGTAACATGTGGCCTTACACAGTAAATTCACCAGTGTGTAGTGTAAATCAACTGAGTGTTACATTTTTACACTAACAGTGTTAATCTAACACAAACAGTGTTGATTTAACACTGGAGAATTTGAATGCCACCTTTCATTACTGTGTTGCCATTTTTTCACATAAAATTAATATATAAGAAATGTGAATTATTCTTAAAATAACTATCACAGAATAATCTTTATAAAAATAACACCCCCTCCCCCCCAACACACAAACATAAGTGGACCCCTTTAAAGCACCTGTGTAATTAGGTTTTGATATTAAGTGTTAAAACAAGCACCTAGTAAACTGCAGTCTAATAGTGTGTCGAGGCAATCTGCATAAGAGATCCTCCACTTTCCTTTCCCTTGCCCAGCCTGCTGGGGAGGCAGGCCATTTGTGTCTATGCTGACCATTCAGGAGGTGGGAGCTCTGGCATGTTCCTCTTCTATTTGCCTGCTGGACCATTCATGCCACATCTGATCTATCAGGGACAATTAGAGCATGGCGTGGAAAAAGATAACAGATGCGTGTTTGTACTGGATTCATGGCAGGACAAGGCCATTTATTATCTCAACACTTGCCAGATCTTGAAGTTCTGTCTCTAGAGGGGTCTGGTATTAGAGCCGAGGCATTCACTCCAGACTGGTCTGCTGAAGCTCAGGAGTCTGACCAGTGGCAACGACACTGGGGACTTCCCCCAGACTGACCCACATTGTAAAAGCTGTTACACCCACAAGCTGATTCCTTGAGTAAATCACGATCATCTCTCAGAACCCTTTTTATTACTTGAAGGTCCTTAAACTTTTTAAAGATTCTTCAGACTCCCACATTTTATTACTAAATATAGTAATGAATAAATCAAATATAGTAATTGAATGAAGCAAAAAACTAAAGGTTCTCAAATTCTTCTATAGCATTACTTCATGTAAATTATGTAAATTATGTACATAATGTTATATATTGCACTTCTGGTTAGAGGCTAACTACATTTCATTGGCCCTGTACTTGTACTCTGCACAATGACAATAAAGTTGAATCTAATAAAGTTGAATCTACAAACCAATTCTGCACCTTTATTTTTGACATAATACTCTGTGAAAAAGCTGACTTATATTCTGTTATAAACTTTACCTTATATGGCCATGTTTGAAAGAATGTGTTGACAAAAACATCTAACAAGAACAAGAACTAAGCTCATGATAACATTTAATTTTGATGCATCACATAATTAATCAAATTTAAAGGAACCCTCCCTGAGCCTGAGAATGTGAGAGGGACTCTGCTTCTTGTTCATGATTACTCAAGCTTAGTTCCCTACATTTACTTTGCAATCAGCCTCGCAAACCTTTCGGCATTGTGTGTTTAAGTGTATATGTTCAGAGCCATTGTTTTCAACAGAGAGAAAAACATAATTTATCTTTGATTTGGCCTGCTCGTCCCAACCTGTTTTTCTAAGAAAGTTGGTGAGAACAGAGCTGTCAGCTTGGGAGTTAAATTTGGGGAAATTCTCATTTGGCTTTGTTTTCTTTACCCATTTCCATGGTTTCCGCCTCTTTCCCACATGCTATATAAGAGTAGATCTCCAGAATGTTTTAAGTTACAAAGCGTATTTGACATAGGATTAATGACCACAACAGGAGAGATAAGCCCTTATGTAAACCACCAGACGGCAGAGTGCTGCGACAGTCTTTGTAGTGTCTTTGAGTTTGTGAAAAAGTGGAACCATTAGCTCTTCTTCCTTCTTAACCACAACCTGCTGCTTTCATTTCACCCTCTTAATGCACAGTCATGTAGTGTAAACTTAGACACCATTAACACTACAGCTTCGGGGCCAATGCTTCATAACCTCCAAGTGACATGAATTATAGTGCAAACTATATATAAACCATTGCATTTCAGTAGTAGGACGTTGTTGATGCTCTATGCAAGAAATATAATGAGATCCCGAAAGATGTGCCTGGAGTAATTTTTGTTGGTTTTCTGTACATTCAAAATGCATTACCATAATATTTATTTGCAATTACACAATTTGATTTATTACGGTCATAGGCAAATGTTTGGAGGTCTCTGGTCTAGAAACTTAAGTAAAAATAGGACCACATTATATTCAAATAAGCCCTGTGAAGGACTGGGTCCCCCTCCAGGGTGTGTTCCTGCCTTGCGCCCAATGATTCCAGGTAGGCTCTGGACCCACCGTGACCCTGAATTGGATAAGCAGTTACAGATAATGAATGAATGAATGAATGTATTCAAATAAGTCAATTATCTACAATGTAATGCACAATTACCTTTCATTCTTTGGAATAGTTATTATTTGTATATACCATAGATATGGCATATATGCCTGGATGGTTTGCTGAACTACTCAAAAGTACACATTGTAAAATCTCACATTGTTTGCAAGCAGATGAGGGGACCTTTTATTGTTCACACTTGAAGAAATATTATTATTGTGTATACCGACTTATAGTCATATTAACTTCTAAATTAGTTATTTGTAGATGCTGAAATATTTCACCTAGAAAATTTAACACAATATATTGGTTGTCCAGTGGTGTCCAAACTTGTGCACATAACGGCAATGCCCAATCCCTCTTTTTTGCCAAGGGGTAGAGTGTCTCAGTTCTTGTTGGGAAGAGGGGTAAGGTATAGTGTTATAGGCTACACAGTCCTTCAAACAATAAGCACTTCAATAGAAATGCCTTGTGAATGACCAGCAAGATGGCTGTGTCTTCTAATTCTAAATAGCTAGTTTATTTCCAGTTCCATGGTAAAATAATTACATTTTATTGCCTTAGGCTACTGCAACATTTAAGGTAGAACTGTACATTTTAAACAAAAAGCTGCCAAATAAAATGCTTCTTGTCAAAGGAGCATTACAAATGGGTGATAATATCTAAATTTACCTAAAGTTCACAAGTTTCTGATATAACTGCAGGCTGGTAGTGCTGCCTACTGATCACTGTTAATAACCTGGTTTATTTGCCATGTGTACTTCTGTCAGAGATGTAGCTTATATCAAGAGGCTTTCAAGGTGCATGTGCCATGAGGGACCTTGATGAAATGACTGATTGTGTGCCTCTCTGCATTCAGGTGTTTATGGAGACTGACCGTCGGCTGGACTGAGGCCTCGTGCAGCTGAAAGGACAGACAGCGTGGGGCTACTGTGGACAGAGCGCAGGTAGTGTTCCATGTGTGGATTCACATAGGCGTGCGGTGCAGTGAATGGAGATTCCCCCGTGGCTGCAGCATGAGGGGACAGTCGGATCAGAGAGATGTCTGAGATGACTGGACTTCCAGCTAGTCCAGCAGGGCTACAAAAAAAAAAAAGAGAGGATTCATATTAGTTTCTTGATTTCAGGTTGCATACCCAGCCTAAATCATTTACATACACGGCTTTTAGCAACAAGCACCCTTATTGTTATAGCAGAGTGTTCTGTTCTGAGCAGGGAATTGAACCCCAATAGGCTACAACTGTTATTGTCAGTACATAAGTGCCATATTAACTTAACAAAAAGCCACTGTACCTGTCCTTAAATTTTGCCATATTAAGTAAATCCATGCACTGATATCAAATCAACAGTTAGGCATTTTAGCTTTCTCCCAATCATCTGCAATAATATCTCTTAAGTACAATGACAAAAGCCTTTTCATCAGCTAAGTCCATATGCAATGAGATCTGAGCACATTTCTGAGATGAATAAGAGCTAGCTGTGAAACTGGTCATGTTTTTCCCCTTTACTCCCACGCTTCCTATTATACCCTAACACAGCTACCTTTTTTCCACGCCTTGGGCCTTGAGCAAGTTGAGACTAAGTGTGTGATACACGAGTGTGTAATCTATGGTGTCTGGGTGGGATCTATAGGTGAGAACAGACAATTTAATAACGTCCAACCCTTCTCACAATCCACCTCTGACTGAAGCAACTTGTAGAGCATCATGCCAGAATGAAAGTTCAGAGATAGCCCACAAGTCGAGGTGGGGATGTAAATGCATCTTCAGTTGGCAGGTAACTGGGCCCTCTGCCCACCCATAGAAGCCCAGCCAGGATGTAGACTGTAAGTGTAATACCTCCTGAAGCCAGATCACAGCCTCTGTCTGATCTCCACCTGAAAACTCTTTTTGAAGACATTCATGTATGGATCTGCACTCTGGTGCCAAAAAGCCTTCTTTGAAACAATACCACTTTTGGCTCCTTTAAGAACTTTACAATGGATGGTGCTTTAAGGGATCAGCTATTTTCTATTATGATCCTTCCTCACATCATGAAACCACCAATTACACTAACATCAAATGGCCAATCCTGTATGGTACTTTTCTCCTGTATTTTAAACATGGCTGCTCCATATTCTAGCCTATTTATAGCTTTTATTGAGAGGCACCAAGTGAACTAGATACGTAAGTTCTAACACATGCTTTAAAATATTGAGAGTCATAATGTAAACTCAAATATACTTGCTTTTCTGGTTATTGACATTGCTTAACAAAGTTAACTACAAAGTTATGGACAAGTAAGCAATTACCATAAATAGCAGGTTTCTTAATAAGCAAAACAGCAGCTATCACATAAAGCAGGTGTTTACTGCTTTCTCTCGTAGTAAACTCAGCACTAGTCACTGGATAACAGTGGCAAGGTTTCTTCTGGTGCTAACTGGTACTTTAACAGAGTAGAGATATTGGGCAGCTTTATATAAAATTAGCCACTCGGTATTTCCTGTCCACAACAAGTGGAAATAAAAGCATTAATGAATCATAGACTGAGTTATGTAAGTGTGTGTTCAGTGGATGCTGGGGTTATGAAGATAATAAGACCATGACTGTGCCTTTTATTTTCATGGTGAGAAAAAGACTTTTTAATCGTTTTTTTCTTTTTTTCACATAATGCCCTTCACGTTATAGGCATGAGGTCATTAGGAATGAACCAACAGAAATTGTCCAAAACTCGATAAAATTAACCACTTTTTCTTACCCTTTACAGTCATCAATCTGGAGATGAGGTTTTGTTTCAGCGATTTAATGCTTTGTAGTCTAGTTCTGAACTGAGCCTCCCGAAAATAAAGAAGATTATAGTTTTACTTAAAAAATCTTCATCTGTTCAAGTAGATTTGGGCATGTTTATTTCAACCAATCCAAACATTTCACTCTATAATTCTCCTCTGATATGGGTTTATGTTGATTTTGGAGTTAATCTTGGATTTCTTAAGCATTTCTCAGGTCTTTCAGAGGCCCCAGCCAGGCCTACAGCTTGACTATCTGAAAGGTGCGTCTCAGATGCATTATGCTTGGCACAAGCTGGCTTGATCTCAGTCCCTCAGTTATACCTCGTCCTCTGTTTGGAGGCCAACCTGCACGCAGCCTGAGCCCAGTTCAGTTTCCAGTAAACGCCTGCAGACTACCAGGCTTGTGCAACAGCCAACTTTCTGCCATCAGCCCTCTTGAAAGGATAGCCATAAAGACGGCTCTGTTCTGGGGGAGCTGAGAGAAAACAGACGCCCCATACACAAAACAGCCAGCCCTCCCCTCCATTCAGCGTCTGGGAGGAGGAGGAGGGCGTGTTCTCAACTTTAACGTTCAGCTCCAATAACACTGTAATTTTACAAACTGGCACTTACTGCACACACTGCTAGGAGTTGGGTGTTTGCCCCCTTTTGGTCACAGTCGTAATCACTGAACCACAGTCGGACTGACCAACACTCCGCAGAAACTGCAGTGGTGCAGGTGATGAGATTATTGTTGAACCTGCTTAAATTTTTATAGCTTTAAGAAGAGATCTCACATAAAGTTTCAGATGAAGTTTGCATGTACAGGCCAAATAGAAAATATGGGAATATGTGCACTGTAGTACTTTATTTTACTGCTGAATTCATAATACATTCAGAAGAAGTACATATGCCAGTGCCCTTTACTAGACCGGTACTCCTTAAACACTTAAAAAGTTTTTTTTAAACAGTGTTAAAGATGGAACAAACAATTATATTGTCTTCTTAGGTGTCTGCATCATCAGTTCTATTACTTGGGAATAGCAGTTGCAGTTTTATATGTGAAATAATCCCTTAATTCAGAAATATGCTTATGTCAGAAAAGTGGTAACTGGCACAAACTTTTCAAAAGTGCTCAACTAGTGCTATTTAAGAAGTAATATGTAACCTGTATCCCCTATCTAGCTAACCATCATTTTTTTTTCTTTTTCAAAGCCCTAAATGTAAAATCCAGTATAATTAGTGGTGGAATGTTCAGTGCCGTGAATAATTTTCACATCCTTGAACAACAAATTCCACACTTAGATTACATAGTTAGCCCAGAAGAATCCTGTTATTTTAAGGGCCTATTTTTTGTCATGCATCCTGACAAACAGCTTTTAATGTGACAAAAATCACATGGTCTGCATTTTTTTATGCAAAAACAGAGACATCAGCACTTGTGAACTCTGTTTAGGGACAGGTCCCATTGCTACACAGTCAAAAATGACACCATAACCTGTTAACACACAAATAAATCAGGAAAACTACCAAGTGCCTGTTTAAGTCCTGGATAAAAGGCTATAATTTACAGCTTTCCCCACTGGGGACAAGGAATAGGAGGCCCTTCTGACAGGCAAAATTACTAAAATCATGTTGCTCCACCCTCTTTCTGACAAGACGTTACTTGACCAGCTTAAAAGAGACCTTAGTCAGGGACAGACTGTGCCATGGAGAATTCTGAGATCTGGTGCTTAAAGATCCTAGAGGCTTTCATCATAACTTCATGGGTGGTTCCTGTCCATGTTACCCAGCTGAATGGCAGTTTTGTTTTACAATCACATAATCTGTACTTTGGGAAGAGTTCTCCTGCACTGACACCATCGCTTTGAGCATCACTGAATTATGGTAGGCAATTGTTCTGGCAGACATATACTATATTTACTGGCTTAAGACCTTAGCAATTTCCCGTTCTTGTGTATCTATATGAACAAAACCATAACTGTTAAAGCTTATACAATAAATATTTTGTAAACTAGAAAACAGTCATTCACTAGAACTGAGAAATATTTTTGAATTCAGCTTGACTGGCCTGTTCTACTGACTGGCAGCCCAGTAAATCTCCTAATGGTTCAAAAATCCTTGCCCTGAAGCTTTGTTCTGTACAGGTATGTTGTATGGTTGAACTGCACTCTGGTATTTTCCCTACTGGCTGAAGAGATGAATTACACTCTGACAGAGCCTCGTCAGGGCTTTGGTCAGGTGCTTTGAGTTAGATAAATCACTCTAGAGCCAGTCAATTCCCACAGTAGCTTTCTAGATGCTCTACCACAGTTGACGCTTTCTTTCAACTCCTGCCCCCTGTTCCCTTTACTCTATATGCAGTTCTATTTCATGCCAAACCAAACTGACAACAGGGGTGACCTGGAAACCAGCAGAATTAGTGCCAGAGTTAAAGCATTAGTTACTCTTTTGACTGTAAGTGCAATATATAGTTATACTTCTGTGGTTGGCTGTGGACACAGACCAGGGTCACTGAAGAAATAATGTTCTCGGCTGTGGTTTATTTACAAGGAAACATGATGGATGGTTATTTTATCCATGTACATCATCGGCCATGATTTTCCTATGCTACGCCATTAAAAAAAGAAAAAAAAGATGCATCAATAAATCTAGGTAAGACTATTAACACAATAATAACAGTGGAGCGTATAAGTGGTTCACACAACATTACCCAATATATAGTGCAGTATGTGAGGTTGAGGCTCTTCATACTGTGGCCTGTAACTTCCACCTCAAAAAACCTTGGGCAGTCCTCCATACTACAATGTTGAATTGCTTCCCTTCCTCAAAAAAAGGCAATCACTGAGTGGGAGGGAAGAAGGATATGTTTTTCTCATTCACTGTTGTTGTTGAGGTTCTGGGAACGGAAAGCTGCATTTTGGATACTAATTGCTACGTTTACATATTGGCATGCGTAACTCACAATTTGTTAGGCCTGCGCTAACATGGTACTCCTTCCTTTGCAGAGTCTGTTGTGGTAAACAAAAACTGTCTGTCAGCTTCTCTTCAGAAGACTGTCTCATACTTCAGAATGTTTTAAATGAACTTTACAGTAGTTACAGATTAAACCTAATTTTGATCTGCTGGATGTACCTTCCCATCAATTCCCACCAGAGAGGGGGTTATGCAGTACACAGCAATGTGAGTTCATTTTTACTTTTAATATAAAACAATCACAGTACAGTAATAATTTCAGTTAAATACTGGTAACTGCATTTCACTATGTTCACTACTCATACATTGCCCATCTATTCAGTTTACTGATTCAAGTCAGCTACTGCTCAATTGTATCTATAATATGTAGTTTCTCAGTCAATGGGTTTTCTGTTCTTTTGAGAGCATAGGGTGTCAGGTCAAAATAATTGCCTATGCTTCAGATGGGGAAGACATAAAGACTGAAACATGTTAGAGCATGCTTTTACAAAAGTTACAATTTTAGTTTGGGCAAATGGGAGTCCAAAAGTCCAAGAGTATCAGGATGAATGGAAGTGTGGTGAAAAGAAGTATTACATTATAGGGAGGTACTACATTACAGGATCTCTAATGAGGAGTCCTACAGATGCTGGCGGGCTGTCAGAGAATGTGAGAATACTAAAGACACATTCCTCATACAGGACCCAATTCCCCTGTGGGCTCTTTGGGTGACGGTTTTGACAAAATGACCTGACTCTCATTACATTACATGCAAACAATGATGGACAAGAGGTATACTTGGCAGTCATG
Organism: Hoplias malabaricus; assembly: GCF_029633855.1. NCBI lineage: Eukaryota > Metazoa > Chordata > Actinopteri > Characiformes > Erythrinidae > Hoplias > Hoplias malabaricus. Next base: position 25,715,556 of record NC_089811.1, on the reverse strand, counting down.
TTCAGCAATCAAGACCAAGACCCCTGACTTTGTGGTTTGAATGGATAACAAAGCACTGGGCCTGCTATCCAGTGACACTGCACTTAATTTGCAGCGCACCATACGTCGTAATTAGGTGAATTTGGCACAGGCAGGAAAAAAGAGACAGCTACATCAAGCTCTTGATATATTGGGGGCCACTGTCAAGACCAAGTCACATTAATCAAGGCAGCCAGGGCAGGACTCTTCTCTGCGCTCATCCAAGCTCGGTGATGAATAGCTCTGCTGCAGCTACGAGCAAATTACATATCACCATCAAATCTGTGGATGTGTTTGCCCAATTCCATTGATTGCCGCTACACTATTCTTGGTGAAGGAAAAAGATAAAGTAGGGTAAAACTAGGTGAAGTACAACAACTGAATATTGAAAGCAGCTGGATAACTTGCCACAGCCTTGTACATATATAACATGGAAAAAAGAAAAATACTTCTTTGCATTTCTAAAAGCAATGGAATAGAACAGAAAATGTGGGCCTCCTTCACTAATATTTCTTAAGAAAAGTTTAAGAAATAAATACCCAAACATGCAGATTTCTCAAACAGCAAACAATACTGGGTTGAAGAACAGATCATGTTGACTTTTTAATAGGACCATTCTCAAGAACAAATTTAAGAAAAAACATATAAGAATATATTGGTGAATGCAACTAAATGTTTTATTTTCTGGTTTCAGTAATTATAAATTTGTTTCCATCAACCTAAGTAGAAAAAAAAACAAAAAGAAAATATAATTTTGTCTCTTAAAGCACACATGAAATTATATTTTTTACGCATATCTCCACCACAGAGTTGTTTAAAGAGCGGCGTAGCATCTGAGAAAGTGATATTTAAAAGATATATATCTCAACACCTAACACTTACACAGAATATTTTGTGTTCACTTAATTTAAAACCAGTTCTTGAAGGAACACAGTATTTTTGTAATTATCATCCAATACTGGATTTGACTAATTAGCCTTTTTTTTTGGAAATGATGTCAGCTGTGCTGATAGTGGATATGAACAAATTAAAATTTTGTTTTTGGGGCAATGAAGTAAAGTGTGGAATCAACCCTTTGCTCTTCAAATCAATTCCCTGAAGTACTTTATCTGACGTACTGCAACCACGTCTGGTTTTGGAATAATTTACTTAGGTGTCTTACGTGCTGTATATACTGTGTACAGTCATAAAAAAAATCAGGCCATAACTGCATGCTTTAAACCAATTGTCCTTTCAGTCCTGTCTGCATCTGTAGGACAGCAGTGTCCTATAAGTCCTGCATTACACGCCCAATATTATAATTATGCTCATCAAGGTATCAGAACTAAAAATGGGGTCTACAGTATAGTTAATATTAGCATTGATACATTAATATTACTCGATTCACATGTACATCATAGCGCCAGGTTCTCTTTTAAGTTATAAAGTTGTTTTGGCAGGGGTCAGTCACATGAGTATTTATCGTATCAAGTGGAGTTTGGTGCAGAATATGTGTGTGTGTGTGTGAGTGTGTGTGTGTGTGAGTGTGTGTGTGTGTGTGTGTGAGAGAGAGAGAGAGAGAGAGAGAGAGAGAGAGAGAGAGAGAGAGAACACTCCCTCACGTAAAACTGCACAAATGGATAGTGAATGTCAATTGGCAGAGTTTCCCTAATTCAATGAAGGCCAAGATCACACAGCTCTCCAGAACAATGAAAAATTATAGTGGGGAGAGATAGTGGATGGGTGGAAATGTTAACATTCTGTCAGCTTTGTACTAAACAGGCTTTTCTACATTGGTTTTCTTTTAGTGTTTAATCTGCTTCTGCTGGGCTTCTCCATGTAGAAGCTTTCTCTTCAGGTGTCAGTGCTGCTCTGGAGGAAGCTGAAAGATCTCCCAGGCTCGAGATGAAATGCTCGGTTGGATCACCATCTGCTCACAGCTCATTCTGTACTGACTGTATTAGGGGATTAACTTAGATGCTCAACTTAACTGGGCAGCTTTATTCTCTCATGGTGTTTGTGATATTTAACAGTTGTATGCAGATAAAGATTACCTAGATTTAGGGTGGGAAACATGATAATATTTATTGTTACAGGGATAAATCCCACTACAAAATGATTTTATGAGTATATTTTGAGTAATGCCACTGCTTTTTTTGGGCAGTAAACAACGGCAAAATTAAACAGTCTGTCTTTTCTTAAAGAGACATCCTACATTTGTCTTGTGTTTAAAAATTTCTTTGTTGTTTTTTTTTCTAATTGTGATTATAGTTTTCTTTTTGTACATAACACCACACATATTACATTATGTGGTTTTATGTATCAAAATATTATATTTTGAATTATATTTTACACACATTTATTACCTAGATTTTAAATCACTTATTCAAGTCTAGGCTGAAACACACCTAAAACAAAACAGGGTGGGGCTAAATTGTTGTAGGCTGAGAAAGAAAGTATATGGTCAAACTTCACTGAATTTTGGGACATCACAAAAGCAGTGAAATATAAATTTGTCTGTACAGGGACTGCAAAGACTGGGGAATGAGTGTCACTTTACATTATACATCAAAATATTCCATTGCAAAATATGAGGGGAAATTGTCTTTCCTTGATATGAAAGACAGGAACATTTAAGACACTTACCCATGCATGGTATGAAGAGGGTGTGGCTCGTAATGGTATCTACCCTCATGGTGGCGCATGTCGATCGGTATCGGTGTGTGGAAGGTAGGGAATAGAGGAGGAGCTGCAGAGAGAGAGAGAGAGAGAGAGGGAGAGAGAGAGAGAGAGAGAGAGAGAGAGAGAGAGAGAGAGACTTCAAATAAGTGTCAGGCTTTCAGATGAAACATTTTCAAAGGGGAAACAGGGCCTACAATGCTGCTCACATGAATTTCAGAGGTGGTAAAGCAGTTTTGTGCAAGATATTGGCAGTATCACACAGGAGAATTGGGATAAATAAGTAATCAAAGTAACTCTGAGAAATCCTACATCTTCAACATGAGACAGAGAGAAAGTGAACTTCAGACAAAGACATGCACTCAGACCCTCTTTGAACTAAGGAGTGCGGACAGCAGAAAATCAAGGAGAACATGCTGCCCGAACACAAACCAACTTTACAGCAGTAAGGAGAACACCTTCTGTTTTCCTGATTTCCAGGCCACATGGATGTGTGCCACTGCACAGTTACTGAGGCAGTAAGTTATAGTGGCTAAAACCTCAGACAACTCTTTTTCTCAGCAAAGGGAAGTGAGTAAAGCCATTCTGAAACATACACCAAGAACATATCCCCCTCTTTCAGACAGGAATGTGTATGGTGTCTGGGCTTCTGCTTTCAGAAATAATTGAAACCTTACAGACAGCGTGGCACCCTCTCTACCTCTTTACTAACCTTTGGAAATCTGCAGAAGAGTGGATTAAAGCTTTTCATGATGAGTTTTTCTTCGTCAGAGAGAACCAGCAATCCTCTTCCTGCCCATAAAAAGTGCACTGAATTAAAGAGGCCTTGTTAAAAAGCAACATGCGTTCAATAATGACTGGAACATACTTCAGGGCACTGGCTCCTCAGCCTTGAATACAGGTGAATATTATGACTATTTTGAACTTAATTAGTTTGCTGGCCAGTTCCGTGGCTATGACAGCCATTGCTTATTCTCTCTTATGTGTCCTAATGCGAAGGTGTCTGTCAGTGCCATGGCTAGAGAGGGGCCGTTTCCTCAGGCCTGCTCCTGGCTCACATTAAAATTCTTAAGGTGTCACGTGTGTGCGTGAGTCAGAGCTGACCTGGGAGCACAGAGCAAAAAAAAAAAAAAAAAAAGGCCCGTGATTATTATCTGTACCTGAGAGGACCTTGGGGTAGAGCCAAGAGGATTGCTGCAGGCCTCTAACAGGGGGCCACTCAGGGAGGAGGCCCATGTGAGTCAGCATTCCAAACCCATCACTCTCACTCCACTCAAGAGAACAACTCCATAGCACGCATGACTTCTCTACTCCTGCTAGGTTCAAAGCCAAGGGGTCATCTTTAAAAAAGGTTTAAAACCCTTTGTGTGATCTATTCTATTTCTTAAAGGCATGCAGGCCTCATAGTGTAGTAGTCCCATACAACTCTGGGGAAGTGTGTGTTGTCTCTCAGTAATAACTAGTTGCCAGGTTGACTACAGCTGTGGCAGTAACTTCTAAACTTCTAAAATCCCTAGAAGTTACAGTGATACCCGTTATGATATGTTATGGGATATGTTGCTGTTTTCAAAACAGGCCAAGAAGTTGTGCTGAGAGTGCATATTTTAACCAATACCACATTTATTGTCATAAGTAGTAGACCTTCTCAAGTAATCTTTAATTTATTATTTCAATTTTAAAAAACCTAACAATGTATGAAAAATGCAAAATGGTGGCAATAAGTGTTCTATGAACAAACCACACCTGGTTCCTCTGAGAACTATGTTTGATGAGAGATATTCTGAGTGTAAATTTACAGAAACTTTGTTCTTTATACATTAGGCTCATCTTAGAACAATTCAATTATGGTGTCATTCCATTCTAAAGAATCCATTACTCTGTCTTTAAAGAAGTTCTGCATGCTCACACATTAAAGTTAAACATGGTTCTATAGGGAACAAAAGTAGTACAAGGTATGTTGAAGAGAACACTACTGGTATCCTTAATTTTTTTTTTAATCAGAATAAATGGGAAGCAAATATTAATGTATATTTTCCAAGCCATATTATTAATTCATTCATTCATTCACTCTTTGTCTGTAACCGCTTATCCAGTTCAGGATCACAGTGGGTCCGGAGCCTACCCAAAATCACTGGGCAAAAGGCGGGAACACACCCTGTAGGGGGTGCCAGTCCTTTACAGGGCGACACACACAAACTCACACATTCACCCACACAATCACATCTATGGCTACTTTTGTGTCACCAATCAACCTACCAGTATGTGTTTTCGGACAGTTGGGACAGTTTTGGATAGTAAACCTAAGCACCTGGAGGAAGCCCACATGGACACGGGGAGAACACACCAAACTTCTCACGGACAGTCTCCCAAAGCAGGACTCAGACCTGCAACCCCAGATCCCTGGAGCTGTGTGAGAGTGACACTACCTGCAGCGCCACCATGCCATCTTAAACTATATTATATAAATTTGTAATTACGTTTAAAAAGTAATATGTCTAGACTGCTTTCACTACAAGAGATTTATGGAGAAAAAACCTTTAAGTACGGCAGTCAACATATGTGTTATGAGTGCAATTATCTGATCTGCATGTAGGCATTTGTAGCCTCTCTGAAATCTGTCCTGGAGAAGTGTGCAGTGTCTGTTTTTCTGCAGCAGTAATGGAAAAACAACTGACAGGCAAATGGTTATTACAGAGCATATGTAGAATATATGAGGGTACTGTATTCGGAAATCTCCCTCATAAAGCCAGGTAGACCTTCAGGAAAAATTGAAGACATACACAGAGCATTTTTTTAAAAATACCATTTAGTTAGGCTCCCTGTCCTTGGTGAATTGGGAGAGAGACGTAGCTCATACGTGATGTAGGGCCCAGAATAATGAACCCCTCTGTGAGCATTGGGGAGAGGAAACATGTGCATGCATAACATCTTCATTCAGGCTCCAGCCAAGTCCATGTGCAGCACGTTAGTGCGTGAGCTAGACATATGCAGCACGGGGGAGGTGGACTTCTGGGACGTCTGTGTCATTAAGAATGATGGAAACTGGTACAGGGGAGCGTGAGGGATCATATCTGTACCAGACTGCAACCCTTTCCTCTGAAAAACGTTATTCATATGCACTGTATGTCCAAAGTTTGTGGACACTCCTTCTGATGAGTGATTTCTGCTACTTTAAGGAGCACCCATCGCTGACACACCTGAGAATACACCGTCATATAATCTTTATAGAAAAATACTGACCAGCAGAATGTGTAACACATAAACCAAATATAACCAAGTTTAATGCCAACCATTGGCCTGTGGCGTATGAACCTGCCTGTCCTGGGCTATAGAACAGCAAAACCCTAACCCTAGCTTTCTTTGGAGTGATACCTTTTGGTGTTTCACTGGGTATTTATGATCCAGGAAGGATCATCCAACATCATTATCTAATCTCACTCATGCTCTTGAAAGTAAATGTAATCAAATCCTTATGTGTGCTGTTTCAACATCTAATGGCAAGCCTTCATATAAGACTGAATGCCCACACTGCAGTAAAGGAAGACCTAGGTTTCAGAAGAAATATAATGAGACGGTGGCTTCCTAGCGTATATAGTGTATTTTCTTTTTGTGTAAACACACTATATACAGCTTTATAGTGTATTTACTTGAAATGTATCAGGCAGATGTCTTCATTTTACAGACATTTATGAAAAATGTCCGCATTTGTAACCCTGACAAATCAGTGATACATACCTTTCCTTATGAAAATCCAGGTGGCTCTACTCCCAATATCTATGATTCCCATATCAGTTCATGTCTGTTATTTTACATGAATTATGTAAACTGCTAAAGGGACCCCCTTTAGACTCAGTCGTGTTACTTTCATAGAGTGTGTGAAGGTTTGGATCACAGCTACAAATCCTCTAAAGTCACAACAATGACAGTGACACCCATTTTTTAGCTCACAACACAATACAACAAACACCACTTCATGATTCGACAGTTATACACACTAACGCCCACAAGAGCCCACTGGGAGAAGAAGGCATTTTTGGATGTGTCTGCTGGAGAAGCTACAGCACAGGGACTGGCTGAATATGCTTTTACTCTATCACTCAGACAGCTCTATTGTTCTCAGGCCAAAGGAAGAACCAAAGGCCAAAGCCCTGTGGAGTTCACAGGTGTGATGACATGGTTTATGCTGTTCAAATCCCAATGGTGTTCACTCCAATGTCCTTACAACTTCTGCTTATTGGACAGACATTTTAGCATTAGCTGTTCTCTGCACTCTTAAATAGATGGACCAAAAGAGGGGTTCTTTGGAGCAATGTCACAAATTTACTTTTCTGAAGAACATTTTAATGCGTGGTTCTTTATAGAGCCATTTTTGTAAAATCAGATGTGTAATTGTAAAAAAAAATGTAGGTTTGACCTTGTAAAAGTTCTATACCAAGCAAATAATTAGAAAAACAATCTTTAAAAAGCAGTCCTTCATCTCATTTCATCTACACTAGGACATATGTCAAAGAATACTTCAATTCCTGTTTCTTTTGTAAAGTTTTTGTTTTAAAGTTATGTAGAAATATTATTGTTTCATTAATCTCCCAAACCTCCTGTCAGAGTCTGATGAGAACCAGCCACCTCATTTTTTCTAAAAGCAGGAATCATTTTGTGTCTCCTTTTAAAGACAATGGCAGGTGGCAGACATTAACAACGGACACTTTGGGTCCTAAAGCACAGTGAAAACATTCACTTTTTCATGCCCAAACGGAGCCGAGAGCAGAGTGGCTTTGTAGTGAGAAGAGCTCATCCTCAGAGGAAGCACTCAAGAACAATAATAATATCCTGAGAGGCCAGGCCGCAGCAGTGTAATTAAAAAAGCTTTTCTGTCTTGCTCCAGGAAAAGGAGGGAGTGAGCAGGAGGGAGTCGACTCCGACAGGAAATTCCAGCAGCAAAAATTGGCAAGGGGCCTAACTGCACAGCACCATGCCAACCGCTACACGCCAGGTCGGCAAGCCTCCTGGAACCCTGGGAAACCACAGGCCAAGTGGTAGCCCCCAACAGCTTCAGTTGTTCCTAGTACAGTGTGATGTGTTTACCTTCAGTTCAACATCATAAAGCTTTATTCTTCACAAACTTATACACATCCACTTGCAGCAGACTACAATTTGTAAACGGCCAAAGGGGTTTTGTTTTTTCTAGTGATCCCACACCTGGGAGACATGCACGCTATAGAACATCTCTATTTAGCCTGCATTGATGTTTTTTTCCCCAAGGCGTTAGTTGTGGCGGCAGAAGGATTAAGGGTTTAGGGCAGTGCACGAAAACTGCTTCCAGGAATGAAAGGAAGCATTAAGTGAATGACTTTTCATTTAACACCCCTGGAGCTTCATAAAATGATCCACTTCGTAGTAATCTTGTTTTTTTTTAGCTCATTTATGTAACATTTTAAGTACATGGATATTTAAATATGCTAAATGTTACTCCTGTTTTACCTATCAAATTTTAGTTTTCATTTGAACACATTAATCTTTTAACATGGCTCTAACTAATTTGGAAAAACAATTTGGTCAAAATTTAGGAAACGTTATGCCTTCTCCTGTAAAGACCTTTGGGACAGTGAGTATAAGCTACGTTACATTTTCTACACCTTAGCTGCAGATACTGATGAGCTTCTCCTAACTTATATAATGTGTAAGCCTGGGCTTTAACTCAGAAACCTGTAAAAACTACCTTCCTGTTGGTTCTTGCTTCTTGTTTGTTTGTTCTTGTTTGGTTTTGTAGTTTATGCTTGATTTAATAAGTCATGCATTTACAAGCTATAAATTGCTTTGTCTTTAGGCCACTGTTAATTTGGCTTTCCTGTTTTGCTATTGCAGCACAATGTTATTGTTAGACTAATAATAACAATAAAAGCTTTGTCTTTTGTTTTTTATTAACTTTGATGTAACCATAAAGGCAAAAATGATTCTATCCCTTGTTTGTATTTTGCCACAGACTGCATTCTGTTAGTGGAGAGCTGCAGATTGGGTTTATCGATTTAACAAGCGTAACAGCTGCTCGAGCTTCTGTAGAATGTTTTTAAACATGTTTAACAACATATTTAGTCTGACATAGAAATTGGCCACATGAGACAAATGATATTATTCTTGCCCACCTTAAAAATACCAGACTTGACTGGCATTTGCTGTAATGAATGAAATCTATCTTTGATTCATTGATTCACAAAAATATTGTGTAACCTAAACCCTAGTTCAGGTCTAAACCAGGACTGACCACTGCTCATTACCCTTGTGCTCTGATGTTAGTACTGTCTCATGAAACATTTCAAAACAAGAAAACAACTGTTCCTGTGATCTATTCCTCTAGAAGGAATTCATTTTCCCTATCGGAGCAAGAACACAGAAAAGTATAGCTAAAAGTATGAAGCACTTTCAAGTGACTTATAAACTGACACAGGAGGGCTTAATCATTTGTTCCTTCATTTTCTGTAACAGCTTAATGCTGTTCAGGGTCACAGTGGGTCCGGAGGCACCTGGAATGACTAGGTGCAAGCAAGAATACACCCTGGACAGGGCACCAGTCCATCACACTCTCACCCAGTCACTCATACCTATGGACACATTTAAACAGCGAATCCACCCACCAGCATTTGTTTCTGGACTGTGGAAGGAAACCTGAGTACCCAGAGGAAACTCACCCAGACGTAAAAATAGTTTAGCTCTCATCATTGGCATCCCCCAAACATTTAGGACGTTGCCCTAAATACAGTAGCCACAGATGTGGAGGATCATCATCAGACCCTACAAGCCTTTCCTGTTAATATTTACAAAGCTGCATGCTTTTCTTTTGCATGCGTAAGCAATGTTAAACGACTGGCTCGAATAGTCCAATCACTTGTAACATTTCCAGCAACCTTCTGGCCCTCATAAGGTAGAGGAGATCTTGCTGAGATTTATTAGCCCTGTGTAAACTCCAATTCTACCGCAGAACTTGGGCCAGGAAACGTAAGCTATCAGTGATGGTAAGCTATCAGTTGTGGCACAGGGTCACATGCTAATAAGCCTAATGCATCACTGCAAACAAGAAGGCCACAAAAGTATTAGTAACTGGAGACTTTGAAGTGACGCCATTGCATATTTTAGGGCGGTTAGCATGCTACCGGTGTACTTGTAGTGCTAACAAGATGATAAGGAACTTTTCCCCAAGGTTAATTACACACAATGCTAATCACAAACCTGACTGTGTCCTAATTTATCACTGGAATGTTTAAAAGCCCTGGAATGCTTAGGAGCTCTCTTAATCTTGTTTCTAAAATCTTGTAAGATTAATAATAAGTAATTACATTTGCAAAAATGAGTTCATTATCATCAGTTATGATTACAGCACTCAACTGCTATTAAATGTGATAAATGTGTGTTAAAGGTGCTACAAAAACATTTGTAAAACAGATTGAATGAATAAAATAACTAAAAGTCATGTTTTATGAAATGAATCAGAATATAGATTAAAATGATGAATATCAAAGTGTTATCCCCATGGAAACAAACTGATGTTCTTTGTAAATGGTTGGGTTTTGACCATTTCCACTATTCAGTGAAATCAGCAAACCCAGTAAAAAGAATAACTTGCAATAACTTTGCAGAATTACATACAAAGTACACTGTCACATTGCACTCTGAATTTTCTAGCACTCTCTCCCACTCCTCAGTCTTTATGTTATTGCATCCACATAAAAGACATCCACTGACACAATGGATGTCCAAACATCCTTACACCTCTGAATTGGTCAATGCTGCCTCAGCACTAGTGGAGCTCTAAATGGCTACATTTAGAGAATGGCTGAGGAAGTTCTTTCCAAGACGGACAAAGCATGTGCTCAGGAGCCATGCTGGTCCATCAGAAGGAATCCCAGCTGGAGCTCACTGTGTGTCCACAGTCTTTAAAGAAGTAAAAATACTGCAAGCAAGAGTGCAATAGTGAGGGGCTATGTTCTGTGATAAGATATGCTCAGGTCAATGGTCCATTTACATAAAACAAGCACCTAACCATCCAGCCTAATCCTAGCACTGGCTCCAACTTCAATGGGTTTTGAGGGAAGAATTTGCTGTAAAAGCACAAACTAAAAACAGCTGTGGAGGCACACAGTAATTCGCCTTGTGGGTGCCATTCCTGGGGGTAAGAATTCAGACAGGCTGCATGGTTAGGGTACCCATCCTTTGTCCTCTACAGGGGGCTCTCCATTTTGTGTTTATGTTGTTACTTTAAATACCTCCAGACACATGCTGTGAGAGAATATGTTCTCTTCATAAAACCGTTCCTTACCTACTCTCCTTATGTCGTTTTATTGTTCTACCATGCACAGCTGTAGTCTTTCTTGGGTTCCTGGGACCAGGAACCTAATAATGACAAAGTCCTCTATATGTGTGACGTCTATTATGTGTGGCTCCAGGTCACTAAGGCCAAGTCTCAATGCCACTGACAACAAGACCCCTCATTAAAATGCTTTTCTATTGTGTCTGCATTACTCCCCATGGATGCAACTTCCTTTTACTATTATATTCATTTGGCTCATGGTATTGGTCCAATGCTTGCACCCTACATATTTCAAAGAACCTGACAGCAGACATTTTTTTCTTTTAGCAACAGCATCTAGACTTGGACTTACTGACTCATTCGTGTGCTGCAAAAAAGTAAAATGATTTACTGCTGTTTCTCATTTTTAAGGCATTTTCAACCCTGGGTGGTGCTGCCAGTCTCAGCAGCACTGGACATGTAGATAATGAAGTGCTTTAAGGAAACGCTGCCCCTCAGCTCTTGTTTTTCAAAAGGAAGGGAAGATTAGGCTCTTAATTAGTGCTTCCAAAAAGAAGGCTCAATTTACGGGATAGCAACAGAGTGAAGGGAGGAGGGAGCAGGAGAATGTCCAACAGTCTGGTATAGGGGCCCCTATTACTGACGGAAAAGGGGGATGGGAGGCTGAGAGGACCTTTCTTTCCAACAATAGGGGTGCATTCCGTCTTTACAGCGATTCACAGGACACTGGAGGAGGGCCTATAACAGGCTCTTGCTCTCAAACTCAGGATGACCCATGAGTAAGGGGTCATAGAGGTAATGACTACATCAAATGGATCCTGTCCCCACACAACAGTGTTGGCCCTATTGAAAAAAAAGATAAACAGCCTCAGTCAGCAGCATGGAGAAGAGGGGGCAGTTAGAACTAAGGGCTGAAGAGGGAAGGGGAATGGGGCAGAGTCAACAATGGCATGAATTAAACTGCAAACTCCAGGACCTGGCAAGCAAACAAGCAGTGAGACTGTGTTTTTCTTCTCTGGAGTGGAGTGTGATTGCAACAGTGCCAGTCCTTCAGCAGAGGGTCCTAAAACAAGAGATGGTGTTCTTCTATGTGTCATTCAAACAACCTGCTAAAGATTCATGAGTAAAACGTGAGACAGATCATCACCCTCTTGGGGATCTTGAGATTCTAAAGGGACAATTACTTTTTAGGCTTTTGTCAAGGAAGCCATCTGACAAAGCCTTGGAAAAAGAAAAACCTACATGGTTAAAATAAGAAATCTCTCATGGCACAAGTCACCAAGTATCTTAGGACATTGTATTGTTTCTAAGGCACTGAGCAAGCCTTGAGGAGCACTTGTCAGATCTCTGTGCTTTGCAATAAATCATCATGGAACTTGTATCCTCCCCAGTTCCTTTGCTTCTGTGGGAAAACTATCTTGCTAAGTCATGCCTTTCCCGCCACTGTTCCTATTTCAGGAACCCACCTGTCTACTGTGTCAGTCCCAGAGTGTTGGTGTAAGCCTGCATCCTGCTAAGGTTCCTTTGAGTTAGGCTTCACCTCTGACCTGGCATTCAGAGACCATTTGTTTTCCAAAGCCCAAAATGTCCTTTAATTGCTAGCCATTTTCTCTCAGTTGCTGGCCGAGGATGTTGGATATTGTGGTGACACTTCACAGATGGGCATTGTTCATAAGACTACACAACACTTACATAAAACTCTCCTGATTAGTGACCTAAACCAATGCACATTTATGAGTTTTGCAGTTGTCATAACACAGAGGTGAAATTAAATGTACCGCAGCAGATTTCATTAAAACCCATGCTTGTAGGAATAAGCCTCTATATGTTAATATGCATTATATATTTATGTCAGTATTCAGAAAAGGCTTATGGAGTCTCATGAACTGAATATTTACTCCTGTTAAAGTACAGAGAACCTTCAATAACAATCGTTACCACATTTCTCAAAACTTGAAACAAACTGGCAAAAAAGTATAACAATATGGGAAAAGGCTAAAATGAAACTTTACTCCACTGTATCTAAGTAAACAAAAATTTTTATGATGGCTACTGAGGTGAACCCAGGTAACGAGATACTCAGCTAAGCCTGTAGTAGAGGGAGCTTGCAGCATGGGGAGAAAGTTTTGCTCCCCCTGTGCCCCTGAAACCACACTCTGTTTGGGGACTTTCAGACATATAACAACTTCACTGTTTACTTGGCTGTGATGCAAGTATGAAAATAAATAAACAGTGAGCTATGAGTAACACATTTAGCTTTCTCCGGTTCCACAGGGGAGAGAGCAGGAACTGGATGGATGTTGGTCTATGTGTTCTTTTTCATTAAGATCTTTATGGGTGATGTTCAACAGAGCACCAACAGTAACATATCATAGCTGCTGAAAACAAAGCCAGAAGCAGAAACACATTGTCCTTAACCTTCAAACAGTTTTGGATCATTTCTACTAATCAATTCATCAAGAAAAATTTAAACCATGTTATAGACAGCTGCTATTTTTAAATGACAAAAACAAGCAGGGAAAATAATAACTTACATTTTTGATGCAACCATATATTTACTAATTCATTGTCAAGTTGAATGACTGGGAATTAGCTGTATTCAGGCTCAGACATGCTACACTTCTGTTTTGTGGGAATTTAGCCTACACAACACTGCCAGTTTTTCCAGATACTCTGATGACTGAAGGATTTGCATTTGGCGTCACTTTTAACCACAGCAGTTTAAGACATTCTGATAAATGTTTACATGATAAACTAATTACAGTGCTTGAATAAGCTACTAATTACAATGCTTGTGTACTTTCTTTTATTTAGACTCAAACTAATTCTAAGTCCACTGCGATTTTTCTTCACAAACTTGTTTAAGCTCTCTTGGTACTCTTGTAAATATTGTCCGACGAGCAGAAGCATGCTCCTCTCTGGCCCTCGGAGTGCACTCTGCATAGGGTAATATTTATCTTAGCACAGGCTGCCAGAGGAGTCTGGAAAGAAGGAAAAGGGGGCTAGGTAAACACTTCAGAGGGGTCCGAGACGACCCTCCAACACTTTACTGAAAAGTGCCAGTGACTGACCTCTGATTCAGCAACATTGCACTAACTGGAGATCAGACAAAAGCAAGCAAACACACCATTGTTTGATGACTGAGGCAGGAGCAGTAGTGGAGGTTAAAAGGGAAACTGCTGTACTTTGCTGTAAAGTGCAGTTTATGCTAGTATATAATTTACCTCCTGCCATTATCAATATATTTACAGTGAATAAGAAAATAACGGGGTTGGTATAAGGCTTTAACTTAATCCTAAAATCCTTTCAATGATGGGTCCAAGGCTTAATCTGAGCTCAAGACACTGACCAGAAGACTATGATTCTAATGCTGCAGTGGATGTCGCCAGGCTGAGACATACCACCCATTTTGAAAGCTAAGGGCACAATTTTGCAAAGTTTACTTTCTCTCGTACGTTCATTCCTCCAGTGAGTGCGTTTTCCTGTCATTAATGGCTAATTACCAAATTGAGGTGTCTAAATTGCTGCTTCTCTCTTTTATTTGTGTTAATGACCCTTTCCTAGCTGAGACAGAGCTCATTGTGGAGCTCTTCCTCACTGTCAGCCTGCAGCCATTCAGCCAGAGGGGCTCTTAGTCTCCACCTGTTTCACATGTTCACAGAGCGTGGCTTTTTACGTTTCTTAGTCTCATTCTCATTGCTCTCGTATAATTGCTAACAATTTTCAATCCTAAATTTGTTTCATTGTCATTGCATCGACCGGACATGATGAAAACTAACTTTCTGACAGCTGGACACTCTTATGTGGGCTGTGCATTTTGACAGCTAAAAGGAGGTTAGTCATCAAGACATTAACATGACAGTTTTCAGAGCTCTTACAATTAGTCATTTTCCTCAGAGTGTAAGTAATGGAAAAGAAGGCTGGTACAATTTCATGTGTCTGATGGTGGAAAATATACTTTTTAATGTCTTGCAAAGGATGGTTCAGAGACCCTTTGTCCCCTTTAACTCCCTTCAAATTTGCAGTCTTAGTTACTACATGTGTGACCATAATTAACATATAATGTGTTACTGAGCATTCTGTTTGCTACAGTGTCTTCTAACATTGTATCATGCTAACATCTATCATCAAAAAAAAAAAAACATTGTAAAATTGTAATATATTCCTATCTGACATTCAAATTTAGAAGAAATTTCAGACTGATTTACTCAGGGATGACACAATAGTTTTAAATAGATATTTTCTTTGATTTGTTTTTTTTTTCATTAGAAAAGTAGTATACAACACAGACACTACCCCTGCCAAAAAGTCATGCAATCACCACATTTGTTCACTCAGCTATTCACTTCATAGTAAACAAAATAGCAAATTACAAACGAAACAATTTTTTTTTGTTCAACAGCTTAGTATCTGGCTTGGTGAAACATTCCTCTGACTCATGCAATACATTTAATTATTTAACTTAATTAATTTTAAAGAAAGGAATATGAATTGTTTGAATTCTAAAAACAAAGATCAGCAAAATCTAATAAAAATCGAATTATTCTACAGTTACTAGCTAGTGGAAACATGTAGTGTCACTCTCTCACAGCTTTTGGGTATTGGGGTTGTGGGTTTAAACCCTGCCTCAGGTGACTGTCTGTGTGCTCCGTTTTCCATCCACAGTCCAAAGTCACAAACTCACTTAAAAGTGAGTATGCGATGCCCTGAGATGAACTGGCACCCTGTTCAGCATGTCCAATAATAGACCAAAGGAGATGGCCATGATTATCTTTGCCATCAGTGTCCATGTGAATTTTGGACATTTTTCTCATTCCACTGAGAGAAAATAGGTTTGGTGATAAAGTCATATTTCAGGATCATAATGCACCTTGCCACAAAAAGGCACATCAACCCAGTGACACAAGCAGCAATCATTCGGAATCTCAATCTAATTGAAAATGAATCTGGAAATAAAGAAATTGTTCCATGACAACTCTGATATGTCAAATGCTATTTGAAATTTGGTACCAGCTCAATGTTGAAAAATGTTTTTCATTAATGATGTCTTTTCCTGTGCGGCACGGTGGTGCAGCAGGTAGTGTCACAGTCACAAAGCTCCAGGGACCTAGAGGTTGTGGGTTCGATTTCCGCTCCGGGTGACTGTCTGTGAGGAGTTGGTGTGTTCTCCCCGTGTCCACGTGGGTTTCCTCCGGGTGCTCCGGTTTCCTCCCACAGTCCAAAAGCACACGTTGGTAGGTGGATTGGCGACTCAAAAGTGTCCGTAGGTGTGAGTGAATTTGCATGTGTATGTTGCCCTGTGAAGGACTGGCGCCCCCTCCAGGGTGTGTTACTGCCTTGCTCAATGATTCCGAGTAGGTTCTGGACCCACCATGACCCTGAACTGAATAAGTGGTTACAGAAAATGAATGAATGAATGTCTGCTCCTCCTAAGCCATACAGTGTATTTATTAACAAGTATGTAATGTTGTTGTTGATGATGGTGATTCCATAATTTGTTCCTCCAAAATATGCCACAAATCCAAATAATTCATATTATGTTGTTTCATGAAGCCTGAGCATTCAGCTTTGAACAACTGTGGCATATCTTTGATTTATTTACTACAAAGAACAAAAAAAAGTTGCTAGTCTTAGTTCGGTGATTCTATGCATATGCCACTGGTTGTAAAATAAATATATACTTGTATTTTCTGTATTGTCCTTTATATACCAAATGTATGTGGAAAAAACACTGAGAAATCCTCCCAGTGAGAAAAAGACCGGCACCACTTTTTTTTAGTCACAGTGATATCATAACACACAGCCCACGAGATGGTGCTGTCAAAAATGATGGAGTTCCTCTTCAAATCAGACGTTTGTCATTATGCCTGTGTGTAAATCACTAGCTAGACTGCTTATGAGATGTCTGGAAGGGTATGAAAGAGGGAGAGTTTTTATGTTTCTTATAAAGGCTTTGGAGGAGAAGCTGTGTTACTTTCCCACAAACATTTTATTCCAAGAATCAAATGTTTTAGCTTTTTAAGTTTGGGTTATGTGTTATGAATGCAGTGCAGAGTAACACTAACACTGTAGTGAAGTGGTAACATATGGATAATCAAGAGAACACATAGCACACAATGACAGACCTCTAATGTAAAATTACAGTTAAGCCACATGCGAAGTTAAACAAACATCTGGCCTCTTCACCTTTGTGATAGGAACGACATGGAGTCAAGCAGGGCAGAGCCTGGCAGAGACCTGATTAAAAAGCATTTCTCTTTTCCCTCAAAGTAATCTCTGAGCACATTGAAGTTTAGCAGTTGCCGTTGCCTTGATGAAGATACACATGTGCCACAGATGTGTCTAAACCCTCAGTTTACTCTACACAACGCTAATGTGTATCATATGTAGCCCTGCTTTTTCACTCTTTTGTTTCAGCAATGAACAAGAACAGCAAACATGACACCAATAAAGACCTATTTTATCTCATTGTACAAATCTGATATGATATGTATAAGTCAAACGGTTATGACAGAAAGCCAGTGACCTTTGTAGTTACATGTCTTCACATTCCACAACCTTCATATTTCTCATCTTTTACCATCATATAAATGAAAATCAAAAAAGGAATTGTCTTAATAATTGCAAATTCTATAAAACTAGATCAGATAGGAAGACAAAGGAGTGTTTAGTTAAGATCTGAGTACAGTCTCACACTGTGCTCAGATTTACTGATTTACACTTAACAACACTCTGAACTCAACAATTTCTCATCCTACATTAAGAACAGTTTTTAAGCTGCATAACTATCTTCTTTTTCTCTGGAATAGAAGTATTGTAAGTCTCCTTTTAGTCACCTTTTTCCCTTAAGAAATTTCTGAAGAATCTCCATTAAGACTTCTGAATCATGAATGAGCAATGTTTGAGCATTAAAATTTTCTCTGGGCCAGTATTACTCTAAATATAAAGGAATGCTTTTATGAATCAGTGACAAGCTCTCTAGCCTCAATAGCCTTTAATAAAGTCACAGCCAAATGGTTATCGGTGATAAACAACATTCCTGGTGGTGTAACGCCAGACATACGTGCCTGAGAACCCTCTCTGAGCACTAGGCTTTGTCAGGGACTAAATCCTAATATAAACTCAATCTGATGCTTTGAAATGATGCAGTATTCCCTCTGACAGTGAACTCTGAGTCATCTGACAGTTCAGCTTTGGACAGCAAAGATTCCTCTGTGGCTTTGAAACATCCTAAAATGTCTACAGAATCGTGTATGCTGTCATGTCCAAATTCTATTTGAAGCACAGAGATGAACATGATCGGAGGGCCACCACCAACTCAAAGAGCTTATGTAGCAGCTCTAGGCAGTGATTTTAATTAGATGCTTTCATCCACGTTACCTAAGAGTCACTCAAGAGATTCAGTATGTTCTCAAACATACATAAATATCACAGTTCAAATGCTTAATGTATTTTTTATTTTATTGTTTTTTTAAACACAATAAAATAAAAAATATTCTGCAATTTTTATATAATTAAAATTATTTGTATAAATACTATAAAGAACAAAGTAGTGAAATGGTATGCAATATACTCTAATGATCTGCTTTCATTAACGTGTTCAAGTTTAAACCTGCTCTTAAATATCAGCGACTGACTTTGTCATGTATATTGCTATTTTTATCACATATGGACAGTGGTACCTGTATGCATACAGTATTTGTTTAATACAGCAGGGAAATAATTCATATTTAGAACATTTCCTTTAGCACGTGCCATCATAAACGTCACAGGATCTATTACATGTTGCGCCTACTGAACATGAGAAGGTGTCAGAGTGATGTTATTTCTTCTGTTTGACTACATTTTCATTAGGAGTTACACAGCAATTACGCTGTCTCGGCACATTTGACAAGCTGCCATGTCGAGTTCGCTTGAGGTGTCAAAACTGTGCTACAAAAACACAGAAGAACACAAGGCCTATTTAGGGCCAAATGTAGGGCTGTGCTTCCACAGCTAGTTTGTGCCCATTGGAAAAACATTTCAACGTCCTGCTCTGACACACAGATTTTCCATAGACCTTGACTACCTTTGAAAACATCAAATCTATTGCTCTGCATAGAAAGACTGTACAAATAAAACAACTTTTGAAATTTACTTTCAAAGAGCAATAAATTGTTTTTATCACCAAAAACAGCAAACAAAATTTATATTTTAAAAAGTGATTATTTATTATTTTATACATTTATTCTGTCTTCTGAATAATCAAATTTCTTTTTAGACCTTCAGTAAATTAGTTTACGTTTCATAAACTGACAGAAAAACTGTCACTGCACACTACAATGCCATAGAATAACCACTTTCTGTTCTATAAAGAGCCATGTTTGTTTAAGGGATGTGTGTTTGTGAAGATTTTTTTAAGGTCCTTTACCCATTTAAACATATTAGCATAAATGGTCCTTTATGGAGCCAAAAGAGGTTCTTCTATGGCATCTCTAAGAACAATTTGTAGAAACTTTATTTTTAAGGGTGTTTTGTGGTATCTTCAAGGGTACATATTCAATACTTCTAATCAGAGAACCTAATTTAAACTTATTCTATTATAACTCAAGATTTTAATACTGTGTTGATTTCATATGCCCCATTTCATCTTGACTTTAAAGACAATAATGTACTTGTATGGTGAAATGCACAAATATGCCAGAATGCACAAATCTATAACAGCAATCATAAAAAGCAGTTTATATAATATCTCCAGATAATTAACAAAAGAAAAATGACTGAGGGCACCTGATAGAATTTCCTTGGGTTGCAAAGTTGAATTTCATGGGAATATCACTGTGCCATTTTAGACCAATGGGAGCTCCCACAGAAATCTATCTGTCAACATAAAGGATGACAATATCATAACACTGGAAAGAGATCTGTATCTGGCGGCAGGGCAAAAGACCCACAGGGAACTGTATGCAGCATCGGGGCTGGCAAATCAGATAAGGCAAAGCATATTTGCTCTCAGATCCAACTTCACAATCCAGTTCATCAATGACAACTTCTCAGTCAACATCCTTCCCCTTTTCAGTTTGTCCATTTGGCTGCCGGGCAAACACAGTGAGAGACTGAGTGCGGATCTGTTAGTGACACAGTAACCTCTGAAGCTCAGAGGGGAAGGGAGAGAGAGAGTGGTAGTGGGAGAGGGAGGGCCTGCCCTCTACCCGCTAGTGAGGAGTGTTTGTGGTGAGATGGTGGGTTGTGTGGGAGAAACTATGCTCTTTTTTCTTATTTCTCCTGATCTTGGCAGGCCTGAGATGGCTCCCTCTGGGCCCAGACGCCTCTGTGTCTCTAGCAGCAGGGTGAGGCCTGCCTGACGGAAGAAAATGTTACCTGGAGCAGAACGCTAATTGGCTGCTGCCCAGACATCTCTAGCTAATGAATGCACAGTAACAATCTGAATGGCAGGAAAACAGAAAAGAACAGTGGGGGGAAATGTAGGAGAG
Source organism: Hoplias malabaricus (assembly GCF_029633855.1). NCBI lineage: Eukaryota > Metazoa > Chordata > Actinopteri > Characiformes > Erythrinidae > Hoplias > Hoplias malabaricus. The sequence goes on along the minus strand of NC_089811.1, from coordinate 25,695,108 downwards.
AAAGATGCTTATTTGCGAGTTTTGTTTAGAATTAGTTACGTCAAGGGTAAAATCAGTCTAATTGGCCTTCCCAGCTGTTAAGTGGGATATTTTCGTCTTTTTCCAAGTGTCTAGTAAATGTGAACAAACATCTTACCTACCTCAAAGTAAAAAAACAAACCAAAAAAAAAACATTCTAGATTTGGCCTTTGAGATTCTCTGTACCTTTTGGCTTTGTATTCATTATTCCAAGCTTGATCATCGACCTGAAGTCTTTTAAACTTCAGCATTGACATGCATTTGACATGTATTTGACCTCTTTTAACCCATGGGTGTGGCAGAAGAAAAGAGCTGCTGCTTCAGCTGCTGAATATTAGCGTCGTAATAAGTTTATGACTAACTTCAGTCTGGCTGCCAAATGAGGGCTTGATGTTTGTCATTTTGTTGTGCTGCCCTGCAATCAGGATCAGTGAAAGTATCATTCTTTGGGATGCAACAATTATTACTTTATATTGTTTATTATGAGTCTTTTTTAAAGACCTACACCTCAAATCAGGGGCTAAACAAACATTAAAAAACACTCTAAGACATTTGTTTTGTTTTTAGCCAAATTTATACATAATATATAATTATATAATTATATAAACAAAATAAGAAAAAAGGGGCAAATTAACAATGTGTTGTGCATCAGCGTAAAAAAATGAATGATATTTACAATGCATCCTTCAGCATCAATGCTGTCAATAAAGCCAACTAAAGAAGCTGCACAAAGTAACCACCTAGTTTGCTAATTATTTGTAGCAATAGAACACCAATTATTCATTCCATCACTCCTTCTTTTATTCAGCCCTACTGTCAGTAGAAAACTGGCAAATATTGTAGTTGTCTTTTTTTGTCCTAATTGTGTTTGGAGTAATAGTGACAGGTAAGTACATCTTAAACCCAGGGAGAGTTTTTAATATGTTACAGAAAAGCATTTTAAAGCTCAATGTTTGGATCACAAGTTTACTACACAATCATTACAGAGTAAGGTAGTAGCACCGGGCTGAAATTATTACAGACCAGAAGCATTAGACATCAATATAGAGTTTAGAATTATTACCTTATAGATAACATTATTAATCATTTTGTTAAGCCAACATTAAAGCAAGATAAAACAATGTTAATAATAATAATAATAATAATAATAATAATAATAAATACATTATAAAATGTTTAAAGTCATCAAAAGATACCTGAAAAATCTGGTAGACTACTGATGGAAATTTATACACTCCTCACATACTGTTAAACTCTCCACCTTAAGTGGTTAAATAACTTTCAGAGCTAAACGGAGTGTTTGTGCTTCTGTATATAAACAGGTCTCCCCCTTCCTTCTCCTCTTAAGTATCCTATGTGTATCGTGGGAATTTCAGAGCAAGCATGATCCTTTCATACAACACAACTGGGTTGAATAAGAAGGATTAGAAGGGGATTTCTCACTAAAGACTTGACCCATGCCTGCGCCAAAGCCAACACTTATGAGAAGTGTAGCATGCACTCAGTATACATGTATGTATTCACATGTTTTATGAATGGAGAATTAGGAGTCTAGCCTATGGGGTGTCGTTGGTATCATACTCTAAACTTCTGTGTGGAAGGCAGTAGTGTTATTCACTGTGCTATGTACCAACCAAGAACACATTCAACTCTGAATGAGTAGCAGAAAGGCTATGATACAGTCATTATGATCATAAAGTCATTATGATACAGTGTTGGCCTTCAGGCCCAGTACTGATGAAGGGTCCAGGGTTTGCTCCCACATCTTTGCAATGATGCATATGTGGCTCCATGCCAAAGCATGTCACGAGCATGGCTTGTTTATTCAGTCGATTTCATGCCATCCTCTGAATCACAGATAAGATAAGATCCACCCCGTGGATCTCTGCTTAACCAGCTAGCTGCTGGAGGGAGGAGGAGTCAGATCAGTGTGAGAGCGAGGAACAAGTCCGTATCTGCTAGAGAGCTGCACTGACCCTGCTAACACTTTGAAGCCCAAGCCAAGAATGCATAGTTTACATTGTGGGAAATTACCTGAGCCACAAAGCGAGGCTGACAGACTTATGCGGAGACATTCGATTCACACTCAGTTGTACAATGTCATTCACGGTGCCCTTAAACCTAGACTCCAACACACTAAAATGGCTAAAATGCCACTTTTCAAGGTATTAAAATGTAGATGCTGTCACCAGCCACAGAATGATGCTGAAACCTGTGAACGTGTTTCTACATTTCTACAAAATGCCATAACTTATTGGTGAGCCAGACACAGATAATTATTATTACAGTGAGATTTGATGCACTTGCCAGCATAGTGACCTGGCTTTGAAAAAAGACAAATGAATAGGGAAACTTCATTGCGTTTCCAAAGTACACACTTTTTGATTTCCAAAAGTGTTGGTCTCTGGCAGACTCGCAATCCTGCCCACAGGCCACACAGAAAGAAGTGCATCATACATTTCAGATATAATATTAGGTATGTCTTACTAAAAATAGGCATTTTCACAAATAGAAATCTTAATATTATTATATTGTTTTTAACAGAAGCATGAACACCAACACATTAAAAATAGACTGTGACGTCCACAGTAATGTAAATTCAATGCAAACCACCCAAAACATTAAACTTATTTTGGTCAGAAACAATTCAAAAGTAAACATTCCTGTTTTTCTTTCCATAGACCATGGCAGCTATATTGCTCATTTCCACTAGGCCTGAAATTAAAGGGTGTATCAGGGAAGGAGTTCTAAAACCAGCCATACTTCACAACAGACCCAGTGCCAAACTATACCAGCTATCCTCTGTACAAACAAATTTCATTTTCTCTTGGGCTTTGACCTCATCTCCATGAAAACGCAAGCCTTGTTGTATGACTACCACAATCCTCTATAAAGCACAAGACACCAGTCCAGTAAGATCAGTTTACCACGTATGAGGGGAAAGTCTGATCTCGTGCAATCACAGTACTCTTCATTTGCACTTGTTATTTGGCTGAATGGTTAAGAAGAGCACATCCCCCTCAAGCTCCAGGGTGACTGTCTGTCCACCCGTGGTCAGAGGATTCCTCTGTTTGTTATCACTCGGTTCGCTGCATTTACACAGTCAACCCCTGCTGCTTATTTTGCTGGTCACACAGTTTACTATAGCCTGTCTGGGCCAGGTCCTTGGAGCATGTCCAGTAATGACTGCTGCTGTCCGGCCCTCCCTCTGACAGTCTTCAACACACTAGCCATCAAAACCATTCTATGGGAAAAAAGGACAAGTTCCTGAAAAGTCACATATTTTTGAAGCTCAGAAGTTGTTTTTCTGCACAGTTAATTAGTCGTTTAAAGTGGAAACCACATTTATTGTATTGAAATTACCATACACTTAAATATAAAAAAAATTGTTGGGCATATTAATATTATTAATATATTATTATTACAATATATTATATTATTATTATTATTATTATTATTATTATTATTATTATTATTATTATTATTATATTTTTGTTGGGCATTAATAATAATAGCCCCCTCCAGGGTGTATCCCTGCCTTGCGCCCAATGATTCCAGGTAGGCTCTGGACCCACCGCGACTCTGAATTGGATAAGCGCTTACAGATAATGAATGAATTAATTAATTAATTAATAATAATAATCCTATTACAACAGAGGAATGTTTCATACTTTGGAAATAAAGTAGTATTAAATGAAGGATTGAATATAAAAGGACTACACAATGTGGGCTAAAATCTAAAAAATATTTTCTAGAACTATCTAAGATATATCTTAAAATATTAACATCCAGAGATGACGTTTATCCAAGAAAACCACAATATCCACTTTTTCTGGCTTAAAGTTTGTAACTTTTACATGATGTTTCACACTGCCAATTAGTTGTTGTTGTTGTGATGTCATGCAAGTGTTAGGCTGCTTCTGTACAATATGATGCTCTCTTAGTTAATTCTGTTGGCACCAGAGTTTAACAAGGAAGTGAGCGTGTCTAAACCTACATCCCCTGGCTAAATCTTTAAAATTCTTGAATGTTTTTGAAGTCCTATTTGACTTGCAAGTGCTGGCAGCTGACTTTGTGGAATGTGTGTCTGTGTCTAAGCTGGTTGATATGTGTGCTAATCACTAGTTAACCATAATATAGCATATCAACAATCGCAATTACACCTTTATATTTGAAAGGAATTATTGTGTTTTTAAATAAAAAAATTTGAAATTTTTCTAAAATTAAACTAACTAACAAACTAAATAGAATTTACTTGATTTAATAATGCTTGAATAACATTAAATAATCATTGTGGTACAAATTATTTTGTAATAGCTTAGCCTATGCTAACACTGTTTATAAACACCTGGGAAGAGTTCATGTGTCATTTTGTAGTTAAATGTTACAAAACTGAGGTAAAACAATCATATTTCTCATAGAAAAACAAAACAAAACAAAGACGACTTATATATATTTTCCCTATATGGGCATGTTTCTGACTACAAACTAAATACACAGGACATCTATGATTGTTAGTCTGAGTGCAAAATGACAAGTGTTTCTAAATATTTCTAAATAAACTTTAGTTAATTTACAGATACGGAGTCTGGCATTAAGGAGCTGTAGGTTCTCTGCAAACCTGTGTAACCTAAGTTCTGTTTGTGTTCTGAATTATATGGCTAATATATTGCCCTCTGTTGTACATTGTGACTTTCTACCCACTCTGGATGCCTGGATGGCTTCAGACATGTTCTTCCTGTCACGCTTAACTGGTCTGCTGGTCTGGCTCAGGGCTAAGATGTGGGTAGTGGTTGACACCCTGTTTTCATTACTTTGAGCACAGATGTGTCTGAACTCTGGACACGTCACATCTCACCATGTCTTGCCTTCTCCCTTCCCTGAAGAAGCTTGCTGACACAAGTTTATGTTTACAGCTCTCATGTGCGCTTCTCTTTTAGACTCTTCAGTTGTTTATTGCTCCCACTCCCACAATAAGTATGTTTTGTGCAAAAGTTTATGTTCAAATGATGTTTGGTTAATTTACCAAATGAAAAAAAAAGCAAATCATTTCCAAAGAAGAAATTTTAATGCACAGTTATATTTTATTTGATGTTTTTAACATGCTGAATAGAAGAAGACATAAAATGTGGCCCAAAATTTAGGGAACAATTTATAGTTTATAGTTATAGTTTAAAGTGCATATTTTCAATATGCTAAACTCAGCCAATAAACCGAAACTGTGAACTAATATTTTTTGTACCTTGTTAGAATGTTTTTCCCCACTTAGTTTGAATGAACAAAACAGAAATGTTACTTGACGAGGGATGCCAACATTTGCATATCAACGCGGACCGCACTACTAGACCAGAAATGTTCACTGTCGACACTGGACAGAACAAGAAAAAAGTGGGACCCACCAGAACACCTGGAAAGAGAATGTTTGAGGCCAGTGAACACATCAAAAAACGAAAACAGGAAGGAACTATCTCTGAGTTTCATGCCAGGATTAAACCGTGCATGCTGGGATGGCATGCTTTTAAAAAGAAGCGGAAGAAAAAAGAGAGGGAGAAATGAAGAGGGAATGAGCAGGGGAGCGGACTAATCCCCTAAAGCATCCATATATTGCTCCCAACTCCTCTCCCACAGCTTGTAAATGGCTTGGAATGTAACATGTTGTCTTTGGACCCCATGTGTGTGGACTCCTTCAGTATGGAGAGATTTATGTGTGCAGACATTGCCTAAAGCTGCCTCTTTTTGACTTTTAACTAGAGGCTTTGAAGCAGGAGCAGAGCCTTCTGGCATTAAAAGGAATATCACATAGATATACTTTCATTTCAGAGTAATTTATGTATTGTGTCTTCTTGGGAGTTGGACAGTATCTCTGTCTGTGCTCAAATGTGCGATGTCAAATGCCTGAATTAAATTACAATGTAGCTCAAATAGTGTCAAAATTGGGCTTTCTTCTATTCCGTAATCATTAACTTTTTTTTCAAACACTTCTTTTTAGTAGTATTTCTAAAAGCTCTACAATTTTCTTCAGAACTCACAAGTTAACAGTATAAATATATTATTCATTATTTGCACTCATCTTAATCTTAGAAATATGTCAGACATTTTTAAGTACCAACTTCAAAATGCTGAAGAAAAAACTAAAACCCATGTGATTTAATTCAAGCTAAAATGTGCTGGACTCCTTCTAGCCAGCCTCATTCTGTATCTAGGCCATGACTTCTCTGACTTTAACTTTTTAAAACTGCTAAAGAAATCTGTTCAACATGTCTAGCTTCTTGCTCAAACTATCATGACTTTATAGACACATGGTTAAAACAAAACAAAAAAAAAAAAAAAAATCAAGACAAAAATCAAGACATCCCCCTGCTTTCACTTACCATATCTAATCTTTAAATCCCCTTTAAGGCTGGCCAGGCCCCCAAGTGAAATTTAAGATGGAGGGGTGGGGTGGGGGTGTGTCTTGGAAAGCCATCACCGTTAACTGTTTATAAAAGCCACATGAATTAATCTCTTCACAAATCCCCTTAGCCCAGTTATTCACTGGGCCGCTGCTGGTGAAAGAAGCAGTTTCCACATGGATATAACTGATTCAAAGTCAGAATGCATGGAAAGATCTGAGCATAAGCAAAACTCTGGGCTCTTTTACAACTCTTCAGCTGACACACATGTAACACATGCATTTAGTTTGATGGATAAAACAAAGATTTTATTGCAAGCTTGGACATAGTTTTTTCAAAACTATGCTGTAATTAATTATACATATGCTTGGGTCATCTTATATTTTAACAAAAATGTGAAGTTATGAGACGAGCAACCTTAAATAAGAACATTTCCCACTCTTGAAAGTATATGAGTGTCTTGTCAAGGAAAGCAGTCAGTTCCAGATAGTGGGCAGCTGAACAGCTAACAGGAAGAGAAGAATGGACTGAGTCAATAGGCCTTCCTGTAATCTGCCTGCAAGTCCTCTCAGGTATCAGGCACTGGGAAAGACAGTGTCAATACACATACAACTGTTTATAGTTTATTTTTCTGACCCTTACAAGCCAATATCCAGACCAAACAACTGTTATTTGTTTTGTCTATTGCAGGACAGCAGGATTCTTCTCATTTTGTTGTCAGAAACTCAAGGCACAGTTTCAGCAAGGTTGAAAATGAGGCCACTCGATTTCCAGGCACTTGGAGTGTCATTTCTTATTGGTTTTAAAAATCAAATGCAAGCCTCAAAACAGATAGTTTTAATCAAGAAGGAGGAGCTGATGTGGGTTTAGGCAGCTAAGGCTTACCTGTGAAAGATCCCTTTTCTCTTAGTGCTTTTCATAGGGGCCAAGAAACCACAGTGGCGGAAGGGCCTCATTTAGAGTAAGAGAAAGGGAAGAAGGGGAAAAAAAACAGCATAAATCCCTTTCTCAGGAAGATTAGTGGCTGTCCCTTTAGAGTGGGCTATGGACGGAGCAGCTTTTTTAAGCCACATTTTTCTCTGCCAGTGGCCTGACCCCTAGCGCATCCCCCCACCCGTCCCCCAGGGCCTACTGCTGCATGGCTGAACAGAACACACCCCCCGCCTTCTCTCTCCAACTTCCAACGTCTCCAAAGAGACCAAGCCAGGAGAGATAAACTAAGAGTCTTTACTACTAACTCAAAGGGCTAGAAAAGAACGAGCCAATGACCAACACACCTAGTCTACCAACTACATGATCATTTTTATAAATCATTCAATCTTCATCAGACTTTAAAAACACAGCTTGATAGTTCAACCTACAAATATTATTTTGTGTCAGCAAGTTTTTTAATTGAGTTTATTCAAGTCTAACAAACTCTATGAATGAATTAATTCAAAGCCAAATTTTAGTTTGATAAAACTTCTAAAACCTTTCAAATCAACATCTGCCCTATTTCATATATTACAATGCACAGCTCTTTATTAAAAGTTGTTTTCTACATCAGACGAAATGTAAAAAAAAGCCTAGGAAGAAACATTAAACTGAGGGTTCCTCACTGATATCCGGCTTGAGCTAGTGTCCTGGAATGTGGTGCGGTCAGAAAGAATCCTCCATAGACTTCCTCTGAAAGAAACACAATTTGCTAACCTTGTATCTTTGTACTTGTACCTGCTTCAAGCACATGTTGCTTCATGAACAACTGCTCAAAGAGCCTTATAAATCCTAAAGATGGAGTGCTGTCTTGCTGCAAGTGTGTTCAAAGCTAGACAGCTGTGGATTGTCTGAAGAAATATAGGTGCACACTTAAAATTGTTAACAAGGCATGTAGCCTAACACCGAAACATCCGACCAACATTCCATCCAATAAATTTGATCAATATAGCTCCATTCTCAGCCAAATTTAACTCAAACTGTGCAGCAGGAAATATTTCACATCATAGATTATTTTAGGAAGAGCCAAGAAGCACAGAAGGCTGAAACAGTGCACTTTATATACTATAAACACATTCTGTCCTATTCACTTCAGATCATTTATATCCCTATATAGAGAAATGTTAGATTTTAGTAATGCTAACCCCAGTATAAGTTGTCTTAGTTTCTACATTTTAAACTATACGTAAAACTTCTATTATACATAGGGCTGGACAAAATGGCCAAAATTGGTATTACAATATATTTCTTAATTTTGGTTGATACAATACAATTCTGATATTTATATGAACAGTACAAATTTCACTGAAAAACGTTCAAGAACAAAGAAGAAACATGACATCACAGTATAAGATAAACCTATTGGCTTTGTAAATATTACTATTTTTAAACTAAATTATAAATTGAGTGTGCTGAAGTGAAGACAATGCCCTGTAATAAACACCAGTCAGTGACAGATGTTGTGAATAATGTATACTAAAGTATTGAAAATGTTTAAAAAAAAAATCATATCATTGTTATTGAAACATTTTATATTGAGAAATATAATGATATTGAATTATTGTCCAGCCCTATTTATACATTAATTTATAATTTCGCAGTATAACACTCCAAAAACAGTTTTAAATCTTTGTTTTGAAGAAAAGAAATCTGTTATATCCATGTGGAAACTATTTTGAAGATCGGTACTTGAATTTCTGGGAGTATAAATGTTGTTGTTTTTGACATAAGAAAAGAAAACATGCAATTGTGCCATATGTTTCTGCAAGTAATAACAATGCAAATTATTGCTTTAAACGTTCTTTACACAACTATCAAAACTAAGCTTTTTCATTCCATTGATCTCTTCTGGCTGGTCATCAAGCATCTGCATTAAACAGTAATATGGTACGATGGTAAAATCTATTACCATATCTATGTTCGCTCTCTGTGGAGCGAGATGGGCAAGTTCGCAAGCTTCAGCAGTTATAATAAGTAATGCATAACGTTTACACTCCAGAGATGAGAACAAGATCCTTCAACTATGAAAAAACATCTCTTCCAGGACAGTTGAGGACCACTATATCTTTCAAAACATTATATGAGCTGTTTTATTAATATGAGGTCATGATTAAAATGTTTTCCGATATTCCAAACTGAGATGTAATAATTCATCTACACTAGTAATCATCAAAAAAATCATTCATGTTTGTCTTTGTTGACTTTCAAGGGTGTGCAAACCATTGCCCTATTTTCAGTAGATTCTTTAAACAATTAATGATCATTGCTTTCTCATGGCAGGCCACCAAGCCCTTCATTAAACAGTAAAATGCCACAATATCAAAAGGCCATTAGCATTTCAAAGGTCTTTCACCAGCCTCATGTTTGTCAGAGTACTCTGACGGACAGCACAGACCACTGCTCTACCAGCCGCATTAAGTAATTTATAACATTTATACTCTGGAGGTAAGAACAAGGTCTTTCAACCTCGTTAGTGTAGGTTTTCATCATGCATTCACAGACATCTTTTAAACATGTGCTGCCTTTCTCCCCACTTTATTCTCTCACACCACCAAGTCAACAAGTGCCAAATGAATGAACCTTCTTGGAACATCTGTCAACATGGGTCTGCATCTTCTGACTACTAAATTAAAAGGGGTTCCTCCACTGTACCAATAATAATGTGTTAAAAATTCCATGAAAATGTTCCACAGAACTCTCCTTTTTTGAGATTTATGGGCTGTTTTACATATAAGCTCCACAGGGCTGGTTTCATTAAAATTCATCACTGTCCTTGAGGTCACCTCTAAAGCATTTGATCATCTCCTCTTTAGTATTTCATGCATGGGACTCATGCATCTGAAGGTGAACATGGTCCTCGGCATTTGATTTAGAACCGGTCTCTTACTTAATATTGATAGAGACTAGTTAAAGGTTTCTGGCAAAGTCGTTTGGTTTCTGAAATAAGTTTTCCCACCTCGTGTCAATGTGGTGGGTGAGGGCTTTTTGGGCAGGTTGGAGAAGCTGCTAACATCCAGGCCTGAGCCCTTGCACTCCTTCTTCTCTGAGGCGGCTGGGGTTGTGGTCTCCATGACAAGACTTGTACAGAGCCTGAGGATGAGAAGAAAATGTGGAAATTATATAGTGACAAACCACTGTCTGCATATTACAATATTTACATAATTAGGTATTACAAGACAAAGCAATAGACATTATTATCATTCATTTTCCATATATCTGACAAAAAATACAAACCAGACCGAACAACTGGTAGCAATGCACTGGCTGCCCAAACGTCATTAACTCTCATTCAGTTGGTTTAGAATGTTTAAGAGGTTATGGAATAGAGTGAAATCTGTAGGATGGTTGCAGCCATTTTGCAATGTCTGTCACCATGAGTCTGCATCTACCATCTACTGATTTAAAAGTTCCTCAACTGTACCAAATACTTGCATATATAAAACAATTCCATGAAAGCCTTTTATTCTTTTTCCTTTCATACTGTCTGTTGGTTTATAAGGTTCACAGCAAATTCACCAGTGTTAAATCAACACAATTTGTGTTAAATTAACACTGTTAGTGTAATAATCTAACACTCTCAGTGTTAACACCAATAGTGTTGATTTAACACTGGCGTTTGCTGTGTTTAAAAATCTTGCATAAATGGTGGTATAGGCCTAAAGCTGTATAGCATGAGTACGTATGACAGAATATAAAGAGCTTCCTCTCCGGTATCTGAGTGCTCTCCAATGCTGCCCAGAAAGCAGATGATTTGGCAGCGTGCCGCTTGTTTAACTTCGTGGAACCTACAAGATTATCCTTGGTGCAGTGCAAACATGTGCTGGTCAGAGACTGAAAAGAAGACCCTATTTGAGGCATTTCAGCCACTGATTGAGGCCATCCACAATGTTTGCTCTTTAGCTGATGAACAAGATCATTGAGAGTGGCTAAAGAACAGATGTTATTGATGGTTTAATAAGCTGATGTAGCCCTTTACTGGGCTTATAAGTTTGTATATTACGAATAACATAAAACCCATAACATCATATTCTCAAACATATTTTATGAGAACTGGATGCATAAAATACAGCCACAAATATGCGGCTTTGATCTTCAAGATTACAACATGAGGAAAGCTAATATTAAGTTATAAGCAAACCCAAAGGCTTGGACAGATGCCTGTAACCAGAGTGCAAGCTAGCATAGTTGGGTTTACTGTGTATAGTGAGGCAATAATGAAATCACACATAAAAGTGCAAAGACGTTACACCTGTTGGCAAATTTGGGCGCAGAGCTGGCCAAATTGGATGGCACATGAGAATGCTGCTCTCATTTATAGTTGGACTTGATGGTTACAGTTTAAATGTGTTTATGCTCAAAGGCAACCGAAGGGGAATTAACACTTACGTTCTCTAAAATAATTTCCAACTGAGTCAGTGTTGTTAGCCAAGGAAATGGTTTTCTTTACACGGGCTGACTAGGGTTCAGGGTTTAAGCTTGAAAGTTAATCTCTGTTTTTTTAAGTCATAAAAAACATTTGAAAGTTTGATAACAACAAATACAGCTTTGCTTCACTAAGACATCATGGTCAGTGATGGTCAGATATATATATATCTGAAGAGGTTTGGACTCATGTTGAAACCAGTATGTTATTGGTCTGCAAGACTTAATATTGCATTGCATAAGCTGTGCAGTTTAAACATACCAAATCCAAATATCATTTTTCTTATGGTCAGCATCCTGTAAGACGAACATACTCCATATTCATCACATCTCAGGTCTGCCAGTCGAAGGTTTTACTGCCAAGGTAAGCCGATTAGAGGTGGGCTGTTGGGGTTGGACAGCATCTGTTTCACTTCTTGTAAGCCAAGACAGTCCATTTGCCATCCTGTCTCACTGATGGCTATTTTAGACTTTTCTTTGGAGAAGCTATTAAACAACTTTGAGTTCAAAAGACATTTAAAGCCCTTGATAATGTAATGTCGTGTGTGATCTCTGATCTTTCTGTTGTCACCAAAGGACTCTTGGCCAGTTAAAACATTTTGTACATTTGTAAACCGCCCTTGTGAAAAATTGCTCCCCAAGCAACATGGACCCTCGCAGAGCAAGGTTGTTTTTGTTCCATGTCATTAGCAAAATCATTAGGCAAGATACAAATTAATCTTTGAAGATAGTGTCCAAATTCCACCATGCCAAAACTGGCACAAAGAAGTAGAAAAGATTGAAATACGGCCTATTTTGGAAGAGAAATGGTGCAGATATGTCAAGCAAGACTAGGAATTAGTGCTTCTCCCACTCAATTCAGGCTGCCAAGAACTGCCTTCTCCATCATGATCTGAAGCACCAGACTGAGATTGACCCTGTGACAGGGCTTCTGAGCTCTGATGGGGCAGTACAGGTGTCAGGAACCAAGTGGACAGGTGGTGGCGAGGGCATAAGAACGACAAGAGAGTGCCTCTTTCATTCTGGATGGCTGCTCTGACAAGTGCAGCGTGTGAAAAGGATCAGAACCTTACACCCACGTGACTCAGGTCCTTGGAACCCTGCAGGGTTGAAGGCTAATCCTCCCTAGAACCCCCTGCCCTCGTTCCCCTTCTACTACTGAACACATCAGTTAGATCAAACTATCTTTCAGACTAGCTATGTTTAATCTTAGTCCAGAATGTTTACCTACAATATTTGAAACTTCCCTCTGATACATAATTTCATTATTTCATGCCTTGTGTTGCTGCACTGACAAAGCCAGAAATAATAATGGAATCAACCAAAACCTGCGTCTTTGTTTCATTGCTGGTTTTAAGGAATTTCCCATTTAATAACTCAGTCTTGAAACTAACTGGGTGATAACTGAAAAAGAAAGTGTAAAGTATTATGTTTTCTCCACAAACAAGTTATCACGGGATAGATTTTGGGAAAATAATGCATGAAGGACAGCTCTGACTGTTTCCTTCTGTGACAGTAATCACTCTGAAAGGAAGCAACAGGTGTGCAGGGTAGCCTGGTAATTACAGTCCAGGGTGAGAATGACCGAACCCAGAAATACAAAGTATAACCTCACCAACCTTGCAGTAAAAGCAGTTCGGACAAAAACACAAGCCTAAAAAATTCCCTATTAACTCTAGCATTCTCAGCAATGGGCCTAACAAACATGTTTCCCTTAGAGCCTCATTCCATTTCAGCAGCTCCTCTCCTTCTACAGTTCTCATTGGAATCCAAACACACATCAAGGCAAACTTAATTAGAAATGCTCAGTTTCTTTACACGTCTAAGCTCTCTATCTTTGGCAAAGAAGGGTGATGGAAATAGAGGTCTGACAGCCTTCCCTCACAAAGTCAGTGACCCCAAAAGCCGGTCAGAGTAAGTGAAGTTTCCTGTCTCTATGTCATTCTCCCACAAAGACAATTCTTTGTTAGAGTTGAATCATAAGGAATGCCCCAAGGATCAAGGAAAGACATATTGTTTTTAAGTCTCAGATATCCAAATTCCACACTCTTCTCTTATTGTTTCAAAATGAATTTTCAATCCATTAGACTTCATTTTGCAGAATCTGTCATTATTGCAAAAAAAAAAAAATCCTTTCATTAAAGCAAATCATTTTAAAAAACTGGGAATTTTAAAAGTTCAAGTAGTCTTAAAACATTATGAACGTTTAAGGGTAACGTAAAGGGTCCAACACCTTTACATTTTGAGAGGTTTAAAATGAGATTCAGCCTTAATCTCAACTTAATGGTAAATTTTCTTCAAAAAATTCTAGAGCATTGTGCAAAAGAAGCATTTTTAGCATCTTTATCTTAGCAGTGTGAACAGAACTGTGACAAATCAAACTGTGACAAAATTTAAATTGATCAAATCAATTTGAAAACCTATATATTTCTTCAAAGAATCTTTGAAAAATAAACATTCAATCGAGGAGTTGTTTTGTAAAAATGAATTCAAAATGAAAGACGAGTTTATGAAAATCAGCTCTGAGTGAGACAAATCCTACAGCCTACAGACTATCAAATTATGTACGTCCTCTGCAAAATAAAGAAAACTAACTCAGGCTTTTTTTATGCCTGGCCTGACCACTGTGGCTGGTCCACCGATGTGGTCTTCCTTTTTTCATTGAGAGGCTGTGGAAACCTTTAATTTAATTCACTTATACTGACCAGCATTTTCCCTTGAGGGAGTACAGCAGTACAAAACCACCTCACTCGTAACACTATGTCAAAATAATAATGTAGAGGAACTATATTTCATGGCTTTTAGCTGATACTACATTTCCAATGGAGTTTAAGATTTCAATTTAGTTTTGCCTTTCATCCTCCATCCATTCAGTTTGCATGGACAACAGGAATATACATGTAGGTTTTTTTTTTTTACTTCTACATTTGTAGTTTTCTGGAGCTTCCTTTAGAGCTGTAGAGTTCTGTCCAAAAATGTGTATGCTGCAGGTGACTTTTGTGTACCTGAGATTCCAAAACAACAGACAAAAATCTTCCAGAAGTGGATGAAACAGAGTAAGGATAAGGTAGATACGAATGGCTATCAAAACCAGATGTTGCTAAAGACTACCAGATCATGTTCAAGTGTCTTCTACACAAGCACACTTTGATGAGTTGGTGCTCACCTTGTGTCAGTATCATCACTGACCTCCAAGAAAAATGTCAAAAAAGACAGCCAGAGTCTAAAGGATGAGACAGCCCTTCCCCTATCAAGCTTTCAGTAAAGGCAATATCCTGTGGTTGATCTCTCTGTCGATGTTCAATGTAAAACAGATGTTGACTACACAACCTACCCCTAATTTAATATTTCTCATTTAGAGATCACATTCTCTGGATAAAATCATTAAAAACAAGTAAAAGTGTCATAAGTGACACATAAGTGTCAGAAATCAGTTAAATAATAATATGGCATTCATATTCATAACTTCATAAGGAGAAGTACAAGATATGTTTATTAGATTAGAATGTTTTATCTGCATACTGTATCATTTTGCAATGCCAGTACCAGTACAAATGCAGTTGTGTACACTGGAGGTGCTAATTAAACCATTACAGGGCCTGTGTTTACAGTCAAAAGGATTTAGCAACAAGGTAAGGCTTACTTAATCAAAACTCTATGAGAGGTCCAAAGGTCACAGCTGTTGCTTCTCACATCACACAGAGCTCATGAAAGAATTTTGTTCCTCTCAACACCATTTGCTGGGGTTGCTAAAACGGAGCGGTGTTGTTAGCACACTCTTGTCACAGCCTCAGCTGTCACTCCACTCACTCTCGACCAACAGCACAGCGATACTTCCCCTATTAATGTTAATTACACACTGGAGAAGGCAATTACAGACATTGTGTAAGATATTTATGCAACAAACACCATGGGTAGCATGTGGTAGTGTATGGTAAGTACAGTATGTCTCTGGGACCTGTGCAGTTAAAAGTTTATTTAACATTAGGAATCCCAGCTGTAAATCAACAGGCATCCAAGATTATAGTTTGGGGGAGGGAGAAGAATAGACAATATGAGGAAGAATATCAAATAAAATTTATATTACTTCTCATCTTTTTTTACTTTCTTAATGAGCTTTATTGTTGTCTTCAAAATACCATTTATTTTATTGACCAGATTTGGAAAGTATTGTAGTATTTGAGTTCATTACACTTTTTTCAAATTCACTAATCATTTTACTTTGCCCTTTTAATTTCAACAATGTGGAATACCAAAAATAAAGTGTATTTAAAGTGGCTTTCCTGTTTCAAAGCCAACCAAAGCAAAGCACCACCCTGCGCAAGCCATTACACTTCAGTCATGATTTGCTCAGAAACCTCAAGGTTACAGGAGAATCACATGAAAATACATTTGTGTCACACACAAAATCTATGGCTAAATATTATGTAGACAATTGTCTAGTGTTTCTTCTGAAATCAAAAGGTACTCACTGGGAAATTATCCCCCTTCACTGCACTAATAGCCTCTACTGATCAAAGGAGGCTTATACTAGGTATTGGAACACTGCATTCAGATACACAAACTATAGTGAGGTCATGTGCTAATGCTGGTTTATCTGAAACAACAATAAGATGTTTAAATAATGTGCACTAATTCTATGCATTCTATTTCAATTATATAGCCAAGCCAAATCAGAATTACATACTTCAAATGTGGTTGTGGATATACTAAAAGTAACTCAACGTAAATACTTCAGTACATAAAAAAATGAAGAAATAAAGAAGTTAAGGCTTGCGTTATTTACACTTAAGTGATTTTATTAATTGTCCTCATTGCTAAATGAAGTGTACTCACACCCATCTTTTTTTTTACCATGACTCATAAATTACTGAAGACATTTTGTCCCTGATCCCAACAATACAGTTATGAGCTTCAGGAAATTTGTTAGACTTTCAAAGTCATTGTGGGGGAAAACAACTACCACACGTTGTACACAAGTGAAAATGTCTGGTGAAGTAATAGCTTGTGCGGTCATGTGTATGAGTAAAAAACCCATATGTAAATAGTTTACCAAACTTTCTATTCCTATCTTTAATCAACAATTGGCTTAAGAAAAACAGCACTCAGCATCTCAGCAATCAGTCATGTTTAAAGAGTTAAACACCTTTCTGTGCCTTTCTGAACATTTCTCAGCACTGTCCCTGTGGGTGAGCATATTTTACCACTCAGTGTGATACATTCATCTGTGTCCCAGTTTGTTGTCTGAGCTGTGAGTCAGCAATGTGTTGGCTAAGGGAACTAAAAGAGGGGCCATGCTGTCTTGTCTGATACTGAGCGTGTCTGTGTCAGGGGGGCAGGGGGCAACAACACCAGCTGTTCAACACCCCAACACCTATACGGTCTCTGATCTGATCACCTACAAACCAACAATGTTGTCCAAGTCAGCAAAATGTAGCAAGAAGGAAAGTTTATATAGGCAAACTAACACACTCCTGTTTGGAACGTGGTAGGTTAGGGACTACTAAGTATTATATGAATCATATTTTATTGATTTGATATATTTGACTTTCTTGAATTAGCTAATTTATGCATCAGCAGCTTGGTATGGATTACATGCATAATTCCATTCCGTTCCTTATGAGCATGTCTAAACAAGGACTGCAAGTGTGCCCCCTAACCCAGGATGTTAGGAATTCTGCCAAAGCACCAGCAATATACAGCAATGAGCCCATAGATGTTATCTTCCATATCATGGAAGTAGAAAACTTCCCTTCTGTTTGAAGCCAGTGTTCAACCAGTGGCACTAATTTATAGACCTCTAAGAAGTGCTGTTCTGAACCCTACACAGTGGAGTGCCATATATCTAAGCCACACCGTGACTTAGGCGATGATGACAGGAACACAGATGATCCTAATCTCTCTGCGCATAATGAGCAAATTCCTCAGTGAGCAGCCTCTACCTTGGCTAGGGCCCAGTGTGGCGTTCAGCAAGAGGCCAACAAGCAGGAGTGGACGTGTGTGTGTGTGTGTGTAAGGGAGTGAGGCGGGCCGATTACTAAAGACTACCACATGGTTTCCCCTTGCTTAACACGTCCCGCTCGTCTTCCAGCCCGGCTGGAGAGGAGTCTGTGGCCTGGCAGGGGTTCAGCAGCTAACCTCCAATGGTCCTGCTCATCCTATGGAGCATAACAGGGAGATCCGTCCACCCACTCCATTCTTGGCAGGCCCTGTCTGGAGCTATGGGAGGCCACCCGATAAATCACAACTCACTTACGTCGGCCTCTGCACTTTCAATAATCCGGACTTGGAAGCACAAACAGAATACTCCCCTGATACAGAATCCACTGAGCCGCCTATGGTTTAGAATCAGCTTCTGCATCAGATTAGCCCCAACAACAAACACTTGGAACAGGGCACCATTGTTTGAAGCAGTGTCAGTGAGGGGAATAAACAGCAGGGAGGCCAAGATGATACCACGACCACTATGATGATACTTTCACTACTGGCTGTTGTGAAGGGGTTGCCACTGATGTAACAGCAGATCATCCGGTTACACTAAACCCTTCAGGAATTAATTAACTTGTATATCAAAGCTAGACCTCAAAGACACAAACATATGATACATTACAGCATCTTGATTCGGTGGAAAAGGATTTTATTTCTCAAAATATATTACCTACTACACACACACACACACACACGTGTGTATGTTATTACAGTTCCACTGACTATACAGGAACACTGTAATTCTGTATTTGAACACTGTATTTCATATGTTGCTCTGCATACATTTGGGTCCCCTTTCACTCAGTTCCAGTCCAGGAAACCCAGAGGACCTCCACAGAACAGGTATCATCTGGCTGGTAGATTTCTCTCTGTGCTAGAGTGACATTGATGTGCTGATCTCATTCTAGTGTGTTCTGTGCTGGTAGTAGTGGATCAGACACATTTGTGCTGCTGAAGTATTTGAAGATTGTGTTCACTCACTGTACACTCTGTTAGACATCTACCTCGTTGGTCAACCTTGTAGATGAAAAGTCAGAGACCTTGGTCACAGGATGCTGCCCACAGGACACTTTTGGCTGGATATTTTTTTTGGTTTGTTGAACATTTTCAGTCCAGCAGTTACACTAAGGGGTTTATAACCTCCAGTCATCTCATCATAACTCTTCTTGAAGAGTCAGAAGTTCAGCAGGAGCCATGCATTAGCTCATCCTAAAGGTGGTCTACAAGTGATTAATTGTTAGCATGACTGTTCTCATGGTATAAAGATGCTCCTCTGAACTACACATAGCATCATCACCAGCTGTCTCTACACTGGCTCCATTGCTCAAAAAGATGTATAATTTTGGTAAAGTGTAATGTTTATTCTTGGTCAAACCATGATATAAATTTGAGCCCATCCTCCGCACACTCTGCCCGGTGGCTTTGATGAATCACAGGTGGATGTGTGGTTTGGGAAATGCTAACAGAGCTCTGTGGATGCAGTCATTGCCCAGCTCAAACAAATCACATTTAAGTTTGCATAAACATTGCTTAAGATTTCATCCACTATTTTTTTTCCCCTTTTCATTTTCCAGTTTTGTGTGGGAGGCCAGAACAAAAGAAACAGACCAGGAAAAATGTAGGTCAATGTAAATACAAGGCACAAAAAGAGAAAGCCCCTTTTGTTGTTTTAATCATTTATTAAAGTCTGAAAAATGTTTATTCCCGTTCATCACATACAAACTACGAAAAATTCATTTTTACAGCCTGTTCAGCATTCCTTGTAATGAATATTCAGGAAAGACATTTTCCTTGCCTCATAATCCAGTATCTAAGAGTCACACAGAATAACACATTCATGTCTTCATTCTTATATTTCCACAACATGATCAGTGAAAGTGCTACTAAATCAGTCAGCATAAAGGCGATTCCTCTGTCACCTTCTGTGATGGACTGGTTGTAACTAGACATATTTTCTTAGGACTGACATAGTTTCCGTATGACTAATGAGGTCAATCAATCAGACATTTGGTCCCAGTGCTGATTACTGCCATGCACATTTCAGAGACTTATTAAAGTCTTATTGAGGCCATTTCTTACACAGATGAGTGTGTGGTTTCATTGGTTTCTTTGATGATAGTTCCAGAGTGAACAATGTCGGTGTTTAACAATGCCCTGCTATCTGCACATAAGTGGGAAAAAAACATGAAAGATCCTATGCACACTTGAAAACCGGATGTGATGTGGTCTTAATTAACCCCAGACACTCATGTGAGAATGAAGCAGATGTCTGGAGAGGTCTCCAACACCAGTTACTAAAATGCAGGGATTGTCCTAAGCCCTAAAGGCCAGCGCTGAGGAGCAGAAACTCAAAAAAGCACCCTTTGAGAGGGTAAATGAATGTAAGCAGTTAGCACTCTTCACATCCTTCTGTCTCCTCGCCGCTCTGGCCTCATCTCCCGATTCAACTCAATGTTAGGAACACTGCAGATTTTTTGAAACATTGCTGTCTTTCAGATCACTTGAGTCCCATAAATTCACTTGTAGAGACAAGTGTACTTCAGCTCCTTTTTTTTTTTTTGCTCCATCTGGACTAAAGAGCTTCAAGGTCTTGTCTGACAGAAAACTTCTAAGAAGTCTAAGAAGCATAGATGCATTCAGTTTGAGATGAGCTTACTAACTGCACTTACCAAGTTATCTTCCAATTATATATTACTAGAGTAGCATCTACAGTCCACAGGCTGAACATACAAAATATATTTCAATAATATTCAATGTACTGACTGATACAATTCCTATAAAAGCCTGCAGTGTGTCATCATGGCAGCGTGATTCTCAATCACTGTTTAAAAATATTTACTTTGTTTCTTTAGTTTGTGTCAGAGCTTTTGAAGAACAAATGGACTCCGAAAATGAAAATGCACCAAAATGAGAAATCTGGTTCAGTGCCAATCCAGTGTGAATACCCATTTCTAATACGTAGAATTTTATCCTAAGTCCACTCAGTTTAGCAATACAGAAAAATACACATAATTTTATTTCTATAGGGTTAAAAATACTGTAAATTGAATTGAATTGAATTGAATTGAATTGAATTGAAACCTGTGTTGCATAAACCTTCTCCATTGAACATTATCAGTGTGACATAAAACATCATAAACTACTCACTGTTTACACTTTCTTTCTTGGCACATGAGAAGTGAGTAATCACGTTAAACTGCTTTGACTTGTCTGTGTGCACAAAAGTTCAGTTCCACATTCAGGAGAACAACTGATGCCGCCTAAACTTATGAGCTGCCCTAACTGAAAGTTTGGACTGAGCTGTCACCTGGGTTTTCTACACATCTTCTACCACTACATACAGCATTACATTCAGCTTTGTTTTCTATGGTCCTCTGTTCATTAAATTTTGCACAGAGGCAGAAAGAAAAAGAAAAAGAGTGCAAGAGGGGGCAGGGGGTGTGATGCACAGAAATGCAGGCCTAGAAGATGAAAGTGATGCAACCATCCCATGTTACGGAGGCTGATGACCAGAGCCCAAGCAGGGCTGAATAATCTGAATAGCTGATCATTTCTTTACACCCTTTCACTTGCTCTGTCTCTGACTGTTGGAACTCCTCATTTCACACAATGGCAAACTCACTAAGACCTTTCTTCTTATGCTAATAGACTCAACTGGGGCTTCACATTAAATTTAACACATTCACAAAACACACAGACGCACACACACACACACAATATCGTGCAAGCTGTGTGTAGCTTTTATCTTTATGCTGAGCACATTATACAATACAAAATATCACCAACCATGTATGCTATTAAATCACATCACTCACTAAGCACTTTTATCAATCAACTGCAGACATGAGTAAACTTTTCCACAGCAGGTTTGTGGTAGTGTTCTGGACCATCTCGTGTCCAGCAGTGGGGTATTGAGGAAACCTAAATGTATTAATGTTGTTGAACGTGGAAACAAAATAGGTTATTAAAAGTCTATGACCCTTCTACTGAGTACAACTGTACTACAATTTCACCGTTCTTATAACAACTGTAAGAAATTTGATCAATAAATCTAAGAGCTTTGGAAGCAGTAAAAGTACTTTGATTGTGGACTGGTACAAATTAAACAGTAGTCAACTGTAATTCACTTGTACTAAACTGCAAAGATTAAACAGTTGTTTGTTGTAGCCTACATGTACTACTCCTTGATATTCTGCAGGTCAAATGGGACCAGCAAAGTTTGACTAGTGTTTAACTAATGTACACACTACAAAATGTATTCAGAGCTAAAAACCACGATGAAAAGTCATGTTAAATAAGGATTTGCATTACTACAGATGTGATCTAGGCATATAGGCTTTTTAAGTTTCAGATTTGGGCTTTTCTGTAGTTAAATATATTTCCAAACGTAAATCAGTGTTTAAAACATAAACACGAAGCTGACAGCAGTGTAGCAGTAATATTTTGTTTTGAGAAAAAATAATTGTGGCAAACATTTCTGACATAAAACACATTGCTGCACCACCAATGCTCCCTTGTTTTTTTTTTTTTTTAATCAAATATTTCCCCTTTTCAAAATTCAAAACCAAACTGAGTGTTGTTCTTAAACTTCTGGTGCTTCCCAAACTTTGCTGTACAATGCTAAATATAGCTTTCAGCCAGTCTCCCTGTCAGACTCAACTCAGTTAACGGTTATTAATGAAAAGCAGAGATGGTAACGAGCCATACATGTTATATTAACTCAGTTATTTGTCTTTAAGAAACATTTTACCACTTGTTGTGTATTTTCCTACTCTACTAATGCTGAATATTGGGAGGACTGTACACTTACTCGACTTCATTTCAGCTACTTTACCTTCTTTGCTGTGCTTTATTACATTTCAGCTTCTAAATAGTTTTGCAGGGGTCACACCTCTAAGTTTCGATGTTTTATTCCAACAATGAACCAATAAACAATTTGTAGCTGTTATTTACTTCTACTGGAGTATTTTTTTCCTCCAGTCTCGAATATTATTTTAATATCACCGTTTCTACAGTTACCTGAGGGTGAGTTTCCCTGGCTCTGAGGTAAACAGAGGAAGTCTGATGTAAACAAACGTTGTTTGAAACTGAACGCTAGAAAATGAAGGCTGCGCTTACCTCTGCTTTTCTTTCACTCACTCAGCTCGCCTCCAAACTTTCCTCTTCCCTGAAGTGAACTCTGAACGGGGACGAACCGCAGGAGTTTTCGCTCGCAGTCCGCGCTGAAAATCCATGAATGTCCTCCAACGGAGTTTGTAAAGCCGACAGCGGCTTTTTAGGGGGTCGTTTCTCAGAGTCCCATCACTGAGAGGAGCGATAGAGCAGCAGTCTGCATCAATCCAGAAACTCTTAAACACACACACACACACACACACACACACACACACTCCTGCCTGACCGAGAGCTCTGTAAAATTGGCCCGGGCTGCGGCTGAGGCGGTGAGATGAGCTGGAGATGTGTGTGTGTGTGTGTTAGTTTGGTTTGGTTTAGTTTGGTCTCCCACTGTTCTCCCCTCCCCACACACACACCACCCCCTCTAACTACCCCTCAAACAGCACTTCAGCACGTGGGGCAGCTTTACGCAAAACTCAGGACAACGTTTACCGGAGACAGGGATTTTTAATGTAAAAGTACAGGACTGGAGTTGTTGGTCAGATATGCATTCCAGTGTAAAAATTTGGTCATATTTGCTTTTGTTGATAGAAGACAGAACAGGACCCCCTCCACGGAACAAACTGCGACAAGGCATTTAAATCTGCACATTCCAGGGCATGATTTTTATTTGCTGAGTCAGAGCTACTGAAAACAAACAGTACCATATATTTTTGTTTGAAATAAGTTTCACTAATTGGTGTAAATATATGTTTTATTTAATATCCCCCAATACCTATTATCTTCAGCAAATATAGAGGAATTTTGCAAGCGGGTTGTGCCCAAGTGTGCACTCTGTAAAGGAATTGGTGTTAAAAAAATGAACAAAATATCTTTTGACCAAGGTGAGCAAATCATTGTGTGCAATAGTCTGGATTTCTGCACGTTTATAAAGTGCCAGCATCTTTCTGCCATTAAATCATCACAGAAATCTTTCAGCATGTACTGTATAGCTTTCTCAGAACTGATGAAGTATTTTTAAATGCACATTCAATGTAGATACTAAGATCTACACATTAGGGGTGCAGGTTAGTATGGGTCTAGCCTACTCTGTCCACCTTTGATGAAAGAATGATGAAAAGCCCAAAAACAGAGATATGAATTTTAAATTTCAAAAAGTGGAACTTGGAACAATTTTTTTTCAGTTAATGTATTTCAGCTATTTTTCAGTAACTTTGTTAATGTAGTGTAGTAATGTACTGGCAAACTTTAATCATACATTTGTAGCATACTACATCATCAAGCTCAACTAATCCTCTTTAGTATTGAGCTGAACATTAGTAATTGTAATTTATTGCCATGCAGGTAATAGATGCACCGATAGCCTCTGAAGTTCTGGGAACCTTTTACATTGTATGTTAGAACAGGTCTGTGATGATTTGACGGCATTTAGCCACAAACACATTAGTGAGGCCATACACATAATCATTGATGAGTTCACAATGGTAATATAAGGAGCTCCATCACTCCCTACCCCCCGCCCCTTACCTGCAACCAATGTCTGGAACTGAACGTGGTACCTTTAAGCTCATTTGCAGCAGCTCCTGTGTCCTGTTTCTGTTAACTGTTTTCTGTGAAAATGATTCAAGCTCTGTTTCCACAGTGGAACAAAACCAAAGTGACAATTCTCCAATTATAAGAGGTGTCCATAAATGTTTGGACATATAGTGTAGATTGATAACTGAAACCAAATTGGAGAATATCTACAATGAGGAGGACTGTTATATGAGCAAGATATACATTAGGAAAGCAGATTATAAGCTGTGATATTGCAGATGGATAATAAAGATCATGATTAAAATTGAAGTGATTTTTAATGAGTTAAAATTCACACATTAACAGGCATGTTTTGTTTCAGGAGAGAACAGGTGCTCGGTAATCACAGATTAATAATCCTGGTAATCCCAGTAATGATGACTCTGCTAAAATCACTTATTTATTTTATAGAAGAACAAATCATCTACACACAGCACTGGTGGAAATGGATTCTTGAAACGAGAGCTCACTTTTCTGTGCAATCCATGAGTTACAATGACATCTAGAGGACAGAATTAATTCATACATCTTCAGAGAACAGTAAAAATGACAACACACAAAAAATACAAATCTTGATATTTTAAAAAGAATTTTCACCACCTGATAGATTTATGATATTGTCAAAGATTTATATTAATTATCATAATACAGCCCTTAATGGCATCATGAAATTAACATGTAAGCCCATATCTGTGATAGGTAAACTATTAGACCTATTACACATACATTAAGAACTTCTCTTGAAATGGAGTCTCTATGTTATATTGGACATTTTCAGATTCTCTACAGAAAATGGAAAATGCTGTGAGCAGCATACCTAAATTAAGACAGCCAGTAACTGAAAGTCTGCACACATGCAGAATATAAATGCCTGAGGGAAGGGAAAATGATATGCATGTGTGCTTGTAAAGTGAAGGACTAGGAAATTTTATATTTCCAGAAACAGGCAGATACTTTCAAGATACATTAGTGCCTTTGCTGAATTATTCCATATACCTAAAATACCGTGCTGATCTCAAAGACGTATAGAGAAAATAGAACAACTAAACACGGTTAAAAAAAGGTTCCCCTGTTTGCCTTTACTAAGGATTGCATTCTTTCCAGGAGATATTGGTTTAAAATTTTCAAACAATCACATATGCGTGCATTACAAAGTCTTGGAGTCTGACTGCAATTTCTACTTCTCACAATTTAAATAATACAAAAAACATTTAATGATATCTGGGCTCCAGGCCATTGTTCAATTTTCATTGTTTGACTTTTGTGTAATAGTGACTTTCTGACATCTACATGTCCCTTCAGGTCCACAATACAGACTTGTGTTCTCAGAGTCAAAGAATGGAAAATTAAGATTTTATCAGATCTGAAGCAGGAGTGGATTTATTTAAAAAAATAAAAATAAAAAACAATTCTCCTGAGAAACATATACCTGTACTCAATGGACTTTGTGACTGCAGTAAATGAAGGCTGGTCTATGACCATTCGATTTGTATGAAAAACAGATAAATAAAAAACTTCCCCATGAAATCATTTCTTACATGCGATTCTATAGCTGTGAGAATATTTGCTCCCTGTTAAAATTGTAGAAGTTTGCACACAATCTCTAAATTGTATATCTAAAACAAAGTGAAACGAACAGAAAAAGCGACATTTTGCACTAAAACATTCTTTGTAAAAGTGCTTTTTAAAGTCAATCAAGCTGTGATTGGTTGCTATGTGTATGTCCGCCTGAGTACCTGTTTATAACACCATAGTCCACCGATCCACACACTGTTGCCAAGGCAGCAGCAACACGAACTTCCCCAATTCCTGCGTCATTTGGTTAAGCTCAAAAGCGCTATGATGTCATTCACCACGAGGTGGTATTGGTCAGCAGTGCTCTCAACTTTTTTTATTATTGTAGCTTTCTAAGTATTACTTTGTCAGCCTTTGGTGAAAATAAGAAATACAGCCTGTTTCTATTCTGGAGCATCATGCTCGAGTGATCTTGATAAAAACTGAGTCGAGCACATGTGTCCTTAGCACTGCAATGTGCTGTGAATGAAAGGTTTTACACATAGGCCATTTGCCTTGTTCCTTTGCCAGCAGGCCATGAGGCAGGAATGTTAATGAGCATGTTGGGCTCCTCCGTGCAAAGAAGAAAAGGAGAGAAAATATATCACTCTTACTGTGGAGAGGAATTGTGTAGGTGAGGATGGATATTATTTACACTGTATATCAACCCTGACATAGCATTGTGTCACTATTTGTTCATGCTTTATATCTTTACGTCTCTGTTGACATTTTGTGACACACAATTTTCTCAAAAAGTGCTTAAAAAATAAACTTGTCCATTTATTCCAATTCAAAGCTAAAGATGGCAGCCTACACGAGTGGGACCTGCTCTATGGAGCCTAAACCAGTTTGATTCTTCAGCTTATGTAAGTTGCACTTTGCAGAATAAAGGTAAAAATGATAGATACATTTTCTTGGATTATATTTTTATTTATACACTATATTGCTCTTCGGCAGCACGGTGGGGCAGCAGGTAGTGTCGCTGTCACACAGCTCCAGGGACCTGGAGGTTGTAGGTTGGAGTCCCGCTCCGGGTGACTGTCTGTGAGGAGTTTGGTGTGTTCTCCTAATGTCTGCATGGGTTTCCTCCCACAGTCCAAAATCACACATTGGTAGGTGAAGTGGCTACTCGAAGTGCTCATAAATGTGTGTTTGCCTTATGCCCTGTCCAGGGTGTGTCCCTACCTTGCACCCAGTGATTTCGATTAAAAAAAAAAAAAAGGCTTTTTACTATAAAGCTACCATTTTGTATTAAGCAGACATTTATCAAGCAGTTAATAAACTGTATTCCAGTTGCAGAAAAAAAACCTGTTTATAATGATTCCATAGACTTGCTTCTGGTACAGGGTCCTATACTAAATGTTTATGCAGAAATATTATTTTAAACATATCATATATGAATGTAATTCTTAAGCTAATGCTGAGATTTTAATAGTAATTTGTGTTTAAATATTAAGAACTTATCTAGAGAGCAAACTTGGGATAACAGTAACCCCCACCCCCCCACCCCTCGCCAATTATGTTAATGTTTGCCCCATGTGTTTATCTTATAAACAGCAGCTGTGCATTAAAAACAAAAGGAATGTGTTCCCTATATAAGGATGTGTACTTAATTTCATTTAGAAAGTCTACTAAGTACATTTAACCAGCTAGGGCACTCAAAATGTGCCAATGACTGTAAAAAATATTTAATTATTTTCATGTGCAAATGTGCACACACAGCCTCCTTGGCAGGTTAAGCTTGTGAAAGGGCTCCTTATTCCCTCTATATGTTACTCATTCGAGTCTGATTACATTTCTGAGACACTGGCTGTATTGTCTACATTTCTCAGAGAACATAGCACATTGGATTACCTCTACTTCTCTTCCAATGTCATCATAAAAGCAATATTGTTTTAATATTTCTCATGAGAACAAAGTCAATATTATGAGAAAACATATGGTCTCTGTCAAAAAAAGCACTTATACAGATAGAAAAAGAAAGCAAAGCCTTATTCAGTTCTACTGCGAGTTAATGCAAAAATACTTTATTCTAAGTAGAAATCTCAAGTGGTATTTGTCTGTCACTCAAGACAGTTTCACACAAATTAAAGCACATCTTTGTTCAAATGATATATAAATAATAAAAATAAATACAGATGAGTAACTTAAAAATACTCTCACAGAAACCGGATCTGTAATGCAGAGAAACCTTCAGATGCAGAAGTGCTGAAAGGTCTTGTTTTAAGAGGAAAATGTGCGTTATTCGTGTAGAAACAGATTTTTCAGTATATTTTAAAAGGAAATATAATGATTTGCATTTTATTCATCTAACAGAACAATAACAAATGAAAAAATATAAACGTTATAATTACAGGCAATTTATTAATATCCCATTTCTGGGTATACGCAAGGAATCACTTTATTTAACAAGATCAAAACAAAACAAATACAAGCAACCTAGGACAGAATACAAACTACATTACACTTAACAGGACTAGACAAGGACAGACAGATAACAGCCATGAACCGAGGTGGACATGGGTAAACTAAGAAACGCAGATGGACACGCACAGACGGAGCTGATGAAGGAGAGGAGCCTTGAAACCAAGACAAAAATGATAGGACAGAAGCTCAGACAGGGGACAAAACACACGACTGAAAAGTAAACTGGACTTGGGACAGGACATGGGCAGAAACAGGAGACTGAACACCGGACTGGAATGGAGACTGGACTGGGGACATGACAGGACTGGAAACAGGAGGCAAGCAGAGACTGGACTGAGGGCAAGATGGGAACGGAGAGAGGAGACTGGACTGAGGACAGGATAGGAATGGAGACAAGAGGCTGGACTGAGGACAAGATAAGAATGAAGACAGGAGACAAGTACTGGGACTGGACTTGACACAGGACAGGAGCAGAGACAAGTGATGAGATGGAGGACAAGACACTGGACTGAAACAGGGACTTGACTTGAGACAGGACAGGAGACCGAACTGGAATGGGCAGGGGAACAGGGACCAAGACATTAACAGGGACTGACACAAACACAGATTACAGAGACAAATCTGTACATTGATTTGTACTGTAAATAAGAGCTTCTGTCAATTGCAATAAAAAATGTATTGAATAAATTAGTTTTTAATATATATTTAAGTAACTTGATAAATTTGTACGTTTTAAGGATTATTATTACACACTTATCTGGTGGCACCACAGCTCCAGGGACCTGGAGGTTGTAGGTTCAAGTCCCGCTCCGGGTGACTGTCTGTGAGGAGTTTGGTGTGCTCTCCCTGTGTCAGCATGGGTTCCCTCTGGGTGCTCCGGTTTCCTCCCATGGTCCAAAATCATTCGTTGGTAGGTGGATTGGCGACTTCAAAGTGTCCATTGGTGTGAGTGAAAGTGTGTGATTATGTGTCACCCTGGGAAGGACTAGTGCCCCCTCCAGGGTGTGTTCCTGCCTTGTGCCCAGTGATTCCAGGTAGAAGTAGATAAGCGTTTACAGATAATAAATGAATGAATATACACTTATCTGAAGTTTGCAAACTGAAGAGGTATCTGACTGGACAGAAGCAGCGTGGCTCCATCAGGTGGATTTTAACGTCTTTTTTTAATCATTATTATTATTATTATTTATCTAGACAATTTAGTGATTAAGTGAAAACGCAGTTCGACACGCAGCCAGTGAGTCATTTTTCCTGATGTAAATAATAGGCCTTATATATTGGCTCATTTAGTGACCTCTAATGGCTCAATTCAGAATTACATCGGCTTTTTCTGTTTGCAAATGTACTGAAACATTAAATATATAAAAACGTTAATATTGTGAAACTAATGAATGACTGTATAATAATCCAGTATTTGTTTTATCTCATTGGATGAGCCTCGTTCAAAGTAGCTGTAAACCTCTCACTGAGTGATATACTGTGACCCTCTGTTTCTTTAAACTTAGACTGGTCTCCAGGCTCCCTCTAGTGCTCCAAGAAAGTGATCAAATACTGGTTTCTACACTAATGGGCTGTTTGTCGAGTGTGGAAACGTGGCTCTTCGTGAATTTCTTTATCTCCTGTTTGTGTGCAGGAACCTGTTTCCTTTTTTTCCCTGAAAAATCCCCGAAAAGTGCACTACTCTGTCTCACAATTTTACAGTGAACAAAAATTAAAGAGTGACTTTCGTGACAAAACCATATACCTTATAATATTAAGTGACAATAAAGCAAATATCACTTATAAGAAATTAACACCACAATCCTTGTACCAGTAATGTATGCCACAATTACACAAAATATTTTCTGATTTTATGAGACAGTAAAAAACTACATTTTATTATCTGCTTACAATTTTTTCTGGAAAATTAAGATAATTTTGCTTAAAGCAAGCATTATGCCCTTTCATATTATATCCCTGTACTTAATGGTGAGGATCCACACAGGCCATAATGCTTGTAAATGGCAGGAAATCTATGTAGCTAAAGTAGAACACATATAATGGAAATTGCTTAGTAGACGTAAGCAAATTAGCCTACATCTGTTTTGCACTGGAATGATAAGCAACAATATGTCATGCCTCTGTTATATGAGTGACTGGAACACTGGAATTGTACATTAATTTCCCACAAGCAGAACACAAAAATAACAAATAAAAAAACTCATACAATCTAAAAATATAAGTTAAGAGAGACTAATGAAAAATATAAGTTCCAATGTCACAAAATGCACGCTACCATTTATGTGAACATACACTATACTTCCAAAAGTATTCGCTTGGCCATGAAAACCCACTCCATGAAGCTCTCTACGCATTGTTCTTGAGCTATCTGAAAGCCACACGAAGTTTGGAGTTCTCTAGCAATTAATTTTGCAGAAAAATGCACTATGCACCTCAGAATCCGTTAAGCCCGCTCTGCCATTTCACGTGGCCTTCCACTTTGTGGCTGAGTTGCTGTTGTTCCCAATCGCTTCCACTTTATGTTATAATACCACTGACAGTCCATTCATTCATTCATTCATTATCTGTAACCGCTTATCCAGTTCAGGGTCGCGGTGGGTCCAGAGCCTACCTGGAATCATTGGGCGCAAGGCGGGAATACACCCTGGAGGGGGTGCCAGTCCTTTACAGGGCACCACTGACAGTTGCCTCTGGAATATTTATTAACATGTACATTTCATGACTGGACTTGTTGCACAGGTGACATCCTATCACAGTAACATGCTGGAATTCACTGAACTCCTGAGAGTGACCATTCCTTCACAAACGTGTGTAGAAACAGTCTGCATGCCTAGGTGCTTGGTTTTATACACCTGTGGTCATGGACGTTATTGGAACACCTGAATTCAGTGATTCAGATGTGTGAGTGAATAATTTTGGCAATATAGTGTATCACAAATAAAAGTGAGACTGGATTATCATTCATTATGTACAGATCTATAAATTGCAACTACTTACCTCTATCTCCACCCACTCCTCTGCCATGAACCTCCAGCTTGAAAATGTTGTCTCACAAGTTGTGGCATTGGTTGTAGTTGTTTCATTTTTAAGAGCTTTTTTTTTCTCTTTTTGAGTCACTGTTAATGTAAATGTGGAATATTACCTGGACAGCATGCTAATTCAGAGTTCTCTAGTGAAGGGCGGAGTTGCAGCTGAAGGTCTGCTGGAGAAAGTCACGAGCATCAGTGATGACCACCACAGAGGAGGGATGATTTGTGTCATTCTCCGTAACACTGATGTGGTGGTAGTGTGTTAGTGTGTGTTTTACTGCTGTGAGTGGATCAGAGACCGTGCTGCTGTGCTGAGACACTGAATGAGAATAGACCACCAACTAAAATCACCCTGTTCTATGGGCGTACTTTTGGTGTCCTGACCATTGAAGAACATGAGATGGTGCAACAGATGGACTTCATTCGGTAACTGTAGACCTACAAGGTGAACACAGCCTATACAGTGAGAGGATGGAGTGTAGAAACACTGCAGTAGCTGGAATGTTATGGCTGAATATGAATAAATATGAATTAATTATACTCTACATTTACTCTACTCACATTTTGCTAACAGGTTCTTTTTCAATTACCACACCCCCCACAAAAAGGTAGTTGATGACTTTTTAAAACAATGTCTCTAACATGAACAGCGGACTTTGGAAATGTATATATAAATAATTAAGTAAACATGAAATATGCATTTATTTGTCACTGTTCAACATACAATTAAATGTGTCCTCTAAATTTCCTCTCTGGCTGTGAACACACATGCACACACTTTAATTTTGTGTGTGTTCTCACAATAACAGAGGTAGTAACATTAAGCATTGTTTGCCCATCATGTATTCACATGTTTTTGATGTTTTTGTTTGGGACTGAACACATTTCTGCGATCCAGTTCAGACAAATCAGTTTTACGTTCTTGCTCTCGCTGGATTCATTTGTTAGCCACCGATCTAAGGAGTATTTGAACTTCTTCAAAAGACTGTGGTGTAATTAAGTTGCCACTGTGAGTCAGATAAAACAACAGTGATCTCAACTGAAGCTTGGAGTTAAAATTAAGAGTTGAAGATTTAAAAACAGCCAGTTTGTGCTGGATGTTTGCATTTTGTCATGTAGAGTGTATTCTATCTGTCCAGTCAGCACTCTGTCTGATTAATACACGTCACTGTTAATTCCCTACGTGGTTCGCTTTCATTTACCAGGTACCAAATCTGGCTAATGGAAAAGCAAAAATGCAAAGCACATGGAGCAGTGCGCATTTGAGTTAAAAGGAAACAGAAGTATCTCTTCATCTCAACTCAGCATTTAGAGGTTGTCAGTCGTCCTCAAGGCTTGCTAAAGATATTTGATGGTTTTGAAGGCTGTACTGGTCTGTTTACAATTGCCTTACGTGGCTGAACGTAACCAAAAATTTATAATAACACTGTTATATCTTTTGAGAAGTATTAAACTTCTGAAAGAGTTTCAGTGGAAACAGCTTTTTTCCTATAAGTCAATTCTATTAAAATAAAAAATTAGCTTCCCATGAAATCACTTTTTCATTTGTATGAATATGATGGTAGTATCTAAATGATCATTTTAAAAATTTAAAAAGTCAAATTTTTAAAAATAATGTATAGTTTATTAATTAGAAAGGAAACTAACATTATATAAAACAAAGCCTGGGCAAGACTAGGCCAGAGGTATAATTTGTGCTGGCTGGGGTTGTTTTAAGTGTGAATGACACACAAACCAAAGACATCAAAATGAACCAAACACAGATTGTGTTTTCCCAAGATTAAAAATAATTGCACCTCAAGGGAACAGAGTGCAAAAAAAAAATGCACCAAGGACAGATGAAATGTCTTCTCTCACTTCTCACTTCTCGTTGTGTTTCCAGTTGGTAAATCTGATAAAACTTCTAGGCAAATACACAAAAATCTGATAGGTGCATTAATCTCAGCTGATGACTGCGATGACTGGCTCACAAAAAATAATAGTCATACATGCGTCATGTCACTTTAGTTATCTAGTTTATTTGACTGTCAAGTGTCTGTGGACTATTCTGAGTGACACAGAGGGCTTTATAATATAACCACCTTGCTGTGTCTGATTTGCTCGTCACAACATTATTATTATATGGTAATATAATACCATACCATATTTATTATATGGTACTGTTTTACTGCATGTTGTGCTGTATTACTTTTTTATTTTTTGCGCCTATTAGTTCCAGGTTGTGTATTTCGTTGTTTCATTTCTCATAAGTAAAAAAGGGTCTAGAAAGGGTCTGTGTTGGGGGAGTGGGGATATCTGCTGTGTCAGAGAACACTGCTAGAATGAAAACTTTGGAGATTTTTGGTTATGGCCATAAGCAGCTTATGAACAAAAGCAAGCTTTTTTTTTTGTCAGTGAGATAGGCTACAGTTATGTTCAGTTAATTATGTATGGCAAGGGGACAAGACTAACTTTACCAGAGTGAAAAAAAAATTGGTCTGTAATTTTCATGGGGAGGAGACTTAACTCATTTGTTGCAGTGGTTTTCTTGCTTTCAATAGAAACACAAAGCCTGTCGCCTTAACAATATACACCATACAATCAATTTTTTCTCCTGCCATGGCAACATTTTTGAAAGATGAAAAGAAGGGCAGAAATACATGTTGGTCCACTGCTGTAACCACCTCTACATTTTTGGTAAGGCTTTACAATAAATGTTGGAAGATTTCTGATAGCAATCAGCCAAATGAGCATTAATGAAGTCAGGTACTGATAGGTGATTAATTCTGGATCACAAACATCTTTAAAAGCACATCGGTAGCACAAACAGGAGTGGGTTCTCTGAGTGGGTACTTGGAATATTTGGGTGGCAACAACAACGATGATAGAATGTAGAGATGCCTATATGATAAACATTAGTATCATTCATTCATCTTCTATAACTAATCATTCTGATCAGGGTTACAGTGGGACTACAGCCTACCCTGAATTTTTGGGTGCAAGACAGGATATGTATCAGCACTCTTTGTGCAACTGATAAAGCACATTTTCCTTGTCTTGCTTTTTTGATGGGATCTAGTGTTTAATGTGTGTTGAGGTTAAGACAGGGTGGTGCACTATTTTGGGTGACTCCCATTGTGTCTAGACGTCTCTGAAACTTAAACGAGCCCATCGTTTTACATTACTGTTGATTGTATCACAAAGAGAATCCTGACTGGTCATGCTAAACTTTCCATGAAACAACTGGAAGTGTTGCTGGTCATTCAGGAGGTGGTTGGTTTGTCATGGGAAAGTTTATGTTGTTTTGAGCAACAACGCCACTTCAAAACGTTGGGTAATGAAGGGACGACATTTTGTATTCTGACTCAGGTCCCACAATTAAGGAACAGGATATATGCATCCTTGTGATGCCAAAGTCTCTGTGGATATAAACACGTAGTCTTTATATATAAAGTCAAAAAGATTGTTAAAAAACCACAACTTCTTTTTTAACAATGTAGAGGAATTAAATCATGACACACTTTATAACTACCTATGTTTTCTCTCCATTCTGTAAGGCAGTGAGAGATTGTGTAGACTGTGCCAACGTGTGACCCCCAACTCTCTGCTGAACTTAGATTATATCAGAGAAGTTACAACGGCAAGGCCATGTTTATCTGTGACTCATAAACTGCTTTACTCCCTCTCCCTGACATGTCGTGCTAACAGTGGCCATTCCAGAACACAGGATCAGACCATAAAGTCTTCCACACTAATGACAAACTTACACTCTCTGAGAAAAAGACCAGCGGCCTCTGAAGTGGAGCAGTGACCTGGAAAAACGCCTCCGGTTTTCCCGTAAAATGTGGTTGCGCTTTGACTGGGGTTTTGGCTCATTTTCTGAGTAATGATAGAGATGGTTTATTGCAGTTGTTTGAGGCTGAATGATGTGCTCTAAAGTGACAGATGTAGTTTGCTCAGTGCAATTTTCTGAGCGTCATGTATAAATGTTGGACACTAGATGGTAGCAACTAGTTGCTTTTACATTTTTTAACTCGTTTTCTGAAGATAGTGTATACAGAGAGTGAAGTACAGAGAGTGTAATTTCTATTTTTTAAGCATTATATAATTATTAACAGTTATTTATGATAAGGTAACAATATATCATTTTTTTTGTATCATCCTAAGATTTGCACTGTTAGAGGACTGTTTTTGGGAATGACACGTTGTAATCTATTTTGATGGGAAATAGCAGATTGACCTCACAAACTCCATATTATATATTTATCATTTAATGAGGAGCAGTTAATTAATTGTTTTCATGCACTACAGGCAAAGTGCACCTTAATCTTAATATGTATTTAAATATATATTTATAATTAGTTAATAGTGAAATGACAAGGATTCTGATCTTGGTGCTTGTTTCAAAATATTATAATTTTGTTTTAAATTTGAATAAAGGATAATGATGCCTGTATTCATGCTGTTTCACAAAATGAACTTGCTGGAGTGAGTTGTTAACAGGTGCTGGTTGTTTGAAAACAAAATTGTATTCAGGTTCAAAACTGATACATTTCTCTTGTCAGCCATGCATGGACCCATAGTACAGGTACCTGCCTGTACACTATATATAAAAAAGAACCTCTCATTGTGCATTCTTGACTTGTTTTCCAGCTGACTAGTTTCGTCCAGGTTCACTCGCCAGTTCCTAGTTATTTATGAGCGCCTGTGTGGTTAAACACATTCACACACAGTTGGCCCAGTAATAGCGTGTGACCTTGTTAAAGACCTAACATCAAGAAAAGCCCCTAGGAATTTTACCATTATATTTTTGGAAACTGTTAACTGACTAAACAAATTGCATGACGACCCCCTTGCTCCTCCCACTGTCTGTGCTGTCAGGTGCATAACTTGAAGTATAGTTTTTGCTATGCTCCTGATTATATGGCTGCTTGTTTTTCCCAATCTGTGGGAAATTTTCTGACCCAGAAAGAATTAATTTATGACCCTTGTTTCCTCATTGCTCTCTGGTCTTCTGCCTGTACACATGCAGTGCTACTTCCCATAGGCTTTCTGCCTGGTATTAAAAGTACTTTTCCTGAAGATTTGGACACTGTGTAAAATGCAATAAAACAATTTAACTTTTGTTTAACTATTTTACATTAATTTTATTTTACGTTTCTAAATATTTATTTCGCAGTCCAACTTTTATTTCATATACCGGTTTTTACACAGGTTGTAAAAAAATAAGTGTAGGTCTTTCACCATGTATCAAACATAACACACACATATTCAGAAAATCTGGCGAAATCTCAGTCTGTGTAAGGCAATGCCAGACAAGTTTGTTGAAAGAGCACATGCTTCAAAACCTCACCTGACAGAAAGATGTTGTCACTAAACACAAATAAAATCAAGAAGTTCAAACTGAACTCTGAATATACTTATACAAGGAGAAACCCATTAATAACTTCTACGTAAAAAAGCTGCTGAGTTCTCTGGGCCCAAGCTCATCTCAAATGGTCTGAAAAACGTATATCTGGGACTTTGTTCCAAGGATTAAAAGGACCATCCAGATTTTGTCAGTGAAAAGTGCAAAAGCAAACACTGTTTGGTTTTAGGAGGGACTGTGAATGTGGTGTAGGTGATTTGTATGTGTGAGAAGGTACTACTGATGTGGAGGCACATCACAAATTGTACTTTTAGAGAGACATATGCTGCCAACAAGGCAACATAATTTCCTGGGAAGTCCATAGTTATTTCAGCATGACAATGTCAGGACATATTCTGCATGAGGTACAACAGCATGGCATTGTAGACACAGATTGTGTGCTTGACTTACTTGTTTGCAGTCCAGATCTGTCACCTGTGATGCATGATGAAGTGAAGAATCAGACAACAACAACCATGCATTTTTGAGTAGCTGTTGTGTCAAGCTGAAGTGGGCAAACTATCAGCATGTCGCAAATTTGCAAAAATTATACCTCCTCAGTTCCTAAACGATTAAGTGTAAAATAGGAAAGGTGATGTAACAAGTGTCCTCCTTTTCATTAGAAATTTCACCAGGTTTGTATTCTGTGTGTGGCAGCATGGTGACACAGCATGTAGTGTCACAGTCACACAACTTCAGGGACCTGAAGCTGTGGGTTTGAGCCCCAACTGTGAGGAGTTGGTGTGTTCTCCCCGTGTCAGCGTGGGTTTATTCCGGGTGCTCCAGTTCCCTACCATGTTCCAAACATGGCAACTCAAAAGTGTTCATAGGTGTGGACGTGTGAGTGAAAGTGTGCGCCCTGTGAAGGACTGCCCCCACCTCCCAAGTGTGTTCCCACCTCGCACCCAGTGATTCGACTCAGGTAGACTCTGTACCTGCTGTGACTGAATTGTATAAGCAGTTACAGGCAATGAATGAATGGATTTTGTGTCATTTAGAAGTGATGTATTACATAGTTTTATTTTAAATAGTTAAGAATATGTAATGTTGCTACTGTATCAAACCTCAGAGCCCATGCAAGGTTTTGTTACATTGATAAAATGAACACAACTTGTTTTGTAGAATTGTTATAGAAGTAGAAAATCAACATGATGTTCTTCTTGTGTGAAAACATGCCCAAAGCAGCTTTGGAACTGGATGCATCAGGTAATCATATACAGGCCTGATCACAGTATAATATTACTCAGACTATCAATTTACTCACATCAACTTCATGTTTTTATTTCATCACATTTATCAGCTATACCCTTTGTTTTTTTTTTCACACTCACTACTTCCATTATCTCCCTCCTCTGGTTTGGAAAACTCCCAAGGGTTTTTTTTCTTCTTTTTAAAAATTCTATTTCCTGGTTGCCTTTTGGGAAAAGATCAGCAGCTTTACAAATTTACCAAATGTAATGAGAACAAACAAGCTTTTTTTCATTGGCATTCCAATGGTTGTGGTTGTTAACAGGTGGTTCGACCAGCTGCATGTCCTCAAAGATACCACAGAAATACCCTTTGGTGGGGTTCTCTTGGTGGACATATCCTGTTGTTTTCTGAATGAAATCTGTTTAGAATTTACTGCCTTTATCTGGTCATTTGCATCCTACTTTATAAAATGCCTTAAGGTAGAAACTTCTCGAAAATCTTGTTCACATTTACCGCACATTCCTTTGGAGTATCAGGAAGGTGAGGTTTGGGTTTTAGTTAAGTGTATATTTTTAAAATGTGTTTGGAGCATTTTATGTCCTTTGCCGAAACACCTCTGTGGAAGTTGTATAAATGTTGCTAAAAAAGAAATACCTATTTAATGAAATCAGGTACTTAACATCAGGTATTTGATGTTATTAATATTACAATGTTTTTGAAATTCTTGTGAATCTTTTACCAAAAGGAACTCTGTATTATTCAATTTCATTGTCTCATTATGCCTCATTGATAATGCATTTATTATAGTGTTCATCACTCATTTCTTACACCCTGCAGGGGTGTGGAAATATAAGCAGACTACCATGAATATAAGCTTTGCTCTCAGCTGCAGATGCTTTGATAAAGAGCTGTGGCTTCATGCGTCACTGTTCTGTCATGGCTCTTTGAATACTATCTGCCCCTTTTCAAGCAGGCCCAAACGCCAGGAAGAGTCATAAGGACCCCGGGGTTTCATCTTGATGTGAGTTAGGCTTAAGATATGCACCAACAATCTGAATTTAAGAGAGGAAACTCTCCCCATGATGCAAGTGTCAGTAGGACAAGGCCCTTTGGTATTTGGCTCTTCCTTTCAAAAGTATAGACGACTCTCTACCTCTGACAAATTCCACCACCGTTGCAGAATAATAAAATGAGTGTTCTAGAATAAAGTCTGAGACATCTTTTGGTTCCACAACCAAATCTGAAGTTTAGTCAAACACAACAATTGAAGGTCAGTGATTTTCCTATTCAGATATTGTTTCTTTAGCATGTTTGTCTGAACAGGAATTGATTTTTTTTTTGTTTATATAAGGTGACCATGAGTGTCATGAAATGTGCCAACAAATAAAATGTATAATTATTATTATTATTATTATTATTATTATTAATTTAACTAAAAATTGCTACACCGCGACCCTGAAATGGAGAAGCAGAAGAAGAAAATGATGATGATGATGATAAAAATTGCTAGATGGCTTCATGTCTTTGTGGAAACCCGTGAAAATGAAATTAGATATTTTTTTTAGATAATAGTAGAGGGCATCCTCTACTATTCTCAAATATCTGATCTTGCTGTGATTGCTAACACTCTCTCCACAAGCTTTTTAGCATTCCGTGTAAACCACAAAGGCTTGAGGAAGACTTCAGCACGGAGACCTGATTCCTCTCAGGAGCACCTTAGAAAGACAGGGTCAAAGGTCAGCTGGTTCCCCCTTCTCACCTTTGTTATCATCCATGACTCTACGGTTAAAAGAATGAGCTGACCCTCTGCTACTTGCCACAACACTCTGTGGCTGCTTTGATGCTGTGCTGCTGGAGGATGGGGGAGAATTTTGTCTTTGTCAGGTGTGCCTGATGAAATTTCAAAGTGCTTCAAATCATGTTCAAAGAACACTGATAGTTGTGTGAAATCTATTGGAAACCGATTGGGGACGATATCTCATTGAAATTTTAACGTGTTGATTAACTACAAGTGTTTTCAGATATTTTTATGGTGCTCTAAACAAATCAGCATGTTTTAATGACTACCTTGTCAGCAGGTGTCTTCTCGTGTTACTAACCTGCATGCACAGAGTTTTGGGCATTTGACCAATAAGTCTTACAAAAGGTGTATTGTGCACCTGGGGTAACTGAATTGGAAAGAGTATCATAGAGTTTGCTTGATTGAAAGAAAGGGGAATAAACCTTCTCAAGCCTCAAGTGGTTTACAAAGTGTGGTTTTATTATGTTTTTAGAGAAAAGGATCACAGATCTCTGATGATCACCTTGATTCTGACATTTCTGTTGATCTGGTTTTAGTCCCAGTGGACCTAGGCAATAGGATTATGTAATCAGATATCAGTGATAATTGACAAGTAAGCTGATGACAATGCTTTGGGAGAGATAAATGTTGAGTTGGGGAGGAGAACTACTTGAAAGGACTAATTTAAATGTGTATTATACATGTAATATGTACAAGTAATGGTCAGATCTCTTTGACTGTGAAACAATGTGGATTAAAACAGGACATTAATAAGATGCTAGGCCATGTTAGAATACATTTTCCATTGTCTCTACTACAAGTTTCCCAGAATGTGTCAGATTAATTGTAAAATGATTAAGATGTAATACATAATCATCTTGTAAAGGAAATTTTCAGGGGATCTTTGCTATAACTATTGTACACTCCTTTTTTCTAATACGTGAAGCACTTGGCTTAAGAATGAATTACACGTGCACATGTGGCAGTCTGAGATTTCTCTAGCTTTGGGGTGAAATATCTTTTATCTACATCAAAATATCATGATAAATATCTAATGACTTTTAGACAAAACCAAGGCCTAAATTCTAAGTGTCCAAAATCCTTATTGCATAATGTTTTATTTAAGCTAGCAGATATCATATGAAAGGGATCTAATGGATACAGAACATATTTTGGTTGTCCTTCAATAAGACTCTTGTCCAGGAGTCTTTCCAGGAATCTGAAGGTGGAGGACTTAGAAATTCTAGGAATTCTTAGGATACCTGTCATAAAAAGAGGCAGTAAACTGGATGGTCCATCTGAGAACTACCTGGGGCCTGTCTTGTATCTCCTCTCCTTTCCTTTTGCTGTAGCCAATCATCTAATTTCTGTGAGTCACTTAACAGTTCTCACACATCACTTGTCTAGCTTGGCCTTTAGACATGCCTTGCAGAAGCTTCAAATAATCTTGGACCAGTGCTTTTCAAATGGGTAGTATAATGAAAATGAGTCAGAGGTACAGTAACTTTAGAGCAATTATTTGTAGACTATATAAATATTTTTCATGGTGTTGGGAAAGTAAGACTATCAACAACAGGGTATATGTTTCTTTGCCAAAAGCTCAAGGCTCAGGATATGTAAAGAGGTTGTGTTGTCAGCCAAATCTAGGCAGTGCACCATGTGTACTATGGCCACTAGTTTAATCACAGCAAATCTGTGTAATCCCATTAAAATGCTACCAGAGTCTAGACCAAACGTTCTATGTGAGCACTGCCATCCTGACACAAACTAACCTTCACTGAGGGTGACTGAATCCACCTCTCTCGCATAAACAGTAGATTAATGTAGGAAGCAAACCCCCACATCAGCCAGACAATGACCTGTAATCCAAAAAAACAACAGACTGTGGCCACTGTAAACAGGTGAAAAGCTGATTTATGAACTTGCATGTTTGTTTGCTTTTGATTTTTATGTTGTAAACTATTTTAAATAAGACATGTTGAGAAGGAAGTTTTCCAGACAGTCAACTAGATTAAACTTGAAATACAGGCCAAATAGACATGTTTTATTTTAGACAGGCAGGCCACATCATCTGTGTTACAGTAATATGAATACTGCGGTTGACTTATCATAGTGTCATAACCACTTTGTGTTTGATGCAATCACCAGAAATGTGGTGCAATAGAGCACCAGTCATCTCATTTCCATAATTCCCCATTGATTTTTCCCCTTTTTCAGAGGATTATACTGGTATTGTTAATCTCCCTTTATTTACCATCCTTGATGGCATAATCATGGATAAAATCCTCTTCCCTGTGGTTTAAATCAGACATGACCTAAACGTTTCCAACTCTCTAATAGCCTGTGATTTTCTGTCCCCACTATTGTTCTGCTCATCTAATTGCTGTGTTGGAGTCAGTCAGGGTGGGTGAATTTCATTATTCTTTACGCTTGCATTTCAGAGAACTGAAGTAAGCATGACAACTTCATTTGTCAAGCAGAACATTTTTTGGAGAACTGCCAATCGTTGGTCTCATTTGGAGTGTTGACATTGTTCTGTCTCATCCTTCACCTGCTATCTATTATCTGTGTTGTTGATAATGAGTTAAGACTAAGGTATTTTTCCACAAAGTTACAGCCTTTGCCATCAGCTGTGCTTTACCCCTAGAGGTGATTTCAAATTAGAACAATACTCCTGCCATTCCCATTTGTATGATAGGGTAAAAAGTCTATGACAAACCACTGTTGAATGTATATCCAGTACAAAGTGTATATGCCCAAAAACCCTTTTGTACCCCCCTCTAGCATATCAGTAACAGAGGCATTATAAAGGCTTTGTTCTGTATGTGAGCTGTGACGGACCACATTTTTCAGATTTCAATGCACTGTGATTTCCCTGGAGAGAGATGTCATGCTAGTGTTGATTACCTCCCTTGAGGATGGACAGTATCACTTTCACACATGAACACCTACCGAAGCCATTGATTTCATACTGCCCAAGAGGGATAACACTGCGCTGGCCGGAGCTGTCTATTGTTACTTTGTTTACATTGCTTTTGCTTTCTATCTGTTTATGCCTCTAGCTGTCCCATGAGGATAAGACCGAGTGTACCTTATGAGATTTGAGGAACAAACAGCAACCTTGTGTCCTTTCCAAAGAAACTGTCCCTGGCATTGTATGACTCTATAAAGAATAGCATGAAGCTATAGTTGTATGCAAAGTTCAGGCCATGGAGTGCACAGTGAGGGTGATAATTCATTTCCCATAGAAATACTGAACATAACTTATAATTTATAAACCCATTAATACTTAAACCTTGGCTTGTACTGATAACAAAGATAAATGCCTAATAATTGTGCAGTTTAGGAAAAGTTGTGGCTCTAGTAGGTCAGCTTTATTTTGGCCACAATCCTGTAGCTGATCTAGATCAGTGGTTCTCAAACTTTCTCTATCATTCCCCACCTCAGACGAAGGGGAATTTCCACTCCCCACCTGTTCCATATCGCCCCCAAAAAATGGTAATAAAGTACATATGCAAGTTTACAATTTTTTAATTTACTTTATTAATATCAATTTCTACCTCTAAATCAGTAGCTTAACATTATAACACCAGATATAACGTTAATATCAATGTTCAAAATACAGAACATTGGCCGAATTAAACTGTGCTTCAGTTCCTCACTTTTCAATCTGTGCATAAATGAACAAAAGTAAGTGCAAGGACATAGGAGTGAGTTTGATATTGGTGGGGGACATATTTCCATTTTTTCTTTTCAAACTATTCAGTGCAACAGTGTGCAGTTTGGGACACAGCCAGAGACTAACGTTTACATTTTCAAAGTAAAGGTTTGCGAATAATAGAATATTTTGGTTCCAGGCAATCTACGCTTTTCTGGGGTCCTATCTAAAGCTCTTTTACTATGTTTAAGGGCTATTAATGAATCCATTGTGAGTGGGTGCTTTTAACTGAGTAAGCTTTATAGGCAAAACAGAAAGGCATTAATAAAGAAATGCTCATTTCTTCAGAAAATGAGCACCTGCAATATTTATGTCCCCCACACTTTGAGAAACGTTGATCTAGACAGAAAAGTATTGGAAAAAAAAACAAAAAACATTTCCATCCAAATGTGTTTAATTAGATTAGCACACAATTTTCAACATTTGTTTTCAGTTGCGTTTTTTTAAAACGGTTAAGTTCATATAATTCATTTTTCATGATAACTGAAATTGAAATTGTTTGGTCTGATGTCTGAAATGTAATACTTCTTTCCAAGGATGTCAAAAAAATTACACCATAAGATGAAAGCAAATTTTGGAATTGGTGTGATTTCTACAGTGAAGCTCAACAGCTTTTTTTTTAATTATTTTTTCGTTTGGATTTAAACACTGTTACTTCGTATTCACTTTTTTATGTCATGAAATCCAATGCACATACTGTATATCTGATGTATGATGTGTAACATGCCAATCCATGTATATATATATTTAT
The DNA here is from genome assembly GCF_029633855.1 of Hoplias malabaricus. Classification (NCBI taxonomy): domain Eukaryota; kingdom Metazoa; phylum Chordata; class Actinopteri; order Characiformes; family Erythrinidae; genus Hoplias; species Hoplias malabaricus. The sequence goes on along the minus strand of NC_089811.1, from coordinate 25,650,793 downwards.
ATATAAAAACCTGTTTCGTAGAGAGCAAATTTCAGCGACTGGTTTTGGAAGAAGAGAAATTTAGAAAATAAGTGAGCTATGACAATTCTACACTGTTTAGAAGCAGAGCTGGCCAGCTTGGTTTAGCACACCACATCACATAGTTTTCCAACTGAGGCTCAGAACACACATAATTAGAGGATAAAACCTCATACCTATGAACACAATGTGAAGGGTCTTCTGAGTATTTTGTTTGTTTTCATCCTTCTTCCTCTCTTAACCCAAGCTCAGCACTAAACTCACAACTGCGGTGAGCTACTGGGCTTGTTTTTCTTCATCAGTTTTCATATTGTCACATCTCCTGTCAGTGAGCTCCCACAGCACCCTCTCCCTGTAGCTCATATAAATGCACAAAAATGTTTGGTCATGTCCTTAAAGACACACAACAGACATTTGACACAGCACATACATGTCATAAATACCACCCTCATTTTGAGATACCGTCCACATTTTTAAATACTATGGTATAAAGTATTATCGTTATGCCGCACAACCCTAATCTACTCTACCTTTTAGTCTGCCTACAGATCTTGAAGTTTGAGCTGAACTGTTTCTTGAAAGATGTACAATGCAAGGCAACCAATCCCAGTAGATTCAATTTACATATATGAAAGTATAATAACAAGAACAAATTATTTAATGTCTAAGAGATTAAAAGACTTTGGAAAATGATTATGAAATATGTACTGCTGAAATTTTTAGGTATATGAAATAAATGTCAAAGTGAGCATTAAGAATAAATGTATAAGCAAAATGTAGTATGTGGACCCTTTAGTGGCTAAACAGGATTTTTCCAAATAAAACTAACAGGTAAAACTTTGAAGGTCATTTACCAACTAAAGTGAGAGTATCTTTCTGCTATATGCTCATGCTGGCCTGGCTACCTCTCTTTTAGCTGTTACATTAACTCACTTTTTTGCAGATGGCCACAATAGTGGACCTGTCATCTAATGCCTCCTTCTTTCACTATTCCTGTTTCCCACAGGTCTCTCTGGAGTGTCCATATGGTGTTCATTTACTAAGCTAAGGACAGGATACTAGAAAAGGTGCGGTGATACTGTAAGTTTGACATGGGAGTGCCTGCAGCAAGGTGAATGTCATTTCAAGGATTGTTTCTTTAACTGCTTAATAAAAGCCACATTGTTGTATATATAGTGTGCTCTTCTTGGCCCTACTCATCCATCAATTCTTCAGCTGATGTTTACCATTCTGGTGATCAGTGATCTGTTAACATGTTGGTTCTTCTTGTTCATAAATACAGTGCTTTCAGGGATGACTGCTTACTTCAGTTTCATTCCGCTTTGTTTTGGTTCAGCATATGGGTGACACACTTACATGGGCTTCTCCTGTATGACACACTCTGCCATGTTAAGTAGAGAGGTGGGATTAAGTGTGAACTGGTCATTAGGACACTGGCTGTCTGAAGTGACCTCTGGCCATGTATCAAGTTAAGTGTCGGTTTGAACTCACTCAAACCCTTTGTGCTGACAATTCAGGAGTGCCCTAATTATTATATATGCTCAGTGTAAGAGAGGCTTTCTTCAGCTTTATAATTTGCTCTGTGTTCATCCAGTAGCTTCATGCTTTTAAAGCTGAAATTGACATTGTCTTTTGCCTGGTGTTCTTGGCCACAACATTTCATAAAATGCAAAGCCTTTGCCCTAAAATGTCACTTGCTATTGGAATTTATTTATTCCTTTTCAGTAATCAAAAAAAAAAAAAAAATCCTGATTTTTGGAATTCAACTAATATATCTTATTATTGCCATGATAGCTAACTTGATGGCACAGAACTCCATACTCTGCTCGGCTAGTAATGACCTTTATGTCTACCTTCTGCAATATATATATATACATATATACACATACATATATACATACATATATAACTAATTGTCTAAAAAATCAATGAAAGTTCTGTGTTTGATTGTAGATGTGTGAAAATGTTATGTCTACTTAGAAAGGTGATTCCATATATACATACAGACAGAGGAATGTGAAAGCACAGCCTACAAAGTTATTTGTAGCCACTATAGTAAATTAGTGAAGTAATCCATGTCCAGTTTATATCCTGGCCTGCCAGTATCAGGTCTGTAAGGTCACTGTAGTACAGTCTGTAGGATTGGACCTGAGTAACAGACCTGGAGCTGTAGTGAACCAAATGGTGTCTGTCTGTCTCAGCAGCTGGCCTGTTCTCTTCTAACAGAGCCCTTTGCTATTGGTCCATTCCCAGTTGACACTGGAATAAGAGAACTACAAGATGGGCTGTACAGTTTGCTTCCTATAAAATTAAGGTGTTGATTTAATGAACAGTCATTACGGATTTACAAAAAGAGATTTGTGGAAGACTCATCACCGGGAATCAAGAACAGGACTAGCAGGTAAGTTACAATTGACATTTATATCTGAATTATGTGAAATTGTAATAAAAATCACAATCGATGCATCTCGAATTTGGCAATCCTTGATGCATTCGTCAGATTAACTGACTGCCTATTTTTAAATTAATGATCTGTAAGGGTGTGTTTAGGCAGGGGAGGGAATATAGTCCTAATGTTCTGCAATCAGCATGTCATGCCCCTGAAATAAAAGAAAACACTGTACAAACATGCTCAGTGTCAGAAGCTCATTACAGCCATGGGGCTGTTTCTAATGCAGCTGAGAGGAGTTGTAAATCACTCTATCCCCTGAAGCCCTGTTAGCAGCCCAGCCCAGCAGCCGTGTTTGCCTTCATGCACTGACGTGCCACGCCTCTAATTCTCCACTTTTCAGCCCCGCTGCCACATTACCACGGAAAGTAATAATAAAGAAAAGAGAAACAGGGGATACATTCAGCCTGTATGTAACTGTGACTACGCATGCACAAATGTAGGAAAAAATTACAGACAAATGAAAACAGTAATTGTACTTGCAATGATACAACTATGTTTAAATCAAGGATTGCTCTTTATTGTAGCGTTAAAACGGTCAAATCCTATTCTCATGAATACACTGGGATTTTATATTAGATCAACGATGAATGTCATACGACGGCGCATGGGTGTTTGTCAGCTGCACTGGAATTCTTAATGAAACAATATGAGGGATAGAGTTAGCCATCACTAGCACATTTCAGTTGATGTGAAGCAAAACGAATAACAGACTTAGAGAATTGTGCCATTGTACAAGAATGATAATGGTTGCTTTCTTGTGCACATTAAATGGTGCTCTGGATGACCCCCAAGGCCCCCTGTGCCTGTTTTTGCATGAGGTAAAAGCCTTCTATTCAGACTTGCACAGGCAACCCACTTAACGTTAGCAGGGGTTGTTTAAACAACCGTTAAACAGTGGATTAAGTTGGATTTGGCCCAGCAGACGTGAGCTCTGTTTTCCTTCTGAGTGCATTTACTCACATGCAGACTGGCACACTGTACAGGTAGACACAGCTTAGGCAGTCACGGGTCAGGATACTACATCGGGTCATGCAAATTTACGCCAAGATGACACTAACTGCTAATTCAAGTCACGTGAAGTGTTGGACCAGTTCAAGGCTGTCACATGATTTGCTTAATACAATATACAGTCACCTACTTCTACAAATTAGTTACTGAAGCCCTGCCAGCTGAGGATGTCTAGCGTGCTAATTATCTAATCACTTTATGATGGCTTTTATATAACTTTTCACCCTTTAATTCTTTAAAATTGGTACTAGATTGTGATTTGAATCAGAATTTCACCACTTTGAACCAGCTATGATTAGATTTTTCATTCTAGAACATGTTTAAAAACTCATATATATGAAGAGAAATCTGCCTAACCTAGCTCAAAGGGAATAAAGCCTTATAGCATGCTCCAGCTGTTGATGATTCCAAGCTATTGTGGATATGTCAGTAAATCTGTTTCTTTTTGTGAATCCATTTACCAAAAAGTATAGCTGCTATTCAGCTGTTATATAACCATTATGGTAATTGGCATCATTCAGTTGAATTCCTTTCAGTTCCTCAGTGAAATTACACCATTTCACAATGATTTAAACCTTGAGACATCTTTTGGTGTTCAGTACCGATTATAAGAACAAAGAGCTTATAAATGTTGAATGTGCAACCATTGATATAATTCTGATTTCCTCTACAACAGGAGGTGGGTGCATTTTTGGTTGTATAGGGTTTGAGTCTGAGGGTTGAGAAAAAGTGAGGATCTACTTTAACTATCTAAGAGTTGTCATTCAGAAAGTCTGTATTCAATGACAGACAAGTTCAGGAAGACCTAAGTCTGATAAAAGCAGGGCTGAAGTCTTCAAAGAGCAGCCCCATATAACTCCCCTAGCATTAAACCTGCTTTAATGAAGTGTGCAGTGTAGCGGCTAGTGTCCTCTATAGATCTGTTTACCGTTTGGGTTAATTTTGCAGTTTGAGTTCAAGTCAAAGCAAGCAAAGAAACTATTAATTCCTTTGTCCAGAGATGTGTCAAGAACAGTTGGGAGATTGCTGGATTCATCCTTTCTTAGCAAATAACTGAGGTGTGTTTTAGGTATGTGGTAATGTATCGCATAAATCTAACATGGAACTGGTAGCAATTATCATGCATTAATGGTGCCAGTGGGGCTAAGTACAGCCTTGAACATCAGGGTGGTCAGTGTGGAATTACAGTTAAAGAGTATGATAAGGTTGTAAAATGATTTTGGAGAGGTGTGGGTCTGGGATGCCACTGTGATTTTACTGTTGAGCCTTCTGGGTGTGTCATGGGCTAAATTCTGCAAAAAATGAAGAGCGGAGGTGCAATATATGGTTTAGGTACTGATGGGCTGGGCCCAGTGCCTAACCTTAGTTGTTAGGTGCAGCTGGTTACTGATAGGGTCATAAACAGCCACAGCAACCTCAATATTCATGTGTAGGATACTATTTAATTGTTTAAAGTTAGGTGAGAAATGAGATGTGTTGGTAGGAAGAAAGTGAGCTGGACCCTATGTGAAGCTCTAATAGACTGGCATAAGATAATTTACATATTGTCCTGTGTATAATTACAAGACCCAGCATATATTGTTGTTATGAATGTCTACACTCCTGTATTAGGCTAATTTATCATCTCTGATGTCTCTGTTTGAAAGCTGACTAAAGCAGTACTTGTACTGGGCTCCATCCTTAGATCTCAAGACACTGCTGCAGTCCTTAAGAAGGATTTGGACCTCCTTTGTCATCCATTGCTTCTGGTTTTGATGCATGCAGATAAGCCCTTCAGACACGACAATTTTGACACAGTTCCTAACATAACAGCGTATGGTTAATGTGTACTCGTCTAGGGATTGGTATTCAAAAGTATCCCGATTAATCAATTCAAAGTAATCTTACAGCTAAGAGGAGATTCACTCAGAGTTATGAGCATGGCTATGTGGTCTGATACTCCTACATGTAAGAGTGGGGCTGTCTTGTATCCATTTTATTGTTGTAATACACTTTTTCTATTGCATTTATTAACCTACAAGCACTTTTAAGGTGATGCTCAAATTTAGGTACTATTTTTGAATCAGGATACGTATTTTTAAGTGTGCTTATAGCATTATGTAGGTGCTATGCATCAGATTGCACCTTAAGAAAAGTAGACTCACAGGGAGAACAGTCTGCTTTTAGGAGTCAAATACTCCAAATCTAGAGTACAGAACATTAAGGAGAGCAAAGAACCTGTGTGTTACTACCATTAGGACATATTTTTAATATAAATGATCCTACTTGCTCTGCCACAATGTTTGGGAAGGTGGTACAAGTCAAAGTAACATCCTCAAGAACATCAAGACCCAAGGTTTCCCAGCAGGAAATTGCCCAGAGCATCACTGCCTCTGCCTGTTAGAGTTTTTCCCATACTGCATCCTGTTGCCTGCCATAATGTAAAAGAAAAGGTGATTCATCCAACCAGCCCACCATCTTCTGCTGCTTCATTGTCCAGTTCTGATGCTTATGTGTCCAATGTGGGCACTTTTGGCAGTTAACACAAATCAGCATGGGCCCTCTGAGTGGTCTGCTGCTACGCAGCCCCATATGCAGCAAGCTGCGATGATTTGTGTGTTCTGACACCTTTTCTATCAGAGCCAGCATAACATTTTAAGCAGTTTTTCATTGTATGTCTTTCTTCCCCTTGTGAACGAATGTGCCTTGGGCATCCATTACATTGCCACCTGTTCACTGGTTGTCCTTCTTTGGACCATTAGTCAGGTGTATATTTATTAGTCAGTCAGATCCTTACACTCACTTATCTTTCCTGCTTTTGACACATCAACATCAAAAACTCACTCTTCACTTCCTGATAATATGTCCCACCCCTTGAAAGGTAATAAGATAATCAATGTCATTCATGTCTTATGTCAGTGGATGTAATATTATGGATGACTGGTGTATATTTTTTAATAAATTATCCTATAAGAACCATTTTTAGGGTGTACTGATATTCTTATGCATGGCAAGTATTTTCCCAAGTGGCAAGGATGCTGGTGTTTATAAATGATTTTTAATTCAATTAAGTTACCTGTTCTTAGGGGAGGTTGCTCCTGTGGTGATGCTGAATGAAATGAAATAGGGCACCGATGAGAAGTAGGCGGGGGTGCTGTGGACAGCTGGCCCGTCTGATCCCCTTAGTCTGCTCCTAAATTGGTTTTAGCAAGCCTAATAAAGCTGATTATCTCCCAGCTTCCAAGTCCCACTAACCCTGACACCCAGGCAGCTGGAGCCCTTCAACGGCACCCTACACTTGCCTACCCTTATTGCCTCTCTCTATTACTTTACACTCCTCACTAACCACTGTTCCCAGGCTACTCTTCCCTGATGGCATTCTCAATGAATCAGCAATGATTCATGTTACTTGGTATTTTACTTGTGTACAATGCATATTATATATAATCCGTGTGTTCCCTCTTACATTAAAAACCACTCTAGTCTTCATGTATTCATATTTCAGAAGATGTCATACTTTGTTCTCTTTCGTACCTCTTGTCTGCTTTTTTAGCTCTTCTTTTGTTTATGTTTATGGTCATAGATTAATTTCAATTAATGTTTATGTTATGTTTAGGAGTGTGTCCTGCATCCATGATCCTTCACCTCTGCAGCACCTCTTAAAATGTTCATGTAATCAAATCTGTTCTTTCAAATCAAAACCATCAACAGCCGTGTTCCCACCTTGTGCCCAATAATTCCAGGTAGGCTCTAGACCCACTGTGACCCTGAATTGAATAGACAGTTACAGATAATGAATGAATGCACTAATATATAGCCATTATTTCTGTTTTGGACTTGTGACCTGAACAGGGTGTTTTGCAGCCTTGCGCCCAATGAATGTACTCTGGACTCACCGCAACAATGAACAGGATGAAGTATTACAGAAAATGAATCAATGTGAATATGTATTATTTGTCTCCTTTACCTTTAGAGAATGTTTACTGTGTGGCATTTGTTACAAAGGCTATTCCCTGGCCTGATTGACCAAGTTGAATACAGTTTTTACATTAAAAACATTACTGCTGTATGGTGTGGTAGTTTTAACTGTGCTGCAGTTAAACAGATATGGCATCACTTTTATTGAAATGAATAGGGTACAATGTGGCAGAGTACCCTCAGTGAATTGCTTAAGGTCTGTATTTGAACTGATAATGCCTCCAAAATCATATTAAGGCAGATATTGAATAGGTAAAATTTTGCTCATTTGAAACCTGAATATGACTTAGCAAACAGGTTCCTTACAGATCAACCTGAGTCTTTTCTCAAGGGTTTTGGCAATTTAAGGAAGGTAGAGCTGCTGGGGTAAATTGAAGTAAAGAGCAGAATGAAAGGGGGCGGTGAAGAAAGAGCTGGGATCAGCTGAACTGTCTTCCAAATTGCCCTTAAAAGAAGGGGAACTGCCTAAAAGCAGGAAACAACATCAAAGCCTTGGATATTTCTCAACCATTTGTAGACTGCACTGCAATTGTGATGTTTCTTTGTCTGACGCCTGGTCTTTATGTTGGAATGCGAGTTTGCTTTTCCTGTTCAGTGAAATCCTTCTGGAGAGGTTTCTTCTTGATACAAATTTGGCCTCACCTTAAATGTTGTAATTTTCATACATTTTCTCAAATATAAATAGATGTTTAAAGGCAGTTTAATAAGTTTGAGAGCTATTAGAAGAAACTTTTTACTTTGTGGAAAATTCATATACTGTCCTATAAACATGCAGATGTCTTTTGTAAATGGCATTGGAGCTCATCAAACTGATAACATCCGCTCACCTGAGAAGGCTTTTCACCAAATGTTGGAACATTGTTGTGAGGATGTTATAGTATGCAACCACAATTGCATGTGTGAGAGCAGGTGCTAATTTTAGAGAGTTAGTTCCCCATGTTTCAGGGAGTGGCTTTATGCTTCTCTAGCTGATGCCCATCATTGGATATGGTTACTTTGGACCTGTCACAAACAGTGTGAAAGTCAATGATAATGAAATCTAACAACTGTGCGACACAACTGCTATGTCACATAACATTAGTCAGGTTGATAATGCAATAATTATTCAATAATCTACATTCTATTCCGTTAGTTGTGGAAAATATTTCAGTGCTTTGAAAATATTTGTGACAATGGGCTGCAATTTTTTAAGAATTATATATAACTCTAGCAGACATATTTTTATTAGTTCTCGAAATGTTGCCAAAACCTAGCTTGGATTCTGAAAGATTCTTGTTTCAGAACAAGTAATGCATTTCCTCTTAAATGAAATATCTCATGTCTAAAAATATGTACATCAAGGAGAACTATGGCAGGACTGAAGAAACAACAAAGATGTTTCTAAAAGGAATGGTCTCATATTTCATCACTTACACAGGAACGTGCAGAAAAGGCTACAGCCTTTTTAGAAGTGCTCAAACAGGACAGCATGTTGGTGCCAGTATTGTGCATAAACGCGTTCATATTTTTTGTGAACGCTAAACTGAGCGACTCAGTTTACAAACAATGAACGTGAATGTAAGCATCGTTCACTTTCGTGCAACTAGCGCCGCTCACGTTTTCGGCATGCCGCATGACATCATCAAAACACAGCCAAGCATGGCTAGTGCTAGCGGCATTTTCTTGAGTATTTGAATGCTTTCTTTGAGCACTTACGTGTTGACTCAGATAAGAAAAACAAGTCCGGACGTCAGCCACGTCTGCATCGAATTTAAAACGACACATTGAACTGAAGCAAGTTTGTGGAATACATGGTAAATATTGAAGTCACAGTAATGGAAGTAGAGATTGTTACATTCATTATAATAAACCTATGTTGTTGTATTGAACTACTGAATAAGGTAATGTTGTCTAAATAAAATGTTATACAGTATACATACTCATTGTCAGCGTACTGTGATACATTTACATTTTAAAACATTTTCTCAGACTCAACATTGATTGTTAGTGAGCGTGGTATATTATTATATATTTATTTTGTTAGTATCATTAATTTTGTTTGGTGATGGATGGGTAGAAAGGGGTTCTGTAAAATAAGAACAGCAGCTTGTTTTTTGAGGGGCGGGGTATTAATGTGTTAAAAAAAATGATCTATGAACATTAACTAGCTTATTTAAATTAATATAAACTGAACTTTGAGCAAGTTCATTTTAAATGGGATCTGGCACAACGGTGATGCAACAAGTAGTGTCACTGCTGCACTAGGAACTCTAGGTTCTTTGAGTGATGCCATGGAACAACCATTTTTAATCCATAAAGAACCATTTGTTGCTTAAGAATGCATGTGTGAAGAAACTTTTAAATGTTTAAAAATCCATCACTCTGTCTTAAGGTTCTTTATCTATTTAAATATATCAGCTCATTTTTTTTTAAGGGACCAACAGTGTTTCTTCTATGACATCGCTCGAAAAACCTTTTATAGCACCATATATTTATTTTAATGTTGTTTACAATGCCCTAGGCCACTGTTTGTGAGGAGTTTGGTGTGTTCTCCCTGTGCATGCATGGGTTTTCTCTGGGTGTGCCAGATTCTTCTGAAAAAACAAAAAACACAGGGTGGTATGTATTGGCTGTGCAAAACACTTCACAGGTGGGAGTGATTGGGTGACTGTATGATGCCCTGTGATGAACTGACCCCCTGTCCAGAGTGTTTCCTGCTTTGTTCTCTTTGATTGTGGGTAGGCTCTGGACTAACAGTGACCCCAACCAGGGTGAGGTGGTTAGGGTTACAATATGAAAGAACGAGACTGCTTAAACAGCTATGTATGGAATAAAGTTAGTAATAAAATTATGTTAGATTTAGTAAAAAAAATAATTTAAAAAATAAATAAGAATAATACATTTCCAAAGATTTTAACAGGTTATGGGACAGGAAATGTTTAGATCCCCTTAGACATTGTTCACCTGCATCACCCTATTCTGATTCCTTAACCTCTTGCTAAAATATTATCTTGATATACGTATAACAGTCATTGTGTTTTGTGGACTTCTTGTTATCACACTGACAGGCATCTGGGAGTAGCTATTGATTTTTCATTGATTAATCTAAGTTCATCTGTTCATTGACAGACCCTCTTCATTGTATATTGAAAGTTTGGACATTCATTGATGTTCTGTTGTCCAATGTTCTTCAATTTTCTTGGAATCACAGGGTCATTGTGATCACCTCTGTGACCTGACCTTATTAGAAGAGACGCTGATGTGACTCTGTGCTCTTGGGCCAGCGAGTGTGAGTGGTGTATGGTGGTGGAGGCTGTGGCGAACCACAGAGAGCGGATTGAGTCATGCTGGCAGAAGCAAGGAGTATGAGGAGGCTCATCACAGAGCTAGTAATACACAGCATGCTGCTGCAGCACGCCCATAACACACACTCTCACACACACACCAAGCACAAATGGCCCAAGAGCTGTTAAATATTTAATGTCTAGCACCCTTCTCCCATGTCAAAAAAAAAAAATCCTTGTGTGAGCCAAATGCTACCCTGTTAAAGCAAACAATTCCATAGCGAGGGTTATTTAGCCACTAAGACTTTCAGAAAATTCAGAAAATTTTTCTTGCCACTTGTTAGCTCACTACTCTTGTGCTCGAAACCGGTTTAATGTGTTTTCAAAACCCCAGTGTCTGTTGTAAATGAGTAAAAATTTGTCTTGGTCTGGTATGTTATTCTCTCTCTCTCTCTCTCTCTCTCTCTCTCTCTCTCTCTCTCTCTCTCTCAAAAGCACAAACTGATATTGCTCTATTCCTGTTCCTTAGGTGGGTAATATTGATATATTTTTGCTGTTTCACTTAAAGTGAAAATGTTTCCAAACTGAGGAGACGACTAACTGCATTGCTGAAATTACAACAAAACTAAACATCTCTAGTTACAAATGAGTTCAAACAGTGAATAAAAACTTACAGACAAGTTAAACTTTAGCCATGTAAAAACAACAGTCATTATTGTCCCTCAAACATACCGTTCCATTTTAAGTTTCCTCTCAATGGTAGATGTTCCCTTTAAGACTAGGGCAGAACAACGTGTTACATAAAAATTACATCCATTAAAATCAACGTCTACGACTGTGGGGAATCGCTGTATGTATATAAACTGCATGTTTATATATGGCTCAAGTTTTAGTCGTCTGTAAGTTTTTATATGAATTACTATATTTGTATGAATTACTAGAGAAACCCATTTGTAACTTCAGTTGTTTAATTTTGTAGAATTTTAGTCTGTGCTAAGGTGTGGAAATATCCACAGAAGTTTATAAAAAGTGTTTTTTGATAAAAAAGTGTGAATGTCACATTTAGATGCAAGCTCATTCTTCAGCATCAAGAAAAGAGAAAAAAAAACTTGAAAAGTCATACATACATGGTGTGCATATCCAGATTGGGAATTTAACACTAGCCTACATCACAGAAATAACAGAAAAACTTAATATCTTGTTATCTTGTTTGTCTTTACCTTCATTACAGTATTGCTTTTAATTTTTCAAGCAAATCTGCTGAATTAATTTTTTTTAGCAGTACACTATTTGGTTACATTTAGTGATGATGAGGTCTTGGGCTCTGGGGTTGGAAAAATAATCATCATAAAAAGGAGATATAGGTTGGGGGTTTGGACATTGAGGATCTTACATGTACTGGATTTCTCAGAGACACTCCCTTGTCTTCAAGTATACAGGGTTATTTCTGAGAGATGAAGCTCCCTTTTAAGTAAATGTCAAATATTGTAGTGGCATTTACTAGCACAAAATTAGTCATATAATTTGGGATTCTCTTTTCAAACAAGCTCAGCTAAATACTGTAGCATCAGCAGTTCGTTTTTACCATTACTTTGCTGTGTTTATGCTAAATGTATCAAATTTTTCTATTGTAATTATCTGTGTTTGGATTCCCTGTACTAATATAGTGCTTACTGTATGTTTTCAAAGTGTAGCCACAGTTTAAATTTTGGCCTTCAGTTTTAAGTGTATAAGAACATGGACTGTGTACCATATGCACATGTTTATAATTTAATTATTTAATTAATTGAATTATTGTTTAATTATACATTTAACAGATGCTCCATATTATCATTATCATCATCTTTTTCTCACTCAATTTCAAGGTCACAGTGGCAACAGGGAATGCAAATAAGTAATTTCATTTGTAGCAGTCAGGTTTCTCAGTGACAAAACTTCTGGTCTCTTGTGTGTAGAACTTTTAATTTCAGAGTTCACATCTTAATCCATTACTCTGGATTCACTGTCTAATTTCCTTTGATATAGGCCCTTTAATATGACCTCAATTTAAGCCATTGGAGCTTTCACCAAAACATTGTGACCATCTGCAGATGAACATTCTTGAACATCTTAACCATGTGTGTTACCTTCTTGGGTGGCACACTGTGTTATAGTTACTGACAAACACAAAAAAACCCTGTCATAAGAAGTGCTGGGTGAATGAACTGATGACAGGAATGTTCAGTGCCCACATTTTAGCCCATATCATGTTTCATGCCTGTGCTCATATAACTTTTATGAAACCAACACAACTAGACTAACAGTTAAGTCTCTTGAAAGGTCACCCACCACAGCTTAGAGATGTAACTTGATGCTGACACATCTGGAGCATGTCAGAAATTGTGTGGCTATGGGTGTGTTGCAATTTGTATTTACGCACCAGCATGTACTGAAACAGAAAATTGTCATTCTGTGCTAGTAATGTGAGTCACTAATCCCTGAAAGAATTGTGTGCCAATGGGATCATTCATACTTAAAGCCTTCATAATATGTTAATTATTTTTTAGTACATAGGGCCATTTTAAACTAAGCAACCCTTTAGTGAGTTTCACAAAATAACCGGCCTTTGGAATTGTTCCAAAATTCCAGAAAGTACAGTACTAATCTAAGTCATTTATCACTATTCATTTAAATCCAGTCAAAATAGTTGAGTGTCAAAGTATTCAGTTTTCATGTGATGTATGAGAAGATATATAATAATACACTTGGAAGACAATAATAAGGCAATGTAGTGATAGCTGAACTCTATACATCTGTGCAACACTGATTTGTATATGTAGTTACATAGATCCATGGGTAAATAATAATAATAATAATAATAATAATAATGATAAAGAACCATGTTTATAAAGGTTCTTTAAAAGGTGATGTGGTTCAATATAGAAACTTTCAAGCAACAAGGATGCACATTTACAACTATGAATATATTGTAATTTTCTGATGATGTATGGGTTTAGTAAATCTTCTGATAAATGATGTTGCTATGAGTAATCCTCTGACCTTAATTACAGACTGATGAAGCATTTATAGTATTGTCTTTCACTTGCTGCATCACTGAAGATCCTCTCTGCATCAACACACACTTAAACAGCACACACTGTACACTATGAGGAACATACCAGATATATGTTTTGTTTGATAGCTCTGAAATTCCCCTGATAAAGAATAAACATCTATCTTGTTTTAATTATATCATTTTGGCTGTGAATCAGTCAGTGTCACAGTCATTGTTTTCTTTGTCTTTCCCAAAAAATGAATATAATCTGCCTTCAAAAACAGCTTCACTTTCCAAAATGATGTTAAAACCAGTTAACATGTATTGGCTTGTCCTTTCCATATGTGCTCACTAGAATCCTCCATGATGAATGCAATGAGCAGTCTTTTAAAAAGCCTTGAAAAAGAAATGAAAATAACAACAGTGAGGTCAAAATGTTTTACATCAGAGCACATTGTATTATATAACTGTCTGTTACAGGCATGGCCTGTGCTTTACAGACATCTGTTGGTGGCTTAAACTAATGTGTATATTCTATTGGTCTTTCACATATTCTAATGTACCTGAATTTACCACAGGCCAATCACAGAATACAGTTTAGTTAAACCATGGACATAGGAACTGTTCTTTTTCATCCCTCCTATACCCATTCAATAATCTGATGTGTAAATTCTACTTTATGAATATAGTCATTCATTCATTATCTGTAACTGTCATCCAGTTCAGGGTCACAGTGTTTATGAATATAGTGAAATATTTAAATATACCATAATGAATAATCAATATGAAGAGTTCCAGGGTTCTGGGCTCCTGAGGCCAATCCCTGCCTCAGTACATTGTCTGTGACTGGTGTATTGCAGTGATGTTTTATTCCATCACTAGTGTGTTCCCTTCATGTGTGGGTTTCCTCCAGTTGCTTGGGTTTTTTCCCACAGTCCAAAAACACATGTTTGTAGGTGGCTTGACTGTGTGAAGCTATCCACAGGTGTGATAGACTGAACTGTTGTGCTGTCCAGTGTGTGTTTGCTCATTGATTTCGGCTAGGCTCTGGACACACACAACCGTGATCATGACGAAGAGGAATGAATATAGAATATTACAATATAGCTACAGTTGAAAAGGGAAAGTGTAAACAAATTTCTCTTTTGAGGAATAATCTGATTAGCATGATTGGATCATGGAGTTGGAATGTCAAAGCCAAGTGTAAACATGGCTTTTTCTGTCAGTCAAACTGTAATGTACCTTTTTACTGGAATTATCCTATTTGTGTCTCATAAGGCTCCTGAACATACATTGAGCTCTGCATTCTCTTTGACAGAGCTCTGCAACCACATGCAAATTACAGCTGAATGAAACTCATTCCGATGCGACTGCAAATGATTAAACAATCAGAGAAGATCTGAAAGAGGAAGCCAGCCTGTTATTATGAATTACAGTGAAAGATCATGTTTCACCATCTCGTTTTGCCGTTAAGAAGCCAGAGTAAGCTGATGAGTGCTGAGGTGTTCCATGTGGTTCTGATGAACATGTGTTTATCTCCCTTGGAATTAACCTTTGTGCCTGTAATTACACACAGAAATTTGCATCCTGTTGGAGTGAACTAGTACAGTGCCAGTAACTAGTTCTCTTTTCTCATGTGGAGACATGGTTAAAAAAAAAAGGGAAGGACAGTTGTTGGGGGCAGCGGGGTTGCGGTGATAGACTGGTTTGTGTCTCTGTTGGTCAGTGAGAGAGCTCTGGTTTTCTGAAAGGCAGCAGGATATCCGTCAGCATCAGGAAGGACACAGCTAATCAGGAAAACCACAGGCCCCTTAAGTGGGCCGTTCAGCGCACACTGCCCTTTCATACCAGATTGATCGCTATCTGATGGAGGCAAAGACTGCTTAATTGGGATTTAGACCTCCCTATTGAGCATGAATAAATTCCAAGACTTCCCTTCAATGATTTATCAGAGATAAGATTTTAATAGCTTAATGTTGCGGTAATTAATCTCCTTTTTTCCCCCTCCCTTCCTCCTAAGCATGGTGGGCTGCACTGCTGGCGTCCCACGCTACATTAATCCCTTGAGCATTTGTATGCCTCGTGTGTGAGCAGGATTCACAGTCTGGCCTTTTAATTAATTCTAATCAGGATTCATATGGAACTGAAATGTCTATTACTAAAAGGAATTAAATCACATTTACCTCAAGCTCTAACATGTTCAGATCTGTTGCTGCCGGCCAAGAAGTGTTTTTTTTTTGTTGATTCAACATTTAGTCTAATAATGATATTCATGTTAAATGTATAATTTCGAATGATCCTTTTTTTCTTTTCTGTACTTCTGTATACATGATTTTTTTTTAAGTTGTACAGTACTTCTTTTCCATTGCAAAATTAGGAGAGAGAAATAATCATTACATTTTTGTAACATCAGTTGAAAAAGCAAAACACAAAATGATTAAATGATGAAAATAATTAATGATATCTTATGACACTAATTACAGCCATCACTGTTTCCTTTTTATTCTATTTCTTTTTCTCAGAATTAGTTTATTGATGGATGTGCATCCTAACAGAGCCATAGTAGATAGAAATGCTTGTGGATTTTTATCTGAAGCAAGAGTGAAGTTAATCTCAAAAGTGAAAGCTTTTGGTATTGTTTATCTGAAGGTGATAATGCTGGTGGTCCATAAGGCCTTACACGGTTGTGCCCCATTTCTCTAAATCAATTAATATTTTTTTAACTGTGTTTTCACTTTAACCTTCTCCTTATTTTACAAGTGTATGATTATACAGTTAATCTCCTTAGAAATCTCTCACTAATTAGAAAATGAATTGTGCTTTGTGGTTTTTATGTTTAGAAAAGTAATAAATGTATAGGTTTTATCAAAAATACCAAGGACTTCATATTAGACATAGTATTACCCTGCCACTTTCCCAGTGGAATGACAATGAGAATGGAAATACAGCATGAATGGAATGTGTGCTGTACTCTGCTCTGCTCTAATTCCAAGTGTGGTGGAAAAAGGTTGACTAAGGACTTATGGCCTGACAGCAGGACAGCACAACTCGTCCAGTCCATCATATGTGACCCACTATACCCCCACGTCACTTCAGAGCGGCATGTTTCCCTACAATCTGACAGGCCAACAAACATGCAGCAATCTATGCCCTAAAGATTTGTTTTCCTGGAACAAATCCACTCATGACTCAAAGGGGAAGGGGAAGGAGAGGGGGAGGGGTTTTCAAATTAGGATTAGTGGTGGAATACAATTTACCAGGAATCAGAAAAACACCAGAGTTCCTAAAGCACCCATTTTATGCCCTTATCTTCCCCATTTCAGTCAAAGCATATTATTGCTAAAGAACACGTGCTTTTTTAAGGCAGGTTTCACATGAAAAATGAATGGAAATTACAGCATTTACACACCTGGGTTGCTATTCTTAACATTATAGTGCAAGTTTATAAACAACGTAATGTATGTGTGTATGTGTGTGTGTGTGTGTGTGTGTGTGTGTGTGTGTGTGTGTGTGTGTGTGTGTGTTTGTGTTTTGGAGGAGTGGTCTTGCTTTAGGTTAGAAAATAGCTGACTTTCAGCAGCATCAAATAATCAAATACAACTCCGAATTATAAAAATTTGGGACACTAAGGACACTGTATAAAAAAAAGAAAGCAATGCATTACATTTATTATGAAATATTACTTTGGCCTGTATTACACTGAAAGCAGTGCTATTCTTCTTGCAGACAAGTCCTTGTTCAACAGTAAGTTCAACAGCTGTTTAAAGGCCAAAGCCTCATAAAAAAGAACAGCAAAAAAATAAATAGAAAATCCAAATTTTGCAAATTTTCCAAACAGACAGATTGAAAAGTATAAAAAATGTTTAGACAAGCTATAATATATATAACTGAAATAAAAAGACAAGAAAAGAATAGTGAGTCAATTAAAATGTCACAAGATTAAAAAAGAACAATGAATAAAATCATTGGGACAAAATGGGACACACAAAAGCACAGCAAGAAAAAAAGCATAAAAAGCAATTTTAACTCAAATTAACAACACAAAAAAATAAAAATAAAAAAACTGGGAGAAATAAAAAGGCTGCCCTGTTGCTATATAGATGGGGTGTGGTTTCTTCAAGAAAATAAAACATTTTCTGCAGAAATTTCCTGCAGTACAAACAAAAAAGACAACAAGCTAACTGTAACTAGCATGCAAAACTTTATGGGAATTAAGGTTAAGAAAGTCACAACAAACATGGCCACCATGTGAAACATTCTGTAGTCATACACTTAGGGTTTTCTCAGTCCTAACATCACCTATGTTGTAACTTATACAGTGTAGTTATATTTGCTACTAGTGCAACCCAGCACAACCAACACGAACCCAACCACAACCTGCTGAGTTTACCAGGCTGGAGTAGGATTAATGTCCAATTTCTTATTTTCAATACTAATTTAAATGCTGCAGCAGTGCCATTTACTCCTGCATTATTTAATGTAGAAGCAACAGTTTAAATGCAATACCATTCCCAGATTTTTGACTAACTCACCAGTCAGAATTTTAAACAGCACACAAGCATATATTTTGTATATTTACATGTTAAAACCTTGTCACCAATCTAAGAATTACATTTTGGCAAATCTCTATGAAATAACTTATCCAACCAGAATTATATTTACCTTACAAGTAAAACTCATAATAGGGTGGCACGGTGGTGCAGCAGGTAGTGTCGCAGTCACACAGCTCCAGGGGCCTGGAGGTTGTGGGTTTGATTCCCGCTCCGGGTGACTGTCTGTGAGGAGTGTGGTCTGTTCTCCTGGTTTCCTCCCACAGTCCAAAAACACATGTTGGTAGGTGTGTGTGTTGCCCTGTGAAGGATTGGCGCCCCCTCCAGTGTGTATTCCTGCCTTGCGCCCAATGATTCCAGGTAGGCTCTGGACCCACCACGACCCTGAACTGGATAAGTGGTTACAGATAATGAATGAATGAATATTTGCATAATAGCTTTATGGATTTGCTTATTGACTTTTTGCTTATACTGCAGTAACTTTCTACAAAGAGAGAAACCGCACCCCATCTGTCCAACAAGAGGGCAGACCTTTTTAATTTCTCACTGTCTTTTTTTAATTTTTATCTGTTTGGTTTTATTTGTCATTACATAATTTTAAATGTGTGTGTGTGTGTGTGTGTGTGTGTGTGTGATATTTCCTTACTGTTCTTTTTTTCCATATGGGGAACAGAATTTAACATCCCATCACATATAAAAGATACCACTGTTACATAAATACATACTGAGGTTACCATACAACCAAATATCATGACAGACCTAGGCTTTTGGATATGTTGCTAGTAACAATCTTGAGGGGCATAGCATTTGTTTCTTCCAAAAGATGTGAAATATTGATTCTTCTGACAACAACATATTTCCTCAGTGCAAAAGTCCTTACCAAATGCCTCCAAGCCCAGAACAGACAACTAAACTTCTGGAAAATAACATAGCAAAGTAAACTGGTAATTGTCATTTGTGTGTATAACTATCAATTGTAGTGCTTGAGAAAAAGTGGCCAAATTAATTCTAAGCCTGTGTGGTTATACAGAGATGAATAATAGTTCTTGATAAAGTGTCATCTGAGGGAATTGAACTTGTGCCTTTGCCCTTAAGACACTTAAATTCCTCCAGAATC
Organism: Hoplias malabaricus; assembly: GCF_029633855.1. Classification (NCBI taxonomy): domain Eukaryota; kingdom Metazoa; phylum Chordata; class Actinopteri; order Characiformes; family Erythrinidae; genus Hoplias; species Hoplias malabaricus. The sequence continues at coordinate 25,631,394 of NC_089811.1, read as the reverse complement.
TTTGAGTTTTATTTATTACATTATGCACTGTAGATGATGAAATATTTTAATCTTTTGCCTGCTGACCTAAAGTTTTCTAATATCTAATTTGTAATATGACTGGTCCAATTGCTCTATTCATTTTAGAATACAACTAAATAAGATCTTAACTGTGATTGTGTATAACTGTGTCATGTTCAATTTCCCATCCACCTAAGAATTAGGAATGGATAACAGGCTACAGGCATATAATTTCCCCAAAATGTTTGTTTACTTCCTTGCATTGTGCCTTCTTCAGCCTCTTTCTGAAGAAACTTTGTCATTCCCACCTGTGGAGAAAATAATATCCTAAGTCCATATTAGTGTTCTTTCTAGAGGCTTTGGTCAACAGATGGTTTTTCAAATCCCTTCTTGTTTGCCTCAGAGCGTGGACATGTGTTTGCAAGATTGTTCCCTATAAAAGCTCCATATATCCTGCCATTATGTTTCAAAGATGCATTTAAAATCCATCACTCTGTTGAACCTGGCCCCAAATGAATTTTCAAAGTGGATGCATTACATGATTACAGAGATGGGATAGCTGTTAAAATATTGTTTTAGCTACTCATCACTTATTGCTTAGGAAATCTAATGGTAAGTAGAAGGTAAAAAAAAAAAGAGCGATGAAGACATAGGCATCTGACCAGTCAACGTGTGCATGGAGTAATCCTTATAATACCATAATTATACAGCCTGTTGGAAACCATTCTTTAGTGTGATTACAAATGTCAGGAACATTTATATTAAATAACCTGAGTTAATCAATCAATTAATTAATTTTTTTATTCATTAAGTACAGGTCAAACATTTTAGGTGAGACATAAGATCTGCTTGATTTAGAATGTGGAGAAAAAAAAAACAGTGAATTCCCAAAATTATCAAAGGACAGAGAAAATGGGCTTCTAAACAACCTTTGAGACCTGACAGATCACTAAATATGTCACCATCAGATCTACTAATAATACACTTTGGGTAGACAGCTCAGAGCTATTGCTATAAGAGGATGTTGGCCAAAATCAAACAAAGAAGTTTTTGGTATTCTCAAAATAATGAACTGTCCATCACAGAGCCTAGACCTCAACAACACAGATTTGGATTTGAATCAAAGAAACAAAAACTGCAACCAATTAAGACTGAACTTCAGAGGTGAGGAAACCTGTCCCTGCAATGATCTAAAACACTGAAAGCAAGAACAGTTTAGAAGCTAAAATAAAAGCAAACAGAAAAAATGCTTTATATAGTAAATGAGTTTGAGTAATCTTCCGTTTAATATGCATTTTCATCTTTTATGACACTGTTAGTATACAACAGGTGGTCTCTAAATATCGCACAGTTCTCCAGTAGACTAAACAATTATACATTCCTATTTTATCATACAGCATATTCCTCCTATATAAATTCTTTCATCCTGAAACACAAAGAATACTTGCCAATCTCAGCTTGGAAAATAACATTGATTATAAAAAAAACTTTTTTTCCTGCTAATATGAAAAAACAGTTGTAATAATAACATTACTCATTGGTTATCAAATATTTTAATGGAAGATTATTAAAATATTGAAAGAAGGAAGCGCGAGGTTTGAGTTATTCTTCCATAGCCAATTACTGACCTAGCTGTAGTCAGAAAGGCATCCCCCACTGGACACTTTCCCGTTGCTTTGAGGTTAAGTCTGGCCAAGGGTGTTTTGGAGAAAGGGGGCTCTATGGAGGCTGGCTTAGAACAACAAATGCATTGTGATGGGTGCATAGCTCTTGAAGCCAAAGCTCATGTTCAGATTTGGCTCACTTGACCCATTCTCAAATGTAATGCTAGATAGAATTCCGCAACCCCCTTGCTAAAATTGCTATTGTGTCTACATTAGAGGGACAAAACTGCAGGGTTCTGAGTCATTGTCATGGGCTGAATAATTCTGGTAATATGCCATGTGAACGGGCCACCTTCATTACATGGTCTTCCTCAAAGATGCGTTGAATTTTTCAGGCTCTTCCCTTTACGGGTGGTCATTTTAGTGGCCAGCCCCTTCTGAGCAGAGTGCTCATTGTAGAATGATGCTTATGTAACTAAAGAAGTGTCATTTGTTAAAACTTGTCCAAGGAATGCTCCAATGTTTTGCAGTGTTGATCCTGTTTGTGACAGGCTCCCACTTTGTAGTTCTTCATGGAATGTAAGGAATGGCATTGCAACCCAAACACATCATGTGACCCAGTGCAATAAGGGCAAGAATGATTGATGCATCAAACTTGATATTAAAAAGTGCTGAAGGTTTATTGTATACATTATTATTATTATTATTTTAACACTTTAGATTAAGTACACTCTTAGAAATAAAACTGCTCTCTCTGAAGTGGTAACCCTCATGTCAGTGGGCTGGTACTCTTCTTTAGTTCCTTAATAATTAAAATTTAGTTAGTTAATCATTTATTTGTAAGTTTTATATAGTTGCTATCCAATTAAAAACACGTCTGTCCATTTTTGTTGATTTTTAGTTTACTACATCATTTGTACACAGCAGCTGAAAATTGTTGATGACCAATATAAATGTTCCAATATTACTTGAAATAAAATCTCTTTATATTCACTCCCATTGAAGGTTAAAGACATAGAATACAATTGTAATCAAATTTGATAAAATTCAGGAGATGTTTCATCACCATTTGCTAGCTCGCTGGACTATTTGGTTGCTGGAAACCGGTCTAATGTGTTTACGAAGCCCCATCTGGAATGCTAGTCTCTCTCTCTCTCTCTCTCTCTCTCTCTCTCTCTCTCGCTCTCTCTCTCACTGCTCATGGCAGAGGAATCTGAAGATATTTATACAATGGAAAGAACACGAACTGAAATGGTCTATTCCTGCTTTATAAGTGGGTAATATTGTCCTATTTTTGCGGTTTTGGATCACTTAAGGTGGAAAAGTCTGCAAACTCAGGAGACAACTAACTGCATTACTGAAAGTGCTACAAAACTAAACAACTCCAATTACAAAATGAGTTTCAACTTCATCCACGTACAACTGTACGTGTTCAACTTTTTTTCTCATCTAACACACCATTCCACATTAAAAATATGCAGAACGTAGAACTAAATTTCTCCACAACCATTGACATTCCATTTAAGGTTTTTTCCTTCTTCTGTAAAGTTGCTATTTTGGAAGATACAATATTTTTCAGACGATATCCAATATGTCTGATACATGCCTTGTAATTAGTATATTCAGCTACAGTACACTCCCATGTTCACATACTTTTAGTAGTGTATACAAATTTTGTATAATATGCTGAACAGCTGAACATGAATACACTCAGCTGGGCTGTGGAACTCCATCCAATACCTTAAGGGTGAGTAAGATTGGATTTTGTGATACAGAACTAATCATTCCTCACTGAACCAATCATGTCCTCACTGAACATTTAGCAGAAATAATTGAGCCTATATTATAAAGGCTTCACAGAAAAGTAGAATGTGATGCAGCAAACGGAGACTACACAGCATTGATTCTGGGTCAGCACATGTCCACAGACATTGGCCAAAGAGTGTAATTATGCAGTGTTTAATTACAATTATATTTTAAGTGGTCACACTTACACTGCCAGTACCTTTGGTGATCACAAAAGCACTTGAACATTCCTATTTCTTCTGCTAGTGTAGCATAAGTTAAGTAATTGTTGGTTTAATGCATCACAAATCTAAATATCCTGCTTGATGCCATACTGTACAGAGTGTGTATATGAATGATGTATGTTTGTGTGAGTCTTTGAAAATGCAGAAGGAATACTCTCTGAGCGCATTCATGGACATTGTGGAGAAATGAAACCAGACTCTCAGAGCCTCTGAATCTCACACGATGCCTGCCTGCAAAGGCGTCCACAACAGTGGCACGCAATATAATGAGATCTAGTGTGAAGGCCCTGCAGGTGCTTTCTGCCCCTTAATTCCCACACCTGGAAGGGCACCAAAGGGCATGGACACCCTACACGCCTATTCACCAGCATGCCTCACTGGCCCCGCCCTCTCTATAGGATCCACTGCCACACCAACAGGCTAACAATGAGCATCACTATCACTGTCTATCTATTCAAGCCTGGGCGGGACCCACTAAGTCATAAAGGCTGCTGTCACTTTGATGGCAGTTATCATAAAACCCCTTTATTAAACTAGAGGGAAAAAAGACGCTGCAAGTCTTTTGGAAATCTGTGCTCAAAACCTAGCTCTTTGAGAGCAAAAGGCGAGTATATCAGAACCATGGAAAGGGGTTTTAAGGCATAATATTGTCATCGTTTTAACCCAAAATAAATATGCTATCATAAGAAATAACAAGAACATCAACAATTGGAAAATGTATAATGTAATAAATTGACCACGGCCAGCTTGGTCTGCTTGCTCAAATTTGCGTTTTCTTATCACTAATTTTCAGTCTTCTGATGACAACTTTTTTTTGAAAATCCAAATATTCACAAGGACCATAATGCATCATGGTAAATCAGAGTTTTAAAGAGTCTTCCCTGTCCAGTACCATATAAAAGTCAAACACCACCATTCATTTTTTTAATCTGTATTTAAATGATCATTACTGCTCCTTTTTTCCAGGGAATATTTCAAGAAAACAAAACTGTCTTCAAAACTGTCCAGATAAAAAATTCTGATAAACAGTAGAGCTTCTATCTTTCTGACAGAGAAGAATCTCAAGCTCCACTTCTGCTGAAACTCCTAACAACGTTATAAGATCTGATAGAACATCACAATGTTCTTCATCAGATAAACAGTTCTCAGAGTATTTGAGGGATTAAACTCAAGTCTTGAAAATCGAGATCCATTGTTCTTTTCAGAGTTGAAAAATGAAACTGACAAAAAAAGAATATGTTCAAATTAAACACATGCTGCAGTTTTTCCTTCAGTGCAATGAATGCCCAGTGAATACCTAAACTGAATATGTTTTGGGTTACTTGGATTGTGAGAAGCAGAGAGTAAAGCCATCAACTAAAATGGAACTTTATTTAAGAAAGTTCATTTATTCATTCATTATCTGTAACCTCTTATCCAATTCAGGGTCGCGGTGGGTCCAGAGCCTACCTGGAATCATTGGGCGCAAGGCAGGAACACACCCTAGAGGGGGCGCCAGTCCTTCACAGGGCACCACAGACACACACACACACATTCACTCACACCTATGGACACTTTTGAGTCGCCAATCTACCTGCAACGTGTATTTTTGGACTGTGGGAGGAAACCGGAGCACCGGAGGAAACCCACGCGGACACAGGGAGAACACAGCAACTCCTCACAGACAGTCACCTGGAGCGGGAATCGAACCCACAACCTCCAGGTCCCTGAAGCTGTGTGACACTACCTGCTGCACCACCGTGCCGCCCTTTATTTAAGAAAGTGAGTAAATCAATTCTTATGAAGGAAATAAAAGCTGGAATAAAGGCAAATGGCTGACACAGTTAATCCTGTTTCAAGGCTTTTTTTATGTATGTCTGTTCATTTTCCTGATGAAGAATAATAACTTTCCTTTTTTTTGCTTTGAGTGGGACTGATATGAATAAAAGGTGGCCTTTACATATGGACCAAGACCAGCTTGGTTACATCACATTATCTGAGATTATTCCAAATAAGACTGGCTGTCATGGTCTGACTAAATTATTCTAAAAACATATAAACTATGTTCCAGTAATGTAAATAAAATCTTAGAAAACAGTTATTATATATAATTAAATAAATGATACAAATCTACTGGCACATTTGAAAGGAAATACTACTGGCACATTTGAAAGGAGGTACCTATGTATGATGAGATGAAGCTGAGGGATTTAATAGAGACAGAGAAAGCAGAAAAAGAAGATGAAGATGAATCATAGCTCTCTGAGAGGTGGAAGTGCAGCTGGGGTCTCAGTGGGGGGTGATGAATAGTGGCTCCTCTGTCAGGCTCCCCTCATCAATGTGTCATGACACACTCCTGTCCTTCAGGCAACGTTTTGGATATGACTGAAGGCACACATGTAAGGTGACCTTTTAGGCAGGGCTGTGTGTTAGAAGGCTCACAAAAGTCAACACTGTCAACAAAAATTAGCATCATCTTTTATGTTGTTTTTGGGAAATGGGTCGAATGTCCATGCTGCCGTTGAGTTGCCCTGCCATCCAGGAATGTACTGCGGGGAAATTTGGGGTATGGAACAACTTACGCTATTTTTAAACGTCAGTAATGGTTTTAGTACTGGATTTGTCCATGCAGCCTTTTTGCAGTTTGCACTGACGTCCTGAGATGACCTAAGATTTTGTACTCTTTAAATGAGGGAACTGACGGCATGCAGTAATTACATACCCACCACATGCTCAGCAGACTGGGCTTGTGACCGGAGCTGGTCCGACAGGCCCCACTGCATCCACTGTCCTCTCATTCATGTCCAGTGGCCAAGAACATTACTCTCCCTCTGAGGAAGTCACAAGCCAATCCTTTTGCTCCTTTTACCACCATGTATAAAATAATGTCATTCATTTGTAACTCTGGTTGCTACACCACGTGGTGATGAGAAGCACTACAAAACAAAAAGAGAGCCAGTTTAGAAGATCAGTTAGTCTCTCCGCACTGGCTGCATCAATTTAAATGGGGGAAAAATCACAAATTAATCAGAATTACACCACATTAGTGTGACTTATATATTGAGGTCTACAGTGAGTGCCTCCAGTCAAGTTGTGTACAATAGGTCATACTGTAAGGCTACTACAAAACATTTCTCAATTAAATCTGGCAACAAATGTGCCCTTGTCCAACCTCTGGTAATAGGTGCAATAAAACCATTCAACCTAACAATCACTAATATGTTTTGGCACATAAAAAAAAAACAGGGGACTGAAATGGCCTTTCTGGCAGATTTGTTGGCACCTTTGCTAAATGCTTAAAGGGACTGCTTCAATGCAATTATTCTTTGTAGAATGATTTGCTCCACTCTAAACTTGTGGTGGAGGAAACATGACAGCTTGGTTCCATGCACTTTCCACCAATGTCATAAATTCTACTGAGGCCGAATTCATTAAAAACATAAAAACTGCCCCCACATAACAACTGTCAACGTCCCATAACAGTATATAATGAAAGAAGAAAGCATCGTGTCTTGTTTCAACAACTTTAAAACACACATTCTGCAGATTTACAAGGGTGAGTCAAAGCTGTTCTCTGTTCGGTTGTGGATAGAAAGTTATCCATGAATACAACCCAAAGTGATTTCACTTCATTTCATGGTCTTGTGCTCCATGTTATAAACAGAAGTGAAATAAAGTGTGTTACTCCATAAAGCAGCCAATAACATAAAGTAGGCACATATTTGGCACTTTAATTTGAACAAAATGTGCTCAATGACACTAATGTTGTAGAATTTCCAGACAAGGTGGGACCCTTAAAAGTTTTATTTTCCTACAATTAAAGTTTGTAGGATTTCTTTATTTAGGACTATGAAGTCATTCTCATAATTTTTATTAGGACAGATATGAACATGACTATATGATGAAATGGCACCACAATGCAGCCATTATTAGCGTAGGACAATGAGTGTAGTCTCATTGTAAAAGTTAATTATCATCTTAGGAAATCATAGACAGACAAAGCCAGATCTTTATATTAAAAAACACATCTGAAGACAACTGGGGAAATCCATGGTTAACACAGGTATGCTCCTGGAGTACAATGCTTTGGCTCAAATACAGATCTGATAACTTGTCTTTTCTTAAATGTGCCAGACATTTTTTTTCTAAAACATATTTACTGTAAGGTAACAGATGCGAATCACATAGGCAGTATACAGATGCATTTATGATCAAATTTAATCGCTTTCCCTGTGACATCTTTTTTAACAGCACTGTTTCCCATTGTAAGAGTAGGTATTTATTTTTAACATTTTCACATTCTATTAACATCTACATACTTGTATTTTTCTGGGATGTTTAAGCCTACCTTAAGCACCACCTTCCCCAACTATGCCCTATGCCCATCAAGTTTAAAATGAATGGTATAGCTATTTTTTGAGCATTTATGAGGTTTGAGGTTCACCCACTGTCATTTTCCATCTCCTTACCCCTCAGCTTACTCTGTCTTGACATAGTGCTGTATACATAACGTAGTGAAATATATATACTATACATACAAAATTGTTATTACTGCTAGTTTGCTTTATTTGTGAGTTATCACATTGTATTTTTATTATCAGCTAAAGACAAAAAAACAGTTTATTACTTAATGACTTAAGTTATGACTTAACTCTGACTTGTGGACACCTGTTGAAATATTTTATGTCAGTTTACTAGTTTACCCTTACTGATTAAATTGCAGCTGCTACAGAGAAAATTCCTGCACAAAACAAAAAATTGAATTAAAATATTCTACTGGAATTGGAATGTAAATAATAGATTTTTCACCTAATTGTTTTGACACAACCTTGGAAAGTTTAATCTTGCCACCTGCGAGAGCAATGTTTAGTCTTGCATACTGAGACTTTTAACATAATAAAAACAAACTGATACAGTGTGCAGTGTCTGCACTCTACAACAAACACAAACATTATATTTATTGTAACTTACACTCTTCCAATAATCCAACTTATCTTGAATGAGGATACAAAGTAGATGCTGTTTCATGGGATAGCACCATTCTGGCCCAGTGCCAAGGATTTCAGACGTCATATAAAACAAATGAGACAAGATATCCTAAAACAGAGAGTAACTATAAAGTGTTGTTTGTTCCTTAGACAAATGACAGGATTTAAATGTGTATCATGTTGTTCTTGTGTACCATAAAAGACACCTTGTAGCTGCTAGCATCTGAAAACATTTATAAAAAGGCCCCTGGCCCAGCTGGTGTAGAATGTGTGTGATGTCAAATAACTGAAATTAATCTGTTTACACAGTGAATGCTTTGGAAAAACAGCTTGATTTGTGTTTCTACAGTGCTAACTCTCTCATTGTCTACCCTTAGAAATAAACATGCCAAAAAAGAGTGGTTTAGAGTGAGGCCACTGAAGAAAAAATACCTCGGCTATAATGCTCATTCCTGCCAGCAGTTCTATAAGATTTTAAGCTAAAGATATGTGCTGTTCCAGAATAAGTACATATAAAACATATAATATACACATAAAATATATACATATACATACATATAAAACTGTAATTATTCTACATGAAATTATATATAACATCGAAACTTTGAACATTGAAAGAGAACTTAACACGGATACATCTGTTAACTGATGAATCTACTGACAGTTTCTCAGCTATGGTTGATATGATTGTCGAGGTTTTTTGCAGGAAAGTTTGGTCCTATCTGAAAATAATTGTGACAGGCATCTCAGGTACAAGGTGTCCGTCTAATGAACTTGAGCATCCACTGGATCTTTGTGACTCGTGTCATAAAAAACGAAGCCAATGCTTCTCCATCTAAACCATAAGGATCCCTGGGGTCATCTCCATACTCATTGGCCCAAAACAGTGGATTGTGTGCTCAGAATGTTGGGGGTCTTAACCTTGATGACCTCTCTGCTCCTGGCCCCTAATAAGTGTTGCCTTGATGGCAGTAACAGAATGGTTAAACATATGTCAAGGGTAATCAAGGTCCAAATGCACCTGACCTGATATAATCCCCTTTGAAAAGGCCCTCCAACTGTTTACCGTTTTTCACAATGACAACACTGCTTAAGGAGCTTCACAAGAAGGGGGAATGGTTTATTGGCCCTATTTACCAGCACATAAAGTGTCCCATGAGCTTCAGAGGATGAGAGTAAATCCCAGAAACAACAAACCACTGCCCATGTGCCCAAAGAAGTCATTGAACTTCACCAAACATCAAAAAAGCCTGTCCATCCCCCAGCTCATGAATCGATAATAGAATGTTCTGATAGAAAAAAAGATAGAAAAACCTTTTTTTCAGCAATCCTGAAGAGGTTTTTTTACTTTGACATCTTAGAAACACAAGTGAGACAACTTCAACGAAATTATGGGAAACCTGTTGTGTCATCATTTGAAAGTATAATTAAGAATGAAGTTTGAGAATTACACATTTACAGTGAGAATTTGATGTGAGGCTCCTCTGTTGGTCATCGGCCATGCTATGCCTTATGTCATCCCCTAAGACCGACCCCTCCAGACTTACACGCACGACCAAACCCCCAGCTCTATTGGGGGATGGTATGATGACAGACTGGCCTTGCATTTCCACTAACGGTCATTTTAATGCACTGAAGGTCAAGGGATTAGTCCTGCAGGGGTCACCTCACTTGCACCACACTGATAATATGAATTGTACAACGAGGTCAGTGTGGACAAGGGAGCTGGCAGGGCCTCAGTGTGAGCCTCAGCTCCCTCCCTTCATCTCTTAGGGCAGCAGCAGTCATGCAGAACTCACGAGTGAGCAAAGTGTGAGCTCACAGGATTAAACTTTGAAATAAGGTCAGGATACCTCTGTGACATTAGGCAATACAGCCTCCTGCCTTCCGGTAAAATGCTAATTGCTAGCTGCATGTCCATCCAGTTCATAGGAAAAGATTTTAATGAGAAAAATTTTCCAAAGTGAGCTATGGAAAATGTATAAGTCTGTAATGTTTTCTGAAAAGTTTTGCCAAATTACATTGTTTTTCAATATTTCTAATGTTGTGAAAACCTACACTGAATATATATATATATAGTTTTGTGCTTTTCAACATGAGCCAACAAATAAACACTATGCACCAACGGAGGTGTAGGGCACATAAAGAATACTGCCTTTCTTAAAAGAAATTGCTTCAAAAGCAATTCACATAAAAATATACATAAATCTAATGTATGTGCTTTTATGTATTAAACATTTATAAAAACCAGTTCCATCAGTCGGAATCAAGCTAATGCCTCAATCATGTGCCCTCTCTCCTGCTTTTACTTGAAATAAACGCAGAATTGTTTTGTTATAATTTGCAAACTGCTGCAAAATTGTTCTTATTAAAAATGGACATACATATGTACATACAAATATTTTTATGATATTTTAAACCTAGATTTTAATACTTAATTTTGTGTTTAAGTATTTTCTCTGAATTTCTCAATATCAGAATGAAATGTATTGTCATTAACCTTAAAATAAAAATTAAAAAAATATCACCAATTATCTTTTGCAATAGAACAGTGTAGTACAAGAGTAAAACTGTTTTGTTCTTCATCTTCCTGCATTTTCTTTTGTGAATTCACCTCTGAACACTGCCTTATGAAAGCCCAGGTTTCAACGAACCCCCAGAATGAACACTAGCTCCTTTGTTCATTCAAAACATTTGGCCTGTCATATAGCATTACATAAAGGTACTCTAGATACATTAAACAAATCTTTATTCACTCTTTGAAATACTTGATCTGGTTTGTATACCTTGCTCTGGTCTCTGATGTTCAGTACAGTAAACTCATGTTAAGTTTGTTCACATCATAATGTACAAAATTAGACCTACATGTAACAGCATGTTTTTTCAGCAGGCAATGGCATATAAAGTTGTATCCGTAAGTTCGAATACCCTTGGTTAAATGACTCACTGAAGTTACTAGTTAATTAACTTTTATGGAACACAAGCATGTTGTAGGCCAAATGTTTGAAAGGAGTAAAATGACATGATCTGAGTTTGCTCGATGATTAATAAACTTGACAGCTAGATAGATAATAATACCTATCCAGAATCACACCCTGGACACCATTCCACCACAGAACATTACACACTCAAACATTCATTCTCACACTCACACCTATAGACACTTTTGAGTAGCCAATCCACCTACCAACATGTGCTTTTGGAACATGGGTGGAACCTGCGGAACCTGGAACAACCCAATTTAAACGTTAGATAACTAACAAATCTTAAATATATCCTCATCATTTCTCTCAACCTGCTAAATTCCCATTCTAGGCTTTTATAATGAATCTTTGTGAATGAATGTTGGAACATTTTGTGCAATTCACTAAAAACATCTCCTGTGATAAATATAGTCACATGGCTTAGGGAATACTTTGGAAAAGTGTTGTCACTTAACACAGTCCAACACTGCATCGAGAAATGCAACCTGAAACTGTATTATTCTAGGAGAAAACCATATATCATTTCTGCAGAGAAACTCTGCCAAGTTCTCTGGGCCTGAACTCATCTCAGAGGGTCCCAAAGACATTAGAATTGTGTGCTGTGGTCAGATGAGACCATGTTTAAGCTTGTTTTCAGGAAAAACAGACATTGCGTTCTCCATGCCAAAAGTGAAAGTGACCATCCAGAATTTCATCAGGAAAAGTTGCAAAAGCAGACATCTGTAAATGTGGGTGAATAATTGCCCACAGCATGGTTTACTTGCTGTATGTATGGGAACAAGACATTGACACAGTGGGTTATACTGGGATTTTGGAGAGAGACATTTGGAAAGATAATTCTAAACCTATTTCTGCATATTTTTCAACAGCATGGTTTCATAGACAGAGTGTCAGTTTTTGACTGGCCTGCCTCACCTGTCTCCTCATGAAAATATATGGAGCATCATGAAAAAGAACAATGGTGACAGTGTTGTGTTGATCAGTTAAAGACTTTTAGTGTCATCATTTCCCCACAAATTAAACCTGTAATGAAATAGCGGTGTAATACATTGGAAATATATATACAGCAAATTCTCCAGTCTTAAATCAACACTATTATTGTTAACTTAACACTGAGTGTATTAAATTATTAGACTAACAGTGTTAGTTTAACACTAAAAATTTTGATTTAACACTGGTGAATTTACTGTGTATGCAAATACAATCAAATTGTTCAGTTAAAACTTACTTTTGTTATTTAAATAAAAGGTAAAAAGGATTAACAAATCACAGGTTGTTGTTTTTAGTAAAGCATACAATACACTAAATTACAACTCATGTTCAGAAAATTTAGGACATAGGTTGTAGTTTACTATACAGCATGCTTTACTCTGAATAAGACACAGTTAAGACTGTGTTTAAGTTTCAAATGCTATCTGAAAGCTAACAGTGGACTTGTGTGGAAAGTCTTGTGGACAGTCTTTATACTTCTAAACTTGACTACAAGAGCTTCTGTAGGTGTTACTCAACTCAAACAAAAGTGAAACTTGTCCATGGAATTAATTAATGTTTCATTTTTGTGCAAGCAATTGTAAGTCAAGTAATGAAAATGGAGAAATTTTGTTCCATTGTCTAGATCACAGTAGTTTGAAAGCAGTTTAGGGTGTGAGTTCATGAAAAAGATTTGCATGATTCTTTAAAGACTATGTCTGCTGTTTATTAACATAAGGTTTGTAGCTCCACAACTGAATTAAAGACTCAAATTTGAACAGCAAACATGCTTTGGCTGACTGTGTGTGTGCTTTATTTTCTTCTTTGAGACTCTGCTTGGGTAGGCTCTGAGTTTATTTTATTTGCCTGGACAAATTTGCCATGGTCAAGGCACATTTTCTGGACCTATAGCTGTTAGCAGTTTTGTATTTCTCTCTTTCTAAGTTTCAGTATTAAATCATGTGTCACTCAGCTTCATAGTTCAAGGACATTTTCCACTGTAAATTACTTATGTTTGCCAGGATTAATTTTCAGAGTAGACAGATTGTATAAGATTGTGTCTTTAATATCATAAATGTAAATTACTCGTTCTGAGGTAAATGGAATAATGTGAAATGTGCTTTTTGAAATGTCTTGCAAAACTATTCCTTTAAATATTGCTATTTGAGGTATTAATACCTTCTCAGTTTTCTAATATTTTACCATGACATTTGATTGCAGTACAATTACCAATGGTAACCTTTAACAAATAAATTCCTAAAGTGTTTTGTCCCCAAATATTATTTCTTAATATCTTTTTAACTATTATTTTTAATGTTAACATTTCTTTCTTTCTTTCTTTCTTTCTTTCTTTCTTTCTTTCTTTCTTTCTTTCTTTATTTATTTATTTATTTATTTAATTATTTATTTATTTTTGCTGTTAGACTTATTGTTACATGTTGATTACCACTGGTAAATTAATAATAGAAGGGAGGTCAGATCATTAAAAATTGTTTATAAAAAGAATATGGGATTTTTCTATCAGTGGTAGTATAATCTCCAAAATGGCCTATATTAATCAGCTTGACATTTGCAGTATACCTTGTGTTGTTTATTGGGGCTGGAACAGTGGAATGATCAAGGATCTGTCCAATGTGCTCTGACAGCTGGTTGTGGTCGACTTCTTGTGGTCAAGCCCTATTGAGTATGAAAGCACATGGAGACTTTATGCTTTTCATGGAATTTTGTGTCTGTGTCTTGGAAGTTGCATGTATCCTGGTGAATTAATCATTGACAAGAACATTTGCCATTCCATCAGTGGTGGGATGAGAGATGAGAGATGATGTCACTGGCCAAGACACAGTTGACTCTGGGATTTGAGAATGTAATAAATGAATCTAGAAACAAGGTCTTCAGAAGAGGAGGGCCTGGGGATCACCATGCGCCAAAGAGAGGAAGAAAGAGGGAGCGAGTGGGTCTTGAATAGAGTGAGGGGCTGATGGCTTGTCCTTTGAGTCCTGACCTTTGTCCTGTTCAGAGGGGCTTGTGTTCTCTGGCTCCTCTTATGACAATCGCCATGGGAGCAGCAGTCTTGTACAAGAATGGACTCCATCCTCCTTCCTTCCAAATGTCCTCTTGTGTTAGCTCACTAAACGAATAATACCAGTCATTGTGAATGCTCAAGTCATTGATTTCTTAGTGAATTATTAGGTTCTAATATTGTTACCAGAGGTTTTTTATGGGTAGTGTTCTGCAGTTGAAGAACACTGGGGTTAAACATAAGTGAACAAGGCATTCCATGTGTTTGCCTTTTCATTCAAGTGAAAGTACCTTGTTTAATATATATAATTATTTTTTTTTACTCACAACAGTACACATACAAAAAAAGGGGTAGGTGAGGCCACTGCAAGACATAGCACTCCATTTCCGCAAGTTCCAATGTGAACTGAATGCCAGGCCATTGAGATTAAGTTAATGTGCATATGCTGTGCTATTTGAGCCACTCATAGAAGAATGTAGATCAAATAACCAGGCATGCAACACGAAACGTTTTGTAAAGAAATAATCTGTATACAATTTCATGCGTTTAACCTGTGCTCAGAATTGTATGGCACGTTCTAAGAAACGGCTGCTTCCACCTTTAGTTTCTATGGAATTGTGCATGTAGTTTTAACTCTTAAATTAAATGCTCACTAAATTAACAACAAACAGTTCAGTTAAAAACAACAACAGACTAAATTACACAGAGTGTAGACCCACGTAAGGTTTTGCAAGGATAGAGATTTAAAAAGCATTCCTTTCAGAGTTGAAGAGCATAATGGATATGAGTCACTTCCTTGAACATGTGAGCTAGGGTTGGATGCCAAGCACATGCTCATGTATAAGACTGGTTCTAAACAGGCAATTTTTTTCTGGAACAAGTAACAAATTAATGAGGATCAGCCTGAAAATATCTGTTTTTGTTCTGTTTTTAGTACCAATATTGTAACAGCACTGTGCCAATTAACTAAAAACATAAGATAAGAGAAATAAGCTTGGGACTGTAGTGTCATTGATTTGATCCCCTTAAATGACAGGAAATATTTGGCAGTGGGGGGAATGAAGGAACAGTGCTGTCTCCTCCCTCAGTATACACGACTAACCCCCAACTGCTCCCTGAGTGCTCGGATGGCTGCCAGCTGCTTTGTGTGTGTGTGTGTGTGTGTGTGTGGGTGTGAGTGTGTGACTTTAATTATGTTCTTTTATTTTGTTCAGATCTATATTGGCAGATTCAGATCAAATATTCACTTCTCCTTCTGGAGAAGAGAATGTAATTTACCTTTAGGGAACAAAACTGGAATTTAAAACCATTGCTCTACCTTTAAAGGTACATTTACACTGTTTGTACTTTTAGTGACCCACTGTATCTTTATATATATTGACTATAAATGTACGGTTATAATTGCCAGTCCAAACATGGGGACATATACCATTGTGTGTGATATCATCTGTCTTTTGTCTCTTTGTTGTACTAAAGCTTTTCAGCAGGCAAGAGTGTAGACATTCTGAAAATAAAAAGTTCCTTTATTATAGACTATATATCAAAGTTTGTGGACACTGCTGCTTTAAGATATCCATTGCTGACACAAGAGCTCAATTACAGACACACACACTCACACACAAACACGGAAAAAATCTTGGTTTAAAAAAACCTTGTTTAATCTCCATAGAAAAGTAGAATGTGATGCTCTGGAGTAGTTGCACATTAGACCAAAGTATAGCATTGAGTGTTGGCTAGAGGGGTTTAAATCTTCCCAATTTGTGCTGTTGAGCAGGAAATCTGTGATCTCTCGGGCTACATACACTATACATAGTGTGTAATCAAATCAATCCAATATTAGTATCAGACCTCAGGTTTGTTTCTGTGTTTTAATGTAATCAGATCCTCACAGCAAATTTCTTATATTAAGTATAAAGCTTTCTGAAAATAGAGGTTTTTTTATATATGCAAAGCATGGCAAACTCCCACTAATGCCTTTGATTTAAGACTAAATGAAAGGTTAAAATGTTATCACATACCTATGGATGCATTGTGTATGCTGAACAACAGTTGACAGAAATTCAGTTCTTCTCAATGATTTAAACAGATTTTGCTCAGATACATAGGATGTGCATTTCGAAATATTGCCTATAATGAACAGTATTATTGAGTATGTTATTTTTCAGAACTCTTGTATGTTGTAGTGGTCTACATACCCTACCTTATAGCCATTTTCTGTTTGTGTTAAATTATGTTTATATGACAAAACTGTCAAAAAGAGAATGGCTGTGTTAAGGATATGGCTGGATAGCTGGCAAGCTGTTGTTGCCAATATTATGTCTAACAATATTTAACATTATGTCTCTTCTTTCCCATGACCAAGTGCTTGTGTGAAGCCCTCACATTTGCCCCAGTTTGCTCAAAGTCACATTTGTTTAATTTCCACTTCTCACTGTTTGGGTTAGGGATTGCATTTATTTGATGGCTTCAGTGAGTAGTCAGGGATTCTGATTAACATGAGCTGGTATAGAGCCTTTGCAACTTTCAGGAGATGGTATTCTGTCCTTTAATTATACAGTAATATATATATATATATATATATATATATATACTTTTTAGGGTTTTTTTTTCTTGTTGATTGGTAACACTGCAGTGGAAATTAAATAATGTTTAAATGTCTTTAATAAAGTAATGTATCAAAGTGCAGCATTATAATGAATAATCTGGACTTGAAAGGTGTATTCAATGTTTAATATTTATTTCATCATTAGCGACACAGA
Source organism: Hoplias malabaricus (assembly GCF_029633855.1). Taxonomy (NCBI): domain Eukaryota; kingdom Metazoa; phylum Chordata; class Actinopteri; order Characiformes; family Erythrinidae; genus Hoplias; species Hoplias malabaricus. The sequence goes on along the minus strand of NC_089811.1, from coordinate 25,614,061 downwards.
CAAAGACTTTTTACATTCTGACTTTGGTAAAACAGAAGTAAATCCAAACAATAACTAGTTGCTTCAAATATGTACTGCATACAGATTTTGTAAATACAATATATGCCAAAATGTACCACCAACCTGTTTCTCCGTCAGTGTATTTGTAAAGCTTTTTGAATGTACTGTGCAACATAGCTTTTAGAGGTATTAATAGCTTTAGACACTTGGCTCTTATTATTACCATTGTAACTTTCATCAAGCCACATTGAATGATATTAAACATTTAATCATTTTGAAAATATGAAACTGGTTGGAATTCCCCTTCCACCAAAAGCCACATTTTGCTTAGATGCACAATGCAGTGCAATGCAGACACTAAATTCAAATGTCAACAAGTTGGTGGGCCAACTGTTTATCCAACACTTCCCCTGCAAAAAAAGGGTATTACTTTGTCATTTGTCTCCCTTTGTGGCTGTAACAGCTTCTATTATTCTGAAAAAGCTTTTGCCTCAATGTTAAAACATATCTGTGATCATTTTATTGTATTCAACTACATAAAAATGTAATGATTAATTTTGTATCACAAACACTACTCATGCTAAAGGCATTGGATGAAGGCTCATCATTTCGGAATATGCTCCTCCATTGCTCCTGAATCATGTGGGGCTTTTAACCCCCTTAATAGATGCATCCTATTCTATTGGTGGTGTTTGCTGTGGAGATTATACAAGCTGTGTATGCACAATTGAATGCCTTGGACTACAATGGCTGCACCTTAATTTAGCTGACTGACTAAATACACAAACATTTGGACATAGTACATGTGCACAGATTTTGAGTAGACACTTTCAGGGTATATTTACAGTAAATTGCATGTTGACATGGTATTTTTTTTTATCACATTATATCCACAGTCAATGAAACCAAGAAAAACACTACACCTGATTTCTCTCTCTCTCTCTCTCTCTCTCTCTCTCTCTCTCTCTCACTCACTCACTCTTTCTCTCTGTTTCTCTCTCTTTCGTTTTATCCTGTTTCAAAGATCCTCCTCTTGTGCAATCTTTGTTGCTCACCTCTTCTTTATTAAACACTCAGAGTGTCACATTCCTCCTGCAGTTGTTATGGAGAGAAAGTCTCTGTGAAATATTCTCTTTGCTCAGACTTGGCCTTTGTCTCATTAGAGGACAGGGCTTTCATTTCAGAACCCACTTTTTTTTTTGTCTTGGTTGAGGCTAATGCTGGACCACCAGGCACAGGGCCTTCAGGCCCACACACCATTCAGCACGGCATGCAATTTAGAACACAAAAATCCCTAGATTGTCATTCTGTGAATAAGTATTTTGGACTGCCTCTCTGCCATGAGACAATTGTTGATGCTGATATCACAAACATAGCCAAAAGGAGCATGGTGCCCTTTACGCAGCCTAAAACAGGATTATGATCTTACAGTAGATCTTAATAAGGAGAACAAATGCAAAAAAGAGAGATAAACAAAATACAAAAAGTATTAATGACAGAGGTCCAAGTGTTCAGACTATCAATTTAGGGCTAATCCCTAAGTCCTAAAATGTGTGTTTACCTGAGGAGATTAAGGCCTCAGAGGACACAGATAGTGTTTGTCGTTTCATCTCTTTTACCTCTGTCTGTGCAAATATGAAGAAGTGGCAACTGAGTTTAACAAAATTATTGCTTATTTGGTGCAGAAGAATAGTTAGTTAAACTGAAAAAGTCAGAGACCTGTTTGGGGTTGCTGTGGGACAGGAGCCTGCCAAGTATCATTAGGTGCAAACAAGAACAACAACCTGACATTCAGCGCCACAGTGATGCCCAGAAGAATCTATTTGTGTATATATACTATAAAATATCAACTGTTGCCTTATTTATTTAGTCCTCTTTTCCACTCTTTGTACAGCCTACTGCTCTGATGATGATATTGATTTAAAAATGTTCAGAAAAGAAAGCCACATGTGCTGACAATCCCACAGTTACAAACTATCTGAACAAACATTTGTAAACTCTTGTTTGTTCAATGTTTTTTTGAATGCCATTCATTGGAAGTTTGTCCTTCATTGCAGAAGTAACAGTAACAACTTATCTTGAGGTCGTAAAATTCTCAGTAAAAATGTAGTAACACTATATTGTTATTTAAGTTCTTCCTCTTAAAAATTTATCGACTAATAGCATGTGGTTAATTTATGATTAATAGCCACCTATTTGGAATTAACATATTATTTGTAAGAGAGCTTACAAACATGTTAAACAATGTGCTGAATACCGGCAGGTGCTAGGGAGGTGTTACACTAAATGTTGTATCACTGATGTGCGTATAAGATGGCATTTAGCCCCAACAAATGTCTGGAGCGATGATACTGGTTTGGGATCACTAATGGCACTTCAGCTCATCCAAAAGATATTGGATGATGCACTATCACTCCAGAGGATGCAATTCCATTGCACTACAGTGTGCGGTGAGAGGCTTTATACTGCTTTAAAGCATCCAGGGGAGTGAGCATGGTGAATTTAAGCTTACGTACAACAGTTCCCATTACATGCCATGGTTTTGTATGAAGATTTTTAGCAGCGGTGAATGCACAATTGAACATCTGTGTCTGAGTGCACCTTAAAGTCTAAAGTCATCATATATATATATATATATGTTCATACTTCTAATTTAATTTGTACATTATATGCTGTTGCAAGCCCTGACCATGTTTATGCATTGTGGCAAAGCACAAACCTCAACTATTAAATTTAAACTGTAAGTTTCTACCTCTTGTATATCCCCCATATCTTTCATTATGTGTCACTTTGGGAGAGCGTGGGATTTTGCAGACCTTACAGAACATTGATAGCCATGAGAATGTGAACTGTGCAGGTGTATGAGCACTCTGGGTTTTCTACTCTAACTTCACGAATTATCCACACTCCAACTGCATCTGGGCCAGAGGTCAGTGTAGCTTCTTTGTTCACACTCCATTATACCATTCCAGCATCCTAGAATGAGGTAGTGCAGAAGGGCCAGATGCCAAGACATTAATCTGCCTTTCTTAATTAATATGACATGTTAGTATTGCTCCACATACAAAGAATTACTTGTAACACCACTTCATAGGGGCTGAGCAAGAAAAGGGGACCAAACCTGCTCTTCTCACAAGATAAACTCCATTTGAAGTCAGCATGTTGTACCTTCAGGCTAACAATGAAGGGAGCACCTACCATTTGTAAACAGCCTGGAGATTAGTGGTGGCTCTGGTCCGATTTCAAGGTTCAAAGCTGGAGTTGAAAATCAACATCCACACAAGAGGGATGAAAGAGCTGCTGGGTGCTACCAAAGGGAAGGGTAATCACCTGCCTAACAGCAAAGCTGCTGTCAGATGTGGGCCATGTGGGCTGATTTTTGCCCTGCTGCATGCACTCAGTCAGTCCCACATGATCACACCTGAGCCTTTCAGCAACTCCAACGTCCAGCTGTACGATCACAGACATTGGCAAGGGGGTAAAAGTGAGACATGGTGCTCTGTACCTCTTGAACCTTAAACAGCTGTGAAATGCTGTTACTAGGAGATTATTAATGTTAATACAGATGAGTAATGCTTGTGGAAAATATCCAATAGTGATTCCTTTGACCAATTTTGCATTTGTGATTTAAAATTTAAGGTCCAGGCCTGCTGTGCATGCCATGTCGCACCACATGTGTGTTTAGTTGTTTTTGATTGGTCTATTCTAACTGGTTTATTACAAATTGCAACTGCAATATCCAAAAAATAAAATAAAATAAATAAAACTTCTAATTGTCTAAAGACTAAATGCCAGTATCACAGACATTATTTAAGTGTTGTCTAAAATATTACATTTATTACACTTAATAACACCTTTAAATTTGTCATTGCTTTAGTCAGGATCCTACTTCTTGTTGTTGTTCATCTTATTTTCTTCTTTTTCTCTGGAAATAGTCATTGTGCGGAACAGAATGTAGGTCGTACACACAGCAGGCACGCAGGGTAGATGTTGTTTGTGTGCATCTTGTTTTACCTTGTTTTGGTTGCACATGCACTGAACTTTAAATGCATCATGCAAAGTTACAGCTGAATTTTCTGGTTTATTTTCAAAGCAAATTCTATATTTGCTTTGCATTTTTCACTCTAAACACAAGCAGCACAGCCTCCTTTAGCATCAGTGAAGACATAACTATAAAACAATCATTGTTTGCATTTTTTAAAAACTAAGAGTTTATTAATGATTCTTATTTCATGCTTTTACAGACTCAAAGAAATAAAGCAAAAGACCTTTCTTAGGTGTGAGCAAGCATTGTATAATTCAGAGGACACTGAAAACAACAAAGAAACAACATCAACAACAAAATTAAATTGCTTTCTGATTGACTTGCCATGAAAGAGAGGAAAGATCTATTGCTCGTTGTAGATGCCTTTCCGGCAAGGCTCTTTCAGGTCAGCCTCCCTTTCATATCCTCATCTCTCATTTAGATTCAGAAAACCTCAGCAAACACAACACAGAGCTGCAGCGTTTGATTAATGACTCTTTTATTGACATGTTTCCTTACATGTGGTTTGGCCATTGTATAATATGTGGTTTACTGAAATAGATCTTAGATAGAGCATGCCGTGGCTTCCGTTGGAGCTCTATTTGTGACAATTGTCATAGCCCAATAATAGGGCATCATATCTGAGCCTGTCATTAACATGTTTTTGGCCTTCCAAGTTGAAATAAAAGGCCTCGAAACCAAGCAGTTCATCGTGGTGAGTTTGCAGTTCCCTTTAAGCAATCTGTTTTGATAAAATCCATAAGCGAAAAAGGCTGAGTTTGAAGTGAATAGGACTCTGTTTGAAAGGGCATGGAAGTGAATACCAACAGTCCAAACCCTTGCACAAAGGCACATAAATCTTTGTTTTGGGAATCAACAAAATCCACAAAGAAATTCATTTCGTCAGAGCCTTGCGTGCGCTTTGAACATGTGAGTGTTAGTGGTACAACCCCAATTTTTACATAATAAATTCAAGTTTGCATTTTCTGGAGATTATTTCCTCTAAGTATATTTTCCAGGAAACATAGCAGGTCACATGCATGCACATTGATAACTGCCTCTGCATGCTGGTCATATTACAGAGCCTATACACTGACCATAAGAAATGACAGTCATTCTCTGGAGCAGTGTCAGGAAAAAGGAAGGAGGTCTGATTTTGGGTTCATCTGGGGCTAGACGAACGTGCTCTTCTGAAATATTGGCGCTTAAGGATATGCAAATGCTTGGAAAGCCTTTCATTGTGCTGTCAGATGTGGTATGCATCAAGAGATTCCATTGTTTTGGCTCAGAGCAAACCTTCTGACTGTGACCTTATCATGGTAGGACACTCAGGATAGCACAATCAAAGCCCTGTTTTTTTGTTTACAGGGATTTCACTTCTTTCAAAACTCCAGCAAAATAAACACTTGTCACTCTTTCATAAATGTCAGGTAATGAGCAGGTCAGTAACTCTCTGAGCTAAGACTAATAAAAGCCACCAGCCTGTGTTTCTCTGCCTCAAACCTGGTGACCTGCTGCATGTTTATCATTGACCTGTGCTGATGTGAGCGTGTCCAGGGCTCTGACCTCTGGAGCCTGTGAATGGTCAGGGCTGGTCAAGGCTGTGTCAGGGAGTGCTTAGCTCATACCAAACCTGAGGAATACCTTGCTGCTGACATGGATGTGAAGGATGAATTTTCTATGGCCATAAAACAGCTGCCGTTGACCATGAGTTCTGCACCAGAAGGTGATGGTGGGGAAATGGTGACATGGGAAAATCTTTCCATGGCTGTTGCTTATCTTTGCTTATCTGCGCTTGAGAATTCAGAAGTTTCCCAAGATGAGTGGATGGGAGTATTCTAATCGGTCATTAAGTGACCATGCAGATTCTAGGGGCAGCAAGTGCCACCCTGACCACTACATTTTCAGAGACTAATTTTTTTTTTTTTTTTGGCGGCTGTATTGACTGATATTTTGATGAATATCCAGGTGGGAGGGCACAGGTGTTTGCTGTGCCCAGTGTGGCTGCATTGCACCGTGTGGCTTTCACCACATCACTGGCAGTGCACAGCCCTGCTCGAGCGTTGAGCCATTGTTTGACTTGGCAGAGATTAGTGCCTCCCTGGGGCCACTCTACAAAGAAGTCACTGTTATTCACAGGAGTGCTTATTGTTGAAAAATTACCCATCGGGGGAAAAAAAACACATAATATGGTGAAATGCTGCATGCATTTTTTTGAGCTAATGACAGCTGCTTAGCTGGGTCAATCACTGTAAAATGGCCTCTGGAGGGCACTTCTGCCAATTCACTTATTTCCAAGAGAACAATGTAAAACAGTGAGCAGTTTAAGCCCCTTAGTTAATTTAGTGATGGCTCATTTTGGATCTCTGTTTGAACCTGAGGGGTTTCCATTCACCTATTTTATGGAGGTTTTTAATGCTCACAAAATATAGATGGAAAACACAGAAAATCCTGTACCTAAATTTGGCAGAAATATTCATACATTTGGATTAAATGAAATGATTGGTTTATCAGTTTATAAGAAAACACTGATTAATCTGCATTTTCTGTCATAAATGTGCTTTGTGTGTGATTTGTGAATGAATCAAATAAATCTCTGCTTTAAATACAAATTAATACATCTTCTTACAACCTTTAATGACGTTTTAGTTTGGTGCTGAGGAAGTTTTCTTTATGAACCGTTGGAATGATGAAGCTGCATGCTGCTTTTTTAGCTTTTTATTATACCAGGAATAATAGTCACACCATGCCCTAGGTGAGGCATTCACACTAGTTGGGTGAAGGTTTCTGCCTGATGTACAATTTTGCCCTTCTACAATGAGTTTAAACAAAGATCAAAGTAGTGTCTGCTTGTGGTTCAAATGGCTGATAACTGTGGCATCTATCATCTAAACCTCATCTAAACAGGAAAAGAATCTCGCACCAATAAGCCACAGAGACTTCAGTGTTCATTCCATTTTCTTTTTTTTCAGCCCCACAAAAGACTTTAATTTTTCTTCGTTGTCAGCATCACAGGGCTTCTGGTTTTTAAAAGTGTCAAGATCAAAAGGTATCTTTTAGAATACATGCTTTCTCTTATTGCTAAGGAGGCCATACGCTTTTAATGTTGCGAAGCAATTACAGTAATTAAGAACAAGCCTTACAAGCCTTAGATCTCTGCAGAGTCTTTGATGAGTTAACCACAAACACAAAAAAACCCCAACCCTGAGCTGACGATAAAGAGGTCTGCATATAAAAATATGAACCTCTTATGATGGGTAAATGGAAAGCCAGAGTCCAGCGTCGTCTTATCTTTTCAAAGACTGAGGGATTGAGCAAATTATAGGGAGGGTTTCTGAAGCATATGTTTACTGAGCGAGAGAGAGAGAGAGAGAGAGAGAGAGAGAGAGGGAGAGAGAGAGAGAGAGAGAGAGAGAGAGAGAGAGCTCTATGGTTTAGCAAAGTTTTCAGGCAGTCTTTGAGCTGATTATTCCAGTTTCCAGTCCCACAGTTCTGTACAGATTTCACAGTTATTAATCAACATGATCATGAGCTCAGGACAGTTTTATATCATGTGCTGACTATTTCATGACTAACATGCAGAGAATTGGACATTTCAAATTGTAATATAGTAAATATACAAGAAAATGTGCTCACTAATACACTAAATATCCAAGCTTTGCAATATTTAAGACCCTTTGCTGAAACAGATGTTCAGCAGTGAACACACCTCTTGTATAATTATAGAAAGCATTGTTACTAAAATTGTACATTTTGGCGCTGCGGCATATAGCCATGTCCAAGGTTAAGTGTTGGCTGCATATGCATTGGACAGTGGAGCACTGGTGGTGGTAATCCAATAGAATACTACTCCAAAATATGGGTGATTCATTACCCATGTGTCTTGTTTTTAAAATTAAATAGATTACTGTGATGAATATAAACAAGCATAATGCTTTGAAGGCAAATTGGATGCCTTTTTTTTGGCAAGCCAATGTACTAACAACACAATAATTAAATATCTGTTTACACAAGAAATATTCTCTGGCCAAGAAAAATGGAAAGGTGTTGGCTGAATTGACAGGTGTGCGTGTGTGATACCACACCTCATAACAAGCTTTTCAGTGAGCACAACGACTTCCAGGCCATGTGTTCCAACACATCAGCACATTACTTATGACACTGCGAGTCACTGGCTGTCCTGTTCAAGTGCTGCCTCAGTGCCTTGGGCCTTGGCGGGCTCGCCACTCTTCTCCTCCAGCCTGGGCCACTCTGAAAGCTGGCCGAGCTGACCCTGGCCCCTGGGCATTGTTTGCAGAGCTTGGTATTCCCCTCGCAGCATGCTCCAGCCACTGAAGGATAGGCTTTCAGGACTGCGTCCCACCGCCTGTCCGATTTAAGCTCTCGTCTCTCTCGCTCTCTCTCTCTCTCTCTCTCTCTCTCTCTCTCTCTCTCTCTCTCTCTCTCTCTCTCACTCTCTCTCTCTGTCTGTCTCTCTCTTTCTCTCTCTCTTGCTCTTGCTCTCACTTCACTTCATTTCACCCTGTTCTCCCAGTTCTAACCTAGAAGCTCTTTCCCTTTAACATGAGCAATAATTCTTAAAGAAAAGGGCCTTTTCTATTTAATAGCCCTAAGCTTTTTTAGCTGTACCTTCTATGTTTTGTCATCTAACAGCACTGTCTCTTCTTTTTTTTCCCTAACGTGCACATACCTTTTTCTCTCATTAGCCCAGAACAGCACAGTGCATGTCAAGTGTCATCATTTAAGAAAGGCCGATTGAATTGGAGGCCCGCTGTGGGCTACAGTGCCCTGGCTTTGTTTGAGGTAAACAGTCAAAAGCTGTCAATCATGGCAAGGTCTAAGTCTACTGAAGAGCACCAAGAGAATGGCCTCATAATAGCAGGCTTATTAGGATAATCCTCCAGCGTCACATAGTGATACATATTGATTTATGGTCTGTTTTTTCTTGTTCCAGTGGACCTAGAGCCCTCAAAATAGTAATGTGTGGTTGACATGACTTGTCAGGTTTACATAGTTGTTAAGAGAGGTACGTGCTTAATTAGGATTCTGTTACTGGAGCAATATACGGAGCTAGTTTACTGACAGTATTTCATGTTTTGGAGGACTAATCTAATTAGCAGAACCACTGCCAATATTTAAGTTAAAAATAAAATAAAACCTAACTGAAGCTGAAATTGAAACAATGAATGACCTCCAGATATCACCAAAATTGTTGATTTGCTTTGGGCTTTAAGGCAAATATTTTAAGGCGGATGTATTTTTTTACACTGGTTACAAATCAAGAAGTGCTGTTTTATTGAATATGATTTGGTCATAGGCATAAGGCCACACGCTGAGTTCTAAAGATAATCACTGTCCTGGTGATATTCAGTATTCTACAAATACCATTAATATTTAATAATACAGTAATAGATGACAGCCGATTGTGAATGGTTTGTATGATAAATTCTTTAGTTTGCTCACCCACACAAACATATCTGCAACTTCACTGTTGCCAAGAAAGACAAACTTTTCCCTGCCAATAAATGGCTACTTTGTCCAGGCCAGCTACTTTGTATTATGTATATTTTTCTGCAAAAAATGTACATGCCCAAAGCCCAAAGAACACTCCTGCAAAGCACCATGATACACACAGAGTTAAAAGCCCCAGTGTTGTTATTCTCTGTAGCAGTACTCATGGAATTTCTCTTGTTCAGTCAAATCATGTGAGAATTCTCATAAATATAAAGTTAGTATCTGGAAGAATCTACTTTCATTCATTCATTTTCTGTAGCCGCTTTATCCTGTTCAGGGTCCCAGTGAGTCTGGAGTCTACTTGAATCACTGCATGCTAGGAAGGAAAACAATCTGAGCAAGGCACCAGTTCATCACAGGGCATCACATACTTCTCCAGTCACTTACACACAATCACATACATGTGGACAATTCTTCTACCAACATGAGGAAATCAAAGAATACGGAGGAAACCCACACAGAAACTGAGAAAAAAAAAACTGTTTCACAGAGAGTGACCTGAGTCAAGGGTCAAACTCAAAACTCTGTAGCTGTGACCTGTAGCTGTGTTGCAGCAACACTTCCTAAAGAGGCACCACTCTGCCTAGTCAGAACTAACTGTTACTGAGGTACATTTGTAAATCATGCATTATTAAGTATTACTCAACTTTAATTAAAATAAATATCATCAGCCTTGCTGTAAACTCAGCAGGGAGTGATACAGCCAAGCTCGTTTTTACTGGTTAGGGCTCTGGGCATAACCCAAAATGTCCATTATTTCTTTTCCAAAAGGGTTTTGCCCCTGAGATGTAATATTGGAGTTATTTTTAGTGAATACAGACACAGAGAGGCAGCAGAACAGAGCGCAGCACATGCAGAGCATCATAGGCACAAAAGCAATGCCTTCTCTGCCATCAGCTCTGCAGGGTCTGAGCAGTGTTTGTTGTCCCAATCTGAGGTCTGAGCCCTGGCCTGCTTTGTGTCAACACAAGCTGCTGCTTCTGTTGATTCAAGCGTCTCCCAGGTTGTGAAAGTGCATGGAAAAGGGGGAGATACCTGCCTCAGTGGCTCTAATAATATTTCTGTGGCAGTGGGTTTTTTGTTGCTGTTTATTTCCTTGTTTTTCTTTTTTTTTTTGCATGACTTCACATAAAGAATACAAAGCAACCTTTTTTCTTCTCCTTTGAACATATGAGAGAACTCTATAGTGCAACTGTCATTTTATCAATCCTGAATCATTACATTTCACTAACAGCAACCGTTCCCATGGACACAGAGTACACAGGCAAAGTTTTATCAATGAAGATCTTCTAAAGCTGGGGGCTCGCAGGTTAACCGTTTAAAATGTAACTAAGTTCTACATAGTTCAGGTGGTGGGGATCTGGCAGTACTATGCAAAACTATTTATATTTGCACTGAGTGTGTTTTTACTGTTGGAAGAACACATGTGTTGATGCTCCACTCTAACCATTTCTCAATTCTGTATGAATTTAGCATTAATTTAAGTCTTGATACGATGAATAGACATACTTTGCTGCTTGATTTCCCCTTTTTAAAAGTATATGCAATAAGCATTAAAAATATATATAGTTATTGTTACAGGTTATTTACTAAAACTGCCCGTCTAGAAACTCACTGGTCCAGCCCCTTTTTCCAGATCTGTATATTTCAGCTTTCTAACTGGATTGCTTCCTATCCAGCCTGCACTTAATGTACTTACAGCGGAGAGTTGAGCTTTTGAATGTGACCTCTGGTAAATAAAGCAAACATACGTTTAAAGTCGGTAAGCAAATCTGCATAAGCGGGTGAAAGTATTTCACATTCCCACCACGAGTTTGCGTAAGCCCCTTAATGAGATGTGCTGTGCTGTATGCTGTGTGCTCGGGTGGGCAGCTGCCTTCTTGACTGCTCCACTCACTCATACCAGGAGATTAGTGAAGTGCACCGAGGCCTTGACCCCAGGACTTTGTAGCAGTGAACATGCGGCAGCAGGTACAGCGTTCCGGCCACACTCAGCATCAATCTGGGCAGGAGAGTCCTTTTGTGCTCCACCACCATCAGACCCCGTCAGGAATGTGAGGGCTAATCTTCAGGTGCTGGAGAAAATTCCACTCTTCTCCACAAAAGCATACACAGCCTAGAGTATTGTGGAAGAGATGTATGTTCTCTCATGCTAACAAAGCTACAGTGAGACATGTATTTTGGCTATGCTCACCTTGCAGTGACTTAATGTTTGTTTATGATCAGATTCAGTTTTCCAGTCTTGATGGTTCACATTCATGTTTTTGCACTCAAATGACTCACATCTATGGTGGCCCAGGATGTAAAACAAAAAACACAACAGCATTTAGCAAACAAACCAAAGGCACACAAGCAAAGTACACACACACACACACACACAATAAGAGAGTAACACATTATGGGAGAACTCAAAAACAGAGAATACAAGGCATTGGAAGAGAACACAGCAACACAATAAATATTCAATGAAATATTCTAAGACCTAAAGCCTTTCCTACTGTGGGAAAATAAATCTCCCAATATAAACAATGAGTAGTGTTCTACCCTCCCACTTGAATTCAAAATAGGAAGTTTTGGAAGTGCTATGCAGATGCAGATTTGAAAATGTATATTTATATAATGTTTTAATAAAAAATAAAATATACCAGGCTGATATATACCACCCATATTCCCCTACCTCCCCTCTGATCTGTTATATGAATGTCGCTGTAAGTATGTTATTTTTCTGCCTGTCTATGCTTAGACTAAAGGCACCACCACATCATTAGCAGCATCTGTGACAGTGCTGGATTAAATGCCTTGCCCCACAAACAAGGCAGTTCTGGCACTAAAACTAGCAAGTTACCGAGGCACTTTCACCACTACGATACCTGACCCAACATTGTAATGTGCCAATTACCAAGGCACAGGTGCAATGTGGTTCACTTTGACTGCAGTGTAAAGTATACAGGTCACTTATAATTGCAAATGTGAACTGATAAGGCAGAAATATTTGATGTGATAAAAACAATACCCTTTAGTGGTGAGAATATGGCAACATACTGCAGGCAATTCACAGTTGATTTTGCTAAATGAATTGGCTTACGAGACTCTATCCAATTTCGTGTTGTTTTTACTACAGCTTGCTCATGTTTTTACACGAGTGTGGGAGGGATCCTGTTCAGCATAATAGGCTGTTGTTCACTTGTACACCAGGGTTCTTCACTTCAAATGTCAACGGTCATATGTTTGACTTATCTTACACTTAGCCAGCTGTTCCAGGAAGTAAATGAATTGAGCAAATGTCTACATTTTGGCTTTTCAGCCTTGTTTATTCTGGGTCAGTAGCTCATTTATGAAGCATGAACAGAACATAAAACCTCAATCAGTGCAATAGCTGAGATAAAAAAAAACAAAACCATTTTATCTGTATTCTCAGTTTTAAAGGGGTCCGTCATTCATTCCATTCTGGCCATGGTCATATCTGTTGTTAGACACTGTCTGTGGCAGAGGAACAAGGATGAGTAAACGGTGTTTGTGACTCATGTGGCTTTGTGAAATGCTCCGTTCTTTCCCTTATCTCCCTTGGTTTCTTTGAAAATCTTTCTATGTGCGTGTGTTTGTACTGTATTTATAGCAGAACATCTGCAGCAGGCTTGTCCCCCACCCTCCTCAATCACCGACTGCCATAGTCCATGCCAGGGACTTGGCTGGAGGATCTCTTCAGGTTTAGGCCTTAATAGGCCCTGCAGAAAGAACCTCAAAGCTAGTATCATTATTTTCCAATAAATATATCCAAATTTACATTCCATTCTGTATCATCCTTTTAAACTTTGAATTTGACACCCATGCACTGTATAAAAAAATCACATAAAAAAATATATCTGCGTGGGTGGACTTCTAACATTTTGAAGATGACTCCAAGGTGGAATGTAAACTAAACTCTCCAGCCGTAAGACTTAACCCTGTCTTTGCTGGACGTTGTGGTAATGGAAACTGTTCATACTTTGATTTGTATCAAATGTGCTCAAATAGAAATGTTTGTTCCTTTGTTTTTAATATTTGTGTAAGAATACAAGTAGAGGATGCATCATATGATTGCTAATATTACACACAAAAAAAGTTAATGAACCATTTTTAATACAGTTCATGAATTGATATGATGTGTTTGAATTTCTGTAATGAATTTAGCAGCTCTTCTGCACTGCTATTGGTCACATGTTATTGGCTTTAGTAGTTACAGTTACAACTGAAACATAGGAACAGAATAAAGAAATGCTTTAGAGCTTAAAAAGGTAAACGCCTCAGATAATTTACCACTTCACCAGCGTAATTGCCAATTGCATTTTCAGTGCGAGACAGAAAGTTGCTTTATTTAGAATGAGACATACCTATGGCATTCTTAAGATTACCTCTAATCCACACATCCCACTGGCCAGCTCCACCCTAAACATAGCATTTCCTCACATACCACATCACGTTTTGCTCACATGTTATACAGCTGCCTTGCTGTTGTATGAAGTCTCACTCTCTATGACTCATGGATGGTTATTTAGCAAGTGCTGGCTCCTGAGCCCTGAATCCTGCTGTGGACCATATAGGAGTAACCTATCTCTCCTGCCTTTCCCTCCTTTCCCCAATCTAATCTCAGTTTCTGGCCTGGTACTTGGCCCTGGCCTGGTCACTTGCCCTTACATCAACTGATACACATGTGGTCAGTATCAGGAAGTAGCTGATAGAACTTAGGCGTTATTTCTCACTGCGGGGCATTAGGTAAGACGAGTGGAATCCACGGCCATTACCTCAGTCATGCTTGACTTAGCGACGCATGCCCCAAAGGCACCTTTTTTGGGCAAATGGCTCATGTCTTCATTGCAGCATTGAAAAAGAGGCATTAAACATTGACATGCGGTTTGTAAATCCCAAGTGGGAGTGAGGCTTGGCAGTGGTTTTAGGGCTTTGGTTACAGTAGAGTGGTAGGTAAACAAGTCAGTTCATGGGCCCATTACGAGTGCCACCTCCTTATTAATGAATAAAGCCGGCCGGAGGGATTTTCTCTCTGGTGCAGTAGTTCACAAAGTTTGCACAGGCACCCTGGAGGTGCTAGCGCACAGGACACACTGAAAATGTTTTGAAAAGTACACAAAGAAAGTTAAACCTAAACGTAGCCATGGCTTTGATTTTCTGGATTAATGTATATGTAAACAACAATCTTCCAACATCTAGTGTAAATCCTTCCCAGTCAAGAGCCTTTCACTGTAGCAAAGGGGGACAAATTCAATATTAACCATCTTCCTAAACATTGGATAGGTATGTGTCTACACATTTTTGGACTTGTAGGGTCAGATGCATCATGCGACCGCAATAAGAACACAACATAGCCTCTTCACACATGTACACTAACCCAGATAAGTTGTGAACGCAAACACCGGCAACATTTGTCCTGGACATTACACTGACTTTATCCCACTAGCTCCCTAGTAAAGACTATGAATAAAGTCAGCACATATGTGAATGGAGCTACTGATGTTTAGGAATATTTCCTGCACTTCGAGAGCACATCTGACGTAGTAGACCTCCCGCTGTGCATTGCAAGTGTGGAAGGACCACTCTGGGACATTTCCAGACCTGATACACTAGACTATTTATAGAGATTCTCCAGATTTTATGAGTAAAAGTGGTTTATGTATCCAAAATTAATGTCCTATTTACTAATAATGCAAGTTATTCCACTAACTGCTCATGAGGTAGAGGGTTTAAACAACAAAACTGCCACAAAACAGAAACAGCAACAGAAGTTTAGGTTAAGATATTCAACGGAACACACAATAATATGTTGTACTGAAATCTCTATTCATTCCAAACATTTTGCATGGCCCTCCCTCAAAGCCTATACTTCAGAAAAAATAACAAAAAACAGGTACTGCACAGGTACTCTTGCTCACCAAAGATTAAAAACAATTTAAATGTACAATCAAAGAAGAAAATTAGTCTTAGGTTTTAATTGTATATGTGAACATTTACACCACATTTAGACTTTTTTCTGAGTATGCACCTTTACATTCTTGTGTGTTTGCTCAATATCATTACATTCAAAAATCAGTGCTAGCGCTAAAAATGGTTAATGTACCCAGCTGTCGTTCTTAAACCATCTTAATGGTATAAGTCTGTTATTTGGTTGTTGCGGTCACACAGGTCCAAGGTCCTGGGGTTGTGGTTTCAAACCCTCAGGTGACTGACTGTGAGGAGTTTGGTGTGTTCTCCCTGTGTCTGCACAGGTTTCATCTGGGTGCTCCGGTTTCCTCCCAGTCCAACAACAGATGTTGGCAGACAAATTAGCCATGCAAAAGAACCCATAGTTGTGTGTGAGTCACTGTGTGAGTGTGCAGCGCACTGTGATGGACTGGCACATTGTTCAGGTGTGCCTGCCTTGCACCCATAGGCATAACATGTGGGCACAATGTACTGCACATGAAACTGTTGCAAGAGGCTGACTACATTGGGCACAGAATCTAATTATCCAACCCATCATCTAACGTTGATCACACATGCAATAATTTTCAGTAACATTAACTTTCTTATTTCCTTAGCTTTGCTGTAGTTCTGGACCTCAGGGTATTCTCCATTTTCCCCACTTAAACTGTTACCTGTGCTGCGGTACCTGGCACAGCTCTCAAGAATGTTCAGCATGCACCTGAATATGTCAACAATCAAAGTATTTATAGGAGTATAAATCTCACACACACACACACTCACACACTAAGCTCCGTAATATAACAGAGTCTTTTGTTGTGTGCACGGTGCTGGTGGTAGATTGTGGGCCCCATTCCAGTGCTGCATAGTGCTCTATGAAGCCTGCCTTTGAGTGTGGAAAAAACTTAAGATCCTATCGCATTCTGGGCATCCTCATCATCAGAGTCATCAGAGAATCACACACTGTGTGTGGCGCTCATCCCCTCCTCAACTCAAGGCCCTGTGAAATTCATTTGAATCAAGTGATAACCACAGACTTTGACTCATGTTGTGGACCCCCAGGGAAGGCCTGGAGTCCGACAGCCATCTCACCCTGCAGCCAGCCCCACTCTTTGATTCCGCATCTTTCACTAAGACTGAAACAAGGGCTGCCCAGTAAACATCTGCATACGCCCTGCGTGGACATCTATCTCTGTGTACAACATCAGATAAAGCCCAGAAAGTAAACGTTCTCTAGGCAAAGTGTTCATTTTCCCAATCCAAACCGTGAATCCTTCTTTTTTTTCCAGTCAGTCCTTTCAGCATTGTGTGCTGGTACGTGCCGATCTTCACATTTTGCTGGTAACCTTGCACGACACAGTCACAGTGATACTAATATCTAGACTTTTAAATCTGTTTAATTTTTACATTTTCCACAATTTAACATGGTTCATCATAACAGATTCTCAGAGGTGACTACATGAAAACAGGCCTAGAGTAAATTGAACTTTGTAGTAAATTTAATGTTGGTATTTTATAAAACACCTAACACAATTTTAAAGATAATATGACATTTTTCAGACTGTGGTCGAAGCTCTAATCAATCCCACTTACCACCTTCAGGATTAACTGACTAGATGAATAATACATGTTAGACTGATAGGAAAGTAAACCTCCAGGGCAGGGTTGGTGTTCAGAAAGGCACATCATATCTGATTTAACAAGTTGTAAATCACTTTGGGGATCAGGCAGGTGTAGGCTACAACTGTAAACTGAAATGACCCAAAACTTCAAGATTTGAATCAAATAAAGTATACTTTGTTTTCAGCTATTATTTTTCTTGATTGATTGGTGTGTGAATATTCACACATAACGGTCACTCCCAGTTATATTCTTTTCTGCATTGTTATTTTTAAAAGGGTATGATTTCCTATGATAATGATTATGAATAATTTATGAATAACATGATAAAAAATAAATATAAAACACACTAAAGTAATGCTTGGTACAACACATACTCCTCACCATGTCCACTGTTAAGCTAGTGCCTTGACGATTCATGGTTTTCATTCAGTTCAAATCAGTCAACACACCATTTATTATTCACAGTTCTGGCCTTTCTCTGAGAGAGATATTAGAATGGCTGGAACCCTCTCATGAGGTCATTCAGTTCAGGAAGTCAATGGAATGACCACCACGGTTGGTCACATGTTGACTTTAAGGGCTGACACGTTTTGATAATTTAGGCAGTGCATTCCTACCATGCCTCTATCATTAAAAAAAAAAAAAAAAAAAACAAGAAAAGAAAAGAAATTCTACCTCATTCTCGATCTCCTTTACTCAGTCAACCTTTTCTTCACATACACGGGAAGCTTCTCCCTCAAAGTCAATGAAGTTGACAACCATGTGATCAGGTTGCCTCTTTCTTTGTGTCTTTGTCTCAGGGCTCCTTTTAATCAGGAGGCGTGTTACCCCGAAGCGACATCCCATTACTCTTTCCACTGCCCTTCTCTCTTACATGTCTTACCTGACATCAATTTCTCTGCACAAAGAACTTATTTTTCTCATTTATGATGGAGTTTGCAGCATCTTGAGACACCCTCCTCCTCCTCCACCCCAGTCAGCATCTCTGATTTGGCCATTGAAAAAGAACCAAAACAAAAAAGCCCCTTAAAGACGGAACAATAAGAACAATGAAGCACCTGAAAAATAATGAGGAGTGACGTTGGCCCTGATGCACAGCACAAGAACGCTGATGGTTCACTTTAAAGTGGTCTGAGATGAATCTGTAACCACACCTGAAATCCCCCTGAATGGAATTCCCCCACACACACACTCAAACACGTGTAAATAAATAAGCTCTTATATTCAGTTTTGCCCAGTGCTGGAAGATCAGAGAGCCAATGAGCTTTGTAATTGAACTTGAGTCCACAGCAGAAGAGCGGCTTCATTCACCCCCCTGTCTTTGTCATCATCTCCGTCAGCGGTTTCAGCCTCTGCATGCACCACGTCACATGAATGAGCAGAAACTCTGGCTGCTTGAACAATAGGCCAGCTGTTTACCCTCTTCTACTTTTAACTCTGGCAAGAATACCAAACATTACTCATCTGAGTTTCTGGTCTAAAGGTTAAAGTAATCTCACCGTTTGTAGTATTTACATGAACTGGCCTTGTTTCTGACTGGCCCATTTGCCAGGCCAAGGCCAAGCACCATTAGATGTTCCATTTTATTACACCACACAGAGGATATTGACATAGGTGTCAACCTCCAGAGAGGGGATTTCTAAACTAGAGATCATGACCCCACATAGTGTCACTTGATTCACAAATCAGGGAATCTGGAGCTGACGACCTCCACTTGCATTGAACGTTGCTTGGTTTTTACTTGCCTCTTATGGTACATACACTCTATAATTACAAATTAGACAACGCTTATAGAATTAAAGAATTCTGCCCAATTATAAATGTTGGCTACTACTGCTCTACTGCTCATCCCACAAATGCATGTTCCTTACAAATGTGGCACCATTTTAAAGGGAAATTAACAGGCTTTCCAACAATATATGGTTTATTGCCAATATGCCAATATGCATTGTTACAACAAAGAAAAACAAAAATGTCCTAACTTTTTGTGCTATGTTTCATTAAAGTGTATGCAAACCCTTGCACTGAGTGTGGCCACAGTGATGCAGGGAGGTAGAGGAGGAACGGCAATATTAGACATCACATTTATTAGCCTGCCCTGTGAAGGACTGGCGTCCCCTCCAGGGTGTATTCCCGCCTTGCGCCCAATGATTCCAGGTAGGCTCTGGACCCCCCGCAACCCTAAATTGGATAAGCGGTTACAGATAATGGATGGATGGATGGATTTATTAGCCTTATGCTAAACATGTACAGCTGTAGCTGAGCAAGGCTCACTCACTTCTCCTTTAAGAGACGGCGAGAGCCTATTTGGTGATGGGCTGACTCTCCTGCACAGAAAACATAGCTCATTTAAAAATGGGGCTTGAAGAGTGTCTTAACTATTTAAAGCACATCACCTCCCACTTTTAGGATTGTACTTGTAAAATAATATTAATTAATAATAAATCCATATGCAAATTGCCTGAAATTTCTTGTTATTCAACATGAAGTAGGGTTTTTAACTTTTGAGGGTTATTTTATTTCTATGGCTTTTTTTTTTTTTTTTTATTGTGGTACATTTTAAACATATTCTATTTATTCATATATTCATATATTTTACCAGTATTTTTTCTATAAACACAGACTTCCAAATATGTGGGAACCTATTTTATGAGTTAACCATATTGGTTGACGCTTATGTGTTAAGTATGTCAGGGATGGCAGGCTGACGTAAATGATTGGAGTTTGGGGCTAACTATGGACTTTCAGTCACAGCAAATCAGTTGCCCCTTTTCATGACACACACTGCACTATCAGCTCTTTCATTGCAGTGACTCCTTCACAGATTCCCTGTGGAGTTAGCCCCTGTCGATCCCAGAGCCCAAGCATGTGCTAGGTAGGGAGTGACACAAACGAAGGCTTTGTGGCCCTCAGTATACCCTAGTACTCCAGGAGTCAGGAGGTCAGCGACGGCGGGAGGGGGAGAGAAGGAGAGAGGGCGTCAGGAGCAAAGGAAAGAGCCACAAACCTTTGGATTGTTTTTCCAACCGGCCAAAGAAAACTCCCATCCCCCTTGAGAATTTCTTTAGACGTGCCAATGTAGAGCACTGTAGAGTTTGTATAATGTGCGATGAGCTCCATAACATCAGGGCCGTTTTTATCTGACCTCACTGATTTGGATCCCTTTGACCTTTGAACAAGGTTTCCTGAAGGATAACACATGCTAAAGTTAGCTAGGCTTAAGCAAACACATCTGTGTAAAGATGCTTGTGCTGCTGCCATGTCCATTTATGTGATTCATTAGATAACACAAGCTACATTTGTGTGTGTGTGTGTGTGTCCTTGTCTGAGCAATATGGATCATCCTCAGTGGTCGGCTACCAAACACTAGTGACCATTATTGGGCTGTGACCTTTCAAACAGCCATTTTAGAAACAGTAACTATGCTGGGAAATGTTAATGTCTACAAATATGTGATAGTGATCTTTAAACAAATGCTTTTACAGCATAATGTATTTACAGCATAGCGTGATTTTACAGCGTGAATAAGTGATTATTAAAGTGATATTTATTGTACATTTGAGTAGTTTATTTCCCAACTTCTCTCTGAATTGTTTATGAGTTCTTTTCTTTGTTGTTCAGACATGATGCTTGAGCTCTGTAGGGTTCTCACGGTGCTCTGTAGCAGAAGCAGTGTTGCAAAGAGTTTACTGTGTGCTTTTTTGCTCATCCAGTGACTGATCTTGATTCAGATATTGCACAATGGATCTGTTTTAAATGACATATATATACTGCTATGCTGCAGATGCTGCCTATGCTTTGAGCTTTAACCCTAAACTTGCAGACAAATGATACATCTATTAACTTTAAAGCTTATTGCTTGATGAATTTTCAGTATATTATATTTATATGATTAGGATAATTAGATGTCCTACAGACTAGTCTGATCTGATAATCCTTAGTTCTACAGAAACTTCCCATTAGTGTTAACAGGAACCAGACGTCTGCAGTGTTAAATGTAACAAAACTGCTGCCTCATGGAAAGTTACTTCCTGAGATGTTTATACTTGTTTACACTGTTGATTGTCTACAATATTTTTGAGATAATATTTCAGCTAAATGATTCTATAAATAATTGTATGGTGGACTGATTTATTCAGTACAAAGCTAAAATTTTTCCATTACATTAGCATTTTCAAAATTACACATAGTAAGTTAGGGAAGCACAGTGGTGCAGCAGGTAGTGTCACAATCACACAGCTTCAGGGACCGGGTGTTTTGGTTTCCTCTCACGGTGCAAAAAAGTGTCCCTTTCTGTGAACGTATGTGTGTCGCTCTGTGAAGGATGGGTGCCCCTTCCAGGGTGTATTCCCGCCTTGCGCCCAGTGATTCCAGGTAGGCTCCGGACCCACCACAACCCTGAACTCGATAAGTGGTTACAGACAATGAATGAATAAATGAAAAATTACACATAAAGTTCTCAGAAGACCTATGGGTGTTCACTTTTCATTTTCCATGATATGTTTAATGCCGATATATTTGTGTTATAGACATCATGACTCCTAGCAGAATTACTTTTATTAAAATCTTCAGTTGTCAAGTTTCTCTACAGTCTGACATTTCTTGTCACTTTCCCCTTTAAACCTCCAAAGCATGTAAATTTTGTGTCAATTAGTTTTGGAGTTTGGAGTTTGGAGAATGAGGAAAGTAAGTCTGGAGCCAACCACATTAACAACAACCATGGTTCTTTATAAGGGGTTAAACATATATTACACATAATGTGCCTACCTAGCTATTAACTATATCACTGCAGAATGACTGTTAGCTTTATTGAAATATTTTGCATTTTCAGTATTATTTGTGTGTGTGTGGAAAAGAAGGTGCAAAGCTTTGAATGATTGGATTAATGAATTTTCTGCTCATTAGGGCTCTCAAATATGCTTTCAAGCTTCTAAAGCCCTTCACAGGAGCCCATAATCCCCTTGTGAGTGTGCACCAGTCAGTCCTGTGTGGACGGAGCCTGGGGTCCTAATGTCAGCCCTGGTTTGAAAGTGAGGTAAACAGGGGCTGAATAATCCCTCTGTTTTAGGCTTGTTTTGATTTTCTCCAGCTCCCCTATAAATACTGTTCAGGGCTTACACATACATTCATACTATAGCTTTGTGTGCACACAATGAACAATGCCTGCCAAGTGCAGGCCCCAAGGCCATGACCACCACACGTGGCTGCTGTGCAGGAGGGAACTATGACTATCAGAGCAGGGTCTTCAGTTTGAGCCATAAATGTCAAAACTCTGTGGTAAAACCTCTCTGATAAGGGTAATTTCTGCCTGCACCCCTTTGGGATTGTAGGACAGCATTAGTGCTAAGAAAATGGAAACTTACATGTACTTGTTCACATCCATGAAACGTTTATATACTAATTTAAATGTATTTATATATTTATATATGTTTGTTTGTAGCAGTTTTACAGGGACTCTGGCATTTAACAGTGAACCTTGGCATACAGTTCTCACAGTTTACTATTTATAACAACTGACAGTCTGGTTAGACTACCTCTCATTTTCACAGGCAGTGACGTATATTAGACTTCTACTTTTTCCCCATAGAATTGGTCCCTCCCTGTCAGACTGATTTTGTTTTCACTTTCTAATTATGTTGGTAATTCATCTGACATGTTTGCCCTTTAATTCAGCACCTGATGTCCTAAGCAGAGAGCTCACTTGCTCTCACTTGATGTTCTGGGAGAGCTCATTTGAATTATCGATATATACTGTAGAGGAAATACAACTGCTAACTGGATAATTTTACATTGGGATTTTTAAGGTTTAAACATGTTTCACAATGAAATAAAAAACAAGGGTTGTTTGGCAATACTTGCAGAGTTTTGGAAGTGATTATATTGAATAATGACATAATATTATGTGTTATTATTTTCATTTCAAAGAAGTAATTAGGCCTTCTCTCAACCCTTTGAAGGCTCTAAGTTGTTTTGCCGCACTGTTGTTATGTTATTTAAGGTGTGCTGAGGGTATTTAGGAAAGTTGAAGCAATGTCCTCATTTTCTATTCTGGATTTCAAAGCACAGCTGGAACTTTATATGCCAAACATATTTGGTAAACAGTTCCA
Source organism: Hoplias malabaricus (assembly GCF_029633855.1). NCBI lineage: Eukaryota > Metazoa > Chordata > Actinopteri > Characiformes > Erythrinidae > Hoplias > Hoplias malabaricus. The sequence continues at coordinate 25,590,841 of NC_089811.1, read as the reverse complement.
GTGTATCGGTTATCTTCCTTTCATGGCTGATTCCTCAATATTATGTTAATGTCATGGAAATGTTGCCATTTTTTAAGGCAGTGTAAAGCACATTCCATATGTTTTTGACATCGTAGCCAAAGCAACTTTGATGAGATTTGTTACCATCAATCTTTTTCACCTTTGTTGACTTAACTCAGCTTTCATATTCAGTACTGTGTGTGTTTTGGCACATGATGATCAGTGGTGTGTGTGTATGTGTGAGTGAGTGCGTGTGTGGCTTCACAAGGTAGCCAGGGGGGAGAACTACGGTGTCATTAACATTCCAGCAGCCATGCCGGCACCGTTAACACTGCACTGCATGATGAGACAGCTCAGCCTTGTATGATTTCTCTCTCTCTCAGAAAACAAATTATACAGTGAAACACACACACATACACACATACATACAAAATTGTCACCCTCCAGTAGTAGTACCAGAGCTGACTCATCCCATTCCTTCTCTCCCTTGATTGAGACGTCCACCCCAAACATGTTATTTCACACAACACTCATATCTCCTGCACTTGGCAGATGTGGGAAGACTAAATTTCAGGCAATTATACTGCCTGTGTCCTTGGGTTAGGTGGCATATTTTGGAAGGCTTGGCTTTGTTTTGCAGCGTTGCACTGGGATCCTGCAGAAACACTGCACTTGCTGGTAGGTGTGCAGGCCTGCTCTCTTGGATTAAGTTATTCCAACATACCAACTTGTTTTCATAGCTCTGCCTCAAGGGTCTAGAAAAGGCATGGTGCACAGATAGGGCTTTCAGGGAACCCATTCTGATGTAATCAGGCCATGTGGCTACATGTTGAAGGGTGGGAATCCTTTTGCCTCACAGCTGACAGGACAGAGCAAATGACACATATTATGAGTATGTTTTGTTCAAACATTTACTGGTATGTCACATCTGCCGTCCTGTGCATTCCGCAGAAACACAGACAGTTTAACTGGAGATAAGATTATTATTTATCTGCTCGCATTCTGTGAGAAAAAACAAGGAAACGTGGCTCCTCCATATTATCATATTGCAGTGATTCCTAATACAGATAAGTGAAATGACATACTTAAACATGTCAACATACTCATATGAGTCAACATGAGCTTAACCACACCCCAAAAAGCATTACAATGCAGAATAAGAATTTATTATGAAGTTACAAAATATTTAAGAAAGCATACTTTCCATTTTTACATAAACTGTACAGAGCTGACATGTTTAACTAACTGACTTTATGACAACAGCTAGAAATAAGTTTTATTAAATAGAAAACGGGAGCATTAAAGATGAAATGTCTGTTCCATAAGTTTTACTGTACAAAGTAAAAACAAAACAACAAAACAGAAAACATGAGCTAAAATGAAATCCATGTTGGTGTACCCTGATACAGTGATTAGGCCTCTTGAAAAGAAACAACAAATAAGTTTTACACATTATTTAATGGCCTTGCCACAATATAATAGCTAGAATATTGGCCTCTTTGGTTCCATCATAAGGTATGCACATTTTCATGAAACTCAGTCTTACTACTATAAAAATAACTTCTCTCGGTGGCAGATTTTTTTTGTCTTTTCTATTGTTCTCTTTTAAGTAATTCCGCAACTTTTCAGTGCAAATATTTCAACAATCGTCCGCTTTGGAAAAAAAGCGAAGGATCACCTTTCAAGTATTGATATAAGAGTTAAAGATTAGCAGAAGGAAACAGCTCAGTCTTGACATGGATCTCCATTTTCTGTATATTGCATAGCTAGTGCGGCACTTTATGTTGACTAGGACTATGAATGGGTAGGTGCACCTTGTGAGAACCCTTTTAAAGGCATTTCAATACGCAAGTGCTTTAAATTGTGCATTTCGAGCGTTTTTTTGCAAGTGCTGTGCTGCCAGCTGGTCAGTAAGATGACGCCTCCACAGAGCACATGGTGCTGACGGCATTTATGAGCCACCAAAGTTCACAGCCAGAGTGTTAGAACATCGTACTTCACCTGTTAGACTTCCCTCCCTTGGTTCAGCGGTCTGTCACATGGACATGTGATGTGTCTGCAGGGCAAGAGAAACTGTTTTTTTTTTGTTTTGTTTTTTTGGATGCCAGTGTCCTAAAGGCTGCTCTCAGTTTGCATTTAGCCTACCCCGATTGATATATAACAATGCCACAGATTGTTTCAGCCACAGTTTTGAGAACACCTGGAGAACCAAACTGAGTGATGTCATCTATAGTTCCTGAAGACTCCACTCCAATGGTTTGATTTTGAAATGTCTTTGAAATGTTGAAGTGCTGTTGTTATCTGACGTGTGTAGGACATTTGATATATCAGTGCTTTTACCAATCTTGGAATGGTGGTTGCTAAGTACTCATCAACAGGCAAAACCAGCCATAAAGTTAGATACGAGTCTCTCTTTCCTTACTGAGAGGAGAGGGCCCATGCCATTTTTTTTATGTCTAGAAATGGCAAACTAGAAATTAAAAAAAAAAAAAGAAAAAAAAAAAGACTTTTGGTGATAACTTTTCCCTTCTCGTTCCAATGCCTTTGTGTACATTAGACGGGAACAAGTCACTTCTCCATCACGTCATCTGACGAACGGCTGCTCCATGCACACACACGCTCGTGCGTGATTGTACTTGTTCTGAGTGTACATATAATAACACGTATCTATATGCATGTGGTACACATGGACCATGTCTGTTTTGAATCGTTCCTTTGACTTGATTCAAAATGCCCTCAGGCACACCCACATTCCTCCACAATCATGTTTGGGACGTCCCGCTTGACGATGTTATACTCATCGTCAAAGTAGAGCATGGACATGGTGCTGAGTTTGGTAGGAATGCAGCAGGAGTTCACCGAGCCAGGGCTCATGCCCCTCATACGGTACTGGTTGACCACGGCTGTGTGAAAGGAGGAGGCTGAGCCAGGGACGCCAGCCATGTAAGCAGGACAGCTGCCCTCACAGTAGTTCCCAAAGTAGCCAGCCGGTGCGATGATCCAGTCGTTCCAGCCGATGACGCGGAAGTCAATGTAGAATTGCTGTCTACAGCACAGGCCACCACTGTTGCCATCACACTCCAGGCCACGCTTGCGGATGCGATGTTTCCCGTCAGCTTGGCGGGCTCGGACCACCAGGAATGGCCGGTGCGACGGGTCAGAGGGCTCCACAAGAATGGGGATGACACCGGATGCTTCGCAGCTGTCACAGCGCACGTCAAGGTCCTGCCGTCGTCCGCCCTTGCCCAGCACTGCCCGCACTGCCTCGGACAGTGGGAAGGTATGCCATCCACTTCGCTTCAACTCCACTCTCTTCTCCACCAGTGGCCAGCGGCCCCCACCTTGAATAGATGGTTCCTGGTAGTGCACTTTCACTGTCACCTTCCGCCTCAAACCCTTCTCCTGACCATTGGGCAACAGCTTCAAATACAGCCACAGGTTGGCCTGCTCCACGTACAGGTTCTGGTTGCCCTCATTGGAGATCAGGAAGTAGAGCGTCGACTTGGATGAAGTTGAATCATCTGTCGGAATAGAAGGAAGAGGTTTTTTGAATCTCTTTTTAAAATACTTTACATACTGCCATATGCAAAGGTTTAGGGACTTCATATTACATTTTTTATAAAAGTGAAAGAATAACCCATCTTCTACATAAACACACACTTTAATGCCTAGAAATTGTGTTGTAAACAGTGCAGAATGAACACCATATGTAAGTCCCTATAGAGAGTGTGTTAATAATAACTTTCTGTATTGGTATCATTGAATTGGTATTAATCGTTCCTAACACAAAATAAAGTAGTTATTGGGCAATATTTAGGGCAAACATGGCCTTAAGGTTAGAGAAGCAAGATTACGACCAGAGGGTCACCACTTCTATTCTCAGGCAGGAAAAATGTATCTATTTTTTAAGTGCCCTTGAGAAAGGCACCTAAACCCCAAACTGCTCCCCAAGCACCAAAGATGTATGGCAACTGGCTGCTTCTAGTGTGTACGGCTAAAAGAATTGCTCTCGTGTGTGTTTCTGTCACTACCACAGATGTGTTAAATTTAGAGAATAAAATTTCCTAAGGGGATTAATAAAGGTAATTATTCTTCATTTTCTTCTTCTTCATCATCAATAACGTTTAATATTAATATATGAATAATAAGCCTAGATAGGGTGATAAATTTATAAGACATAAAATTGAAACACGGCTGAAAGCTTGGAGCCAATGTGCCAAAGAGTTCTGAAGATTCATAGCTGCTTATTTATGCCTGCGGTGGATTTTGGAATTACATGTCTAACAATGCTCTTGCTTATTACATGACAGCCCAGGCAGGTCCAGATTCCTCAAATGATCAGTCAGTCTCTCTTGGTTATGTACCACCCAGAGAGATGGAGTAGTGGCTGCAACGGCGCAGTCCTGGGCCCCGGCCCACTTGGCCTTGTGCTGTGGGTTGCAGATGCAGGGGGGCAGCAGTGGACGTAGGCCTGTCCCGGGGGGTTCATTGAGTTCACAGTGAGTGCAGTGAAAACCCTGGAGCTCCTGGAGCCTCAGAGACTGACAGCACAATGCTCTCTGTGAGGTATTAGGAGACAGCTGTGGCACGGCCTTGTATTGAGCGTGTGGCCTTCAAATAAAAGGCATGATGAGGAAAAAATAAGAGCCATTTACATGACACTGGCTACTTTCTAAATACAACAGCATTTCGAATACTCTGCCGCACTTTTACAGTGCTTTGGGCTATTGTCTTTTTCTTTTTTTTAACTGCTCCTTTGTGGCAGAAGATAATTACTGATGTTACCCCAGCGATGAATGGTGTAATTAACCATATTCTGTGTGATCTTTTTCTTGGTTTAAATAGCGGATCTGCTTGCTGCTGGCACAAGCTGAAATGGTTAAATGATCTTGTTTGTTAACTGATTAGGCGAGGTCAGTGTCAACAGCTTTTTTCTGAAGATGGCTCATTTCTCTTGACAGTCTGCCTTCCCCTATGTAGCAGTTGCTTAGCCTTGTCCGGACTCGTTTTCCCATTTCTGGCAGGGAAACCAGGCCTCTCAGCAATCCCAAAACAGCATGTGTAAAAACTCAGGAGGTACCAAAATATAACACCCTGAAGACATGGTGTCAGGCAGCCAAGGAAAAAAGTAATCAACAATTCCCCTACAATTATTAGACATATTATCTTATAAACATGCTGGATTGCAAATTTATTTGCTCATATGGCAATAACCTCCAAACAAGTTAATACAACTATTTGCAGTACACTGTAATTTCTGCTCAAAGTGAAAGACATGCTTCCAATGGACTGAAAGATGTACGTTAGCATTAATGTTTAGTATTATACACAGTCCCTCTAAACAGTGAGGTGGGGTGCAGCCTGGAAAGTGTCCACATGACCCACTCACTGCCAACGCTTGGATTGGGCACACCCACTCTCAGCTGAGCTGGACCACAGATGGGCTCTCGGCACTGTCTCTCTGACTCCATGGGAGGCCAACAAAAGATGGGTTGGTTATCGGCTCACATTAACACTTTGTTTTCTTACATGACTCATTCTGTGAGACCTTTCCCTTTATGACTCCTGTGTTCTAATGATATTAAAGTGGGGGAGTACAGATCCCATACAAACCAAGGTATTGGCGTATGAGAGAGTTAGCAATTCAGTGTCTATCCCCAGGGAACACCTTAAACTGAAGGATTAAGTGAGTGATAAATTCTGGTGTATACTCTTAATTAAATACAATGTAAAGGTGAAGTCTTCCTTTAAGATATTGCATTTCAATCAAACATTTGAGGAATCTCATGTGAAATGAGAAACGTACCAACTTTACAACTTTATCAGGGACTTTAATGTCTACACAGTAACTATCAGAATTTTTTTGCTGTAATTGTTTTTGCATATGTGTTCTCATATGTAATATAGGTAAAGGTATTATTTCCTATGGGAATTATTTTGTCTCATGACAACCTGAATGTAACTATCTGCTGTGAATGTTTTTAAATAACATGTCTTAGGCCAAAACATTGCATAAATGTCTCCTGCTTTAGGATGTATATTTGTAACAATTTGACAATTGGAGATGTCTGATTCAAACCACCACCACTGTGACCAAATATGGTACAGCAAATATCTCTAGAATCTTTCTCATCAAACAAATTTCAAATGCTTCAGTTAGATGTTAATATAATGAGTCTTCTGAGTTTTGGTCTGTGAATTTATCTTTCTATCTTTCTATCTGTCTAGAACCACAGTAGAAAACAAGCCAAACTGGCTTAACTGGCACTTTTACAGAAATGTTCCTTAATGTGCAATAACCATCTCTGTAAATCTAAACCAAAAGAAGTATTGACTGAATACTTAAGAATTAAAAAAAAAATCATCTTCACAATCAACACTGAGGACACAGAGAGCATATGTTAACAACCAAGTCCTGTCTGAAGATCTAACAACTTACCCACATCTGAAGCACTTTGTCAGAAGAAAGACATCAGTCATGCTTCATGTTAAATTGGCTGGATGTGTTTACATGAGTGTGCCAGTGGGGCTTTGAGACACTTGGACTTAGCTTGTAGGGCTCACCTGATGCCTGGGTGGGCCAGTGCATGTACTGCACTTATAGTTGCCTCAGCGTGTTCCTACCTGTGTTGCCAACAAAACAACATGGCTGATAATTCGCTACACTCATTACTCAATAGACCAGACACCTCCAGACCACACGCTGCCACACCGCTTCAAAGATAGCAGCAAACCACGGGTGGTTTGCCAATGCAGCCACAATATTCTGGTTATCCCTCCCAAGAATCCTATGAGGAATGTCATGCTGGGCATGAGTAACTCGATTTTTGACCATATAAGCAGCTGGCTCATTCTAACACTTCATTGGAGATTGCTCTCATGCTTGAAATGTTTCATCTGAATTGCTTGGCTGGGACAACAGCAAAGGCCAAGAATATGACCTGCGGCCTGATTAAATTCTGACCTTTTGCCAATATTCAAAGACTGTAAACTCTAAACTCTAATTTCCACAACTGGATCCAGTGTCAGGAAAAGAGAGAGAGAGAGAGAGAGACAAAGATTTGCTGAAGGGATCAATGCCGACAGGGTATGATTGACATGTCTTGATGAAAGAGCAGAGTCCTGTTGCAAACCCTTTTGACCCTATGAACGCTGTGCCACGCTGAATAATGTCAAATAATAAAGCCTAATACCCCCGTGTCGGGCTGGACGTGAAGAGTTCAGTGAGTCCGAATGGTTACCGACAAATGAGAAGCCCGCATCTCTCGCTTCGCTTCTGTGCCTACGGGACACCAAATCCTACTGAAACGGCCTGGAGGACAGCGTTAACGGAGACATGAAGCTGGCAGCTGTCCTCACCTGCACCTTGGCGGCCTCTCCGCTCTGCTCTCCTATAGCAGGGTGTGAGGTACAAGCCAAGCTGCTGGTTGATAAGAGCACCGCACCCAGCAAAGTAAAAAAGAGAGAGGTATCCAGCACTCCCTAGAGATGGCTTACAGTGCTAGGCCTAGAACAGCACTGATTTGTTGACTTATCACCTGTGTATCATATATACCCCTGGTCGTGTTCATTTTCTATGTGACGACAAGTGCACATCCTCTTCAGAAGACGTGCATGTTTAACACACAGTTAATGCCATGCAGACTGCCTCTTTGGAACAATTCCTCACATTTCCAAAATGGTAACTTTACAACATTCTTAACTTTCAGTTAAGATTCATTTAAATGATTCAGGATTATTTCTGTTGGTCCATTCATCATGAAGGTTACACCTAATATGAATGGCAACTGGAACTTAGAAAACCTGGAGGTGTCCAAACTTTTGCACAGGACTGTAAATGCGACTGTTGGAGAGCATCTCAAGACTCAGTGGAGGAGAATGCAGCTCAGCAGCAGAATGCCTCGGGGGTTTGTGCTAAAGCCATGCCCTGGCTGGCAGCTCCGCTCTGGGGGGGTAGCGCCAGCTGGCCCTGAGGCAGAAGGGGTCCAGAGAGCGGGGGACCAAAGCCAGTTCTGTGTTACAATGCTGCTCAAAGGTTCAAAGGTGTCATGAATAATGGGGGAAATGCAAAAAGGCCTGGATAAGCTTTGATATTTTAAAAGCATTCTTTGCAGAACTGCGATATGAGCGGATCATTAAACCCCCCACCTCCACCCGCCCCCATCCCCTCCTCATCCCAGCTTCCATCACCCACTACGACTCAAATGTCTCATGCATTATTCTGGGTTATTTCTTTTGTTTTCTTTTTCTTTTTTCATTCCCAATGTTGACATATTGGGTTTAGCAAGAACGCACAGTGCTCTACCAATAATTGCCTCTCTTTTGTTCCCTTGTCATGACTGTGTTCAGATCATTCTTGGTGGAGAAAGGGGTTCGGAAACTGTCCAAGCTAATTGTGCTGTGTGGTGTTTGAGACGGGGAGATAAGGGAGCCAACTTGAAAAGTGCTACGCTTAACCTCCCACTTGTATCATTTTTACCTCACCATACTGTTCAGGAGAGTGAGAAACTTGTGGTAACTTTTAAACACTGATCATGTTATCAGTGTAACAATGTAAATGTACATGTTTTCTGTTGTTTGTAAGTTGGAGAAATGGGCAACTGAAAATGTGTGTTCCTTTTATAAGTTGGCAAACATCTATTCTTGAAATAAATCTACATTTCAATACATTATCTACAATAAATCTACACAAAAACAATCTACATTGTAAAAATTAAGATGCACTGATATGGGAATCATGGGCCAGTGATGAAATTGCTGTTTATATAGATATATATACATTTCTACTAATGTGTTTATAATTGTTTTGTTATCATTTAAAACGCTAGCTGCTGTATACAGTGTCCACATTTAATGACAAATAGAAATGTAACAATAGATAACAATGTAAAATAAAATCTTAGAGAGTAATGATTTAGTTCTATAGGGATACAATTATTATTATAATTAATAAAAATATAAAATCATAAATATAATATTATACAATTCAGATATTTTAGTGCATTAACCAAGTATGGTCCAAATGTTCTGCTTTTCCCTGAGTACAATACCAGACTCGTCACATACGTATATATTTAAACGAATGTCCAAATCTGAATTATTGTTCTCATCTTTTAAATTAAATACACTCAGAACACTATGAATTTGATATCACTGAGCATTCTCATGGATTTACTAAAACCTTTAGGCAAGGGAACTTAAAACCTGTAGTAGGTTACACTGCATTTCTGCCCCAGTTCTGTTGATTCCATGTGCTGTGGGCTGTGACGCTTCAGTGAAGCAATCAGTTGTAAAATAATTAGTTTAAATATAAAGTACAAGTAGGCCCCTTTATCCTGAGCTAGAACATACAGTTTATTTTTAAGATATTGGGACCTTAAGGCCCCTCACAGATGTACATTTGCATTGTTTGTGCCTTGATGAACAAATACGTGCAGTACCATTTTTCCAAAATTGTGGTAAAAAAGCTTTTAAATGATGTTGTTTTGTTATTGGAGGGAATGAAAACTCGTTGCTAACTGACAGTTTTAATAGTTTTGGCGGTCTCAGTAATGCCGTGGGATTGAGACGCTGGGGTACGCCCACTTCAGGTTTACATTACGTACACGGGGCTACTTTTCAGCTCATGTTCAATTAATGGAGGCCTACTTTTTTATTTACTACACAGAACTCATTGTATATGTTTCTATATAGAACGTTTACTAAAGCGATGATTCTGTATTCTATGTATAATTTGCATGGTGTTATGGACAATCTGGTGTATGTGGGTCTATACAGCAATTATTATGTAATAGTTGTGTTTAGCACAAAAAAGTTCTTCTCGTGTAAATAGTTGGACACAATGACAACAGAAGGAAGTGTGAACTGTATTCTAAAACAGTGTAATACATGGCTCTAATCATTAGGTTTACTAAATAACCCTTCTGTAGTCCATAGCTGTAGAATAAATCAGTAGAATTCATGAAACGGAACGCCTCCCTAAATCACCTCATTCATGTCTCTCAGGAAGAAGCGTGTGCGGAATCCACCCCGAGCCCAACGCTGCGTCCAGGACCACGCACAGCTCGAATGCTCCACCGTTTGGTAAATGTACTTACTGTTAAACCACAATGAACTGATTCGTGTAGTGTGTGTTTTGGCCTAAGACGCCACAGAAGTGGTACCCACCTGACTCGGCGAAGCTGATGATCTCGGAGGTCTCCTCCAGCACCTCGTTGGCGTAGGCGGCTTGTCCGTCCAGGTGCGGGATCTCCACGCGCCCGTCCTCGCGCACTTTTCCCGCGTGCAGCTTCCTGAGCGCGGTGACCATGGCGGCTTTGGGGATGGGGTGCGTGATGTTGGGCCTCTGTCTCATCTGCAGGCGGTTGAGAATGTGCCTCTTGACCGCCTCCACGAAGTCCCTGTCCACTCGGTCCGAGTCCTCTGGGCGCGCGAGCCCGCACGAGGCGCACGAGTCCTGCGCGCGAGCCCGGTGCCCGGAGAGCACGAGGCACAGAGTCAGCACCGCCGCGGGGACGCGCAAACTCAAGCTCGAGATTAGCCTCATGCTTTGTCTCCTCTTATGACTTCTATATTGAATGTCTTTGCAGCTTTGGGAGGGTTTGCACAAGTCACCAATTGTGTTCGCGCTCACAAATCCCTCATGTTCTCGGGCGCGAGACGTTTAAAAGTTCTTAAATGACCAGGACCTTCCCGCCACACCTTTAGCTGTATAAAGTCCCAGAACCTTAAAAAGAAGTTCAAGAAGTTGCCGAGTACTAAGCTTTAGAGCGGAACGAGTAGTAGGTGTGGGGTTAGGGGGCTTTAAAGAGCCACAGAAATCACGATAGGACTTCTTGTCACTTCCCACTTCGGGGTTTTGGTGGATGTCATTTAATAGCAGTTAGAAACAAATCAGTCCTGCCTTCTTTACAGAGGGGTCCACAGGTTTAATGTTCAGGTGGAGCAGCTCTGGGGAGGTCCACCATCCAAGCAGAGTCCTGATCAGCTCACATGAGCAAAAGAAGCGTGGCTGACATCCCCTGATGCTCCAGAGCTCAAAGCAAATGAAAGACAGCAGTTGCTCGAGCACAGGAGTCACAAAGTGATCAGGTCCTGGTTGCGTTTCAGCGCAGAGAATAGTTCCTTCAGGAGTTGAGAAGAGCTCCAGGAAAACAACTCTCTTCTCCTCACGCACACCTTCCTTCGCTTCAGGTCGAAATTCAAATGATGGTGCGCTCTCTCTCTCTCTCTCTCTCTCTCTCTCTCTCTCTCTCCAGGAGAGGATACTACTGCCCTTCAAGACTCAGTTTCTCGCTCGCAATCACGACACTTCGCCCAAAGTGTTTTTTTTATACTTGAAACCACGTGGGACACTCCTCCAACTGGAAAGCAGAAGAGCTTAAGGAGCCCGCATGGAGTCCCTCCAAACCGCGATTAGCCGCTTGTAGGGGCAGCCAAGCTGTATACATGTCCCACACAAGAGTTAAAACCTCACAACAGCCTTCCTCAGCACTCGCTTTCTGACTGTCACCTGGTCAGAAGTGTTATGTCCACAGCTCTCTCTCATGTCTTACACACGGGTTAAGCCAAGCAGACACATCTATCAGGGTTTGTTCAAAATGTCCTTTGTGTTTTATTTCCTTTGCTACACGATATTTGGTGCTGGACTTGTGTGTGAGAAACGTCAGTGTTATATTATATTGTTATTTATATTACAAAGTAAACTGCATTCATATCATTCGTGAGAATTTAAAATGTGCTTTTCAATATATATATATATCAGCTTAAAACAAGTTTACATTTCTACCGTAGATGGCTACCAATTGATAAAACGTACGATAGTTGACGCTAAAACAAACGAGAAACCCTCAGGTAACATAAGAGCGCTTTACGACACTATTGTTTAGGCTCTCTCCCAGTGTCAGGTATTATTCTTTAGTCTGGTCGATGCTGTTAAACAGGCCACTCAGGCTCCACAACAGTAACGGTGGAGGAAATCCCGAGTAAAGGACCCTTGTTCTGAAAGCTCGACGTGCTGGGTTGTAATATTTCACCCCGCGCTGGCTGTGTTGGTTTCGGTGTGGCCGTGAACTGAAGTGAAGCAGTGGTGAATGTCACGTCTGTCCACTTTTTTCCTCAGTGCTGTGGCGCCCTCTGTTGGTCTCGCTGCGCAATGAGGCGCAAATCGCGCTGTTACCAACCCCCCGTGTTCCGGATAAGCCCTGCCTCCTGCTAGCAGTCCATAATCCACCGCTGGGATTGGTTGACAATTCGCATTTCTGCATTACGATTGGCTGTTGTTTCATACTCCTGCTCTCTAATTGGTAGAGTCTACCATCAGTGAACGGGTAATTAAACAAATAAATAAGCCCACTCCTTGGAAAACTGACACCTCTTTATATCCCATTTGAATGAAGGTGATGTAGCCAGATATACTTGTGATACTATAGTGGCATCTATAACTCTGTTTATGGCTGAGACTTGACTTCACTTGACAACGGAGTTCCTAACAAAACTAAAAAATAATGGGTCTTCATGAAAAAGTAATAAATTAAAATAGTTTCATAGATTTTCAAATTAATTTGTGAGATTTATACAAAGTTGAGTAAATTGAGGGTTTCTGTTTGTTTTAGTTTTTAAGGTGTTGAATTGAAACATGTCATAACACAATACTAATAGGTGTAGAACAACAAAGAGTTTGTCTGTTTGTCGGCGACATATACATGGCAAAAATATGGGTCAGGTCAGGTCATCCTGTGAATGCCTTCCTCTGTCTGTCTTCTGATTAAGAGCTTTGGGCTTGTGCATCACTAGCTCGTGTGGGACAGTAGAATGAGGTCAAAAGCGAACTAGGGAGTCTGAGAGTGAGCAGACACCTGTGGGAAAGCCCTCTAAAAATACCACTTCCTCAATGGTGAGCCAACTTCTTGTAGGTCAGTGGGCCAAGTCAGGCATGGTCATGTGTGGCTTACAACACTGAGACTTGCTGGGTATGACACCTTTGTCTAGTTGGCACAAAACCTAGACTACACAAGTTCTCTCTTGTGTCCTTCTGAAGCAGATCCAAATACTAGCTCTCATTACTCACATCGCACCTTAATGAAAGAAAGATATGAAGCTGCAATCACCAAGACATTGGAGCATTAATTAAAAAAACAACATAAATAATAAAAACCTCTGCACTAAGGTTATTTAAAAAAGAAATCCAAAATAATTTAGATATTTATGCATGAATGCATTCTTGAAATTAAGTACTTCAAAGTGCTTTCCTGTGAAATTCTGTCTGTGAGCTTAGGAAATCAGAGTTAATTCACACTGGTAGTAATAAAAAAAAATGTTTATGTCTTGGTTTCTCATTTCTATAGCTTAGGCGTTTATTATTCCCTCATCATATTCTTCACATTTAGCATGCACATGGGGCACCTAACTTTGATTCATCATCTTAAACTAAAGAACAAAGGAAATACTTGTTAAAATGTTACACCACTCTGTATAGGGTTAATTTTAAAATATTTATTTTTATCAGAAATATTTGAACAGTTGTCATATTTACAATACTAATTAAAACAAAAAGGATAAACAAATGTAAACGTTTAACTGACAGTTTTAAGGATAAATGCTAAATCTTTTATCTAGACATGATACTCTTCAGAAATCATGTGAGTTTTAGCCATTCATTCATCCAATCATTCGTTCATTTGTTTATTCAAATTTTGTAACCACTTCCTCCTGATCAGGGTCGTAGTGGATCCGGAGCCTACCTGAAATCACTGGGTGAAAGGCAGAACAAAAATTGACAGGGGACCAGTACATCACACATTCATTTACACACTGGTTTCTGTGGATACCTTGGAACTGCCAATCCATGTACAAACAGGGGCAGCTGTGGCCTGGTGCTTAGGGAACTGGGCTTGTAACTGACAGGTCATGACTAAAGTGCCCTTGGTCAAGGCTCCTAACTGCTCCCAACTGCTCCCTGGGTACCGTTCCTAGGGCTGCCCACTGCCTCCTAGTTTTCAGTAGTGTGTGTGTAAGTGTGATTTCTACACAGAGAGTGACTCAAGGCAGGAAGCGAACCAAGAAGCCCAGGACCCTGGAACTGTGACAGCAATGCTACCTATAACACCACTGTGCTGCACAGTTACAAAATGAGTGAAATAGAATTAGACTTGGTATTAAAGTGTTTTTAATCACTTGTAATATGCTTTGAGTTAATTGCAAAATAATAATTTATACAAAATATCAGAAAAAAATACAATTTTGCCAGTGGAATGTGCAAATCTCCCTCTTTGATATATGTATTAATTTTGTGTAAACACATACACACACACACACACAGTTGAAAAATGTAGCATTTAAACTACAGCATGGCTCACCTCAGCTGTCTGCCATAGTCATTTGCCACACTGAGATAGAAGCCTGTTCTTTTAAAGGTTTACCCCCGAGTATTAGCAGCAAGTTGGGCATAGGGTGGGCTGTTTTGTCCTCCTTCTCCTCTGCTGAATGCTTACTGTCCAGAGTCTCTCTCATTGCTTTCTGGTTCTCAAAGGTTAGGCATGGCTTGGTAATGTCTAGTGCCAGGCTATTGTGTTTTAGACCATTTCTCTCTCCGGAGGGAAGAGCCTGCAGCTCAATATGTTCACTAGGCTCCCATGTGGTCGAACTGGATGGGAAACACTTATTCTTGAACGGTCTGAATTTACTGTTGATGCTGTTTGAAATGAGTATTTCTTTAGCAATAATGTTATTTGCTGGTCCTGGCTGGAAATTAGGGCCAAGACCCACACTGCAGTGATGAGTTCGGCCTGGAGCAATTGACCTGTCCATTGAAGGTAGCTTCTCCCAAGTGAATGTGGTCAGATTGAACTTCCACAAGCAGTTCTTGGGCTCAGTGTGGGTCTCTCCTCCTCCAAAGATTAGCATGCTGTCTTTGTAGACCACAGCTGTATGGCCAATCAGCTTCGAAGGCCCTGAACTAGTAAAGTAAGGAAACAGAATAACAAATCAAATATTATTTGTAGAAATGATTGAATTTACACATGTTGAAGGACCTCAGTAGTATCTGAAATGTGATCCTGTGTCTGAAATCAGCCATGTCTTTTACTAAAATCCAGGAAATTAACAGAGTTTTGTTTCTCTTTGCTGCAGTAATAGCCTCTACTCTTTTGGAATGTCTTTACAATAGTTGAGGAAACATTGTTATGAGGATGTGATTGCATTTCATCGCTAGAGCATTGATGAGGTCATGATGATGTAGGACAACTGGTTCTGGATACTCCAATAAAAGACCTCGCAGAGAAATCATTTCACTTTAAAGCCCAAACCCCTTTACATTGTTTGACAAATAATCAAAATCATATTCCAGGCAGCTCCGGTTTCCTCCCACAGTCCAAAAAAAAACACGTTGCAGGTGGATTGGCGACTCGAAAGTATCCGTAGGTGTGAATGTGTGTGTGTCTGTGTTGCCCTGTGAAGGACTGGCGTCCCCACCAGGGTGTATTCCCGCCTTGCGCCCGATGATTCCAGGTAGGCTCTGGACCCCCCGCGACCCTAAATTGGATAAGCGGTTACAGATAATGGATGGATGGATAAGTTTTAAATGCATCATATTTAGGCATTTATCAATATATTTTTCTAGAATTTGTCTTTGATTTAGTTCGCTGCATTAGTTGAACGGTTCTTTAGACTTCTTACAATTTTTTCTTAATTTTGATTAAACAATGCATAGCAAATTATTATCTCTGTTTCAGAGGTCCATGACCTATGAGTACTCTGTTCTTCATTCTGACCTTTTTACTTCATTTCATATACTGGTGGTAATAAAAACACCAAAACCACAAAGGCTCTATTTTGTCAAAACTCATTTCATGTCAAAACTTTATCTTTACCGGAATTCTGTGGAGCTGCTTTGTGACAACATCAGTTGTAAAAAGCGCTATACAAATAAATTTGAGTGATTTTGTTGATCTGCACAACCGTGTTTCCATATTTAGAGGAACCTCAGTTGTTTCTGTTACTGTCCAAACCTTGGCTTGAGGTATGAGGTCATTCAACAGACCTCCCTTGCTCATCTGTATCATCTTCTTCCTCTAAATCTGTCTCTCAAAATCTATGTTGACAACTGAGCCAACAAATTTTGCACACAAAGGCTTTTGGAAAACTGCAAATACATTATTGTTTTATAAGAATACTTTGTAAAATTGTATAAACGTGTTTTGCTGCTGTAAAGAACAGATTGAATTTTCTGAATATTTATTATAATTAATGAGCGTTTTGACAGGTACAATACACTACATCTATGAAATGGAACAAAAATGCTTAGTTTCACTACAAGTAACATCATTAAAATCATACCTGGAATTGCTTCAGTGTGGCAAAAAATTAGTCTTGAGATTTTCACCTGTTTCATCCATGATGAAAGCAACAATATTGTGATGGTTTGGTAAATGCATGGAAATGCTTCCACTTCATTCACAGTTCAGTAGAGAACTCAGAACACTGGCCCCAAAAGGATGGAAGTTTGTTTCGGTATTTCTCTTCATTAGATGATGAAAGAGACCCTGTCAAATATCACGTATCATATTTGATACATTTGGCTTTAAAGTGTTAAAAAAAAGCTGTGACAATTTTCTTGATTTTTTTAATAGAAATTTAAAAATCATCATTAATCATTTATCAAATGGGTGTCATAGACAGGTTAATTCCATGGCCATATTAATGTAAGAAGAATGCCAGCTTCTAGTGCTATGATGTTTTTCTTTGAGCGTATTTGTTTTTCTGAATTGGTTACATTGTTCAGGCTCAATTCACAATTCAGACAGATGCCACTTAAATGAACCCTGAAGGTGCATTATCAATTCAGAAAATGCATGAGGGCTTTGCATTCTCTAGCTGACATTAAACATAGGGTGTAGTGAGCTTATTCTCATATCCAGCCATTCCAGAATGTCCAAATTAATGTCATGCTTTTCTGTGGAATTTATCGCCTACTTGTTGTGAGGGCACAGGGGGTATAGCCTAAAGTAGCTGAATGCACTTACATACCGGATTCCAAAAAAGTTGGGACACTAAACAAATTGTGAATAAAAACTGAATGCAATGATGTGGAGATGGCAAATGTCAACGTAATAGAACATAGACGACAGATCAATAGTTTAATCTGAGTAAATGTAACATTTTAAAGGAAAAATATGTTGATTCAAAATTTCACAGTGTCAACAAATCCCAAAAAAGTTGGGACAAGTAGCAATAAGTGGCTGGAAAAAGGAAATTGAGCATATAACAAACAGCTGGAAGACCAATTAACACTAATTAGGTCAATTGACAACATGTCAGTGTCTCTCTCTCTGATGGTAAGAGGATCACCAATTCCACCATTGTTGCGCAGAAAGATAGTGCAGCGATACCAGAATGGTGTTACCCAGAGTAAAATAGCAAAGACCTTTAAGTTATCATCATCAACCATGCATAACATCATCAAAAGATTCAGAGAATCTGGACCAATTGCTGTGCGTAAGGGTCAAGGCCGTAAAACTCTACTGGATGCTCGTGATCTCCGGGCCCTTAAACGTCACTGCACCTCAAACAGGAATGCCACTGTCAAGAAAATAACAGAATGGACTTAGGAAGGAATACTTCCAGAAAGCATTGTCAGTGAACACAATCCGCCGTCGCCAGCTGAAACTCTACAGTGCAAAGAGGAAGCCATTTCTAAGCAAGCTCAGACGTTTGCACTGGGCCAGGGGTCTTTTAAAATGGAGTGTGGCAAAATGGAAGACTGTTCTGTGATCAGATGAGTCACGATTTGAAGTTCTTTATGGAACACTGGGACGCCATGTCATCCGGACCAGAGAGGACAAGGATAACCCAAGCTGTTATCAGCGCTCCGTTCAGAAGCCTGCATCACTGATGGTATGGGGTTGCATGAGTGCTTGTGGCATGGGCAGCTTGCATGTCTGGAAAGGCACCATTAATGCAGAGAACTATGTTCAGGTTCTAGAACAACATATGCTCCCATCTAGACGTCATCTCTTTCAGGGAAGACCCTGCATTTTTTCAACAAGATAATGCCAGACCACATTCTGCAGCAATCACAACATCATGGCTACGTAGGAGAAGGATCCGAGTACTGAAATGGCCAGCCTGCAGTCCAGATCTTTCACCTATAGAGAACATTTGGCGCATCATAAAGAGGAAGGTGCGACAAAGAAGGCCCAAGACGATTGAACAGTTAGAGGCCTGTATTAGACATGAATGGGAGAACATTCCTATTTCTAAACTTGAGAAACTGGTCTCCTCTGTCCCCAGACGTCTGTTGAGTGTTGTAAGAAGAAGGGGGGATGCCACACAGTGGTAAAAAATGGCCTTGCCTTTTTGGGGATGTGTTGACACCATGAAATTTTAAAACAACATATTTTTCCCTTAAAATGATACATTCTCTCAGTTTAAACTTTTGATCTGTGATTTGTGTTTTCAGGGGTGTATATGAACTTTTGGATATGTGTGTATATATGTGTGTATGTGTGTGTGACTGAAGTTTTTCTCTGATCTTTATCTTTTGTGCCAGTGTGTTGATCACAGGGTTCACTCACGAAGCTCTGATGCAGCTCCAGGTCTGGTTACTCAAGCTCCATCTCCACAGGTCTCTCTGCTCCTTCAAGCCTTGCAGCCCACCATACAGGTAAATACAGCTCCCGTGGGTCATGGCAGAATGACTGTACCTCGGCCCAGGACCGGTAGATGCATTACTTAAAAGTGACCATGTCCTGGAATCTGAAACATATTCAGTGTCACTTATCTGTAAAGGTCATGAGGGCATATTCATGTAAATTTATTTGTTTGTTCAGTCATTATTCATTCTCATTGGGCATCATTCATGAAACCTTTGTAAAAACATGAGCAAACTGCACATAATTTATGAGTAAATGAATATTCCCAAAAACTTTCATGCAGATTCATGAACGCTGTCTAAACACCAGATATATTTGTAGAAAGTATGTAAGTAAACAATAAATGTTCGCAAATTGGGAGGGTATGTACATTCCTTTACAATTAATATGTACCATTACCATAATCCACACCCTTGAATTTTGAATAGCCACCATATAAGGAGGTTCATGGACTGAGGGATCACAACAAAACTCAACAGAAAAGCAAAAGAAAACGATTCTCAGCAGAAATCGACATTTTATAGAACTGCATTCAAATAAGTATTTCTATTCTATTTATATTTGTTGCTCACTTACCAGAACTAATGAGGCAATAGATATAATGCCGTCCAAAGGCACAGTATTCTACAAACATTTTAGGCACCAGAGAAAATGAGATGTAAGAAGCTGAGATCTGAGCAGTAAAAGCTTATTTGCTCCAGAAAAATTAATATATAATATATAATAAAATTAAACAACAGTGTTTGGTATTGTGTGTGTGAATGTTGGTTTTACTCTTTCCTCGTGGCAGTCCATTATTATCTGAGGTTATCATACAATCCCACGTTATACAGGTTGATAAATATTTAATTATGTTAAGTCAAGTGTGCAGAAAAAAAACTCACTCAAAAATCTAACACTATGTATATTGCTATTCTATATATTTATAAATATTTGTAATAATAATAATAATAATGGGGTGGCACGGTGGCGCAGCAGGTAGTGTCGCAGTCACACAGCTCCAGGGACCTGGAGGTTGTGGGTTCGATTCCCGCCCCGGGTGACTGTCTGTGAGGAGTTGGTGTGTTCTCCCCGTGTCCGCGTGGGTTTCCTCCGGGTGCTCCGGTTTCCTCCCACAGTCCAAAAACACACGTGGATAGGTGTGAGTGTGTGAGTGAATGTGTGTGTGTGTGTGTGTTGCCCTGTGAAGGACTGGCGCCCCCTCCAGGGTGTATTCCCCGCCTTGCACCCAATGATTCCAGGTAGGCTCTGGACCCACCGCGACCCTGAATTGGATAAGTGGTTACAGATAATGAATAAATAATAATAATTTTAAGTGCCTGAGATATTTGCACAGTACTGCATTTTGACTGAGGCGGTTTTTCCTGCACAACAGTGCTAAAGGGATTTCATACATTCACTTTGTATGAAAAAGGCATTTATTCTTTAAATGAGCTTCTCCTATGAGTTTTGAGCCATTTGTTTGTCTCTGTAGCCTGTAATAGAGGGATAAATGCCTGTGGATTTGTTACTGCTGTGGAAAAGCTCCTTTAAATGCATTTATTTTGCATGAAGCAAGTTGTAAAACATCAAAGGTGCATGAAAGGGCACAGGGTAAATGCACAAGACTCAAGCATTGTGATTGTATAATTTTGGCGTGCACACCCTCACGACACCCTCAGTTAGAGTGTATTAAGTGTAAGATAGCTTAAAATTCCTGGGATGATGAGTGGATGATTGAGGGCTGGAACATTCCTGTCTTAAATGTTCCACTGCCCAAAGAGCCAAGCAGGACAGTTCCTACACAGGTCTGGGAACAATAAGGGATCTGCTTGACTCTTTTCTAAAAGCTGATTCGAAAATGTTGTCCAAATACAAAAGAATGGATGTTGATAGTTAACTAACTCGTGAGACCTCACTCTGTTCATAAACCATAAACCTGTATCGTTCCATCTGTTAAATCTAGCAACAGCACAAGATCAGCCATTTACACAATGGGGACTACAGACACTAAACGCTTTTATATTGCAATGATGTAACTGTCTAACTGCAAGTGACAAACTATTTTAGCAAAAAATTCTCTTTTGACTATTGGAGGTTGCTCTGAGTAACAGGCTGTAATAGGAAGAGATGTTTTGTAAAAATTCATTTAATTATTAATGTATACATTATTTAATTATTTTGTTTGTGTGTTTTTATTAATTAATATTACATAAAGTGTTATTTAGTGTTCAGTCATGTCAGATGATACTTCCAGCATCTTTCTGACATCACACACACTTTATGCCTTTTCAGGAGCAGGTGTAAATGTTGTTCGTACCTACGTACCACAATACGAACATTTTGATGAATCCTGATATTTACAAAAAAGTGATTTTTAAATGATTTATGAGCAACTCACCCATTAATTTACACAATTCCATCTGTGGACACTTTTGCATTGCTGATCAACACATACAACACACAGTCACTCACACAAACCTACACACAACAACAACAAAATCATGTGTTTTTGAATTGTGGTAGGAAACCAAAGCACTTAGGAATCCCATACAGACAAGGAGAGAACACATCACAATCCTCACAGACAGTGTCCTGAAGCGAGGATCAAACCCAGGGCCA
The DNA here is from genome assembly GCF_029633855.1 of Hoplias malabaricus. Taxonomy (NCBI): domain Eukaryota; kingdom Metazoa; phylum Chordata; class Actinopteri; order Characiformes; family Erythrinidae; genus Hoplias; species Hoplias malabaricus. The sequence continues at coordinate 25,569,590 of NC_089811.1, read as the reverse complement.
CAAGATTCTGGATCAACAGAATCTGTTGGGCCACTGAGACACCCCAGATATTAATAATGGCAAATGTATGTGTTTTATTTATTTATTTTTTATACCCATGGCTAATACTTAAGTACCTGACCTCGTGGTGATAATGCCTGTTGAAAGTTGCATGTTGACAATGAAGTATGTATGAATTTTCATAAGAAATAAACAAGTTATGAAGATACTGCAGTTTCCATTTGTTAACATTATATTATTGCATGTACATCACTATGTTTGTGCATGTGTTTTTTCACAAAACCCCTTTGTGATTCCTTTAAAACATTAAAAAAACATAACTTTTTTTATTATTCTTGACCACAGTAATATTATTCTGTACTATCTTTTTATTCTTGACTACAGTAATATTATTCTTGTCATTTTTCTGAAAGCATTAATCATCTCTGTCATACTGAGAATTGTTTCTCTAATATTCTGTACTAAGAGGAAAATATCCTACTCACCTAAGTCTAATTTCCAAAATTCCTGTGAAGTCCCTCGTATGTCAATATATCCCCCATAAATATACATAGAAGATTCCAGCACAACAGCACTGTGTCCTTTTCTATTGGATGGCACCACATGCTGGAAAATAAGAATACATTACATTTACAACAGATGAAGCTTCCTTGTCAGTATGAAACCCTTTGAACCCACAAAAGCCTATTCAAAAGATTTAACTGTTGACATATTTTGCTTTGGATCAAGTGTATTTTACCTGAGAAGTTGAACTTTGCTCTTGTAAGTACAGCCACTGTTCTTTAACTGCAGAGAACAGGAAGGCAGAAGAACACTGAGAACAAATGAGGACACCCTGCACATACAGCCCTGTAAAATGCTTTACCATATTCACTTTAACACAGAGGCTAATTCAAAATATTGTTCTGTGTTTCAGATGATTAAAATGTGAATCTCCTGTCTTACCTGTGTCAAACACCCAAAGAGGTGTTTTTGAGTTTGAATATCCTGAATCTCTCAAGCCACCAAAAACATACAGCATGCCCTGAGAAAGCATTCAGTAATAATTTGATGTTAGAAATGTATAAAGTAACCACCTACCCAATTCTCTGTAAGAATCAAGTTCTACAATTCAAAGAAATACTTACATTCTGAGATACATAGAAATAGTGAGTTATTATTTTGTTTTACAAAATGTCATTTATAGGACCAGAATATGGCAAAAAGGAAATACAAAAATAGATATAATTTATTTTTTCAGTGGTGTATCATATTAAATTAGCTTTGTGGGCCCTGCATGTACCAGTATATGCTCCATAGACTTAGTACAAAACACTGAGAATAACAGAGTTTTATTAGAGAATCTCTGATACATCCTGGCCATTTGATGTGAGCCTGGACACTCTTGTTATAGCCAAAGTATTATAACAACAATATATATATATATATATATATATATATATATATATATATATATATATATATATATAATGTGCAATTTAATTTAATAATGCAAATTTAATTTCATGCAATTTACCAAATCCTTCATAGTATTAATGAATGTTAACACATAAATTACTTTGTTAGTAACTATAACTTCACCTGCTGGGCCACCATGATGTGTTCCTCCAATTCTTCAGGTGCCTCATCACTACTACTGTCTAATTCAGTCCACTTGTTACATACTAAAATGAGAAACAACATGCCATCATCATAAATAAGAAAATAAGATATCACTTATCCACTCCAAGAAGCCAGTCTATATGGGACATATTTCAAACACAAAGGAAGGGGGATGACTTACCCACATTGTATTTCCAGAAATCCCTTAAGGAGTGCTCTTTTCTACCTCCAAGCATATAGACACATGTCCCGTAGGCACAAGAAGCATGTTTATAGCGATCACAGGGAGCCAGAGAGTCCTGAGGCACTGAGATCCACAGGACTCCAGGATTGCTCCTCTGGCTCATACTAGGCCTCTAAGGGGTTCATCAATGCACTGCTGAAAATCAGAGGGATTTTTTATAGACAAAAAAGAATGTATAACAGACCACATGCAAACATGATTCCCATTCAACATACTAAGTACACAACTATGGAGTGCTATGAGATATGCCTGATGTTTAAATAAACAGAAATAGGTATATAAATAATACTATTTATTATTATTTGTTTGTTTTTGTTTAACTGTTACAGCAATAGGAATTTACTCTTATCACCCAAATGTAGAGAGTTGTCAAGTGAGCCGAAGAACAGGGAGCCAACAGGGAAACCGCTTACTCTGTCAGATTTAAAAATATTTGGTGTGCTGAAATCTGCAGGGAGCTAATTTAGCCAAAGGGAAAGTCCTGTCAGAATAGCATACACTGGATATCAAAATTAGAGTACAACAAACTATTTCCTAACTGTCAAGGTCACTGTGCAGTCCTATTTATAATTATCCAAACAGGAGTAAAAAATCAGCATTTTAAGCATATTTCATGAGTTACACATGCTCTGAATTACAGTTTCAGAAGCTTAAATGAGATATAAAATTACAGAAAAAGATTTTCCAGAGGATTTATATTGGATTTAGATCATGACCCTTTCATTATTTCAGTGTTTTCAGTTTCAAGGAACTGCTTTACCTGTTTTGCTCTGTGACCGGGAAAATTGCCCTGCATAAAAATTGCTGGCTGATTCAATGATGAACACAGGGAAAAAATCATGTTGCCAAAGATTGTTCTGATAAACATTTGCAATCACTCTGCCATGTAGCTGTATAAGAGGCCCAACTCCCTCTGCTGAAAACATTCCACAGACCACAAAACATCCTCCTCCAACTGTCACTGACATTTTTACACATTTGGGGTTCCATTTTCCCAGATTGTGGACAAACATAATGTTTCCCATCAGACCCAAATTAATTAAACTTTTTTTCACTAAAGTGAACTTCTCCTCTGTCCACACTAAATGGTCCTCAGCAAATGTTAGTAGCCTTTTGATTCTTTCTGCTAATGAGGGATTTGGTCACTGCAGAGTGGAATTTCAGATAGATTCTTATCCTGTTAGGTGCTGAACTGTCAAGCAATTCCAGCTGCAGTGTTGAATCAATTGCTCATTGAGATTCACAGCATTATCCTGTCCTTCAGATATTGAGTAATGAAGACTACATTATTTATGAAAAAATTCAAGTGTTCATAAATTGTTCTCTTATTTTTATCTCCAGTGCACACTGGAGATACAGTGTACATTTATGGTGATTTTTCACCACATGGGTCCAGTTCTACACGACTTGACACGACTCAGCGCGGCACGCAGTAGCAATAATAACATGAAAAAGTATCGGCGCCTTACGTTCGGGTGACGCTGGTACATGCCAATGGCACTGGAATCTTATGCTTGAGCGACAGTGACATCGACATTTTACATACCTAAACATTAGGGTAAGAGCGTGTAGGTGAACTGATTTTAAAAGAAAAGCCACAAGTCATGAAGGTATCAAGACATTGTGGCATTTCAAAATAAATGCTTTTAAATGATGACCTTTCTATCGATTTTATACTAAATTTATTAAAAAGGAATGCTTCACCAATTTCCTGTACAAATTAACACCATCTGAATGTGTCAATCATTTAATACCAAGGCATACTTTTATGTCATTTTAAAATAAAGACATTTACATTATCACATTTCTGTAACTTTAACTTCAAATCTAGTTAATTATTAAAATGACAATTTTAAAGAACTACACCACAAGGTTTAGATTAGATTTTTAGATTTTTTTAAGGCTTTTTATATTTTTTACCTTTATTTTTTCCAGGACAAGTTTCACTGTTTTTTCTGCAAGTTAAATTAATTAAAATAAGCAGGCATTTGTTCCCTCTAGAGGCTATTAATTTATTGTCACAACCAATAAGACAACTAATTCAGGGGCGTCCAAACTTTGCATAAGATTGACAAATAAAAAATATTTAGGGGAAATCTGGATTATGTATGATGATATGTTATTAGCCTAATTCATAAAGTAATAATGTCTTGTTTGAAATGTCAGCTTTCAAGTACCTGACATGCAGTGTTGTAAATTGTGCCAATGCGATGTACCACCTACCATGCCAGTAGATACTGGCACCTACAAATGACTTTTTGTTCTCTGCTTTTTGTGCTGACACAGACATTTATCGTGATATTAGCATGGGAACAGCTTGTAGTTCAGTGGTCTGTGAACACTTTGACATTGGGCTATGTGCTAACATGGGACGCTATATGTTTGCAACATGCCACTTGTTTGGCTTTAAGGTCTGTTTACTAGAAAGGCACCTATGTTTATTTAGCATATGGATGTTTGGCACCAAGGGCGGCACCAGGGTGTATTCCCGCCTTGTACCCAATGATTCCAGGTAGGCTCTGGACCCACCGTGATCCTGAACTGGATAAGTGGTTACAGATAATGGATGGATGGATGGATGTTTGGCACCAACTTTTAGGTGCCTATATAAATATCCAAGTGCTTGTTAAACGTAGGCTACTTGTAAATGTTCCACAATGGAATATATGCCAATGCCACAATAACAAATGTCAATGACATCGACAAATTCCACTATCACAGAAACAAAAATATGTAATGCCACTGTCACCTGTATGTAATATGCCACTTTCACCTGTACGTAATATGCCTATGTCAATGGCATATGCTACTGTCACCCGTACATAAGATGCCGATGCCATTTCATGTAATTACTGCCTCTCTCGGCACACTTAAAGTTTGGGCTCTCCAGAGAAATGGAGCCGACATTGCAAAACCCCGTCTCTAACAGGAATTGCTGGCTTTGAAACTCTCAACAAAAGTGGCTGTAAACTTGGGTGCTATTTATTCATTGTGCATTCATGTGTTGTTTTAGTTTTTAGGACTGAACACGGCTCCTCGCTCCCAACTCTCACAGATTGGTTTTATTGTTGCATGTTCGGCTTTCACTGGAAATTTTCAGCTGGCATTTGGCCCAAGGGGCGTATAAACTTCTTCAAACCACCTTGAGGTAAAGTTACAAGCTGTTGTTGTGAGTCTGATATAAATAAATGTGAAAGCTGCTGTAACTTAAAGAGATTTTACAAGCGGATATGAATGAGCTCTGCATTTTGTGGTGATTTTTATGGCTAAGGCCAATCAGCGCTCTGCAGGGTTTACACGTCACCATTTAGTACATGTTCTGCAGGCTGGAACATGGAGTGAGTTGCGAAAACTCCAGGTACCAACTACAGGACCAGGTACCAGATTTGGCCATTGGAAAAGCAAAAGAGCCATGCCGTGTAGGTTCCATGCAGTGGAAAAGTACCATTAGATATATCTTAACAAAATCCTTCTGTAAGTACTAACACAAAAATTTTAATGTTTATAGAGTGTTCTTTAATTGTCCAAATTGTATAAGTGAATGCCTCCACTAAAAAGTTAAGAATGTTTTTGCGTTCCTTTGTAATGTCAGCATTTTGAAGATAACTGGAAATCCTATTATAACAGTTCACTGCAAACTAACTGGAACCTCACTAATATTTATCTGGTCAAAAGTTGTTTTCTCTCAGACCAGTGTCATTAGAAGGTATACTGCAACCTGAAACTGCAGGAGGTGCTAAAGGCTGATTATGACCTATGTAAAGCATTACTTCATTACTTCAAGTTGTGACACTGTAAATATGGGCAGCTGGTGTAAATCTGCCACAGATCTGCATGCAAACTAAGTAGAGACATACTGACCATTGGTAACTGTAGTATTAGGTTAATTGCATAGGAAGGAACCATTGTTCAGTTAACGGTTGACCTGTAGGGGAGGGGCGTGAAATAAAAGGTACAGTTCGCTAGAGAAGGCTTGGTGTGTGGTGTCATCTGTCGCTGTCTCTCGCTCCTCTTATGAAACAATACTGTATATAGATGACAGAACATGGTGTCAGAAGTGGTATTGGAGTAAGTTCTCCAATGGTTTGGGTTTAAATCCCACTGAAAGGAAAAAACCCTGATAAAAACAGGGTTACCGCACGTTTGGTGTTTGGAAACCATAACCGCCACTCAATACCTGCCCGTTTAAACTTATTCAAGTGGTTCAGTGTTATAGCGCAGCAGTATGAGCCTGTTCCAAGTCCCACTGCCAGATAAATTCACGTTCAAGGGGGAAGACTGGCCAAAGTGGATCAAACGCTTCGACAGGTTTCGGATGGCGTCAGGTCTGGAAACGCAAGTGGACGAAAACCAGGTGAACGCACTGATCTATGTGATGGAAGAAGTGGTGGAGGATATTCTGACTTCTCTGCACTTGAGTCCCACTGAAGCGAGCGATTTCAACGAGGTCAAAAACAGCTTGGATGCTCACTTTATAAGAAATGTAGAAATGTTATTTTGGAAAGGGCCAAGTTTAACCAGAGGCAACAGGAGCAGGGTGAGTCAGTTGATTGTTTTATTACTGCATTGCACTGTCTGGCCGAGCATTGTGGATACGGAGTGCTACATGACGAAATGGTGAGAGACAGGCTATTAGTTGGGCTAAGAGACACAAAGCTGTCAGAACAACTACAAATGGATGCATATTTAACACTCGCTAAAGCCGTTACAAGAGCTCGACAGGGCGAGCAAGTGAAGAAGCAACAAGAAATGCTTAAGAAATTTTTCAAAGGTGACACACTGAATACGCAGCTCGATAGCATGCACCTCAAGCAGCGAGGGGGTATTAAACACACACCAGTCAAGCCACAGTCATCCCAGTCAACAATGAGGGTGGCACAGAAAAAGTATACCAAACCTTCACAGTGTAAAAGATGTGGTGATATGAAAGGACACAGCAATGTCTAGCTAAAGAAGCAGTGTGTAATCATTACAAAAAGAAGGGACATTATGCCAGAGCTTGTCGAGACAGAAAGTCCAGTCGGGCGAATATTGCTTTACTGACTAAAGAGATAGAGAATGAGGTTGCATTCCTTGGCTCTCTTATGGCTCATACAGATGAAGGTCCATGGATGACAGAAATAAAAATGGATCACTGCAATGTTGTGTGCAAAATAGACACATGTGCAGACATAACAGCAGTACCAGAGAGATTGTGCTGTCCTGACCAGCTCAAGAGACTGGTAAAGTCATCAAAAGTCCTCAAGGGTCCAGGAGGCACAGCATTATCAATAAAGGGAAAAATCACAGTCACTCTCCAGAAAGGACAATAGAGCATAAAACAGGATGTCTAAGTCGTAAAGGAACTGGTTGCACCATTATTAGGCTGTCCAGTGGTCACAGCACTGCAGTTAGTTGCTAGGTTGGAGGAAGTCAATTTAGATAATGAGGAGGCAGTAAAATCTGAATTCCAAAAGCTGTTTAGTGGTCTAGGAAAGATGCAGGGAGAGTACAAAATCGTACTAAAGCCTGGTGCTAGACCCTTCTCTCTGTACACCCCTAGACGCATTTCACTCCCTCTCAGGCCTAGAGTTAAAGAAGAACTAAATCGCATGGAGCAACAAAGAGTCATCTCTAAAGTGGAACAGCCAACTGAATGGTGTGCACCTATGGTGGTTGTACCTAAGCGAATAGGCAAGGTGAGAATTTGCACAGATCTCACAGAATTGAACAAATCTGTCTTGAGGGAGAGACACCCACTTCCCTCAGTAGAACACACACTAGGACAGCTGGCTGGAGCCAGAGTGTTTTCAAAGCTGGACGCGAATTCAGGGTTCTGGCAGATTCCATTTTCCAAAGAGTCTTCCCTACTTATCACGTTCATAACCCCATTTGGACGGTATTGCTCTAACCGCTTATGTTTCAGAATTTCCTCTGCCCCTGAGTACTTTCAGAAGCATATGACACAACTCCATGAAGGTTTGGAGGGTGTTCTATGTCAGATGGATGACGTGCTTATCTGGGGAGCCACACAACAGCAGCATGATGAGAGGCTACGTGCAACACTGTCCCGACTTCAGGAGGCCGGGGTCACGCTCAGTGAAAAATGTGAGTTCTTGAAAAGCCAAATCAAGATCCTGGGGCAAATTATTGAGGCATCATGGGTGAGTACACACCCAGAAAAAGTGAAGGCAGTGAAAGCCATGAGAGAACCTGAAAACATCAGTAAGGTGAGAAGACTGCTGGGGATGATAAATCATCTGGGAAAATTTCTACCTCATCTGGCTGAAAAGATCCGTCCACTCAGAGACCTGTTGAAGAAGTCAAACATGTGGATATGGGGGTCTCAACAGCAGGAGGCCTTTGATAGTATCAAAGACGAGCTAACAACGCCGCCTGGGCTGGCATTATATGACACCAGTGCTGAAACTCTAGTCTCTGCAGACGCGTCATCATATGGGCTAGGTGCTGTTCTCCTCCAAAAACAACCAGACACTGCGTGGAAACCAGTAGCTTATGCATCTCAGGCTCTCACCACCACTGAGCAAAGGTATGCCCAGATAGAGAAGGAGGCGTTGACATCCACGTGGGCCTGTGAGAGGTTTGCAGAACTTCCACATAGAGACAGACCACAAACCATTGGTCCCACTGTTGGGTTCAAAGATGCTGGATTCTCTACCACCACGAATACAACGGCTCCGAATGAGACTGCTGAGGTTCTCATATACAATATCACATGTGGCTGGCAAGAATATTGCAACTGCAGATGTGCTTTCTAGGGCCCCTGTAAGCTACACTGAAGATGAGCTACAGCAGGAAGAAATAGACCTGTATGTTGACACGGTCATGGCAAGTCTTCCAGTGACAGAGCATAGGCTGCAGGAAATCAGAACGCACCAAGACAGTTACCCTACACTTTGCCAGCTTATGAAATACTGTGCAGAGGGATGGCCTGACAGATTCAACCCTATTTGCCTTTCTCAGGTGAATTCATGGTGCAAAAAGGAGTGCTGCTCATAGGAGAAAGAATAGTCATTCCAGGATCACTCCGGGTGGAGATATTAAACAAGCATGCATTTAGGCCTAACAAAATGCAAAGAGAGAGCCAAACAATCAGTGTAGTGGCCTGGCCTTAGTAAAGAATTGCAACAGCTGATAGAGAACTGTGACACGTGGGCACGTGAGAGAACAAATTTAAAAGAACCGATGCTGCCTACATTGTTTCCAACGAGACCGTGGTGCACAGTAGGAGCAGACATGTTCCAATATGACAACCAGCACTATTTAATTGTTGTAGACTATTTTTCCAGATTCTTTGAAGTCGCAAAGATGTCATCAAGAACTTCAGAAACAACAATCCAGCACTTCAAATCAATCTTCGCTCATCACAGAATCCCAGAGGTGGTGCGCTCGGACAATGGACCACAGTTTTCTTCTGAGTGCTTTCGACACTTCGCAAAGGACTGGGACTTTGCCTATGTGACATCTAGTCCTTGCTTTCCACAGAGCAACGGGGAGGCAGACAGAGCAGTAAGAACAATCAAAAATCTACTGAAAAACTCAGCAGATCCATATCTTTCTCCCATGGCCTACCGTGCTGCCCCACCAGCCAACGGGTACAGTCCTACTGAGCTTCTCATGGGAAGGAAGATAAGAACACCTGTTCCTGTCATCCCGTCTCAACTCAAGCCAAGGTGTGTAGACTTGAAAAATTATGAAAATGAAAATTAATTATGAAAATTATACAGACATAACACATAAACATAATAATAATAAAAATAATTTTTTTTTAAAAAAGGCGAATAACTTGTTTTTTTTCTTGTTTAAATGTTTGGTGGGGCGGCACGGTGGCGCAGCAGGTAGTGTCGCAGTCACACAGCTCCAGGGATCTGGAGGTTGTGGGTTCGATTCCCACTCTGGGTGACTGTCTGTGAGGAGTTGGTGTGTTCTCCCCGTGTTTGCGTGGGTTTCCTCTGGGTGCTCCGGTTTCCTCCCACAGTCCAAAAAAAAAAAAACACACGTTGGTAGGTGGATTGGCGACTCGTGAATGTCTGTCTGTGTGTGTGTGTGTCTGTGTTGCCCTGTGAAGGACTGGCGCCCCCTCCAGGGTGTATTCCCGACTTGTGCCCAATGATTCCAGGTAGGCTCTGGACCCACCGCGACCCTGAACTGGATAAGCGGTTACAGATAATGAATGAATGAATAAATATTTGGTTCACAATTGCATCAATAAATGTTAATGGGGTAAGAAAAAGAAAAGAGTCTTTACATGTTGTGGAACAGTCTGTTTAGTAGAGTGATCTTAGAGAAAAGAATGGAACACTTTCATCTTAGAAAGTATTAGGTTAATTTCATAGGCAGGAACCATTGTTCAGTTAACGGGGGGGGAATAAAAGGTACAGTTCGCTACAGAAGGCTTGGTGTGTGGTGTCATCTGTCGCTGTCTCTCGCTCCTCTTATGAAACAATACTGTATATAGACGAGAGAACAGTAACCTATTAAACTAGTAACTTCCTCTGTGTTTTATTTTCTGCAGAGCTGTCCAGAGTAGTATCGACTAAGGCACTATTCTCTCTATTACAGGTCAGTCAAGCATCTCAATAATTTTGAACTATATTGTGCCTTTAAAGTCTGCTCAGTGATGGTAAAGTTTGAGGTATTTATGAACAGTGTAAATAAAGGTTTACAAAAAAAAATACAGAAAATAGATTGCAATCAAGTAGATAAATGCACATATAATAACGATCTAGTAGTTTAACTAAACAGCTTCAAACCAATAAACACTACTTCAATGGTTCTATTCAGAACCAGGCTTTACATAGAAACTTACGTAAATGTTTCTTAAAATAGTTATAGATTGCGTTGTATGAGATTTTCTAATTTTACAACACGTATAATTACACATTTACAATTTATTTACTAAAGAACTTTTGAAGAATCCTATTTTATCACTCTGGAAGACCAAACGAGCCATTTTGGGACCAATGCAGGTCAGTAATACGACATTACTGAATGTAAGCGCTTGAAAAAAACATTTCACGTCTTTAATTTCGAACATAGCTTAAACACGTTCCTACGCATCAAGAAAGGCAAAGGAAGCCGCCTCGTCAATGTTAGATAGATGAGTTAAACATGAGTTCTAAACGTAAAAAAATAAGTTCTCCCACGCTTCATTAAAATATACCGTTATTTAAGAGGAACGTGCTCCGGAGTGTCGGTGTTTGGCAACACCTCGGAGTAACGCCATCTTCGCCGCTACTTCTGCACAACACTATCGCTCCAAAGCAATGTGAGGAGTATCATGTGACAGGAAAGAAGCAACGTTTTCAACTCCTTTTTTAAAAAGCTTAAACAAAGTGTAATGTGAAAGACTCACATTAGATATCTCTTGGTTTAGCCGTCTCAACTCTGTTATGAGGTGTCTCCTGCCGTGTAAAATCCTCTCTACTCTTCCTCTGCATACTGTGGGGAGCTCAGGGTGGGAGGGGCTACGCTCCCGCTGTTGTTGTACTCTTATGCTCTGTCGACCCACCTTCTGGAAACGATTCAAATTTTCCTGAATCTGTGAATTTAACAGCAGCACTTTGAGTATTTAGTAGTGATGGGAATTTCGGCTCTTTTTGGGGAGCCGGCTCTTTCGGCTCCTAAATGGCTCTTTGTTTTACCACATATTTCCACTGGTACAGAACAATATTACCTACATTTTACATGACTATATGGACAAAATATTATTGTTCAGTATTAAAAATAAATAGTGTTGCAATGGCCAATTGTTTTTATGGCTGTCACTGATTGCACTCACACATTCAACTGAATAAATAACTTTAAATAATAACTTTAAATTATAAATAACTTTATATTTTTATTTAAACACCTTAATGAAAAATCACTTGTAAACTCTGAAATACAGCCAATGGAACCCAAAAGGTAGGTATTACAAAATAGCTTATTAGATTAAATAATCATCCATTTCTGGGAAATAAACAAATACTCTGCAAAGAGCAAAACAGCAGCATTCAGCGGTAGTGATTAAAACAACCACAACTGTCAACAAACATTTAACTGATTTAACATCTTCTTCAACTATTTTTTGGAAGGCAGAAGTTTCCAAGTGTCTCAGCTCGGAGGGTTGGAGGGTTGGAGCTTGCTTGTTGTTCTCTGATTGGGAACCGGCTCTCATCGTTCACTTACAAGAGCCGGCTCTTTGAACCGGTTCGTTCGCGACCGACACATCACTAGTATTTAGAACAAACCTCCGTTTATTTGCAGGTTTGATATACTACAGTCAAAAGTTTCTAAGAAGTTCCACTGGAAGATAGACTGTGAAAAACGTTGGTGGGTGTAGACTAAATCAGAAACTTGGTTACACAGGCAAAGCACAAACGTGAATGCTTACCTAAGGAACTTATATAGTTAACTCGGTTAATTTGGAAACTTACGTGAATGATAAGGTAGCCTTAGTTTTTTTTTCTACTAAGACAGATATTTCACATAGCACAAGTCACCAGGTTTACACTGCATAAACTTGGACATTGCATTTTCACCAGTGTAGCGTTTTGCATTGTTGTTGTTCACCAGTGTAGCCGCCAGGGGTTATCGCCTGAATCGCTAAAACATACGTGTTCCTATTTGCATTAAATGCCATCTTTGTCCATTTTAGCTGCACCATTCTAATATTGAATTGTGTGGAAGTTACTTCATTTCATTTTCTAAACCTTGCAAATTAATTTATATACGAAGAACATGATTGAAATATATTTAACAATGTCATTAGCACACACACACACACACACACATTTTATAGTAGGGAAAGACTTTTTAAAAAAAGTACTCTGGAATGGAGAGATGGCTGCCTTTGTGTGATTCACCTGCTTGCCTCCTTAAGTTTGGCTTGGCTCAAGCACTAGTTCTTTGCTAGTGAGCTGTGCAAGGTCTTGGCCACATGGTCATGCAGCTCCACCTTGGCAACTGACCTTGAGGAGTTTAAAGACATGTAGCATATGCTGAGGCAGCAGAATGTTTCACAGCTGCAAAGATTCCTGGACATCACCTGATACTGATGCATTGTATAAGGCTTATTTACCATTGTCATACCATTTCTCTGAGAACGGGGAAGCGTTCCAGTGGGCACAAAACATTGACCACACTTTCCTAGTGCTCTGTCTGCTGTCCAAAACCATGGTGTTTCCTCAAGTAGACCACAAACTAGTTGCAGGAAACTCCATCCACACTGCTGTCTGACCATACATCACTGGCCCAAGACGTTTATAAAGCCATTACATTACATTACAATAATCAGCAGTGAGCGGGATGCCTGCACAGCTTCTCTGACACGCTGTCACTCTTCCTGTGCACTGAAGAGGACTCTCACCACTGTGAGCTCCAAGAAAGTGGAGCTGACCCGACCAAGTAGAGCAGCTATCATGAACCACAAAGCCCTGCAACCCTTTACACTAGATAAGCTTGGCTGTGCCCTGGAAGAGGACAGCAAGCTGGGCCTCATGCTGTGTTAGAAGGAGCAGAGGCCAGAGTTGAACTGATGAAGTAAAGCCTACTGCTCCTTCTGGAACAGCCTGGCAGAAAACAATAAGTTGTATTGCAGTTGTCAGTTGTCAGTGTGGCAGTTGTTGATACATAGCCTATGAAAACATGTGCTGCAATGTGCAGGTTCAACAAACCCTTATTACTTATTAGTCATTGTCACTGGCTTCCTTTAGCAGGACTGGTATTGGCACCTCCCATTTTAGTTATGACATGGGGTGGGAGTTGCAGATTCTGGCTGATCTGTTGTTTTTGGAAACTGCCAGGGCTTGAGGATGAAGCCATGAACTAATATCAGGCACCCGATGATATTGTTTTTGTGAAGGTTTTATTTATTTATTTATTTATTTATTTATTTTTGTGATTCCAGGTAGGCTCCAGACCCACTGTGACCCTGAACTGGATAAGTGAATGAATGAATGAATGAATATATATATATATATATATAATTAGTTTTATTTACCTCCTCCACCCACCCAGCCCCCCTTAAAAAAGGAAGTAACATAATGTAATATGGAACACTACACCATAATATCCACATCTGAAAACAAATGGTACAATTCAGTAAGTAATGTGTAAAAAGCCCATAAACATGTGGTTTATGTGTAATTGTAACATGGTATAATTTGAAAGTGCCATGATAATACTATCAGATACCATCAAACAACATGGTAATAGAAGATGATTTTTTGTAAGGGCCAGCTTCAACTTCCTGGTAGTATCAAAACTTCCCACATAAGCCCAACCAAACCACCATAAGAGAGGGGATTTCCCAAGGACATGAGTATAAATTTTTAAATGCAAGAATTTCCAAATATCAGTTTTTTAAAAATTCCCATTAAAAGGGCCATTCTAATTAAGAATGTCTTATAAAAAATATAAACGCACAACCAGTTATTGTCTACTGGTACTAAAGTATACCTGTTTACATGGTACAACAATGTGGGTGTTTAAAGCTAATTAAATGGTTTTAAAAGACTTCATCATTACAGCTGATTAAAAACTATAATTTGGTGATGATATGACTCTGGGGGAAAACCTGAAAATGAGTGGACTGAGTCAGAGACTTTGTAAGGAGTTTGACTGTGTAGAAGTCTTGCTGGAAACTACAACTGCTTAAACATGTAGCCATGGAGTCGGCCGGTGACGTCACATCCTGGTGTGTGCGTGTGTTGGACTGAGGGTGGGGTCAGACTGAGCTGCAGCCTTTACTTCAGCAGAAGAACAAACACACGATTAATGCCTTTACACAGATAACACCAACAAAGCGGAGAGGACAGAGAGTCTGAGCGGTAAGGATTTCACCTCTACACGTCTGTTCAGCACGGACTGTGCTTGTTTATTTCGGCCGTATCAGCTGCCAAAGGAAGCGACTGTAACATACTGAGAAAGAGAACTGCTGACAAGTCTGTCCTTCTGAATGAGAAACGGCAAAACTGCCTTTCCGAAAGAAGGTGTGTGTAAGGTGGTAGCTAGTAAGCTGAACCAGGTTCGTCGGAGCTGTAAATGCTGTGAATGGTGAGGAGAAAGGGCTGTGCCTTCAAGGGTTCACCGACCGCCGGCTGAGGCGATGACGGTCACAATGTAAACCCGGCGTGTCCTGGGGTTTATGAGCTTGGCGTTCGTTAACCTTAGCGCCTTCATTTCCAGGAGATAACGCCTGAAAGAACCGATAGCGGTTTGATTGAAGGGTAGTTTAGCTCGTTTCCTGTATTTTTTTTCTTTCTTTCGTGTTCTCGAAGTGAAGGAGCATGCTGAATGTAGCACAAAGGTACTTTTCCAGTTTCGAAATTGTCAAACAGACTGCTGGTTTGGTTTAAAAGGACCAAAATCAAACATTTTTCACGTTTCGTGAAATAAGAGGTTCAAGCTTTATGCTCATTGTTATGCTGTCCATACAGGGTAACTGACCATTTTGCATTCATTGTTTTTGTGATGTCACAAAAAAGCTTATTTACTTAAATACACCAATTCTACCTGCAGCTGTCCAGCCCACGTCAGTTCATGCCGAAGTTATAAGGAATGGGTCCACTCCAGCAATTGTCCTGTTAGTTGTGAAGTATGGGTGCGGTGTCCACTTTGCCACCTGAAAACTCTGGCACAGTCTGTCACGTAAACCCGACATGTGAAATTGTATTGTAAATTCTGGACACAGGAAAAGGCCAGCTGCAACATTTTCTCAAGGCTCACAGTTTTCATAGTTGGTAGGCTAGTTAACAATTTGTGCAAGAGATTTTATAAGTTCTGCTGACAGTCCATTTGAATGGCTTTTCTCCATTCACCATTGGCACTGTGTAAAAAAGCAGCAGGTTTTTTAAATATTGCACAATACAAAGACCAGCCAATTAGAGAATGTATTATGTTTTACCTTTAAATGTGTATTTCCCATTAAGTTGTATTTAATGGGATAAACAAAGAGGTTGGAAAATGATGGTAAATCAACAATAAACCCATATAATGTGGGCCTCATAATAAAATGTCAGAAATCTGTTGAACATTAACATTTTAGGTTTTTTTGAGACAGGTTATTTAGTGTCAATTTTTCCATTTATCCCACAGTGTTAAGACACACAGATTGGCCTGTATACTCCTATAGCTATATTGTTTGTCACCACAATTTCTTATACAATTTTCACAGAATGTACATGTTCACTTGTGTGAACAGATCTCATTCTTATCAGATCTTATCTTACATTTTCCTCGCCTTTTCTTCTTTAGTAACATATAGCAGACTGCACTGTCTCTTAAAATTGATTATAGTCTGGCTCTGTTTTTGTCGTAGACCTAACATTTTTTCCATTAGCATTGCCCATATAAAATTCGTTAGTGCATTTCATATATCTGCTTATCAGCAATGGGAGTGGGAGTAGCAGTAAATTAATTTTCTTCTACTACTTCTTTTAAAGCTATGTACTAGAACTGCCTAAAGTGACAAATGGTATATTAGAAATGAGCATTCCTGTGCCTCAGGGAGAGGCCGTTGTTAATTGGATCATATCTCCTGAGATATAGCTCTGTGACATCTACTGCATATGCTGCTTAAATAGGTTTTCTTACATAGATAAGCAGAACCAAATGTCTGTGTTGGTTCAGTGTGCATTCTGTATTGACTGACATCATACAAATGCCCCTAGAGTTGAATGTCATTAATTTTTTTTCACAAACAAAATATCAAGTTATAAAAGGTCATTTCAGGTAGTCTGATGTAAATTATTATTATTATGAATACCATATCAAACGTTTCATCATGGAGCATACCAACAGCCATGAGCTCGTCAATGAAGAGCAACATGGAAAAGTTATGATGTTACATGGAAAAAGTTTAACACTTCAAGCCCACTTTTCAATACCGCCAACACTACTGTATGGAAGTGAGACAGGGTCCTTCACTAAAGCAGACCAACAGAAACTTGCCGTAACTGAGAAAGTAATGGAAAGGTGAATGAATGCTCAAGAGACAGCTGGGAAGTGATGTGACCTGCAACATTTGTACATCAGATGATCAATTATAGGCTGGATCATGGATCAAATGGTTTCTTTCAAGATTTACCTATCACTTGATATGACAAAAATGTGTGTTTGTTGTACATGGCATGTTTCTGCTATTTATCTGCCCTAAACCATACTGTTCATAGGTTTCTCTGATTGTTTTTTTTAGTCCTAGTACTCTATCACCTTGAAAGCTGTAAATATGTTTTACATTGAGGTGCTGTAATAACTTTTCTTACCTCATGCAGACAATGGCTTGTTAGTTTAGCGTGGCCTGTCTTTTATTTACATTCTAGGTGGCCTTTTAGTAGGTGTTTAACCTGAAAACAAGCAGACCTGTTGAAATTGGCTTTCCAGTGCAGCCATATACACTCTAGAAGTCTTTGGACACATGCCCTTCCAATGTTTCTTCTGATATTGTATTAGCTAATCAACAGTTTAAGCCTCTTTTGTTACAGTAAAAATTCTGTGTTTCTGAAAAGCTCATACTAGACTTAATATTTCTGTGAGGATTTGTTAGAGTACATGAGCATCAGTAAGGTCAGGAATTGACATTACATGATACGTTCATAGATTACAAAAGATTCCTAAGCTAATGCTGAAAATATAGAATGGTGTAATACAGGACATCTCTAATGCTCTTGTGGTTGAATGCAGTTAAGTCATTTTTAAATCAACAATTTTCCAAAATCTATGCAAAGACTTCCCAGAAGGGTAAGAACATGTTATTGCATCCAAAACAGGGCAAACTCCCCATTAATACCCTTGATTTGATTTCAAAAGAAAAAAACTGATGCATATTCCTAAACATTTTAAAGTCTCTTACAGTTCTTTTATTTTAAGAATGTAAATATTATGATTGTTATCCACAAGAAAAACTCATAATGTGACTGCTTCTGTGTAGTTGTAAAAACCTAGTATATTGTTTTTGCATAGGATAAGATCTTAGCTATTGTTCAATCAGTTAGAAGCACTGGAATGATGTTCCTTATTGGGCCATTCCTTTTTTCATCATTGAAATGGACACTGTTGCTTGCTACACATTAGTTAATGATGCTCTTAGCTCAGATAAGTGACTCTAGTTTGGGAAAAGCAAGTATAATCGATATCAATGTAAATTGGATCACTGTACTTTTCTAAGGATCATGTAGTTGTCAGTACTCAGAGTATGTGTCATGTATCTTTTAAAAAACATTGTGCTGTTTTAATAGGTTCACACTATTTGTATTACTTCCATCACTTTTCAGGAAAAAAAAATTTGAGATGAAACAGGAGAAGTCCATGAGTTTTAGAACACGTTTGAAAATCAAGGCTTTTGTCATCTTACTTGGAAATAAATGATAGAAGTTTCAGAATTTTTGATAATTTAAAGCAAAGAAAAGCTATTACAAGGTAAAACGAATAACAGATATTCAGAATTTCACAATTTTTCTATCTAGGTATATAGGAGATGTTCACCATTTTAATAAAATATCTGAAGATATTTCCTCACAATTTGCTAGCTCTCAGGTCTGTTTGTGTGCTTGAAACTCGTCTAAAGTTTTTACAAAGCCCCGGTGTCAATAAATGGCTAAAGAAACAATGTCTTGATCTGATGCATTTTCTTTCTCTATTGATTCACTCCAAAGTGGCGCTCAATTCCAAGTCAATTCCAAGTAATTTATAACAGCAAAAATAAGTCAATGTTTCCCAGCATCCTCATCTCTCTTCACGCTTTTCAACATTCAGAGTTCTAAATTAGTTATTTCGAGTACTGGACCTTTTTTGCAATGTACAAACAGAATGTAGAACTAGCAAACGGTGAGGAAACATCCTCTAAATTTTTGAAAAAAGTATTTTGTTGAAAATAAAGAACATCTTCATTAAGGCCTTGGTAAATATTTGTTGGATATTTTTAGTCTTATCCCTTCCATTGACACCACTGACCAGTCAACTTTCAGGGGCATTTGTTAGATTGATCAGAGGCTTTTGCACAAACTTGTGCATGTCAAGTACACGCTATCTATTACTAAAGCAAAAACAGGACATATCAAATACTAAAATTCTGAAAGTCATATAAACTTTTCAGATATTGTGCTTTGCATCTCCAGACTTTCTTACCCCACTATATTAAGTGTTGTAAAAATGTCAAAACTATTTTGATGATGTATTTTTGCCATAATACCCACTTTTCTTGCCAACCGTAAATGGCACTTAATCTTTCAGTGGTGTATACTGTATGTTGGCTAGTGAAGTTTGAGGGTCTGTGTAGTCTCTAAAGGAATAAATATATTTAAGCAAACGTCACTTAAGGAGCTCTTCCAGATAGGTCTGGTTTAGGTTAGATGAGTTGTGGCTTTATGGTCTGCTGACAGACAGGGAAGTAGAAAATGGTAAGAGGGCTGCCACTACTCTCTTTGGTCCAGTATGACCAGCCTCACTTCAGTTATCACATACTTCCTCTCCTTGTTGGGGAGGTGTTGTAGTGTTACATGTCCTAACATGCAAATCCTCTCTTCAGAGGTCAAAATATCACATTTGAGTACTGGAGAAATTTGCATAGCTGATTCATTAAAAGTACCGGGAGTTTCAAAATTTTTAAAAAAAATTAAAGTAATGATAAGTCGATGCAAATTGTTCTGCTTTACTATCTTTATATAGTGCATCTGTGAGAGTGTAATGAATTATTTGTGCTGTTGACTGTGATTAAAGGTATGGCGATTAATTCGAGAGGTGTTCTGCTTAATGAACAGTGCGGTTTGAATATTCTGAGGTAAAGTGGACAGTGTTTCCATTCATAGCCTCTTATGGCACCTGCTGATTTCTCATTCTTTACTTTCACAGGGAGCTATATGCACTGGGTTATGTTTGCATTTAACCAGCAAAAAAATTGGGTGTGATTGATATGATAAATACCTGAAGTTTATTTAATGGGACATCCCCTAAGTTCCCCCTATATAAGTTAAGATGGTTCCTTGGCTTTGTAATTAAAGGTTTTGGACATGAAAAAAGACCACTTTGAGCACCCGATTTCTTTAAATGTATCACTGTACACCCAAACACAAGTGCAAGGGAGCGAAGGGAAGTGTTTTCTCTGTTCATTTTTGACTTTGTTGCTACGATTTCATGTTTCTCTGTGCTTGTTTTGTCTGGTTTACATGGTTTAACCTCATCTACTCGCATAAACAAGGGTCCAAGCAGTCCTGTGATTGTAAAAGTAATGATAGTGGCCCCTTGTGGATCATCTTCAGCGTGCTAAATGTGAATGATTCTGTCAGTTAATTAAATGTTTTGTTATTTTACAAAGACATAATTAGCATCCAGCATTGTACCATTTTCCTGGAGTAGCTCATTAAAGAAATTCACTGTGTTCTCTCCACTATATTTGAATAACATACCAGATTTTCCTCCATGTGTACTGATATTTATATTTTTACACTAAGCTACATGCCTACAGTCATATGTATGTATTTCTTACATAACCAACATTAATTTATTAATGTAACTCTTCCAAATACTTTTAACTCATAATTAGATGGGGATGCAAGTCTCTGAAGAAATGTAATTTTGGTCTGAAGAATTCAGAATGATTCTACGTTTACAACAACTGGCTTTTACCCAGTGAAAAGTATCTGTCCCACTGGTATGAGTAAGATGTTGCATAATCTGCAGTCTGTCCATGTTTTCTATATAGATTTGCACTTCAGGATTGTGTAAGATGGCTTATTCTGCATATTTTAACAGTCTACCAAAGCTTATTTCGTTCTGGTGTTCTGAGGAGATATGTATGTTTCTCTTCCAAGAGAATGTTCCAACTAGATGTTGAATTGAATTCAGATGGATGTATACTTTCTGACAGAGTAGGTATTTCATTTTATTATAATTGTCAGAACCCAGATTTGCAGTTGCTTGATCTCACTATGCTGTATGGAGAAGACCAGAATTTAGATGGAGTTTAAGGCTCTGTGGCAAATATGCTTACACAATGTGTGAAACACTTTCTCTTCTGTTGAATAGTTTGTGTAAAAGAAGGCCATAGGATTCTAATTCAGTGCTGTGCTGCTTTAAATCTTTCAATGAGGGCTCTGTGTCTTCCCCGAGGTGGTTAGTATTCAGCAAAGATTGTCACTGCAAGAGCCTTCACCTGAAAGAACAGAGCTGCTATTTGTTCCTGCACAGACTGAAGACACTGTTTTATCCATAGTTAATGTATGAATTAGAGTAATATTTAGGTTTCTTTCCTAAACCAGGGATTGGGCATGCTATGGAAAACAGGATGATGGTGACCTGTTTGCTTTCTGGCCTGACAGATATTTCCACCACTATTTGACCACAGCATGTCAGCTGAAATGGTCAGTAGTTGCTGGTTGGAACGTGGTCATCCACAAGTAATTAATCTGCCCTTCATATTGATCTTAGTGATAGCTGTAAAGGAGAAACAAAGAGCTGAAGATGACTAGATTGTGCAATTCCCCACTTTTTTCTCTGCTAACCCCAGGGGATGTGACTTCAGTCAAAGGAAATTTAGCCCCATTATGAGAACTGGGGAGAGGATGTTGATGTTGGTGGGCCTTGGCCCAGTCCTGCTCTTGGTTTTCCCATCAATCTGGTCAGGAAGTTCCACACAAGCCAGCTGAATGAGGAGCAAATCATCTGGTTTCCTCAGGTTTTCCTCCTCACTGTGTTAAAGCTTATATACATTTATAATATATATATGTTTTTTGTGGCCAGTGTTTGTGAGATATGATATTGATTGCTGATTGTTTTTTACGATGACTGACCAATTTGAAATCAGATCTTAATGGAACACTACAAAATATTTTTACTTTAAAATTGCAGCTTCAGAAACATTGGGATGTTTCCTTGACCTGTAATAGTGAGAACAGATTTTCTGTCTGTCCTTTCTACTCTGGGCTCAGCACTGCGAAAAACTTCACTATGTAATTTAGGCACTCATTTTTACTCTGTTGGATGTGTCAGTCTAACATATCTTTCAACACAATTGTTGTGTGATTGATTGACTCGTTATCGGACAAATTAAAGGAACATTGGAGGATTGTTTGTTGTAAATTTGGTCCAAAAATGTTTTGTTTCTAAACTATACTTGGCAGAGTGCTAGTACTAGTTTTAAGCCCCTTTCACACGTGAACTGTGGAGAAATTCCAGATAAACTCCACAATATCAGAACAGACCCAGAATAGTGCTTTCACATATGCAGTACACAGCAGGAGATTTTCTGTCAGACGCATTGCCACAGTGGAAAATGCTCAGCGTGCTTTAGGCATGGGACGGCACCTGTTCCCTGTTCAATATATTTTAATGTCCTGGGTTATTGTATTGGTATAAAAAACATTTTGTGGAATCCCCAGATTGATCCTCAGATGATCACAGACTGCCTTTTATTGTATAACATTCACCTCATCTCCACTCTTCTCAGTCAAGTACATCACTGTAATATTCTAAAATTGAAAAATTGTAAAATTCACATTGATCTTATTAATGGGATAACTTATCTATGATCTGATTAGTCCCCAAACTTGGAGATGAGCCAATTTTCAGCCTTCTAATTTGCGTGTTTTAAAAAAAAAACTGTGTCTGGCAGGCTAACTATACAGTACTTCCTTATTTTTGCTGCTCTTCACTTTCCCAAACCAGATTGCCTTCTTGGCAGGTCAGCGCATGTTTACCATGATCTGGAGCCTCAGAGAACTATGTTTAAATAATCTGATGTAATATTAGCAGTTGTTGGAGTTGACAACTTTGACAGATTTGACTTATTTATCCCGAGCTGACAATAAATGTACTGTATTAAATTAAATTAGATTGTAAATATGTGCTCAGAAAATTCATTACCTCAGCAGCAGTGTTCCCAATGAAATCATGTTTTATCTATTTGTTTAATTAAAGCAATGTCTTATACTCCACGTCTTGTGCCTATTGTGTATAAAAAACAAAACAAAACAAAAAAAAAACACTTATTTATGGCACAAATGTACTAGGATGGAATTTTTCGGCTTCTGATATTTAGCTGCATATTGAATAAGATGTATTTTTAAATGGTGTGTCATATCTGTAATGTAGAAGTTCGTGGCAGTTTTACCTTGTCATGAAACTTGGCGTACACAATGGTTTCCAAATGGCCATTAATTTCCCTTTTGATTCCCCAGCTGTTTCATCTATACCGACTTGTCCAGGGAAAATATTAAAGGAACAATCTGTAATACTCACTCACACCGGGTGTTTAAAATGGGAACTACAATACAGATTAAAAGTGGAGAGATCTGTCTGCCTCCTCCCGCTCCTTCCCAGATGCAGAGCTTGACCAGGTTGCCAGTTTGAGATAAACTGAACAAGGCTGGTACTATTAAATTTTCCCTTCAATCATAAATGTCATTTTAGGAGGCAGATGTTTGCTTCTAATTCACAATTTTCATATTCAAATTCCACCTTAAATTGGTCAGTTTAGGAGTTTAATTATTATTCGCCAACGTCTTTCTTAAACACTCCTTTCCACCTTAAATCGGCAGTTATGCTATGCACTTCTATAAATCTTTTCTAAGTTAAATGCTTGCCTGTTCAGGAGAAAATTAGCCAGTATTGCCACTTTTAAGCTGCCTCCTCTCATTTCCTCTGCGTCTGGTCAATGGAGATATTTAGATGGACACTGAGGCTTGTTAGATTTTACCTGACCTAAAATGATCTCGCTGCGCTTGTTGACTTCATGCTTATGGGAAAACTATTGTGTTTTCACCAGTACTTCACCTTAGCTTTTTTGCTTAATGTGCTCTCACACACCCTGGACATTTTATGACTGAGTAGATTGCTCATTTAAAGGCCATGTTCATGATTAAATTAAAAATTATAATTTACTAGCACTCCAGTTTGTTTGCGTGCTTGAAACCAGTCTAATGTGTTTACAAATCCCCAGTGTGTGTAAATGGGTAAAAAACAGTGTCCCTGTCCCTAGGCCTTCTCTCTCTGCTCAAGGCCAGAAACTTTGGAGGTTTTAGACAACGAAGAAATGTTTGTGATTGTTTTTTAGCCAGAAATTTCAGTGGAGCCTAATTACTTGTGTTGTAGTCTTGATTTCTTTAGTTGTGCTTCGTTTTTAAATAACTGTATGGAAGTAGTGCAGTGTTCCAGACTCTTCTTCCCAAGTATTAAAAATCAGATTTTCAAAATCTTTTCTTTGATATGAGTTTTGAATAGTGTTATAGAAAGCTTTGTTTATGTTGATTGATCATGGGTCTGGCTTGAAAGTCACAGTCAAGAGATCTGCTGTCTGCTTTTTCTTTTGTCCAGTTATCGAAGCTCCTGACGTGCAATGTGATTGTTCCTAGTGTCTGTGTTATCTCTAAACTCTAGAGGAGAGGTGCTAAGGTCAATACGGTCAGCTTTGCTGTTCATTCAAGTACATGCTCAATATAGCAAAAGGAAGGTTAAACAATGGCCCTTATTTAAAATGAAAATATCAGGAAATGCAGTGCTTTGTTACTCAAGTTTACTCTACACTTAATACAGGCCTGTTTAAGTGTCTGGCCAATTGTGGCCCACAGCAAGAATTTAATTGGTCTTTCCATGTGGTCAATGTGTCATAATTTTTCAAATTACCAATGGCAGTACCCTGTTCTGTTAACAGCCAGTTAAAATGTAAAATACATTTTTCCTCTGATTAGACCTGCAAATAAATTTACAGTGCAACACTGAAAATTCATCTGAAAAAGGTAGAAAGTTGTTGATGGGAGCAACTTTAGAACATTTGTGATGCTGGTTCTTACTCATACCAAAAATACATTTCGCTTCAGGAAGCACATTTCCACTGGTCCACAGCACAAAGTGGTTTTGTACCGATCTAGTCGATGCTGGTTGAGCAGGATGACTTTAGGCTCATGTGCAGCTGATCCAGAGCCACTAATTTCATTTCATGCTTCTTTGTGGAGATTATATAAGCTGTGTCCACAATGGAGGCATCTTACCTAGCTGAACTCACTGATTATAAATTATGTATCTACAAACATGTAAGCATTCAAATTGCCAAATAAAACTTTAAAAAACTATATGAATATTTATAATAAAGTATTTTTGGCGGCACTAGGACAGATAAACTAAAGCAGCTACACTTGTTAACATCAGCATTTTATTTGACAGATTCATGAATGTAATAAAAATGATCTACACATTTTTGTTATTTCGATTTGATATGCTTATTTGTAATCATTTTGATATTCCAAATAAAAATTAATTTCTGCACATGTTGAACCTCCCCTTATTTTTGACCTTTGCAATGTTTTAGGCTATACTGTCCTTAATCATATTTTTACCTGATGAAGACCTCATCTGTCAAAACACTGCAGACCTGTAGCCATAAAAACCTGGAGAGCTTCAATCATGGTGTGTTGATATTCATCATGTTTTTTCCTGTGTATTTTATATTTATATGGGTCCTGCACCCAAACTAGGCTCTAGCGGATTGTGGACACACGCCAATTGAAGTTTTGCATGGCACAATTTGGCCCCATTTGAATAATCTTGTGATAGGAGGACAATAATTATAGATATTGTTGCAGATGCTGCCAGTTTTAGCCCCTTCTCCCCAGCAGCAGCAGGTCGGGCACCGATGTTGGACGATAAGTTTTGGGTCACAAAATCCAGACTATATCACATCAGAGAACACAGTTTTACTGTTACACAGTTCAGGGACGGCTGTGATGATGAGTGCTTGCTGTCACTGAAGCACAGCATCTCATTGGCCCCTTCATACACATATGTATGTATGTGAGAGAGAGAGAGAATGAAAGAGATAAAGAAAGATCATGGGTTGCATGCTGCACAGCCTCCAGCACTCTGGGAATCTTAATGAATTCCTGTAGCTCAGGGCGGGGAGCAGCATTTATATTTCAGCAGCCTGTAGCCGTAGGGGAGGCAGATGAAGAACCATATGTAGGTCACGCCTGCCGTAAATTCAGCCCACTGCCCTCCGTTTACCCCTCACCAGGGTCTTCACCGACAGAGGCGGCGCACAAGTCATGTCCTATTTTGTGCACTTGCCAGGCCATTAAAGAGTAAATGGCCATTGTTCATTCAGTTGTGGCCTTCTGTTTCTACCTGATGGCTTATTAGGGATTTCCAGTCCTTAATATTAGCTCTGTGTGGGTGTGGGTTTATTTATATGTAATAAAGGTGGTAAACTGCTCTGGAGCAGCTGTACGTGTCTAAGATTTTCCCAGTTGTGCAAGTTTTTTTACAAAATTGCATCAGTCTTGCGAGACTTAACTATTAAAATAATGCGAATTGGGTTTATTATCATAAGAGTTGTATCCCTCATGAGAGCACCCATTTACAAATCCAGTGTCTCAAGCACACCTGATGCAATGAATCAAAGGCATTTTTAGTTGTGGCAGGTGTGTTTGAAATAAAATATATCAAATACCTAAACTGGCTAAGAATTTTTTGATTGTGAAACTTGTTTAAGTGTTAGAAATATAGCAAAAATCAAGAGAGTTGTCCAAAGATAAGAGATCATTGCCTTGCCAAAACTATGAAAAGCATACAAACATATGCCTAGAGATAGAGTTAGAAGCATAATTTGCAAGTTCATGATTAAAAGAACACTGGCTACACTGCCTGGATGTGGCAGAAAAAGGTGGCTGCCACCAGATTCCTGAGAAGGCTGGTGGTCAAAAACACTTGAATAATTCTAAACACTAATGCACTCTATGCACACGCTCCAAAACGTACACCTCCACTTACCCAAAAGCACAAGAAAATCAGCTCTAATATGCTCAAAACAATATACATCAGCCACAGAAGGTATGAGATTCTGTTCTTTAGAGCAATGAATATGAATTGGAACTTTGGACCTATGGATTAGTAGTATGTCTGGAGGAGGAAAAATGAAGCAAATACTAAAAAGAACACCCTGCCTACGGTGAAGTATGGTGGTGGCTCAGTGATGCTCTGGGGCTGCTTGCTTCCTCCAGCACTGGAAACCTGCTGCGTTTGGAGGCCAAGGTTAATTCAATAAAGTATAAAGAAATCCTAAAAAACATTGTGCCTTCTGTGATGAAGCTGAATCTTTGGCAACATTGGGCCTCCAAAAGGACAATGTTCCCAAACGTATTGCAGATCCACCAAGACGTGGTTCCAGAAGAAGTCATGGAAAATGATGGGATAGGTGTCACCATGGCCTAATCTGAAATCTGTATTAATATTAATGAACTGGAGACCATTGTCTATGAGGAATGGGCTAAAATTCCTATGTTTCCAGGCCAGAAGCTGGTGTCTGTCTATGCATCACGTTTGCAGCAGGTTATACTAACATAAGGGTGCAACTGTACTTCAGGTGTTGATTTAGTGAAGTTTATTGAAGGTCAGCATCCTTCCCTCCACACTACTGGTTGACCAGTGCATTTTTTATTTATTGGTATATCACAATGGCAACATGATATCTATGTAACTGAAAAAAATATTATGCACATTTCTATTTAGGATGGTCCTTTATTGTGGGCCACAGTGTACAGGTGTGGGTGTATATATGTCTGGGTGCAAGCTGAACAAGAAATGCCATAGGCAGCAAATTCTGTTGCAGTCTTCCTGCATGTCTCATGTTGCTGCTTCCTCACCAGGCTCTTCTTTATAGGATTATCAAGAACAATAGCTGGAAGCATTGGGTCATGTGCTCTCTCTTCCTGGGCAATTTGCAGCAGTGTGAATCTGTCCCTGGAACCTCACAACCTTGAAACCACTCTTCCATCTTCCTTCACCCAATGTTCTTTTAATTAGGCTTAACGATATGGTTTTGCCGTCAGAGAACACACGAATGAGCCTTCTACCGAATGTGAGTGTGTTTACAAACTAGTTATTAGATAACTTCAGAAAATCTGATTTCTTAACAGGTCCACAAGCTCTTTAGTAACAGGAAAATAAGAAAAGCAAGTCTCTCAGTAATTAGATTTCTTTCTAAATGCAGGATGTGCACTTTTATTATTGCTTAGAGAATAGTCCATAAAATTCCCACAGCACATAAATATTCCAAATTATTGCAGCAGTTTTTTTTTTTTTTTTATTATTAGATTATATTTATTTTATTCGGATACTTTTTATAATATTTAATAGTTTATATGAAACCAAACCACACAAAATAGTGTCATTTCCTGTGATGGATTGGTTCAGCATCTGAAGATTCTGGGAAAGCTCCGAACACTTGACAGAATGAAGTGCTTATGGAAAATGAATGAACTAAATAATGAGTGTCCTGTGTCGGCAAAAGCTTTTCTTTCTTTCTGCTTCTGTTTACAACCCTGCGCATGTAGAAAAAGAAAAGAAGTGAGTAAGTGTTTTTCAACTGAAAAATTACTGAGCTGTAGTGTTAATCTTCATAAAATTAGGCCATACCTACCTCAACATACAACACAGCTCCTCGTTCAGACGTTAGTAATCTTCCATCTAGACTATTGCAACGCCCTCCTGACAGGTCTTCCGGCCTGTGCTGTGAGACCGCTACAGATGATCCAGAATGCGGCAGCACGCCTGGTCTTCAACCAACCAAAAAGAGCACATGTCACGCCCCTATTAGTTGAGCTGCATTGGCTACCCTTAGCTGCTCGCATCAAATTTAAATCACTAATGATGGCCTTCAGAGTATTCACTGGTTCTGCTCCCATCTACCTCAATAAACTCTTAAAACCATATGTTAGTGCCCGCCCTCTCCATTCCTCAAAGGAGCGCCAACTAACAAGGCCAACCCCCCGTACAGGTCAGTCGAGGCTATTCTCATCTCTGGTACCACGCTGGTGGAACGAGCTTCCAAGCACTATCAGAGCAACAGAAACCCTCTCTGCATTCAAGAAATCATTGAAAACCCAGCTTTTCCGAGAGTATCTTTTGCACTGAATGTCTTTCTTTAATGCACTTATTACTTCCTGGCATATTGCACTTAATGTAAGGTATTTTGTATAATTTGTGCTGTAGTTTGAATGTTAGATCCTCTTTTGTAAGTCGCTTTGGATAAAAGCATCTGCCAAATGCATAAATGTAAATAAGTTATAAAAAAGTAAAAGTAATTTATATTCGAAAAAGTGATTCGGTCTGTGTGACCGTCTGTTAGAAGTTGGGTGTGTTCTCTCTGTGTCCACATGGGTTTTCTTGAAGTGCTCCATTTTCCTCCCACAATCCAATATCTCACATTGGTAAGTGGATCATAGAGAGAGAGACAGAGACTGACTGAATGTGTAACTGTGTGTTGCCTGTGATGGACTGGGTGTATTCCCTGACCCTCTGCGGCCCTGAACTGGCTAAGTGGTTACAGATAATGAATTAATGAAAGAATTTTTAAGTTGGAATATGATGCAAGAAACTGAATATCTGGCAATGTTTGTAAAAAACTTCTATTGGTTTGCGTGAAAAAAAATACATATACTTTGTGCTCATGGATACTTAACAAATATCATATATTTCAGATGACTCCTCAAACACATGATATGCACATGATCCTACCCTTGTAAATAAATTTGCCATACAAGCCCATTATAATCTTAACATCAAATTCACCAAAATGTTTTAATGTATTGCAAAGCATTGCAATGTAGAAACACCATGTGATTGCGGTATTGTATTTTGTACATGACATTCAGAAGTTCCCTTTTTTTATTCTCCCCACCCACTTTGTCTTGGACTGTAATGGGAGAGGCCAAATGAGAGGTGATAGCTCTAGTACAGAATTCAGCTGTGAGTCAGACTCTCAGTGCTGGGTTGTATATAGAGTGTAAAAAGAGGAATGTGTAACTCAATTCTTTGAAAATGTAATCAGAGCTTATAGTCACTAGGGAAATTGGGTTTGTAGCAGAAACATTTTAGTTGTACAGTAACTTCATAAATGTAATGTAAATAAACACTCAGGAAAGCTAAAGGAACACTGGAAGCTAAATGAATGTGGGTTGAATTTCTATATTGACATCACTAGTCATAAAAGTTAAAGCATATAGTTCATTCAGGCTATAATTTTATAGGTTATTTTGTTACATTTAGTTGTTAATATGTCAAAATATTAATACAGTGGACACACACAGAATAGTAATATAGCAGAGTATTTGTGCAGAACCTCACTGCTACTGAGTAGAGTCTGTTAACATTAATCTGCATCAGTTTTTAACTGTGGTCATCATCAATACACTATGACATTCTTTTCAGCCACTGGGCTGAGGACCAAAGCACACTCTAATGGTCTTCTGACATTTACTGAAGTGATGCCAGTGCTCTATCAATGCCAGTTTATTATTAAAATATAAAACAATATTTGACATGAATATTAACATGGAATATAAAATGTTTTCAAGTGGTTATCAATATTTATACATAATAATAATATAAGATCTGTAACAGCAGCACACAACAAATTGTTTTGTTTTTTGTTGAGAATCACTAAACATAAGACTTCTGATAAATTCTTCACCTATAGATTCATACTGTCCACTAACTTAAGTGTTGTGGTCTCTGCAGGTGGAGCAGCTCGTGTGAGATTTGTGTGGAGAAGCTGAGAGAGGTGTTTGAACATGGCAGCCAACAAGGGCAAGAACCAGAGCTCCTTGGCCCTGCACAAGGTCATCATGGTGGGCAGTGGTGGTGTAGGCAAGTCTGCCCTCACCCTTCAGTTCATGTATGACGAGGTGAGCAGTGGGGTTTTGCTAACCCTGAATACTTTAAAATGATCTGTGTTTCTATTATATAAAATACCAATGTGGTGGCAGAAATAGTCTTTCGGCTTTAGTTCTGTGCAGCTTCTCAAGTTTCAATTACTGAGTGTGAATCAAATGTTGCATAGAGTGATGGAAAAAAACAAAACTCTAAGTTATTATTGTATATAAAATTCCTACTGGTTAATATTGACAAATGTAATCTTATTTTGAAACAGTACCATTGAGTGTTTGGCAAAACTTAGAGACCACACTTTAAACATTCCTGTAATTGTCTGCAAAGTGCACCATTAATTTTCTAGCAGTTATTTGAGGAAATTATAAAATAATTCTTCTGTAAAAATGTTCCAACCTTGTTCATATCCTTTAATAATCCTTTCTGCTCCCATAACTGTGAATTTGTTCTTTGTTGTGCAGTTTGTCGAAGACTATGAGCCTACAAAAGCAGACAGTTACAGAAAGAAGGTTGTGCTGGATGGCGAAGAGGTGCAGATCGATATTTTGGACACAGCCGGGCAGGAAGACTACGCAGCCATCCGAGACAATTACTTCCGCAGTGGAGAGGGCTTTCTGCTTGTGTTCTCCATCACTGAGCAAGAGTCTTTCACAGCCACAGTGGAGTTCAGGTCTGTACAACATCACAACAGCACACACTCATCATATGAGAGGTTGTTTATTCACAGTGTGTGATTAGATGCTGTTGGTTATCTTGCACGCTCTGGGGAGTTTTTTTTTGTGTCTATGTACAGAGAGCAGATACTGCGAGTTAAAGCAGAGGAGGATAAGATTCCTCTACTGTTGGTGGGAAATAAATCTGATCTGGAAGATCGTAGGCAAGTGTCAGTGGATGATGCCAGAGGAAAAGCAGAGGAGTGGGGGGTACAATATGTAGAAACTTCAGCCAAGACACGTGCCAACGTAGATAAGGTATGTTGCTGAATGTTTGTGTTGCTACATTTTCTAGACTCAGCATTGTGTGTCTAAGCTAATCTAAAGAATCTAATAATAATACACCCTTCCTCCAAAGGTATTTTTTGACCTCATGAGGGAAGTGAGAGCCAAAAAGATGTCTGAAAACAAGGACAAAAATGGAAAAGGAAAGAACAAGAAGAACAAGAAAAGCTTCAAGGAACGGTGCTGTTTACTTTGAATGGCACATGGACTTTTCCCCCACTCCAGATCCACATCTACTTCAATATTAAGAGCCTTTTCTTTATTTAAATCAAACTATAACTAGTAGGGTTTTTATACTGTGCTGGCAGGAAATCACAGCCAATGCCTTTCATGCAATTCCCCATGCCAACCACCAGATTTTTAAAAACAATTTTTTTAAAGGTTGTTGACCACGCCGTGGCTACTCAATCACAGACTGTAGCACTTTAAGACTTGATAACACCAAGGTGACCAACCTGCACCCAACACTAATGTTTATTTTCACTTTCTTACTTTGTAATTTATTTTTATTTCACAGTGTGGTCTAGATTTCGCTCGATAGGATATTGCAACTTTTTTTTTTTTTGCTATGGTTTTGAATTAATGACTTGCTTTCGTTTATTCATGAGAAATCTTTAACACTTGAACAATTCATCATCTTTTAAGATTAAAGAAAATCCATACAGCTTTTACACTTCTCAGATGTTTACACTGAAACATCCCTAAGTTATGAAGTGGAAGTAGATTATGTAGAGTCAGCAATAATACCAGAGAACTAGAAAAAAACACTTCTGCTGAGGTGCTGCAAGTCAAAGGCCTGATTTCAATTTAGAAAATTGAAGTGCTTCCTCTTTGTTAACTGCTTCCAACATTTTGTGGAAGTAGATACTCGTCAGTGAAGTGCTGTTATCATCGATAACATTGATTTGCTTAGTGAAAGGGATTTGTAGAAATGAATGGTGTTTTGTTTTTAATTGAACTGAAATTGATTACAAACATTCGTTCATTTTGAAACATGTTAAACCATTGCCATGGCATAGCGGGAAATACACTGCCCCCTAGTGGTTGAATGAAACAATTCAGAGAACATAGTGGCTCATTATGTTCAAACACTGCTCTGAAATGACTGCCTTGATGCCTCTGTTGTATTGAAATATTTTTGTAGACATTATTTTGAATATCTGGCATCACACAGTGAGAGAAATGTGCCATGAACTACACGTGCCAACATAGTATCATATTAAAATAAAGAAATGACTGCTCTGCCTGAATATTAAATGATCACAGTGATGATTTCAGACCCACAGACCCAGTACAAGATTTAGACATAGGCCCTGCTACTATTGTTTTATACCTTATACCTTGCCTTTCAGAACTACTCTGCAATTTTTATTGATTGTTTTCCTTTGCCTGATAAACAGACTTCAAAGTATGTTGCCAAATAAAAACGTTTCTTTTGTCATATATTTTGTCGGATATGATCTCTCACCTGAGGACTCTATGTGGCACGATTACTAGTAAGAATTGGTCAAAAATGAATTGGGTATTTGTCCAGGGGTCTCTACAACAAGGTAAGCATTAGTTCTCCAGGCAATACATGTTGGCCTAGATTGTTCAAGACATAGTTAAGCATGCTGCCATTAATCCTACCAGTTGAGGTTTTCATAAGCCTACTTTTATTGATGCCATCTTAGCTCACTCTTTCACTAAACTGTTTCATATCCGTGGAACCGTGCATGAACGCAAACACCAGTAACATTCATCCCAGATTTTACTCTGACTTTACCCCGATAACCCCTAGTAGAACCTCTAGGTAAAGTATGCCCTGGAGTTTCTCCTGCACAAGCACATCTGGGACCCGATACTCCAGATTCTCTCTAGAGATTCTCCGGAGTTAATATGTGAAAGGATAAAGTTTGTGTAAAGTTAAGGGTGTGCATACCATGCATGTGTGTGAAAGTCTGTGAGGAGTTGTTTGTTTCCTCTGCATGTTCCTCCCACAGTCCAAAAACGCCAGCTGGTAGGTGGATTGGCCATGCAAATGTGTCCATAAGTGTGAGTGTATGAGTGACACTACCATCAATGGTTCACTGGGCACAAGGCAGGTACACACAGTCCATCACAGGGCACCCTGTCCAGAGTGTGTTCCTGCCTTGTGCCCAGTGAAGCAGTGTAGCCTCTGGACCCACCATGACCCTGAACAAAATGAAATGGTTATAGAACATGAATGAATAAATGAATGAACAAACATATAAGTTAAGTTTAACATTGTGTATTTTATCAGCTGGAACATATAATGTTTTTTTTTTATCTTTTATATCTAGTTACACACGAAAACCTGAATTACTGTAAGTAAATGTTCTTCCACCCATTCAATTAAATTACAAAACATTATGTGCAATATTACATTTCTTAGCCTTTACTTATGTTCAATAAGTACTAGTATTAATGTCTTATTAAATACTATAATAATATACTATCTTATTTAAACCCTTAATTGGAAAACAAGCTTCTCATGTATAGATAATGCTTTTAATCAAATCCATCCCTCTGATGATGGTATATTATGGTCGGATTTTAAAATCCAATCTCTGTTTATTTTCTCATGAACTGTACTTAGCACGTTTTCTACTGGTCTTCTGGTAAAAGCTTTATCTATCAACTACAGGCTGAGACTGAGAATGCATTATGGAGAGCCATTTACCAAAGGCGTACAAATCCCTGTGTCAGTCCCCACAGCGTTCTCCCATCGCATCTGTTATATCTGTGATTCCCTACAAGTGACAGAGTTGAAATGTAAAGGACATAAAAAGGGATCTGACAAGATCTGTGATATTGTCTGTTGTGGCTTTTAACTCTGAACCAGTGATAACTCATGAAGAAAACAAAACCCTGCATTGGTCAACAGTGACCGCTGGGTGGCAGTCATGTCATTCACGCGCACTGAGTTTGGATTTTGAATGAGAAATAGTTTGGTGCTCCAGAGCCACAAATAAAATTTCTTCACTTCGCCATGAATGGTTATGTGCATACTCCCAATACCACTCCAGGGGAGATGGGATGTGCATCATAATCCACACACTGGGTATTTCAGAGAAGCACTAGCAAAAACCTCTTTATGGGTATTATAATGCTTCACTAGTGTGCACAAACATTTTCCAATTAAATAATGTGACTAGACGTGTTCATAATCAGTATTTGTGGAAACCATGAGGTTACCTGGAGTGCAGACAGAGATTGGGTTCTGTCATAGACCTTCAATATTTCAGACAGAGAGAGTAATGGACCGAAACACTTCCTGCACTGTGCTGGTGTTGTTTTCTCCTTAACGTTTGCACATTTGACAAGTCCTTAAAAATACCAGACATTTGAATATATTTCCTTTCCTATTGCATCAGCCCTAATGCACAGGTACTTTCGTGGGTAGCGGGTTTTCCCAGACATGGATTAAGGCTAGCTTTAGGCTACACTGCACTGGGACTTCGTCTCCAGAACATGGCTCAATTTAACTCTTGGGGGAAAAAGCAACTTCAGCTGAGATAGACTGACCACAGACTGAACTGTCTGGATGCAGAGTGCCACTGTCAGTGCTAGTGCCATGACTGTCAGGCTTAAGCACATGGGCTTCAGTAGATTATCCCGCTGCATCAAGCCGGCACAGCCTTGTGGAGAAGGGTTGAGATGCTGCCATTCTGCTTATTTCTTGGCTTGACAGAATGACCTTTCACTCCGACGAAGCCTTTTGTTTGCTCGCCATCTCACCCACCAACAAAAGGGACGAAAAGCCCTTGAGACTAATGAGGTTCCGTTTATTAGAGCTCATGGCCTCCTCAGGGCCTGGTGCCATAGTGATGTAAATATATGCATTAGTCCTCTGCATGGGTAATTTCGGAGGAGCAAAATGAGCTGTGATAGTCCTGATGAAAAGGGCACTGATAGCAAATCACTCCAGCTCTAACATTGCTGCTCTTCAGCACTCTCCTTCTGAAGGAAGAAAAAAATGAAGAGACAAAGCCAGGTATCTTTGAAAGGATCAGAAGGCTAGAGCTTTAAGTGTGCAGCTAGTGTAGGCAGGAAAGCACTAATATGAAACATGGACCAGCCAGTAAATACAATATGTTCTAACAGTTTTTATTCACGTCTTCTATTATTGATATAATAGTGTTAATGAGAGCTAACGGACTGGGAATCTCTGGAGCAGCTGCATATGGGTTCACTAGTGTCACCATATTTAAGTTTTCAAAAAAGAAGACACACAGGGACAGGTTGGCAGCACAGATGCATTCATAACCATGCAACTATGCTGCTGAAATGTAATACATAAACAAATACTCGTTAACAAATGCCTTTTTAGACAGATTCCTTTCCATTCAACATTTGTCCATAAGCAAAAATAATAAAATAATATTTTTGTCATTTTTGTTCTGTTCTGGTCAGTTCTGTTCACACCAAACTTCAAAACTGAGGCATTGTATTAAAGCGACTTGTTTACACCAGAAAACTCATGATCATGACAGGAACTGACGAGTTTACTTTTTAACTGTTTTTAAACGATACTAAAAGCAAGCACCACGTTTTATCAACCAGAATTAATATAGACCTGATATCTAAATGATCCGAGCATCCCAATGATCCAAACATTTATGTAAAAATACTTATATTTCATATTTTATAAGGTCTGGCTGATAAAGCGTGTTGTATGTGATAGCTATATTTCAGTCCCCTGTTCCGGCTTCAATGAGTTGGCCTGTTTTCTTCTAAAGTTAATGTTAAACAGGAAACTGCGCAGCTGTAACTTGATTAACTCGTCAGAACGTCAGTAACGGTCAGGTGTGTCCGTGTATTTGTGTCGTTACAGGGACAGAAGTGACGACTTTCAGTTTTGTAAAATATAGAGCAGAAAGTTAAAGGCTTGTGTGACACAGAAACGCTTCCAAATACGAAGAAGAGACTCTGTTAAATTACCTTAACAATTTAAAAGTGATGCAAGTACAAGAACTTATGCGCGGCGAAGTGTGTCCCAATCCTGCTCTGAGCTCCGACCCCTTGAACACTTGATCCCGGCGCGCCCCTTTTGCTCACCAAAAACAACGTCATCATGTCATCGAAGTGCACACTTCAAGAAAGGGATTAGGGCTTGTTGTAAGAATTGGGACGGGGGAAGACTGTGGGCGGTAAAATCCCGGGCGGACGCATTTTTTAGGTCCCGAAAAGAGGACATGTCCGGCGAAAAGAGGACGTCTGGTCACCCTAGGGTTCACCACCATTTGTCAGCAATATAAGTTCTGCAGTTTCGATGTGGGTTGAGGTCAGTGCTTAATATTAACAATAACGTCTGATTAATTGAAAGATTAGGATGAGCAAACATTCGCGATACATGCTGGCAGTAAACTGAATTAGCGTAATTACCCCAAATTCTGGCCACTTTAATTACAATATTGGAAATCTTAGCTAACTGTAAATAAATAGAAGTACTTTACTCACTCAAATCAACATTTTTCAGGAGTCAAATGTGTGTAGATCAATGTCCAAGACTTGCTTGACTTTGAAAGAAAATGTTTTTAGATAAAAACGCTTTTGTTTAAGTAGGTGCCAATACTGCTAAGATTATTGGTGCCCCCTAACCTTGGTCACCTCCCCTGCTTGTGACAGTCAAATGAGACAGTTGCTACCACATTCAGTGGTTTTGAAAGGTTTTCAATGAGAATACGTTTGTCCTGTGTTGGTATCCGTACTCTACACGTCAGGACTACAATGGCGGTAAATTTTCCCCTCAGAGAAAAGGAAGCTAACCGGTAAGCTAACTTTTAGACTGAGGGAAATATCTGTCGCGAAATGGAAGTGTGTTGTGTTCCACATGCAGTTTTGCACACAAAGAATTACAACACTGTTAGAGACACTTAAATATTGTTTAGATATGTGATTTCTTGCAAGACTGATGTTTAAATGCCCTACTAAGGCTTGATCTTATGTTTTATTGGTTTATCCAATGCGATTGGCGAAGAGAGAGAGCGGAATTGCACACTATACGGCAGTGGCCAGAAATAGGAGGAATACTGATACAAATCTCCATTGAAAGGGAATCTGATGTATATTTCCTACAGATTGGAACATAATCGATTTAAACTAGCCTTCACGTGTTTGATTCCAAGAATGTAGGGATTCCAGCTTATAAAAAGAACAATTATTCGAAACGCCACGAAAAGAGGGTGTTTTGGATCTCGACCTACTGCAAGGATGTCTTTTATTTATTTATTTATTTATTTATTTATTTATTTATTTTTTGTTTTGGTCTCTGGCCTATTGCTTCAGCTTCTTCGTCCTCATCCTCCACCTCTGGAGTCATAGCCAATACACCTGTAGATACAAGCCTGAAAAAGGTATCGGAGGTACCAAAGCTTATGGTTTTACTGCCACAAAAAAGTGAATAAAACGTTTGCACTTATAGCATAATATTTAAGAATTTATTTAAGCCTTCTAATGTTAGCAGTGTAACGAGGCATAGATTTCATGTTCTTTTTTTAATGAGATGAAATGGAAACATACACACTGAAGATTTGTCACGCAAACAGCATACAATCACATACAGGCAAACAGATAAAATGTTGTTTAAAAGCATATTCTTCCCTTAAAACACTTTTAATAGTCAGTTATTTTAATAAACTGTATGTTAACATCTTCTTATGAATTGATTTCTGACCCAATAGACCTAGATGTACTAGCTGATTACCTAGAAAATACCTGTCGATCTACTTTAGAAAAGGTAGCACCACTTAAACATAAAAGTATAAGACAGAAAAAGCTCGCACCATGGTATAACGATAAGACCCGTACCTTAAAACAAACATTACGAAAACTAGAGCGGAAATGGCGATCAACCAAGCTTGAAGTGTTCCATTCTGCCTGGAAGGACAGCCTTATAGAGTATAGAAATGCCCTCACTAAAGCTCGCTCAGCATATCTGGCCTCGCTGATCTCCCATAATAAAAATAATCCGAGAGCACTGTTTAGTGTGTTTTCTAGAATTACAAAAAATCAAGCAGGTTCTGAACAACTAATTCCAGCAACTCTCACCAGTAAAGATTTTATGGACTTTTTTAATAATAAAATTGAGAATATTAGACAACAAACTCTAGCCACAGGATCAAATCCATCCTGGCTGCCACCTGATGTGAATGAAATAAAACATAATATAACTGTAAAAGAAAGACTTGAAACCTTTTACCCACTCCCACAATTAGAACTAGAGAAGATTATCACCTCCGCAAACTGTACAACTTGCACACTTGACGCAATTCCCACAAAGTTGCTCAAAGAAGTACTACCAGCTATTATTGATCCTCTTTTAACTATAGTAAACTCATCGCTTAGTCTGGGCCATGTACCCAAAGCTTTGAAACTAGCAGTTATTAAACCTATGATCAAGAAACCAAATCTTGATGCTAGTACACTGTCTAATTACAGGCCTATTTCTAATTTGCCATTTCTGTCTAAGATCTTAGAAAAAGCTGTGGCCCAACAACTTAGTTCATATCTACATAAGAATCATATATATGAAAATTTCCAATCTGGATTCAGGCAACATCATAGTACAGAGACAGCTCTAGTCAAGATAACAAATGATCTTCTTCTTGCCTCTGATCAAGGCCACGTATCCCTGTTGGTGCTTCTTGACCTAAGCGCAGCCTTCGATACAATAGACCACAATATTCTCATAGAAAGGTTAGAAAACATGGTTGGAATCACAGGGACAGCCCTATTATGGTTCAAATCTTACTTAACGGAACGTTATCAATTCGTAAAAGTAAACAATCTAAATTCAAATTATTCTAAAGTAAGATTTGGAATTCCACAAGGCTCTATTTTAGGACCATTATTATTTACATTATACATGTTACCGCTAGGCACAGTTATAAGAAACCATGACATTAACTTTCACTGTTACGCAGACGACACACAATTGTATATTTCAGCCAAGCCCGATGACAAACACAGATTAAAGAAAATAGAGGACTGTGTAAAAGACGTGAAAGGCTGGATGTTGCGTAACTTCCTCCTTCTAAACAGCAACAAAACAGAGGTCCTGCTTTTGGGTCCAAAAGTGACAAGAAATAAATTATCAGACTTAATTTTAAATCTCGCTGACTTTCCAGTTAAACCTGGTTCAGCAGCAAAAAATCTTGGTGTCATAATTGACCCGGATTTATCATTTGATCAACACATAGGTAGTATCACTAGGACAGCTTTTTTACATCTTCGCAATATTGCTAAGATTAGAAATGCCTTATCCCTCCAGGACGCAGAAACATTAGTACATGCCTTTATTACTTCAAGGCTTGACTACTGTAACGCACTACTGTCAGGATGCACCAGCAGCAATTTAAGAAAACTTCAACTAGTTCAAAATGCTGCAGCTAGGGTCCTCACTAAAACTAGAAAATTTGAACATATCAGCCCAGTTTTATCATCACTTCATTGGCTGCCTGTTAAATTCCGCATTGACTACAAAATTTTGTTATTAACATATAAAGCTCTACATGGGCTTGCTCCTGAATATCTTCAAGATACAATTTCCTATTATGAGCCTCCACGTTCACTCAGATCACAGAATACTGGATTTTTAAATGTTCCCAGAATTCAGAAGGCCTCAGCTGGGGGAAGAGCCTTTTCTTATAAAGCCCCCCAACTCTGGAATGATCTTCCAGAAAATGTTCGGGACTCAGACACAGTCACAATCTTCAAATGTAGGCTAAAAACTCATTTGTTTAGTTTATCATTTGGTAGCTAATGCTCCCCCATAGATAAAGGCGGCAGATCCGGGGGGTCCATGGACACAGGGAATTATAGTAAACTGAGACGCTGGTGCTGTCGTCCCGCCGCTTCTCGCGATCACTCAGGTTTGTTGACGGTGGAGCGGAGGGATGCCAGTGTTTCAGGATGCTCCCGTGTCTGTGTGTCCTCCTGGTTCTCTCCTTTTAGTTAATGCTGTCATAGTCAGATCTGCCGGAGTCATTAGCCACACTCTGGAAATTTTCATATTTTCTACTTTACAAACACAAAACAGTTCAAAACTAATTCCATCCCTTTACATCTTTCCGAGTAAACGACTGCCCACCTGTCTGTCTGGACACTGATGGATGACTGTCGAGATCCTCCTCCACGCTTCAGACCAGCTGCCCACGCTCCAGCAACCACCAAGTGCCTTGAAGCTGTCCCTACACTGAAGTTCTCATGGACTACTAACTATCATCACCAGTAGATTGACCAGAGGAGGATGGGTCACCCCTTGTGAGCCTTGGTTCCTCCCAAGGTTTCTTCCTCAGCTGGGGGAGTTTTTCCTTGCCACTGTCGCCCCTGGCTTGCTCACTTGAGGGTTTTACATTTGTCTTTACATTTCATGTCAAATCTTGTCTTACTGGAATTCTGTGAAGCTGCTTTGTGACAACATCAGTTGTGAAAAGCGCTATATAAATAAATTTGATTTGATTTGATTTGATATTGAGATCTTCTATATGAATCTGCAATAAAGGTTTCACGCAGAACTTTTTTACTTTAGTGCCAGCCCAGACCACATTGCACTGGTGCCAAATTTACATTCTCTGGATTGATGGAGATTCATCAAATGCCTTTGGGGTAAGTTGGAGTGGCTTTCAAATCCAGAACTAGTCATCCAATATCAGCACCTTTATGCCATCAAGTCTTTACAGAAATTCTAGATCTAGAATAAATTATTTCTAGCAGAGTAGAGGCAGTCAGTACAGCAAAGAGGAAATAAAAACTCGCCATTAACATCATTAGTTTCAGAAATTAGTTCTTAGTGCAAAAGCTAGTGTTGCTTTCATACAGCTCCAAGGCCTTGGGGTTCAACCCTCACTTCAGGTAATTGTCTGTGAGGAATTTGTTGTGTTCTCCCTTGCAGGGAATTCTTCCGGTGCTCCGGTCCCAAACACACACAATCCAAAAATATGTGTCACTAGGTGGACTGGCTGTGTGAATTTGTCCATATGTGAGAGTGACTGAATGTGAGTGAATGTGTTTGATGCCCATAGACAGGTGCCAGTCCAAGTTGTGTTCCTGCAGTGTACAATGATTGCAGACACACTCTAGATCCACCTTGATCAGGATGAAGTGTTTATTGTAGATGAATGAGTTTATGTTCACCAACTTAGTATTGCTGTGGCATAGCCGTATCTTTCATCAGTGTAGTTTTTTGAAGTAACCATAACTCAACTAAATAATTAAAAAATTTACCTGAAATGTACCTAACCATTGACCTGGCCCTAAAGGGTAAATCTACCATTTTATTTTTCTAAATTTCAGCATAGCTCTGCCATCAATGGAAGTCATTCAGAGTAGTTCATGTAAAATGGCTCATTATAGAGAAACTTGCCACCTTAAATTTCTTGAAAATAAAAGGGCAGTCATTAACAC
The DNA here is from genome assembly GCF_029633855.1 of Hoplias malabaricus. NCBI lineage: Eukaryota > Metazoa > Chordata > Actinopteri > Characiformes > Erythrinidae > Hoplias > Hoplias malabaricus. Next base: position 25,527,701 of record NC_089811.1, on the reverse strand, counting down.
AAAGCGAGTAGAGAGGTGCTGTTAGTTCAGTTTGTATTCATGGGTTATAGAGTATATGAGTATTTTGTGAGTGTGGCAAGCAACTCCAGCAGATCCAAGTACAACAGCCAAACTAAAAGGAAATAACCAGGAGGGCACCCTGAAACACTGATATCCCCTGCTCTACTAGGTAATGTTCAGCTGGATAAGGTTTGAACCAGGTTAGAGCTGCTCCTGTGATTCCACACATGCTTTCTATTATTTCCATGGGGATATTGTGGTGTATGATATCAAAAGCTGCACTTATGTCAAGTAGAACAAGCAAAGACACAGTCTTGATCACAAACAAGAAATAGATCATTTGGTATTTCAACAAGTGCTATCTCTGTTCTATGATATGCATTGAATCCAGGTTTAAATTTTGTATAGATGTAAGTTTTATGTAGACAAAAACAGAGCTTTTTTGGTCTAAACATTTTACACTTTAGAGCTGCTAAATAGTCTAGGGTTGAGTTTAAGGTATTCTCTAACTTCCTGTTAGTCTGTCTAGTTCTATTGAATTTGATTGGTGGCAAGCTAAAATAAATAAATCCAGAAGGTTTTCAATAAAATTTGACTGTATTCAGCATTACTGAGGGTTTCATGTGAACAGTATCTTAGGGATGTATTTAAATACAACTTCATCCCTCCAGTGAATATAGTTCCTGTGCTGGAGGCATTTATATTGCTCTAGCTGACACTCGCAATTAAGTATAGCGATCTTAACTTTATGTGCAAATATTCTACAAAAGTTCTAGAAATTTCTAGAAATTTTATTGAATAATTCCTATGTAGATTTTACAAGCTATGAAGATGAATATGAACATTTGTGCTCACAGTGGGGGGGGGGCACTTATATAAACTAAAATTTATAACTGAATTAATTCATTATGAAGAAGCATTCAATTAGTTTAGACACTACCACTGTGAAAACATTACCTTTGTCTAAAACAGACATCAATCTTCTCCAAAACCTCTGTTTTCTCTAAATTTCCTCTTAACTTTACCCAAAACACAAATTTTAACCTGACTCTCCTAAACCTAAACCTATCCCTATTATTAATCTTAGGCCTAAACATTTGAAGTCCAATCAAAATAAAATAAGACCATTCACCAACAAATATATGTGGGGATTTTCTATTATCACTTCCTCTGACCACAAGGAAAAGATGACTGCCTATTTTTCAGCACTCCTATTTATTGTGCTTCATCAAAGAGTTAAAAAGTTCTAGAAATAAATTTAGTCAAATGCAGTAAGCGTCCTTCAAATGCCCCTGCAATAGCAAACTATTCAAAGATACATGGTCCCATAGTACACTGCAGATTTATCACATGACACTTCAATAGTGCAGGCCTAATCAACATACATTAACCCAATTCCAGTTCAATAAATTTAAGCCTTCTCTCGCTTCCAGTGGGAATAATATGTTTTGTGGAAAAAAATCAATTTTAACAAAAGCAGTTTAGCCACAGTTCTCAGGCAATGGCCCAGCTCATGAAAGACTAGAGCTCTGAAAAGCTGGTGTATGCACACATCGGTAATTCTATGGCGCATATATAGTACTACTGTTGACCAACGCAATAAAATCCAAGCCATTTAATCAAGAAATATTGCAGTAAATCAGCCAAGACAGATCATGTAACAAAAGTGAGTTCACCCTGTTCATTAATTTATTCATTCATTCAGTTCTTCTAACCCCTTCATCCTGATCATGCTATCAGTCAAGAACAACTGGACACAATTCAGGATCTCATCCTGAACAGGGCACCACACTCACACTAGTGGGTAGTTCATTCATTCATTCATTCATTCATTCATTATCTGTAACCGCTTATCCAGTTCAGGGTCGCGGTGGGTCCAGAGCCTACCTGGATTCATTGAGCGCAAAGTTGTATGCATGTATGTATGCACCTATCTCTCTCTCTAATCTCTAACTGTTATGAACAGAGATGGCATTATATGGGTTTAATTGATGACCAGAAAGGGATTTCATGTAGGTTAAACTAATTAGTTAAAACAAAAGCCTACACACTATTTTGACTTGCATATTATGTGCCGGTGAGATAGAGAGAAAGCAGTTTGTCACACAGGAGCAAAATCCAAAAGGTGCTGAGGAGCTCAAGGAAGGTGGCAAGGTAGAAAGTTGACTCAAGGATAGCAGAGATGCCTAGATTGTGAAAAGCAGGTGCCAGGGAAGAGGCAGCATGTGAGAGGGTGAACTGAATTTGAGGTGGCATCAAGTGCCTGAGTGCTGGTCCAAGGCAACAACTGAGGAGAGAGCATAAGCTAGAACTTAGGGGCTAGGAGCAGCAGGGTTGCGAAGATGAGAGGTCAGGTTGAAGGCCCACAGCAGCTGGAGGAATCAGTGCGAACAATACCATAAGAGGCAGGGTAAGGTGCAGTCGCTAGTAGAGAGATGAAGGATGAAGGTCCTCGGTGGCATGAGCTGGAAAGTTAGAAGCTCAGAGAAACGTGGCTGCATGTGAGAGGGCAAATTGAATTTGAGGTGGTGTCAAGTGCCTGAGTGCTGGGAAGGGGGGCTGGTCCAAGGCAACGCCTGAGGAGAGAGCATAAACAGGAACTTAGGCTTGGAGCAGCGTGGTTGCGAAGATGAGAGGTCAGGTTGAAGGCCCACACCAGCTGGAAGAATCAGTGCGATCAGTACCATAAGAGGCAGGTGAGGTGCTGTCTCTAGCAGAGAGATGAAAGATGAAGCCCCTTGGTGGCACAAGCTGGAAAGTTAGAAGCCGAGAGCAACGTGGCTGCTATGAGGAGAGAATGGGACGAAGGTCCATGGTAGTACCTGAGTACATGAGGGCTGAAATTATAAGATAGGCAAGGCATAACTGGAGGGGTGGGATGATGCGTAGAGAGGGATGTAGAGGAAGAAAAATGGAGGGGGTGGGATGATGCGTAGAGAGGAGGAACAAGGGAGGGGTAGATTTGCGTTCCACAAACATGAGGCAGTCCCATAGCAGCGTAGCCAGAGATGAAGGTAAGAGGAGGCTCAAAACCTTGCGCCAGCATCTGAGGCAGATGCGGGGGGTCACTCAGGAGGCCGGTTGCAGTGGAAGGAGAAGCAGGAGAACAGAACACCGATAGAGAGACAGCAGAGCGTAGAATAGTCAAAGCGGTTTGCAGGAGCGACAGCAGCCGAACGTAATTCCAAGTACCAGGCCGTCCCATGGCTGTTTAGCCAGGGAAAAAGGAAAACAGGAGGCCAAAGCATCTCCAGACCTTCCATTGACAAGGGTATATATTTTGGGCTTTGCTGTTTTTGAAATGCCAGAAACACCTCTGTTACAAAGGCTATACGGCTAATGGCGGTCCTGCCAAACTAGGCTTTCCTAGTTTCTCTGTGCTCTTGTTATATTAGCATAATTTTAGTTGGTGCCATGGTACAATAAAATCTTTTATTTAATATTATATAATGTACATGAAATAAAGCATATATTTTCAAATGATATTCATCTTAAAAAAATTCATTTTCCTAACAGATATTAATTATCAATTAGGTCTATATCTATGAAAAGAGCAATATATTTACTGTACTCAGTCATAAATATCCAGGGTGCGTCATCATTCATCCCCAAGGGCACTGCTAAAACCAGTATATTCTCTCTGAGAAGGGCCCTTTCTCAAGTGGATGTCTTAAGATTTGGCCTGAGATCCTGCCCTCTGTCCAATCACATTACAGTGATTAAAAATTCAGTGCTCTTCTAAAAATTTTCTTGACCAGAGAGAGTTTAACAAGAGTAATAATATATATATATATATTATTATACACACACATACAAGGGTTGGACAATGAAACTGAAACACCTGGTATTAGACCACAATAATTTATTAGTATGGTGTAGGGACTCGTTTTACTGCCAATACAGCATCATTTTGTCTTGGGAATGACATATACACATCCTGCACAGTGGTCAGAGGGATTTTAAGGGACTATGTGATGCTGGTGGAGGAAAACGTTTCCTGACTCGCTCCTCCAAAACACCCCAAAGTGGCTCAATAATATTTAGATGGGAGATGTTCAACGTCACTTTCATGTTCATCAAACCAGTCTTTCACCAGTCTTGCTGTGTGTATTGGTGCGTTGTCATCCTGATACATGGCACCGCCTTCAGGATACAGTGTTTGAACCTTTGGATGCACATGATCCTCCAGAATGGTTCGTTAACCTTAGCAGTGGACATCTAGCACAAGTACTGGGCCAAGGGAATGCCATGATATGACAGCCCAAACCATCACTGATCCACCCCCATGCTTCACTCTGGGCATGCAACAGTCTGGGTGGTACGCTTCTTTGGGGCTTCTCCACACCGTAACTCTCCCGGATGTGAGGAAAACAGTAAAGGTGGACTCATCAGAGAACAATACATGTTTCACATTGTCCACAGCCCAAGATTTGCGCTCCTTGCACCATTGAAACCAACGTTTGGCATTGGCATGAGTGACCATAGGTTTGGCTATAGCAGCCCGGCCGTGTATATTGACCTGTGGAGCTCCCGACGGACAGTTCTGGTGGAAACAGGAGAGTTGAGGTTTACATTTAATTCTGCCGTGATTTGGGCAGCCGTGGTTTTATGTTTTTTGGATACAATCCGGGTCAGCACCCGAACATCCCTTTCAGACAGCTTCCTCTTGCGTCCACAGTTAATCCTGTTGGATGTGTTTTGTCTTTCTTGGGCGTATGCTGACATTACCCTGGATACCCTGGCTCTTGATGCATCACAAAGACTTGCTGTCTTGGTCACAGATGCGCCAGCAAGACGTGCACCAACAATTTGTCCTCTTTTGAACTCTGGTATGTCACCCATAATGTTGTGTGCATTGCAATATTTTGAGCAAAACTGTGCTCTTACCCTCTGCTAATTGAACCTTCACACTCTGCTCTTACTGGTACAATGTGCAATTAATGAAGATTGGCCACCAGGCTGGTCCGATTTAGCCATGAAACCTCCCACACAAAAATGACATGTTTCAATTTCATTGTCCAACCCCTGTGTGTGTGTGTATGTATTATTTTTATATTATTAGTATTTTTATGAGTTGTTTTTGAAATATTTGCCTATTTAAAATGAAAAGGATGTTTCAAGCTGACAAATAACCCCAATGTTTCACTAGGAAAGGTAAATGATTTTGTGACACAGTGTCCAGTTACTTGTGCGTTTTAAAAAGATAAGTGGAAAATAATATTGTTTTAAATGAGTTTTGTTTATAAACCATAATGCTATCTTTTGATTTGCATAGCAGTTTATTTTAGATGGAATGGAGTAGTGATCGACCGATATGGGTTTTTTGATTGCCGATTACGATTTTTAGACAGCAGTAGTGGCCGATGGCCCATATGTAAAGCCGATATTCCCATTCCTCACACAGTGAATAAACTAGAGGCATTTTCATGATTTATTTTTACAGAAAACCCTACAAATTTGTAAAAGGATCCATTTAGAGGTCCTGAAATATATATGAAGTGCTCAAAAGCTTATGAAAACCACACAAAAAAAATGTAGGTGCTAGTCTTATTTTTGAAAAAAAAAATGTTAGTGATAGTAGTTTTTCTTTTTTAAATTGTGTCTCCAGGGGTCTACTTTCATCAGGTAAAATTTGGAGTTGATACTTCATACTCACCAAGTGGCCATTTACCCTCACCAAACAGTAAAAACCCTTAGGTGTAGTGTGTTTTATTCTATTATACTGAGTTTATTTCTGGAGTTTACACTTGTTTCTCACCTCTTGTTTCTCAGTACAGTGTTCCTATAAATGTCTGATATGTTAAAAGGCGAGAGCTGCACTCTGATTGGCTGTAGAGAAAGACACCCTCCCCCACACCCCTGTTGCATTTAAATGTCCTAAGTGGGGGAAATGTAACTAGTAAAAGACATCTAAGCTTTGAAACATGTTTATTGACTTGATTATTGTTTGTGGAGCTTGTGGCTGCCAAATAGAACCGTTTGAGTCTCTCTCGCGTGGTGTCTAGGTCTGTTAGGCGCTGAAAACATATGCGCTCTGCTGCGTGTTTATCCCTCCTCCTTGGGTGTGCATCACAATAACTCTACAGACTTGACTGACATGTCGTTGGAAAGTTGAGAGCCTAAGCTATGCGGCAGTAGGTGTGACATGGGTCCATGGGGATCATATTTTAATTATTTTTTGAAAATGTGTACTATTTTTTCAGCCAGTACTCTTGACACAAACATGAGGATTACTCACAAATGGTTTGACGGAGAGACTCAGATAGTCCCCTTCAAAACGAGACTAAATCTAAGGTAAGCGCTGCTTACTACAGTTCTACATTAGTCCTACATTTTAGCGTATATCCTCATGATCCTGAGAGTCTGCCCATTCGATTGGTGTATGATATGTACACAATGACTCAAATATGGCGCCGTGAAAATTGTTTTTCATAATAATTTCCAATATCATAGCAAAAATACTCATTTATCAGTGGGATTATATATAAAATGGTTAAATAAATGAAAATCAGCGACTTTAAGCTTTAATTTGGTACATTAACTCTCGACTTTGGACCTGTAGTACTTGAGAAATACTGACGGACATGACAATGAATGATTTATTTTTTTTTATTTTATTTTGTTTTTTAATTGGCGGCGGCGCCAATGACCAATGAGCGAAAAAAGAGGCTAAATAATGCCTCCAAATAAGGGTTTCTAGGTTACAACTATTCACAGCAGATAATCGAGTGTATGTTACAAAGGGCAGCCAGTATCAAACAGTGAGAGCTGAAGGAGAGAAAATTATTCATACCGTTTTCTCTGATGAGACGGCATGCAGCTACAAGTAGGAGGCTTGTTCTTGTGCCCAATGATGTCTGCCTGTAAGATGGCAAAATGGACGCAAGGAGCGCTTTAACAGCCAGAATAACTAAAAGTGAAGTGGGACCACGTGGGAAAAACATACTGGCTTTGTATTTGTTTCTTTATTGGCACTTCATGTAATCTATGCTGTATCCCAAGCAATGACCAACTCCCTAAATACTGCACTTTAATGAATTATAAAATTAATTCTTCTACACCATTACATTGTGTAATATATGGTGTAAAGGAAGATGTTTGAGATTCAGTATCGGCTCTACCTTCACCATCTTGTGACGAAATTTGCACTGACGAAGCTGTTTCTTGTCCAGCTACGTTTCCTCTCTCCCTTCTGCCATGGATCTCAGCATCACCTCTTCGGACACTTACTCCTGCTAGTACTGTCTCATCAGGATCCTCACTCTGGTTCTCAGTGCTCCTGCTGATCTTCACATGCTGGTCTCTCTGCCCTAGGTGTTCTTCTCGATTGCTCGACACTACGTCTACCTATTCTCTGCCTCCTGAACCTCCTCATGGTTCTTCCTCCAAATCTCACTCTCCTCACATCACAAACTCAACTGCTGCTAGACTCCAAAAGGTTTTGAGAGAACACAGTGTTCCCTTCGATTGCATGGCCTTCAAGGCAGAGCTTTTTTCCTTGTATCTGGCCTCCTTTGGAGGTAAACAACGTGTGCCCCATAGACCCGATCGCACAACCTGATGATGTCACGCCTCCTGGACACTCTGGTGTTGCACAGCCCACTGGGATCCGTCTAGGCATTGTAGCCCCTTGCTGCATCTTCCCTCTATCTCTTTTCCAGGTCCTTCTTCTGCCATACCTCCGGGTCCACCCGGACTGGTTGTACTGATACCCAGTCCACCCTCTCCACTGAATGATTGGATGATTACCTGGACATCTATGGTGTCAAAATAGCGAGAAACTTCTGGAGGTGAAAGCGAGACTGAGAGAAGCGCAAGTAAGAAAAGGTGGAATGAAATAAAAATGGATTCTTCAAGAATATAAAACTCAAATTAGACAATTATATACAGAAAAATTCTCATTACAAACCTTTTTTTATAACTTTCAATATTAATGAGCGTTTTCTCAATTACAAAATGTAATTCATTGGTTATGCATTCTGTTTTTGGTTCTCAGAACTTTAGAACCTATTTTGACGCCATAGCCATCATCTTGGATGTGGCTGTTCACTTCTGTGGAACTAGGTTTTATGACTATCTTTTCTCTGCTCTGGCCCCTGTGCAGCTCCAACAATGTAACCCTCCCACCTACTGATTTGCCTTGGATCTGGAACTCTACTGTCGGGTCTTTGCATGTTGCACTGCACTCTCATGTGAAGATTGCGGCTGCCCTTCCCATTCTGTGTCTTCCGGCTCACTCATTGACCCTCACTCCTCTTCATTCCGGCCTCTCACTCTACCTGTACATCCCGGCTGCTCTTCGCCTATTTTCCACCAATGCTCGGGACAGCCGTGGTTGGCCTTTGCATTTATTGGATGGTCTGCAATAACTTAAATTCCACCAGGTATTTTGCTTCTTCCTCCAAACTGCTTCTTACTGTGCACTTGCCTGCTTCTCCAGCCCCCAGCAGCTCCTTAAATTTGGCAGTAGCTGACTACCTCAGTTTCTCTCTACTGTAGTTAATGTGCCTGCTCTGGGTGCTAAACTAGCTGGGAATGCGGATTCCTTCAACTGTTGCCTTCTGGACGGTCTCATTTTAGTTTTTTCTCCTGGCCTCGTAACTCTGCCAACTTCCTCCTTCACCTGTTGCAACCTTCTCTTCATTGTCTAAACCTGACATAGTTTCTTCCCTTCTGGTTAAAGAGGTTTCCAACAATTCCATGATTGGCCTTTTCTTTTCTCCTTTCTTCTCCTTGTACAGGATCAACACCATCAACGTCTCTACCCGCAAATATTCAGGCAAGAAGTGGATCGTCATTGACCTTTCTGCTCCTCGTGGCTCTTCCGAACCTTCCATAAACAGCCTCATTCCTAGTTCTGAATTCTCACTCTGCTAGGCAATGGTGCATCATGCCATCACCTTATTCTAGCTCGCCATTCGTAGTGCCTGGCTGACTAAGGCCGATAATGGTTCTGCTTCTCCACCTGGATTCCTGGCAACTTTTCAAGGTCTGCTGGAACCAAAAATACTACTTTGACGTCTTGATGATTTTCTTGTCATTGATCCCCCTTCACCTCCAACTTGTGGCCTCCAACTTGCCTTATCCAACACCTTTCGCCACCTTGGGATTCCTCTCTCCAATAAGGGGGAAAATAAAAAACAATGGTCCTGTCAACCTTTCTGGAGTTCCTTGGTATCACTTTAGACTCTGTCTCCTACCAAGCTTCCCTTCCCCAGGATGAAAACTGAACCATATCACCCACGCTCTCTCTGTTTGATCAATTTTCCCATCTGTTCAAAACAACAACTCCCCTCACTTTTGGGCCAACACAATAATGCCATTAGATTTATCCCCTAGGGTTGCTCTTTTATCTCTCATTTCCTTCATCTTTTCTCCTCAGTCCACTCACTGCACCATTCTGTGACCTTAGATGACTCTTGCCTTTCAGAGCCTAAGTTGTGGCTCAACCATCTTCACCAATGGAACATCATTTCTCTCTTTTACAGCAATGCTATTTCCAACCCACTATGTGTCCAGCTTTTTACAGATACCACTCCTTCCCTTGGCTTTGGTGGTTACTTCTCCCTGGCCTGTGCAATTTGTCAGCTTTGTTGCCAAGACCACAGACTCTTCTGCTCCTTGGGAACTTTACCCCGACATTGCAGCAATCACTGGGGGTCACGAGTGGACAAGAAATGTGATTCAAGTTAATTCTGACAATTTGGCTACTGTTCATATAATCAACAAAGGTCGTTCTACATTTTTATTATTCATGCCTTTTATTCGTTGCTTCACCTGGCACTCCATGCTCCACCAGATCATTCTCACATAGGACTGGGTAATATATCAATATATTAAAATATATTGAGATAGAACAGAGCGGGATATGGAGTTAGGCTATATCGTTTATATATCAATATTTGAAGTTTTTAAAATCTAAATCTTTTACAGAGCCTTTCTGGTCTCTGCTCAGCTTGTCTGCTTCGCTCTGCTCCCAACCCCGCCCCCACCTGCATTCTCTTTCTCTCACACACACACAGTGGAGGTGAGTAACACAGAGTGTGAAAAGGAGTTAGTCTATAGAAAGAAGAACAGCGGTTCGGTTATATGGAAATGGTTCGGATCTGATAAGTCAGATATGGAGCAGAAATGGACTATGTGCAGTGAATGACGAAAGAGGTAGTATCAAAATGCGGGGATACTCCCAGCCTATTTCACCACTTAAAACAGCAGCAAAAACTTCTGTACGAAGTACAATTCCCCTAAACCAGTTCAGACAGCATTTCAAGCTTCATTAACTAATGCTGTGCCTTACGAAAAGAAAAGTACAAAATGGCGTGGTATTTCTAAAGCGGTAGTAATTACCGCCTTACTACGTTTGCTTACTATGCTCCCCGTCTCAACAGTAGAGCAAAAGGGCTCCAAAAGGCTTATTAAAACTCTTGACCCACGATACCAATTGCCCAGTCACAATTTATTTGCACGAGAAGTGCTGCCTAACATGTACATTTAAGTCAGACCGACCCTTTCCAATCGGCTTGCAAGAGTAAAACCTTTTGCCTTGATGACCGATATATGATCAAGTCGCATGTGTGAGCCATATTTGAGCATGACTATCTGCTTTATTGAAGTTTGGGAGATGAGAATGCAAGTTAATAACATAAAGTTAATAAATCATTTGTAAGTTAATAAAGTGATTTGTCATGTACTTCAGTCTTTATTTGGATAAATAATTTTTTTTTCTGACATCTTGTTTAGCTTTGCTTTACAACTGATTTTTTTTCAATGTACAATTATGGTTAAAATCCAATGAAAACCTTTAAAATACATGTACATTTGGTTGTCATTTGAATATTGAGAGATGAGGTTGAGATAAAACTGTTATAACTGTTCTGTTTATAAAATGTTCATAAAATATTTTTTTTTTTCACAACATTTATCGTATCATATATCGTCATTCAGCTAAAATTGATAAAGATATGATTTTTTTGTGCATACTGCCCAGCCTTATTCTCAAAGCAGTCCATATTCCAGGCCACTCAAATACAATTCCTGATTCACGTTCTCATTTTCAATTACGGAAATTCAGAACCTTAGCCCCTCAAGCAGACCATCAAACCATGCCAGTATAACCATTTTTTTATAAACCATACACTGCCTAACCCCCAACTTCAACAATTGATATCTCAAGCCCAGGAAACTATTTTCAGCCATCTCTCAGCAAACACACTCCACCTACTGGTCAGGATCGAAGCTCTACCTTGCACAACATTGCCTTTCCTTTAAACAACCTCTCCATAACCACTGTAATCCTTACATCAGCCAATACATAACATGCCATCAGTTCCTCCACCTTAAGAGTATATTTAGCTGCAATAGATGTCTTAACTATACTCATAACTGGTACACCTCATTTTTCCTCCTATCACTCTCAGATTACCCTTCTCTTCAAAGGAATCCAAAAGGCTGAAGCCCCTCTTCCGTCTCAGAGATCACCAATCACTTCAGACATTTTATTATTATGCTGCCTGAACACACTCCGCTCGGGATGCTACTCACCTACTATTGCCTCTACACTTGAAGCGATTTTTCTCCTAGCCACCTTTTGGCTTTCTAAGAATTTCAGAATTCACAACCCATTAAATCTAATCCAGTTAATTTAGTTACCACCTCATGTCAGACCTCACCATTCTTGATTCCAATACACCAATCTTTATCATCAAACCAATCAACTCAGCAAAACAACCCATCTATATCTTTAAATTCTCCACTCAGTCCCTATGAACACCACATAATTTACATCAATCTTAGGAATTCCCAGAATGCTCAACCAACAGACCCACACTTCATCACAGAATCTGGGTCTGTATCATGACACTGGTTCCATACTTATCTCTGTCACACTCTTCCTCAGAAGTGACTATCTCCGGCCATTCATTCATAATCTGTGCAGTTTCAACAGTCCTTCAGGGACTACCAGATCACACCATTCAACTCCTCGGCCGCTTGTCCTCTCAGGCATATCACAGCCGTTCCCAAACCAACAATCTCAGACTAGCACATGAGAAATCTCTTTGAACTGGAGCTTTTGGGATCCAGTTTCAATCTTCACTAGCAGAAGCTGCCCAGACTCCAGCCCAAGTCCTTCTGAGTTCCCCTTCCTTGCCTGCTTACATCAGGAGTGGTCCTCACTTTGCAAAATGGAGGTATGAAATTTGGGAGAAGTACCATGCCCAGGCTCCTCCTCTTCACCATTACGCACCCTATAAAACAACTCACCTTGTGACAAAATTTGCACACCACCACCACCCCTACTCCTCCTCTTCCACCAATGACTTTGCCTGGTAATAAGGCTCAAGCTTCAGTCTTCACTTGCAGTAGCCAGCCAGAACTTCTGCTCAAGTCCTTACTTGCCCTGCTTATATCAGGCATGGTCCTCATGTTGCAAACTGTTTTACTTTCTCTTTTTTCTTGCTCTTCGTTCTCTTTTGTTGCATCTCCTCACCAGGCTTATACTTAGGATCTTCAGTTAGTAAGTCAGTAAGTACTTCAGTTAGTAAATATACTACAGAGATATTCATCAAGCAGATACACCAGACTTATTTTTATGATGTACTTGAAGTGTGCACAGTGCAACTGTTATCTAGGAAAATTCAAGAATTTGATCGGGCTTCTGTCAGCATATAGTCAATATTAAAAGACTCAGATCGGAGCAATAAACCTTGATTAGGACATCACCATTGAATACATGCATTTTGTCTATTTTGATGAACATATAAGACTGCAGAATTTCTTGTAGATGAGGCACAGGCTTATTCACTTGTGGAACACAATCTGTAAATCTCAAATTGCCCATTATATCTAAATGTATTCTAGTACAAATAAAATTTTATCAAGATACCTGTAGCACTCAAGGCTTATTCAAATTTGGAATGGTTTGCCAAATACATTTTATATCCATTAGGGGAAAGAGACTCGAGAGTTAGCTTCTGGGAATTACCAACCTTCAGTAATCAATATTATGGTTAGTTTAAGCAAACATTAGGATCTCAGTAATGTGCCAGAGCAAATGAAGAAATGATCCTAGTCTTTTGAATGTTCACCCATTTTTACATTATGCAAATGGATAAATGAGTTTAATGTTTAAAAACAGCATTTTACTAGATGTAATGGACATTGAGAACATGTTTGATACAACTGAACCTAACATCAGACTATCCAAAAGTCTGTCCAGAAAGACTTTGCCCTTGATGTAAGGTATACAGTTTTATTCTTTGATGTACAATTTGTATACTGCATAGGCAGGCATCAATTCTTACTGACAGGAAGAAAATGGGAACCTTTTAAAGAGCTTTGTTTGTCATCAGTTCAGTGGAAAGAATTCATCATTGTGTTTTGGCCTCAGGGAAACCTATCAAGACCATAAACATTCATTCACTGTTTGGCATTACGTGCTGATGACTGTCAAATGTAAAGCATTATAGTTCCCTTGAGCAATAGGTATTCTTTGCCAACTCCTTAAGACTTACATAGGGATACAACAGAAGCACACACATTATGTAGAAATTACACCCTTCTGATGTTTTCAGAGCAGTGTGAACATACAAGTCTGACACATCTAAATCAAATATTTGTTGACAAATGCTCATCCCAGAGTTCTGAATTCAATTAGTCTATTTTAAAGAGATGAGATTTTTAATGAGTTCAGATGGTGTTCGTGTAATCCCCCCCAGTGTACATATATATTCCAACTTTGAAAATCCATCCATCCATCCATCCATTATCTGTAACCGCTTATCCAATTTAGGGTTGCGGGGGGTCCAGAGCCTACCTGGAATCATCGGGCGCAAGGCGGGAATACACCCTGGAGGGGACGCCAGTCCTTCACAGGGCAACACAGACACATTCACTCACACACTCATACCTACGGATACTTTCGAGTCGCCAATCCACCTGCAACGTGTGTTTTTGGACTGTGGGAGGAAACCGGAGCACCCGGAGGAAACCCACACGGACACGGGGAGAACACACCAACTCCTCACAGACAGACTTTGAAAATCATTGAGCACTATGCAGCACCTCCTATACAGAGAAAAAATGTCAAATGAATACAATTTATTTGTGGAATTTAGCAGAATCAAGAATAAATATGGTAATATTGACATTGCAGAAGTTATGGCATATTTATGTTTGTTGGTTGTTTAATTCACCAAATAGGTGGTTACCTTTACAGAATTAGACAATCACTCTTGTGACAGAGATTAGTTTATTCATCTTGCAGGTGAATAATAATGCTGAAGAATGAGGAAAAGTGTGAACACAAGGGAAAATGCTATGCTCCTTATTAGTGCCTCTGTGCAGATGGCTGAGAATCGATGGTTGACCTTCTGCCCAACCTGCCTCTCTTCCACGGACCAAAATCATTTCACTCAGCTCGCTCTATCCATCATAGAAAAGTACTCTCAAAAAACTCAAGGATTCAGCTTTCTTTTCTCCCTGGTGCTTCAGACTGTAGAGGCCAACCAAAGATGAAGAACAAAGCACTCTTTTCTAAGCTCAGTTTCAAAGCTTTGCAAGATAATCTGAATTAATTTTATATTTTAAAACTTTAATTTTACTTTCTTTTCTCAGCAATAATGGATTCATAGAAGGAGTGTGTCAAGAATGTAGGTGCACAAAAAACACTTATAGTTGACTGTAAACTGTTTAAAATGCTCCTTTTGAAGGACTTTTTGTGGAATATTTTTTTGTGGCTTAGATGGAATGAGTGTGTTATTCAGAGATGTGTTGTATCCAAGTTTTTCATAGTCATACCTTCTAAATATTGTATTCTGTATTACTTGGGGCAGGGGGTAGCGGGAGACTGTCAGGTGCGTGAGCCACATCTGTAAGTGTGGGTTGAGTAAAGGGTTTTTGACGCAGTTTAGTTCAGCTCAGCATAGCCCCCCAGTGCACCCTGACACGTGTTGACAATAAAAATCAGATTTTTTTTTGCCTACTTGTGCTGGAAGAACAGAAAAGTTAGAAATATGGCAAAAATACATTATCTCCTCCCCCCCCCCAAAAAAACCATGGTCTCCATTTTATCATGATTCTTTTTCATGCTGGTTTTTAAACTCTTAACCCTCCAGGTATTTTTTTCCATTTTCCACCTGAAATTACATACCCATATCTTGAGGCGGTGAATATTTATGATATTACTGAAAAGCCTTAAGAAACTTTAAAGATACTGAAATAAATCTTCAGTGGTCAAAAAAAGATTAAAGCAATAAAGCATTTTAGGCCCTTTTCAAAAAATTATTTGGTATCTTCGAAGACCCTAACCTCTCCAATGATTAATTTTACTGCAGAAAAAAAATAGTATTATCTAAGCTTAATGCCAATATTTTACCTTTTACCTTCCTAGAATAATCTCATGCACCTCACCAAATGGCTTTTTACCCTCACTAAACAGGAAAAAAGTTCAGACTTACATAGATATATTCTGATAGTTAGTCCTGTTTCTAACTCAGTACTCTTCCCCTTTAAGGCCAGATGTTGGAAGGAGGGAGCTTTCCCCGATTAGATGTAAAGTGAGGATCCCTCATTCCTTCATCTCAGTAGGGAAAGGCAGATAGTGAAAGGGATCTAGGCTTTGAAAACGTATTTGTTTTGATTGTTGTTTATTTTGATTAATGTTGCCATATAAAACTGCCTAACTGTCGTCTCTCACAGTGTGCGTCTGTCTTTCTCGCCTGCTTGTTTGGGCATCACCCCGATTTGGTCTACAGACTTGATTGACATGTTGTTTAAGCTGAGAGCCCAAGCTACATGGCCATTGTGGAGATCCACGGGGAACTTAATTAAAAAATTATTTAATTTGTTTTACTTTAGGGGCAGCAGGTAGTGTCGCAATCACATAGCTCTAGAGACCTGGAGGTTGTGGGTTCAAGTCCCTCTCCAGGTCTGTGAGGAGTTTGGTGCGTTCCCGTGTTGCGTGGGTTTCCTCCAGATACTCCGGTTTCCTCCCACAGTCCAGAAACACATGTGGGTAGGTGGATTGACTACTCAAATATCCATAGGTGTGAGTGTGTGTCACCCTGCAAAAGACTGGCAGCCCTTCTAGGGTATGTTCTTGCCTTGTACAGAGTGATTTCAGGTAGGCTCCGGACCCACAGTGACCCTGAACTGGATAAGCAGTTTTAGACAATGAATGAAAAAAATGTTTTACTTTATTTTTAACTTTTTCTTTTTTTTTTATTCCCTTTTATGTACTCTTTGCACAAACATGAGGATTACTAACAAGTGGATTGATGGAAAGACTCATTTGGTCCTGTTTTAAAGCGGACAACCTATGTAAGCACTGGTATGCTTTGTGTTGTGTGTGAATCGCTTTTGTGCCACATTTGGGGGTGTGGGTTTTTGTTTTGTTATTTTTTCCTGGTTTTAATGGTTTTAATTCAGTAGTCGTACTAGTAGCTGATAATGTACTGACTTACATTATCAGTGTCCCGAGAGTCTGCCCATTCGACTGGTGTGTAATATATACACACTATGTAAACAACTTATAAGAACTCAATCGGACTGAATGTGCATTATCACATCTATCTTCCTTTGATGGTGTATCATGGACAAGTTCTTATCCTTCATGGCCTGATATCATACATATCGCACACTCCTACCTGTAATAGTCATTTGAAGTGCCTTTTGTCCATTTTCAACTTCCTGTCTCCCTTAACCCAAACTCAGCACTAAACTCTAAACTGCGGTGGGCTGCTGGGCTTGCGTGTTAGTGGCTGCCTGCAAACCAAGTTTGGCCTTGTACTTGGACACACATCATAAAAGATTTTATATACGTCCACATTTTTAAATACTGTGGTATATGTTATTACTGTTATACCACACAATGCTAGTATGAATGCAGATCTCAAACTTGAGATGGTTCAGCCATTGAAAGTGAGAGCTATTAATGACACAATTCAATTGCATGCATCTTGTGTAATCTGACAAAAATGGGACACACTGGAACAGTTACACATATCTAAGGTCTCCATACTCATTTTTGACTAGTGGGGTATATTTGGCTAGTGGGGTATAATCTCCCCAGCTTGGTCCTAAACAGCTTCTATTATTTAGAACATATCATCCTACTAAACTAAAAACTAAACTAAAAACTAAAAAACTCACTAATACTCACATGGTTGTATGCAGCCTAAACTTCATAACAGTTCTCTGTGAGCATCTTAATGGAGCCGAGGCAGCAAGAGGACAACTCTCCGTTGTCCCTTTAACTCAAAAGTGATGTTATATGGGATACTCAGATGATACAGTATTTGACTACTTGCATGCTGCATGCATTGCTGGAGTTTTGAAAAGAGAATGGGCCTTTTTTTTTAAAGAGATTTAATTCTACTGAATCAATAGTTCTTGAAAGGTTTCTTCCATTCACACATGCCTTGGCTTTAATCTCTGTACCAATAGAAAAGATTCTCTTTGTTTTTGGATTAAACAAGTATTAACACTCTATCTGCATGATATATGAAATATTGCAGTAAAAAAATATTTGCACACATTTTGTTACCTTCCATAGAGCACAATGAACAATTATAATAGTAATATAAAAAGAAATTTTGATAATAGGGGATGATTTAAGTATTTTGGCGCAACAACATGGAATAATGGTAAATTGAAAATGTGCATTTTACACATGTGAGCACGGTTGAGGCAAAGAGTCAGGAACAAGGTGGGAAAAGTCATGTGATCAAATATAAACAATCTGTTGGCTTCCTTTGCCTCCTTTTTAAAATGGGCATTTTTTACTGGTGTTTTTTTTTTTGCGATTGTGATACTGGGGGGAAATTATTATGTTAGCCTGAAGCAACGCTATGCAATAGAGGGTTAAAGAAAGTGAAAATTACAGTGCACTGTACCAGGGATGTATGTGGAATTAATGGCTTCTATTTACTCAATTATTTCTATTCATCTGTAAACGGTCAGAAAGCTTTTATTATGCTCCGAATTTTTCTGGTACGATACGATAACGAATAATTAGCACCTTGGAGTAGCAGATACCGATATTAATATACCGATAATTTTATCTCTTTGAAGCAAAAGCAAAAAGCAAATCCACAATAGATTAAACAAATTATTTTAATCATGTGTTTATGTTTTTAAATTTTATTTTAATTTTTGTTCGTTTTAATCAAATATTTACTGCTTTTTCTGCATGAACGGTTTCTAGAGGGGTGCTAATTAGTGCAGCACTGGGTTTGTTTTGGAGAGCAAGGGAGAGAGCGGTAAAAAGTGTTTTTAATCGTTTATCATTGTATTTCAGTAATAAATCCAGACTCTTACTGACTCTATTTTCATGTAATAGATAGATGTTTTTATATACGAAGGGCTCCTGCACTGTGGTGGTTGAGAGTTTCTTTCTGTCGTTTAACCTGCTCTGTGTGTTTACACTGCTACGTGCGTGTGTATTGAGCATTGCTGATATTTACTGAGCCTCTGAGAAATTTAATCTCAGAAACTGTGAAAAAAAAAACATCCACACGGCAGACACAGTTGTGTATTTACAGACGTCAGTGTATATTCACAGGCACAAAAGCGCCAAGTTATCAGTTGTAATATAGGCTAAAATTCCAATTTTGGACCGATATACTAATTCTGCTAAATTGTTTTTTTTATAACTATTGCCACTATTGTGGAGACAAGGACTTTTACTTTTTTTTACAAATTTGGAATTTTTGTGTAAAATTAAATTGTCAAACTCTCATGAACACTTATTTAACTAAATAAATAACAAAGAAAAGATTTTCAATGCTTTCACAGAACAACTTGATCGAAACGGGTGGCACAGTGGTGCAACATGTAGTGTCACTGCTACACAGCTCCAGGGTGACTGTGAGGAGTTGTTGTGTTTCCTCCAGGTGCTCCGGTTCATTCACACGGACCAAAACCACGTTGGTATGTGGACTGGCTACTCAAAAGTGAGTGTGAGTGTGTATTGCCCTGCGACAGACTGGCACTTTGCATCTGGGTTGGTTCCAGACCCACCGCAACCCTGAACTGGATAAGCGTTTAAAGACAATAAATGAATGAGTTTAGAGGAAACACTGTTTAGAGGAACTGCTAATTGTGTCCATGGCTTACAGTGGGTCAAGCTTAAATCTCAACACCAAATAAAAGACACACAATGAACTACAGACGTATAGTGTTAATTCTTTCTACAAACTAGTCTCTCTTAAATAGAGTAATGAACTGTAGCTCTGCAACTGTAATTAAGGGTTCTTAGTGTATACCGAAATGGGAGTCTAACTCAGTGATCTCATAATTAAAACATAATTGACACACTGCTGAAAATAACTCTTAAAACAAGTGATTATGCCTGGCAGATGAGCTTTTATTTGAGAATGATTAAAACAGTGAAAAATAGAGCCTTGAGACTGGGATGATTGGCTGTTTGATTTGTCTTCAATCAAGGGGGACATGTATGAAGACCAGCTGTGCCAGTTAAATATTAGTCATTAGTGCTTACAATAAATAATTTATCACAAGACTCTGAGAGCTACTCCCACACCCTCTTCTACAAAGGATACAAAATTAATTGACATGGAGTACAGTATATACTTTTCAGCCATAACATAATGACCACCTCTCTTTTTATACTCACTGTTCATTCTCTCAGCTCCAGTGACCATAGAGAAGTGCTTGGCAGTTCTACAGTTAGTGTAGTCCATCTGTTGCATCTTTATGCCTTCTTAACACTGTTTTTCAATAGTCAGGGCATCCATAAGGCCAACACAGAGCAGTTTTTGTTTGGCTGGTTTATTATTATTATTCTCAGTGCTGACACTTAGGTATTGGTGTTTTAACTGTCTTGTGCCGGTTTGTGTGGATCAGACACAGCAATGCTTCTGGAATTATTAACCAATTGTCACTTCAGTGCTGAGAAATGCCTGCCACTCAGTTCATACCTGTGTGTGGTTTTCATACTCTTGAGTAAGGTTGCAAAATTCCAGAATTTTCAAAGTTGGGTAAGTAATGTGTAATTATGGGAATTAATGGGAATAAGATAGCAATCAAAGCTAAAGGTGAGAAACTTGAATATTGTTGGTAAAAAAAATTATTGAAGCATAATCTTGGCTAAAGTAATTAGATAGGATGCCAAAACAGTTAAAGAGCAAGGCTGCTCCTCAATCTCAGGCACGTTACACACTGAAGGGCTATTGAGACCACTGTTCTTTCCTCCAACAAATGTACAGCATATGTCCAGATGAATTCTGGAAAGCTGAAACTCACCTACTGTAAGCACACATTTGGACCCAAGGACTACCTAAAATCATGTACATTTTGACAAGGTTCATATTTTTATTGACAGTAATAGCATTGAAACTTTTAAGCAACTATTAAATAAAGGTATAATCTCAGTTGCTTGTTATCTGGTAAATCAGAAAATCTTATATTAAATCTTATATATGAAATAATGGAGCAAAAATATTTGCACACATTTTGTTACTTTCCATAGAGCACAATGAACAATTATAATAGTAATGTAAAGAAAATAATGATAATAGGGGTTTTAAGTATTTAAGTATTTTACTTTGGCGCAACAACATGCAATAATGGTAATAGTCAAGTATATACAAGTGTATATACACTCGCACATGTGTGAGCCACGTTAAGTAAGCATATCCGCGTGTGTGTTTGCGTGCGTGTCTGTGAGTTAAGAAAGAATATAAACTAACATGTGATCCACCCTAAGCAAGCATGAGCGTGCAGTATATCTGACACAAATACTGTATATTCGAATTGGGAACCCACTAGCAATATATCTGACATTACTGCTATATATTTTACATTTTTTTCCACTTTAAATAATAAAGCTGTTACAGAAGTCTGGATGTAAATTGCTGCCCCATATAAGGTGAAACGAAGCTGGAAGCTGGAGAATTAAAATCTAAGTTGGCTTCTTATTCTCTCTTTCCATCTTAAAAACTGTAGTTGTTACGTTGTTTCATCTACTTGTGTTTCAAGTGCTACAACATGTTTTCTTATCGTCACTCTGTCCACATTAAAATCTCCTGTTGAGATTAAAATCTTCTGTTTACGTTTGGCGCATCCGATATGCTCTCTCCTGATTGGCTGGATGAAGTCCGGCGGTGGAATTCTTTGGAGAGCTCCTGAACACAAGCCAACCCATCATGCACTGCACTCACAATTGAAATGAAAAGGATCCTTTGAGGCCAGTTCGACTTGAAAAATATTTGCACACATTTTGTTACCTTTCATGGAGCACAATGAACAATTATAATAGTAATGTAAAAAAATAATGATAATAGGGGGTCTTAGCCTATGCACAGATGAGTACAAACTGAAAAAATAACATAAATTTAGTTATTTAACATCAAAAAGAAGGCATATACTGACAATTATTTCTTGCCATGTGTGTGGCCTATTACTATAGGAAGCATGAAAACATGGAATCCTCAGTCTACTGTTGCATGTTGTTGCTTTCAAGAAACATAGCTATTTTATCAATATAAAAAAAATGTATTCAAAGAAAACATAAACAGTGGATGAAAATGAAATCAGAACTGACATTTTTGTGTAAATATTTTTTAATTAATGAAAATCCTCAATAATTGTCATTTTGCATTTTGCAGCTAGGCCTTTAGTGTATCCTCCCTGAATTAACTCAGTTCTTATTAACATCATTATGATGCCACAGCTATAGAAACCATCAACAATACACAGAAATGAAGAAAAGGAAGCGTGGCATCACAGAATGGAGCACATAGCAAGAAAATACATTATCTCTAGCAAAAGCATCCATATCAACCTAATAAAATGCATTGCACTCACCTAAAGTAATGATTATTTGAACGCAAAATCCATCCTCCTTTCTTTCCTCAAGAACAGTTCGATCACTCTGTCATAAATGTAATCTGTGTGTTTCAGTCCCAACAATAGGCCCTTTTCGATCACCATGGCAGCTAATGCTGAAAGCAGAGTCTCTCCAGTCATATTTCTGGCATAAGTTTTAATTCTCTTAAGAGCTGAGAATGTCTGCTCGACAGAAGCAGTGGACACAGGGATAGTCACTGCCAAACATGCCAATAAAGAAGATCAGCAGGACATTTTCCTTCAAAATCATTCATGGTATACATTACAGTCAGCTGTTTTTAGCTGGGACAGATCAAATAGTGTCCAATAGTGACTCGGCTTTAAGCTGGAGAAGGCTGTGTGCGGGATATTTTTCCTGTATTTTTGGTCGAGGAGGGAGAGAATTTTTCATGGTCTTGAAATCTGTTCTGTATCTGGCAAAGACTGTTGTCCAGAACATTACATTAGCGTTTTTGGTAGTATGTATGTAGGTCTCCTGGATGTCTCCATGCGCACTGAACGTTTGAGATGCATGTAGTGGCCTTGTAGATCTGATTAAATCGGCCGCTCTTTCGCTCAGTGGTGTCACAAAATTCCTTCACCCTTGCCAGACATAATTGCACAGCCAAAGTTTTGTTCTGAAATATTCCAAAAAGCACATCTGAATACTCAAATATCCCATTAAATGTTTGAAGTAGAAAAGAAAATTCTAAACCATCCAGGTGTGCATTAAATCCATCAGCATCATGTACAGACTCCTCATCATATTCCTCATGATGTTCCAGTATGTTGTGAAACCGCTCCTTTAGAGCATCTCTCTTCTCAGACACTGTACTGACCAATCTCAATGCATTTTGCCACCGCCTTGGTGCCACACAAGGAAGACGCCACTGGCAAATACTGTCCAGTAGTTGCGTGCTCCAAGAGGATCTAGAGAAAGATGCAGCCAGGCCATTGACATGAGCACTCTTTAAGCTTTAAGGCCCCTTGAGTCAGTACTAAATTCAGTCGATGTGCATAGCAATGTATGAATAATGCCATAGGTGCCTTCTCCTTAACTTTAACTTGCACCCCGTTTAATCCTGATGACATCAGCGATGCGCCATCAAAACACTGTGCCACTACTTTATCCATGCAATCAAGGTCCTCCAAGAAACGGAAAATAAGAGCAGCAATATCATCGGCTCGCCTGCCACTAGTTACATCTTCAAATCTTACCCAACGCTCCTTGACACCTGTGTCCGTCACATAATGCAGAACCAGTGCAATCTGCGTTGCATTACTCAAATGCTGCATTACTCACACCTGCACTGTTGATTCTGAAGGCCCAAGGCAGATTTCGCTGACCCTGGCAACTCATGATGGCAGAAACATGATTGGATAAAAGCTCTAACAAACAACATACACTATTGGAAGCCGTGCTTCCAGACGTAGATGACTGATTTTTTTTAAATAACTTTTCATGAAAAAAATGTATTATTATTATTACTATTAAGAATTCATAATAATAATAAATACGACTTGTGTTTAGGCCAACAGAGAAGGCTTTGCTGGCCTTGAAGGCCCACCACTGGCTGTTTCTTTTTTTCCTGTTATAATGCATCTTTGAACATATACAGGGACAGATTGAAGAAAAATGATGCATGGAAGAAAGTAGCTGATATTGTGAGTTTCTCTGGTGAGTAGGTCACCAGATTAGATTGAATATAACGTTATTGAATAATTCAGTTTCCCTCTGTGTGTGTATGCATGTGTATATCAGTGATTCCTCTAGAACTTTTTTTTATGTATTTATGTTTTTATTATCATTATTATTATTTTTAACACAGCGGTGGTAGGCACCCTCAAGTTAGTGTAGTATACATGACAAACTGGAGAGAGGAATCTTTTTTCTTTATTATAATCTGTGTAGTTTTGATGATTTCTGAATTCAAATATCATCTTGCCTTAAGATTAATCCGTGTTAACTATGAACACATTAGCCTTGACAGCACTATTTTATATACAGCTGCTGGTCAAAAATGAGAAAAATCATGAAAAATTTGAAAATCATGAATAAGTTTATTTATTTCAGTAATTCTATTCAAAAATTGAAACTTTTATATTATACTCATTCATTACACACAGACTTATATATTTCAAGTGTTTGTTTCTTTTAATTTGATGATTATAACTGACAACTAATGAAAACCCCAAATTCAGTATCTCAGAAAATTAGTATATTACTTAAGATCAATACAAAAAATGGGATTTTTAGAAATGCTGGCCAACTGAAAACTATGAACATGAAAAGTATGAACATGTACAGCACTCAATACTTTGTTGGGGCTCCTTTTGCCTGAATTACTGCAGCAATGCGGCGTGGCATGTAGTCAATCACTCTGGCACTGCTCAGGTGTTATGAGAGCCCAGGTTGCTTTGATAGTGGCCTTCAGCTCTTCTGCATTGTTGGGTCTGGTGTATTTCATCTTCTTCTTCACAATACCCTATAGATTTTCTATGGGGTTAAGATCAGGTGAGTTTGCTGGCCAATTAAGAACAGGGAGACCATGGTCCTTCAACCACGTACCGGTAGCTTTGGCACTGTGTGCAGGTGCCAAGTCCTGTTGGAAAATTAAATCTGTATCTCCATAAAGCTGGTCAGTAGCAGGAAGCATGAAGTGCTCTAAAAGGTCCTTGTAGATGGCTGCTTTGACTTTGGACCTCAGAAAACACAGTGGAACAACACCAGCAGATGACATGGCACCCCAAACCATAACTGACTGTGGAAACTTTACACTGGACCTCAAGCAACGTGGACTCTGTGCCTCTCCTGTATATTTTACAATGGTACAATACCCCATATAATGAGTACCGGTACTTTAATAATAAAATGATAAGAGTGGCATTTCCAACAAATGCCACAGGGGGGGCAGTGTACACCTTCAGCGCTTTGCCTCCTCTCCCTCTCTTAATGATTTTGCCTCTAATTTTAGTGACTTTTCAGACCTTTTAACGAGTTATTTTAAAAACAAAAAACTCAACTAGCACCAGCGACTTCTGTACAAACCTTAGCTACTTTATAGAATGGCCGGTAGCACAACTCGTTAGAACATTGGGACTAACCGTGAGTGTGAGACACAGCTCCTTCGATGCGGCACGTTTGCGCTAGAGACGGAGCAGCACAGTCGTTCCGCACGGCAGCTCATTCATTCATTATCTGTAATCGCTTATCCAATTCAGGGTTGCGGTGGGTCCAGAGCCTACTTGGAATCATTGGGCGCAAGTAATACACCCTGGAGGGGGCACCAGTCCTTCATAGGGCAACACAGACACACACTTTTGAGTCGCCAATCCACCTACCAATGTGTGTTTTTGGACTGTGGGAGGAAACCGGAGCACCCGGAGGAAACCCACGCGGACACGGCGAGAACACCAAACTCCTCACAGACAGTCACCTGGAGCGGGAATCGAACCCACAACCTCCAGGTCCCTGGAGCTGTGTGACTGCAACACTACCTGCTGCACCACCGTGCCACCCTCACGCAGATCAGAATGAGCAAAAAGTATTGCCAAAGACACGTTTGTTTCCTTTTATGTTTAGTTTATTCCCTTTTCTGAACTCCTGATCTCAGTTTCCCTAATTGATTGAGGAAGCTTTATTCAAACAGTAAACAAATTGGACACAGGACCGATTGTGCAACTGGACCCAGAAATGGAAAAACGTCACGTGTGGCATCACAGTTAACAAGCAGATACCGCCCTCAGCTTGTAGAGAAAGTACATTACATTTCTTGACATTTTAGGTTTTTACCATGGTACATACCCAGGAACACGTCCCAAAATAACACATTAACTTGTTAACCAAATCCCACTAAACCCTCCAGCTACAACACTAATAATAACCTCAGAGACCAGTACAGGCGAGAGGAACAGAGAGAGAGAGAGAGAGCAAAGAGGGTCTGGGGGGTACTGTCCAAAAACCATGGCGATGCTCCCAGATAATGTCATTCTTAAATCCGTTTATGAAGAGCAGGCCAACAACTAGCAACATGTCTGTGTTCATTCAGTCAGTTGGAGGACTGTGAACAGCAGTTTGAGGTGGAAAGAGAGAATGTGGTTGCTTCAGGCAGTGCAGCAGAGACAGCAGAAGAGGATGAGCAGCTAGAACCACAGAGAGTGGAGCTAGGAAAGAGAAGGTCCGTTGGATCCCAGTTGAGCACTTTTGAGAAAAGGCTGATTTAAGCAGTAGAGACCGCAGTCACTGCAGGGCAAACACATAAACATCACCCTATGAAGATAAGTTATTTCTCTTGAGTTTGTTACAGACCCTGAAAAGGCCAAGCTCAGGATGCACCAGATGTTGTTTGAGAAAGAGTTTTGTTAATAATAGAGACCTAGACAGGGATATTGATACAGAGAGACCGAGGCAGGGATACAGAGACAAGGATACTTAGACAGAGAGACCGAAACTGGGATACTGAGACAGAGAGACCTAGACAGGGATGCGTAGACAAAGAGACCGAGACAGGGATACTGAGACAGGCATACGTAGACAGAGAGACCTAGACAGGCATACGTAGACAGAGAGACCGAGACAGGGATACGTAGACAGAGAGACCGAGACAGGGATGCGTAGACAGAGAGACCGAGACAGGGATGCGTAGACAGAGAGACCTAGACAGGGATGCGTAGACAGAGAGACCGAGACAGGGATACGTAGACAGAGAGACCGAGACAGGGATACGTAGACAGAGAGACCGAGACAGGGATACGTAGACAGAGAGACCGAGACAGGGATACGTAGACAGAGAGACCGAGACAGGGATACGTAGACAGAGAGACCGAGACAGGGATACGTAGACAGAGAGACCGAGACAGGGATACGTAGACAGAGAGACAGAGACAGTGATATGTAGACAGAGACCGAGACAGGGATACGTGGACAGAGGGACCGAGACATAAAAAGGTAACGTCCACCAACAGACACTGAAACAAGGGAACTTAAATACACACAAGGACACCTGAGACTGATAAGGAGGGGGCAGGATTACAAAGGAGACATAGGTGGGAACACTAATGACAGGGCAGGGCTAAGGCAGAGACAAGGGAGATGACAGGAACAAAACAATAACAAACAAGGAAACAAGGGAGACCTAGACAGGAGGAAAGCACAAGACAGGGCCAGAGTGTGACATATATGCATTTTGTAAACTTTGACATTGTGAAAAAAAAAACAGCAAAAATTCATGTTGTAATTTAATTCTGTGGCGTTTTGCCTGTGTAAATATTCTTTAATTATATTGGGCAATACATTTTGGGTGTTGTGTCAAACAAGGATGAAACGTGCATATTAGGCCATGGATCGCAGGGGGTTTATTAAAATTACATCATACTATAATGAAATGTAGAACCTGCAGATGTGTAAGGTGGTATGAGGAGGAAAAGCTTAATCTGCCACAAACACATATGGTTGTGGCCCCAAATATGCTGCTCCTGAAAGTAATATCTTCTGCAAGAGGAAGAGCCATCTGAGGACCTGACCAAAAACAGAGTTGGCTAATGTTCCACCAACACTTGTCCTTCCATAGACACCTACATCCACAACCTGGAAACAGTCGAAGGCATGTGGAAAGAGTCCCTAGTTGTGAAGTATCTATAAAACAAATGTTAAGAGAATTTAAAAATTCAAAATATAAAAGTATGTAATGATATATCTATATATAGTGTAGACATAAGGAGGTCATAATGTTATAGTTGATTACTGTATCGTGGTTATAGAATAGGATTATGTCAATTACATCCAAAGGTTTGTGGACAGCATTTACTACTAATGAATAGTAGTAAATAGAGCTAAATTAATATCCACCCACTGCAAACATATGTTCACCTGTGCACATTTTCCACAAAGAATCATAGAAAGAAATGGGATTTTGTGCAGCTTCCAAACTTGTGTAAATTGGTCTTATTAAACCCCTTTCATATCCCGCCCCCTTCTGGGGTCTTGGTAAAATGTCTGTGACATGCTTTGGTCGAATACTGCAAAAGGTCAAAAAAACGAGCAAACTCTGGTAATCTGAGTAAAATGAACCTTCCCAAAAACTGCCAGACTCATGAAAATAAACAACAGTTTTATTAGTAGGATGTTTAGGTTGGGTAACAGTGGTTTGTATGTTTCTTTACAATTGGCATACCAGCGCATGCATTTCAAATGATCACCATATTATTGAGTCAAAAAAAGGCGAAAAAGATTGAGTTTGTAAAACAATACTCACAAATGTAACGGACTTTGTAACTGCGTTTGAGCAACTACATACACGTAAAACTAAAATCCACAAATGTATTGGAATAATAATTTAAATTCACAAATATGAAATTAAATTTGCATTTGTAAATCAAATGTCGTGAATGTGTGAATCAGTACCTTCTCAAATGCCTTAAAATGTGCAAGAGCAAACCTTTTTAAGTTTCCAAATATGACAGTGGGAATTTTTGAATGAGGTGGAAAAAATTCACACATTCATCTTCTCTGCTGCATGTGCGAATCTTGTTGCAGTTGCGGATTTAAGACCCTGTTTTGACGGCCAATTGATGGACCAATAGGAAAGCTTTATCTGGACTAATCACATCGCAAGGTTTGTTTAACCAATCAGAACACTGATTTATTGCTGTCAACCATAGCGCGTTTCCACCAAATGAACTCCTGTTCTTGAACCGGTTCTGTTCCTGATTCTTGGAACCTTGGTTCTTTCCAGTGAACCGCACATTCTACAGGTTTAGAGGGGAACCAGGAATACGTCATGAGCGGGGGACGCTGTGGCCGAATTCAGAGGCGTCCTGCTGACCTTGTGAACAGTGGAGAAATGTAACCAAAAGCTCAGAGCTTCAAATACAGTATTATCGCCCAGTGGAGCTTGATGGGGTCATTTACAATGTTTTATATAAATAAATAATAGGACAAAAACAGGAACGCGGCCATTTTTATGTGATTCTGGTGCAGTTAGGTGCGGTGCCATGCTTGTTGGTCAGAGCCGCGGCTCTTGGTTACATTTCTCCGCTATCCGTAGAAACGCGGCGGTTAAATTTTGTTTGTTCCTTTTTACATTTTAATTTTATTTTTCTTTTAATGAAAGTGCAGCCATGTCAATCAATGTTTTAAATGTTTTTTTGGACATTATGCACACTGCGTTTTCAAGAGCAGGTGTAAATTTTATATCTACTTAGGTACATATTGAGACTACGAACACTTTAATATGTCAGAATATATTTTACAAAGGATATATGTGCAAATTCTTTCAGCTTGGTCTTTATGAAGAGACCCATTCATTCCCAGAAAAGTTTGTAACATCTCTAGAGGTACACACTCCATTTACCTATGAGCATAAAATTGTGTTTATATTCATGGTTACTTATTATAAATCTATAGAATAGAGTAACTTTCTGAATTCTTTTATGTGCTGTAAAAGACAAATGTCATATCTCTATCATGTGGTAGCATTGCATTGATGGTGTCGCTTTAGCTGAGTGAGTTACTGGTAGATTTTAGGGTGGGATGGAAAATGCACTGCAGTGTGCCAGATTTGTTAATATTATACTTGGAATGGCATATCCCTGTTACAGTGAACAGCCAAACATTTTAAACAGATCCTCAAGTCCCAGTGGAGGTCATTATACTGAGCTGAGTTGGACATGCTGTATGGGGAAGGTTCCTAGTATTGCAGAGTCAAAGCAGGAACTCAGTACAATAAAGACAGGCAGTGGTCAAAAAAAATTAACATGATGCTACATTTCCTGGAGAGATTGCTGCATGAATTATATATCTAACTAGATGTTAAATATATCAGGAAAAAAAGTAAGTTGTGGGATCTGTGTGCTGTGAGGCATTTGATAATGAAGACTGTGTACCCTGATTTATTTATTTATTTATTTATTTATTTATTTATTTATTTATTTAAAAGCTACAGGTAGGCCATTATTATTGTTGTTGTTGTTGTTTTTTGTAGCTTTATCTATTAATTAATTAATATATTTATTTTTATATGATATAGTCCCAAAAATAATTGGGATAAACAGTATCATTGTCATTTTAAAGTGGACATGAAACACTAGATGTAGTTTGCATAATTTATAAGATGATTCCTACTGTTCAAATAATCTTAGGTTTAACACTCAGTGAAACTGAATTAAAAATATTAAGCAAATGGTCCTTTATAAAGAGGTGTTGTGCCTAATGTAGCAGTGAATCAATGGGACTGGGATATATTAAGTTACCCTTGGTCATGATGGCCATGTATGTGTGACACCACATGAAGCCACTGGGATCTCAACTTTCACGTCGATGCCGGTGAGGTAGATGACTTTGCTTCTACACCTCTTGTATCAGCCAGGTAAAGCTAGCAACACGGTGGCATATATCACCAATAAATATATAGAAGACATGCAGAAACATATCTCAGCCACATTTGCCTTTGCCCAGCAGAAACTGGGCAAGTGTTGATGGATGCAAGGCATGTTTATGATCATGAGGCATTTTATGATGAACTCCAAGCCACCACACACAGACATATCCAGGACATGGGCTACTAGGGTTAAAGGGTTACAAAATTTCAAAGTTGGAAAATTTACCATTACAAATGGGTAATTATGGGAATTAACAGGAATTAATGGGAATATTCTAAACTAAATGTGAAAAACATACATATAGTGGGTAAAAAAGTATAATGAAGCTTGGCTAAAAAAATTAGATGTTGCTTTTCAATCCCAGGCACATGGCACATTACACACTGAAGGGCTACTGAGACCACACCCCCTGCACTGTTCATTTCACTGTTGCACTGTTTATGTACAGGATATGTCCATATTTCTAGAAACCTGACACTCATCACAGCTGAAAGCAAACATTTGGACCAAATAACTACCTAAAGTGAAGTATAGGTGCCGTTCAAAAAGTGAAACTTGTATATTATACTCGTTCATTACACATAGACTGATATATTTCAAGTGTTTGTTTCTTTTAATTGGATGATTATAGCTGACAACTAATGAAAACTCCAAATTCAGTGTTTCAGAAAATTAGATTATTACTTACGACCAATACAAAAAAAGGATTTTTAGAAATGCTGGCCAATTGAAAAGTATGAACATGAAAAGTATGAGCATGTACAGCCCATACTCAATCCAAGTCCTGTTGGAAAATGAAATCTGCATCTCCATAAAAGATGGTCAGCAGCAGGAAGCATGAAGTGCTCTAAATCTTCCTGGTAGATGGCTGTGTTGACCTTGGACCTCAGAAAACACAGTGGACCAACACCAGCAGATGACATGGCACCCAAAACCATCACCGACTGTGGAAACTTTACACTGGACCTCAAGCAACATGGATTCTGTGCCTCTCCTCTCTTCCTCCAGACTCTGGGACCTTGATTTCCAAAGGAAATGCAAAATTGACTTTCCTCAGAGAACATAACTTTGGACCACTGAGCAACAGTCCAGTCCTTTTTGTCTTTAGCCCAGGTGAGACTCGTCTGACACTGTCTCTTGTTCAAGAGTGGCTTGACACAAGGAATGCGACAGCTGAAACCCATGTCTTGCATACGTCTGTCCGTGGTGGTTCTTGAAGCACTGACTTCAGTCCAGTCTTTGTGAATCTCCCCCACATTTTTGAATGGGTTTTGTTTCACAATCCTCTCCAGGGTGTGGTTATCCCTATTATTTGTACACTTTTTTCTACCACATCTTTTCTTTCCCTTCTCCTCTCTATTAATGTGCTTAGACATTAATAGAGCTCTTAGACATTAGAGCTCTGTGAACAGCCAGCCTCTTTAGCAATGACCTTTTGTGTCTTGCCCTGCTTGTGTAAAGGTGTCAATGGTCATCTTTTGGACAACTGTCAAATCAGCAATCTTCCCCATGATTGTGTAGCCTACAAAACTACACTGAGAGACCATTTAAAGGCCTTTCCAGGTGTTTTGAGTTAATTAGCTGATTGGAGTTTGGCACCAGGTGTCTTCAATATTGAACCATTTCACAATATTCTAATTTGTTCTGAAAAAAAAAAAAAAAAAATTTAAAATCTAATTTTCTGAAATACTGAATTTGGGGTTTTAATTAGTTGTCAGTTATAATCATCAAATTAAAAGAAATAAACACATTAAATATATCAGTCGGGCGGCATGGTGGCGCAGCAGGTATTGTCACAGTCACACAGCTCCAGGGGCCTGGAGGTTGTGGGTGCGATTCCCGACCTGCGTGACTGTGAGGAGTTTGGTGTGTTCTCCCCGTGTCTGTGTGGGATTCCTCCAGGTGCTCCGGTTTTCTCCCACAGTCCAAAAACACACGTTGGTAGGTGGACTGGCAACTCAAAAGTGTCCGTAGGTGAGAGTCAATGTGTGTGTGTGTGTGTCTGTGTTGCCCTGTGAAGGACTGGCTCTCCCTCCAGGGTGTATTCCCACCTTATGCCCAATGATTCCAGGTAGGCTCTGGACCCACCGCGACCCTGAACTGGGTAAGCGGTTACAGATAATGAATGAATAAATATATCAGTCTGTGTGTAATGAATGAGTATAATATACAACTTTTGTTGTATTACTGTTGAATTACTGAAATAAATACACTTTTTCATGATATTCTAATTTTATGACCAGCACGTATTGATGAGGTTCATATTTTTATTGACAGCAATGGCATTGAAACATTTAAGCAATTATTAAATCAAGGTGTTATCTCACGTTTGCTTGCTGTCTGCTAAATCAGAAAAATTCAATGAGCAATTTCATTTAAGAGACTAATTTACCAAGGCTAGCAGGCTAGCAAGAAGTTAGCTTAGCAAGACTAGCATAGGCTAACCACATATATATTATTATTATTATTATTATTATTATTATTATCGTTACACTTATATAGCGCCTTTCTAGACACCCAAGGACGCTTTACAATCTACACTGCTCAGAACGCTCAATTCACACACACACTGGCGAGTATATATGTTTTTGCTTCAACATGTTTCTGTAACCAAGAATTAATACTTATTAATTATTTAACATTTTAAAGACATAAGCTTTAGTGTTTTTCCACTGTCATTTTATTTAACAGAAGAATGCCACATTCTTCTGTCATAGTTATTGTATGTATTATGCCCTCATGTCTGCTGTTGACAAAAAATAAAAATCCTTCTAATTCCCATATGTTCCCAAAATGTCCATGGAAAGTTTACATTTTGGAATATTTCTAAAGTTCCCATGGAAAGTAACCGGTAATTTACTGGAGATTTATCGGAAATTTTCCTCCCCTTTGAAACCCTAGCTACAACTGTCGCATTTCCTGTGTCAAGCTACTCATGAACCAGAGACAACGCCAGAAGCGCCTTACCTGGGCCAAGGAGAAAAAGGACTGGACTGTTGCTCAGTGGTCCAATGTCTTGTTGTCAGATGAAAGTAAATTTTGCATTTTATTTGAAAATAGAGTCTGGAGGAAGAGTGGAGAGGCAAACATAATCCTATCTGCTTCAGGTCTATTGTGAAGTTTCCACAATCAGTGATTGTGGATTTATATGATCTATTATTAATAATTATGTGCTATAGCCCAGGCTTTGAAGCTTTTAAATATTTTGTGCTATGAATATTTGTTTATCCATATAAGTAAAAATTTTTGTATTACTAGACTATAGGTGGGTTTCCATCCAAAATGTTTGTATATGTTTTGCGTAATAAAGGTATATAGACAGAAAAAAATTTGTGAATAAACTTCAGATTACATTGGACCCCATGAGTGGGTTGTTTATATCATTTTGTGTCTACTTCACACATGCACTAAAATAAGAAGCTTGGGTTCTGTTATGAAAACTGTGGTAAAATTCAGAAATAGGAGAAAAGGAAACAATGTTGGGAGGAGTGCATTAAAAGCCCGTGGTCGCACTTTTCCACCATGTCCGAGCATACAATTCTTTTTACGATATTTAGGTGTGTTTTTAATTTTGGTTGTTTTCCATACAGATTTTTTCATCCGCATTTTAATAATTTGCAAAAACTTGTGTTTTGTGTGGAATTTTGCTCATTGAAAGTCAACTGTAAATCCATGAAAAGATCCTATAGATCAATCATAATAATTAATTAAATATAATTTAATCTAATTCAGCTATACTGAGGATAGTGAAGCAACAAATCATCCTTCAAATATATGCTGAGGTTAGTATCCAGGGACCAATGATGAAGTAATAAAGGAGGACCAACACAAACTGTGAAGTAATATGAGCTGCTGCCTCCCTGACGTTGTACTTTCCATTCATAGTTAACAGCACAGCACACCCTAACACATTACCAAGTAAATCATACCTGCTCTGTGGTGGTCCTGTGAACGTCTTGACTGTTTTGAAGAACATAATGAAAGGGCGCTAACACCATATACAGAGCATTTAAGAACTAAGTGCACTATATGGCATGTGTAGATGATAGATTTGGCAATGAACCAATAATGGGGTAATTTTAGTAAGGCTGATCAGTGTTATTTGTATGAACAGCATAGTGTCTACAGTGATTGAAATGAAATGGGATGTTACAGGCTGTGCATGAGTCAAAGGTCACAATACCATATGTTCTGTACACAGGAGCTTTATGATCTGACTTCTTTAAAGCTGTTGTGCCCTTGACCCTTTTCCCTTTTTCAGTTAACTTTACTGTTGGTACATTTTATTCAAGTAGACAGTATTCTCTTGGTCAACACATGATTCATCCCTCCTGAAACACTTTTTTTTGTGCTCCACAGTCCAGTGCATGTGTGTTTACATAATTATAGACAAAGCACTTTATCTTGGGCTTGTGTGCAGTTGCTCAGTCAATTTACAAAATCGAGAACGTAATTTTGACTTTAAATTCTGACTTCAGAACAAAACGTTTCTCAGTTTAGCCAAATAACTTACGCCTTTAGGAAAAGAGATGTAGAACATATTCTGTTGGACAATTTTGGGACTTAAAGTCATATTTCATGATATATATGAAATTATCTTTATATGAAATTATGTAAGTATGAATATGAAAGTAATTTTTAACAATTTATAAAAGTTTCCTATCATGACCTGTCAGGTAATGGTTCCAGTTCTACGTTAGTATAAATGGTAAAAATACTATTAATAAAAGTCCATGTTTTCAAATAAATATTTTAAAAGATATTTTTAGCTACATATATGGCTAGTTTCGTGCTCTACTCAATTGGGATTTGGTTCCCAAATTCTTTTGCTTCCACACTCATTTGGGATTTATTTGAAGCTTTGTTCATTCATTAATATTCATTTAAAAAACTATTAGAATTCATTAAAAAAAAGGAACTATTGCCAATGACATGCATTATGTATATCATCCATGTGCCCTGCTGTACCACCCACCAATCCATTATTACATTATAAATGAATATTTTCTGTGTTGTAGTGTATTTAAGTATTGTAATTTCAAATGGCCACTATAGCTCTATGAATAGTTTTGAATTTCTAGCCATTGTAAGGGTTTTCATTAAGGGAAGGCACTTGTGTAGAATGTGAATGAATGGAAGTTTCAATATTACTCTCAAAGGTAAGTGCAAACGGTGTGCTGCAAGTCTGCTTCTCTGAGAGACATTTTATTAATAATAGAGTGATGGAGAATCTAAGGGTTATCATACCTTATGGGTCGCAGCGGTTTGCTTCAGAGCAAGCCAATTATGGACTCTGACAGGGCAGGACTGCTGCCTTCAGATCTGGGGACATTAGTGTCTGACACTCACATTGACTACGAATTTTAACTCCATGCAAAGTGCCTTTGTATTGCCATAAAGTAAAGACCAGCTGAGAGATTATACTACTGCAAATCTAAATTTTCAAAAAGTGGGAAAAAAAAACAAAACAAGGAAACAAACAAACATGCACCGTCTACGATTGTGGGGGAAAGGCAGTTCTGGTTTGTTAACGTTCAGAAGCTGTGCATTTTTAAGGTGGAATAGTATGTTTGATTTGAAAAACAACCATTTGTACATGGCTGAAATTGACCTTGGCTGTAAGTTTTCAATGATTGAATTACAACAGAAACACGTATTTAACATGTTGTGTAGATTTATAGCACATTAGAAGAGCTCAGACTTTAGACACTTTTAAATCAAGATTTAAAACATTCCTGTTTGAGCAGACTTACTATTTACTTTAAATTGCTCTGCCATTTTTATTCTCTAACAGCACTTTATTTTATTGTATCATTGTTTGAATTGTTTTACTTTACTCTTTTTATGTATTTCCTTTTGTTGCACTTTTTTAATTCATAAAATTTCAAATTTAAATTCAAATTTAAAATTCATTTAATTTCAGTCTGTTTTCTTTCATGCAATTAGCAACCTCCCAAATTTAGGGTCATTTCCAAACTAAATGTGCAAAGTCTGGTCGATATTACCCACCAATGGAGCCAGAAGCTTCATAGGATTATAGGATTATATAATGTTTTTTTTTTCTCTTCTGATTTTAATGTCTTCCTTAATTGTTGTTTTTTTTTTGGGGGGGGGGGGGTTCCTTATGTTGTTGGATTCTATCTGAATGCGTCTTTTGTTTTGCTTGTGTGTTTTTGAGACTTTGGCCAACATAGGTTTCAACTTTAATTCCTATGTTTTACATATGTGGTTTCATTCCCAATCAAATTCACACCATTAGGAATAAAGCAGGTAGAAATAAGACTGGATCTTATTAGAAGTCTGACAGAATGACTCCAGGTGCGAAGCCAGCTCGCAGTGAGGCAACAAATGTGTCTGAAGATAACTGCCGAGTCCTATCAGTGTGCTGCACTCTGTGGAGGTTTTAATTGCATCTCCACATAATCTGCCAGCTTGTCTGAGGAGCCTGTGACAGCGGTGCCTTCCAGAGATAATCACCCGCCTGATAGTGGAGCACTGAGCACACCTGTCTCTCCCTTGTTGCTACAGGATGATAAAGAATTAGCTAGCCTTTCATCTGGACTTTGATGTCTCCAGCATCTCAGACTCATGGGCCCTAGGTGCTTGATCTTACAAGGACATTTGAATAACAATGTGTTGATGCACACGCTGGCCTCCTGGTGTAGATATATTTTATGCACTTCATATGATGCAATTCAAACTGCTTCCATACATTTCATCCCATGTTATAAGTTGCTGGAGTTTGTGCATGAACTTGTTACGGGTTGGGAGTCCACTATTCCTGGTTCAGATGACTTATCAAGTAAGTCATCATGTATGCATTTCTAGTACATTTCTTTATTTTCCAGCTTTGAAAAATTTCATATGAAATACTATGTTTCTATTAAAGACTTTAGATTAAATAAAAAGAGGTAACTTATCTACAAGAGAGTTACAGAGAGGAACTTACATATTGAAGAAAGGTATATTTCACAAAAATATCTAGCTAACAAAAGGCAACGCATGAACAAGTTATGCCTGTTTTTCCCACATTTACCATTGTATATTGCATTTACAATTTTCATATTTAAATGTTTATGTCAACATTTAAATGGGTCAGTTTATAACTCTAATATTGCCATTGTCAGCTTCTTACTTGAATTTACCATTTCGTCTCATGTAGTTGACTATGAGAGGCTGGGGATAGATAGTTTGTGAAACACCACTTATTTCTAAATTTTTGAATGCGCAGACCATGGAGTTTACACCTTTTATCCATACCTATTCATCTGCAATTTTAAAGTGTCACAGAAATGACCTGTTGTTACCTGTTCAGGAGATGCAATTTGTTGTCCATTTTGAAGATTTGCTGAGCTCTATGCTGCCTTCAGCTTTCGAATACTTTTTTTTTTTCTCTCAGGTCAAGAAGCAGGTAGCGTTGCTGTGACACAGGTCCAGAGACATGTTGTCATGGATTTGAGCTCCGATCTGGGTGACTGTTTGGTGTTTTTCTGGGTTTCCTCCGGGTGCTCCAATTTCCCATGGTCCAAAAACATATGTTGGTATGTGGTTTAGCCTACTCCAATGTGCCCCTAGGTGTGAGTGTACCGTATTTTCCGCACTATAAGGCGCACCGGATTATAAGGCGCACCTTCATTGAATGACCTATTTTAAAACTTTGTCCATATATAAGGCGCACCGGATTATAAGGCGCATACAATAGACGCTACAGTAGAGGCTGGGGGTTACGTTATGCATCAATTAGATGGAGCTGCGCTAAAGGGAATGTCAACAAAACAGTCAGATAGGTTAGTTCAACTTTATTAATAGATTACAACCCAGCGTAGTTTAAGGTAAAACATGTAGTGCAATGTTAATATACCCCACATAGTGTGTGGGGGGGGAACTTCTCCTCGATTCAATAATAATAATAATCACAATATAGTAACACTCGAAATAGTGCAAAGCGATAACAATATATCAATAACTCAACGTTGCTCAAACGTTAAAATCACACAACACACAAAATAAACACGTAAAGCTCACTTTACTAAGTTATTCCTCATCCACGAATCCCGTTCGTTAGTGATTCGTTAATGTTAAATTCTCTTGCTGCTGCTCTATTCCCGTGTTCTTCTGCGTGACTGATCGCCTTGAGTTTAAACTCTGCGTCATATGCGTGTCTCTTAATAGGAGCCATTTTGGGGTCTTTACATAAACAAATGGAAATGAAATATATATACCGGTATATATCCAGCATGCACCGCGCGCGGAAGAAAATGAAGTAGGCGGCTGCTTACCGTAGTTGCGAGACCTGTTGTGGCTCAATATTGGTCCATATATAAGGCGCACCGGATTATAAGGCGCACTGTCGGCTTTTGAGATAATTTGAGTTTTTTAGGTGCGCCTTATAGTGCGGAAAATACGGTATTTCCCTGTAAAGGTCTGGCACCCCCTCCAGGGTGTGATTCTGGGTAGGCTTCAGACCCACCGAGACCCTGAACTTGAAAATTGGTTACAATGAAGGGAAAAATTAAGTATGTAAATAAATCTCACTTAGTACAGTAAATATATTACAGGATCATTCTTTTTCCCGATTTTTGTTTTTAACATATCTGCTGTGACAGTTCCCCTCAAGTCCAAAGTCAAACTGTTTTTTTTATACTTTTCTCAAATTCACAGTACCAGAAATTTGGTATTCTTTAGATAACATCAAGCAAATTTCCACTGCATGGTATCAGGTCAGCTTGACCCGACTCCACATGGGTTTACACACTCTTCCTTGGCTTATAGCTGGTTATGTCTCAAAACCCTGTCTCTGACGGGAACCATGGGCTTTGAAAACCACAGCAATGGTAATGTTAGGTTCTGCTAACTCATCATGGATTTTGATGATCTTGCATCAGTTAAAAACATCATGCTGTTTAAATTTGTCAGATATTTGAGAAGTATCTAATGCAAGTTGTGACCATATTCTTGTCTCATTTAACTCAAAGGGGTGATCCAGACCAGCTTAGTCAGAAATGCATTGTTCAGTACAGGAACACACTTGGAAATGTTCCTTTCATTTCTGAGTGAGAAAACTATTCTGGGAATAAAGGCAGTAATTTCAGATCACAGCCTGACAGCACTTCTGGACACCTCATCCAAAAGTTTCATTGATGGCTGCAGCTGACCGGTGATGCATGGTGCCTCAACAGAATTAAAATAATTGTAGGCTATTTGTTGAATGTGACAAATGGCTGGCACATAGGTCGAGGCCTGCAGCACATAATGGAAAGTTAAGGTGTCACATGGGGATAAGTGGAGGTGACTTTGGCTGTTGACCTTGACAGTATAGGCTAATGGAAGTGGCAGAGCGCTTAGAGCGGAGATTGACTGCACTTGTCTGTGGAGTAAAAGGAATGTGGGGGAAAATTACATTATCGTGAACTGCACATTCTGTACATTACAAACAGTATTCTTACATTATATATATATATATATATATATATATATATTTTTTATGAGTATATTATTATATAAAAGAAAAATAGCTGAAATATTCTGCATGTTTGAAATAATAGCATGTTTGCCTCAATGCAGGGGTCATGGGTCACCAAGTCCCAGCTTGGTGGAATTTATATGTTCTCCCCATACCTGTGTGGGTTTCTTCCTCCAGGGTTTCTCTCACTACAGAAAAATTGAGGTTAGGTTATTTGGCTCCTTTTTTTTCTTAGCATTATTATTATTATTTTTTTTAATACCTTTCCTTGTGTGTAAATGAGTGTGTGAGAATAAGTGTCTGTAGGTGTGCATGCCCAGATATGGATTGGCATTTTATTCTAGGTGAACCAATTGGTGTCCTATGCAGTCTTCCTGGTGGACAGTTGTTCCTGGTTGAGAGTATGCTGTACACATTTGGCTGCTGCTTCTCAGTTCCAACTTCCCAGTTTTTGTTGATTGAATGGAATGCAATCCTTGTGTATCTGGAAAGGCACATATTGTAATAACTAAGCAATATAAAATTTAGTTTTTTAGATTTAAAATAAAGATTTAGTGAAACATTCTTTGACATTCAGTTTTGAATAGAATTGGAGGCCGCCAAGTTTTGTTTCTAAAATTCATTGCCAATCTAAAGGCATTACTGGTGCTGTTGATCAATTAAAAAAATGAACAAATGAATCCATTTGTTGTGATTAATCATAATTAATCTTGTTGTCCCTTAAGACTGAAGCCATTAATAATTTAAGACAATGTATGAACGGAATGGAATTGTATTCATATAGTTGTCTGTCGATTTTTTGTCGACACAAATTAGGTTAAAATGTTAGTACTTGCGTTAGTGGAAGGAAGATAAATGAGTTGTTATATGCATGAAAAAAAGTCTAGTGGAAACGTAACTTTTTTTTAAAGACCATTCATATTAAATAGCAAAATATTCAACAACATTATACTACATACATGTTCACTATGTCAATATACAATATTTACATGTTATGTATGTTACAGGGCAATGTTTTCAGTCACTTTTAAATTTAGCTTTTATTAGTAAAATAAATATTAATGACATAACCAAGTTTTTTTTTCTTAGCAGTTTTTTGTCTTTTTTATTGTTCATATCAATACTGGAATTGTATTTTACCAACCACAGTTATGAATAAATGTGTGATATTTTGACCATATCGTCCAGTCGAAGCTTTATGATTATTGAATTAGAATCTCTTAATTTGCTGATTAGAGCCTCGGGGGGAGGTTAAGCATCAGACACAGAAGCTTTAAAGGAGCATTTCATACTATATTTACTTAATCATTTAAATGTACTGGGTGTGTCATCAGACATTAAGGGAACAGGCTGAAGACCTGGTGTATGTGAGAGCAGTGCTGAAGCTAGTATATTCTTTATGATGTGCCCATTCGAGAACAAACATCTATTAGTGTTTCGGCCTGAGATCATGCCCTCTATTGAGTCATATTTCAGTTTGCTGCCACTGACCAGTCAGGTCCACACAATAACTGGTGCAAACATAGTATCCCATGGCTATGAAGTGACCAAGTGAACAGAGCAAATATTAGTTTCAACCAGACCTAAAAAGCCTCAGCACCCCTCTAAAATATATAAATGAATACAAAGGAATATTAATGCTTACAATGGCATTGCTCTTCCATAGGCTCTGCGTCGGGTCAATGCAGAAGCATAAATCAGCCTTTAGTGTGAAAGAAATATATAGTTTTCCTAAATGAGCCAAAGAGTCTACATATAAAACATAGGACATAACAGTAAAACAATGGCAGCAAATCCGTTAAAACATAATTATGACATTTTTACATTTTTGGATATGTTAATGGAATGAGGATGAGACAACATACATGGATATTTTCTGCTTTGCTGCTGTTCAGACCCCCCCCCCCCCCCCTTTATTATTTTAGCAGGAATAATTGTGGCCACCCAGTTTTACACAGGACCTTTACAAAGGTTAATATCTGCATTAACTTGAAAATACTGATACTGTGTTAGGAATGCTTTTGTTGTAGCTGTTAATATGCCTGTATTTTTGTAATTCAGCAGTAATCTGTAAATACCACACATGTTGCCTTATCTTGCATGTGCTTTAGTGTGCT
Source organism: Hoplias malabaricus (assembly GCF_029633855.1). Taxonomy (NCBI): domain Eukaryota; kingdom Metazoa; phylum Chordata; class Actinopteri; order Characiformes; family Erythrinidae; genus Hoplias; species Hoplias malabaricus. Next base: position 25,485,896 of record NC_089811.1, on the reverse strand, counting down.
TTTTTATTTATTTATTTTTATTGCTTTTTTTCTTTTCTGAAAGACCTTTTTAAGGACAGCCTGGAAATCACTTTTTAATCTCCCTTCATTTTCTCAGTTCAACTGTGAAAGTACTGTTCCACAGACAGTCCATCACAGAAAATGAGGCATTGATTGAACACTAATTCAGTGTTGTCACACCAAAATGCTACATCACTCTGCACAAATAAGGTCCTGGAGCTGCCCCATGCCCCTTTTCAGTGGGCTGCCCCATGCCCCTTTTCAGTTTAGCACTATGGAAAATATATGAAATAAAAGATTAGGGATTATTGAGGATCTCTATGGATTTTAACATTGATTTTAATATTTGGTGCAATAAACTGTTATTGGAAGATGCCTACAGGTTCAGATTTATATTGTGGTGGAAAGGCATTTATTTTTTCTGTCAAAGTAACAATTGGGCAGAAAGTTATTTATTTTATAGGTAATCTCTGAGCTGATTAGAAAAGGGGTGGGTTGGAAGGGGATGAGAGGGTCCCCCTCTCTCCTACACAGGCATAAACAGCTTCTGTGAGAATTTAGGCTCTCCTCCTGAAACCTTTACTCAGAATTAAGATGTTCTGATTTAATACAGGGTGGGCCATTTATATGGATACACCATAATAAAATGGGAATGGTTGGTGATATTAACTTCCTGTTTGTGGCACATTACTATATGGGAGGGGGAAAAGTTTTCAAGATGGGTGGTGACCATGGTGGCCATTTTGGATCCAACTTTAGTTTTTTCAGTGGGAAGAGGGTCATGTGACACATCAAACTTATTGGGAACTTTACAAGAAAAACAATGGTGTGCTTGTGTTTTAACGTAACTTTATTCTTTCATGAGTTATTTACAAGTTTCTGACCACTTATAAAATGTGTTCAAAGTGCTGCCCATTGTGTTGGATTTTCAATGCAACCCTCTTCTCCCACTCTTCACACACTGATAGCAACACCGCAGGAGAAATGCAAGCACAGGCTTCCAGTATCCGTAGTTTCAGGTGCTGCACATCTCGTATCTTCACGGCATAGACAATTGCCTTCAGATGACCCCAAAGATAAAAGTCTAAGGGGGTCAGATCAGGAGACCTTGGGGGCCATTGAACTGGCCCACGATGACCAATCCACTTTCCAAGAAACTGTTCATCTAGGAATGCTCCGACCTGACACCTATAATGTGGTGGTGCACCATCTTGCTCATGGAACTCATGGAACATGCCAGCTTCAGTGCATAAAGAGGGAAACACATCAGCATTTACATAAAAGTTTGCCTCATCACTGAACAAAATCTTGTGTGTAAACTGAGGGTCCTGTTCCAATTTTTGTTTTGCCCATTTTGCAAATTCAGTGCGCCAATCTGGGTCATCCTCGTTGAGATGCTGCAGTAGCTGGAGTTTGTAAGGGTGCCATTTGTGAGGAGTTAATATCTGCCGAAGGGATGTTCGACTGATGCCACTCTCCATTCTTCATTAGTGACAGTTTTCATGCGTCCACATTTTGGCAAATCCAACACTGAACTAGTTTCACGAAACTTGGCAAGAAGTTTGCTAACTGTAGCATGGGAGATGGGTGGTCTCGTAGGGTGTCTTGCATTGAAATCTGCTGCAATCATCCGGTTACATCTGCGACATGCCAATGGCTGTAAACAAAGAGAAATGTGTAAAAAAATAAAGTTACGTTAAAACCAAGCACACCATTGGTTTTCTTGTGAAATTCCCAATAAGTCTGATGTGTCACATGACCCTCTTCCCATTGATAAAACAAAAGTTGGATCCAAAATGGCCGACATCAAAATGGCCACCATGGTCACCACCCATCTTGAAAAGTTTCCCCCCTCCCATATACTAATGTGCCACAAAGAGGAAGTTAATATCACCAACCATTCCCATTTTATGAAGGTGTATCCATATAAATGGCCCACCCTGTAGAAAAAAACCCACTGAAGTCTAATAATAAAGTAAAAAAAAGAACACTTTACTCTAACCAGTTTGTCATGTATACAACATACATTTGTTTCATCTCACTTCCAAAACAACAAAGCAATTCTACCATTTTAACTTGTGATTTAATCATGATTAATCACAGAATGCCATGGTGATTAACATAATTTTGTTTTTCACACTAATATAAAGTGTTTACATAGGTCGATAAAATGGTTACAAATTCTTTAACAAGTTTCTGTTTGCGTTAAGCATTAATTTGAACAATTATATATACTTTTTAGTGTTTGGGTTTTTTTTTAATATAATATTTAGCTTTAAAACATTACTGAATGATTTAATTGACTACTTTTTATTTTTAGTATATTTTTCTAGGCGGTAGTTCTGAGTGGCTGCACTTGATCCATGTTAAATTCATAGTTTTGAAAGTAATGTAATTAGCTTCAAGTACATTTGTAGAGGAAGAAATTGCAGACCCTTTCCTTGGCTGTCTTAAATGTTAAACCAAATCAAGTGTACCTGATGAATCTTTCGTGTTGCCTGGTAATTAATTTGCTAAAGCACATTTGAGGAGGTGTGAGCTACCAGCACTTTGAACTCACTGAGGTAATTAATACCTTTCTTTCCTGAAGGAGAAAGAGTAGATTTACTAAATAATTGTTTCTCATAGCCCCCCAAGAGGATTCCCTCAGCTCCTTATAGAATGACCTACATGCAAATGCAATGTCAAGCCTGCGAGTTAAGAGGAGCATGTGAGGAAAAAACAGCAAACGCACAGCATTGATTTAGTCACAAAGCACATGGGAGGGGGTGGATGGTGGTGCTGATGGTGGTGGCGTGGGACAAGTCTTCAGTAGATGATTCATTATAAGATCCACACTAGATTTTCTATGATGAGAAACATGAGCCACAGCTAATTAAAACTAGACTAGATCAGGTGAAATAAATGTAAATGAAATTATTTTGATTATAATATTCTATTACAGATAATGTTTCACTTTAATAGTTTTAATGGAACTTTTTTACACACACACACACACACACATACACATATATATAAACTTCCAAATGATGCCCCTTAACCCTCTTACGTAGTATCTTTAAAGTGACAGTCTTAGTGAATCTTAGGTGAGAGCTGCAATTCCACAGAAACAGTGAAATTTAATTTTAAATTGTGTGGTGGGAGATTGAATCTGATGTGAAGTCAGGGCAATGAATCTTTTTCGTTTTTTGGTTTGGTTTTGTTTTTTTGTTTGTTTTTACAGTGATATGGATATAAAAAGTTGCCTTCACTGAGCAGCAGATTAAAAAAACCCATTCTGTATATGTATGTACATACAGCATAAGCCATCCTTTGCTATTCAATTTCCATTTTCAGGAGCAGGGACTATGTGGGTATGTGTGGAAGCAGCCTCTTCCTTTCAATCACAAAGAGGTGAAAAATATGAGTTATGTCCTTCCCCACAGCCGCTTAGCTTAATAAATCATACACTCGGGCATTAAATAAGGTGATTGTTGTAGTTGTCATTATTATTATTATTATTATAGTTCCTTTCTAGTACCCAAGGTTGATTTACAATAGAGTACAGAGGGCGACAAAAAAGACAAACAAAAGCACAGCCACAGAGACTACAGGACACTCAACAGTGATAAGTGAAGGCAGCCAAACCAGAAAAGCATGGGATGCAATAGAGCCTACGTAAGCTCTAGTTCACTATGCCCTGTCCAAATCATCAACCTGTAGTACTTCTGATCATGTCCAAACTTTTTTAATATACATTTTTTTCTCCACTTTCCACCTTTTTGCATTCCAAAAAATTTCTGAATGTTCTACCTCTGTTCGAAAGGGGTTTTGGATATCTTGCTTGAAGCAGAAACCCTCTACAATCCATGTTCTCTCCTTTCTTCGAGTCATACTATCTTTTTCCATACTACACCTATGTGTTTATAGCATGGTATGTACTCGTGAATTACTGCAGATCAAATAAATGAGTATGTGAGACCTGCCAAGAAACAGAAAGAAAAAAAATAACCTTGCAAATGTCCTGGTGTTCTCAACACACCAAAGGCCAGATTTCCACATTAATAAATTTGCTCGATTTGCTTGGATCATGAGAAAGTATACTTCAGGTCGTTTGAGTTATAAAAACATATACCTGCAGATCTTTTTGGAACAAATTCAGTGCTTAATTATAAATAATAAATCCACTTTACCCGTCTGATTGCACAGTAAATTCACTATGTAAGGTTTTGTCAGTAATCAAGATTCTTATGGAGAGGATCATGTCCAAGACATGGAGGCTACCCCACACCTTAAACCAAGCATAAGTCAAACATAAGGGACAAAAACAAACTTGACCATTCATTTTATGATTATCATTCTATGGCAGTGTCATTGTCACGCTTATATTGAAGATGTCAAAGTTTTAGTCGCAACCTCATCTCTGAGACAAATAAATGTGGCACTGTAAAGTACGGCGGGTCACTCTGTTGTCATTTGTTAGAGGCGGGTAGCTGGAAAAGCATCAGTAAGATGATATGTCTCTGGAGAGCAAGTCGCCTGGGGAAATATGGGGCTCTTAATCATCAGGGACCCAGTTCTGTGGCATCTTTCCTCTCTTCTGCTACACATTTGAGCACCACACCACCAAATAGAGAATTTGCATAGTTGCAAATCCACAGAAATGGGGAATCATTTGTTGTGAAATAGGACACTTTATGACAAATTCCTGCAATCCAACTGTGTGCAGTTTTAATTCTTCGCCTAATGTTGGTGGAAATTTTTCTAACCCAGTATTGGTTTTCTTGTTAATTTCACAAAGCCAATGAAGAGGAACTCCACTTGTAATTGCAGGCCTTTTAAACTTTAGTTTTAGAGTTATGAGCAAAAATGTCAGTTTTTTTCCTCTTCTCCCCTTCCCCCAGTCTTCAAAGGCAGTATCATAGGTAACAGAAGGTATATTATACCATATATTTTAACATAATATGGATTATACATTATATCATGCAGAATCTAAGCTGGGTTTTACTTTAAATACAGTGTGGAAATTGCAACAATGCGACTTGGCCACCCACGAGGCCTCGAGGGAGAAGTTGGTATTCTCTTGGTAACCAAATTTATACTTCATTAAATGTTAATGTGGGTTGGTGAAAGCAGCTACACTGTAAACCCAAATTTGGTTTAAATTAACTTTTTGAGTAGTCTTTAATTATTATTTCAAGTTTTGCTCAAAACATTTGCCATTACTAAATCAAATTAGTTGTTTGAATTATTTAGTTGAAATAATGCAGTGCAATGATCAAGATAAGTAGAGATTACTTAGTATGTTAAGTTTTGTGAGCAAGGGGCGGGGCTTGTTCCATTTTTTTTTTCTCCAGGCAACAGAAAGTTCTGTGAAGAGCCGTTACTGTCTTTTCTTTAAAAAGAGCTGCTCATTGCTGTGACTGAAAGCTGTGGGCTTGTGAAAGCAACATTACTTCAATTGAAAAGGTTTGTATGCAAATATATTGTCTGATAAAATTCATTGCCCCTAAGACCACAAGAAGTCACAACAAGTTAGCTAAGATTTGAAGTTATCTAGCGATAGCTAGCTTTGTTTCAACAAGCTAAGGTTAAGATCCTGTTTTGTTTGTGTTCTCTCGGTTAACAATTTAGCAATAATCTAGCTAGCATTCATTTTACTTTATTTTTACGCATTAACTAGGTATAACGTTAGTTAGCTAATATACAAAGGTTGTTTTTTTCGGCTCAAAATTTTAGCATATGTGTCTGCATGTGCTGGCTAATGCCTACCGTTCTGATTAAAAATTGGGATTGAGTTTACACACGAGTGATATGTTTAATTAAATCAGTAAATTCGCGATTTTCTTTTCAAATGTATGCTTAATTAGACAGTCATTAATTGTGCTGTCACGGTAAGAGAAATTTATCCCCGCATTTTATCGCGAAAGCCCCCACCGCCGCTCTTGGCCGTGTCTCGGGGCTGACGCGACGCGCCGCGTTCCCGCCCGAGCCTCGTGTTTCGGAGCCGCTGAGCCTCATGTTTTGGCCGGCCGCATTATAACTTTAATGCTTTTATCTTTACAGTTGTAATCATTAGCGGAGTTTGGTTAATTTTATGCAATGGGTTTAGTATAATTGTAATTGTTTAAGTGTTCTCATTCTGTTTTTGAGGTTCATTTGAAGATGCAGTGGAAGTGTAAGTATTGTGAATTTATATGTGAGAAAAGGGGTTACCTTTTAAAGCATTATAGATTAAAACATGGGGCCTACAGTAGAACTGTGCCTTTTCCTTGCTTACACCAAGAATGTTTGTGTACATTTAATTCCATCAATGCACTTAAGGTCCACTTGTCTAAAATTCACAAGAAAGGACCGGATGCACAACTGTGTGAAACAGCTCAAGTAGCTCACTGTCAGTTATGTGATTTTTCTTCACCCTGCACAGAAGCAGATTTTTTCAGTCACTTGCGCAGCACACATTTAAAAGTTAATCACAAAGTCCCATGTCCATATAAAGGATGTAACTTTAATACTACTGTGTACTCCACATTTAATGCACATATAAGTAAAGAGCACAGAACAGACAACTGGAGGATGTTCAAACCGGAAATAGTCATTGCTAATTTAACTAAGGAAACAGCCCAAGATGAACATATGGTTTCAAATGACACCCCTGATTTAGTGGACAGTGAGGATTCCAGCAGTGAAGAGCCTCATGATCTAAAGAAACAGCTGGAGCACAACCTAGCAGCTCTTTTTTTAAAGATGCAAACGATCCTTCATATTCCAGAAAGGTCTGTACAAGAAATCGTACAACAGCTTTTACAGATATGTGAACTCTCCCAGCCATTGCTGCATAATTCAGTCAAGGACATTCTGAAACATCACACAAGTGTAGATGATTCAACTCTAAGACAGTTAGTTCGAGTTGTCTCGGAGAACAATGTCATAACAAGATTTTGTGGCAAGGATGGCTCTTTATCAACTATTAAAAGGAGAGCAGCATATGTGAGCAGAAATTTTACAGTGGTTACACCGGTGGAGTATGTTATAGATAGAGGAAAAAAATGTACAGCTGTATACGTTCCTCTAAATGCAATGCTACAGAGCATGTTAAACAGGGCAGACATTTTGGACAAAGCTCTTCCAGTACAAAACCATGTGCCGCATGAGTACAATACATATAGAGATGGTTCATACTGTAAAGAAAATTCCCTCCTTAAAGGGGAGGAGTTCAAAATCTCTATTGGACTTTACACAGATGACTTTGAAGTGTCCAACCCTTTAGGAACATCAAAAAAGAAACACAAAATGAGTGCAGTGTATTGGGTGATAGCAAATGTGCCATCAAAATATAGGTCCACACTCCACTCGATTCAGCTTGCTCTTTTATGTAAAGCATCTGATGTAAAAGAGCATGGCTATGCTAAAATTTTCCATCCTCTCATTCAAGATCTAGTCTATTTGGAGCAACATGGTCTATATGTTGAGAAGTTAGGAGCATCTATCAAAGGCACAGTGTTATATGTGGCTGCTGATAACTTGGCTGCTCATTCACTTGCAGGATTTTTCGAGAGCTTTGCAGTGGACAGGTTCTGCAGGTTCTGCATGGCAACAAGGAGCAAGATTCAAGACAAGGAGGTATGTTCAGGCGTCTTTGAACCCCGAATTAAAGACACTCACAACCGGCATGTGCAGGAGGTACGGCAGGATCCTATTATGTCTAAAGAGTATGGTGTGAAAGGAGGCTGTGTATTGACCGACAGTCTGCAGCACTTTCATGTTGTTCATGGTTACCCCCCTGATATACTGCATGACCTTTTTGAAGGTATTGTTCCTGTTGAGTTATCACTCTGCCTATCAGACATGATTTCCAAAAAATATTTCACTTTAGAGGCCCTAAACCATGCTATCAAAACGTTTCCATATGAGTTTAATGACAGAACTGACCAGCCTCAAACTATTGCTCAAGGCTTTTCTACCAAAGGAACAATAGGTGGAAATGGCCATGAGAACTGGGCTCTAATTAGATTGCTGCCACTTCTCATTGGCCATAAAGTACCTGAAGGAGACAATGCATGGGATATTTTGTTGCTCCTGAAAGACATAGTTGAGTTGGCTGTGGCAACAAGACACACTAAAGAGTCCATAAATTTTCTTGATTGCAAAATATCAGAACATAGACAATTGTTGCAAAGTACGTTTCCTGATTTCAAATTACGTCCAAAACACCATTTCATTGAGCATTATCCTGAGATGATTAAGGCATTTGGTCCACTTTCAGATGTCTGGACAATGCGCTTCGAGGGAAAGCATAAATTTTTCAAACAAGTAATTCGTAATGCTTGCAACTTTAGAAATGTAGCTCATACACTAGCTGTAAAGCATCAGAAAATGATGGCTTACCATTTAGACGCAAGTTCATTTTTCAAACCCTCAGTTGAAATGAACAAGGTTACTACAGCATTGATCACGTCTTACCCTGAGAATGTCCAACAAATATTCTGCCAGAGAGTGCCTCAACATACAGCAGTCTTTGTCGCATCATCTGTCTCTGTAGATGGAATAAAATATTGCCCAGGCATGATTCTCTCTGTTGGTTCATGCTCTGGACTTCCAAATTTTAAGCAAATCAAACAGATTGTGGCTATTAACACAGAGGTCCTGTTTGTCTGCAAGGTGATGACTGTATGGTACCATGAGCATCTCAGATCTTTTGAACTCTGTGAAGGCATTAACCCCTCCCTGTGTGTAGTACAATTGAAAGAGTTGAATGATGTTTTCCCTCTTCCAGCATACAGATTTGGAGACAATTTAATAGTGACACTCAGACGTTACATTCTGTGTTAAAAGGTCACAAGATTGATTGCTGCAATCCAAGCAACACAGGATTTTATAAATAGGTTTAATGGTCACATTTAGCAGCTTTCATCAATTAAGCAACCAACTTGTTAATCCTGTTAGAAGCCTGGTGATACCCTATCCAGTGATGGAATCAACAGTGGAGCTAAGAAAAAAGACTGTGAGTGTAGAAACTTGGTGGTCATTATGTTATGATTAATCTGTGTATAACCCCTACATAAATGTATATACATTTTCATTACAATAGACCTTATGTAGGATTATGTCAATTGTGATGACAAGCTTATGTAGGTAACATGTAGCCTTATGAACAGGAACCTAAGTTAAAATATTACCCATATTTCTAAAAAGCTAATTGATGATTATTGCTTTTATTTCCAAGATGACAGCACACCAGAAGATGACCTTGAGGGTCATTCTCACAGAGGCAGATATAAGAAAGGTCACCCTCAGTGCGAGGCCTGCTACAGTGGAGGATTTGATATGTACACTGAAAGAATCACTTGGACTTAATTACAACTACAGCCTTCAGTACAAGGATCCTGAATTTAATTACGAGCTATGCAATCTGACAGATATTGGAGATCTTCCTGAAAAACCAACAATCAAAGTCATCCCTGTACTTGAACTGGTACCTGTCTCAACGTCTGATGAAATCTTGAGTGACACACACAGTCCAGCAGATACAGAGGTCCTCTCACTCTCACCTCTTGAGCGACAGACACCTTGGCCAGAAGTTTTTGAAATCCCAACATTTTCTGTTGATGTAGAGTATAGACTTAGGCAGGCAAGTCTAATATACATTAGGGATGGAACACACTTAAAAGTATCAAAAGAGCTAAAGCATGAGATTCTGGAAAGACTGGCAGAGAGCATGTATAGTCACACAGCATACCCAAATAATGCTCAATTTGAAAGTGTCGCAGCAGCACTAATAAGCAAGCACCCCTGTCTCCAAGAACGAGGCTCGTCAAGTCGCTGTAGTGGTTGGAAAAACAGTCTGAAATATAAAATGGCTAATTACAGAACAAAGCGTAGAAGATCAGGATGCCTTGACGTTACAGTAAATGCAGGTAAACGGGGATTGCATTCAGCAGAAGGAGAACCAGCTAACAAAAATATCAAGAAGGCCAAGAAAGGTGAGCTCAACTACTTGCCTAACTTTCCAGAGGGGCTTGATCAGTCAGTCCTCGAGGGTGCCCGCAAATACTTAGTTGATGAAATTCAAAAGAGAACACCAGATGGACCACTTGTAAAACAGAAGATGGATGTGACATTTGCATTGAGGAGGAAAGAGGTTGTTGAATCCAAACCCGCCATAAGCAAGATGGTGGAACGTTGGCCCGCTCTCTTCACAGAAGATCAGGTATGTTCAAGAGGGATATGCCAATGTTTTAGTCTATCTTTCTGTTATAATTTGATGATAATTATGATGCCTCTGGATACACCTTTGTCATCTTCAATTATTGTTTTGCTCATTTATAATTCAAGGACAATGTGAGTCTTTATGGTGAACAGGTGTAGTTGGTTTTGAATGGAACAAGACATTGGTACCACTAGCCTCAGTATTGTTTAGACTTGAAAAGTATAATTGTTTTCTCTATTTTTCAGGTATACATGGAGTTCAATAGGATTGTAGGCAGGAACCTTAAGCAGGACTTCTACGAAAGCATTGATCGGCACAGTCTTCGTCTTATTGAGATATTTCAATCTAAGAGAGGGAACATCGGGCAGCTGTTGACGCACCTATCACAACAGACCAAGGTTGTTCCATATCCATTATACTTATACAATCAAAATCATGCTTGATTGATTCAGCTTTCTTATAGACAGTTAAATTCTTGTCATTGTCATTTTTCTCTCCAAAAGACTAAAGAGCCAACTGATATTCGGACTCTGGTGCTTAGAGGGCTTCCTATTATCCTTGGTGACCACCCCACAGACTTCTATAAAGCATGCTTTGTAAGTAACCTCTATTAAAAAGGACCATAAAGGCATAATTTTGAATATTCACCATTATTTTTGTTTGATAAAAACTGAAAGCATAGTTTAATATAATCAAAGAATAAGATGTAATTTCAATCTGTCCATCCAGTTAGTTTATGTAGGATTTTGCAAGGTTTCAAGTCTCCCGATCTTCCAGCATCCAATTACACTGAGGTTGGATAAGTGTTCTTTTGTGAGCTCAAACCATTAAAAACAGACACTTTTACTTCATTGAAACACTTTTTTCTGACCACTTATGTGTAATCTGCTTGTGTAATGTACTCCGGCAGTAATGTCCATTTCCCTCATGTATCTGACTCTCCTGAGAGTAGACTTTTTGCTTAACATATGATAGTTAATTAATTATTTTGCTCTTATGCTTTTAGGATGACTCTGACGAATCATTCCATCAACTTGACATTGGGATCCTGCTTGTTGAACAAGAAGGTGCTGTGCTCTCATCTTCCCTCCATCTCAGTCCAGCCTCACTGAAGATCGTCATTGAAGGAGAAGTTGTTATGGACAACATCCAGGATCTCCCTAAAGCTGTGTGCATTCTTTTTGGACTTACTTACGCACTTCATCTCAACTATCCCAAGTCTATGAAGAACACATTTCACTTCATTCAACAGGTTTTTCTAACATTGGGTCACAGTGAACTGAAAGCCCGATTACAAACACTGAAAAACCAGCTTACACTCTGAAGAAATGCTGTTAATTTAACCATATAATACACCATATGATGAATACATAGACCCCAGTAGCCCTTCCAAAAATTTGCTTGTTTGTGGAAACCTAGATTACAAACCCTGAGAAATGCGGTTTATTTTACAGAGAAAGCATGTCCCCTCTTTTTATTTATTTATTTATTTTATTTTAAAAAAAAATTTTTTGCCCTACCCAAAAAAATGTGTGTATTCATCATATTATTGTCTTCTATTTGACTATAAGTAGCCATTCCAAAATTTTCCTTGTTTTATATTTACAATACATATGGCTTATTTTGAATTATGTCACAAAATATTTCATAAAAAATGGCTGTCTAGCCATTGTATTCTACAGATTTTTCAAGGGTTCTTGAAAGAAAATGGTTCTATAATATTTTTTTATATTATATATATATATATATATATATAAGGTCTTTATTATAAGCTGTTATTATAACAATACCAGAACCATCTTTAGTGCTATAGAGCGCTATAAATGTTTATATATCTACAGCACATATGCCATCATGCTGAAAAATAATTTCATCACTCTATATAAATGGTAGAATACTTCTATATAGAACCATTTCCTAAAGAATTCGTGAAGAACCATTTTTGTAGATTTAGAAGTGTATCCGCATGACAGTGCTCAGTTGTGTTCAGATAATAACATGGAGTTCATCAGTCAATTTGAAATTTTAAATGCATGTATCAAGTTTTAAAACATTTGTGTCCAATGTTTTACAAGCATACAGCAGAATTTTTTGAAAATATTCATTCTCAAAGTTAGACTTGTCAAGAAAGCAGTTTAAATGTCTGTTTTTGACTTGTCATTTGGTTGACTTGTTTGTTATTTCTGCAGTAAAACTTTTGAAATGTTACTTCGAAGGGTTTTTACATTAAAATACAATATTGAAATGTATCGTTTAATTTCTTCCTTTTTTTAGTTTTGATAACCAATGTGTAATTCATGATATCTCTATTAAATAAGTCTTTAAATTACAACAAAACAATTATATAAACTAATAATTTTAAGTAGAAATAATTAATACTTTTTTGTAGGTTAAACTTAAAAATAATTACTTTATACAACATAAAATGAAGACAATATTTATGTAAACTAAATATTTCAAGTAAATGCTACTAATGTAAACTTTGTTCATGTGCTTCATCAAATTAAAATGTTAAGTTAATACAACTTAACTTTTTTAGTTTCACCTTGTGTAAAAACTTAATTAATTTAAGGCAACGAGTTTCCACGCAATTTTCTAGTAAACTCAACTAATTCGGGTTTACAGTGTAAGGAGATAGCCATACATGGCTCACATGTGTAATTATGATTTCAAATAAGGTTTACTGCCACTTTACAAACAGACGCTGCTTGTGTGGGAGGGACAATTTGCACAGAGCATTCCAATGGAGATGCATCTTAGGTTTTGGGAGACAGTCTTGCAAATGTCTTTGTGACTCTGTCACCAGCAGCTACTTTATGTTAAATTTCTTGGCAGTAGATTATTTGTAACCAGCCTGAGTGTCTGGAGACCATATGGGTGAGGGAACGATGTAGGGTTTGCATGGAGAAGAAATAAACTGCAAAAAATAAATGGAAGTGTGATGACAGTTAGCATATTCTTGCTGTCATGTGTCCAGTAAAGCAAACTCATAGAAGTTCATAGGACACAATTGTTAACTTAAATTTCAAGTCAAATTCATTTTGCACACTTGCTATTGGTTTATTCATTATGAAAAATTTACATTTATATTTAGCAGCTACAATATATATATATTGTTGTCCACTGCTGAAGTCTCCTTGTCTTTTTGTCTTTCCATCTCTTCTCCTTTTTATCTCTGTAGTTTATCCTACAATGCGATTTTTTTATTTCCTGTGGTCAGCTCTGTTCTTTTCCAGCAATCCACATTGCCTTTGTCACAGGCCTATAGGGGGCACCCACGTATTATAAAGTAAAGGAGCAGAGCAACTAATAGCGGAAATGAACAAGGATGATGATGATGATGATGTGAAGTTTGTGTGATATATGCACCATTCATCACTGTTTAAATGTATAAATATTTAGCTTGAACAACTGTATTTTTATGTAATATTTTATTTGAAAAATTTAAACCAAGATTCTAAATTGAAAGTGTTATTTTTATTTATTTTTTTTTTTTTCTTTTTACCTCAGGCAAACTTGAGGCATTTGGTACTCAGTGGATGAGCAATTAATATTCTTGTGTGTGTGGAATGGAGGGTTTGTTTTAGCTCACTGCCTTTGCAGCCTCACAAGTACATGTTTATATTTCACCCAGATGACTTCACGGCAGATCAAGAGTCCTGCATGTCCTTGTGTTTGTGTATGCAGGCAGTTGCCTGCGTTGAAATAAATCACTTCATAGTGGAAAATGAGTGTCCTATATTTTTCACTGATACATTTATAAAAATAAAAAAAGACTTGCATTAGCCTACTTCTGTAACAGATTCAAATTGTAAGTTGCCTTCTATTGAGCATCTGCAAAAGCCATAAATGTGAAAGCACATAATTAATAAATAAAACAAACCTGTCTGTTAACTAGGGGAGCAGGGAAAATAAGAGTTAAACAGACAAAGGTCAAGGCAAGAGACATCATAGCAACCACAACACAAGGGCATACAAAAAGTCAGGCCATACATGACTAGACAGACAAATCCAGAGAGGGAGAATCCAAAGTACATGTGAGAACTCATGCACAGGAAAATACAAACTGGTAAGGGAATGCTTTATATTCATCATTAGGTGGGTTTCCATCCAAAACATCCAAAAATATTTTGCGCAATAAAGAAATATCGGCAGACAGTAAGCTAAATGAGTCATGTTTCCATCCACTGCACTTTTGTAAACAAACTTCAGATGATGTTGGCCCTCCATGACCAGGGACAATCAAAACAACAGTGATGGAGAGATCTGAGTGAGTCATTTATATCAAAAAACACACTTTATATCAAAATGCTTTATCTAATATTTATTTGGAGGCGTCTGTGTGGTTTCTGTGATGTAGAGCTTGTTTGTTAAGTTTTGAGAGGATAGTAAAATGCTGTGTGGTCTGACTTTTGTGCAGTACTGTCTACAATATTCCACATATGCACTAAAATAAGAAGCTTGGGTGGTGGTGTGAAAACACAGGGGTAAAGTGCGGAGCGGAGAGATGAGTCAGGAGGAGTTTATTAAAATCCTGTGGTCATAGATGTGTGGTGTGCCACATGCACAATATGTGTAAACCAGCTGAAACGATGTCGTTTATTTGAAAAATAAATTTCGATCATCATTTTGCGCTTTAGCATTATACTAACTTTTTCACCTTGCCTGAGCATAAAACTTTTTGAAATATTTGGGTGTTTTTTCAAATTTTTTCCATTGTTTTTTTTTTTTTTTAATGCTTTTTCATAATTTGCAAAAACTCTTTAGATGGAAAACCCACTACCGTCAGCAAAGAAGCTTTCTAAAGCCTGGGTGTTAATACTAATTGGTGAAGTATCAAAATGAGTCAGGCAAGTAAGTACTTGTGTGATCTGGAAAGGGTCCTAATTGGATATGATATCTTAAATGATTCTGGGAGACTAAGTCCATTGCTGAGATGAGACAGTTCAGTGAATCAGAATCGGGAAAGGTGATTTCTCACACATTGTTTGGTCAGACCAAGGGGACAAAATTTGGTTTAGTTTGAACATGTTTCTTGAGTGGGTTAGATTATCAGGCAAATTTCATGAAGATGATGCATTATAATGGACAGAGATGGACTGCCTTCACTTGAGAAAAGAGTAGAAAGCATTTCAGCATGATGAGCGCTATTCTCATTTTGAGTGATCGCTGATGACATTGACCTAGACACAAGAAGCTGAAACACAGAATGTCTCTCTCACTTGGCAAAACAGCCATAATTGAACATGCACATGAAAATGCAGCTTAAAACATCATACTTAAAACACATTTTCCATAAACATAAAACTAAAATATAAATGTTTGTAACTATAAACTAAATTCACACGTGCTCCTGAAAAACAGTTTGCTTAATGTTCAAAAGACACAATCATTAGAGATTTGTGAACTTTCATTAAAATGAAATTCAAATGTATGCACTTAATGAATAAATAAAATAAATCAATAACAATTTAACACTTTAACGAGCTAATGCAAAGCAGGTACATATCTACAAGCATTTTTCTCTCTGAGAGACTATGGAGGTAGTCAAATGCCCAGAATTCAGAGCAGGTGTCAAAAATAAACATTTATCTTTTACGCAGAATCACCCACCTGTGTTGTGAGTGTGCATGAAATACAAAGTTTGTTTCCAGATGTTCTCCTGGAAAACAGCACTCTTGATTTAACATAATGAAATATTTATTAAACTGGGGATTAAATAATAACCTCAAATAATACTGGACTACCATGAGGAGAGATATGGAAAGGGGTAAACAACACATTCACACACAGAATCCCATTACTTACATTAATTGTTTTTATTTTAATATTAAGACTTTTTCAAACAAATACTTTTATTGCTCAGATAATTAGCTTCTTTAATTGCATTTTCTCATGTGCTGAAATATTTTTTACAGTACTGTGTAATTCAGCCTTTTGACGGCAAGTCTAATGCCTCACTATGTTCCCAAAAGGGAGCAACAAATATACAATAAATGAAAATAAAAGTTGCAGATTTGAATGCACTTCAGTATAGGGCTGGGTGATATGACCAAAAAACTCATATCCCAGTATGCCTAATAAATGGCGATATATGATACAATATTATGAAAACCATAACAAAATATAATGTTAAAGTATTATTGTTTATATTTAACAACAAAAAGAACATGCTGCCTTATCTAACCTTATTTATCAAACTGTATGTTTAAGAGATACAAGCCTTTAAATATTGAGTGTCTCCCAATTTGATAGTTTGATACAATCTGATAGATTTCCCTAAATAGTACTGTTACACAGTGCACATTTCAAGTAAACTCACATCCATCTGCTGTTTAATTTTTTTTTTTTTATAACGAAGAAAACAAATGGTGTTTTCACAAACAGTTCATATACGTAATTTAATATTATTTTTAATCTTAGCTAGTGTGATTTTTATTTATAAAGAATTATTTTGATTCTAAAAGTCAGTCAGTATTATTGCCATCACAGATGTCTTGAGGAAACAATTAAATGTAGTCTCTTTGAGGCATGGTGCTAAAATTATTTATTTATTTTACGCACTGTCCTGTTTCTCTCAGCATCACCACAAAATCAACAAAAAACCCTGTAGGCGGGACTGTGACTCCATTGGCTGCAGCACTAAATCATGGACAGCCCTGTCTCAAACAAGTCATGGTCTTAACAGCGCTCTCCCAATATGCAACATTGTCTTTTCTCCCAAAATTTGTTTATTCACTAACATACACACATTCTAATAAAACTGCTTTTTAATCCAGTGTTCATGAATCTGGGAAAGTTTTCGGGAAGGGTGATTTTACTTATAAATTGCGTACATTTTGCTCGTGTTTTTAAAAAGGTTTCATGAATAAGGCTCATTGGGCAAAAATAAGAGGAGTGCATTAACATACCCATATTGAGATCAAATGATTGTCTTGCAGCTCTTCATTAATATTCATGTGCTGTAGGCACCATCATAACATTACAATGTTCTGCACATCAGTTGGAGTGGAGAAGGCAGTATGCTGTTCTACAAGAGACCACCTTCAAATTAATGAAATTGATTGGTTGTATGAAGAGTGACAACCAACCTACAAATCCAATAAGAAGATTCATACTAATTTACATTCAGTGCAAATCAATGACCACGTGGACCCTATTAAATGATGCCCCAGGTAACTGTCTGTCACCTATATTACCCCTGCTCCTGGGCCTGAGTAAAATGCTCTTCAAATGGGATGAGGTTTACATTGGGAGCTGGGGTAATTTAATTTTACCACAGGGTGTCAGTAATGTTTATGATGGATTTGCACGGGATAAATCTTGTTGTAAATAACAGAGATGGGAGTTGCTACTCAATTCACACAGTCTCAACATTTTCAGTACTACAGTGACAAAGACATGATAGTGGAATGTTTGTGTGCATGCTCTTCACAGTATGGATTATACATTGTAGGGGTACTAGGGTTTTTGGACTATCACTATTGTTCTGAGAACAGCTGCCAACATAAAATCTAGCACTGACCAATCTTATCTAGTATTTCATAATAAGATTTTGGGAAGAAACATCACCTATTTGTAGTAATTCACACTGTAACTATATAAATATATACAAACTGTTTATTGGCAGTAAGATAATGAGGATACATGACTTTCCCATGTATGTAGGCTGTTGTTGTACACAATTTCCTTATAAATGCCAGAAGTTTTACTCCTGTAAGTAATATTTTAGGTTGCATTGTGGATGTGTGGTTAGTCTTCCAACACCTGAGGATAGCCGTGTACTTGAACAAAGTATTAAATCTCTAAATGTCTCCTCTGTGCTTGAGAAATCTCCCAAAACAACTCCTTTTCTATTAGTATATATTGTAAAATATAGTTTGCATAGGATTAATATAACCTGGGGTTATTTTTACTGTTGGTTTACAGCAGGTAAGGCTATGGACGTTTTCCTTAAGGTTTAGCGCATTAGAAATATGAGTTATTAAAAACAAACAAACAAAACTAAAATGGTCTGTTCTAATGGGAGCTAAACCAGTAAAACCAGTAAACTCTGGTAATTATTAGTTTACTACAGTTCTACTGGTAAGATTAATCCCTATTAAGAAGGAAAATAAACACTATAAACATGCAGGGACGTTTAGCTGATTTGTGGTGCACCATTCCCGTGTGCAGCTTTGCTTGCACAAGTCTAATCTTCATAGATATCATAGAATTGGACCTTGTCTCATAACTGTCCAAAAACTAAGATTTAGAAAGAGGTTCTGTGAGTTAACGAAAAATAAAATTGAGGTCTTTCTGCTCAATTTGCAAAGGAATGTTTTGGAGAGAGAACAAAACAGCATTTCAAGAAAAGACAATTTTGCCAAGCGTGAAACATGGTGGCATTTATCATGCTTTTGGGTTTTGTTGCCACCAGTGGCACTGGCAATATTGCACAGGTAGAGGGAAGAATAGATTCCACTATATGCCAACAAATCCTGGAAGCAAATGTCAGCAAAAGGCTGCAGCTGAAATGAGGATGGCTTTTACAGCAGGATTATGATTGACCTCAAATATCCACCATAAGAGACACAAACTGAAGCTTTTGGAATGGCTCTCAGTCCCCTGACTGAAACATCTTGGAAAATGTCTGGTTATACCTTAAAGTGTGCTTGCAAGCTGACCCAAGAATATGTTAATAATAGACACATCTTGCAAAGATGTTTGGGAAATATTCTAAAGGGTGTATAGATATTCTCTAATGAGTGTTACTTATTACTGACTATGTAAAATGTCTAAAGTTTTGCATAGGGCGGTATTCTGTCCCATTTATTTTGGAATGTGTTGCAGGCAGCAAATATTTTTAATTTAAAAATCCCAATAATCCCAATTATTCCATAAATGTTGTATGTAAGCATTACCATTGTAAACCCTTCATTTTGCTTGGTGTTCTTGTAATATGCAAATATCTATGGGCTGTACAATAGATGGATGGATTTACAAGTTCCACAAACACACAGCAGAGTGGACCTGCTCTGTGTTCTTCTATGAGATACACTTTGGAGAAAGAGGTCAAAATGTTGCAGAAAGCGTTATGGTCTCAATATATATATATATATATATATATATATATATATATATATATATATATATTTAAAATAGTTTTTTTATATCTTTAAAAATTGCATTAATTTATTTATTCAGTTCCTTTATTTTTTTAATTGTATGATGGAATATGGTGCGTCCACACGGTTTCATCCTGGACTTTCTGTCAGTAAACTGTCAGAAAATTTGTCATTGTGGTGGTATCCTCAAGGATACATATATATACACTTTTAATTATGGAACATAAGTATTTATACAGTAGTATTTATAATTGTATATTTTAAATTTGTGTTTATTTCATACACTCAATTTCATCTCCAGGAATTATATTATGTTTTTTTTATTTGACACTGTTCTATAATGAAATCTTAAAAATATTCACCTCTCCTTCTTGTAACGTACCTTCAGGGAACATAACTGGATTTTAAACACTGTTGTACCTTTTAAAGGTACATTTACATTGTTTGTACCTTTAGTACCCAATAATTTACCCCTACCTTTCCTTTATTTATTTATTTATTTATTTATTTATTTATTTAAAGTCAACAAGATGCTTTAGTTAGAAACTTGTTTCTAGTTACATTCTTCTAGTTAGAAACTTGAAGAATGTTTTCTCCAGAGCTGAGACCAAGGCAGATTTTACTATACTACATTTTTTAATGTTAGGAATCGCTGTTCAAAGTTTGCTATCAGCGATTTCAATAAAAATATTTTAGCTCTCTTTATAACATGAATTACATGTGGTAGCCCTTTTCAGTATCATATAGTTAGCTGGGCAGTAAAGCTTTTAAGTCTTATGAAGTAATTAACTTGCATAAAATTGTAAGTCATTGTTATATTTATAAATACAAAGTATGCAAGTAACTCTGGGGTATGTATTTGATATGAGTTAAGGATTAATGCTATAAATATATCCATTGAGATTTATCATAGTACATATATCATTAGAAAAACAATGGAAATTAGCCAAATTTATAGTGATAATTGTGGGACAAATGTTATTACCACTTATGAGCTGACTTGTTAAAACGACTTTAAGGATTCTAGTGCAGTCTCACAGATCAAAACTGACAGACACATGTATGAAAATTCAATACATCTTCAGTAACAGCATTTAAGTCTGGAAGCTTTTGATGTGCTGTCTCTAAACAGCCTCAGCCCAAGATGTCATGCTGCTACTGAAATGCCACATTAAAGTCCACAAATACAATGCTGTCTAGCATAAGCCTTTTGTTAATTATTCTGAAAATCAATTAAACAGTTATACAACAAAAATGCAGATAAATGTATCTGCCTCAAATAAATAAATAAATAAGGAAATTTGGGGTGGTTTGGATTTCTGTTCAGTGATGGATTTTTCTAGATTATTCAGAGCATTTAAAAACACAATTACATGATTTCCAGATTCCTACATTAATGAAATATCTCTGCTGTTGACAAGTAGATTTGCAAACGTAGTTTGTTTTACACCAAATGTGTTAATGTTTTGCATGACATTTGGCACGGATGCATTACTGCATCACCACTAACACTTGCATATAATTAGTAATTTATGTAAACTACATACAAACTTTCAAAGACGCAAATGTCTCTGAAAGAAAAGCTCAAATGTGAGCCAGAGCTGCAGCAACAGGCTGCCATGCGCGCTGCGCCATCTTGGTCGAGATGAGGCAATACACTACCCAGACATCACTAGATTGGTTCTTAGAAAGAAAGGATAAACCTGAGTCTCTCCACAAACTTCAGCCTGTGCCATCAACATCAGGTATTACATCTTGCCCTCCATCCCCTGTTGCTTATGATTCATCTCCACCATCTCCCAGTAAACCCTCTTCCTCCAGTCAGTAACAAATTTCAGCCTGCCTCTCAAGGTATCCCAGTGTTTAGTACTGTGCAATGCAATGCTGCAGGTTAACTGCAATGCTGGGTACCTTGGCTAATATTTCTGGAATTGTGAACAAGTTCTCAAAATTGAAATCTTTGGTATGTAGAGGTCTTACTGTGCTATGTAATAAAATACTACCTTAATATTTCAATCACAAGTAAGAACATTTATTAGTACGTTTTTATACAAGTTTTTTGTACCTAAGGGAACTGAATGATTTGTACTTGCATTAGTAATTTAAAAAAAAAAAAAAAGCCTGTATAGCATGATAATTCTAATTCTAAAAAACTGGCTTCTTTATTATATTTATATTCTATCATATAATATACAATTTTATATTTTATTCTGCATGTATCATAACATACAGATCCTCTCTCAAAAGCAGTGTGAACATGTTCTAAAGTCAGGCTTCTATTTCCTCCACACCCTTGATGTCCCAGAGCCCAGGCTGCAGCCAAGGTAAGCTGCATTTCACAGTGATTATGTCATAAGTCTGTTCCAATCAGAAATATCCTTCAAATACAGCCAAGAAATACAGCCTAGGCTTAGAGTGATTTCAAGGACGAAACCAGTGTATCCCTTCCAGCCTTCAGGTACCCAGGGTTCTCTGTACATGTTGAAAAACATGAAACACAGAAACAGAGGCCTCCAATAAGCTGGCCTTGCACTTGAATTGGTGAAGTGTTTCTTGTGAAACAGCTTCTCCATTTCTGTTAAAGAAAGAAAAAAAAGAGATGGAAATGCCAAAAGCACAACAGAAATGCATCCTATTTTCTCATGCAGTTCGGCATTTTTTGGTGGTGGAAGTGGTCCATTTCTAGGGTTGTTTGTTTGACATCTTCACACATGCAAAATACATGTCAGACAAAACTCATGACTCATGAATCACTGACATGTTTGATGTGTGAAAAATATCCTGACATTTTACTTCATAAGATATTAAAAATGGTCAGGTTTGCATATTTTCCAAATACAGTGGAACCTCTACTAACGAACGCCTGTACTAACGGACTTTCCAAGATAAGAACCGGGCATTAGAATATTTTTTGCCTCCACCAATGAACCATGACTAGAAACGAACCCGAGCCTCCGCCGAGCCGGTGGCTGGAAATGACCACTGACCCCAATAGGTGAGTCTCCCAGCGCGCCCAGACTTGAGTGAGCTTTTAAGATTAGCAAATTGTAGTTTTAGCATTAGTGTAAATAGCAGACATCGAAATTCGTGCTAAGTTAAGCCGTATCTACACTTCATCACCCCACATTCATCCACCTATTCTTCGTTATTCCACCCACCCCCCGCCTCCCGTCATACAGCCAGTGCCTGTGTTACTCCTCCAGCCAGTTGTCACGTCTTCAAGGTTGCGATATGTAACCACTTAAAACTTTTTTTTTTTTTATTACGGTTTCCATTGTATTTCTTTTTTAGTTTTAGTAATTCTACATCTATTTTTTACTAATTTGAGAGTTTTGTAAACACATATCAGTGCCAAATGGGTGACTGCTGGAATGCATTAATTGCTTTTCCATTATTTGAAATGGGGAAAATTGACTCGAGAAACGAACTTTTCCATTTACGAACCGGGCCACGGAACAGATCAAGTTTGTAGGTAGAGGTTCCACTGTATACATTTCATACATTCTCTCTCTCTCTCATATGGAATGTTGGCTGTCAATACAAACAGTACACATCTTTCACTTCAATAAATTAATGACATTCAGGGTATGTGGCATATAAGAAATATAAATGTCTAGCAGAATATTGTGTGGTTGTTTTTAAAATACATTTTCCCATGGTCTGGATAGGCAACCTTAATTAGAATGCTTCACTTTTGCTGGGCCAGTGTAGAAGAGGCATTTTCACTTACTGACTGACTCCTAATGTTGAAACGCATATGCGCAAGTAGAAGCTGTTAGTTCAGACAGGACTTAAGGTGGTGCTTCTACACCGTCTGTTGTTAGTTCAGCCTTGTTTCACCTAGCACTTTTCAACCAATGTGGAACCGGAACGGTTCCAGTTCGTTAACTAAATTAGGAACCGTTAAGAGCGTTTAGACTGACATAAATTGGTTCACGACCCTGAAAAATTTGTTTCCGGCTGGAACCAAAAAAGAGTATGTTTTTCTGCAAAAACTGTGGCTGAATAATAGCAAATAAGACAGGAACAATCCCCGTATATGTGTGTTTCTGGGGCTGTTTGGCATGACACAATGTGTGCTGGCCAGGGCTGCAGCTCTGCTTTGGTTAGGTGTGTTTCTCTACTGTTCACAAGCTCAGCAGGACATCACGTGATTTACTCTAACCTGTTACATCAAATAAATGAGTAATTTTAATTCTTGAAATCAACAAAATGTTCTTGCTCTTCTTTGTTCTTTGGTGGTATATCATCTTGTATGTATTTAAATAAAATGAACAAGAAAAACACTGATGCCAATGTTATATTTTATAAACAAAATGTTGTGCTCCTTTTTTCACTTCTGTATTTATTAGTCCTGCACTCCATATTTTCTGTTTTTTTAAATGCCAGAAACACTTCTGTGACAATGGCTATATGGCTAATGGCGGTCCGGCAAAACTAGGCTTGTTTTATCTAATAGTCTTATCTAAGACTATTTTATCTATTTATTTATTTCTGAAGAAAAAGCAGTGCTTTTTCCATATGTTGCTGAGATGAATACAAGTTTGTCTGTCACTGAAACAGTACAAAAAGACATGGTTGCTATGACAACTTCAGTAACCTCAGAGAATCAATTTTGTTATTGTGTTTGTGTGTGTGTGTGTGTGTATTTGAGAGTCTGAGGAAGCCTGATTGCAAGGCACATGCTCGCTCTCTCGCTCTCTCTCTCTCTCTCTCTCTCTCTCACACACACACAGAGGATAAAAATGTGTGTGTGATAGAGGCTGGGTTTATGCATAAATGCACATCTCAAACGGCCCATAGCTCTGAATCTCCTCAAACAACTCATTTCCTTCAAATTATGGCATAATCAACTCTGATGAATGATGTAGACTCAGTCTGGTCTAACAGAATTCAGAAGACCTGATTAATGACTTATTGCTGTCCTCAGGTCCTTTATGGCCAGTCAGAGGAACTTAGCAGCCACTGGATAATGTTGGGTCAGCATGGTCAATAAGAAGAGATTGGACCTGTGAAGAATCTACCACTTTTCAAGCCTCAGCACTAAAATATTTGTTCTCAGTATATATTACAAAATGATAATCATTACTAAAACAATTTATACACAACTGGATATAAACTAGCACTCGGTTTCTGGGACTAACTTGTTATTGACAGGCTATGATACTTTAAATTAAATTTGAAATTAGTCCTAATATTTATGATTAATCTTTTTTTTTTTTTTTGTGAACATTTTTAATGTTTTATATGAAATTGCTGTAAACTGATCAGTGTTGTGCCAGTTCACATTTGGCAATGAACTAGTTTAAAATTAAAAAAAATTAACTAAGTTCATAATTCCAAAAATGAACAAGTTCACGTTCACCGCCCCCCCCCCCAACCCCTGAAAAACAGGCCATCCATCACCAACCAAAATCATTGATACTAACAAAATAAATATATAATCATATACCACGCTCACTAACAATGGTGTATATCAATGTTGAGACTGAGAAAATGTTTTAAAATTTAAATGTATCACAGTATGCTGACAATGAGTATGTATACTGTATAACATTTTATTTAGACAACATTAACTTATTCAGCAGTTCAATACCACAACATAGGTTTATTATAATGAATGTAACAATCTCTACTTCCATTACTGTGACTTCAATAATTACCATGTATTCCACAAGCCTGCTTTGATGTTTCAGTTCAATGTGTCGTTTTAAATTCAATGCAGACGTGGCTGATGTCCGGACTTGTTTTTCCATCTGAGTCTAGCGATGGGATCCACATTTTTCATACCTTCATACTGTCTCAAAATATCGCGGTATATGGTATCACTGTGGGGAGGAGGTGCTCTGTTCGGCTTATATCTGTGAGCACAAAGTTGAGTAAATTTAGCTAAAACCAATTTGAGGGAGAGTACATTTCAACAACTGGTGCTGAAGGAACAGAAAAGTTAGAAAAATAAGTGAAATAAAACACAGCTGGAGCTAACAGGCTAACACCGCAGCAGATTTTTCAGCACAAAACACATATTTTGAGGATAGTGCCATACAAGTCGAGTGAAGAATTTTCTGAGAATTTTGTCTGTTTACAGCTTTCTTTCTCTTTCTTTATTAACCCAAACCCAGCACTAAACTCACACTGTGGTGGGAGACTGGGCTTGTGTTTTTTCCCCCACCCGTTTTCAGACTGTGACATCAGCAGTTATTGAGCTCCCACCCTCCCTCCCTGTGGCTCTTTTAAATGCACATGAACATTTAGCCGACTTATAAAGACACAGAACAAAAATTTGTAAATTATTATAATGTACCAGTACATAACTGGATTTCAAAAACATTCTAATGCAAGTTGCATCCATGGGCTAATGACAGGCTCATTATTATTCAGGCAAAAGATGTGTTCCATAACATCGTATTTTGAGCTTCAGCATCATAATCTGTTGGAATGTGAACATTAAAAATTCATACCATTGATATTCAGCCCAAACATTTTTTATGGGCTGCAGTAATATAGTAAAAAAAGTTTAGCCTTGTGAGATGAAGCTTGAAGACTGCAATGTGTGGCAATGCAATCATTTAGAGGAAAGATAAATGCTTTGGGAAATCAAAAAATGTGAGATGTCTCACACATTTGATAAATAATATTTTAGCACATACTGCCCCTGACAACTCCACTTTAAACTTGCCTCAATAACTGCATAATAAAATCAGATCTAACCAGCCATTTCACCTACATTAAAGCTGTTAATTATCTGTGATGTGTACACCTTTGTAATTGTCAGCATGTTCTGAGCATGCTACACATGGGAGGCAGAACAATACGTGACAGTCATCATTGACTTGGGAATGACAATGTTATGTCAGCAGCCTCAGCAAGTGGTCTGGCTTATGAAGCTTCCTGGGGTTCTGCATAATTGTTTGCCAGGGTCCCAGCTGACATCGATTTGTGGGATGAATCACTTTCTTCATCTCTCACCAGAATTCTAATGATCCTTTGAATCTGTTATTGAAATACTTGTTCATTTCAAACAGCATCCCTATTACTGTCTGAGATTCAGTGAAACTGATTGTCTACCTGTTCTCTGGACACTTTACATATATTTATATATCCAGAAATCACTCAGTGCAAAATCTTTTGCATATGCTAAATTGGTAACATGACTCTTCAAATATGAACCAAAAAAACACTACCACACACACAAGAGTATACATTTTTAGCAACATTCTACCATTTCTACACTAAATACTTCTCATTTTGCCCAAGTGTAGAACCAATATTCTTCACGAGCTACATCATGTGGGATTTAACTGGTAAATTCTGGAAATACAAAGCAGTCTGATTCTTATGTGAATTACTCTTTATAAAAATATCAAAACTGACTGATTCCATAGATATATTCATTCATTCATTCATTATCGGTAAGGTTCAGGGTCGTGGTGGGTCCAGAGCCTACCTGGAATCATTGGGCGCAAGGCGGGAATACACCCTGGAGGGGGCGCTAGTCCTTCACAGTGCACACACACACACACACACACATTCACTCACACACTCACACCTACATACACTTATGAGTCACCAATCCACCTACCAACGTGTGTTTTTTTAGACCGTGGGAGGAAACCAGAGCACCCAGAGGAAACACACGCGGACACGGGGAGAACACACCAACTCCTCACAGACAGTCCATAGATATATTATTTACTGGTTTTTGATTGTAAAGTGACTTATTGCTCTTATTATTAGTAAATGAAAAATGTTTAAAAAAAAAATCTACAGTCTCTGCTTTTGCCTTGAGTTTATACTTGTGAAAACAATGATCCAAACTGACTTCAAAATATACTTAATACTAAAGTGTTCAGAGGGTCTGCCATTTGTATTCAAGACCACGGCAGCTTTGAAACACTTGCCATATCTGCCAAACAGATTTGTTTGTTTTTTTACTGTGTGTTTTGCCAATAGCCTGTTTCAGGTTCTGTCACCTTCTCCAGCCCATAGATGTCATGACTTGTAATTGAGGACCAACAGGATTAGCCAGCACTCTTTGCTTTTTGGCCATGACCTCAATCGAGACTCAAAACATAGCACATACAGGTGCATCTCACTAAATTAGAATATCATCAAAAAGTTATTTATTTCAGTTATTCAATTCTTCTACTCTGGTCTTCTTACTGTCTCCTCAACTAAACATTCTACTTTGGGTGGCAGATCTTTCAGTGCTGCTGCCCCTAAAATTTGGAACTCTCTTCCTCCTCTTCTTCACAACTGTTCAATTTTATATTTCTTTCAAATCACTGCTAAAAACATTCATTTTTTTCCACATTTTACTCCCAGTAACTTAATCCTCAGGTTAAGCATCATTGGGTCTGGGAAGAGCGCCATATAATTTGAACTTTTCATTATTATTATCTTCTTTTCTGCTTGTCCATTTCAGGGTCATGGTTATTGTTATTGTTATTATCATTTCAAAAAGTGAAAGTCATACATTGATTACAAACATTTATACATACATTTTAAAGTTGATGATTATGGCTTACATTGATCGACCAATATGGGTTTTTTGATAGCTGATGCCGATGCCTATCTATCTATCTTTACACTTACATAGCGCCTTTCTAGACACCCAAGGACGCTTTACAATCCACACTGCTCAGAACGCTCAATCCACACACACACTGGCGAGAAGCAGCAGCCAAACGCGCACAGCGTACTCTCTACCAGGAACAACCGTCCACCTGGAGGACTGCACTAGGGCACTAGGAATTAACCCAGGACAGAGTACCAATCCATATCTGGGTACCCACATATTGACTCACACAAACAGACATTCATTCACATACACACTCATACACCAGGACAGTTATTAGAGAAACCAATTCACCTAACCTCCATGTTTTTGGACTGTGGGAGGAAACTGGAGACCCCGGAGGAAACCCACACAGACCCAGGGAGAACATGGAAACTCCACCCAGATGGGACTTGAACCCAACCTCGCAGTGCTGAGAGGCGAACGTGCTAACCACTAAGCCACCGTGCCGCCAAATGCCGATTTTAGACAACAGTAGTGGTCAATGGCCGATATGTAAAGCCGATATTCCCATTCCTCAGGCAGTGAATAAACTAGAGGCATTATCATGATTTATTTTTTTACAGAAAACCCTTCAAATTTGTAAAAGAAAACATTTAGAGGTC
Organism: Hoplias malabaricus; assembly: GCF_029633855.1. Taxonomy (NCBI): domain Eukaryota; kingdom Metazoa; phylum Chordata; class Actinopteri; order Characiformes; family Erythrinidae; genus Hoplias; species Hoplias malabaricus. The sequence goes on along the minus strand of NC_089811.1, from coordinate 25,457,417 downwards.
CTGAAATATATATGAAGTGGTCAAAAGCTTATGAAAACTACAAAAAAAATGTAGGCGCTTGTCTTAGTTTTGAAAACAAAAAGTTAGTGACTATAAACTGAAGAGTTCATGAGTCCCATTACTTTTTTCTTTTTAAAATTGTGTCTCCAGGGGTCTACTTTTTTACTTGAGTTGATACCTCATACTGATTTGAAGTTATTCAAGCTGGAGCAGACAGTGGACAGATGGCCTCTCCAAGTGTCTCTTTCATCTTAGTGTTTTTCTTTACTTTCTATGAGAAACTTGTCTCCTGTCCCTCACCAAGTAACCATTTACCCCTCACCAAACAGTAAAAACCCTTCGTTATGGTGTTGTGTTGTGATTCTGATGTACTGATTTTATTTCTGTTTACACCTGTTTCTCACCGAGTACAGTGTCCCTTTAAATGACTGATGTGTTAAAAGGCGAGAGCTGCACTCTGATTGGCTGTAGAGTAAGGCAACCTCCCCCACACTCCAGCTACATTTAAATGTCCTCAGTGGGGGAAATGTAACTTGTAAAAGACATCTAAGCTTTCAGAACATGTTTATTGACTTGATTATTTTTGTGGAGCTTGTGGCTGCCAAATAGAACCATTTGAGTCTCTCTTGCTGTGTCTGGGTCTGTTAGGCGCTGAAAACCTATGCACTCTGCTTCGTGTTTATCCCTCATCCTTGGGTGCGCATCGCCATAACTCTACTGCTGATTGGTCTACAGACCTGATTCACATATCGTTGGAAAGCTGAGAGCCTGAGTAGGTCTGACATGGCGTAGCTCCACGAGGATCATATTTTAATTATTTTTTTGAAAGTGTGTACTATTTTTTCGGGTTTTTTTTTTTTGTTTTCAGACAGTACTCTTGACACTGAGGATTACTCACAAACGGTTTGATGGAGAAACTCAAATTCAGTCTCGTTTTGAAGGGGACTCTCTAAGGTAAGCGATGCCTACTTTGTGTGAGCCGCTTGTGGGCTCTTCAGCCTTCGAAAAGCAGTGGTTTTGTCATTGATGAGGAAGAAACCTGAAGTTTGGAATATCTTATTCTTTCGGCTTTAATTCCTTAGTCCTACATTTTAGTGTATATCCTCGTGATCCTGAGAGTCTGCCCGTTTGATTGGTGTATGATATATACACATTACTCAAATATGGCGCCGTGAAAGATCTGAAAATCTGTACTGTCACAAATATTTTTTTCATAACAATTTCAAATAACAGCAAAAATACTTATTTATCGAGTGGGATTATATATAATATGATTAAATCAATGAAAATCAGTGACTTTAAGCTTTAATTTGTTACATTAACTGTCGACTTTGGACCTTTAGTACTTGAGATATACTGACGGATATAACAATGAGTGATTTTTTTTTTATAGGCGCTGCCGACCAATGAGTGAAATAGGAGGCTAAATAACGCTGGGTTTCTAAGTTACAACTATCAACTCAGTGGTTTATGATGCAGATTTTTGAGTGTATGTTACAAAGAGCAGCCAGTAACAAATAGTGAGAGCTGAAGAAGAGAAAATAATTTGTACCATTTTCTCTGATGAGATGGCATGCAGCTACAGGTTGGAGGCTTGTACTGCTTTACTTGTGCTCAATGACATCTGCCTGTAAGATGACAAAATGGATGCAAGGGGCACTCTAACAGCCAGAATGATGGAGCTGCCCAGAGCATTGCCTGTGTGCATTGTGTAAATATCGGCCTCTTGCGCTAATATATCGCCATGCAGATGCAGATTATATAAAAAATGCCAAAAATTGGCCCGATTAATCGGCCGGGCGGATATATTGGTTGATCACTAGTTCCTAAAGATACAAACAGTTGTAAATGTATCTTTAAAAGATACTGTAGTGGTTGTAAAGTGGTATAGTGGTTGTATACCACTTTATATCGTATAAAGTATAAAGTTCTCTAAAGAGTTCTTATAAATATTCCCCTCTTTTTGGAGAAGAGAACGTAAGTGATGTATAATATAAAAGCCTAAATGAAAAACAATATAAAAGTAATAGAATAAGGTGTTAGTTTTGTTCCCTAACTAAAGGTACCGAATATGTACACTTTAGCGTACTACCACTGTGACAGTTCTTCAATGTATCTTGTTTGCTGCTCTTCCTTTGGGAAGACATAACCTACACTTTGGAACAATGCTGTTACAATCTAAAGGCATTCAGCCATGAGTATTAGTGAGCTCAGGTACAAATGCCACTTCAATTCACCCTGAATGTAATAGACTATTATACATCACTTTTAGGGAACACAGTTCCACTCTTCCAAAGCGTACTCATAGGGGTTTATAATTCTTTAGCCAGTGCTTAAATTCATGTGCTGCTGCTCCTAATTAATGTGCTGCTGCTCCTAATTCTAATTCATTTCATTGCATAACATAAATGGCTTTTGCATTTCTAAAACCAAACAAGGAGTTAACATTAGCACATGGAAAAATGCCTGAAAGCATATCCTGCTGCTGGTCTGAAGGATTCTCTCTAATGCAGTACAGTTGGCTGCAGGGCTTAACACAATCTCTTTCCCCCCAGTATTGTTCTCCGGCCAAGTCTTTTGTGCAACAAACCAGAAAAGTTTCATTCCCTACTCAGTACAGTATACAAATTGCAATTCAGTAAGACTTCATAGAACACAGCTGGGAAGCAAAGAGTTAACTGCTACTCATGGGCACTATTACAATACATCTAATCTTACAAATGTAGAGTGCAAGTGCAGTAATGGAGCCACATTTTCCTTGATGTGACTGCAATATGCATTTACTGTGTGCTTGATTTTTTTCGTACTGCAGTTTTCATGAAAAATGCACACTGAAATAATGGAGTTGTTAACAACCCTGAGACAAAGCAGAAAATTAAAGTTCAGCAGTGTTAATTAGGACGTTTCTTTCATGCCAAATCCTACTGGGGTATTTTTTCACTCCAGTTAACAAAATAGTTTATGGTACAGGCCAGAGAGTTGCAGCAGTGCTTTTATGATAGTAAGCATTGTTGCTGAGACTTATGCATCTATCTAAACATGTCTACTGACCTTGTTAAAACCCCCCTCTGGTCATTGATTAAACCCCTAAAAACCAATTTCTGCGCAAAAAAAAAAAAAAACTTGAATGAAATGCTGTACTTTTGTCTACATTTAGTAAGCACAGATCATGGAGCATGCAAACTGTCCCTGCCTCTGTCTTCACACTCCCATCTGCCACTGGAATACTGGAATACTGCAGTTTCAAAAAAGAATTGCATTTGTAGCATTGGCTGCTTATATCATGCTTGATATGCTTTCTGGTTTATAAAAACAAAACATGGACATAAGTAAAAATTGGGATGTTCGCTGGATTTATTTACTTGTTTTTAAAAAAGTATTCCCTTCTGAAAACTGAAATTTTTTTCTGGTTTTAAAACATTAGCATATAATCTCTTTGTCTTACTGGAATTCTGTGAAGCTGCTTTGTGACAACATCAGTTGTGAAAAGCACTATATAAATAAATTTGATTTGATTTGATTAATCATTTAACAATCATCTAAAGCCTACAAGCACCCCAAACATTTTCTGCAGTTCCCCACATTGTAGATGTGTTTGAGCCCACTCTTACTCTCACACACAAACATAGCAGTGCTCAAACATGCATTCATTTGACTTGCTACATCCACCCGCCCACTTTAGAACCACTGGAATAGCAGAGTTTTGGAACTGCATTATCAGTAGTGTAAAAACGATTCTTTTGGGCTGAGAGTATATTCCAAGTCAGTACCTGACCTCAATAAAGCTCTTGTGGTTGATTCCAATAAAATCCTTACAGAAATGTTTCAACATCCTGAGTTAAGCCATTCCATGACAGTAAAAATTGATGTGCATTTTTGCACATGCCACACTTCCACACTACACAGTTTTTATTAAGGTAACTGTTGTTCAGTATGGCCATTGTATACCTATTACTACTCTCAGATGTATAGCTTGTTTAGCCCCATCTATTAGTGTCGGTTTCCCCAGAGCTCACCAAGGATCTACCCAGATGCTTTAGTTGTGGCAAAACCACTGAAAAAGAAGCGCTTCTTCCATTAAGCTAAATGCTTGATTGCACTTTTCATCTCTCTTATTTTATCTGCACATCAATGTAATTGAACTCAAAGAGGTTGGGGGCTGTGTTAGGAAAAACGGTGGTTCAGTGTACTAACACTACAAAAAGACCGTAAACATCTGTGCTAGATCTTATCAGAGTCTTATAGCAGTGGCAATAATTTAAGCAAACTGCAGATATTTTTTTAAAATTAAAATACTTGGAAAAAGTTATGTAGACTTTCCTTTTTCCTATTGTTTAATGGATTTTATAACACATCTATATCCATCATTTTATTAAATAAATGGCACATATTCCCATGACAGTGAAACATTATGGGGAAGGATAATTAACAACTTGATGTTTCTCTTAGTTGTAGATGTAAATTTAGTAGATGAACCACTTGATGATTATCAAATATTTTCCAACTTAAAGTGAAGAGTATCTTTTATCCAGTGTGTATAATAAGGGGGCTTTTCAGATTTCCAGTTAGTCAAAAATGCATAGGTAGACTCTTTCTCCAGCATTTCTTCTGAAGTCAAAGCTTTCATTGTTCCAGGAAGATTTTAGACTCTCTTTTGGAGAAGTTCTGTGAAGACATGATGACATTTTGCTACAGAACTATTAGTGAAGCCTGATGATTCTGGAGCACACATGCCACTATGTCACCCCAAGTAATATGGCTCCAGAGAACCCAGTTGCAATGCTTTAGGTCTCTACAGATGTTTTGCCTGGCACATAATCTGCTGAATTTGTTCTGTGTTCCATTTGAAGGAAATTTCATAAAGTTGGATTTACTACTTGGGAACTTGGGACAGCTTCACCATACAGCAGTTAAACTCATTTCCATGATGCCTGGATGCATAAAATATTGCATAATGTGTTATCAACTATCAACTGTATTGCTAACAGTGATATCTTGAAACAAGCTAGCAATGAAAACCTAGGACATGTGGTTTCCTGAATGGTACCTGGAATGCGGTCAGATCTGGGTCATTCCCAGCTCCTGCATCTCACATGAAATAAATGGAATGCAACATAAAGCTCATGTGCTGCTGATCCATAGTGTCCCTTTTCATTTCATGCTTTTCAGTGCATTCTATACAAGATTATTTTGCATAATTGAACATCTGATTTCGCACTGGGTGTGCCTAATTATTCAACTTATGGGCTGTCCTCAAAATGTTGGCTACATAAATAGAAAATATGCAAAAACTATTCTGCAAAAATACTTACTATTTACTTACTTTTCTGCAAAGTACTAATATATTTGCCAATTAATTTTATTTGGCAAGTTTTATTTATTTAGTTCTTGGTCTATTGTTTATTTCATAGTAGCATGGATACATTTTTAGTCCATTAGTTGCAGGGTAGATGTTAATTCAAGGTTTGTCCCTTTGAGGCTTGATGTGGTTTTCAGCTGTTACACACTTGGCTTTGAACTGGAAAATATGCTCCTTACCTTCAACAAACTTGGGGAAAAGAATTAATAAAGACATCACAAGTCATGGTCTTCATTACATTCCACTTTACACTCAAGTGAGTTTGGACGCGTACAATTTGCGACCACTGTAAAATCACTATCTGTGAAATTGGCAACATGGTAGCACTGGAGTGCAATTGATTCACCGTGTTGCTCATAATAGAAAATGATGGACATTTACAAGAGTGACCCTACCCATGTCACTGAATAATCTCTAAAATGTTACCAGGGATGTAGTTTATAGGGCTCTTGATGGACAGGACCAGTGCCAAGTCATGTGGACTGTAGTCCTTGCTTTATATTCAACTAGCCCACAAGGCAGGATTATTTATGAGACCCTTCTGACCTCTGGGTTTTATTGATTTACTCTGTGCGTCTATCATCCATCCATCCATTATCTGTAACCGCTTATCCAATTTAGGGTCACGGGGGGTCCAGAGCCTACCTGGAATCATCGGGCGCAAGGCGGGAATACACCCTGGAGGGGACGCCAGTCCTTCACAGGGCAACACAGACACACACATATTCATTCACACACACGGACACTTTCGAGTCGCCAATCCACCTGCATGTGTTTTTGGACTGTGGGAGGAAACCGGAGCACCCGGAGGAAACCCACGCGGACACGGGGAGAACACACCAACTCCTCACAGACAGTCACCCGGAGCGGGAATCGAACCCACAACCTCCAGGTTCCTGGAGCTGTGTGACTGCGACACTACCTGCTGCACCACCGTGCCGCCCCGCGTCTATCATGGTAACATTTATTTTATAGCTCAGAAGCTCTTACGTAATACAACTCCAATGTCCTTCTGATCCAGCAATATTTCATTTTTGGAAATATGTTCTGTCGATTCAAGTGAATTTTGAATGGGGTGTGGAGGAGGTGGAGGATATGATAAAACTATTTAATTCCTAGTTTTACTGGTAACTAAAGTATTGATGGGCATGAAACTGTTGGCTACGGACTATTATCTGCCTGCCTGCTCTCTCCCTCGGCTCTGCTTTTGGAATAAAGCAGCTAACACAGGGAGCTTGAGAGTTTATTGATCAGCCAAGAAGTCAGTTCAATACATCAATTGTCACTTTAAGGAAACTACTTGCCTACAGAAAGACAGCCAAGACACGCTCATAATCAGTTAATCTCCTCAACTGAACAGCCGATTCTGTTGAGGCCTGAATTTCACTTCTGCAGCCCCTTTCTCTTTCTCCTCATGTATGAGGACTCACTAAGTTTACTTGTGCTACTAAATTTACATTGGTCCTCAGCTTAAACTATTCAAACGTATGCATTTGGCAAGATTGTAGATTGCATTGTAGATTTATACTAGATGTTTTTTTATAATTACATGACAATAATCTGTATCAGAATGAGTTTACCCTCATACATAGACATTCTTTATGATTAAAGAATTCAGTGTTTTATGTGCACTATGGCTGGGCAGTATGAAGATAATACGATGGACGGTATCTCAAAATTAGGGCGGTATTTCTGACATTTGTGTGGTATGTCAAATTTCTGTTCTGTGTCTTTAAATGTCAGCTAAAATGTTCATGTGCATTTAAGAGATTAAGTGCATTAATGAGGGGGCGCTGTGGGAACACAGATGTTATGGTCTGAAAATGGGTGGAGAATATCACAAGCCTAGTAGCCCACTTGAGTTGTAAGTTTAGTGGCGAGTCTTATTTCACGAGTTGCTGAAATTTGCTCTATCGTTAACATGTGTGTCGCTGTGTCGGGCAGTGTTTAGCTAAATTCACTGAACTTTGTGCCCATAGATATAAGGCTCAGCGCAGCCTGACAGAGCACCCCCACCCCATGGTTATACTATATTTCGCGATAATATTTTGAGAGGGTATGAAATACATGAAATGTGGATACCGCCCATCCTTAATGTGCCCCCAATTTAAATAGTCATTCATTGCATGTATCAATTTCAAATCATATGGCTCTGAAATTTGAAAAAAAATTCAGCAATTCCAGATAACATGCTCATTTTTTCCCACTTCTCTGTAATAGGTATTAGCTGAAAAGAATCTTTTTGATGCTACTGTCTTTAACTAAATAGATTGTATAGAATTTAAAGTGTTATTTTATGACTTTGAATGTAGTAAATCACTACGTTATAATTTTTTTCACTGTTTAATTACTTATTTTTCTGTTAAACGTACATGTTATTGTTGTCTTACTAAAATATCTTCAACATTTTTTTGTTACGTTCAGGTTTAATAATAAATAAAAATAAATAAATAAATATCAGAGAGCTTTTCTATTGCCATTGAAATACATTTCTCTTGCAGTTTTAATGCAAAATGAGCAGCAGTTTGCAATGTTTTATTATAAATATAAACTGCCATACAACTTTCAGGGATTTGTTCTGACAGATGTTTATTCTTAGAGACTGGGCAAGCTAATTAGGTTAGTGTTTTGATTTGTTTTTCATTTTCACTTTCTGGGGAATTCCGTGTTGATTTCAGTGAGAAATTCATGCAAAGACATCAGGATAATGAAGCTGATCGGTGATGTTCCTCTGTAGCAGTGAATGAGAATTGCTGTTGTACTAAACATACTTTTGGAGTAAGCATTGACAGTACAATTAACATTTGAACACCACTTTATCTAGCATTACATCTGTCTAAAAGGAGTGTGTCCAAACTTGTTGTAGCAACAGCTCTTACTCTTCTGGTAAGCTTTATATTCATTCATTCATTATCTGTAATCGTTTATCCAGTTCAGGGTCACGGTGGGTCCAGAGCCTACCTGGAATCATTGGGCGCAAGGCCGGAATACACCCTGGAGGGGGCGCTAGTCCTTCACAGGGCAACACACACATTCACTCACACCTGCGTACACTTTTGAGTCGCCAATCCACCTACCAACGTGTGTTTTTGGACCGTTTGGAAGAAACTGAAACACACGAGGGAAACCCACGCGGACACAGGGAGAACACACCAAACTCCTCACAGACAGTCACCTGGAGCAGGACTCGAACCCACAACCTCCAGGTCCCTGGAGCTGTGTGACTGTGACACTACCTGCTGCAACACCGTGCTGCCCTAAGCTTTATATTAGATGTTTAAATCACTTGTTAAAAATTCCATCTACAAATGTTAATTTAGGGCTGTAATATTAAAGCATTTTAAAAACAGTCCTGCTTTATTTGCCTAACATTATTTTATTCATAATTTCATTTCATTTGTATAACTTACATTGGCTGTCTTTCAGGATCTTATCAGTTTGTTTGTATTTCTCATGTGTGCCATATCACAATTAATGTTTGTCACTTGCCTGGTCTAAAGATTATTGGCCGTTTTTTTTTTTTTTTTGTTCTTGTGGTTTTAGTTGGAAATTGAGGAAAAGAAGGTAAACAAGTATACATTGTGATGCCAGGGCCACACCTTTAGATCACTTGCTTCACATATCCATTTATTCCAGACCAGCAAGATTACAGGAACAAAACAGCATAGATTTTGCCGTATGAGAATTATTTTTATTGCTGTGGGCCAAAAGGACTGTTCAAGATGTTTTTTCTCATGACTGTTTTTCTCATGCCTGAAAAAATGGCCATGAAAAGTTTAGTAGATGGTACTTGATCCTTTCAAATAGTTAGAATTGACTCTGGTGACCTTAAGCTCATTTCTAGCTGTTCCAGATTATTCTTTGTTATACTTTTCTACGGGAATAATGCAAGCTTTGAGTTTGCACTGCTCTAAGACCAATCAAGAACAGTGCAGCAGGGCAAAATTATTTTATATTAGCCTTTCTGATTTTCCATGATCCAAATGATGATACACTTGATTAACTAAGACAGCAGCTGGAGTGAACCAAAAACTTCAGGGGACTGCAGTTGATGTCTCAATCAATATTCAGTAATGAGTGTTTCCTTCAACTGCTTGCTTCCTGCTTAAAAAACTGTATGGTGTGCTTTCCTGCACAATTTACCACATTTTAAAATCAATATGCATGATGAAGGGCAAAGAGAAAGACTTTTTGATATCTTTACTGCCAAACTGACAGCTAGCATTTAGGAAAAGGACTTACTGCACGACCTTTTGTCCCGAACTCCTTAATTACAGTAATCAAATATAATTAGACAGTGGTGTCTTAAATATTCATGCAGCACTTAACTTTGACATAATCCTGATATATGCAATTAATCACTGGCACACATTGAGAAGATGCTGAGTAACACATTACATTTCCATTCAAGGCGTTGTCAATCCAAGCTTTCAGTCAGAAATGTAAAAATGTGCATTTTACAATTTCTTTTTTTTTTTATAAAGCTTATTAATGGATGGATTCAAGGAATCTAAGGCTCAACACTGAAATAACAGATTAAAGTGAATATGTGCTCTTAAACAGCTTTACGTTTTTGTTATAGATGTACAATCTTTTTTAAGGTTCCTTTAACTATGGCAGACAAATTTTTTTTTTAGGATTTAATGGCATTAATTAATTTAAGGACTGATTATAGATCAGTTATGTATCTCAAACACCACTTTAATTCTGTTAAAAGGTACTGAATGTTACAGTTGCTCCATTAACAAAAAAAAGCAGGCCCATACTCGGGGGCTTTATATTAGTTTAGCCAACCCATGACAATGAGTGACACTTAAGCTCATCTCCAGCAGTTTTAAACAACCCATTTCATTTTATGTTTTCCTATGAATTATACAAGGTGTAACTGAACAATGGAACATATTTTTCTAGAGTGGGTGTATCATAAAACAGCTGAATTCACTAACTATATAGTGTACAAACAGCTTGGCTACATAAAATCTTTAGGTTTTTAAAGAAAATATATTTATTTAATTAAATTTCTTTTAAAGTTTGTAATATTTTAATATTTAAAATAAAGTAAAAGCGCACAGCACAGATTATGGCTACCAAATTCACCTAGTCTTTCAGCAGAATTGTATAATTTATAAATCTACTTGCTATAGGGAATAAAGCAGATGTCTCTGAGAAGTTCAGATTTTTTCACCACTGCTGGCAAGATTAGGGACATTTTTGTCTCTGACCTAATGACTTCAATGAGCACATTTGTCTGATCTGACCGCAAGCTCACAGAGAGAGAGCAGAATCCCTTGGCAACGACCAACACTTCATAAGAAATTCCACAATGAGAGAGCATATAGTCTTCACTTCGAATATTTTTTTAAATGTGAAGAGGAAAAATGTTCACTGAAAATATCTGCTCATAATCGGCTCAGTCAACAATGCTATGGTTTTGTATATACGCAAGGTAATTTCAAGTGCCCTTTGGATAGACAGAGCAATGTCAGATAATGCTCAAGATTTATTATAATCTGAACTATTCATATGTGAAAGCTTGTTTATCTAAAATACACAAAAATGCATAGACAATGAAACAGAAAAAGCAAATCTAATTTGAGCAGTTTATCTGCTGCCTGAGCTCAGCCTTGGCACCAAAAACATCAACTGGTGCTTTATGAAAAATTGAGAACTCCTGTTCTGTTACAGCCCAGCGGTGTCTCATGAAATGATGCATATTTTAGTGGATTAAATATTTCTCAGCAACTGTTGTCAGTCACATATACATAGAAAAGATAAACGATAAACAGAAAAGATTAAGGTAGTATTGAGTATGTAAAGGATAAACTCAACATTCCTAAGGTACAGGGTGGGCCATTTATATGGATACACCTTAATAAAATGGGAATGGTTGGTGATATTAACTTCCTGTTTGTGGCACATCTTGATTGTATGGTGTGGTATATGGGGTACAAAGGTAGTGGGGCCATTCTTCATCAATGGAAACCTCAAGATCACTGGATATGCGAAATTGCTACATGATGATGCGTTTTCCTCTTTATGCACTGAAGCTGGCATGTTCCCTGAGTTTTCCAGCAAGATGATGCACCACCACATTATGGGTGTCAGAGGGAGAAGAGGGTTGCATTGACAATCCAACACAATGGGCAGCACTTTGAACACATTTTATAAGTGGTCAGAAACTTGTAAATAACTCATGAAAGAATAAAGTTATGTTAAAACCAAGCACAACATTGTTTTTCTTGTGAAATTCCCAAAAAGTTTGATGTGTCTCTTCCAACTGAAAAAACAAAAGTTGGATCCAAAATGTCCAACTTTAAAATGGCCACCATGGTCACCACCCATCTTGAAAAGTTTCCCCCTCCCATATAGTAATGTGCCAGAAACAGGAAGTTAATAAAAAAAGACATTTTCTAACAGCTATCTCTTAAATTTCATCTTGCTGGAAAATGAAATCTGCATCTTCATAAAGCTTGTGAGTTGAGGGAAGCATGAAGTAGTCTAAAATTTCCTGTTAAATGGCTGCGCTGACTTTGGACCTCAGAAAACACAGTAGACCAACACCAGCAGATGACATGGCTCCCCAAACATGACTGATTGTGGAAACTTCACACTAGACTCAAGCAGCTTGGATTGAGTGCACCTCTCCACTCTTCCTCCAGACCTTGATTTCCAAATGAAATGTAACATTTACTTTAATCAAAAAACAAGACTATGGACACTAAGCAACAGTCCAGTCCTTTTTCTCTTTGGCACAGGTAAGACACTTCTGGCATTGTCTCTGGGTCATAAGTGGCTTGACACAATAAATGCGACAGTTGTAGCCCATGACCTGGATACATCTGTGTGTTGTGGCTCTTGAAGCAGTGACTCCAGCAGCAATTCTCTTCTTGTGAAGCTCCCCAAAAAATTTTAATGGCCTTTTTTTGACACTTTTGGCAAGTAATTTGTTACTGTCCAGCTCTGTTTTTTTCTTATCTTGTTAACTTTTCATAGGAAACATCAGGAGGGTGTCAATGACTGCTTTCAGGACATCTGTTAAGTCAGCAGTCTACCTGTGTAGCCTACTGAACCAGACTAAGTGACAATTTTATGGGCTTAGGAAACCATTGCAGGTGTTTTGTGTAGATTTCTCTAATTTTCTGAGATAATGACTTTTGAGTTTTCATTAGCTGTAAGCTATAATCACCAACATTAAAATAAATAATTGTTTGAGATACATCACTGAGTTTTTAATGAATCTATATAATGAGTTTCTCTTTTTGAGTTGAATTGCTGAAATAAATTAACATTTTTGGTGATATTTTAATTTATTGAGATGCATATATATAATTTTACTGATATATATATATACACACAAGGGATATATATATATATATGGATCCCTTGTGGGAAATGAAGTTGTCATAGCTGCCAGGTGCTTTTAAATGCAGAGCTCAAATACAGATGTGCAAAATAGTTCAGAATACAAAAGTATGGGAGATAAATAAAAGTTGTAACACAAAGGCCTACAGTTCAATAATACCAACTACAGCTATAATTTAATATATCTGTACATGATCTACATGCGCAGGTTTGATGTTGGGTTTTTATAAGCTGTTAATTCTCAATTGGTGCAGATAGCTTTCACTGCATTATAAAGATTTTCACCTTTCTTGCACTTGAAGCCAAAATGGTCCCTGAAATATGGCCAGGGATTCATTTCTTTCCAGAGCAGCTCAGAATTCAATGAGGTTTTGCTTTCAGCGGGGTCTGCACTGGTAACTTGTCCAACCCAATATTTCTTGTGATTTTAGTGGTAGATTTCTCTCCAGCCTATCCTTCACTCTTGTAGTTTCCACTGCACAATTTTTTTTCTTGCATTTTTTATTTACATTTTTACTTAGTAATGGATGTGATTTTAAATGCAAACTCAATTGCAGTAACGCAAGTAATTTGTTACTGTCCACCTCTGTTTTTTTCTTATCTTGTTAACTTTTTATAGGAATTTATTTTTCATTTTCTATATAATTGTACTTTATTTCCCACATGCAGTTTAATTTGGGATTAATCAAGTGTTTTTAATGTCATATTTTATAGCACATATATTGAAAGTTTCCAAACATTTCTTCTAATCAGAGCATTAAACTACTTTATGGCACACCAATTGCTGGCACAGCCATATACAGTGGAACCTCTACCTACAAACTTGATCCGTTCCGTGACCCGGTTTGTAAGTGGAAAAGTTCGTTTCTCGAGTCAATTTTCCCCATTTAAAATAATGGAAAAGCAATTAATGCATTCCAGCCCACCCCGAAAGTCACCCTTTTTGCACCGATATATGTTTACAAAACTCTCAAATTAGTAAAAAAAAAAAAAAAACATTTACATTACTAAAAAAAAAAATAATACAGTGGTAACAGTAATAAAAAATAAATAAAAAGGTTTTAAGTGGTTACATATCACGACCTCGAAGACATGACAACTAGCTGGAGGAATAACAGAGGCACTGGCTGTATGACGGAAGGTGGGGGATGGGTGGAATAACGGAGAGTAGGCGGGTGAATGTGGGGAGATGAAGCATAGATACGGCTTAACTTAGCACAAATTTCTATGTCTGCTATTTACACTAATACTAAATTGCTAAAGCTATTTGCTGGTCTTAAAAGCTCACTCAAGTCTGGGCGTGCTGGGAGACTTGCCTATTGGGGTCAGTGGCCATTTCCAGCCACCGGCTTGTTTCTAGGGTTCGTTTCTAGAGTCGTGGTTCGTTGGTGGAGGCAAAAAATATTCAAATGCCCGGTTCGTATCTTGGAAAGTTCGTTAGTATAGGAGTGGTTCCACTGTAGTTGCATGCAGTGCAAATAAGCCCTTATTAACTGCATTGGATGACATATAGTGATACTTGAAAACTTGTGAACTTCCATATTTCTGCATAAATATGACCTATAATTTCATCAGATTTTCACTCTGATCCTGAAAGTAGATGAGAGTCAAATCAAACAAATGAAAAAAAAAAAAAAGATAATTAAAATTTGTCAGATCCAATATAACACCTGTGAGTGGTATATGTATGTGAACATTTACTTTCAGCAGCTGGTTTTGACCCCTAGTGCAGCAATAACTGCAACATAACCTTTCCAGAATATGCAGTCCTGCACAATGGCAAAGGAAGGACTTCATTCTGTACAGAACAACTTCATTTAAGTTGGTCCTCCCATTTTTGCTTGCTTCACGTGTTTCTACAACATTTCCATCCAACAGGATTTTAACTTGGCCATTCTTAACATTAACTTTTTCTTCTTGAACCATTCCTTAGTATGACTTGTGTGCTTACGGACATTGGGCCTCATTCATGAAATGTAAGCAGAATGAATTTGTGTATAAATTGTTTTAAATCACTTTTTTCATAAATAACTGGATTCATCAAAATGTTTGTAGGTACGTATGAAATATACACCTGCTCCAGAAAATGTGCAGAAAACGTGCGTAATGTCTGAAAGACACTGAAAGTATCATCTAACCTCACTGAACTTTAAATAAAAATTAATAAAAATAATTAAAATGCACAAATTGAATAAATAAAAAATAAATAAATTAATAATCAAATGAAATTTCACAAAGCAGCCTGTTAATATGGATATAAAAGTCTGTAATCTGTGTAATTGGCTGATGTGCTGCTGCTGGATTTAACCAACAGCTCTGCACAGAGACCTTTAACATCTTTGGAGATTATACAAATTTATGGTTTATTAGCTGAGTGATGTCTCTTTGGTCAGATCACTATCAAGATCCAACATTACAACATTTTAGAACCCCATACTGTTCCAAAACCTGTGCAGGAGCTGTCCCTGTTTGGCTCCTTGGACACTGGAATGTTTAAAACATTAATTTAAGCCCTCAATTATCCAAACATCAACCCAAGGATTCTAAGCTAGGTTATACTTGACGCACTGTAACTGGCGTCAAAAGGATACAATCAATATTTGAGTCTTGTGTGTTTACTCTGCACGTGGTCATGTTCGTCCGAAGTTTTTTTTAACATGCTTCATAAAAAAAAGCACATTTAAAGGACCTCTTGCAAATCAGGAACAAATCCACAGGCATTTATCCCTCTATGACCACAGAGAGAGTCAAATGGGCCAAAACTCATAGAAAGGGCTTGTGTCAAGAATAAAATGCCTAGCTTCCATGCAGCTTCCCCCACCTTTAGCATAATTGTGCAGGACAGACTTAAACGAATGTGTAGTAGTATGCAAATGTCTGAGACCTTTAAAATAATGTATCTTCTATTTAAGAGTGGTGTTTGTATAAAATTATATAAAATCCTAAATATAAAATAGGATATTCTTTTCTAAAAAATGTTTTGTGAATGTCTGTGAAGAAAGAAGTTGTTTCCAGATTTTCTTGATTGTATGGATTTATGAAATTAACAGCACCCTTTATTTAGCATAATGATAACCGCAAATAAAACTGCTTAATCCATCAACATAATCTGTCTAATGCCTCGCTATACTTTCCCATAAGTGAGCAAAAATATATCTAGAACGAAACTAAAAAGTACAGATTTGAAAGTAAAAAAAAATAGATTTTCGCTCAAACTATTTGTATTCTTCTGCTTTTGTGTGTATATATTTAAGGCTTTTTGCTACGGCTCCTCAGTCCAAGCCTTTCCTTATATTGCAGTCATTTGAAATTCATGGGCGGGGATTATGGTAATGGAACATATTGCAAAGAAATGTGCAAGTCCTCCCAATTTGCGGATATTTGGTATTCATGAATCTGCCATTAAGTTTTTGGAAATGTCCATTACATGCAGTTTACTCATGCTTTTTGCAAACGTTTTATGAATGAGGCCCATTGTCTTGCTGAATGACCCATGTTCATCTCATGGACATATGTCCTTACACTTTACTTTAGAATTTGCTGGTGTATTTCAGAAATTCATTGTTCCATCAATGATGGCAAGCTGTCCAGGTCCAGATACAGCAAAACAGGCCCAAACCATGATACTACCACCACCATGTTTCAGAAATGGAGTGAAGTTTTAATATTTTCTTTCTCCAAGCGTAATGTCCTCATTTATATATAAAAAAAGATCCATTTTGGTTTCATCAGTCCAAAAACATAGTTGCAGAAGCTTTCTGGATTGTCCATGTGATAGATGACATTGTTGAAAATAATGACCCCCGATTTTTTTTGCTTGACTGTTTTATTCATAAATCACAATGCATCGATGAAATCTAAAAATTTCACACACACCTACATTTTGCTCAACTAGATATTCAACAAGTGTTTCAGTCACTTTACAAGCATCAATCAGTTTGTTGAAAGTTTTACCACACCAATGTCTATTATATATGTACATGGGCAAAGCACACAGCTGATTTTTACTGTATTATCACTCTTAGGCATGAGAGACAGTAATTTACTAATAGTCACATGGGTTAATTAGTTAGAATCTATACATAACTATGTCAAATGACACCAATCATGGGATGTTGATTTGACAATATTCATTTGATTCTTGAAATTTTGTAAACGTTTAACATCAACACCTTGCATGCTATTGAAGAGTGTAAAATCATCCACACTATCATCACTACACTAATACAACAAACGTGTAATTTCGTTGTCCATATGGTGTTTCAACACACACTCTGACAGGCCCTGGTGTCCCAAAGTATCCCCATTGTCACTTAAACAGTGCTGCAAGTCTTGGCAACCACCTTCCCAAGTAGTCTGTGACAAACTGTTCGAATGTTTGATCAACCAGGCTTTCTCTTAGTACCTGCAGCTTTTCCAAAATATATTGCTCACATTGTAATTCACAGACAACTGTTTCAGCACATTCTTGAATTTTTAGAAGGGGCAGTTGTATTCCAAAACAGTGTTTAAGGAGTGTTTAAGGCGGGCATAAACAATGTCCTTGTTATATTTTTATAGCATTTTCCAAAAAAGAATATATCAGGCTCAAACAGGCACAAATGTCTAAGTTGACTAGGCTGATCCACTTCACAACCAAGACACATTCCCTTCCAAGATCTGCACCATATTGGTCCTGCAAACTGTTGTCTGATACTGCGTCGGCCACAGCAGATTCACCATAGCTGTAGTTTACAAATCTGCAACTCGTGCCAATCAGCATATAGTCAATGTCTGACACTCAATAAATTCCATACCACATAGGCTTATAGTGTCAGGATGGTCTGCTGGAAGAAAATCCTCAAACATGATGGCTTATATGTTGGTTGTGTGCTTTCAATGTTGACTTGTGTTTCTTTTAACAGATATCGCTGGAAAGCAGTGATACACTTTTGACCACCTCACAAACATCATAAGCCAGAAAATCAAAGAGATTCATTTTAACATCCCTAAAGTACTCACCAGGACTGCTACCAAATGCTTTGCCATGCCATTTCTTCCTTGGTGCAAAAACAAAATTGGTTATACTAGCGCTAAAACTAACAGTTGGTGTAACTCTAGAATCTCTAAAAAGAGCCTGATTTTCACATGCTGTAGACCTGTCACCTAGGCTCAGAAATCAGGTGTCATAAATCACAGGGGTCATAAATTATTCACAGATGTGTTTGACAGAAGGTGTAGGATATATACTACTGATCACCAAGAGTGGGGAACACTCTTGAATTTCCTACATTTGTACAGTGTCTGTCTGAATATGGATTGACATAGTCCAAACTGTTTAGAGATGGTTTTAAGACATTTTCCTGCCTGATGAGCAACAACTCTAATTGTGCAGTCCTCAGAAATCTCCTTTGCTTATGCCATTATAGTTTCACACACTTGTCCTGAATATAAGAATTATGCATCCCACTTAACGAAGATGTTTTTGTTTTTTGTTTAACTGGGCACTGCTGGCCAGGATTCATGAAATCTTGTTTGTGAAAATTCTTACTGAATTCAACATATGTTTATTTGTAATTGTCAACTTTTTAATTGTACACATTATTGCCAGCCGTCCTGTATCTTCACGTTTTTTTTTATTTACATTAATTTAATTATTCATGGTCTTGATTTAATAGAAATTTTTTTGGCCATGAGAGTTTGAAACAGAACTGATTAACTGATAAAGTGAGATAAATTGAGAACTGATGGTTTTAATTTGACAGTTACTAACATAACAGTTTATTGTTATTTGGCCACACCTTCTGTAATGGGCCTTAAAATCAAACCAAAGCAAAATATAAAAATTTACAAATGTCACACAGCTTAAATGTTGCACGGGTTGGAACAAAACCAGAAACTATATTTAATCTATGCTTCTTATACCTCAAAACAGCAATCATACTTCATCAAGAGTTTATATAAGATATTTACAATACTGTGGTCATTTACAGTATACAACAACATTGAGAAAGGCACTATTCAATATTAAGAATGATTGTATTCCATTTTATTCAAAATAGTATTTTATCTAATCTCAACAGATGGTGAACACAAGGGGGAGAATACCTTCATAACAAATTAGTACAAACTGCAAAAGCAAGGTTTCCAAATGAACATGAAATGGAGCCTGATGAATATTGGCAGCATATACTTTGGTTCAGAGGGTTTTTTTCATGTTTAATTTCGCCAAGACTACCCAGTCTAATACTAAACTTTAGACATAGTTTTGTAGTGGCATCATTAAATGAAACATATTTTGGGTGAATTAAACAGAAATGATTTTAAATGAACATTAGAGTGTTCTCACTTTTCATAATAAAACTTATTAGTCTATTAAAGGGAACAAATTAAAAAAGTAATATTGTTTGGGATCTGGATCTCCTTCCTACCCAAAATCTGTGAAATAAAATGACCCAGTCCATTTTTGTGATGTGCCTAAATAAGAAAATACAAGATAAAATATCTTTCAGTAGAGCAGATAAGAAAATAGATTTATGTGAGCAAAACAAGTACAATGTACAGAGAAATGAGTACTCATTAAACATGTCAAATATGAGAATAGAAAAAAAGAAAAAGCGGAATAAGCAAAAATGCCTAAAACCCTGAGCTGCTTCTCTTTGTTCCTCATGGACTGTAAGCGCTGAACAGAGCTGTGGCTCATTCTCACTAAAAGAAACAGGCCCTGAGACTTGTCCTTCTGAACAGGGCTGTTTATACAGTGCTGTCCTTTCCTAGTGACATTTGGACCAAAGCATGTCATTGACATCAGGGAACCATTATTCTGGGACCTGATTCTATGGAACTGATTCTAGACCATTAGGAGGATTAGGTAAGTAGTACAAAAATGCAACTTTTTCTTTAATGCCATTTGATTATTTCCACTTGTATAGACAACTCTGTACTACATGGCTCACTGCTTTAAAAGCTGGGCTGTCAGAATCTTCGGAAAGAAAACAGTTTGACAGACATGGCATCACTGAAAGATGCACCACCAATATGTCAGTGAAGGTCATCTTGTCTGTCTCACTGAGATGAGCATCTGACAGAACCTAGCATCTCCACTTTGCTCTAAATTTAAACCCAGTCCCTACCAAGCACAGGTATAGGATTTGTTAATAGTATTGTCCCAATATTGTTCTGCAATCTGTTTCAAGACAAAGTTGTCAAGGGCAAATGGTCTACTTGATTACACTGATTAAACTTTCACACTCTACTTTCTGTCCCTCCTCAGCCCACAGAAAATTATGGCTTGTATCCCCTGGCCAGGTTTCAGTCAGTCTGCAATCGGCCTGGCGATTTATGAACATCTTTATTGTCATTAGAACCAGGCCAAAGCTGTCTGAAAGCTGGCTGGAATGCTGTGAATTTGGTTGTCTTTTACTGCCTGGACTGAAACCTGGCTGAAGGTAGATAATGAAATTCACTGGGTGTAGGACAGCATTATTTTTTCCAATATTAGTAAGCAGAAAGTCTTAAATTTAGAATATATACGTTTTAATGGATTTTAAGATCTTTATATTTGAAAACAAATATGACAGCTAATGGATAGCTTCTTCAAACACTTGTGTATCAGTGTGCATGCACGTATGCCAAGGTACATAAAAACTACATTTACTCAGTTCTGATTTTTTTTTTTTTATAAATTTTACTTCTGCTTAGAATTACTTTTGAGGTAAGTAATTACTCTGTGCTTATTTACATAAATATTTTCACACTTATTCTGTTTTATGGTAAAGCAATAATTTATGCCCAAAGTGACTGCAGTTATACTGTGTTGTGACTGATCAAACCTCAATTTGTAGGTTGTATCATTTGTATTGTTAGAACAACAGGACCCAGATAATGAGTAATGGAATAACAGTCACCAGAATTGGCTGTTCTTCAGTGTGACCTGCAATAACCAGTGTCATTTACACTTGTCCACTGCTTGAAGGTAACTTGATTGGAGGTGTGACTTGTTCTTCTTTGGATTGAGAGAAACACAGAGGGAGGAGACGGTGAGGGAAAACAGGAATGAGTCAGTCACAAAGCTCAAACACTGGTTCTCAGCCTTTCTGTCACTAGACAACACTGATATTGTCTTATTGATTTTCCGCAAAAAGTCATTTTAGTAGAGGTGTTTATTTTTTATTCCTAATTTTCCTATTCAAACATTTATTTCCAACTTAACTGGATCAATTTACAAGGCCACTATTGGTGTTATATGCCAGTCTCTTATTTAAATAAGATAAATACATGCAAAGTGATAAGCTGTGGAGGAATATTGGTACCTGGTGCACTTGTTTTTGTTTGGAGATTTTTAAATATTGCTTTTTGTTTGGATGTCTGTGTAAAGAAAAGGTTTGCCCAATGACCTTGTGCACATTTTATAAAGGAAGTTTCCAAAATGTTTCAGTATGTTGTGATTTTAAAATTCCATCCATCCGTCCATTATCTGTAACCGCTTATCCAATTCAGGGTCACAGTGGGTCCAGAGCCTACCTGGAATCATTGTGCGCAAGGCGAGAATACCCCTGGAGGTTGCGCCATTGCCTTCACAGGGCAACACACACACTCATGGTCACTTTTGAGTCTCCAATCCACCTACCAACGTGTGTTTTTGGACTGTGGGAGGAAACCGGAGCACCCAGAGGAAACCCACACGGACTCGGGGAGAACACACCAACTCCTCACAGACAGTCACCCGGAGCGGGAATCGAACCCACAACCTCCAGGTCCCTGGAGCTGTGTGACTGCGACACTACCTGTGCCACCATGCCGCCCCTGATTTAAAATTCTTAGAAAGAAAATGGGCACAAAAAACTGAGAAACCAATAAAGTTTCTGAAAGAGTCTGAACTAAAAATGCATTCAAAATTACTCCACCTAGCTCTAATTTCCTATTTAATACAATTTGAATCAACACATTTAATAGAAATGGTAATAGGTTAGGACTTTGACTTGTTGGTTGGACTCAACAGCTTTAATCGCCATTAAACCCAGTAATATTTGCAGAAAGAGGATTGGTACAAATGGCAGTTCATAAAATTACAACCACTAGTGAAATAAGAATAAATCCATTTGTCCTTGTTTCAATGTTTCTACTTAGAATAATTGCACTGCCCTTTTAAATTTGAAGATCCCTGTGTTAGTTTAGTGGTGTTCAATGTAAAATTAAAGGTTTGAAGGCTTCATGTTTCGAGATATTCAGGATTTACCCACAATATATTTGCAGTCCAGTCACATTCCTGCTAAATCCCAGTCCCGAATTATGTCATAAGCCCTGCAGTACTCCTTATCCACCTTTTTGGGGACATCAATTGCATGCAGACCTACAGCACAACCTGTATTTTAAGTGGAGCCCATCCTGCAGACAATGCAAGAGGTGCATTTATTATGCGCTGTTGTATTATTTTATTGATTTATTTAGCTAATTTGCTTATCTACAGTGGTTCAGTGCAGTTCAGTGCTGCACAAAAATTCTTAATGAAAATTCTTACTCTCATCTGAGTGTATTGCTTTCCACATTGTTGGTAGTCCAGCTATAAACAAATCCATCTGTTCTGACTGGTTCTCTTCTGTATTTCAAGGAATTTTGCTTAGAAGACCACTGCTGAGTCTGTATCATTGCAGCCCTCTAAGGATGTTGCACTAAGGAGGCCTAGAGCATGTAAACTGAGTGACCCTTTGATTGCCTTAATTAAAATTAGATGCCCTATGACCTTGCTGTACTTCCATGCAAGATAGATTCATCCAAGGCAAATTCTAAAGCTACAATTGATTCACACCAAAACTTTTTATAATACTTAATATTCTTTAAAGTGAACTATTTAACAGAACATCCATAAGGATTTCTGATTTATTCTTTATATCATTCCCTATATCCACCCACTAGCTAGGTTTCACCCAATCACACAATGCTACAAAGCAGGGAGGAAAATGCTACAAGGTGCTCCCTTTGAGACAGACACCTTTTATGTTCAAACAAACACTTTGCCACTGGACAACTCAGTGCTTACAAGAGAAGTACCCACTCTAACTACCCACTTCTATTGATTTAACACACACACAAACTTTGGCTAGCTTTGTTGAGTAATGAGTGTGGGAGAGTCATCTTACTCACTCAGAGAGAGGACAGTTATGCTGCAACCATCAATGACCAGGAGCCCAAGAAATCATCATTAGAAACTGAACCATTAATAACGCAATGAATATTGTCTACCAGGAACAAATTTTAACTTCTGATATGTAAATATTCTGCAGAAAAACAGTAGTAGGCTGGTGTCAATAAATAAATAAATAAATAAAATAAAAATCATCCTTCAAATGAAATATCTGCCCTTGGATGATATTTGCTGCTGGCACAAGCGAAAGAGGCTTCCCTGACTTGGCATCTATTTTCCAGGCTTATACATACCTCGATTCTCCCTTGATGATGAAATAATGGGACAATTTTCCACATCACAGCATGGTTTTTGTGCCCAATTGTGGTCTCTTCGGTTTTGCTCTGTGAGTGGGAAGGATCAGACACACAGGGACATGACAGTGGAGAGTAGGCTAGATCAGGCCTCTCACCTACTCCAATGATCAGGTTCTCAGCCCTCCTTATTCTTTGTGTCAGTATTGGTAAGAACACAATGACTATGTTTACAAGTACATGAATAGGTCAGTAGAAGTCTGGCTAAACTATGATCGTGTAATCAAAGTCATCCTATAATTTTGTTCCAATAAAAGCCTTAGCAGATTCTATCCTAGAACTTCATGTATTTTTTGTGCTATTAAAAGGCAAATAAAGACTCTGCTATGCTAAATGTCGCCAGTATTATGCCTTAATTTATAAGCTTTCTCTGAGTATTGTATGTTGGTACACATAGTTATTGAGTGTATGAGTTGCAAAGTTTTTTTTTTTTGTTAGTTTCTTATTTATTTAATCAAAGGACCCTGCAGACTGTATGCTGTGCTGTTTCCCAGGGCTTGCCAGATGTGAAGGCTTTCACATGTTCACATAACAGTGTAAACAAGGATAGCCACATGCTGTGCAAGAATGAGTTCTACACAGGGTGTTGTGATGCAAGAACATAATAAACACTTAAGAATGAAATGCCCTCCTCCATGCTATGATAATGCAAGCACCACAGCATGGTATCTGTCTCTTATTACAAAGAGGCTGGATGTACCTTTGGGTTTCTCATTGATAAGACTTGTGTTTCGGACCCTCCATCCACTGGGGGTAGGCCTTTACGTCAGTGGTTATCACTCAACTGGGCCAAGGCTGCATTTTAAGACTGTGTTGCTGTTGTATCCTGAGCCCAACAGATGTTCATCCTACCATCTTGAAGTTGCTGAGGGAAGCCAGCGAGTATTTTCAAAGGAGCGACTCTGCAGGGTTCTAAGAACAATCTGTCTGGCACAGTAAAGGAAAAAAAGAGAGGGGCAGATGAGACTAACCAGAGCTCTAGCCAATCTTTCCCTCATTTAGCAGGATTGTTCCTCTTGATGCGCTGCTTCAAAGCTCCTCCAAGCCTCTTCATCTTTTTTGATGTGTTTCATATCCCTGCATCACCTGGTAGAGTTGAGTTCACTTTATTGGGCCTGAATTTGAACCAGCTGCTTAGGTTCGACTTCATTAATTACAAAAGGAATCACTTTCTGAGGTTGGCTTGGCATTTTAGCGGTAGCACTTTGATTTTTTTCCCTTCACCAGGCATACAGTATAATATCTTGTCACAGTCTTTTTGAAATAGCTGTCAAGTTTGGGTTATGATGAAACTCAGCCAGAAATATTTAACGATGAAGAACTGCAGCATCCCAGCCAATCCCTCTACTTATATATTAAAAAAAAAGAATTCAATATTTTCTCTGTGATTTTGTTGGTCCCTTTTGAAAATATTTGGAATATATTACCTGCATACATACATACATATATATATATATATATATATATATATATATATATATATATATATATATATATATATATATATATATATATATATTGTGTGTGCGTGTGCCCAAATCACACTACATTCCACAAATACAAATATAGTAGGAAATAGGGTTTTCAAGGTATGTTTTGGCTGGTAACACATTACCTAATATGTATAATCACAAGTTAAAACTGAAGTTTTGTTCATTATTTTAATATGTTCCCCAATGGATGCTTGAATGTTTTTCAAAAGTGTCTGACCTGATTTCTTACATGGAATTGAATATGATTATAAGAATAGCAGCTCAACTTGCCTTAAACTTCACTATGATAAAGTGTGTCTGCCTTCAAATTCACCCCAGAGGAGTCTCTCTCTATTTGCCCTTTAATAGCAGAGAAAAATTTGGTGCTCTGACTGAAGTGGCGGTATGAATTAGGCCCTATAACCAAGATGAATGAAGGAAGTGCCATTTGAATACCATTTGCCAAGGCTTGATGTACTCAACCTCAAACTTAATTAAACGTCGTGCTGTGAACAGCAGAAACCACAGAACTTGGTGGGAGTCACTCTTGGGGGGAGGGAGACGGCTTCCAGCAGATATTTATTCTCACTCAAGACAGTCATTTATAGAGCACAAAACCCTGGAACTGGACGATTTCCAAATACTTCTGCCATCACATTTTTTGTCCTGTTCATTTTGCAATGCACTGTTATGGAGTATTGTAAAATACAGTGAGTTATTTCAGATAAAGTGTCTGAAATAAACACGGACAATGCTAAAAAATCAAAAGCATTAGCCAATTTTGATTCAGCAAGTCTGACACACACTTTGAGTGATGCCACAAAGAACCATTTTTGATTAAGAAATGCATGTATGAAGAACCTTTTTAAAGTTTTAAAAATCCTTCACTCTGTCTTAAGTTTTTTTTTACACATTTAAACATTTTGGTTCTTTATGGAACCAAATGTGGTTCTTCTATGGCATTTCTTACATTAAGTTGTATATTGGTAACTGAGCAGGAAAAATATTCTTGCTGATTCTGATTGATGAGTAATTGATTGCTTTCTTTGCATCCTTCAGACATGTAAAGTACACACTGACTATTGCTTATTGAGAGTATGTGTCTGAACAGTGTCCGGTATGAACGTGAGAGAGAGAGATGGAAAGAGAGATTGCGTACCAGGTCTTGCCTCCCAGTGTGAATTAAAGAGACTTACATGTCATCAGTATAACAGTGGGAGCTTCAAGGGGGTGGAAGGGATGTGTAATGAGTGAGATCACAGGTGACCCTACAGAGGTGCTAATCCAAAAGGGATTCAGAATAATCAGGTGCTGATGTTCTCTGATAATGGGATTGCATGCTCTCAGGGCCCTGGTGGCACCTGCCAAACACATGAGCAGAATAGAGTACAATTCATACTGAAGATGGGCAGTGTGACAAACATGTAACCTTACAAAACTTTACAGTCTATTGACAGTATTTCATTTCAGATTTTTTTTTTCTTTATTGGAAAGAATTTTTGAAATCCATTTTAGGTGGAATTAGGTTAGAGGTGGACCAGCTAGGAATTAAGAAGCATTGCTGCAATGAAATTGACAACAGCCAATTAGCCTACTCTATTTTAACTACCTTTTACTTAGGAGGAGAAAAACTCTACTGCTGGCTCTCATTTGACTGCCTTGTTTACAGCGCCAGGTGTTGTACTCTTATTTCTTGCTCTGAAATCTACAGGGTCTTCTATTTGATCCAATGCTTCACTGCTCACATTTTGAAGAAACTAATTATAAAATGGAACAGGAGGAATATAAAAATCTAAACAATGCATAATTATGTAGATACGTTATACAAGTCGTCAAAATGGTGCGACATCAAACCTGCCACAAAATAAATAAATAAATAAATAATAATAATAATACATGTAAGCAAGGACATGTATTTTTATTCCTTAATTAGGCTCCTGCAAAATAACAAATAAAGGCAATTTAAAGAAAAATACAAGTGTAAAAGTTGAAGTAATAAATAAGATAATTAATAACAAAGCAGTGCCATAATGGGATATTTGGTTATATGTTATCTGTTGGTATGTGGCATGTACACTTATTATAACATTGTTTACAGGCTCGTTATGGTTGATTAAAACCTTAATAGAAGTATGCAGCTGTTATGTAATAGACAGCTATGATTTTAAAATATACTTTATAATTCATCATGGCAAGAATAACATATAGTTCCAGATTCCCCAAATCTTAATATAACACACAGACTTTTACTCTGGAAAGAGCACACTTAAAAATGAGGTATGTATCTTAACCTTGCCAGAGATTTGAGGTTAAGCAACAAACCATATTCCAGCAGGCATGACCCAAAATACGAAAGATGGTCACGGATTTGGGCATGACATTTGAGTGCTCCTGTCCATCATGTTATCTTGCTAGGAAAGGTTCTTATAACAGATTCCACTCAGCTTCTATTTGATTTCACCCCAGGCTGACATTGCTAAATAAATGCCTGCGGTCAGTCAGCTTAATTATGAAATATATTTATTCCAAATGTTTTGATTACTTTTTCCTTCTTTGTTTTGTGCTATGCATGCTTAGAAATTGTGGCACTACTGTGTGCTTCCTATTTTATTCCCTAAAGTGTCTTGGAAGTTTTTTGGCATAATTCTGCAAGAAAGCACATGCCGACCAAATGTGGTCCGTTCTGTCCAAATGCCATGATAATGAGCTGTTTTACAGTGTTGACATAATGTTCCTCAAGCAGCACTGTGAGGCTGCATTAAGTGGATTTTATGTATTTGGGTCATGTTTGAGCAACCTTAATTTGTAATAAATTGCTCCGCCTTTCGCTTAGTGGATCACAAGATGAATGCTCTCTGCATTCGGCAAATAGCAGAAGCAGCACAAGCATTTAGATTGGGAGACTGTACAGACTCTCCACAGTCTCCAGTCAGGTTCCACGATGCAGTGTGTGTTAATAGGAACACTGTAGACCAGAATCTTTATATCTAGAGCTTGAATGTATGCATGTAACTGTTTTGTTGTTAATAAGCTTATGCCAGGTATTATAATATATTATGTGCCATATAAAACCAAATAAATGTGTTTGTAAAATATTATGAATACAGCATGTTCATTAAACACAGTTGCGGAAAAATGTATTTACTGCTAATTATGCCATTCTGTACACACCGTGACATGAGCTACAAGAGCAGATTAAAGAAAAGCCATTATCAGCGTGCCAGAGGTTTGGGGATCGACCTGCTGCTGAATGCATGTCCTTTGCCTTATCAGAGCCCTGCAAAGACAGACTGAAATGATTGCACACCTAATGGCACTACTTGAAAAAGCATCCCTGCACCAGTGAGAAATCCCATCAGGGCTATCGTTAAATCGGAGGAGCCGTAACAGTTCTTACAGAGGAGGAGGAGGAGGCCCATAATGACTGTGTCTGCCTTTCCCAACGGATTTACTTCCCCTTGGAAGCTAATTTGGTGGTCTGCAATTACACAATTAAATGTGTCCCTAATGGGATGATCATGTTCACCATTCAGCAGGGATATCTTTGTGACATTTACAGGACTCTTTGTCTTCTACCGCTTTCCATAGTGCAGGTGATAAAGATTCGTGTATGTACCATATATCATGTACATACTGCTTTTACGCTATGGCCACTAATGCACTAGGCCTGCTGTATTATTCTTAGGCACTGATTGAATGTATTTTTCCTGTGTGTTAAGAACATTTTGGACACAAGCCTAAATATGAACATTTAAGGATATGTGCAAGGAAAATTGTAAAATGTGTTCCTTTCCTCACACACATGCACGTGGTTCAGCTATACAAGTCCAGATTATATAATCTCTTACCATCTAATAGCACTGCAAATAGAATGACATATTAGAGCAGTAGCATACGAGCTTAATGTCATCAATCCCAGCTAGAACAGTTTAATACTCAGCTGTCTCAGCTGTATTCTCTAAAGTAATAAAATAGTATCCAGTACCTATTTAATTAGCTGGAGTCTTTGATCCAGGTCATCCAGTATCAGAAACCCTGGTTTTGTAGCTGAATGCAATCAAATCCTCCCAGCAACGCTCCCAAATATCTCAGACTAAGATGTTACTGCAGTGAATAGAGAACATACTCTTGAATAAAAACCATTAGCTTCAGAGTTTTTATTTATTTATTTATTTATTTTTAAGTACAGCGATGTTAATATATTTATTTGCCTTTAAATGCTCATTAAATTCACTCTTGATTAGGGCACAGCCACTGCCATAAGTTTAATTTAAAATTATTAAAATTTCCAAACAATTATCACATTTAAATTCAATTGAGCTGTCAAAGGTAATGCTAGAAAGAAAGAGGTCAAGATCTAAATTTAAAACTAGATTATGTCCCATATGAACTTCCTAAAGGAAGGAAAAAATAAAAAGAAATTGTGGTTGCTTTTAATCAGTATGACTCACATCCCACAAGGAATTCAGAGTATCATTACCCATAAGCTTATCTCAGCCCTGTGCTCACCTTCATTTATTAAACTAACAGTTATAGGTTGCAGCGGATAAAGAAGTGAAAAACACATACGTAAATAACACCGGGGAGTTGTGGGGGGGTGCTCCTGGACCAGAACCACCTGACCCCCTTTGTACTTATACCTAAACAAGTCATTTTACTTAGACCCTTCTACATAATATTTAAATAGCCTAGTCATGAACATTTCATGGAAGATGTCATAACAGTTCATTAATATGTTCATATAATAAGTTGAACAGTCAACCTGTCGCATTACAATGACACCCAATCTAAGGTTTTGGGATCCTGAATTCAGTCAATGGTGACTAAATTAGAAGGCACATTGGTGGTGGTTAAGGTGATTCCACAATGTTCCAATCTATGTACAGCACTTTATGAATGGGGTTTTTTTTTATATCAAAATACGTCAAACTAGCAAATTACATTTGCGGTGATGTTTATTACATGTTTCACAGGGTTCTGGTAAAGAGTTTTTGGAAGTTTTAAGCAAAGCCAATATTTCATAGTTTAAACCAACTAATGATATAACTCATGCAATTACAGTTAACATGATTATATAAATGTAAAGCCTGGCAATTTTTTTTAGGAGAATCATAGTTCATTGCAGATTTCCCTAGAAGAAAAGAGTTTTTCCAAAGCAAAACTTAAACCAAATAGTTTAGAACACATATCATAAATTAAGGTTGAGAGTCAAGAACACAGAAAAACAAAAGGTTTTTTCTTTTTTCCTGAAGAGACATAGTGATTTATTGCTGGCTTTAGTATGTAGCCCCCTGAGTTAAACTCCAGCAGAGAGTAGTATAAATCATGGCTCACCTGAAATATAACAGTCCATTTGGCCTCAGAAGTCGCCCATGCAGACCACAGGCCACTGACTACACTAAATCATGACCTGAATCTCATCTTGGCTCTGCTGCATAAAGAGCAGAACCCTCCAATTAACTCCATGCCTTGATGGGGACAGCCTGGTCTATGATGCTATTCATCAAGTTATGTATCTTAAAGCGCAGAACAGTCTGTGTGGTTTGAGGTTAGTTAACTGTTACAGTCAGCCTAATTTGATGATTTTGTCATCCTCATACAGGCTGTTTTGCATACCTTGTAAACACATGGCAAAGTCCTAGTCTAATTGTGCCTATGGTCTGAAGTCCTTTGATACATAAGTGAACATATAAATTAGTGTTCTCACACACCAATGAAAAGGCCTTTTCTCCTGATTGTGACTACTCCATGACCTTATTTTTTAGTAATGCTGCATGGAGGGGGTTGAGTGCTGCCAGTAATGCAAACTGTATGCTCCCAGCCCACTTATGTATATATTAAAACTTCCAAATTATAACAAAGCACAACCAAATGCAATGTAACTAGGAAATATGTGCAACAGGGACTATAAAACTATTAACTCGTTTATGACAAGGATTGATCAGTCATGAAGTACCATGTTGTTAAATCATTATTCATTTTCTTCATTTAACCCATCCAGGATGTGCATGTAGAAGATTAATTGAACAAGAGACACATTGTTCCATTTGGTTACATTTGTTACATTTATTATGTGTATTAGGTGTTTGAA
Source organism: Hoplias malabaricus (assembly GCF_029633855.1). NCBI lineage: Eukaryota > Metazoa > Chordata > Actinopteri > Characiformes > Erythrinidae > Hoplias > Hoplias malabaricus. The sequence continues at coordinate 25,426,657 of NC_089811.1, read as the reverse complement.
TGAATGAATTTTTAAAATGGGAATTCACACTAAAATATATTAAATAAACCTAATTTACTCTTACCTTGTGCATATGTTAATTTCTTACAGTGGACTAAATCATCAGTAATAATGTATATGCATAATAGTGATTTAAATCAAATATATATGAATGCTTTAAAATGACCAAAAGCTTTTCTTCCACTAAAGATAAAGTTCATGACCTTAGCGTTAGTTTACACTAGGGCTGGGCAATTAATCGAAAATTAATCAAAATTCAGAACTTCTAATTGACATAATCTTGTCTATATCAATTATATCATTTTTAACAGCTTTTTTTTCTTTGTTTGTTTTTTAAATTATTCTATTATGTCCCCAGTGTGTTCATGTACTGTCCCTTTAATACCACACTACCATGCTGTAATCAAATGATCCTTTTTTTTGTTGTTTTTGTTTTGTTTTTCTCAACTGATTGACCCACAGTTGCAAGATCACTTCATATTTTATAGGTACATAGTAAGGCAAACACTGAACTGATATCTGTTGGTTGTATGGACTACTTACCATGGTGGGGAGTTTGAATGCTGTTTACTGAAAAACTATACAATAAAATCGATTGGTTTAACCTGGAAATTTTCTCCACCTCTGACTAACCAAGAGTAATGGTCTATCATACAAAATTAAGATATATTATGTGAAACATATATTAGTTTTTAAGAAACGATGAGCACTAAATTCTCTAAGCAAACCTCGCTTCCTAGCAGTACCTAGTGGTACTGACCCAACACTTGCTAAATATAAGCTACTGCTGTTCTAGCAGATTATCTGTCTAAACATTTAAATCTGGTTTAAGTTATACCTAAAACAAAGCTTTAAATTCCCCAGCGTTTCAATTTAGTGTTCGCCATATTCTTGCCGCTGCAAAACAAAACCCTGTAGGAGAGGACGTGAACGCTATTCGCTGCATTAAAAAATGATGGACAGCTAACTCTGGCTGGTGATTAGCTTAATAAAAAGTGACATCAAGACTCTCTTGTGTAATTGGCTGCAGTCAAAAATGATTGACTTATGCTCCGCCCTTTACTCACGCCCCAAAATCCCACGCCTGGCTTTTCTCAGTTCCTACTCCGCTGATGTCATTCCTTCTGGACGCAGCTCTTATAGGTACACTACATTCATTCATTCATTATCTGTAACCGCTTATCCAATTCAGGGTCGCGGTGGGTCCAGATCCTAACTGGAATCATTGTGCGCAAGGCGGGAATACACCCTGGAGGGGGCGCCAGTCCTTCACAGGGCAACACAGACACACATTCACACCTACGGATACTTTTGATTCGCCAATTCACCTACCAACGTGTGTTTTTGGACTGTGGTAGGAAACCGGAGCACCCGGAGGAAACCCACGGAGAACTCCTCACAGACAGTCACCCGGAGCGGGAATCAAACCCACAACCTCCAGGCCCCTGGAGCTGTGTGACTGCGACACTACCTGCTGCGCCACCGTGCCGCCTACACTAACATCATAGTGTAACATCACAACATGACACATTTATGTATGTTTACACAGGCACTTAATAAAGTTCCATTTATTCTTTATAACATTTAATAGGTCCTCATTTAAATAAAGAGTAAAATGAAACTTTATTTTTTTTATTATTATTTTATTTAGTCACACAGCTCCAGGGGCCTGGAGGTTGTGGGTTCGATTCCCGCTCCGGGTGACTGTCTGTGAGGAGTTGGTGTGTTCTCCCCGTGTCCGCGTGGGTTTCCTCCGAGTGCTCCGGTTTCCTCCTACAGTCCAAAAACACACGTTGCAGGTGGATTGGCGACTCGAAAGTGTCTGTAGGTGTGAGTGAATGTGTGTGTGTGTCTGTGTTGCCCTGTGAAGGACTGGCGTCCCCTCAAGGGTGTATTCCCGCCTTGCGCCCGATGATTCCAGGTAGGCTCTGGACCACCCGCGACCCTAAATTGGATAAGCGGTTACAGATAATGGATGGATGGATTTTATTTAGCCTTTATTTAACCAGGTCGGACACAGTGATCTCATTTTCAAGGGAAGCCTGGCGAAGACAGCAGCCTAAAACATTTCAACATTTAAAACAGACATTTAACGATTACACCATACAACACCAAATCAAACAACAATATATAGAAAAAAAAATCTAAACTAATAAATCTAATCTTAAGGGTCAACGAACACCTCTCAACCTGTCACAACAAAAAAAGATAAAGAGCCACAAAAAGAATTGTCATAATGTGCCATGTCATTTCCTTGGAGAAAATGTCACGGGAGTGTCTAATGTCACAGAAAATCAATAGTTACACTCAAAAAATAAAGAATTGGCATTTGTTTTAAGAAAATAAATTAAGTTCATATAATTGATTTAATACATTTGTAAAATGAACTTATTATATTTGTGTTAAATGGACATAATTTTGCTAATAGTTAATCAAACGTAAATAAATAAACTCAAATGAAACAAGATGAATTAAGCTTATCCAAATCTCTTGGGATTTCTGTGATATCGCGAGATGCATGCGATATGAACGCGCGGGCTCACGAGCTTGTGAATAAGGTTGAGATACGCCTTCTCTGCCTCTCGCCGTTGTCTAACTGGTGGATTCGCTTGTTCGTCTTCTGAGTCTCTTCTGTAATTGGTGTTTTTGTCCGTTCGTCAATGTTTTTGTTTGAAACTGACCAATGGACACACAAGAAGTCACTAAGGCCGTACCCATCCAGTCAGTTATCCTCCCTGTTTTATTCAGTCGACGTCGGAGAAATACTTGAAAGTGTTTATAGTTGGTGTGGTGCTTTTGGAAAACAGCGACGAGGAGAACGGAGCCGGAGGGATTTGAGTCAAATGACGACGAGGAATAAGAAAACAAAATGCATCCGTTTGAAGATGGGTAACTAAGTGTATTTTACAAAAATAATTCTAATATCTCAGTAACGGCGGACTGAAATGTGTGGCTGAATGCTGCTTATGTGCACAATGCTTGTAATTAACATGTGATACAATATACATGAAGTTTGACAAAATTCTGGCCGTTAATAATGTTTACTACACTCGGCAAAAGTATATCATTTAACCCTTAGTTACTTTTACTTAACGTTGTAAAAGGTCATGGTCTAACCCATAGTAATGTTTACTACACGTTGTAAAAGTTTATTGCTATCCCTTAGTAATGTTTGTTTCACACATGAAAGTTCATAGTCTATGTTCACTTCACAGTATAAATGTCATTGTCTCTACCTAAATAATGTTTACTGTGTACAAATTATATACTTGTTTATAAGTAAGCTTCCCTTGAAAATAGTAGGTAATGTTTTCGTCATATTGTCCTGTGCTACATTATCTTTCTTAGGACATTATTTATTTAGTTGTCTGCATATGTGACTTTATACTGAATGTAAAATTACTGGAAATCTGTGTTCAACGATTTGTGAGTGAGAAAGACGGAATGTGTCCCCACCCCGTCTTTCAGGTGTAGGAGTAAGGGAGTGAGAACTTCTTTTCAATTGACTTAGTAGTACCTGCATTTTTATTTGTTTTACAGAGAGAATTCACAGCTCTCAGGGACCAGTGAACCTCATGCTGCATGTCTACACCAGTCAGCATCACTTCAGCAGTCACAATCTCATCCTCCTCCTGTTACAACACAGTCAGCCTCAGGTTAAGTGCCTCCGTCACACACAAAGACCTGGCCAGCCAAAGGTTTCCCCTGGGCACAAGCAACTTCCCCACAGCCAGCAGCAACCCATGTACCACCTCCTTGACGATGTGACAGAACTTTACTGTGTCCAGCTGCCACTTTTTTCTCTTAAATGTTACCGTACCTCAGTCAGGAGAAATGCCTCCCTCATGGCCACCACCAGCCCTACCGGCAAAGAGGCCCCTCCACTCATTCAGAAGGAACCTCCTCCCAGCCACCAACAACACATGCTATAGTGCCCCTATCTATACAACCAGCTATGTTTCCTGGAAGACTGAAAATGACCTAGACCCCGCTCCCCTTGTTTCAATGCTTCAACAATGTTCTGGAGTTTTCATCTTAGTGGTCATGAAGAAGGTGTCCATATTAACAGAAAAAAGGCACAGGCCAGCATGATCAACTTTTTCAGCCAAAACCCCTGATGGACAGCCTCAGGAACACCTGCAAATCATTTTATCATCCCTGCAAATTCTTGGCTGTGGATGAAACACTGGAACAAGTCAACCAACAGGAAGGAAACTTAAGGTAGGTTTGTCCGCATGCAACCATCTCACAAGCTTACCTTGAAGACATACTATACCATGAGAATTTCACCACATTACTTTGAGGGCCACCGCGACCCTGAAATGGAGAAGCGGAAAAGAAAATGTATGTATGTATGTACTTTGAGGGCCACATATATCATGAGCACATGAAGACATAATGATTTTGTATTGCTTAACAGTCTCGTTCTATTTGGTGTTGGCTCGCCAGTCAGTATTTACCACCATTTATCTGATAACTAGCATTTAGACCTGTATGAACAATCATACAGTAACTCATTTAACATGATGTTTGTACCTCAATTACCACATTAATTAATACATTGCTCCTGCATTAAGGCATGCCTAAGACATGCTTCATGCATATTCATGACAACTCATGATGTATTACCTGCAGGAATTAATGATTACTTACTCATGAAATAATGCATTAATTAATGTTATTACATGTACCATTATTGTAAAGTCTTATCAATGGAAGCATTATAGTGGTGTGAATTTGATATGGCAAGATCACAATGATTGTAACATGCTGTAATGTAATTTAGACATGTGTGTAGTTGAAGGGCAGGTTTATTTTAAGCCCCGGGAGATGGAAGTTACACTGCAGTGTGTCTCAGACACACCCTCCAGTCTAAAGGCTGTGTAGGAGGCTTAGAAAGCAAATTTATGGATATATGATGGATTGACCTATTTCCCATTAATGTCTCAGGATGTATCAAGCAGTTTAGTTCCTGTGCTAAAAGCAAGTGAGGCAGCTATCGGTGAGGCATTCGAGTTAATCAGCACACCACAGTGAATTGTAATGTTAGCATGAAGCAGTAAATGTTTGATAAAAGTAATGTTTGCATTGCTTGGACATTATAGGAAAAATAATAAAGTGGAATTATTTCTTCATCAAGAGCAGACGCACAACCAGGGCCAAATGATTACTACAAAGAGCTTGTCAAATGTTTATTACAGCACGTCTGCACGGAAAAATCGGAGTGTAACGGGCAGTAAGAGTGAACGTAAATGCTGTTAGCTAGATTGGTTATCAGCCTGGAGTACTTTGCTCCTCTTCTTCTAATTGGTGAGACACTGTTGCTGCTGCAGAGTGTATGCTTGTGTGTATGTGTGTTTGTAGGTGTGTATATGATAGAGAAAGAGGCAGAGAGGAGGTCTGTCAGCCTGGAGCAATAGCCTGTGAAAACAAAAGAAATTGGGCCGATTTGTGACAGCACAGTATGAGATGCAGTGTTTATTGGCTGCTCAGGTTTTTGCCGCTCCAGTAAATTTAGACTCCTCTTTTCTAGCTTTAGTCTTTGGTCTGTTCTAGGAATTGCTGCCATATGGACATTATGGGCTGATGTGATTAAAAAGCTGATGCAATAACCAATTCTTTCAATGACTAATGGTCAGCATTTGCATTATTTAGCAGAACCGGAATGTAGAGCCATTAACAACAGTAGTTAAATGAAGCACTTGTTTCCCAATGCCTTGTTTCAAAACTTACCAGGATTTGTGTTTTCTATTTATGTTTTCTGCAAATTATATTGGCCACTTACATGTTGACTCCTTTTGCTCTGTTCATCCCCTGAACCCTCATATAGTTATGCCTGTTCTTCATATTGAGACAGAGTGAGCAGATCACAACCTGCAACGTTTATACTCTTGCTAAGTATGTCGGAACCAACTGTGAATGAAAGAAGCAGTTCAGCCAAAGGTGCAAATTGTGACCCTGAGGTTAGACTAAGTGCTATGGTTAGTAGGTTAAGTTAATTCATGAAATTCTAAGCTTTTTGAATCCCAATGTTTATCTACCAATATATGCAAATGTATTTGAAGCATACATGAATAATAAATGATAAGTAATAAGTTGCATGCTTTATGATCATTGTACAAATGTTCAGCGAAATTTGACCTGTAACCAATCCATGGCAGGGAACATACACACACTCTCACTGGTGATTAGGGGCAGTGGACACCCCCCAATAAAATGTTAATACACAGTTCTGAGCAGAAAATATATTGGACTATTTGAACTAATTAAAAGTCTTACAACAGCAGGCAAGCTGGAGTTGCAATGCTTGTTTCCAAGAGAAGCATCCGTGGCACTAATTCAAAATAATTTTTATGTATTAATTTTTTTATATATCTACCCATATATAGCACATTTCTAGATACCCAAAGATGGTTTTACAATCAACACTGCACAGAATGCCTTTCCATTCATCATTCACACTCACAAAGAAAGTGGCAGACAAACATGCACATCACACTGTCAATCAGGAACGACTGTCCACATGGAGGACTGCATTTGACACTAGGGGGTTCACCTAGAATAGAGTGCCAATCTATTTCTGGGCACACACACCTACAGACATTCATTCACATCCACATTATTTACACACACCAGGACAGTTTTTAGTGTTTGGCAATTCACCTAACGTCAATGCACAGTGGGAGGAAACCAGAGGCCACCCACGCAGACACAGAGAGGACATAGAAACTCCACCCAGCTGGGACTTGAACCCAAGATCCCAGTGCTGGGAGGTGAATGTGCTATCCACCACGCTACCCAAGTGGGTGAGAGAACCAATTAGTGCGAGGAAAAACAAAAATACCATGCTGAGCAAAGCGTATTGAGTTTTTGTGAGGGGGAAAAAATATACTTTGCACAAAAAAAGCCCACAAATGGCAATGAGACGGGAACAGTGTTTTTGCTCTCAAGTTCTGACATGAGCTCATTACACCTAATCATTCTGCACACCATCAGGCACGTACAGCATATGCATGTTATTATGGTAAAGGAATGTGCAGAAGAAATATATCCTCCAAACGCAGTAGACTATAGCTTATTTAATTTGTATTTTTCATTCATGCACACACACTTACAGTAAACATCGTACAGTCTTGTTAACTGTGAACCCGCAACAAATCCAAAAAGCCAGGGTCTGTCATAATATGAGATGTCAAAGATAACGTACCATTTACTGCTAAAAATAGATTTCCTTCAAGATAATATTCATGTATATTGAAACAAAACAATGCAAAACCTCATTCTGTATGCATTATACAGATGTGGCTGAGGGAGAAGGCATTGCAGGTGCTTTAAGATCTCCCTATAATCCACACAAGATTCCCAATAGAGAATTTGTTTCAAAATGCAAATCCCATACTATTTCATGCCTTAAGATTTATTTGAAGGAAGAATGGAACAAAATTACACCTGAAACACTTCACCACTTGCCCTTATTCCCTAAACATCTGTTGAGAAAAAGAATGACAGAATTATAAAGTAATAAACACTTTGTTTTATTCATCATCTGTAACCACTTATCCAATTCAGGGTCGTGGTGGGTCCAGAGCCTACCTGAAATCATTGGGCGCAAGGTGGGAATACACCCTGGAGGGGGCGCCAGTCCTTCACAGGGCAACACAGACACACACACACACACATTTTTTTTGAGTCGCCAATCCAACATGTGTTTTTTGGACCGTGGAGCACCTGGAGGAAACCCACGCGGACACAGGGAGAACACACCAACTCACAGACAGTCACCCGGAGCGGGAATCAAACCCACAACCTCCGGGCCCCTGGAGCTGTGTGACTGCGACACTACCTGCTGCGCCACCGTGCCGCCCCACTTTGTTTTAACTTTTCTCAAATGTTGCAAGCATCAACGCTGAAATGTTTATTTTGGAAAAAAAAAAGCACTCATGAAGCTGAACATAAAATAAGATGCTGTGCTGTTGTCAAAGTAATAAATGTCACAGATAATTTACAATTCACAAAATTTACAAAATTATTTACAGTCCACTTTTAATTTGAATTCTCCATAATTTCCCAACAGTAAAGCATTGTGATTGATTGATAGAGTAGTAATAGTAATTTTGCTTATATATATGATTCCTATATTTTGTAAATAGAAAATTTGTCCACTTTTGCCATTGTCCATGATGTCTTTGGGCTTGTGTAGGAGCTCCAGTGCATCCCGTTTAATTTCATGCGTATTTATGTAAGTGGTGTGGACACAGCTGAAAGTCTGGTGAGTTTAGTCTCCAAAGAGATTGTAAACAAACCTATGGGTTTATTTCGACTGCAAAACTTTTTCATATAAGCCTTTCAACAACTGCCAAAATAAGGTACAGCTGAAGAATATTAACCTGCTAATGTCACAAACTACAAAAAATGACAAATAATTTTGCTATGGTAATTCCAGAAAGTGAGCAAAAAGCATGAATGTGTTTAACTACACAGCAATCTGTTACACATTTGTGCCCTTTGTCAGGTTGTGCTTTGCTGTCTCTGAGTCACACTGCTTTGTATGTGGGAGAGATTTAATGGTCTTAGGAAATTTCTTTGCTCATAGAAAACTAATTAGCTCTCAATAATGACCTTTTTCTCAGTCAGTTATTCTGTGTAAGACACAGAGCAATCAACAAAGGCTTCACATTTGGATTCTGGTAGTGCACTTGTTTCTCGCTGTCTCCAATCAAGGGTCACTTGATGGAACTGTAGCAGTGGCACTGCGGGCGGTTTTATGGCATTGAGTTTACAGTGATTGGATACCCCATAAGGAGCTGCTGAAGAGGCCAGGCTCCCCCTCAGAGAATGATAAATTGAAGTGTGGCGAGTGTGGCATTACCCACAGCAGCTGAATCTCCTGAGCAGAGGGCTGGCAGAGTGTGGAGATGTCACCCTTCCACCCCCTCTGCTCCAGGGAGACTATAGGAGAGGTGGAGCCACGCCTCAGGGAGAGAATTAGAGCCCACCCCAGAAGCCCTGCTGGATTCCATCTCCCCCCAACTGCCACTGCTGTGGTTGCAGATTAATTTATGTGGCTTTGGTTTCAAGTAATGGATCATCCACGGATTTGCCTGGCTCTGAGTGCCACTGGATATATTTCACTTATGTCCTTGCAAACTTTCTGGCATCCACCCTGTATAAACAATAAGCCAATCAGCATTGTTTTCAGTGCTTGAATTTTCTCATTTCTTGATGTCGCTTGCCAAAAGTAAACATTGAATCTGAAGAAAGGGCTTAAATTATATTCATGGTGAACCATGACATGTTCATATTTAAAACCACCCAGGGACAGGGGGAAATAAAAATGAAACTCCAATGTTTAATTATGTGTTAACCTTCCAGGTGCTCAACTCAAAATTAAGTATGAAATAATGAGGTCAGGGTCGGGGTTAGGAGGCTTACATACAGCAGTATGGACATAAACCTATGTGATCAAAGAACATTTGCATTTAAAGCCACCATACACTATATTTTGCATATGTCTGTATAATAAGAGTAAGTATACACAATCTAGAGAGAACACATTTCTTTACATTTTTTTTACTGATTATAATGAATATAAAAAGTCTTTTATATTTTGCAAAAAAATATAGCTGGTTTATCTGTTTACCATCACTACAGGAACCATGTTTAATACTGATTGCAACTGTTTAAAATGGGAACTATGATACAGATTCAAAACAGTGAAGAGAGCTGTCTGCCCCCACCTTCCCAGACAAAGCTCAGCCAGGTTGCCAGCTTGAGGAAACATCATCATCATTTTCTTCTCCGCTTCTCCATTTCAGGGTCGTGGTCTTGAGGAAACAAAGTATTTATATTTAATACTTGAACAATCACACAGTGATTAAGAACACCGGACCATAACAGCTAAACAGTGTGCCATAATGAACCTATTTACACAGAAGTGTTCATCATGTCACTGAAACACCTACCTATGTTAGCAAAAGGCTAAAACAAGCAATCCCGTGTTTTTCTTGTATTTACAGGTTTTTTTCCCCTTTAACCATAAATGTAATTTTAGGAGGCAGATGTTTTCTTCTAATTCACAATTATCATGTTCAACTATTTAGTTATACATTACACTGTCAGTTTTACTCTTAGCAGGAAATAACCAAAGAGCATCCTTATCAGGTTCCCAAACCACCTCAGCTGTGAAAGAGCAATGGTTTAACTTTGACCATACAGGTAGCAGCAGTAATGAAGCCACCACATCTAAACTATACTTGAGCTCAGGATCCCTTTCCAATCACACCTCAAGGCACCCAAATATGTAAAATCCTTTACCTGGGGTAGATTGTCACCCATTATCTGGGAGGAGAGTACCTATGAGGTGACCAGGCATTTAAACTTTGATGTGCTAATTTACATGCTGGCATTTCCATGCTTAGTTTCAAACCTGTCAAATGCACACTGGATGCTCCTGTGTGAAGCCAGAAGTATGTCTGCACATTTCAGCCCTCCTATACTGGTGTTCTCTAGCAAGTTAAACAGCCATCCAGTGCATTTGTAGAGGGAGGTAATCTAAAATCTTCCCAAACCTCATTAATGTGCTGAATGCTATCAAATCCTAACATGGTTTTTTCCAATATTGTATGATGCAAAAGAAATTGTTACAGAAAAAAAAAAACTTTTGAAAGCCATATAAACTTACAGAAGAAAATAAACCGTACCTTTTCTAAAGGGGCAGTTTAACAAAAGTTTGGCACAGAGGCGTATCAAACATTTAGAGCCCATCTAAAAGGCCACTGTTCTTATTGAGTCAGAAATCCCTTGGCCTCCCCACTGCCTCCCCAACACACAAAGGCAAGCCAGTGCTTCTGTGTACAAATTTCTACTCAAAGGCAAGCAATTTAGTCCCATGTTCTGTGTGTGGCTGGATGAAATCTCTTATCATTTATCTCCTCGGCAGTGTTGATAAAACAAACACCACAGCCTCTTTTGATTCTTTCACTCTCGCTCTGTGTTTCTCTCACTCTGCAAGCACTTTATGATTCTGTACACATGATAAAACGCTGTGTTATGTTAGTTCTCCATAGCCTTTAGTTCAGATCTCTTCCAGCGTACACAGTGGAGGGGAAAATGTGTCACGACGTGGGCTGAATTATTCAGTGGTCATGAGGATAGTCCGACTCAAATACGCCAGGCTTATTTCTTCCATCGTTCTCACTATCTCGGCACAGCTCATTTGGTGGGGAGATGTGTCTGGTCTGTGGTGAGAGAAGTGTTTACACAGGGCTTGGGTGAAGCAACAAGACTTGCTAACCGACTCTTTAAAATACACTTAATCTCCGACATATATATCTGGGTTGAACAACCAGGAATATGATTTCAAACCATTTGTCGCTGCTTCTGCTCCGTTTGAAATATGGATTTAAAGGTACCCCAGTGCATCTGCTTATGTCTAGGATGAAGTCTTGTAAATGCAAATGTAACACATGAAATAGTGGGATATTTTATATTTTTGTCATGTAGCATTTATATTTCCTTTTTATTTAGAGCTCCGCATGTGGCCAGGAGCAATATATGAATATTTCAGAAAACCACTTACGATTTTACGATCTGTCAAAAATGTGCATACAGAATCCGTGTTTGGAACTTTGATCAAAATAGATGCTTTTTTTCCTCTGTCCCTTTTTTTTCTCCCCAGACTCCAGCCCCAAAGGCTTTGCTTTTCACTCTGATTTGAGTCTTTCCAATCTCACTCCCAGAGCAGAACAGCAAAGGGACTCTACATAGTGATTTTAGAGGTGGATTTTTTCAGGCCAGTGTAGCACTCACTTTAGATATTATCAGGGCAGCTGTTGATGACAGAGAGCAATAATATGCCAGAAGGACTGATTTTAGGTGGGCGTTAAATCGTTTTCCAAAGATGGTGTCTTCCATCTGGAAATTTGCACTAGGCCTGTAATTGTGCCGTTATTGATTTGCCATGTTACAATGCTTACTCTTACATAGTTCTTGTTTTTTACAAAAATAACTAGTACTAGATCTGACTCATGAAGTGTTTGTAGATGGTAGAGGTGCATGGTGAGGAAAGGGGCTAGTTTCTTGCAAGGTCTGCTCCCCAGCTCTGCTTAAAATGTCTTAATCTGCATAAATGAATAGAGCTGGAGCAGATGATTGCTGTCATTTGCTCCCGTTAGGACGCAGTTTCTGTGCATTGTTTACATGAAGTGCCTGGAAAGTAACAAATACAAAGCCGGCACGTTTTTCCCACGTGGTCCCGCTTCTCGCTGTTTTTCTTTTCCTTGAGACGTTGGTATTTTTCCTTTGTTGAACCTTATTATTAGTTCGCACCAAACACTGCCACACCGGTTTAAAAGCCTAAGCCTGTCCAGAACGCAATGCGGCGGTAAACGGTGGTAAACATCACGGGATGTTTTTCATTGCTGCGCCGCTAAACACGCAAGGAACGGAGCACAGGTATTAGTGGAGTGGAGATGAAAATGGACAGGCGAAGTTCTGAACCAGACGTTGAAGTAGAAGATGACGACCCTGAAGAACTTTTGCTGAAAAAAGGAGCCTTGTCTGTTGTTCTTCGGGTTTAAAAGATCGGACGTGGACCAAACAACCACTTACTGCAGATGCTGTCGAGCTAAACTATTATATTATTGCTAGGAGTCGTACAATGTTGCGTTTTATCAATTATTGTTAATTATTTGTTTAAATATTGTTATTTAATTTAGATTTTTGGGAATTCTTCAGTGCAATACAGCCATTGACAAGCAGCCCTAGCTACTTTACATCTAAATACCTACTATTTGGTTAATTATGTTGTATGTAAGATAAAGTTTCCTAAAAAAAAGAATTGTGTGAATGGTGAGAGATTGATAACATTAACAGAGTGTAGGTAGTTTACATAAGTTGTGAAAATTATCCTATAGTTTTGAATTCTAGAAGGTGTTAAAAATAGGTAAAAGGTTCTACATTTTCACTGCAATTGTCATGTTATTTCAATCCTTCACTAGTTTAGTGCCAACCTCTTAAAACTGATTATGACTCTGGGGTCTTGCAAACCTGTATCGCATGTTATATTAATGTGGAATTTTATTTTGTACAATGTACAGTTATCATGACAGTGGAGTAGGGTACTCTTAACCACTCTATTGCAGAAATTCTTTTCGCAATCAATGCGGTTAACACGTCATGCATGGGGGAAAAAAAGGCCAATGCTGTGAAACTGATATAATATTGAGAAATACCGTGATCTAGAATTCTGGTCATACTGCCCAGCGCTACTTATTCATCCCTGATGTTCACACCATGTCTGAGGAAATCTCTTGTTATGAATTAGCTGCTGTCTGCAGTGTGTGGAGGAGAGTAGTTAATGTTTCTGTAGTTCTTCCGTTCAACTTGTCCATTCAACTTGTTCAAACAATTTCCGTCTGACTACTGACAAATCAGTCATTGCGGTCTGAGTGGACGCGATGCATAGCTACATTTCTGGAGATGTGTTCATCAGGCTAAGCCATATGTTATCGCATAGGGTTTTTTTAAGCATAGCATTCGGTGTGGGTTTGACGCAGAAGCACAAATTGAGCATTTTCATAAATTTGTTTTTCCTAGTTCTGACCACATTTTTTTTAACGTATGGTTTAATCATAGTCCTTGAAGTGGTTTTCCACACAGGATTAAGCCTAACCCTGGACTATATCATGCTTTCAATCAAAAACTCACAATTCAAAATGCTGTGCAGTCCAGTACTAGGCTTAATCGCTGTCTGGGGACGTTCCATAGTTCCTACTGGACAGCATAGGCATACTATTTAGAATTTTATTCTGCCTTCCAAGCATTGAACAAGGAAAAATAAGAAAATAGATGTTGACATGCTGTTATAACTTGTGACTAGAGAATTCAGTAGTGTTTCTGTACAATTGCTGTTTGTTGAGAAGCACTTCGGTGGGGTGTCGTGTTTCTTATGTGCAAGACAAGAAATAATAAGAAAGTTCCTACATTAGCAGAAAAAGCAATATTTACAGCCAGCTTCTCAATATGTGAAGAGTTAGCAAAGCTTTCTGCTGAAGCTCATCTCAACATAAAGAGATTAATTGGATCTCTCTCCTGAGTGTTAGTGATTGGTTCTTTGAAATACTTAGGTCTTTATCTCATTGGCTCAGGCAGTGCTTGGGACATGTTGGAGACTGAGGCTTTGCTGAGTTTTCTTAGCTCCAGCTGCTGTACATAAGTGAACTGAGGAGCTCCATCTTTCTGGGCTGAATTGGTTTTCACTTATTGCTATGTATATCACTCCTACAATATATGATGTAATTCTGAAAGTAGTGCAAAAGATATGCTTTCTTCATTTTGACAATGAAATAAATATTTTGTGGACAATGTTTTATACCTTATCTTTCAACGGTTTGTGTAACATGTCAATGCCTATGCACCCAACTTGGCTGTCTCTCTCTCTAAGCTTAAGACTGTGATGTAAGTCATAGTCAGTCAAGATGCAGGAGCTCAGGAGTCATAACTTGTCATGTTTTCATAGCTCTGTTCGTCATCTGTGCCGTTTAGCCCGTATGGACTTCAAGCCTAAACATTTTTACTGATATACCTTTCAGCTTATAACCAGCATCCCAAAAATGAGACAGAATAGAAAGGAAACACTGATATAAATTATGGTGATCCAATTTTAGAAACTAGCTGAGGGGCAAGTGGGGACCATGACCTAAACACTTTCCCTTACATCTTGTGTCTGAAATTGGATCACCATTTTTATATGGGTGTTTCTTTTCTTTCTCCTTACTTTTTGGGACGCCCTGTATATTTCACCTCATATATTTTATTGCTAATTTTACTGTAAATACTTCTGTTATACTAATTATTGTATTCTTCTCTTAACGTTATCTAACTGCCAAGGTACAAATAAAGTATTTCTTATTTGTGTTACTGTGCATAAGATGTATTTGTTTCATTCATCCTGATTCTATAGAACTTTCATGTTGTTTTTCTGTTTATCAGTAATGTTATTTGCATTAGATGTAATATTTTATTGTATTCAGTTCTAAGAGCCATTTGAAGATATGTTTTACTGTGTCCTTTGAGTGAACAAACATCTGTACAGGACCTTTTTTCAGATACAAATACAAACTGAGTTCTCATTAATATAAGGCCAAGTTTGTTGCAAGTGCATGAATAATATTTAGTTTCTTCTGTGCTGCATTACTCCACATGTATATCATTGGGAATATATGTTAAAATTAACATATTTGAAAATGTGATCATATTTTGATGTAGATAAGTAATAAAACAAGCAAATATGTTTGAACTCAGCATTACTTTAATGGACCTGTACCCGAACCTTTTGGAAATAGATTTGCCCCAAGTCAGTCAGAAGTGAAAAGACCCTGTATCCAATCAGGTTTTCAAATGAATTAACTTATCATAGAAAATGGCATGCTTTATCAGGCTGGTAACATTCTTGATTTTTACATTTCTTTTTCAATTTAATCTATTACATATTCTGCACAGCAGTCTCTATTACTGTTATAAACCAAAATCTTATCAAACAGTAACAGTGTGCATCTATCTCCATTAATTCACTGGAGCTTCCAAACCTTTACTGCTCTTGCTTCTTATGATCTTTGATCTCTACTAGACACTCAATTGCAGCAAGGGAAGTGATTCCTGGAGATAACTAGTTGGATCTTTAGTTGAGTCTTTAGCTCTATTTTCACATGTGTTTCAAATTTTGGAGATCTTAATGCCCAATTCTGTGAACTAAAAAGTTATGGCTAAGTTGTCTAGCATCACACTGAGTGACAGGAGAGATTGAAGGACATCATATTATCCCAATTCTGATCTCTCTGACTCTAGGTTACACATGACTGTGGATGGCATCAGTGGGGACTGAATCTTCTCTTGTGTCAGATTAGAGCTTCAATACCTATGTTTATGGAAATTTGTTTCATCAGAACCATTTTCATGGGTTTTTTTTTTCAATCAGTGGTGGTCAAACTCTGAATGGTCATAGAGCAGAAAATAGAATGAGTGTAAACAGCTGTGGCTTGAATGCTTTTCACACTTTTGCTTTTTTCATTACAATGAATATTTCAAGTATTAAGCCTGATGCTTTTGAACTGTTGTGTTCTCAAACCTTTCATAATTATAATACATTGTTGGCCCATGAATATCTCACAGCTTACCTTCCTACTTGTCAGTGTAATGAGTTCACAATAAATCAGATGTTCTTTCATGCAGCTGCTCTTTTGAAGTTTGCTTCATTTGTAAGCACCACAGAAAAGGACAACAGAGTGGTGGACTTGTTTGACAATGTTCATGAAAGACAAAGACTTGAAGGGAACCCACTTATGCAATTGGAACTTTTCTATTATTTTGGTGACCTTACAGTACTTGGACAATCTTTATAGACAGAGTAGTTAATGTCGGCGTGAATGTGCCATTGAACGGCCAGGAGCCCAAAGATTACGGCAGACTTTAAATTGAAATGTCAGACCTCATTATTTGCATGCCACTGTACTTTTAATAAAGCCTTTGTAGCCATGGCCATTAAGAACACATTGACCTCTGAGTCTGTGCAGAACTTTCCACATCTTTTTGCCAGAATAGGCTTGGATTGATTGTGAGAGTGAGCTATCACTGTGGCCATCTGACACTGCAGCCTGTCAATAGTAATAATGCTGCAGGTGTCCAACACAAGGGGTGTTTCTGTGAACACAACACTAATAGGTGTCAAGGCAAGGACATTCCAAGAAGTTCAGAACTGTTGTGTCAATTTTGTGAACAGTGGGACCTGAAGGATGATTCACATTTTCAATCAGTTATGTAAATACAATATAATTACTAATGTTTTTACTGTCATACTTTACTGTAGAACTTCTTATGTGATGACCCCTCAGATTTACATTCAGGTAAAAGTTAAAATCAATGCATTTGCCCTCACTCTATCCTGTGTAATTAGATATGAAAAACAAACGACACATGTACAGATGCATATGTGTAACTACATGAGTACACTGTTGATCCACATAGGTACTTACATAAATATACTACTACAAAAAACTTCACCAGCAGTTGCATTATTGTTACATATTTACAACAGACAAAGTGGAGCTCCTGAAAATGACTACAATCAATTTTAACACTGATTGCCTCTACTATTCATGATGATTTAGTATATTATTTGATTTCCTGTGTGTGCAGGTGTGCATGAATGGAAGAAACCCTGCTGGTATGCTTAGAGATTCAAATGGGGTCTTCACACAGCAGGTGGGTTTATTATATAATTGTAACAGGAAATTGTAAGAAATTACTCTATTATAAACTTCTCTAAGGTGAATTGTACCTCTTGTATAACCTTCAATTTAAAGTGACACTTCTATGCCACTGCTGCAGAAAAACATTGCATTGATTGGATGTGCCAAAGAATTAAAGCAACATGCAAAAGGGGATTTATTTGTTTATTATTAATATTTAATAAGCAGCATATGCCCCATGTAATCTTTTGGATCATATATGGCATACTTCATTTCCACTTTCATCAAACAGATGGGATTATCCTTGTATTTTCTCAACAACTTGATTGTATTTATATGAATTTTGACTGAAGTCTGCATCACTCACAAAAAAGTTGGGACAAGCACAAAAGAAAAATTAACATTTTACAGAACATTCATGTCAGGACACCACTGTTGACTGAGCTTGAACTGAAGAGTTCATGAGTCACATTACGATTTTCTTTTTAAACTTCATTAAACTTAAATTAAACTTCTCCAGGGGTCTACTTTCATCAGGTAAAATTTGGAGTTGATACCTCCTACTGATTTGAAGTTATTCAAGCTGGAGCAGACAGTGGACAGATGGCCTCTCCAAGTGTCTCTTTAGACCCCAAGCTCTCCATAAGGAAAATGATTACTTTTACTGCAAAAATACAGGGTATATATCTTATCTAGACTCATTGTGAACATCTTAGTGTTTTTCTTGACTTTTTATGAGAAACTAGTCTCCTGTCCCTCACCAAGTGGCCATTAAGCCTCTGCTGCATGTTTGTCCCTCCTCCTTGGGTGTGCATCGCTATAACTCTGCCACTGATTGTTCTACAGACTTGATTGGCATGTTGTTGGAAAGCTGAGCACCTAAGCTACAGTAGGTGTGACATGGGTCCACGGGGATCAAGTTTTAATTATTTTTTGAAAATGTGTACTATTTTTTCGGCCAGTACTCTTGACACAAACATAAGGATTACTCACGAGTGGTTTGACAGAGAGCCTCAAACTTAGTCTCGTTTTGAATTGGACAGTCTAGAGTAAGCGATGCTATGCTAACTTTGTGTGTGAGCCGCTTTTGGGCTCTTCAGGCTTCAAGAAGCAACGGTTTTGTCATTGGTGAGGAAGAAACCTGAAGTTATGGAATATCTTATTCTTTTGGCTTTAATTCCTTAGTCCTAAATTTTAGCGTATATCCTCGTGATCCTGAGAGTGTGCCCGTTCGATTGGTGTATGATTATGGAGTCAAAAAAGGAACAAAAAGATTTTGAGTTTGTAAAACTATACTCACAAATGTAACAGACTTTTAACTGCGTTTGAGCAACTACATACACGTAAAACTAAAATCCACAAATGTATTGGAATACACAGATTTAAAAAAACAATAATAATAATTTCACAAATTTGAAAAAAAGATTTGCATTTGTAAATCAAGTGTTGTGAATGTGTGAATCAGTACCTTCTCAAACGGCTTAAAATGTGGAAGAGCAAACCTTTTTAAAGTTCCAAATGTTACAGTGGGATTTTTTGAATGAAGTGGAAAAAATCCACACATTCGCCTTCTCTGCTGCGTGTGCGAATTTCTTTTTGCAGTTGCGTATTAAAGACCCTGTTTTGACGGCCAATTGATGGGCCAATAGGAAAGGTTTAGCTGGACCAATCAGATCTCGAGGTTTAGCCTAATTGATTTTTGTATAAATATAAGCATGTAAGCATATTGTTAATAAACAAAGCAATTAATGCACCAGGCATATGAGGCTTGTTTGTTTGTACATTTGGTACCTCATTGGACCACCTTGTAGATGTAAAGATGTTGCAGTCGATGATCTGTTGGTGTACAGTTTTTGTTTGTCATCCTCTAGTTCTTAATCAGTGGACACAGGATGCTGTTGGCTGGATATTTTTGGTTGGTGGACTATTCTCAGTCCAGCAGTGATACTGAGGGTTTAAAATCTTCAGCAGCCCAGCTGTGTCTGATCCACTTGTCCCAACACAACACCTAGTAACACCACCACATCAGTGTCTCTACAGTGCTGAGAATGATCTAACACTCATCTCGTACCTGCTCTGTAGTGTTCCTCTGTGACCACTGACAAACAATGAAAGGGGGCAAACATTGTATATAGAGCAACAGATGGACTCCAGTCTGTAGTTGTAGAACTACAAAGTTCTCCTGTGGACAGTGAAGTTCAGAGAATGGACAGCGAGAGTAGAAACAAGGTGGTGGTCATAATGTTATGGATGATTTCGTTGTTAAAATCCAGCAGTAAATGACATTCTCTTGGTTTATAGAAATGCAAGTCATTTGAGTAATTTCAGTAATGTTCTTAGCAAATGAATTAAGAGTGCATCAGTCAAGAATCATATCGGTTCCCAGCTGTGAGTTGTGTTGGTGGGGAAAAAAATACAAAAAGGCTAATATTACCAGCCGTGACACTGAAGAATACATCAATTGGCCACCTGTAAACATCTGAATCGGCTTTCCATGTGGAATGTCATTTCAAAGCAAATAACTTTCAGGCTGTGAACACTTTGAAGGATAAGGCAGTGATTTGCTGTCACTGATCTTCTGGGACAGTTACTTTTAATATTTAATCATGTTTACATGATTTTGAAATGAGGCCAGATTCATGCAGAAATCCATATGGAGTCATTTGTCATGTGGCTTATAGAAAAATAAGATATTTTATAATTTCATTAAATGTATCACATTTTTCTTAACATGCCTGATGTTTTAATACTTTTTGATTTACTAAGGTGATATTATATATATATATATATATATATATATATATATATATATATATATACATATATATATATATATTCATTCATTCATTATCTGTAACCGCTTATCCAGTACAGGGTCGCGGTGGGTCCAGAGCCTACCTGGAATCATTGAGCGCAAGGCATGAATACACCCCAGAGGGGGCGCCAGTCCTTCACAGGGCAACACACACACTCACACCTACGCACACTTTTGAGTCACCAACCCACCTACCAACGTGTGTTTATGGACTGTGGGAGGAAATCTGAGCACCCGGAGGAAACCCATGCAGACACAGGGAGAACACAGCACACTCCTCACAGACAGTCACCCGGAGTGGGAAACGAACCCACAATTTCCAGGTCCCTGGAGCAGTGTGACTGCGACACTACCTGCTGCGACACCGTGCATATGTGCATGTGTGTGTGCTGGTGATAAGATTAGGGTATCATGATAAAGTTGATTTATTTCAGTAATTCCATTCAAAAAGTGAAACTTGTATATTATACTCATTCATTACACACAGAGTGATATATTTCAAGTGTTTATTTCTTTTAATTGGATGATTATAACTGACAACTAATGAAAACCCCAGATTTAGTATCTCAGAAAATTAGAATATTTCTTGAGACCAATACAAAAAAGGATTTTTAGAAATGCTGGCCAACTGAAAAGTATGAACATGAAAAGTATGAGCATGTACAGAACTCAATAGTTAGTAGGACCTCCTTTTGCCTGCAGCAATGTTGTCTGCGGCACTGCTCAGGTGTTATGAGAGCCTAGGTTGCTCTGATAGTGGCCTTTAGCTCTTCTGCATTTTTGGGTCTGGCATACGTATGTGCGTGGTGGTTCTTGAAGCGCCACAACACACAGACCTATCCAGGACATGGGCTACAGCTGTCGCATTTCTTGTGTCAAGCCACTTATGACCCAGAGACAAGGCCAGAAGTGTCTTACCTGAGCCAAAGAGAAAAATGATTGGACTGTTGCTCAGTGTCCAAAGTCTTGTTTTCAGATGAAAGTAAATTTTGCATTTCATTTGGAAATCAAGATCCCATCAAGTCTGGGGGAAAAGTGGAGAGGCACACTCAATCTAAGCTGCTTGAGTCTAGTGTGAAGTTCCCACAATCAGTGATGTTTGGTGGAGCCATGTCATCTGCTGGTGTTGGTCCACTATGTTATACTAAGTCCAAAGTCAGCACAGCTGTCTACCAGGAAATTTTAGAACACTTCATGCTACCCTCTGCTGACAAACTTTATGGAGATGCAGATTTCAGTAGGACCTGGTACTTGGTCAAAAGTACCAATACATTGTTAGATAACCACAGTATCACTGTGATTGATTAGCTAGTAAACGTGCCTAAAGTAAACTGTTAAGAGGTAGATGAGAGACAAGAATTAAGAGGAAGGCTGGGCTTCCATAACACCTCAGTGCAACAGGCTGATCGCCTCCATGTAATATAACATTTTTCTGAGATAATTGCTTTTGTGTTTTCATTAGCTGTAAGCAATACTCATCAACATTAAAAGAAAAAAGCTTAAAATAGATCACTCTGTAATACATCTATGAGTTTCACTTTTGAACTGAATGACTTTTCGCTATTATAATTTATTGAGGTGTGTGTGTGTGTGTGTGTGTGTGTGTGTGTGTATATATATATATATATATATATATATATATATATATATATATATATATATATATATATATGATGAAAGAACAGAGAGCATCATTAATAAAGTAAGCAGCCAGACCTAAACTACTTAAGACCATTAATGCCCAGTGAATGCATATATTTTTTGGAATGCTGGTTCAGTGATGTTTTAATATTTCTGAAAATACTGATTTCTATGTTATAAATGTTTAATCTTTTTTTCTATTTAAATCTTCAATTAAACTGCTTAATATATTTGTACAATTTGTCTGTATTCACTGTTATATACAACAATTTAAGTATCTTTTGGGAGATAGAATTTCAATGTTCATGCTGATATCTTGTAATATTTCCAAAGATCATTTTGTTTTCATTCAAATTTTGTATAAACATAGAAGTCTTTTTAAAAACAAATTCTTAATTATTGCTATACATTTACAGCTAGTTTTTAACATTCACTGCATTATCATATTTGTGTATTGAATACACCTCCTTTTGTCAATATTTCATTGAATTAAGCCCACGACACCTCCGGAAAGTGTGACGTCTGCTGTTCCAGACCCACCCCCCTTAAAGCTAGCTTTACAGCCCTACAATATTTTTAAATGTAAATCCACAATGACCTCCCTGGTAAATCAGTTGTACCAAGCCCCACACTCACTGTTAATGCTAGCTTTATATGATACATCACCAACAACCACAGTAACACCTCATGGCCTTGTCCTCCATGAACCTAAAATGCACCTCAGCCTTTCACATTTTCAGTGTATTTTCCCAACTAGTCTGTGCTCTCTTTATCCACAACCTATAAAATGTTGCTTAAGTTTTTTGACCTTGTAGATATATCATATTCTGTTGCTTATTTTTTTTGAAAATGTGCAGAAAATGATTGCTAAAATCCATAAAACAATCACTTTTATTGTTTGTGAATTTTGTGGATATCTATATAAATGGAAAATCAATAAAATGGACTGTACTATGTCTGTAAATAGTGTAACATGAAATGTATGTAATGCCTTGGAAATGGAGTTTCACTAGCATATCATACCTCCAGGACATGGTTATCATCTCTAATAATACAGCTTTGTTTTCTTTCAAGCCTTTTGTACATCATGGAATAATTTGCTTCCTTCATCTTTCAAATAATGCATACAATCAATGATTTTCAGAAGTTCATAAGACTGTTGCCTTACGCATACCTCTTCTAAAAGAAGATTAGCTTTGTAAATCTTCTCTTAGAGCATCAAACCACCATATTTCAAACTGAACAACACAGCAGGAAAGAAAGAAAACACTTTATTTGGCTTTTTGTTTAAAGTGTAATTTGTGTTCCAGAAGAAAGTGTCTTGTGCCCCTATTGTGCAGGGAAGACACAGCGGTTTGCGCTGATGCACTAATTCCTCAATCTAATTACTTTAATTCACTCTAAAGACAGTGTTATTGATTTGCGGATTCAGTTCAATGGATATGTGTATTGATCTGGACAAGAATATTTCACCCTAACACTGTTCCACTGCAGCTTCTGTGCTACTTAAGAGCTTCTGGAGAGACTACTCATGTCTGGCCTGAAAGATGAGGTGTGCATTTCATTTGCTTTTGCACACATTAC
The DNA here is from genome assembly GCF_029633855.1 of Hoplias malabaricus. Taxonomy (NCBI): domain Eukaryota; kingdom Metazoa; phylum Chordata; class Actinopteri; order Characiformes; family Erythrinidae; genus Hoplias; species Hoplias malabaricus. Next base: position 25,403,371 of record NC_089811.1, on the reverse strand, counting down.
CGCTAGATTTCAGTTCAGTCTGACTCATTAGTGGACACTGCTGTATGGGAATCCACAATACGTGTTAAACAAGAGCTTCTCTGCTGAGTAGTCAGTGTTCAGATTGTTGTTTTGGTGTATTGAAGGGGAGTATGTTGTATTTTCTTAACATTTAGTAAAGACTAATTTAAGGTGAATCTAGTGTAGACACAGACATTGAATGTACACACAATTGGTTTAATTGTCATAGAGAAATTTGAAATGAAACAAGACACTCTTGCAGCTGCTAATGAGGCTAAGGTCACCATGCTGAAATCCCAGCCTTGGCAAGAGCGGTAAAAAGCATTTAAATTGTGTCTTTTAGGTTTATGTGTATAAAAGGAACTGATGCAATTAAATTGTTTCAAACTCTTTAAAAGCTATCAACTAATGTATCTGGATTTACAGAATAGTTTGCTAGCTTTTTACTTCCTCTGACCTTAGTTTATTCATAGTTCTGTCTGGAGAATATGCTAATAATTTGAATCGACATTTCAGAAGAGCCATTGAAATCCCAGAAGCCCAGATTTAACCAGAATTTTTTCTTATATATTTACTTGTGTAAAAATCTATCTTCAGTGCCGTAGGAGAAAGAGCATAGGTTTACATAATGAGTGTCCTCTGGGCCCCTTCCAGCTTCCACTTGAGTGGAGTGAGAATTGTAGTGGAGGTTTAAGAGATGGACATAGAGATGCTATAAACATTCTTGTACTTTGGTGTTTTTTCTACCTGATATATGCCTTTCATTAGCATCTCTTTTCGCAACTCTTTTCCTAATGGTGCATTTTCACTGTCTGCAATTGTATAAGTGCCTCTACATTTTGCTAGATATCTTTTATTGGGTCCGTGTCCTTTTATAGGATATTTACCATCAACAAGTTTCTGTCTGTAGAGCCACAAACAAACAAAACAGCCTGAGGACACAAGATTGTCAGGGTACTTTTTGTGATTATGTACTGAAATGTTCCCTAAAGACCACTGAGAAACGTCCTCAAAATGGACCCTCAGTGCTGATAAGAGAGCAAGAGATAACTGTCCTCAAAAAGTAGGAGATAAGAGTGTGTTTGATTGCCTCGGGAGATAATGACTGGGTCTTCTGCCTGCATTTCAAACTGTACACTCAGCCATGCATATATATCAGCTCCTACATGGCTGGTATTTGTAGAGGCCCTGAACTTCAAACCATTCCCAAGGAGATACAGAAACAAAAACAAAGACAGTTAGTTCTTCAGACTGAAAAATATAACTGCTTTATCAGTGTTTTAATTCATTATATCTGCAGAAGTGCTAACATGGTATTATGCAGATCCTTGATTAATGCTTTGTGTAAGATACAGGGGCAAGACTGGTCCTAATTTACTGGGGTACATTCAAACTCTTTAGGGTTTAAGAGGCCTTTTGGAGGAGGCACATTTGTGCCTCTGCAACTGATTGGTAAGCAGAGGGGTATAGCAGGGCTCCTCTAAATTCTGTGTGTCCCAGTACAGCATGTAGTTTAGGACAGGACTTTTTAACCTGGTTTTAAACTTCAAACATCTAACAAATAAATGATGCTATGTCCCTGTCCTGGTGGTCCTTAACAATTAATTTTTCACTCACTAGACTCTGGCCTATAGCAGCTTCTGCATGCATTTGGACAAACTTTTAAGACAATGGCTTCAGTGGAGAATGATAAATAATCATAGCTAATGATTGACTTTGTAGTGTTCTGATTACAGTGGGTTCACAATGATATATAATTCATATCAGAGAGCATTGTGATTTCTGAGGTTTGAGTACTTTGGAGTAAGGCAATGCTGAGCTTGTGGACAGCAGAGTAGACAACGCACCTCATGTCTCTCTGAACACACCTGCATACAGCTCCACTGCAAGATAACTCTTTGTTTGAGGCTCTGTGCTCTTTCTGGAGATTCACTAGCTTGACATGTCCACAGACAGTCATGTTTCACGCTGATCCAGCGCTTCTGTTTTGGGAACCAATTTATGTCAGTGGAAACATGCCGAACGGTTCCACATAAGGTTTGCGAATGGGTTTGCTTTGGGTAGTAATGGGTGACAGTAGTCACAGTGACCTGATACCCTCAGACTGGATTCATCTGGGTTTTTAGAAGTTTATTTTATTGTGTAAACAAGGAAGAAAAGTTAAAAATAATGACATTTAATGTAGAGATAGAAAACAAAACAAAAAAATGGTCTATAGTATTTTACTTTTAAATAAAATATACTGAACAAAAATATAAACACAACACTTTTATTTTTGCTCCCATTTTTCATGAGCTGACCTCAACGATCTAAGACTTTTTCTATGTATACAAAAGGCCTTTTTCTCTCAAATATTATTCACAAATTTGTCTAAATCTGTTTAGAGCACTTCTCCTTTGCCGGTATAATCCATCCACCTAACAGGTGTGGCATATAAAAATGCTGATTAGACAGCATGATTATTGCACAGGTGTGCCTTAGGCTGGCCACAATAACAGGCCATTCTAAAATGTGTATAGAAAGACCAATTGATGGAAAATACACTATGCTGGGGTGGGAGGGTGGGAAGCAGGCAAAAAGTAGATTGAAGGGTGTGCATGTCCAAAATTGTAGAAACCCCTGGTCTAGAAACATCCCTGGGAAGATATTGTTTAACTTAAGAGAAGTGAGATCACAGTCAGGAAGAAATAATAAAGGAAATATCATGTATGTAGGTTTTTAGGGTGCTCACACTGGAAATACTATTGTTATTGTAATTTGACACTCCGGGCCACCATAAATAAATATATTATGTGAAGATAAGACCATTTATTTTAATTACTGTTTTTTGTCTTCTGATTTACTGTACCATCATCTGCCTCCAGTTATTGTAGTCCATCTTTGTTTAAAAATGAAAAATCATCATGTGAATTAAAGACCAACATTTTGCCCTTGGGGATTCTCCAGTGTTGTCCAGTTTATTTTTGGCAAGCACCAAGGCTTTCAAGAGTTTTGCACTATAACAAGCTAAAATAAATTTTGAATAAATGTCTCCCTGAACTGTTTCTTCTGGGGTCTCATCATAGAACCCCCATTTCATTAGCAATCAATGTTGCCTCAGAGAGGAGGGAATCCCATTAATTTCTAAGAGCCTGCATCTCATCTTTGAGTACATTTACATTGGGGGCCTCCACATCAAGATAAATTTTCCCTCTCTTGAGTATCACATTCCTGCAATTAAATACACTGCAATATTCTCAACCAAATGGTAAGAAGTACAACGGCATCAAATAACAAAGTACTTCCTCAGATCAATAGCTTCAGCTCTAGAGTCATTTGAAAGACTGCATGTGCTGAGTATGGAACTAAGGGCCTCAATGACACTAGGTAAGAGTTTTGCTTCTGGTTTAACAGCACTGCAAGTGTCAGACAGTGTGGAGAGAGCAACCAGTACATTCTTTGTATATGGCCTATCGCTCTGGACAGGCACTTGCAAAGACAACTGATGAAACCCAAAAATTGTTGACACTTCATCGCTTGATCCTGTAGCGTGTACCCCAGTGAGATTTAACATTAGAATCTAGGGCAGCCAATCAGGAATGAGAGGGCAGTACAGAAACCAGAGACAGCCAGTCAAGAGCCGTAGGGGTGGTACCAAATCAGTCATAGGTTGATAGGCAACACCTGGAACAGATTAGCACAGAAAGACAGACAGGCCACACCTGGAACAAATCAACACAAGACACACTTCACCTGGAGCAGATTAACACGAAAAATAAAACACAGATATATAGCAGAACTGACAAACATTATAACCTGGGGTTGTAACACTAAGTTGTCTTTCAAAAGTGTGTCATAGTGGGACACACTGTGGACATTACTTTTTGGTTTTACCTCTGAAAGTTAAATTTCTTAATGACAAGTGTGGTGTAACATCAATAAGTCTTTCCAAGACTCTGTTTCTTTCTGTTTTAGACTGCAGCTGTCTTTGCAGATGGTGGTCAATCCCTTTTGCAGCCATAACAGCACTGCAGGATTTTCCCATTTCAATAACAGTCCCTGTGTGCCCTGTTGTTTTCACAGTTTGTAAATTTATCACACATGTGGCGCCACTTGACATCACTCATCTTGTACCCATGGTCACAACTCAGAGCACTTTGAGAAGGTTTTTAAAAGCCATACAAATACAGAATGCAAGGAATGCAGAAGAGTGCATTTGCACTCTCACTGTAAATTGACGAATCTCTTTTTAAATTATTCTCTGCCATTGCTGCCTTTGTGTATTTTAGGTAATCTAGAAATAGCTTTCCCTCTGAATCTTTGGGCATTTGTTGTTCTTCTGTAATAGCTAATTTTCTGACAAGAGTTGCCCTGTCATTTAATTTTGCTGGCCACAACTCTGGATCAGCAGGTCTTCTGGTTCTGCATGCTGCTCAGTCTCTGGAAAGTCCCTTAACTCAGCCTCTCTGTGTTCCTTCCACTTCGCTGCTTCTTCCTCATCATCATCTGTGTTGCTGTTAGTACTCGCTCTGTCCCCTTCCTGTATTTGAACACCTCTGGTTTCTTCTCTGGTCTCCTCTCTGGCTGCTGCATCATGGCCTGAAGAGGGCGCTGGCTCTGAAGTATCCATAATGTGCATACTAGTCTGTTATAAATCCATACTAACACAGTGATGCATGCAAGTTCACTCAACACATGAACATTAGGATTAAATTAACTACTAAGTAGTCTAACAATAGTTGCCCATTGAAGGAAAAAAGTTCTTAAAACGTTGTGTAAGTGACCAAGGATTTTTCATTTTAAGGTAACAGTCTTGTCTGTTAAGTTGTCTGTTATCACCAAAACCTTAATTTGCTAAGTAGATTGGTAGCTGCTCATTGTATAAATGAAAACTTTTTTTTAACCTTTTATAAAGCTTTTATTCATGGATTGTATTGCTCACCACCTCCTTCAACTGGAATTTGGGTTGAGGGCAGGGGTCCTATTCCTGAATCTGTGTATGTTAACAACACCTCATTAGTTATCCAACCAGTTATTAGCACCAGCATCTTTTAGCAGCAGCTTTGTTTCTTAACAGTAAACACATTGCTTCTGTTTCTTCAGCACAAGTTTCTGAAATTTGCTCTCTCAGAAATGGTTTTATTCGTCAACACAGGTCGGTGTGGACTGTCGTGCTGTGTTTAACTAAATTCTCTCAACTTTGTGTTCATAGATATAAGGCTTAACGCAGCCTGAAAGAGCACTCCCTCCCCACGATAACACCGTATACCATGATATTTTGAGACAATATGAAAAAATGTGGATACCACCCATCCCTAATTACAACCATGGTTAATTTGCTTATTTTAACAGATTACATTTTTTTATTTCAAAAGCCCACACAAGGCAATACTATTAAAATAATATTCATAGCCCTCAAAGGGCTGCCTGTCAGTGCCAGGCCCTTTGAATCGTCCTAGCTTTCACAACCTGGCGGCTCCCCTGAGTTTATGTCAAGTTTATAATTAGTTACAAGTTTATGCAAACCTTTAAAATATTATAAGCACTGTGACTCTGTTTGGAACCTGATTTTGAATAATTTAGTCTTAAAGTTAATTAATATAGTTATACAAAACATACATTCAGATTAAAAAAAGAAGCAAACCTGGTGTAGCGGAAGCTCTTCTCATGTTTTACTGCAGTTTTTCAATTTTTGGGGTGGTTGAATTTTAAACAGTAAATTATAATTATTCCTGATTATGGTCTTCTCCACAAAAGGCCTGATGAACTAAAGTGCTCCTCTGAATATGCCTCTTTATCAGGCCTGATTTTCAGAGTGTTTGGGTTTTGATAGTGTATGATTTCATATTTAGTAAAATAACCCTTCTTTGCATCATAGTGATTAGAAAGTCAAGATTTCTATTTTTGGCTTTCTTAAGCTAAAACATTTCTTGTGACTCCTGTGTTCAAAGGACTTTAGAAATATATATTATATAGTGTTATATATATAATAAATAGTTATATTACAATATAATTCTTAGCATATACTTGTATGGCTATTCATATTCAATAAATAATTTATATAAATAGTATATCATTGTGTGAATATTTGTATATAAACAATATACATCTTAACACACTAGACCTGTTCTAATGAACAGGTTTATAATACATAACATACGAACAAAACATAATGAACCTAATTTTATGATGTTGTGTATTTTTGCTTCATATGAATTATATGAAGTGTTAGGCATGTAATTACAACTGCTAAATTATACAGGTTCATGGTAAATATTAAGCGGTATTATGTATGCCATATAATGCCTAATGAAAAAGTTTTTGAAACCTTATAAATACACTCAATTGTTATCAAAATAAATAATTTTGCTGTAAATTATATATAACTATATTGGATTTGTGAATTTTTTATATTGTTGTCCTTTTTTACTTTATTCTCAATTTTGATTAATTTACTGATGCTGTTTACTATTAAAGGATCACTGTAGTATTTTTACCTTTAACATACAACTTCAAAATTATTTTAATGTTCCTCTGACCTGTGATAGGGAGAATAATGCTTTTATTACTATTCTGCCAGGCTGCCTCCCTAAAAACTTGGCTATGAAACTTCAGAGTCACAGGGTGGAAAACGCGAGAACTGCGTAGCATAGAGATAGTGAATTCAACACGTAAAAGTGGACTCACTTAGGCACTGTTTTGTTGGAGCAGTAAGTAAAAACTTTCTTGCATTTTTTTGATGTGTTGCTATGTTAGAGAAGCTGAGCAAAGTGTTAAAATCAGGTTTTTGAGCCTTACTGAGCGGTTTGCGGCTCGTAACTTTAGCCTGATGAGTGAAATATTTTATTGTTAAACATCGATTCTGGTAATAAGTTTTTTGATGTAGTTGCACTATAGTGTAGTAGAACCTCAGTTCCTCAGTGGAACCCCAGTTTGCTGACAACAGTGTTATAATCAGGTCTTTGAGAGTTACTGATGAACAAAGACCAGTGGTAATGCCTGCTATCTTTAGTTGGATTTGCTTACTTTTTAGCATTGAATATCAATTCTTAATAAGAGCTGTATGGATAAAATGACTAGAGCACCACAAAAGTTATTTGATTACACACATTATCAAAACTTAACATTGAGGGAGTGTGTGAGTGTGTTTATCACTAGAAGCCCCGAGAGCCGGTCATGACAGATGTAAATATGTGAGAGAGAGAGATGGATGGATGGAAGTGTGTGAGAGGTACTTGTTTTCACAACAGTACTGTAAAAATGAATTACACTCAGCAAGAGGTAGGGGAAACCCAGAAGTCAAAAGCGCTTGTGTGTTTTGAATGTTTTATATCACACTCCCAAACAATTAATAAGGGCTTGGAGTGTTATTTTGAAAATGGTCAAATAGCATTGCATATTTTTAGCTCCTCTTGACTGGGTTAGTTACAGGAGATATGATCATTACTATCTGCATATTTGATTTTGCACAGGTTTTATGCTGCATACCCTTCCAGACACAACCTAACTGTTCATGCAGGCTTGGATCAGGCACTATAAGCACACAGACATATGCACCCCCAGTGGCTGAGACACATTCACACTAGTGCAGTGTCATTGGTTGAATCTCCAAATTATGGAGGCAAGAGACCCACCAGGACTTGGATTGAGAAACATTGCACCAAAGCGGATTACAATCCTTAAATTTACATGACAAAAGAATACAGTAACGCAAGTGCAGTGAGACACTGCATTTTTTTAATGAAACAAAACAACAGCAAAAAGAGAAATTAACAGCTGATATATTATCACATTTACACTGCTAATGATCTTAAGTTTAGTAAAATTTATAGAGTGTATCTTGGGTAAGCAAATCCAATAATGAGTGCTAGAAGTAATACATTATTTTACTGTCCATACTTGAATGATCACAGATCACTTATGAAGTCTGTGTTGTGGAGATGACCTTAGGGAAGAATGTTACTGGCTACTTACTCACTTGGTTAGGAATTGAACTACAAGGGCATTTATTTCTCACGTACCCAACTTTAGACACTGCACCGCAGAGGGATGCTATTGTGTTTTTTCTGCAAAAAGTAGAAAAAAAGTAATAGAGTTAGCTTGTAGTGCTAATTATTTCTCAATCATTCTACATTTAAAAATGTGTAGGAATGTACATCTAAGTGCATGGTGCACTACATAACCGTTACAATTTAATTCAAATGTCAGTAAACATTTTTTTTAATATGGTTAACATATTGGTGGCACTGCAGGTAGTTTCACTGTGATATACCTCAAGGGTTCTGTGACACTGGCTTCAATCCCTGCCTTGGGAGACTGACTGTCAGAGTGTGTTTTTTCTGTCTGTGTGGATTTCCTTTGGGTGTCCTGGTTTCCTTCCACAGTCCAACGACATGCTGGTAGGTGAATTGACTTGGCAAAAGTGCCAATAGGTGTGAGTGTGTGATGCCCTTTGATTGACTTGTGCCATGTCACGAATGTTTTCCTGCCGTGTGCCCATTGACTTCAGGTAGTCAGGAAGGCTCTAGACTAGTGATCACCAACCAGTCAATCGCAATCGACATGTCAATCTCCAAGACTGTGCAAGTCGGTCACGAAAAATTGTTGCTGTGTCAGTTATCACATTTCATTTACTACAGCTGTGCTGTTCTGTATATTGAATGAAATGGTTCGCTAGCAAGTTAAGCAGGGATAATAAAAAGACTACAAATTACAACAAAGAGTCACACTATACCCCGGTGTTCTGTTGAGTTATGCTACCTTGTGGAAATGTGGGACCATAGTGTATTTTTATAGGTACAGGTGCCTAAATAAAACAGTAGGTACGATAGGATAGGCTAACATAAGTATATCAGAAAATTCTCCCAACATGAGCATTTTAAAAAAATGTATAAATATTTAAAAGCAGGTTGTAAAAATGACCAAAAATATAGTTATAATAATATGAAGTTTTGCTGAGTTAGCCACACTTAAATGGCACCTCAATTTTGAATGTTTATGTAATATTATTTTTCATATTTGAATGCCACTGAATATTTTTGTCTTTTAATTCAAAGCTAACACACTTGTTTCGTACTGGTTCCCTCTCATGGCCAAAAAAGGTTTTGAAAATGATTATGCTTAGGTAGCTTTTTGCCTTCTTGGGGAAAGAAGGCAGAAGAATATGTTTACACAGCACCAGTCAAAACAAGTGTGCGGTTTTGGGAATCATTGACAAACAATTCAAATATTTTTGCAAAATGGCAGAAAGCTACAATCATTCACAGATGTTCTCAGTAACACTCTTAGTTTTCTGTCCGGAGCTCTGTGCATTATTTGGAACAGGTGAAGAGACAAATGACATGAACTGCTGACTGGAATTACACAAGCATATTATTTGCATGCTGTTATGAGGCAGGTCAGTGGAGTGTGAAGAAGAAACAGCCCCTGCAGCTGCAGTCTGTCAGCTGGAAAAGATCTGCTAACTGCGTGTGGACCTGATACACACAAGCTGTGAATAAACATAGCGCTGCCCCTGAAGAGCTCAAATGCTCCTTGGCCCTGTTCACATGTGAATGCAAATGACTCAAAAAGAAATGTTAGGTTTTAACAGTCAGTGTCTGTACAGAAATCTGATATACCGCCATTTACGCATTTATATTTTGAAATAAATGCCTGATATTTTGGTACATATATGTAAGCTAGTGTTCGTTATGGTGATGTAGCACATAAGGATTACATGGACACTAACAGTGCCAGTGTGGCTAAGTACAGCTTCAGTCACCAGGGAGGCCAGTGTGCATTTAGCTGGCTTGGTGGGGTGTGGGTCTGGGACGCCAGACTTCACAGTTGAGCCTTTCCAGAGGTTGTGGGCTTAATTCAGTGAAATACCGACGAGGGGAAGTGCCTACTTCATGACCCCTGTGAAGTGCTATTAATGCAGTGGGAGGTTTGGGTACTCTTGTGATGGGCAGGTGTAGGTTGTTATTTTATTTAAATGTTGCTAGATGTAGTTGATTGTTGATCGGTTATAAACGGCCACAGCAACCTTAGGGTGTAGGTGTAGGATTTAAACAGAAATGTTGTGGCTGTAGGTAGGAAAAGTGGGCTGGGCCCTATGTTAAACTCTAATGGACTGGCAGAGAATGTTTTAGAACTTGTTCCGTGTAGGACTATAATAATTTAGTGTCATACATACACACACAAACACACACCGACCAACGAGAACATTATGACCACCTCCTTGTTGCTACACGCACTGTCCATTCTTTCAGCTCCAATGACCATACAGGAGGACTTTGTAGTACTACAATTACAGACTGTAGTCCATCCTCTTTCCCATGTTCTTCAATGGTCAGGACCCCCACAGGGCAGGTATGATTTGGGTGGTGGATCATTCTCAGCGCTACAGTAACAGCAGTAACTGGTGCTGGTGTGTTAGTGTGTGTTGTGCTGGTACAAGTGTATCAGACTGCTTGAATTTTATCTTTCTACTCATTGTCCATGCTTAGACACATCTACCTAACTCAAATAAGTGCAACACGTTAACACATCATCACCACATCACTGTCATTGCAGCACTAAGAATGATCCATCACCCAAATCATATCTGCTCTGTGGTGGTCTTGTAGGGGTCCTGATTATTGTAGTTCTACAATTAGTGTGTAATCTATTGCTCTGCATAAATTGTTAAGCTTCTACTGCCCTGTCCTTCAAAGTGCTCTTGTGGACAGTGGAGCTGAGAAAGTGGACTGTGATTGTGGAAATTAAGAGGAGGTCGTAATGCTATGATTGAACGGTCTGTGTGTGTGTGTGTGTGTGTGTGTGTGTGTGATGTAGATATAGTTGTAAGTTTACTGAGGACTAGTCAGCTGTACCATTCATTCATTCATTCATGCCTTGCCTTGCCTTGCCTTGTAACCGCTTGTCAAGTTCAGGGTCGCGGTAGGTCTGGGCTTCCCTTTAATCACTGGGCACAAGGCAGGAACACACCATGGAGGGGGCACCAGTCCTTCACAGGGTGACACACATTCACTCACACCTACAGACACTTTTGAGTCACCAATACACCTGTCAACATGTGTTTTTGGACCAGTGCACCTGGAGAAAACCCTCGTGGACATGGGGAGAATACACCAAAGACAGTCACCCAGAACAGGACTTGAACACACAACCTCCAGGTCCCTGGAGCTGTGTGAATGTGACACTACCTGCTGTGCCACAAATCTACTGAGACACTGGAATGAAGCAAAAAATGATAACACACACAAATTGGCACAGAAAATATGGAAAGGGATCTTGTGGACATACGCACCCCTATATGTGGGACTTGCAAAAAAGTTGAATACATTTTCTAGCCAGACATTTGATTCGTTTTCCATCATTCAGTTACAATAAGAAGAGAAGCTATGTGATATCAAAAGATCAATAAGAGGTTCATTTGACAAGTGCCCTGAGGCTTGTTGATGCAAAATGTATGAAACACTCAGCGCTAAATAATCTCAGATGGCATTATTTACTGTGACATGTACTAAGCCTTACAATGTGCCAGAACTTAGATCTGGAAGAGCCTGTATGAAATGTTTGACGATAAAGTCACTGTGTTTCTTAACTCACACCTTATCCCTGAGACTCTGACATATGCCAAATTAAACCGTGAAGGCCCTGGTGTACAGAGAATGTCAGCAGGTGCAGTTTCCTTTTCCCTCCTCAGTGTTCTCTCCACCACTTCTTCTTTTGATCATTTAAATGGGGGCAAATTGCTCTTCTCTAAGTCTGTGTTGCTGTGCCATTAGCTTGACGCTGCACACTGTCTCGCGATGGCGGGAGAACGGAGCTGGAGACACCTCCAGGCTTTCGCTGTTCTTTCCTTAGACTTTTTCCCTGCCTCGCATACAAACACAAGCCATTTCACCTTGACAAGGATGAGTGGAGTCAGCTGAGCAGGGAAAGCCTCTGTTCTACACGGTTAGCATTTCCCCTCAGTGCTCCCAGATCTCTGCTGATGCGAGCTCAAATCACTCACTCAGGCTCAGCTTGCACCCAGGAACCAGCAGGATCCCTTTGAATCTACCTTCCTTTCATGATCTTTCCTTAGTTGTCAAATTCAAAGCTTGATTACTGCAAATCTCTCTGTGTCCTGACAGTACATTGGATTTGTCAAACGGTGAGAGCTGTTAATTAATAAATGAAGAGATGTAAGTGCACAACTTCATGAAAATCTTCCCCATCCGCATTTTATTTAGTATAAAAATCACAAAAATTGATCTTAAATCCAAACACATAGGAGTGTGTCTATACAAAATATTTAATATCAAAGGAGGTATATTGTGAAAAATTTTTCACTGCTTGTACTCGTATATTTGCGTACCTGGAAACTGTTTTACTGTCCTAAGGCAGAAATACATGGGGATACATGGGATAATCTGATTCAACTTCAACTTTAGTTTTTATGTCAAGGGCAATCTCAGGAATTATACTCAATTTTACAAATAGTTTTTAATTCACAGCATTCACTAGATGTGGATAATTATAGGCAGAGTTCCAGGGACCTGGTAGCTCCAGTGTGTGAGTGAATGTGTGAGCGTGTGTGTTGCCCTGTGAATGACTGGCTTCCCCTCCAGGGTGTGTTCCTGCCTTGTGTCCAAAGGTTCCAGGTGGGCTCTAGACCCACCGCGACCTAGAACTGGATATGCGCTTAAAGATAATGAATGAATGAACGAATCACCACTGATTTCTCATATCAATTCTATTCAGATTCACCATGTCCCAGTCCAATCTGATTTTTGATTCAACATTGATTCACTGAGGGTTATTACAGTAACAGGTTTTGTTTGGACATAGAAAAAGAATTTCAGAAAACTGTCCGCTACAATTTCAGGTTCTGGGGCACCTTCACTTGAGCTCCAGCCATGCTTAACTCATGTGAAAGCCAGCTCTCGTTGCGCTAAAAAAAAAAAAAAAAAAAAAACTTTTTGGGTTATGTGAGATTAAAGGGCGTTTAAGATTTACGCATACATGAGGGAATAGACTCATTTTGAAGATTGATTTCAAGTTTATATGAATCGATTTCAGATAATTCAAATGAAGATGGATTTGAACCAGACAGCTATTTTTTGTTCTTTTAAACCCACCCCTAGTTATTTATATATTCATGTATACAAAAAAATGGAGATTATGGAGTGCGCTCAAAATATGTATCTTTTGGAGGTTCCCAGTGTACAAACTGAATTAGAAAAACAAGCTAAAAGTTTTGCTACGCCAACAGACTTGTTTTCTGTTGTAGTACCCTCAAGGGGATGTATTCAGTAACTTTATTTAAGAAACATAATTGTACCTTATTGTATAAGAAGTGTATTTTAATACTGTGTTGATTTCATACACCCAATATCATCTTCAGGACTTTTCTTTTTGTTCTTTTATTTTACACAGTTCTATGAAAGATTACCCACATTCCCTTCTTTTTCTGGAGAAGACAACGTAATGTACAACTGGACTTTAAAACACTGTTGTACCTTTAAAGGTACCTTTATATGTAAATAATATATTAATTTATATTCATATACAAAATGCAAGATAAGTAGTGCACTATTTCATACTATGCACTGTAATTCTGTATACAGTATAGTATCTGTACAATATCCCACTGTGTGGACTACCATTGAGCAATGACTATCACCAACCCTTCAAATATTGTGCCAGAGTCCTTTTTTAGCACAGTGCGATATTAGAGTGTTTTGGCCCTGGATTTTAGAACAGTGATGAGTGTCAGCTTCCTCCTTCTCCATCTGGACCTCATACTGGGATAGTCCTACTGCCGTCTCAGCCCCTCTGGACCAGCTGGAGAGAGGAAGATCTGTCAAAATCAGCAGGAGACTGAGCCACTGACAGGGAAAAGACAGATGAGTGTGCTAATCAGTGACACCGTCACATATAAAGTGTTCAGTTATTCACTAAGATTAATGATAGGTCAGACACCTATTATTATGTTCCACTGAATGCATGAGAGCGTACAACAGCATCTTTTATCCTAACAGGAAAAGTAGATTTGGCAATGCCATATGTTTGCATCAAGCTTAATATTCAATTATAGTGTGAGATTCAAAAATACGGTGGTAATGTTCCACCTTACAAAGTGCTCAAAGGTATATACACCTTCATTTTTGCTGCTCTGAGTAGTGCAATATCTGAACTGAGGTCAATAAAATACCCAAGAGCTCATTCAGGTGTTACTATAAAAAGATTACACCATATGCTTTCATTAATAAAAATGGCAGTGAAAAAGAATGATTGATAAAGGAGCTATTCCATTATGCCACTCAACGAGGTTATGTGTGCTTACTCTAAAGGTGGAATATCTAGAAATAGAGACATTTTAAATGTGATATATATATATATAATAGCTATTATTTCTAATTTACCTGAAGGCATTGACTCTTTAATCAGAAAGCACATAAAAACAGATGCAGTATATATTCACCTTTCACATATTTCACTAGCAGTGGCAATAGCAGCTGCATGAGGAAATGGTCTGTCTGGTGTAGGACTGAACTGGGGTAGTTAGGCATGTGAAAAATGGTCTTCTCAACCACAGCTAAACATCTCTGAGCCAAGTCTAGGCAGGTGTAAGGGCTGCACACCTCTGAGGGGTCTCTAAAATCCATAGGCTGAAAGAAAAAATCCAGTCCCTGGCTTCTCATTGGCATTTCCATTAGTAATAAACACTGTTACTTTACAGCTGCTAATGCTCAATGCAAAACAAAAAAAGCAACATAAATTGCTACAGATTACTGAACTACAACTGCAATCTCTTCGGAAATATGATTACAAAGATACTTGCGGTAGAGTTAATGGAAATCTGTGCAAGCCCTCTGCTCAGGGGTGGATATAAATCAGCTAAGGTTAATTTTTAATTAACTGATGGCATCTGGAGACCATTTGAAAGAGTGCCAAAATGAATGATTTGAAATGTGCTTCTTGGGTTTGAAAGTTTCATTTGGTCTGTCAGATTCAATTTGATCTTGAAGCTCAAGCCACATTCTTAAAGATGCCTGGCAACAAGTTTGACTGTGTTACATCATGTTTCACACAGTGAAATCAAATTCATGTGGTGAATTTTGTGAAAAAGCTATATGTATCAAAATCACATTCAAGATTATAAAACAAATTTAGAAATGGTGTATGTATATATAACATTAAAATGATCATTTCCTATATTTATTGTCCATTTTCTCAGATCCTCATTACATAATAATAATAATACGTTACACAAATTATAAGTTACACATATATAGCGCCTTTCACATACCCAAGGTATGAAAAGATATTTGATTTGAGCTGAGTTTTGAAGATGGTAATAGAGGAGGAAGAGCGGATGGAGGAGGGTACGGAGTTCCTTAGTGTGGGGGCAGCAGCACTGAAAGACCTGCACCCCATTGAGGGAAGCCTGTGTCTAGGGATTGTCAGAAGATTGGAATCAGCGGATCTGAGTTTACGTATTGGGGTATATGTGTGTAGAAGTGAGGACAGATAGGAGGGAGCAAGGTCTTAAATGTCAACAGCAGGATTTTGTATTTGATGCGTTCGGTTACAGGGAGCCAGTGAAGCTGGTGGAGGACAGGGTTGATATGGCAATATAATGCCTATATAGTTTCCAAAATATATATATATATATTTCCTCCTAATAACCATGCAATAAATGTTAGGCAGAAAAGACTTTTAGATTAACTTTTAGAACCACACTTTTAGATTAACATTACTTTTATTTTATTGGAGAAAATCCAGTTTAACTCTTCCTTCATATCTGAAAAAATCCACAAATATTCTGTCCATCCTTCCTCTGTGAGAAGACAGCTCACTGTTTTGAATCTGAAAGAATGTGAAACTGTCAAGAAACTGTTACTGAGAAAAGGAAATGACAGGGAAGAATGATATTTGCACTTGAACACAGATACTGGATATCTGACACAGGGTAATGTTTTATGGATTGATTCTTCTCAAAAATGATCTTTGGAAATAAAATAGGCAAGATGTAGGCCACTGAAGTACTGAGTAATCAGTTAAACGTGGCATGGATGTTGAAGTACATATACATGTCAATATATCCTGTACTACCCACTGGAAAATGTCTGACTGGGAAGAAATTTATTCGACAGCAAGATAATGACCCCAAAACTCATTGCTGAGAAGATCAAGATGTAATTAAAAACAAAGAAGCTGCTAGTGTTGTCACATCAATAGTCTGGCCAATTCAGGGTGCAGACCCTAACATCCTTGAAGACTGAACTTTGTAGGTGTTTATATGCAGGTTTCATAAAATATAAAAGTCTTGAACAATAAACAGAAGTTCTAATAAAGGCAAATGCTGAGAAAAATGGACCTGGACCGATTGATCAATAGAAGGATGGATGGTTCCATGGATTATGTAAAAAATAAATAAATAAATAAATAATATTAATAATAATAATAATAATAATAATAAAGGGAAAAAAAAAGAACTTTAATGGTGGGAAAACTTAATGACTAGACATTTAAAAAAGAAAGGTCCCTGACTTTTTTACAGCATTGTATAATGGGTGATTGAATGGATACTTGAACAAACACCAGAGATTTCCAGCTATGATTGAATGCTGGGCATTGCTTTTTCACCTTTGAACACTTGACAGAAAAGCTAGGGGGATTAAGAGCTGGTCCTATAATGTGAAAATGACATCAGCAGGCATTGGTGTTTGAGTCTTTGAAGTGTAGCTGATCAGAGTGTAGACGTTGGACTGTGCCTTGGCCCATCATCCTCCCTGCTGTTTTATCCTATTGCCTGCAGTGAGAGAAAGGCCAAGACTCCCTTCAACCTGTCACACATCCACCTGCATTCAGAGCAGAGTGAACACTGTGCGATGATGGGAAGGGATACTTAAAACAGTCTTCTGTTTGAAATGCCTGATCGTATCATTAACTCTGTAAACGCTAACTCACAATAGGATTAACACATTACACAACCAGTCAATCTCACTAACAATTTTTGATTGTTTTCCATTAATATTTAACCACTGCTCATTAAAAGGTCATGCAATAAAGAATGTAATGAAGTGCTGGATTTCCTTTTGATGAAGCTACCAGTGCTCACCAGTGTCCATGATTTTTTTAGCCTGTTAAACCCTGACATTGCCTTTTATGTGCTTATATTTACTGTATTTGTTGGTAATGAACTTTGAAACTAATGGCTAAAATAGATAGCTTCCTTTTATTGTCCCTCAAGTAAGAGATGTCAGTTTAAATTTATTTTGGACAAACTGACGATTAGTTCTAAGAGACTACATTAATTATGATGGGATGTTTAATATAAATGAGGTATATAAAAGATAAATATTTATTTTATTTAAAATCACACTGTAAAATTGGACTGTAAAAGAAAGCTATGGTTCTTATTCCTAGGTTTGTATATTTTTCAGTCCATCCATCCATCCCAAACGTACCATAACTGTGAAAATGAATGCATATCTGTTTGTGGGATCTGTAATCTCTTCCTTGGTTGTTCCTGATCATACATCATTAATCCTTGATGCAACATTCTCTAAATCAAAGTGAGAAACAGAGCCTATCCCTAACACTTCTGTGAAAATCTAAGGTTCTCTACTCAAACCATCATCTGATTTCTCACTATGTACAGTAAATCATCTACTTCTGCACTGACCCTCAATCTAAAACACAGTTTGAGACCAATTTTTGAGTTCAAAAAACAGAATTTTTGGAACTGAGTTCATTTAAATACAGATATGCTTCTGTATAGGAAAAGGTAATCCTGCTGGAATTTCACACTGCTGCAGGAATTAGCTGTAGCTCTTTTATCTCAGCCATATCAAATATTCAGACACTCCTGTATTTTAATGAGCCGAGTTGGTTATAGCACAAAAGCCTATACCTTCCTTGAGAATATCCTTCTTCATTATTTTACAGCATGATGTTCTCTCACTCAGTATTTTGGAGAAAGGTTGTGAATTTCCTGGTACAAACTTGAGTGGATTTTCATTTAGATTTTTTGGTTCCTCAAAGCTAGATTAGTATAGTAAGCATACTTCAGGCAGCACAAGGGTATGAAAAGTGGTGTTACTCCTGCACAGCTCTAGTACCATGGGGGGACCAAGTTTGGGCTTTGCCTGTGGTCGCTTTGTGGAGTTCTGTGTGCTCTCATTGCATCTGCTACTCAGTCACTGGGGTTGTGCTTGTATGCTCCTGGTGCAAGTTCTAAGCCTTGGTGAAATGGGAGGGTTGCATCAAGAAGGGCATCTGGTATAAAATTTGTGCCAGGGATGCTGTGTGGATCAGTGGCCTAGTTGGCGAGTCATCCGTTGTAGCGACCCTTTGCAGGATCAGCCAAGTGGGCTGGAATTGGAAGAACTGGCATTGGAACAACTGATTTGTTTATTTGTTGGTATATATCGAGTTTTTATGTAAAACATTCAATAGCATTCATATGTGGAGGAGTTCCTAAAAGCAAGTAAATCAGTTGAGTGATTTACAAGCCAGTTCAAAGAGGTGCTAAATGCAAGACCTACTGTTGCTGTTTCATACTTATTAATGTCAGGTTGAATGTTATTTATAGTAATACTATTGTATTAATCATATGTTTACATTCTTTAAAAGTAACATGTTTTAAAGGGACATATTGTGGAAAAAAAGAAAACATTTGTGTATCTGGAGTGTCTCCAATCCAGAAAATGTGAAAAAAACGATAGCCCAGTTATGTATAGGCTACCTATGCTTGAAAACATGGGATAAATTGAACTGTACTGATTTTTCTACCCTTCCTATATGTTGTGTGAGAGCAGTGCAATTCTACTCTTTAAAAAATGCTTTAGACCCATGTTTATGTGAGAGTGCAAATATCATGTTAAATAGATCAAAACAGAAAACAGACAACTGACATAGAGAAGGAAGAATACTTAAATATGATGAAAGTTAAAATGCAGAATGCAGAAGGAAGAGAACTGAGCAAAAATGGATAACGACCAGAGATTCTTCTAATTTCTCATTCCTGGTGTCTTGCACTGAACTGAGCTGTAGCTAATTTAAAGGGGAAAAAAAGAACCATAACCTTCATGTCTAAGTAGCCCTATTCGGAATGCAAGGTTTTTTTTTCTTTTTCTCTTTTTGTCCTTCTGGTACTTTGACCATGAGTGCCTTGGTGTAGTATCAGTTATAATTTCACAAATATTCTAAATACATCTATTTTTGCTCTGTAGAAGTTTAGTTAATGTTTCATTGGCAGATCAATAAACAAGTACATGTTTCGTTAGTTATTTTCTGAAATGGATCAGATCATTATCTTTTTAGAACTAACACTTTAGCTCTCTAAATGTAAGCATATTATTGTATTGAGTTAAAGTAAAACTGACACTTTTAAAGTGCTGTAATAATGTTAATTGGTTTTGCGCTCTGTTATGTACAATGTGCCAAAGGCAAAGCTCTGTTAAACAAAGGAATTTAAACATTTATAGGACTGAAAAGAGACTGCATTTTAGAAATCTGCTTAGTAATTTCATCTGAGTCAAATACGCAAATTTTCTCACCAGCACAGCACTTCTACAAATATCATACTGCCAGTGCGATGTCTTTAATAAGCAAAGCAGGTGGAGCAATCCTTGCTTAGATGCTGTTAAAATGAGTTAAAAGCTTTTTTTTGGTTTCAGCTTCCATTATTTTGTTTTACCAGAGCATGAGGATCATTTTTAATAACATTAAGGATCTCCTGTTCTTCTAACAGGGTTCCTTAAAGGAATACTATGTAAGAATGGACTTTTTTGTCTCCTGGGCTCCCCCCTACCATTTGCTGTGTATAATTTATATTTATCAAGTCTCACACCTCTCTCTCTCTCTCTCTCTCTCTCTCTCTCTCTCTCTCTCTCTCTCTCACACACACACACACACACACACACACACACACACACACACAAACCCACACTATATTGCCAAACGTAGTCATTCACCTCTCCAAGTCACACAATTGAAGTGTTCTAATCACTTCCATGACCACAGGTGTATAAAACCAAGCACCCAGGCATGCAAACTGCTTCTACAAACATTGCTAAAAGAATGAGTTGCTCTCAGGAGCTCAGTGAACTCCAGTGTGGTATCATGATAGAATGCCACCTGTGCTACAAGTCCAGTCAGGAAGTTTTCTCGCTATTAAATATCCCACAGTCAACTGTCAGTG
Source organism: Hoplias malabaricus (assembly GCF_029633855.1). Taxonomy (NCBI): domain Eukaryota; kingdom Metazoa; phylum Chordata; class Actinopteri; order Characiformes; family Erythrinidae; genus Hoplias; species Hoplias malabaricus. Next base: position 25,383,204 of record NC_089811.1, on the reverse strand, counting down.
GTAATATAACAAAGTGGAAGCGATTGGGAATGACAGCAACTCTGCTACAAATGGTAGGCCATGTAAAATGGCGCGATTGTAATATGTAACTTCTTAAGTCGACAACTGCAGAAAAATATTGTGACAGAGGCATGTTTACCATTGTGTTACATCACTATTTCTTTTAACACTGTTTAACAAATGCTCAACATGTGTGAAGTCTTATCATACACGGAATGGTATTTTTCCAGATTTCCCAAATCATTTTACAATATTATGTAGAGCATATTATAAGAGAGACAAATTATTTGAAATCTTGCATTGAGAAATGTTTGGTTTGAATTTTTTTTCTCTCAAAGTTTCGCATAATTTGAAAAGATTTTGCAAAGGCTGAAATTTGGGCAATGCTTCTTTCATATCTGTAACATTATGATGTATTCTCTATAACCATTTCTCTTCCTCTATAACGACTTTTTTTCTGTAACGTTTTCAAACCCCAGTAATATGGATCCCAAACTGTGACCATGGGATGAGTAACACAAACACCACACATGGGTTAATAACATATTATTCTACATAATACATTACGATTCAAAACTGCAGGACAATAATTAAAAATATATATTGCAATATAAAATGTTTCAAGGATATGATTTTTTTTACACATTTTCAATATTTCAATATACAGTATTTAAAGCATCTTACTGACTTAGGTTCTTCTACACTCTCAGAAAAAACTAAATTACATGGTACCTTTCATGTCACTAGGGAGGTCCCCTCCAGGGTATGTGTTACTTGGCTTTAGTTTCAGAATATAACTTTATTATTTTCAAGTGCAATTTTACATTTTAGGTTGCACTTGTTTGCCACATCCCCCTCCAGGTCCTTAATTCTCCATGTTACACTTTCATTATTCATTTCCAGCTTCCTCTTGTTACCAGCAAATGCACAGTATGGTGATGGACTTGGAATGAAATTCAAAATGTTGCAAACCAAAATTGCTCCTGTGTTGCAGAGCTTTTGAATCATGCCTGTTCCCTTCTGCTGTCCTTGACACAAAGTCTTAAAAAGAGCATCTGGGCCTTGTGGGAAACGTAATCAGACGCCTCCATCATGATTTCTTAAAGCAATCTTGCATTGTGGGAAAGTGGCGACAGACTTATCATCCACAGCTACTCAGATACAGCAGGTCTGTGAACCCAGCTCTGATCCCAATACAAAACCTTTTCAAATACACTGAGCCCAGGGGGAAATGAGAGCCCAAACAGGGACCTAATCACTGTCGACTCCAGGGAGGATATAAAATGGGAAGGAAAATCCAATTTTACCCTATTTCTTCTCTGAGGTTACTGCTACCCAAATAAATCATTTGTCGAGGCTTGAAAGGAAGGAGAAGCCTCCAAGCTCATTTGAAATGTAATTATATCCATCCTTTTACAAGCTTACAGTACACCTGGCCTGTGTGCCAGGCTCAGAAGAGTCACACTCTATGTGAGTACAGTACATCTGTTGTCTTTTATTGGCTTTTTCTGGCTCTAGAGGCATGCACACACTCAAAAAGACCAATATCTGAGAATGTGGGAGAAGTGTCAGAAGAAAATCTGATCGTGTCTCCAGCACATTTTAATGGGGAGCACTGCAGGTATGAAGCTTTCTGGGACATTCCAAGGGAGTATTAATAATATAAACTTGCATGTTGTAAGTCAAAAGTAGTAAGGGGGGAATGTAGTGATAATTCGGTTTGTGTCTACCACCCACAAGTCAAAGATGTAATTTTGAAGGCAGGTACTGGTTAGTGAATGTCAGAGGTGATATTTCTGACAGCACTGAGAAATATTCATTAGTTTTGAGAATAGAGCTCATCTAATAATTTAAAATGCATAAAGTCCCCTCTCCTAATATTCATCTATCAGATTATATCCAAATCTTTTGGATAGTTCAGGGTCAGGGAAGCACAGCACTGCTCAAGGGTCTCTGAGTCCTGGGTTTGATTCTTACCTTGGCTCGGTGTCTGTGAAGAGTTTGGTGTGTTCACACTGTGGGGTGAAATGTCACATTAAAATTCAACAGCAGATTTAAATTGAAATACTCAGAGTATGATGTAAGCCTTTTGCAGTGACTTTATTTGCAAACTGGATACATTCTGCCTCAATGGTTTGTACTAAAACTCTCAAGTTTTACCTCTCCTCTGTCTTCCTCACACATTATTGGTCACGTGGATTGTGTTCATTAAGCACATACACAAGCCAGAGAAGGCATTACGTGCAAGTAGTTATCTAGATTAAAAAAAAGTCTATTTTACCATTCAATCTTGAATTGAACATAACTTTGTCTGTTTTTAAGGTGAAACAGAACACTCATATAAGAAGCCAGGTTTATTTTTTATGTGGACTGTTTGAATTTTCTGCAAAACAAAAAAAAAAAAAAAAGAAAAAGAAAAAAAAAGCATAAATGTATAGTGAGTATAGTGAGAGTGAGTATGAATGAAAATGGTAGCCTTTTCTGTGTAAAAAAAACACTGCTACATAGAGTAGAGTTTGGAAGCAGCTAAGGGACAAACAAAATCTTGTTTCTTCTTAAATAAAGAACTTGCTAGTTAGCAAATGTAATGGATACCAATAGCTACAATGGAATTGTTTATTTTTTGATCAGCATTTTTTTCTGAACACTAGGTCAAACTATCATCTCAGAGCTCGCCCAGTGTGATCATTGAGTCTTGAATGGCATTTCCAGTTTTCATTTCAAGCTTTGCACACAAATGATCTAAACCCATCGCTCTGCCAAACATCTATTATTGCAAAAGTTTAATAGACAATTAACACTTACATTAAATTTACATATTTGAATATATTATCTAAAATATTTCAGTTGACCTTTTTATAAGCTTTTCCTTTCACACCCTCTTTCAAATAAAATGTATTTCAGGTTTTTAAAGGTAACCGCAAATAATGGCCTCCGCAGAATATCATACAGAAAAACTAAATGAAATACATTAATCTCTGAGTGCAGGACACTGCTCTCCATAGACTGACTTTTAGACTCTCTCTCTCTCATTCTCACTCTCTCTCACACACACACACACACACACACACACACACAAAATTGATTGTCATAATGAACTTTTGAATTTCTGAATTTCATAGCATGAATAAAATCTGCCAACTCCATTAATAATCCAATGACAGACTTCTTTTGATGTCATCATTACTGAGCTTTTATCATTAAAAAAAGAGCAGCCAAAGTAAATTGCCATCATATTTCTTTTTCAGCACATTCACAGTTATATGAGGGGATTTTCAAAGGATAGTGAGAAGACGGATTTTCAATTTGGGGAGTTACTGGTGTGTTAGATTGCAATTATCTTGAACAAAGCCATGGATGCTTGGTGCAGTTGATATTGCCAAACATTAAAATCATGAGGTAATATATGATAATGAAAACTATGCCCATAATATGTAGATTACAAAAATGTAGACAGATGCTCTGACAGAACATCTACCTACTGGCCATTGAAAAAGGTTTTACTGGCTATCAAGTAAAAACACACACATTCCAGTGAAAACAGCATCTTTTAAATAACTGAAAATGTGTTCAATATTAAAAAAGAGACTAAAATTTTATTTTATCAAAGTTTATTTCTAGTTCAGTTATTTCTGTAGATTTTTAATGAGTCTGTACATTCAAATTATACTTCACTTTAAGTGTACATCTCAAAAAGCCCATCTGTTTATTATGCACCCATTAAAGCTCAAATTACACACTGTGAATGGTTGATTCATTTTGTATTAAGCTCCTTTTCTATTTCATATACACATTATTACACATTGCTACGTAGTGCTAAACGGAAATATATATTAATATGTTATTAGTTGTGGTAATAATGCATGTAAGAAGACTCATAACATGAACAGTATCCGTTCATTCATTATCTGTAACAGCCTTTCTAGTTCAGGGTCGTAGTGAGTCCAGAGCCTACCCGAAATCACTGGGTCCAAGGCAAGAATTCACCCTGGAGGGGGCGCCAGTCCTTCATATGGCGACACACACTCACATGTGACCTACAGACACATTTGAGTCACCATTCCACCTACCAAAATGTGTTTTTGGACTGTGAGAGGAAAACAGAGCACCTGATGGAAACCCACACATATACAGGGAGAACACACCAAACTCCTCACAGACAGTCACCTGGAGCATCGAACCCACAACCTCCAGGTCCCTGCTGCACCACATTATTCGCTGAAGCTTGACACACTGGCTGTTCTAAGCTGAAGTTCACACAGTCTGATCCCACACTATCACTCTTGCAACATGGCTTCATTTAAGACAACTGCATTCAACACCCTTTATGAAACTGAAAAATCATCTCACTTTTTTCCCCCTGAACTACCCCCCATGGGAAATTGAAAATCATGGAGCTTTGCTGTGAGTATGGAATCGTGCCTTACTGAGAATTGGCTTTGTTAACTCATTAACAGGATTAGAGTCACCCATGCAAGGATTTTACCCAGATAATGTCAACTCAAATGAGGACTTAATGTCTTAACCACAAAACCACAATCCTGCCCAAAAACACCAACAATTATGTTCTGTCTCTAATTTCACTAATCAGTGCAAATGAGGCAACTATTAAAAATAAATAAATGTTAAAAAAACACAGGGATTTTATTTATTCATAGAAACATATTTCATAAAAGAAAATAAATCTTATAAACTATCTTTCACATTGCTATATTTTCACTGTTGCATTTCCTAACTGATACTTTTCATGATGAGGGAGATTTAATATAGTAGATTTTTCAAAAGTAATTTTTAATAGGGACCTATTTTACCACTTTGCCACAAGTTAACACAGTTGCCTTTGTCTTAATGCAACATCTATGATGTGACTTTGTGAAAATACCACAAGGATCAGACATAGCTCCATTCTCCCAGTCTAAACAGAATGACTGGTCTCAAAACCTGTTCTTTTAAATGAAAATTTTTATATGAGAGTTTAGTTTAGGGTGAGAGCCCAGGAGTGAAGAGCAGAAATGCTGATTTTTAGTAATTTTTGCTTGGTTCTTTGTTCTCTGTTCTTATTTTCACCACATTTAGTCAATACACATATTCCTCTGCTCTCCTAAAAAAAAAAAATTGTTAGCACCCAAGACCATTTAAAAAAATGTAGAATCTCAAAAGCTGTGAGGGTTAAAGTAATTTATTCGAGTTGTTTCAGTTTATGAAGACTATTTAGAAAAAGACATTGTTAAACCACAAAGATTCCTTTCATGTTACTCAGATGTTTATTTGCCATGGATGTATATCTATGATCATAATATCTTACTGAGCTCACAGTTTAAAGTATGGTAGTATGGAAGTATTCATTCATTCATTATCTGTAACTGCTTATCCAATTCAGGGTCGCGGTGGGTCCAGAGCCTACCTGGAATCATTGTGCGCAAGGCGGGAATACACCCTGGAGGGGGCGCCAGTCCACAGGGCAACACACACACACACACACATTCACTCACACACTCACACCTACGGACACTTTTGAGTCGCCAATCCACCTACCAACGTGTGTTTTTGGACTGTGGGAGGAAACCGGAGCACCCAGAGGAAACCCATGCGGACACGGGGAGAACACACCAACTCCTCACAGACAGTCAGTATGGAAGAATGGTAAAATTAAAATAAATAAATACATAAATGAAAAATCCTCGGGGCAATTAGTTGATGTGAATTTGTTAGTGTGTGTCACACTTCAAGTGTTTCTGCCTTGTGCACAGCGATTCCTGGTAGGCTGTAGACCCTCCATGACCCAAACTTGGGTTACAGACTATGAATGAATGATTAAATGAATTAATTAGTTGATGTAAAAATTGTTTGAAACATAAAGGTTTTTAGTGCTAACAATCTTCCAACATGAAATGAACTTGAACAATATTTTTTCGTATTGAAGAAAAACAACAAAACATTAAGATTAATGCAAACCACTGAATAACACCCCTTGTGGAGGATTTAGTTAAATGTGTGAGTGAGTGAATGCATTACAGACCTGTTCCTTTTTTTCAAATTTTCATATTTTCAGATTGGAGCTGAATTATACATTAGACAACATTTTATAATATAACAAACAAACGTAATCTCCAGGGGACGTACATGTTTAACTACTATAAAATTTATTTTCACACCTTTAAGGTGGATTTGCAGTGTTTGTTCCTTGGGTGAAAAAAAATGTAATAGTACTGTCCCTTCTTTCTGACAGCTTGTGATAGCATCATCTAACCATCTCATCGCAAAAACAATGGCCTCAACAGCAACAACCTTCCAAACAGCAATAAACTCTCTCTTCAACTCACTCCTGTCAGTGAAATCTCTCAGCAGCTGACCACCACACATACATCAACCCCAGGCCCATTTCCCCTGCTGTTTCCACAGAAACCAAAATAGAAAAGCCAGAATGCTGTGACTGAACAGCTTGCAGGGGTGTTGCTTCTTCAATATGCTTTCACAACTGTACCTCTTTTCCCACACAAAACTGTGTGCCAAAGTTTTTTTTTATTTATTTATTTATTTATTTATTTATTTATTTATTTATTTTTATATACATTACATATTAGGTTGATTTTCAAGAGAAAATCTCCAGGAACAAACTTAAAGGATCAAGCACTGCTATCAGGGATACCAGTTCCTCAACTTAGGCAACATTAGGTTTCCTTAATGTATGATCACAGTACAGTAAATATCTTAGATTGCTCTTTAATATGCAAATTTTCTATTGCATATTTCCATTAAAATTTTAGTATGGCAAAACAGTTCAGTTTTGAAGGAAAAATTATAAAATAAAAAATTTAATTCAGGGCAGAAGCAAGACCACCCACGAAAAAGTAATTTCCGCGAAGTAGAGGAAAGATATTTTTTATGTATTTAATGAGTATTTAGACTTTTAAAACCCTCCCTGTTACTGTTAACAACACATCCTTTCCATTAAACAGTCATTCTATGTTTTTCAGCTGGAACTACATGTGATATCCTACCAGTTTCTTCAATAGAGTAATTCCTAAGCTGTGATTTAGCGTAAGTAATTTTCACTCGGATGTGGACATGAACAATACATGTACTGTACGTAAGAAATACTTGTAAATGATATATTTTGTCACCTACAGACCTAGTCTAATACATGTAAATAATAAAAAAAATACTTTTGGCTATTCATCTTTCACGGTTTCCTAGATTTCCCCTCAATATCTGCGATATAGCGGCCATAAGCCCCCTTGAAAAAACCCACGAAGTAGCGAATCCGCGAAAGATGAACAGCAAAGTAGCGAGTGATTACTGTATTGGGATCTTGAGCCTACGAACCCACACACTATGAAACACCACCACTAGTTGTCTTTTTTGCAAGTTACCAAAAAACAAAAAAAAAAGTAATTCTGATTTTGTACTGTGTGATTTGAAGAGGGCAGGGGCTTTAAAATTGTCCGGCCTTGTTTTCTGATTCTCTCTGTTACAGCATTATACCTGCATTTCTGAGCGTAACAAGGTTAAATGGAGCAAGACACACACATGCATCAGTTGTGAATAAATAAGAAGTCTGATTAAATATAATGAAAACCACAATGGACAATAGTGAATATGGCTGAAAATTAATTTCTTATCCCCATTTCAACACCAGGTCCTGACCATTAAAGAACAGGGTGAAATGAGAATATATGTGTGTATATGTGTATGTATACATATAAGACAGCATGAAGGCAGGTAGTTTCACAGTAACACAGCTCCAGGGACCTGAAGGTTGTGGGTTCAAGTCCTGCTCTGGGTTACTCTGAGGAGTTTGTTGTTTTCTCTGTATGTCTGTATGGGTTTCCTCTGGGTTCTCCGGTTTCCTCCCATGGTCCAAAAACACACTTTGGTAGGTGGATTTGTTACTCAGATTGTCCACAGGTGTGAGTGAATGTGTCACGCTGAGAAGGACTGGTGCCTCTTCCAGGGTGTATTCCTGCCTTGGGGCCAATGATTCCGGGTAGGCTTCAGACCCACCATGACCCTGAACTGGATTAGAGGTTACAGATAATGAATGAATGAATGAATGTATACATACATGTATACTGTATGTGTATATCAGAAACAGATTATTATCCATACAAACAAAACAACATTTTTTTTGTTGTTTTTTTTTTTGCGGTCCCATATCTCACCTGTACTACCTCCTGCAATTCCTTCATGCCCTCCAGCTTGAGTAGCTCTGCTGTATAGTGCACCCGATGCATTCACAGGGGTTCAACTGAGCACACACATCATTGCCAGTACAATGGGAAGCTCAGAAGGCCTGGATCACCATGCCCAATGCCAAGTGTTGAATAGGGTGGCAACGGATAGTGTGGAGCAATGAATGTGTCTTCTGTGTTGAAGCTCAGTATCTTCAAAATTAGCTTCAATAGTTATTAATCTATTCATCCACCATTAGAACCTGACCTCGCCAACGTGCTTGTAGTTCAGCAGTTTATCTATTACAACATACCTATACCATTTAATAAAGGGTCAAACTTATTAATATTCTTGATATTTTAAATTTGAAGAGCTGGAAATGCAGTTTCCACTTCACCAGTTTCTCTTTTTTTTTCCTGAGAATTTTATCCTTCATCGCATGCCAAAGAACTATTGACCATACAACTTCTGACCCCCTTATCACTGCTGCATCACCAGTGCTCAGGACCCTTGTAGAAGATGGAATGACCTTCAGAGCCTCATCACAGGAGGTGGAGACTAGCTCCTGGGTGCTGGTTGAAGACGTCCAAATGTTAAAAGTTAAAAAAAAATAAAAACTTCTAGTCATAAAGGATTCCCCAGGAGTGTCTGCAGGTTTTTTTTTTCTACTGCCTCAGGAACAGTTCCTGGAGGGGTGGGCAGCATATCAAAGAATTGCTGTATCTTTGTTCCAGACATTCACCTTTTTTGACCCCTTTCATCTGTGTTGTCTTCTTAGGTCAGCGGATTGTCTACACTCACTGAGAAAAGGGGTGCTTCTGAGCTCTGTATCTAGCTTGATGTGCTTGTTTTGTTAATAAATCTTGACTGTATCTACAGCCTGTTGAAGTTCTGCTCTGAGAGACAGGCACAATAGACTGCAGCGACAAACGACACTAATCTACATCGTTTTGATCTACTGATTATTTTGTTTCCACAACAGAAGAGTCTGTGTGCATGTGCATGAGAGACAGAGACCAACAAGCTAAGAGTGAATTTTATTTAATGCGAGAAAATTTTTGCAGCATTCACAATTACTATGAATCAATGAGAAAGTTTCACCATCCAAATCATACCTGAGCTGTGGTGGTTCTGTGCTGGAGGATTTGACTATTGCAGAACAGTGTGAAAAGATGCAAGGAATAAAGAGCAATAGATGGACTAGAGTTTGTGTGGACAAATGGAATCCATGAATTGTGCATATAAATTCACTTTTGAAAACTACCATTAAGTAACTACATGTACAAGGGACCAAAATGATTGTTGGGTTCTACAATACTAGATAACAAAGTACTAAGTATGTATTTTAAATAACTGTAAGCAGTGAAACCAAAATTACACTGATTATGCTGGTTTGATGAAATAACTGAAAATAAAAAGAGTAGAATAAGCTTTGAGTAAGAAATGCAACCAGAGTCTAAACCTTACTGAGTCACAGTAATGTAATTAGGGCCAAAAACGAACATCAGATTTACTCAGGGGCTAACACTTGCCACTCAGTAACTCAGGGGAGCACCTGCTGCAAATGGAGAAAAACTAACAGTTCCTAACCTATGAGCAGAGGTTCCAAAAACATTGGCCTGTAGAGTGAATATAGGTTAAAAACAGATTCCTTTAATCAAACACAAATCACAGCAAGAAATTGAAATGGAAATAAAATGCCTTTATTTTATATTGATTCATTTTTTATATAAAAAGTACTTACATTTAATACATTTTTCTCCAAAATACGAGCAGCCGAACAACATATAAATCAAATACAAAATTATAAAATCTTTTGTACTGTATCTTATTAATGTCCCTCTCTTAAAGTAACAGACAAAAAGATTTTCTTCATAATACTCTAAACTCTCCACACTCCAGTAAAGTTAGATTAAACCCCACTACCTTAGTCCATATTTCAGCCATCGGTAGTGTACTTCCACTGTCACTGTTGTTGAACATTAGTTTAGAGTCAGTTTTAGTTTGCTTTTTGATTATCAGGACTTCATTACAAGATGAATTACTGAAAGTGTCCTTCAAGTAGCAGATACAACTTCTGGTGTATTATAAGGTTCACTAGATGGATTTGCAAGTTTGTTACCAATGAGGCTGAGATCAGCTTGTAAAAAGATCACCGTTGAAGACCAGTAAGGATGTGTTCTCACAAAACTGTCCATTATATATTGGGTTCCTCCCACATGTCGTATGGTTGCACGGGATGGACAGACTGTATTTCTTATCTGCAGCATTATATTCATCGACAGAAAGCAAAACACTCAAATGATAAGTGACTTTTATGGCTGGGCAGTTTGTTATTATAAGCGCATGATATTGAAACTGAGGACAAGAAGAGATGGATATAAGTAGCCCTCTGCAGAGACAAGAAAACACAACAAAATAACATCTAACAAATGGAAAAGTAAAAAAAAAATCCTCCACCTACATACAACAACCCAAACCAAAAATCATCATTTAATTCAGGAAATGAGCTGAACACTGAAAGGAAAATTGAGATACAAACTAAATGGCTTGACAAAAACAAACAATTTGTGCCACATTGTTGCTGTGCCAAAACTATAAAGCATTTGAAAAGGAAAAATATCACTTTTGCTACTGTCATTGTCTTATGACTTAGTAATTAGCAAAACCAGCAGCTTTATATATGCATATATATATATATATATATATATATATATATGAAAGCATTTCCTGAATGCAAAAAAAAAAAAATACAAATACTGAAAGGAAAAAAACATAGGACAATTATGGAGTCCAAAGATTATCGCACAGACATGGAGAGGTAACGCTGATGTCAAACATAGAAGCAAACCCTATTTGAGTTAGCAGAACCTGATAGGAAATAGAAAATTCTTTTTCTCCATGTGTTTTATACATTTTGTACACTGATGTAAAAAAAGAGTAGAAAGTGTAAAGTCAGGCTATGCGGCGGTTTCTCGGATCGTCCCCTCGAGTTTCTTTGGGAGTAGCTCTCTCCTCTCATCAATGCTGATGACGGGCTTCCGACAGTTCTGACCATCAATGTATATCTTGGCATACATTGGGTTGGAGTAGTTCATAGGCTGCATAGAGAGATGGTGAGAAGCACTGAGTTGAATCCTGAATGAATGAGTATAATGACATGTACACAATAATTGGATTATGAGAAAACACAGTCTACATTAATCAGAATGTACTATTTTACTGTCTTAAGAATTCGCCATTGAACTCACCACAGTACATAAAGACTGAAATTCAAACATATTAATGCAGTTTAAAAATCTCTACATTTTTTGCATTCCTCATATTGCACAAAAATATGGTAATTTCGCATGCAATACAATCATTGTGCATGTAGAAAAAGAGTTTTCCAGGAAGAAGTGAACACAAAGATTTAGAAAAATAAAGAAATCACTGTAAAGGTATACTTACAGGCTCTTACAGACCTGGATCTAATAGAATGTGTTCAGTCTCATTTTATATAAATTCCATATTAGTCTATTTCCAACAGAGTTCTGGCTTAAAAAATAAAACTAACTTAATAATGCCAAAATTAAAAAGGATTTGTTTCAACAATCAGTGCTTAACTTGTTACCTATTTACACACAGTGAATGATAAGAATCCCAGCTTTCATTACACTTATTATTTAAAGGTGAAGAAGTATGGAAAATCATGCAAGCACATGTAACATGCATTCACAAACACTGATGACCACAGAACCCATTTCAGACATGCAACACAAAGACAGAGGTCTTCACCTGTCCAGGTATAACTTCTTTAGGGACAGGGTGTATATTCAGAGTTCGAGGGTCACTGGATTTTACACACCACCCCTGTAACAAACACACTCTGCTTTTTAAAACTGTGCAAACATGCCTACATCGAGAGTGGGAACATTTACTTACATGCAGCATGTACAAGTTTTTATCAGATGGAAAATAATTAAGATTAAATGATGAACTAAAAGAGTACAAGCAGATACCTACGGAAAGTAAGAGAATTAGGGCGAGCAAGTGTGTTATTGCAATATCAGCAGTAATTGTAAAGTTATTGTGAAGTTTCCACATCACAAAACATTCAAGGAAAATAGATAATTTGAAGGCTCCTCACATAAGGATTTTATAATAAATGTATAAGCACTGAAGAACATATATGAAGTCATCCTTGAATTTCTATAATAAGTTTATTCCAGTACCACATGTCAAATGAAAGTAGTGTTTAATGTATTTTGGAATGAACACCTTGAAACAGCTTTTTAAATGTTATTAAATACTGATATACGTGTCATCAAGGGTATGTTTAGCTAGCCTGCAAACAAAGTGGGATCTAGTTAGACATGAAACCGTTACTGGTTTCACAGTAAACCATGGTAAAGATTCCCCATGGTTAGTGAAACTGTACGTTAATTTTAACAGTTTAAAACCTCACATAAGTTACATCATCAACCAAAGTTAGGAACATTCTCCCACAGCATGAAGGTTTGGTTTGTTTTGTGTCAGGGGAAACTGTGCAGTGACAGAGCCATAGTGTGGTCCCCAATGTCATGTTCCCATCCTGATTTCACTCCCCAACGACCCTTAAAACCAGAGGACGTGATCAGCATTGGGAGATTGGGAACCACACTGGCAGGAGTGAAAACTGAAAAGTAAGCAAATAGGCTAACTGTTTATTCTCTTGTAATCACATGCGTGAATGTAAAAAGGTGTTTTTTCACTAATGGCTCTATAATTATATTAATTTTTTTTTTCCTGCCACACCTTAAATCGAGAATAATATTTTGAGATACTTCGTATCTTAAATCATGCTCAATAACATTCTACCACCAACATTAACATTACGTTCCTCCTTAAAACTTTGAAGCAAATTTTAATTTATTCACTAGGAGCTGTTTGAAATAAATATGCTTCTTAAAAAAGGGTTTTATATTACAATCACTAATTGAGCTAACATCCCCTGCTGGCGCTGAAGAATTACAGAGACAGCGATGTAAGCTGGTGTTGGAAATTCTATTGTCCTCCATGAACTATATTTCCTACACATTGTATGAATCCTAGGGTTGGCCTATTAGCCAGAGAGGTATGAATTCACAGAGATCATGCTGCTTTTCACGTGTCCTCTTGAATGAAAAAGATGAAAAATCCATGAATATAGCTGTAATCACTTCACACACAAACCTTATGAGGATCCAGTGTAAAATTCGGTTTCAGGAGGCTTCCAGCATCTGCATGGTTGTCATGGTCCACCTCGTACATGTTGTAAGAAGGATTTCCTATCTCCACATTGATTCCTCCATTTGTCATGGGTTGCCGTTGTACTCGCTTGCCCCTAAGACAAAAAAGAAATGTAATTTTCAAGTTGTATCAAAGAGAATAAGGTTTTTATAATGTCTCCTGGAAAATATATTGTACTGTATGCTTTCACACATTCCTGTGTTTCACTCAAACCACACTGACACCAGGGCCCAGCCACCCACACAATCATCTTCAAAAGCAATTTTCAATAACAGTGTTTAAGGATGTTCAGAAGCACCGGGTTAACTTCTCCATACTATAATTACATAAAAAATGTGTTTATCTCAAGCACTTTTACATAAAACTATAGCCTGTGTTACAGCAGTTCAACATTATTTGGATAATTGATACAATTCCATATTCTGTAGGCTGTACTCCTCAGAGTTTAGAAGCGTGAGCATTTATACCTATCAATTTATGATTAAATTTTGAGATCATACAATCATCATTATATTCCAACAACATTTTATGGAGCATTTTAATAGAACAAAGTTTGATGTGCTGTGATTATGATTTCAACCCATACAGGCTCCACTGTGCAGCATCTCACACACACTGCATTACCTCTGTCGTCTTCTGCAGATAAAGACTCCTACCACCACGGTTGTTATCAAAATAATCAGCAGGACCAGTGGCACAATGATGGCTATGCTCCCTGTGATGAGGAAGAATAAAAAAACAACAGAATAAATCCCCGTTACAAGAAGTTGCATGTCAAATCATAACGATCGTAAATTGCGTTACAAAGTATTATTTGCTAGTACGGACCACGCCCGTAGAGGCTGAAACGGGGGGGTGAACTCAGAAGTATTTGGGGAGGAGTTCAGGGCGGCTTATGAATGCGTATGAAGCCAGACACCCCGTTGGATAAATGAATATTAGAAAAGGGTGGAGACGGGGTGGAGGTGGGAGCAAGTTTTAAAACAGGAGGCTCGGTGGGTTTGATAATGGCCGAACACAGTTCTGAATATAGGGATCAGCAGGAATGACCCAGCACGGAGGAGCGAGCTGACGAAGTGCAGCAGTCAAGTCAAGATCCGTCTAATGAAACTAAATGAAGCAAGTTTGTCAGACACGGAAATGATGTGAATTTGTGGGGTATATATATAGGGCTGAGAGGAGGAGTTTGGGCGTGGTCCTACTCCCAAAATTCAATAATGTCACTGCTGAGACAAAATGATGAAAAGGTGACTTTACAGTAGAATCAACAGCAGCCTCTCTTGTTTTTTTTTTATTGATTCAAGATGTAAACGATCAGTTCTGATGTAAAATCAGCAGAAGTCAATATTACTTCTCAGTATCAAATGCGTTTGTTATATTTACGGAACAGACACTCATCCCTTTTACAGTGTTCTGAGTTATAGGTGTTAATCAGGTAAGTGTGTGGTAAAGCTTAATAGGTCCTACATACTACTTTATTTTTCCTTGTATTTTGGAACATGATGCAGGCATCACATTTACTGTAAGTGCATAAACAGGCAGAGGTAAATAAATAAATAAATAGGAATTGGTTTAGTTTTGCCTTTATTCTCGTTAACTGGAGAAAGGAAAAAGTAAAACAAAAACACAAACAAACAAAACATACAATCTATTATACATTCTGCCCACAAGCCATGTTATATGCCCCTCTCCCAATAATATATATTCAAAAATGCAATGACAATGTGAATAAGAGTATTCTTTATGCATCATTTGACCAGAGGTGCCAAAACACACACCAGCCCATACTGCAGTTATGAATATGTTTGTTGTATGCAAAAGTGGTAAAGGAGTTAGTGCTATGAGCATCTCTGAGAACCACAAGAATTAAGATCTTATTTAATCATAAATCGTCTTTGTTCATGCTCAGATGCCTTAGCTATGTGCTTGACTGAGAGTGTATGAGGAGTGTATATTTTAATCAGAGTGGTGTGTGTGTGTGTTTGTGTGGTGTAATGAATGTAGGCTGCAGACCCCTTAGCTCACCTCCAGCTGTGTTGTCTGAGCGGCTGCTCTTGGGGGCGGGCCTTTCACACTGCGTCCCTGACCAATTGGCCGAGCACCTGATTAAAAACATCCACACAGGGGCCATCAGACAGTGGTTATGAATTCTAATCTCTCTGGCTGGCACATGCTGAATTATAGCAAACACAGTCCAGCCCAGAGACAGTTTACACAAGCAAAGATAGACATCCACACCATGTAGAATAAATCAGCTCTGTAATATCAGGCTGAGCAGTGTAACAGACAGAAAAAAGATGAGAAACCTCGTCCGAAATGACAAATAACGTCAGATGGGTGGTATGCAAGTGAGTAACCAGATGAGTGATGACTGAACTTCGTACATCTGAGGATGTGCTTACCTTTAAAGAAGAGAAATCTAAACACACTCATTTTACATGAAGGCTGTCTACATAGGGACATATCATCATGCACAAATGCAATAATCTCAAGATGAAATAAGAGGTTTTATGAAGTGGCACCATATCAACATAAAAAGCCATAAAAATAAAATATGTATATATTTTTTCATTCATAACTCATTCTATGAACAAACAAAATGACTTGCTTAAATAACAAAAAAGAAAAAGTAAATGGAGCATAAGCACAATGCCTGATACTCTTGATTTCTGTAGTGTAATATGTAAGTAGAAAAAAGGTAAAAGTGTGATTGATATGAAACACAATAGCATCCCTTTGGGGAGCAGTCCCTAATTGTGACATAGTATATGATAAACAGTGCGCTTTATGGTGCAAGTCCTACAAGTGAGTAAGTATGTAAGAGTGAGTGAGTGTCTGATTGAGTGAATAGGCGAGCATGGATGAATGACTGAGTGAGCTTATGAGATTATGATCATATAAGTGAATATGGAAATAAGTGAGCATCATAAGGAGTATGTGTGTGTTTATGAGTATGTAAATGAGTGATTATCTGAAAGAATGAGTATCTGCCTGAGAGAGACTATGTAAGTGAATATGTGAATGAGTGAGTATCATGTGTGAGGATATGAGTGAGTGTGTATGTGTCTGGATATGTGTGAATGAGTTAGTATCTGAAAGATGGTGAGTGAGTGAATGATTAAAATGGCGAGGAGCTTCACATCTAAAAAATATCACTTTAGTTTAAGGCCTCTTGTGTGTCAGTTCATTGACATCTACTATACAGCACACATCTTGCATTACTGGTACAAACTATGCATATTCGAATACTGCTTCATAAATATGTGCCTATATACATAGCTTTTAAATCAGGGTTTCCCGCAGTGCTTTACAGTTAGGGCGGCCAACTTGACAACGAAGGGAGGCCGCCTTGACTATGTCATCCATGCCCTCGCCCACCCTCTCCATTCGTTTCATGCAACTCGTTCAGTTTCTTATCAAGGCTTCCAATGTGTCTTTCTGCTATTTCGAGTGATCTGTGATTAATCAAGCCATTGTAGAAAACACTCCATAATAAGAGATCCTTCAAAGTTCCAGAGTACATTCTTTGACTCGTTTAATGTGGTATTTCTCAGTTTTTAATCACAAACACGAGTTTTGAAGCATAATACAGTGTTTAAGGCAAGCTGTGTGTCGTCTCTGAGTTCCCCGCTGTTGTTTGTACACAAGGTCAACATGTGCTGCCCATGCTTGTAAACAATGTTTTGAATCATTGATTTGAATTTGCAATTGATTCATGAACTGATCCACTCAATGAGTCTACACTCAACCCATCGTGTAAGTGCCTCAAAGCATCCAAACACCACACAGAGCACATAATTCACAAAATATCAGTTGATTTTCAAAACACTGAACGATGACTCGGTTTGTTTCTTGAGCTTTGATTCCCAAAGAGGGTGCGTGTGGGGGTGGGTACAAGGTTGTTGCCCTGTTGTCAACCATCCCCCGGTCACAAACAAGAACGAGTGAATCCCCCAGCCCCAGTACCACCTTGACTAACGGATTTTCTGCGGGAAACCCTGTAAATAAATAATAATAAAATAAAATATTGCAAATATTCAGTGTATTGTGATAAGATTGCTGTATCATCATATTGCCCATCCCATTGTACATAAGCTACACTGTGTTGTTTCAACCAGTCTTAAGCCTACTGTAAACCATAAATTATACACAATGTTACAATATGAAATTAACATGCATATGCAGGTAGAAACATGGAGTAATAGCTTACATTTTGTGGCTATAAATGCAGTAGTGGCATTATATGGCATCGTTTAAACAAACTGTGAAATTCTCATAAAGGCAGAGACTACAAGCAGAGTATATGAAGTCCAGCATGGTATGAGAATGGGCAGTGGTCAGAGAGAGAGTGACTGCTCTGTGCACAGAGGGTGGGATTCGGAGGTCTGTTAGACTGTGCCTGGCGATGGAGAAGAGTGGTCTTTGGTGGAAAAGGTACATATGTGGGACCTACTTGCAGCGGGGTTTGTTAAGGGAGGTTATTGTGCATATCCCTTCATTCTGACAGTAGTAATCACAGGGGTTGGCCAGTTCATCACAGCGTTGGTTCTTGAACCCAGCTGTGCAGCTGCAAGAAATGGCAGTGGGGTGAGGGAAAAATAAGAAAGGTGCGAGTCAGCCGGCACAACACACTGTCCTCATTAGGCAAGGTGTGAATATTAAGTACAGTCTTCACTCCGGGGTACAATCGGATGTTGTCCGCTTGATATCAAACTTGGGGAAAGGGTCAGTTATATCACATGGCTCAAACAGTGCTTCAAAGCTACCGAATGAGGTAAAGACCTGACATACAGCAGAAACTTAATTACACCCCAGCAGTCAAGAGCAAAAGACTAATTTTATCACAAAGAGAGTAGGGATGCACCGAAAATTCTGGAACCAAAATTGCCACCCCCCACCCCACAAAAAAAAAAAAAAAAAACAACAAGAAAAAGAAAACAAATGTCAGTTGAATAATTTATATTGAATGATGACATTTTTAATGACCATGATACCTTTTTCTAGTTCCTGGCCGTAGAAGTGAACCAGAGTGGAACTTTGCTTCTTAGCTTCAGGGCTAGTTGCAACTGCTCCAGGGTAATACCCACTTTAACTCGTTATTTTTAGTCAGCAAATCATACCAGAACATGCTGAAGTTTCCTAGCTTTTATTCATTTTATGTCATTTTGTGCTTTGTTGGGGTGTGCTGTGTTGTAAAAATGTTCAGTGTTCAATAAATATTTTTAAATAGCAATTTAGTAATTTTTTTCTTTAAAAACAAAGATAAAATATAGTTTGTCTATTTAATTTATGCAGTGGTGAAAAAGGGGAAAATAAACGAAACACTGAAAAGCTATGTTCAGTGTCCAATCTTCAGTTAAATATTTCGTTTTGTTCCATTTAGAAAATGTTCATTTCGGTGCATCCCTAAAAGAGAGTCAAATTAAATAAGTTTATGAAAACAAGGTATTCATATGCCTTAAAATTAGTGAATTCTACTTCTTTAACTTGCAACCACTGCAGTAAAAGCCATTTATTAAAGGGGACATATTATGAAAAACTAATTTCAGTGCATTACAACATGAACCCTAGCTCCTACCAGCTCATAAACTGTGGAATAAATCATCCCAGTCTGGTCTTGTTTTTCCTTTCATTTTTGGTTCTGCCTAAATAAGGCAACACATGAGCAAACAAGTGGTTCTGATTTTGTGCTGCATCATACATACTGTGCAGAGATATTACAATTTTCTCACCTCCTGATCTGTGTGTATTTCCAATCACATCACAGGATCAGTGTTTATATGAGAGCATAAGGATGAGGTTAAATAGAGCAAAACAAACACAACATGCACAGAGAAATAGGAGTGCTGATTAACTATGGCAAATAAGAGAATGAAAAAGAAAGAGAACATAAAAATGGATAAAATCCAGTGTTTCTTCTCCTTTCTCCTCACTCCTGGGCTCTTGTGCTGAAGTACGCTGTAGCTCATGCACATTTAAAGGAACAGGTGCTAAAACCGGCTATTCTGAACTGGGCTGTTTAGATGGGGAAAAATTGCTGTGTTATTTGAGCTTTGAATTTTGCTTAATATATGTCACAGACAATTCATAAAGACCAAAGGAAACTGTTTTAACTTTTGGAAAAAAAAAGTAGAATATGTCCCCTTTAATGTTTGAACAGCTTGTCTTAAATCCACAGAAACACAACTGTAAAAGTAGAACTTTTTCAAGCAGCTGCATATGAGCTTAGAGTCATTATGCCTAATTTCAAGCATCAACCAGAGGGGTAAAAGGCCCTACAGTATTGGTAACCTTGTTGATGGAGCATTATTTAACTTTACTTTGGGATAATATGTTGGGGTATTTGTGATCCAATTCTAATCACCCTACAGCAGTATCTGACCTCACTATTGATTCATGGCTGAATGACATCAAATCCTCAATGAAATGTTATAACATGTAAAGTTTTTCAGAAGAGAAATTCTTAAAACCCTTGTTTTTAAAGATAGAGTGTAGTATTACAGTGTACCTCCTCAACATAAATGCACAAAAGTCATTTTTCTATATAATGAAAAAAATGAAAGAAGCAGAAGCAGGTGCATGAAGCGGATTCAGACTTTGACTGATTCCATGATTGAGGTGCCATTTAGCTTTTTATAACTCTTAATAATTAATTCATTTATTTAGGAATTTTTATCTCTGAATCTAAGAAAGCATACATTTAATCTAGTCAGAGATCTGCTCTCAGGAATATTATCTCTTTCTCTACAAAGACCTCTGGTCCTCTGTAGGGCCAAACAATTTAAACCAGCAATGCAAAACAAACACGGTTCAGCCCAGAACGCTAATAATTTGAGCTCAGCTTGGATTTCTCAGCACAGATAACAAACCCGAGGGCCTAACAAATGTTTGGGTAGGATGTTTTAATGATGTATGTATTAGGTAATTATTTCAAAATTGATGTCCCATTTGTGCTGCCAGATAAAACCCACTGACAACATTATTGTTGCAAAATGTTTAATATTAATAAATATTAAGGAATACTTCCATGGTAAAAAATATGCTTGCATATTTATTAAATATAAATATTAAGAATTATTTCCATTGTAGAAATAATGGTTACAGTTATTATTGACTGTTGATGTCAAATCAGTTGACACACATTAATCAGTCTACACTAGAGTGGAGCTGTCCACCATGGCCCTGGGAACCATGGCCTTGGCTCTGCAGTGGAAAAGAGGCCAAAGATTATTTGCCAACAATGGCTTTAAGGGACTGATAAATTTTACAGATGTTTTCATAAGCCGCTTTCACACAAACACGGTAACGCAGAAATGTTCTGGAGTTTACCCGAAGGGGCTGTATGTGTAAATGCAAACACATTTGTCCAGGACTATAACCCTCTAGCCTCCATTAAAGACTCCGGGTGAACGCTGAGTGAGCAAACGTACGAACAGAGACGCTAATGTTCCAGAGTTTCTCCTGCACATGCTGCATAGGCATTGGATTAAATCACACTGCGAGCATGCATCTGATACAGTAAATCTCCAGTGTGTGCAACATGTGTGAAAGGACTACTCTGGGACATCTTTGGACCTGATAATCCTGAGTTTCTCTACAGTTTCTCCAGAGTTCATATGTGAAAGTGAAAGTTATAGTGGTTGAGCCCTAAAATGCTATGTTTTACACTGTGTAATGCAAATCATAATTTATAGCAAATAATGACAATAATAATAATAATAATAATAATAATAATAATAATAATAAATGTCCATAAACTTAGATTAAGTTAAGTTATAGTGGGCTGTGACTCAACAACAAGGTTTTCTAAGTGCAGCAGATAAACTTGTGAGGATCTCTCTGATTATACACAGATATTTATAAATGTGAATGGCACCCGCTCATGGAATCATACTTGTTTTTTTTTAAGTTCAAATGAAAGAAAGGCTCCAGATTTTGAGCTGTTCTTCATTTACTCTCTGTCTGAATGTCTGTGATAATAACAATAGTTTGCTTTGGATGAGGAGATGTTCACAGTTGTAGAAATGTCTTTTTGATAAAGATTGGAAATTAATTTCTATCAGCTGCATTTAAGGTCAACCATTATGGCTTCTCCACACAGGAAGATAAATCAATGCATACATTTTCTGGGCCTGGGAGCCAGTGAATAAAGCACATTATCAGGATGCTTTAACCTCACAGAAAAGCAGATGAGATCATTTGCATAGAAATTGATTTTATCTTCTCAATTGTGTCAGGCGCCACCACAAACGTCATTTAAACTACAAAGACTATTTGGTACAAATGACAAGACTCCTCAGCATGAATATAAACACCCTGCTTCAACTTGGCGCCTCAATACAACTGACTGTAATTTAATTCTTGTTAACCACAAGCTTAGCAAGGACACTTTCTTTCGCTTGTCTGCTGTCACATTCTTGGTCACCAACTGCTCACTCACATTACCTGATGTGGTGGACAAGAAAGCCAACTGCACATAATTCAAAACATGACCTAGTGTATGATGGGTCAGTTAATAAAAGATGACTCTATGTGCAAATGACCTATGTCAAAAAATTTCTACACTCTATGACATTTAAAACTGCAGAGATAAAAGAAGGATCCACATGCTAAACATATCTCTGCGGATCTTCATACATACACCATATGTCCAAAAGTTGACAGGCATAATATTTACTATTAATTTTATGAATTATGACATTGACTTGAATCTTTTTTCAACATAATTAAAGGCTAATATTAAACACTGATCATTTGCATCCCAAATACAAGAATTTTTTAAAGATTGAATTAAATATTTAATATTTTATACATAAATCAAGTTTGTAGTAGACACCAGTACATACAACAATCAGGAAATCAAGCATATCAGCATGAATTGTGTTCCTTCTTTGCTGCAGTAATATTCTCTGCTCTTCAGGGATAGCTTTAGACTAAATAATGGGAAAGTGCTGTGTGAATTTGATGGCATTAAGCCACTAGAAATTTAGTGAGGTACTAACCAACTTAATGACTTACAGCTAGCTCAAAAAAAGGTGAAGAACTGTAAATACACTATTTTTTAACTCTATGGCATTTTATTAATTTACTTTTATTCTAGAATATTAAAATTACAATGTAATTCATGTAAATGTGACTTCTATCAGAGACTGAGACCCAATTCAGTCCTGTAGCTGTATTTATAAATGACCAAAGACCCACTCATCATATTATAGATAGATCCACCTACAACACTACTTCAGCTTCAATCCAGAGAAACACACATATAATTCATTCTCACTTTTCTATTATTTCTAAAGCATTAAAACATGTAGATTACATTGTCTTTTGATTAATTTGTGCAGTTTTTTTTTTAATGTTGTTGAATTTAAAGTAATGCATTTGTTTTTGTCATTTCAGTTCTGTAAAGTTCATAGGGCGTTCTTGAATAGTTATTTTTATGAACATATTCTCATAATTTGAAGCAAAATTTAACAACACACTGTAAGTATAAGAATAAAATGTTAGTATAAAAACATACAGTCAATTGCTTTACAATAGCATGTAAGTAGGGAATTATTAACTGGAGGAGGTGACGATAAATAGTTAAATCAGCAAGTTTCTACAGACTTTTGGACATATGAGAGATACAAGTAATCACAGAATATGTAACCAAACATCCTCCCATGACATGCACTTTATGTTCACATGCTGGTTTCATGAATAAGACATGTCTTTGTACCTGAAACACAAAGCCTTAACACCCTGGCCATGTGTGTACATGCAAACCTAAGACTGCAGGCATTTCAGATACAGAAATAGCTGTAACGTAAAAGCTCTTAAACCGGGTGCCAGAATACTGCCCCTTGCTGAGCCGCTTTGCTTCCCACCGATGAGAAATGCATCAGTGTGTTTTCTGGTGTCTCTGCAATGTTCCACAGATAAACACTGAGGCTGTCTGAGGCATCTGGCTCTGTGTGTGTATAATTGCAGAGATTTGGACTGAGACAAAAGAAGGTGATTTAGTCATTACTCACTGGCAGAAGGGCAGGCTGGTATCAGGGTCCAGGTGACAGGTGCCTCCGTTGTAGCAGTAGCCATCACACAGCTGGCAGCTGGAGGCTATTCTGCCACTAGTACAGCTGCAAGACAGATGGGGAGATTTAATTAAATATAATATTGAGTGCAAGTGTGTTCAACACTCGATTCAAATCTAATACAGCACCGTATTCAGACAACAGCCTTCATTTATTTCATTTCCAGCTAAAATGGCCATGAAGTTATGGCCATGAAGAAAATATAGCTATGGTGTCCACACTTTGCCTTTATTACACTTTATTTATTTATATTTTTTCAGGACACTGGCTTTCATGCTATTGAAACATTTTATATTTTTAAAGAATATTATAATAATAATTATAATAATATATAATAAAGATATTGAAGTATTGTCCAGGCCTAGTTCAGTCTTTAAATTTGGTTACATTTCAGTTACAAATCTTTAGAATTTTGTTATATTTTATGCTTTTCATGATCTAAGTCTGAGATGTTAAACTCTGGAGCAAATAGCAGAGGAGTACAGATTAAAACTAAATACTTAAAATCACTCAATGTTTTATTTCAGTACTCTTACATGTTCTTATTTTAATCAATATTAGTTCTGTTTTATTTTCTTTTTAAAAACAATAAATAGTCAAAATTAATGTGAAAAATTTAACAGCATGGAGTTTAGGTTGTATATGCACCCAGGATGAGAAGAGTAAGCAGAGCAGGAGCATGTGCTCAGTTCATTTGTGCAGAAAAGAGGAGAAGCTCTTATTGCCATGGGCCACTTGGTATTTGATTTAATTTTATTTTGTAATACAGTTAATGAAAATATTGGAAAATAGGATGATTTGACCTGATTTTCCTGTACATATGTGGTGAATGTATAGTATATTGACCAGTTTATTTTAGCTGAGTGGGGGCCAAGTTCTCAACAAAGTGATATAATTAAGATAATTAATTCTGGTCTGGACTCTTGACAGCTACATGTCCTTTCAGACCCACATCACTGAGTTTTATTCTCACAGTGAAAGAATGCATGGAAATAGTCTCTCATGGATGACATGTTTATATAATGGTTAATATTTAGGTGGTTTACCAGATTGTGCACGGTTTACATGTTGTGACTCCAATCGTAGTGTTTTCTTTTAATTGCAACTCAGTTTCCTTACACACAAGGGTTAACACTTTTAATCACCACTTTGTAATGGCCATTTTGACTAGACATTAAAGAACTGAATTATGCTCTCTGACACAGTATTTTAAATCTGGTGCATGATCATTCAAATGTCACTGGGATTGGACGTTAAGGCCGGGTCTTTTTTGGTGTCCAGGAGATTTGTTATCGGTAAGATATTCTAAATGAATTGCATGTTTGATCTCATAATGCAGTACAACACAAACCCTGCTTAAACTGAGGGCCTAATTTAGAGCTTTTGAAAAAGGAGAAAGGAAACAGTTATCTTTATGGAACGTACTTGCAGGCCACATCTCCCGTCTCTCCATCAATAATACACGGAGCTCCATGGCACCGAAGGCACTTATCAGCATCACATTTGATCCCTTCATATCGAGCTGGGCACACACACTCCACATGGCCAGAGCTGGAGAGAGTGCAGGCCTTGGAGTTTACACAGTAATGGTGACATATATCTGTTATAGGGAAAACCACAGAGACATGGTTTCAGAATGGCTGATTCAAATTCAGAGGACAATTCCGTCTTTATCATCTGCTGATCTGACTGGAATATTGCAAAGCTTTAATGAGACTTAATCATCCACGTCAAACATCAAGTACAGAGATGAAGAAAGTATCACCCTCTTGGGGGCACAGCAGTGAAAATACATGAATAGTAGCCAGATAAAATAATGTAATTCTTTTTTTTACAAACTGCAACAACAAAAAAACTATATAATAGAAGAATTATTTCTTCTCGGCTCAGGAGCACCTCAAGGTTGTCTCTGTGGCATTTAGAAGCCTCTCTGGGCACACACTGTTCAAACACTCAAACACTTTAGGTGCTGGAAATTGTCTGTTCTCTTCAAATAGTCCTTTTTTTCTCTTGTTGTCTATAATGCTGCTGTTTGTCAGTGCAATGGAAGGAAAAATACATGTGATTTTAAAATATATAAAAAGGGAGAGGTCTTGAATATTACATGGAAATAATAAATACCCAACAAAGCCGTCTTAAGAATAATCATTCACTTGTCCTTCTTTTTCCCTCTTCATGTAAATCATCTACACCTGGATGTTAAAATGTGTGATGGGCATTTCCTCACTGTGCTGAGAGTTGTCAGAAATAATGCAGTGTATAATTGGTCCATTATAGAAAGAACACAACAGTATAAAATGATCTGTAGTGACTTTTGCTGAGAACAGAAATAGCTTTGGAAATAAGTAGAGCTGAAAGTGGTCACTCTAGCATACTCACGGTGGAGGCAGCGGTCACCAGTGTACTCTGCTAGGCAACGGCACACTGGCTGGTTCCCCTGGCTGACATCACATGTCCCTCCATTCTGGCAGTAATTATCACACACCCGCCGCTCACAGTTAGGGCCAGTGAACCCCACTGCACAGCGACACGTGGCTTTCCCTAGGGCAGGAAAAGAGACTCATTATTTCCCAGTAAGAGCATAGGATCTTTACTTAAGATAGAAACGTCACCTCTGGGTCATGCCCAAGAATATGGAATCTTAATGTGTGAACTTGAGTTTGCTTTAGTGCCATTCTCTTCAAATATAAGGATGTGTCTCTACCTAGTAACGCATTTTGGACGCGTGTTTAAACTTGAATAACTTGAAATAATTTTTTTATCATTTGAGAAGTGGAAACATTTCAAATACCACCTTTAAACAGAGAAGCAGATCTTCCCAACAAAATGGCACCTGTTTTTTCTTTCTTTCAATGATGTCCAATCAGAAAACATACACAATATGTGACCGACTGTTTGAGTTACAGTGGGTTAACAGTACAGCTTCAGAAAGACTTCAAACCTTCTGACATACCATGTTCCAAATTAATTTCCTTCTATATGGATGCTAAAAACCTATATATATGGTATTAGAAGGCAGAGATGATAAAGGTGGATGCACTTGAGAAATGCCAGGAGTGTGATGTTCCCCTGTACAGCTAGAGAGCAAAACACATTCACAGTAAGAACAGTAACTGAAAAGGTTTGCTGATGAAACTGTCACAAATCTGCATTAACATAGTCACCTTTTATCAGTCCATGGACTAATCTATTCAAATATCTTTTTTTTTTCAGCAAAAGGCTGGATTGTGTTATTTATAATGCAATAATAAATGTATTGCTTAATAATTTGGTATTAAACCCTTAGTAGAAAATATACACTCTCAGATTACATCTGTCAATCTATTCCATTGTGGTTAAAGAAATTCTGTCATTAAAATCCAAAAATATATCTTTGTAGAAACCACCCTTCCAATGAATACAGAAACTTAGAACAGTCAATGTCATATTTCTGATACCAAATCATTGAATGCATTTCCCTTCAGGCACATTTAAAATGTATTGATGAACGGAACTGAAGCGATTGCCATTTCAGCTCTACTTCTTACTGAATATTCATCCTCCTACAGCCAATTTTGCACTTGCATAGTTAATTCAAATATACATCAGCCTTTTAATATTAAAACTCATCAAGCAGTAAGCTATTACACAAGTAAATCACAAAATATATTTAATATCAGTCTCAGAAAGATGTACAGATAATTGCTTTCCTGTGTGCTTCACGCAGCATGTGACTGATTGCAGATATGAAATGACACTTGACTAATTTTAATTCAGACGTAGACACAAACACTTGGCTGATTTTGTCATTAGCAATATTGTTTCTAGAGGTAGGACAAAGGCATTCTCACTCCAAATTAAAACTCTTTATGAAGCACTCTCAAGAAATTGTATTTTTGAAATAGGCTACTGCTGACTTGAAAACAAAACGAACTCTGATAAGTCTCTGTTATCACCAGCAGTAATAAAAGCATGGTAATTTGATGTGCTGTATTTTCCATTCTTAGCCTGCTGAAACTTTCCATCAGCACCGCAGTTGTGTTCCTAACAAGATATGTTTTTACTGTATGAATTAAACGGAAAGTTACTGTTGTTCTGAAACAGTAAGAATCTCTCACAGCAACAAACCATGTCTGAAGTACAGACCTGAACCTGCTTTCATATATTATATAAGGAATGGAAGCCTGTGCAATATATCTGTCAATACTATGTAAATGTGTAACTACATAAAAAATAGTACAGGAAAACTAAACTAATAACTCACACTCCATTCCTTTGGAAAACTTGCCACAAGCTGTTAAAGTCTATGATAGTATGAAAGCTTTTACTGTCAAAGGATAAAAATCTGAGTCAGCACCATTCCCTGAATCAAAACCTTGAAAGAGGCTGACACTGCAGGAACTGTTCAGACATCTGCTGTTCTTATTGCACTTAATGAAACATTAAAACTCATTTACAGGAACATAAAATAGGCCGGGTATTGTTCGGACGGATTATTCAAGCAAAAATCTGAGTGTCTTAACTCTGGATGTTAATCTAGCATGTAAAGACAAATCAGATCTGTCAGTCAAACACAGTTCACTCTTCACTGAACATCATCCTTTCATCAGGAGTTTCCATTGAAGAAAAGTTTACAGAAAGTAAGTCACAGCGTAAGTCTTAATGTTTTTAGACTTCCATTATAATCACAGAGTTCAGCTTAATTAAGGTTCACCTGTTGTGTACATAGTTTACCCAATCTACATAGAAAAGCAATGCTGAAGAGTAGGAAACTCTTGAAACACATGAATATCGCTATGTAACAAGCGTTAATTATAGGGGTGGGCGATATGGCCCTAAAATAGTATCACGACAGTATAGGGTATTTTCACAATAACAATATACTTGGCGATATGACGAAGCAATGAAAAATACTTTTATGCATTTTAAGAACACACTATTGCTAAAAAAAATATTAATACTAATTATAATAAATATATGTAATATATATTAAAAGTATTAAATGGTTTAATTTATTAAAAAAGTTTGTTTGATTACAAATGTAATTTCAATCATTCAGAGACACTTTCCACCGTACTTCACTGTACCTAAACAACTAATGTAAAGAATGTATGCCATATCATGGCTAATTGCATAACATTGTTAGGTAAATAAGTTAGACAATTACAATATCATGATATTGACTTTTTTAAATAATTTTAAAATTAAAATGATTAAAATGATGATATTATTGCAATTGATACAATATGGCACAGCCCTAGTTGCCTATTTTTTCTTTTTAATTATTATTTTTTTTTTTTAGTTGGTGTGTAGTTGAAGGCAATCAGATCCTCATAGCAATATTCCAACAGGCATATTTTGCACCAAAGAGGTAGGGCATATTTCCAATAGTACCCTTGATCTAGTGATTAAAATCCCATGCTATTCTAGGCTCCCACTATCCTCCAGCTTTGGGGAATTCCTTATTA
Source organism: Hoplias malabaricus (assembly GCF_029633855.1). Classification (NCBI taxonomy): domain Eukaryota; kingdom Metazoa; phylum Chordata; class Actinopteri; order Characiformes; family Erythrinidae; genus Hoplias; species Hoplias malabaricus. The sequence goes on along the minus strand of NC_089811.1, from coordinate 25,354,259 downwards.
TTTTAATCTTTCAATATTTGATATGTTCATTACATATTTTATTAAATATATTCCCCATATTACAGATTCCTTCTTGTCAAAATATCATATATTTTAGTGCTTGAAACTGAGTTCTGAACAGAGACTAAAACAGATGTTCTTTTGAATGAAGGCAAAACACAATACTAATAAGGCAACAAAGTGGCTGGAGTTTTGCTTACCTAGTGGTGACCCTGTACACGTGCCTCCGTTTAAGCAGAAGTCTGTGCAGTGGTTGACTTCACAGCGCTCTCCAGAGAAATCGGGCCAGCAATAACAGCGCCAGTCACCTTTCTCATTGGCCACACAGCGCCCTCCATTCTCACAAGCAGGTCGGCACAGGTCACCTTCAACACAACACAGCAAAACCCACTCAAGCACAGCACCAAGCTTCCACACCTAGCTGCTCCCTGTCCTTTACGAGGACGTACTGGGGTTTTTCAGGGACAAGAAATGGCACATTATCCTCCTTCGGCTATCTGAGGTAAAGCCCGGCTGCTTAAATGTAAAAGCTAAGTTGGACACTGCATTTTAAAACAAGCTCTCTGAAGTTCAGTGGTCAGATCAAGGCCACTGAAGGCAAGGACATGTCTTAGTGCCTTTTTTTTTTTAAATTACTTTACCAAAGTTTCTTCCCAATATATGTACTGCCAACTCTACTCTTTGGTTAGGTCTCTACAATTGGATGTGTGAAGGCTAGCACAAGCCTGAATGGTGAAGACCCATCCAAAGAGACAGACACCAACGGGCCCCTAGTGACTTTTCAGCTGAGCTCACATAATGACAAGTCCAGAATTACAGCCCACTCTAAATATTCACTCATGAAGTGGCCCATCTTTTCCCCTGAAGTTAAATGGCTGACCTGATACGCTGGGATCAATACAGGAGCCATTAACCAGGGTCTTCCCTTCGGGACACGTGCAGCTGGCTCCAGTTGGATTCAGCAGGCACATAAAGTCACAGGTTATCTTCAGACACGGGTTGGCTACTGATAAAACAGACAAAAAATGGTATAATGATTGTTCCCAGCACCAAGGTGAACCTGTAAAACCTGCAGACAACTCCCACAATAGTCATGAAGGAAAATGAGCTCCAGAAAATCTATGTGCATATGAGAATTTTCACACTGTGGCAGAAAAAAACTTCAGGACACATGCCTCACATATTCATGGAAGATAATAGTGCAGTATAAAATTTGTGTTAGATACTTGAGATATAATTGGACTGATCATCTGAGGGAAAGCATAGAGGTATGTGGAAAATAAAGTAAATGTACTCAAGCAGGAATAGCTTACACAATAAGTAAAGACTAAATGTAATTTTTAAAAAATATTCATTAGGCGATGTTCCATAAACATTTACATGTAATACAGTTTTCAGCCCAAAATTTTGGATGTACTTTTTTGTTGTTTCTTAAATCTTAACTCCAGCTACACTTTAAATTGAATATAAATGTCAAGGTGAAAGGACAAATGGAACAGAAAATAAAATGTTTACATTAATGTCCATTACATTATTGCCCCTGTATTGGACTGGTGCCCTGACCAAGGTGTGTTCTGGCTTTGTGTCAATGATTCTGTTAGGCTCTGGACCCACCACGATGCTCACAACGTGAGACAGAAATGAGAAATGAAGAAAGAATTATATTCACTAAAAAAAGCAACCATTTTGGAGGTAGATTGTTGTAGTGATGCATCCATATGATAAGTGCAAAAGCTTTTATTTTGATTACAATATTGCTTTAATTATTATACTATCAAAAAATTTGTTTAAATAATACATGTGTATAATTATTAGCTTTAAAGTGTTGGTATTTTGGGAATTCCTGTCTTTGGAAGCTTTTAATAGACAGGTCTTGGTTTATTATTATTTTATGTTTCCTGGACTGGCTAGTAGACCTGATGGTCTGAGTATGAAAGGAGACAGCGCTGCAACCTTCAACGTCAGCTGTGAAGGTGTTGCGATCAATAATAATAAAATAAAAGAAGCACTAGATTGCAATGTGACAGCTTATGGGCACTTGAGGGATATTCTCATGAAACTACAAGTCCTATGACTGTAATAATAACACTATTGTGTGTGATATATCACTATCATGATATATCTTGTCGCTGAATATCGACACATCTATTTTTAACCTGGAAGTTGGCAGAGTAGAGCTATAAAGATATATACCAGGAGTTTATAACCTTTGTACAAGCATTGACCGATGCATAGACCACAGCTTGTTTCCCGGACTGCTGGTGGTAGGAAGGGTCTGGGTGTGGCTTATGCAAGCTCAGAAACCAATTATCCTGCCCCATTAAACCTGCTGTTTATACGTATCTCTGAACGCAAATGACAGAAATCAAAGTGAAAATGCCGCTCCACTCGTTTACCACACACTCTTAAAATGATGGTTCTACAAGGGTTCTATATTAAAGGGAATTGTTCTGTATAGAACCCTGAACATATGAAGAACCTTCTCTAAAAGGTGTTATATAGAACTATGCATAGCACATTCTCCATTAATCTGAAGAAACCATACACTGTGCAAAGAACACTTTAATCATGCAAATGGTTCTTCAAATGTTCAGGGCTCTATATAGAACCATTTTTTTAATAAAGAATCGTTGTAGAACCATAATTTTTAAGAGTGTATGCTATGTGGATCTGATTTAGAGGCCTACACTAATTAACACAGAAGTGTTTTGCATTGGTATTTGCATGTTTTGCAACAAATGCAAAATGTTTTGTGATCTGCTGTTCATGGTGGTCCTCATGCATGCACAAAAAATAAATAAATAAATAAATAAAAAAATAATAAAAATAAAAATACATAATATATTATACACATATAATAAAAATATATAGACATATAAAGTTCTTTTTCCTTTTCATCTCTAAACATTTATTTCTGTGCTTCACTGAAGTATAATATTACAAGTTAGATTAATTACAGACTTCTTTTTTTTTTTAATTCAGAGGGTCGTATTATGAAAAAAATCTAACCTCTCCTTTAAGATACAGTGTATTTGTTGAACCACGAAAGGTCCAGCTTAGCCTTCGTCCACTCTGTGTGCTATTTTAATGGCTAAAAACAAATCAATCCTGCAGCTAAACACAAATATGTTAAAGCAATCCAGCAGCTATGCCATGAGCCCACTCCAACGCTGATCTCAAACACACCGCTTTTGAATTACTCAGAGACATCTCAGAGATGAGAGACCCAGTGGAGACCATGCAGTGGGCTGAAGGTTGGTCAGAGTTTCCACAGAACATCAGAATCAAAGGAACTTCTAAAAGAGCCGAGAAAGCCAAAAGAGCGCCGTCCAATGTTTTGCTGAAGACATCAAACTTCAGCCTCCTAGCTTTTGCTTGCAGAGCAAGTTCCACCCTCAGACGAGCGCTTGGGCTTTTAATGAGTCAGTGGGGATGGGCACAGCTGCCCCTCGCTGCAACACCCTGACCAGCACACATCTGTGGGAGGCTCTGGGACCATTAACACAAGCCAGAGAACAAACAGAAAGCAGGTCCTTGTCCATGGACTGCATTTCTGATCAAGCTCAGAAAAAGTAGCAGAGTGGAGGGCAAAGCATTGTCTGGGTTCTGGTTGGCCTTCATTTCCAGGCAACTGCATCACCAGCAGAGAGCAACAGAGCTGTGGAATCTGAAATGTGCTTCAAACACAAAGCAGTTTTTTTCTTTGCAGGAATCCAATAATTGTGATGGAGATCTGTAGCGTTATCCTTAAAGCTGGAGATACAAACTCGATTTCAGATATTTACAAAGACAGAACTACAGCAAGTAAAGACACAGTGAAGACACAGATTTAGCCACTGTTGTTTATGTCATTTAAGATGCTTACAATGTATATATATACTTAGCATAAAATGTGTCCCTAAGCTAATTTCTCCTTAGACTTTCAATAATATTAATAAGTTCAATATTCTTGCAGCTAATGTTGGAGGTTTGGGTCTCCATCTCCCCACTGCTTCACCTGCTGTTATTGAAGAAAGTCATGTCTAAAAAAGCCTTAGTTAGCACACACACACACACACACACACACACACAACAAACGTTGTTGTGTGACTGATGCATGACTATAAAAGAAGAGTGCTATAAACTGTGTGTTAGAATGTTACACAGGAGAAAATCCTGAGCTAGATTTAGTGTTAATTGTTATGGTTAGGTTTAAGGGCTTCATGTTGGGTAGACATTAGAAATTTATATGTATATGTCCATGAAGGGTGAACTACATTTTATACACATTGTATAAGGGCAAATCATTATTTGTACATTTATGTTATTTTGTTTATGCTGCTTATTGTCTATTACTAAAATATACAAAAATTTACCTTGAGACAAGGCTTTTTTTTGGTACCTCAGTCCAAATGCATGCTTTTTTTTAAAAAAAAAAAGGCACAGTGAAATCAACACAAAATCAGCTTCCCTGAACTGCTCTATTTATTAAATCCAGCAGGATATGTAATGCAATATGCTGCAGGCGTAGTGTCTCTAACCACTTTAGAATAAGTTTCCCAGGTTTTCTACAGTGCCAATACACGATTACAAATACAATCAGGAATAGAATAATTTTGATGTTTATGGCCAGAACTGGTCTGATGTGCACCACGTACTGACATTAAAAAGGATATGTACTTTGAGTGCTGAATCATAAATTGGCAGTGGCTACATCAGTAAGTAATGCAGATGTTAGGTTTACTGTAAGAATGCATTCCAACAAGGCCACAGACGTTTCTTTGAAGTGAAGCACTGAAGAGTACTCAACTAGTTGGTGCTATTACTAAACATGAATGAGATGCTTGCTGAGAAATAAGCTTGAGTAAGGACGTTAGAGATTGTATACAAGGGTGAGTGAGTTACAAGCCATTTCCATGAGGTGCTTGGCATAAAAAAGTACCCTTTTTTCCCTCAAACTAATGAGAGCCATGAACAAGACTTGTACAGAGAATATGAAAGGAGATCCCAGCTCTTGCAGTAAATAAATAAATACTGGTGTAATGCTGATCATTCTACAAAGCACTATAGCATAAGCAGCCAAGGTTCAGCTGATAACTATGTACGGTTTATGTTTTGGACTTCTCAACATCTCTTATGTGTGAATTGAAACATGGTTCAAATTACTTTCAGGCTCTTTGGAGAGCAGTTCCCTTTTTTTAGGAATTCAACAAACAGATACAATCGACGACAGTCAAAAAAACACACATTGGTAGGTGGATTGGCGACTCAAAAATGTTCATAAGTGTGAGTGTGTGAGTGAATGTGTGAGTGTGTCGCCCTGTGAAGGACTGGCGCCCCCTCCAGGGTGTGTTCCTGTCCTGCGCCTAGTGATTCCAGGTAGGCTCCGGTCCCATCACAACCCTGAACTGGATAAGCGGTTACAGACAATCAATGAATGAAATCCACCATCCCATATTCCCTTACCTTCTTGCTGCTTGAAGCGATGGGAGATCATGAGATTTGTAGCTTTTTCTATGCCCAGATCCAGAAACTCAGCAGGGATTCTGCCATATTTATGTATCCTGAAGACCTCATGTTTCAGACCTGTTCCATAAATCATGTCCTCAAAAATGTCTATCCTGTACGGCTGTGATATTCCTGTATTGAGATTTACAAGGAGGAAAACATTTGCATTCACATCTATGACATTTCTCAGGCAATTATATCCAAAGTTACCTACAGTTCTAATCATGTTTAAACGTAGGTTAATACAATATAAGGCATCTTGCCCAAGGACTCCTGCTACTTCAGCATGGTGTGCAAACCCAAGCAGGTAACCAAATACAGAGAAGGCTGCAGCATTACCCACTATGCTGTAAAGAGTAAATGCTCATCTCTGCAATCTGTCAAGGTTTTCTACACATTTCAGGGCATGTTTTTATTTTTTCTTTCCCAGACAGATTGTATTAAACATGGGCAAAACAGCAGTCAATGGTGAACCACCACTGCAAATTCATTTTAATCCATGCTTAGGCTTAATCAGGCTGTGAAACTGGCCTAGCGTATGTAAAGTGAGCTTTGTGCAGCTCCACAGCTCGTCAGTGTCCACTGCAGGTAATAATCTGTCTGATTGAATGTGGGGATGGAGCACCTGACTTGATTTGTGTGTTTATCTTACCCTGTTTGCTGCTGATAGCGACCAGTGGGTCTGACCCATCGAATCGTATGCTCCCTATGAGCGAGAGCTCTGCATCTGCCCAATATAAACGCTGGTTGAAGTAATCGATTGCCAAGCCTGTGAATGGATAATAGGGACAGATTTATTTTCCTTAAGAATGCAACACAAATCAATAGAAATATCTCCATTCAAATTGTGGAGTCAAGTGGATTAAAAATCTTTGAGTGAAAATGGTTTGCCCAAAAATGGCAAATATGGTCTGCTTGGGAAAGGTAACACTAAATATTGGCATATTTTTGATTTGATTGCATTCGCCACAATAGAATATGTGAGTTAGGATATTAGATGATTAGTTCTGAATCATAAACACCGCTCCAACACTTAATCACAGCTCCACTGTTCCAAAGACCATGCCTGGCATTAGATGTAGTGACTGTGAGCTCATGTGCAGCTGCTCCAGAGCATGCAATTCCATTTGGCATCGAGATCATACAAACTGTATTGGCACCTTTTAGCTGTGGAAACCAAGTTATCCACAAACTTGGGACATACCTTGATCCTTAAGACCATTTGAATGGAAAAGTTAGTGAAAATATGAACTGCTTGAATATGTAATGAAAAAAAAAAAAACTAACAGCAATGGAACTGAGTCTGAAGGAAGGAAATTAATTAATAAATTCAGGTAATGCAATATCCTACAATTGCTGTCCATGTAGGTCCCTCTGTCCTACCACATACAAAAGAGGTAGGTCCACCTCCATTATTCCACTACAGCTCAGCACTGAATAAAGACTTGCTGTAACTTTTCCTCTGAGCCTGCACTTGGCTTGTAATGTTTCTGCACTTGATTAAACACTAGAGACTGTTCAGGCTTACTTTTCCTGTGATGATGGATTCTTAAGGTGGTATTCAAGGCAGTACAGGGGTCCTCATGCTAAAGGAGGTCAAAGTCAGTGTAAGATAGCTTATTATCTCCCGAAGGACATGCCACCAGCTTTACCTACAGGCTCATCCTGTCCTGAGTTTCCCTTTCCCACTGAAAGATTCTTGTTCTGCTTTCAGATGAGGGGAGAGGAGCCAAGTAAAGATTTCAGCAAAAGTAGGATAAAAAAGCATGTGCGTTCTGAACTTAACCTTGACCCTCTCTGCTGAACCCAACACGAATTATGTAGGTACCACACAGAGGAAAGACACAGTGAGAAAACACGTAATGGGGGGGGATCTATTTTGGGGTGACTGAAGCTCAGTGGAAAATGAATATTCATCTGCTCCATTTTCATGTTAACACCAAGGCTATAGGTTTCTACACCACAAGACATTATAAAATAATTTTAACATGACAGCTAACAAGTGTCCAGGCTTTTAATGTTATGTAAAAAACAGATATGTTTTCATTGTATACACATGTAGTCCTGGGCAAAATTCAGAGACCAACTTTCATTAATTTATCTGTCAGTCTAAGCAGCTACTGTGTGTAAAATATGCCTCAATATCACTGAATATGTTTATGATAATCTGAATTGTAGGAAATGGTACATACAACCGCCTTCTAAAACTGAACTTCACAGTTTTGAAAAAAATATCCATGAAAAGTATAAAGAGTAATAAAAGTAATGTATGGATATGCTATTTATTATAAAACAAATCCCCTTCTGACTGGGGCCCCCTCCAGGGTGTATTCCCGCCTTGCGCCCAATGATTCCAGGTAGGTTCTGGACCCACCCCAACCCTGAATTGGATAAGCGCTTACAGATAATGAATGAATGAAAATCCCCTTCTTGTATGAGTTATGATGAATACTTAATGGTGGTTTTGACTTGAAATCTGAAAAGGGTGGAGTGAAATAATGTAAAATCCTGATGGCAAGCCTAATGAGTTATTTTTTTTATATCACGTAGTTAACTGACTACCTTAATGCAATGTGTTACAATGAGACAGGTCTGATATCATATTTCCTTCATGAAAATAATGCATCTGAAAAGCAAATCTGTGACTGAATTTCTAGTAATTCTTAATAACATCATGGCCAGAAGAACCGAAGCCTCTCTGAGCTCTAAAGGCAGCCCCATTCCTTATCCTTGATTTATTCATATTCCAAGCAATTTCCATTTTTAGTCCCTTTATATATTCAAGGCTGAAGTCAAATCAGTGGGAGACAGAGGCATAGCGTGCATTTTTAATATGTTAGAGAGAAAAGAACGCTACCTGTGGGTCTCCTGAGCTTCTTATACAACAGCACTCTACGCATGGAGCCATCCATCGCTGACTCCTCGATGTGGGAGTGGTCTCCAATAACTGACCAGTACATCATCCTGGAAAAGATGCAGAGTGGGTATTCTTGTCATATCATGGTATTATCTGATAACTGTATCTACAACAACAGTAATGTATAGCCCAATTTTATTCATAACTACAAATGACTGCTTTTTTTTTGAATGCTATTTGAATGCTATTTCCCCCTTTCACCCTGTTATTCAATGGTCAGGATTTGAGTGATGGATCATTCTCAGTGCTGCAGTGACACTGATGTGGTGGTGATGTGTTAGTGTGTGTTCTGCTAGTACAAGTGGATCAGACACAGCAGGGCTGCAAGAGTATTTGAACACTGTCCACGAGTTGGTCCACCTTGCATATATAAAGTCAGAGACAGTAGCTCATCTGCCGTGCTCTATTCCTCCAGCGTTGGACACAGGATGCTGTTGGCTGGATATTTTTAGTTGGTAGACTATTCTCAGTCCCACAGTGACACTCCAGGAGCACTGTTGTGTTTGATCCACTCATACCAGCACAATGTCAGTGTCACTGCAGCACTGAGAATGATCCACCACCCAAATCATACCTGCCCTGTGGGGGTCCTGACCATTGAAGGACAGAGTGAAATAGGGCAAACAATGTATACAGGGAAACAGATGGACTACAGTCTGTAACTGCAGAACTAAGACGTGCTCCTGTGGTCTGAGAGAATGGACCATGAGTGTAGAAACAAGATGGTGGTCATGATGGTGTATATTTTTAATATATTATATGGCATAAATTATATCTTACAATACCTGGCATAAGCTGGTATAACTGTCCTTTATTTAGTTAAATTGTTCTTTATTCACATGCATTACAAGACTATGAATTTAATCATGTTACATAACACATTATAATATATTCATAAGGACAGTGTAGACCAGAACGTATGTTAGTGTTTACAATGTTCATATGTAACATTGTGCTTGTGCTTTTAAAGCTCTTAACATGCAATTATAACTACCTAACGACACAGGCTTAAGCCATTCATTGAAAGGAAATATGTATGCCTTAAAATGCCTTACAAATCCATCAATTCATTATTAAGTATTATTAAAGTGAAATGAAGCACTGCAACCAAACCAAGATATTTAAGCACTGCTTTATTTATGTTACTTCTATTGCATTATTATATACATACATTACCTTTACTAATATTCTAAATTACATTTAAATATTGTGTTTAAGAACTACAACTGCTTTGAAGCAGAATATTGGCACTGGTTATTATTTCCCTGCTAACTGGCTAAAGCAGAAGAATGTATGCAGATATTTAATTGAGAAATTTTGAAAATTATATGTATATATTAACATGTATATGTAGTATGTAATATCTGAGAAGTGCATCCTAGTTATTGTAATGAATAAACACTGACAGCTGAAAATGTAACTTGTAAATGAAACTGTAAATTCTGACCAGTGAGGCAAAGGGATACAATGAGACCCAACAGAATCCTGCATAACATGGCAAATAAAATGATTTAATCCTAGGCTGGACAGCCCCTTTAAGAAGAAATGCCAAAAAAGCTCACCCTTTAACTGGATTGATGGCAATTGCATATGGCTCTCCTGCAATGTCCGTTATCAGACGAGTGCAGTTGGGTCCCTTGAGCTGGCCCACATTTATAGAGTATCTCAGCTTGGTCCAGTGGGCTGTGTAATAGCTAAACCAGTGCATTCTAGAGTGGTCTGTCCAGTAGATATTTCCAGTGACCCAATCAGCCGCCACATCTCTAGGCCTGCGGAAATCTGGACACTGCAAAAGGCAGTAAGATAATGAAGAACCTTCATCTGCTGCTCACGTCTTTATAAAAAATTAGATAATTAATTTAGGTAGGTTTTATTATTATTTTTTTTTTAACTCAAGACATAATTGAATAAAGTAGATAATTTAAAAACAACATCTTACCCATTTGCAAAAGAAAACAATTGGATTTAATTGCTTATGATGCTGTATACACTTCAGCACAGACACATTTACTGTAGTACACATGAAGCAAGTGTAAAGCTTCTGTTTGTACACACACTTTATGTCCAAAAGTTTCTAAACAATTGTTCATCCAATACTTCTTCTCCCGAGCAGGTACCTAAGAGTTTGACCCCTTTGCGCACTATTATTTTTGGCAGGCAAACACTTGGTTTTGAAACATACCAAAATGATTTGAGTGTGTTCAGCCCCAAGCACATTAGTGAGGCCAGGTACCAACGTATCACAGTTTCATCCTGAAGGTTTTGAAGAGCGTTTCACTGTTTCAGAGTCTTGAAATTTTATACCCTACTAGCAGATGCTTGGCATAGGCCATGGTGAATTCAGGTTCAGGTATGGTTGCTTTAGACTGTCCCATTTTTGTTTATATTTGTGTAGATTATACAAAGCTATGCATGAATTGTCCTTTATCTTTTAGAGATTATACAAATTTGTGAATTTGCATGTATGCAAGTAAATGCGTAGGCCCATTCCCAGCCTAGTATGAAATGGTAAACATTTATCACATTCATTGGAATACAACATAACTGATGTGTGTCTTATTCTTTTCAAAGTTGTAATTTGTAATGAAGACTGGAGAAAATCTGCTATTTATCTTCAAATTCTCTACATTTCAAATAGAATATCTTTTTAATTTATAAAAAAGAGGAAACAAAATGGCAGAAGTAACACATTCCTGCATCAAGGCTAATAGAGGCTATTTAGACACACTTGGACAAGTAGTGCATGTGTATATCTTATATCTATGCATGTGTTAATGTTATAGAAACACAAACACATAACAGCATATAGAAACAATGCTACAGTACATCATCTCCAGTATATATATATATATATATATATATATATATATATATATACATAATTTTTTTTCTTCAAACATTTTTTAAAAACAGAATTTCCCTGAAGAGACATGATGACATGCTTCCCACAGTTGGTGATACTTACTATGATTCCAACATTTGTTTTAGTTTGACTCCTGTCTAGGATTTCTTTGTAAAAAAGTCCACCCGGATTAAACTGGGTAGCCCAGATAAACTTTTGTTGGTGCAATAGAGCATCCATCCCAATGATGCGGGCATTTTCCTCGATGCGAGCGAGCACTTTGTGTCCATGGCTCTGGTTAAATGGATACACAAAACTTCGGATTTCAGTGTCATTAGCTATGTAGAGCACTCGATCTTCTGGTCCTGCCCGTTGAGTTATTAATATGCAAAAAAAATGAGAGGTGGCTAAATTCCATTTAGGGTTTAAGACAACAGTTTGACAATTACAGAAGCACATGATCAATTATTCTGAGACAGAAATGCAAAAAGAACAATCTAAACAACAGACTATATGCTATTGAAGTTATAACAAAGCAATTATTAAATTATCAGTACTTTAAAAAATCCAACGTTCAATATATCATCTAATTACTATTTATATTGAAAAAGCATGAGCAATATATAAATGTAATGGTTTTGAGGCTGGAAATGCACAATGACAAGGCTTAATGATGCAGTGTGGAACTAATGGGACTACTGGGGTTTAATTTAGAATCAACAAAATACAGTACAATTAAAATCCTTAATGGGCATACTCATTATTTTTGATAGCCATTTCCTATCATAACCTGTTTTAGAAGGCACTGGGTTTGTACAAATGTTTAGCACAGTATCAAGTTCCAAAAAATGTAAAATTGAAACTATAATGCCAAATTCTCCAATATTTCAATTTCAAAATATCAAAGCTTCCCTGTTTTCCCTGTGTCATTTCATTTGACAACTATCCATATGATTTACAGTTTTAGCATCACAGAGACACTCTGGATCAAAGGTATTTAATCAGTTGCTAGAAAATGTGAAATACACAGCTCTTCCTAATTAGAAGACAGAAATGGATAAAGTGGTATATTTTGCTGATTCAATTTAGTCAAGTTTCACCATCTCACATATATACTAAAGGAGTGTTTAATATTAGACTATGGGTGTTTTCACACCTGCACATGTCAGTCCAAAATTGAACTCTGGTTTGTTTTCACCCCTGGTGTGATCACTTTTGTGAAAGAAATAATTGCACTCAGAAGCGGCCCAAGCAACCGCACCGAGACCCTTGCGAGGAGGTGGTCTCAGTCCGGTCCCAAAAGAACTCTGTCGTGATTCCTTTCTGGTGAGAATGTGATCCGACCAAACAAAATGTGTACGCCGCAGGTCTGTGCTAAATGCCATACGTAGCCAGGGTGTGCTTTGCGTATTGGACACAGTATGCAGGTGAACAGAGAAGTGGTTAAAGTTTAATCGCTAATCGGAGTAATGGATCAGAAATGTACTAGTCCAGAACACAAGACCTTCCTGTGTTTACGTTCTTGCTCCCACCTCAGTCAGGTCTGACCAAGCAGTGGTGAGAACATTCCTACGTGGTTTGCGGTGACGTGTTTTGGTGGGCTTGGATTTTTCAGTGTGTGAAAACAAACCAAACCAAGGGAAATACGCTCCAAGATACGAGTTCCTTAACTGATCTGGTAACAGAACAAGCAAACTACAGGTGTGAAAATGCCCTAACATTCTTTAAATATCTGAGAACTGGATAGATAGATATATATTTTTAGGGCCAAAAAACTATATCATTTGGTCCTTATGAACAGCTAAAAGGAATACTACAATGTCTTCAATTGTAAATGAATTGTAAATATATTTCAAATTGTAAACACACACACACACACACACACACACACAAGTTTTACAGTGCAAACATACTGTGATACAGCCTCAATACATGCTGCATTTGGCACTGTACTTTTACTTGTGTATGAATCAGGACACAGCACTAAAGCTTTGCATTTTCAAAATGTATTTGGGAATTCACAGACTGTTTGTATGAGGAATACTGCCAAGGTAACCTTGCCATAGTAAATTACTTAATCCAGCCCCAGTCTCTGAAATAAATGTTGAGGACAAAAAACACATTTTATAGATATGATAAAAAGTGATTAGGTTAAAAAATACTGATCTTATCCTTTTAGGAGTATATACTTGGCAGCTTATCAAACAGTAATGCTTTGGGCCTCCGTGTTAAACTAATGCATTCTAGGATTCTCCGTGTGACATTATCCTTTGTGTCTGATGAAATTGCTTTGGTCAGTGAAACATGAGGGTTATGACGATGTATTGAAGAAGCTAAAATTAAGATCAACAGAAGGTATTGGTCCTTACCTTTAGCTACACAGTTCCCATTGACATCCTTGTAATTTTTGTCACATGCACATTTGTATGATCCTTTAATATTTGTGCAATAGTGAGAACAGGTGCCAAAATATAGGCACTCGTTTATTTCTGAAAAAGAAAAAAAAGCCAGATATTAGCCTTATTGTCGAGAGCTACTTTCCTGCACTTTCTGTCCATCTTTCTTATTCAAATCTAGACTTTTGACCTCACTACAGCAAATTTTATCATTTATTATGTGGAAAAAACACTGCATACATAGTTAAAGGCCCACAGTTCATAGTGTCAGTGTCATCATGTATTTCACTGAGTGCAATACACATGCTGTGAATCTTCTCAGCCTCAGTTCAAATAAGGAAGGTGAAGCAGGTTACTGACAAGTCAAACCACAATCCAGTCCCACAGTTAATTATTCACAATACAAGCAGTTTTCTGCATGGATTCCACAGCTGTGTGTATAGTAGAGTAAGGCAGGTCAAGATGGTATTGTTATACGACTTAATGGCAAGACTTAATGCCAAGTAACCATCACAGCAGCTATACACACACACTGTGCAGCTGAATCTTAGGGCAACAATGTTCAAGCAAAACGTGAATAATTTCTGACCTTGCCTTCAGCCATTCTGTTTTTGGCATTACTCTTATTTCCAGTGACTTATAAACTTTTCCATGTTACTTATGGAGGCTAATGCAATGTTAAATAGTCCTCCACAAACCAGGAATTGCACGTTGCTGTAAAAGGGGAAGTCTGCATTGTTATGCCCTACAACAACCACTCTAAACATCTTTGGATTAAATGGAAGTTGGCTTTAAACTCTGTCATCACATCAAGTTCTACACTGCAAATCCAACATATTTACTATACTTATATTATATTATATTATATACACTTATATTATACATATTTTTTTTATGAAATATTATGCCAAAACTGTATTTTCTAGGATGGTCAGCTTGTCGAAAACGTACCCAGGTTATATAGTTCAAGGGCTGAAAATGTTAACTTCGTGACAACTGGATTCAGTTCTGTGATTCCAAAGTCATGCGAGGTGTGTGTGTGTTTGGTTTTGTGTAACCTTGCTGTTTTATAAACCATGTTAAAATGTTTTTTCTCATGAACATGACAACAAAATGCACTACCAAAACACATCTATGCGTATTACATAGTTACCAATTTTGGAGGCGCTCCTAAGCAGAGTTTGGAAGAAAATTTATTTGTTTTCTAGACTTATAGCTGTCTAGATACAATGCCAAACTAAAAATATATAAATAATCTTAAGATAAATGCCAAAGTTCCTATTTCGTATACATTATACGTGATTACCAAATATTAAATTCAGCACACTGAGTTAAAGTATATAACAGTACTTTCACTGTCCGATCTGTCACAGATAGACATTTCTTCCCAAAAATAAAAAGCTCAGAAAAGAGAAGAAGCCTGCTGCCATGGGGTTGTTTACAGTGAGATGACTACATCACTGTCAATCATTTTGCCATCTGAAATACCCACACAGTCTGAGGCAGAGAAGTTGAGGTGTCCTAACATTTCACTCCCCTGGATATGTTCTTTTAAATCTGACCTTGGATAATGGTCAAGTCACAAAGTACCATTTAATTTTTCATAAGCTTTTCTTTACTGTCAATACCACTGACAGTAGGCTTATGTGATATGATGATTTGATGGTCTCTGCACAATTTTGCACTGACAAAATATATTCTAGGGTCATGTATTATATTATAGGGGAGCATGTTATGATAACATTTTGGGCATGTTACTTTTGGGTGGTCTGTTCTCAGCCTTTCACAGATCGGCGTGAATTAGCAGGCCATAGAAGCTACACTCAGGCCTCCATTCAGGCTTCACTCTAAAAACTGTCTATTTTCACAAATTTGACTGAGAAGATGCTTTATGTGGCAGGGTGTCATAATCACTTTACATGTATCAGATGAAACACACCAGCACCACTCTCCTTGGCATTAGGTTTATATATACGTGTGTGTGTGTGTGTGTGTGTTAGGTTTTTTTTAATTAATATCCATAATTGTGACTTTTTTAATGGTAGATCACAATCAGGAAAAATCTCACAAGCATAAATGACACTGCTGTTTGATTCAAAACTGGCCCTTGAATTTATAATGTAAGCTGAGTTCATGTTTACAGGCGATTTAGTCAAATTTAATGCATGCTGTAGTTGATATAAATTTACATCATACTTACAAAAACCTATCATTTTAACTGATATAAACCTACACAGTCATCTCCAAAGACTTAGTAAAACAAGAAGTTGTTGTCAAAAGATGCTTCAGTCTTTCTGTTCCCCAAAGTGTTATGACAGCTGACGCTTCAGACATAATTTATACCGTAGAGGTTAGAGTAAATTCGTCAGCTGTCAGGCAAGGCTTATGTAGGTGTCATCTAGCCTTATGAACAATGACCTACAGTGAAGTCTTATCCACTATTTATATCCAGAAGTACATCAGCAGGAAGAACTTCATTGTACCTTCACACTGTTTAGTCTTGAGATTCCTCTGAAAGCCAGGTTTGCAGTGACAAATGACATTGGTATTTGTCTGATTGCACACTGCATCTTCACCACATGGATTCATCCTCTTTCCACATATGTCTCCATTTGAAGCTGAAATGAAAGACAGATCTGAAAATGTCATACTTTATAAATGCATCCCACCATCCCTCAGCAGCATGGAAGTTTTGGGGGATTTTTTAATGCTTGCGGGTGGGCAACAGAGAACAAATATAAATGGAAATCAAATATTTATTCTGCCTTGAAGATATTTAAAGCATGAATAATCTTCATGCACTTCATGAAAGCCTGTATTACTGACCTTGGTCATATTCACATAGTGTACAGCATGTGTGCAGGAGTGCTGCAGGCTGATTTTCTCTGATGGGCTTTGGAGAAGTCTCCAATCAAATGAAAGCCATCTAGGAGCATGCTGAGATACTCACAGGCCTTACAGTCATGTTCATCTGATCCACCGTCTCCACAATCGTCAAACAAGTCACACTGCAGATGGGCAGGTACACAGTGCTGGTTGCTACAGGTGAACTCACTCTTCCCACACGGTTTTGGCCTTGCAGACGCAGCTTCTGGTTTGGGTCACATTCAGAAATTTAGTAACACTTCTTTTGTATCCTATGTTTATAACAGTGAATAAATGTTTTAGAAATGCATTGATAAAGATATAATATGGCAAAATCAATTTACAGCACCTGAACATCAGAATATTAATCCAAAAATTAAATGCACTGGTTTGGGTGTACATGCAAGATTGTATGTTGTTATAATTTGATATTTCACAGTGCATCTTTATATCTGATAACACTGAAAACATTATAAATCCCTACAACAGGGTTCAGTGTTCTTATGAAAACATTTTAATGCATGGCAGGCCATTTTAGCCTAAAACGATGCCAGCAATGCAAGTTCTAACTCCACTTTTACTAGTAAGAACTCTTAATTCAAAATCTCTCTAATCTAGTTTTTATCAGTAACAACTCCAATTACAGATATCAATTACAACATTTTTACTAGTAAGAATGCAGACCTACATATCCATAATAAAATTCTGACTAGCCAAACTGCCAGGAGGACATATCTTTAATGTAATTCTGACTAGTCATAATTTTCCATTGACTTACATTGAATTTCACCCTCTCATATCCGTAATTACATTTCTACTAGTAAAAACTCCAATTAGAGTTATCTGCAATTATATTTTTATTAGTACCAATGTAATTTCAGATATCTACAATGCAATTCTTACTAGTAAAAAGTACTGGTCCACATATCTATAATTGAATTCTGACAACTGAAGGTGCAAATTCAAGAGCTAGAACTAGTAAAAATATGCATTAGAGTTACGTAAGGTTTCAGAGCTCTAAAATATAATTTTAGATATCTACAATTCAGTTTTGACTAGTAAGATAGTAAGATTTATTGATATCTAAAACTAGAATTCTTACTAGTATGAATTACATTCTAGATATCTGCAATATCATTTGTACTAGTAAAAATGAAATGGTATATATCTGTAATTATATTCTTATTAGTAAACCTTTAAATAGAACTAGTAGTAATTTCAACTGTGATATGAACATTTATGGCTCTGACTAGTCATAATATGTTTACAGATATGTCTAATTATTTTATGGAACTCTAAAATATAGTTTAAGAGATCTACAGTAGATTCTTACTAGTCAGAATTACATTTTAGAGCTCTCTATCATGGAGGGTTCATTATGTATTTGCATCTTATGTATATTTATTTTAGGCGGAAAAAGGTTTGTGGTGTCCATGTGAGATGAGTGCTGGGTAAAAGATAATGGATAGAGTGTCAGTTCAGTTTAGGATTTCTGGGGAGGAACTTTCTGACCATTTCAGCAGACCATTTTTACTAATAAGAATGCAATTTTTGATGTCGCTAATTACATTAGAGAGCCTTCTAATTCAGTTCTTACTAGTAAAAATATCTTTACTACTTAATATATAATTTTTACTAGTGAGAACATAGTTATGTTACTGTTTACTGTTTTATGGCCCTATATTATAACATGGTATGTAATCTGATTATACAGTGTCATATAATATTGCATTAAAAAGTGCATTCAATTATGCTGACTTAAAAGCAACTAAACATGCCTATGTCTGGCATTATAAGATATTCTCTACCATGTAATGTCTTACATATGTGAACGCATTTCTGAAGCCTTATGAACACTCGTTATTTACAATGTAGGCGAGAGAAAGGGCTTTCGATTGAATCCAAAGGACACAAGAACGCTGGAACTCTATGAGAACGTCTGGCAGGATTTTAAAGGCAAACAGCATTATTAAAAAAGAGAAATAAAGAGCACACAACAACCAGCTGTGCTGAAGGACCAGCAACACACACTGAGGCAAAGTCAAATTCAGCCCCATCTCCATACAGACAATAGCTGCCACTCAGAACTCACCGCATTCCTCTTCATCTGAGTTGTCTCCGCAGTCGTCCACATTGTTACAGATTTGATCGAGCCGCAGACACACTCTGTCATTTCTGCAGCGCCATGGCCTTGTAGGAGGACAAGGAAGCTTCCCTGAAGGAAGAATGGGACAATAGAGGCTCTTGTTATGACAAGCATGTGAAGAACTAGTCCAGGAATTAACTCTGTTTATGTATGGACTGAAAAGAAAGCTTCTGCCCATCCGGTCTTAATGGCATCTCACTGCTGTTGTTGTACTTTGATACAAAAGATGGAAGGTGATGGAGAAAGAAAATGGATTTTCTCTGAAGTAACAAATTGCTGCTGTCAGTACAAAAATTCATATCTCCATGGAGTGATAGAAATAGTTCAGCTTCATTATGTCTCTTTCCTTACAAACACTTCAGTCACCCACAGCGTTAAAATTAGCTTGTTTTTTACACTCATTGTCCATTTTATTAGCTCCACAGAACATATACTTGTTTTACAATTACAGACTGTAGTCAGTCAGTTGCTCTGCATAGGTGTTTAACATCTTTTCACCCTGTTCTTCAAAGGAGAGAGGTATGATTTGGTTGGTGGATTATTCTCAGCGTTGCAGCAACACTGATGTGGTGCTGGTGTGTTAGTGTGTGTTGTGCTGATACGAGTGGATCAGACACAGCAATGCTGCTGGACTTTTTAATTTTTATCTCCTGACCATCCCCATCCTGACCATCAAAGAACAGGGTGAACTGGGGCTAAATTCGAGATAATAACTTAGTTCATTTTGATAACTTCTTTTTTTCTTTTCACTTGAACATTTCTTTGAACTGACTTTACTCAGCATACTTAAGGCAAAAGGATTTTAAGACCAGTATTCACTTAATATAAGCACACACGATAAAATGTTTGGAGTTGTAGAGTATTCGCAATGTCCACTTGGGGTCATTTAGTCAAAGGGTCTGGGAAATTCTGGTCTAAAGTCACCATAAAATGCAGATCAGAATGGAAGTTGACTATAGGGTGTTTAAAAAAATCATAAAAGTCATTTTATGGGTTATATACATTCTTCACACCTGCAGTATTTACCTACTTCACATATCATAAGGCATTTCACAGGAAGAAAATATCTCAACACTACAATAGGCATTATGGTTTCAGCAGATCCTGTTCTGGACCCGATCCTATCTGGGTTTGTAAACAATTTGTAATAAATTAATAAGAATAACTAATAACCTTCATGAAGCCTACATTTTTCAAACAGTATTGGCAACAGACAACAGTCGCAGCTCAACCTGGTAATACTGTAATAACTTCTCTCAAATGTGTCAAACAAACTCACTGAGTACCCTGTGTGACCAGTTCACTAGAGAGAGCAAATTTTAGTTAATTCTTCCTTCTAAATCAGAAATCAGTGTGTGTTCTGAAAGTGTGGCTATGAAATGAAGCACAAATTTTGGTTTGGACCATTGGTGGGCATCTTTGCCACTGGACCATACTGAATGTTAATTGATTACCCCTGACCCAGGACATGAACCAAGAAGACAAAAAAAGTCCATTTTCATCTCAGCTTGACTTTAAGGCAACAGATGTCTCGCAGATTTCAGTGCAGTGTTTATTCCATTCTGAATATGCACAGACACAGCCACTGAGCATCCTTTTTACAGCACTCTATTTTACTCTACTGCACTCAGCTGCACTCAGTACAGATGTAGCAGAGGATCCTTCTGCTCTTCACACAAGAACCACTTTTGGTTCCCTGAAGAACATTTCAGTTGACAGTTCTTAAAAACATAGCTATAATCATTCAACTGACAGGGTCTTTAGAGATCCAGAAGTGGGTACTATGGCAGTTGTCCAAAGGACCCTTTGGATTTAATGATGGGAAATTCTTGTCAAATTACAGAAATGGGCCATTTAAATACAAATGTAAATAACTGTCCTTTTCTATTAATTAACCAGGTTTCAAGGGAGAAAAATTTTAATGAACAACCCAGTCAGTTATTTTCTGGTCTGCATAAGTCTGAAAACAGATTTACAAATGCTAATAGATAATATAGAATACACAGTACACGAATACAAGTACAATGTTATGTTCAAATAGCATGTTTTTTTTTCAAGTTATGTAATGTATAACATAACTTGTAATGTTCCAAGTTAAGGAATGTAGGTTTTAATATCACTTTTTGGGATGAAATGATTTCACAGATTAAGTCATTTGTGACATAAAAAAGACATACTTATTACCAATTCATGCTATGCCATATCAGCATTATATTACTATGATATACACTAAAGGCATCTGTAATAACCTCCACAAATATGACACAGCCCCACATCAGCACAAAATGGATGCCACTTGACCTCACAGTTCAAGGGTAAGCTTCTACAAATGGTTATGTAGGTTTATGTCATGACCAGCATAAGAAACTTATATGTATTACATATGCAGCCCTGTGTCCCTACACATCCCATAAATTCACACATGAACAGAAAACAGAGACCTAAAAGAGACGCTCTTTCAAATACATTTCCGAAGTGTGTGTTGTGCCACTGAGGAAGACAATAAAATTGTATCCCATTCATATAAACATGACTGAATAGGAATTCTGTAATTATGGATTTTGCAATTTCAAAAGATCAAGTCTTACCACACATATCGGCATCTTCATCAGAATTATCTCCGCAGTCATCCTCACCATCACAAACCCAGGAGTGCAGTTTGCACAATGTATTGTTGCAGATGAACTCATCGGGACGGCAGAAAAAAGCTCCTGTAATCACAATAATTTGCCCATTTTCTATCATTAAGTAGAGGCTTACACATGATCTGATTAAATTAGAAACCATTTCAAAGTGAATGGCCACTTTAAGGGGGGGTTCTTTGTGAAATCTAAATAGAGTGAAAATAACTGTATTTTTGTTCCTCTTTATTTTACCTTTTAAAAAGCTTTTTAAAAACCTACCCACAAATTAACGTATGCAGAATTGTTTATTCCATACAGTAAAAAAAAAAAAAAAGATTTTAATGTTTCAATTATTATAATGCTACCAAATAAGTATTTCAGAAAATTTCACAAACAACTGATAATATATTTAAAAAGCAGACTCAGCATGAAATGTGTATGCCATTAATCTACTTAATTTAATGACATAGCACTAAGAAATGGCCCAGGTAATTGAGGTTAAGCGGCAGAGGCTAATTTAAGAACACCAAATACCAGTGGTATACCTTATTTATTCAAAAGCCCAATGGGCCTCCTTATAAGTAGTACATTTGGTAACATTAAGTTGAATTCTTGGAGGCAGATTTACTATCTCTATAGATATACCTGAAATGAAATGTGAACCTCTGGAGCAGTTGAAAATGTGCTTACGACAGTCATGCTCAAAGCCATGACTTTTTTTTTATCTGGAGCTAATCATCCAACTGACTTCACTAATGTTGCCGACTGCCATCAAATCCACACAGCAAATGTTCCAGTATCTAGTCTAGAGTCTTCCCGGGAGAGAAGAATCAGTACAAATGCTGGATGAGCAAGTGGCTAAACACTTGTACATTTGTCTTTTTTCACTGTAGACTATAGTATTTTCATAAAGCACTGTGAAACAATGACAAGCTGCTTATAAATGCTCAAGTACTGCTTTATAAATATGTTATTCAATGTTTACAAATGGTGTTATAAAGTTACTTTCAAACAATGTGTCCTAACAAATTAAAGGCATGAAAAAAAAAAAAAAGTATTACATATAAATATACCATGGTCACAGTTCTCCTCATCGCTGTGGTCCATGCAGTCGAACACATCATCACAGCGCCATCGTTTTGGAATGCAGTGGGCATGGTTCCTGCAGAGGAACTCATCCTCTCGGCACTCTTTCACACAGTCCATCTGGCAAGAGCCCAGAAAAGACAGACTCAGATAATCATACACATGCACAATCACAGGCACACACACACACACACACTTTCTCTCTCCATGGGTGGAGTTCACCTTACTGTTGGAAAGGCAGGGAAAACAGAGCAGCGTTTCCATGGAAACAGAGAGCTGCACATAGTAATCGGATCTAAATGATTTAAAAATTTTAAGCACATAATGTTATTTGGGCTTTCTTCTCTTCATTTCTAGTCAATAAACATTTCCTCCCCATCTGGCAATAATACTGTATTCTGCACATTGTCTATAGCTGCCAAATTCCTCTCCAAGCAAGGGTCCAAATTACCACATCAGAACATTGTGCCAGGTGTAGTTTTTGTACGTGCAGCTTTGTGTGAGTCACAGTTTTCTTCCACGTGCTTTGTGTGAAGGCCTTGCGGGAGGACATACCTCATCAGAGCTGTCCAGACAATTGTCATGTCCATCACACCTCAGGCTAGCAGACACACAGCCTCCACTGGCACACACATACTCATTTATAGAACAGGAGGGGAGCACTGCAAAACAAGCCACAAGAGCACACACAAACACAGTGGACATTGGCTTTGATGGCCACAGAACAGATTAAACTCATAAGATAATGCAGTCTGCCAGACACTGTCCCTTATTGTTGTATTTTAATAGCCTACTTTATAGTGAGTGTCTAATAATTGTAGCACCACTTTAACAATACACATTATAACAATGTAACTATTGATTATGCAGTTTGTGCTAAAGATTAATACATTACCACAGCTTATGTACATATACTTATGCAGTAAATGAAGGTATTATAAGGGTTACAGGGTTCTTGAGTGACACCATAGAAGAATCTCTTTTGGTTTCATAAAGGACCATGTTTGTTTAGGGGATGTGTGAATGTTTAATGATTTAAAAATCCATCACCTGTTCTTAAGGATCTTTATCTATTTAAACATATTAGCAAAAATGGTTTATTATGAAACCAAAAGTGATTCTTCTATGGCATTACTCAAAGAAACATTTGTAGCACCTTTATTTTTAAGAATGTGCATCCACTTCAGGTTTTACTCGTGTAGTAATATGTCATTAGTCAATAGCTATCAAGATACACTTGTGATAGATTTAAGTAGTTATCTCTAGTTAATAGAGATGCATAATACAAAGTGGGGCCACTTTAAATTAAGTGTGTCTAATAACAGTATAGTTACACATTAAAAATAAATGAAACAATGTTTCTTCTGAAATACACATGGCTACTGAGAGATTGCAATATTACAGCTTATGTAAATGTTTGCAATCCAGATACAGCTATTTAATTACAAAAGACATATAGACAAAATACAAAGTGGACCCAAAGTAGGGCATTATAAGCAAGAAAGTCATCAAAGTATATTTAAAATTGCTCCAATCCTGAAAGTAACGGAACACTTTTATTCTACAGGAAGGAACCAGAGACAATCCAGTCAAAACAGCCATTAATCAGAAGCCATTAAACTGTACTTTTCCAGCAGATGATTACTATAAAAATCTGCTTGCTAAAGAAAGAGGAAATTCAAAGGAAAATGGGGGAAAATCTGTTGAAAAATGATTAAAAGATACAGAGAAAATGTGACTAACTACAGTGTAAGATTTTTGGGTGAACTGCCAAAACTGTCACCATTAGATAAACAGTACTTAAAGCCTTCATCTTTGAAAGGGCATCAAGCTCCACCCTTTCTTCAGTTAACAAAAAAACAAAAAAAAAAAAACAAAAAAAAAACATCCACCTTTCTTTCAGCTCAGCGCCATGGGTCAACACTAAGATATGTAGCTGTCAAGAAGCCATTAGTGAGAAAAGGGAGAGTGTTTGGGATTTCTTGGACTGTGAGTAAAAAATGCAACCAACTTCTAAGACAGAAACTTGGAGGTTTAGAAAAATATTCATTCTTTAAAAAAACTGAAAACAGGTCTGGAACAGAAGCTGTAGGAAAGAACGGAAGCGATAATATCCTGTTAAATATGTTTAGTTCCCATAGATGAGAAATAAAAAATGAATATTGACCTCTGACTTTTGCAATGTGCTGTGAAATCTAGATCATAAAAGAAAACAAGAATACACCACCTGCAGCAAAACACTTAGAACCAGCAAAAACAAATGTCCAATTTAGACCCTGAAGCTATTCTCAGAAAAAGATGAAGGCTGGAGTATGTCAGGTACGGAAGAGCATAGACGAGTGCTTAAGGACTGTTGAAATGTACCTGTTCCTAGGCAGTTCCTTTCATCCTCTCCAGTTTTACAATCTTCCTGGCCATCACACAGCCACTTGATGGATATGCAGAGGTTGTTATGGCACTGGAACTGATCCTCAGCACAGCGGACCTCGCAATCCTTCTGAAAAAGCACAACACACAGGGGGATGTGTTAAAAGCGGCTTCACAATAAGACATTAATGATGGCAAAGTCCACTTGTAAAAGATTGTGGGCCACGTCAAGCAGCTCCATTGGAGCGAGGCGAGAGGGTATGGCCAAAAAGCATTTCACAACAGAACCAAATGACATCTGACATTATGGACCAAAGTTAATTAACCCTCATTGACCTTCATTTTTTTTTGTGTCCAAAACAATATCACAGTTCTCTGAGATGCACCTCCTCCATCAGTGCGCCTCAGTGTCCTGAATGAACAATCAACTTGGAGTAATCCCTTCTCGGCAAATCCTATTCATAAAGCATAAAATACATAAAATACATAAAACACAAAATACATGTATGCTGTATTATAAAAACCCAGACACAGCAAAATCCAGACAAGGCCCTGGGAATTACAAACTTGTACACATTCAGTGCCAGATGTGAACTGAGAATATGCCTCAGTGTGGACACAATACCTAATCAAAATGTGTCAGAATTGAAAGTCCAGTTTACTAATGCTGCAACTAATCACAGAAAGAGTGGGTTATTCATCATGCTTTTCTAGGGGATTTGGATTAGTGCAACTGTCAACAAAATTCAGGACAATACAAATCCAATGAGGAAGAAAGCAATTTTATGAAACGTGCAATTGCCTGACTAGAGGTGTTTTTGGTCGTGGTAAATGTAAATTTAATGTTGAAAATGTTGTAAATTTTATGTTCAATGTTTCTAAATGATGCCCAAAACAACTAAGCAACTTAAACCACACAAAGTCTGTTATATACCTGTAGACAAATTTAAGAAATAGTTGGACAATGACCGCCTCTGTTTTCAGCATCTCTGGTTCCAGAAGTAAAAATAATTGATTTTCTCCATAGACTTTTCTAAACAATCCTTATATAAACAGTTTTGAGCACTCAACCAGACCAATCAGATGAGTAACATCAGGTGTTACATGACTTTATCCACTGACTGATTCACTAATTGGCCAACTGACTCACTGGCTGTTTCCCCGATTCAATTACTTATTTACTGATCCACTGATAGATTCCCTAATTCACTGAAGGGTTCACTTACTGATCGACTGACTGACTCACTCATTCACTAACTGACTGATTCAGTCAAAGATTCACTGACTGACTTTGATTGCTTCACTGATTCACTTACTGACTGACTGAGTCACTGACTGATTGAACTGATGAAATGGGAGCCAAAGAAAAAGAACAAAAAATTACAAAATTGTGCAAATAATGTGTTAGAATGAACTACATATTCCACAAAGTACTGTGAATGGTATCAAGCAGTTTTTCAGTTCTCTTTTCAATCGTATATTTATCTGTAGTGTTTGTGTATGTGGGTGTTATTTTTCTGTAAGATTTTGTGCATGAAGTGTTGCTGTTTTACCATTCTGAAGATGACAGAATTAGATTTAGGCTTTGAGTTAGGGTTATGGTTAGGTTTATAGTTGGGCTTAGGCCTTTTTCACACCAAGTAGGGACAGATATTGACATGTACATGCATACAGGGTAATTTATATTTTGTAGATTGTTAAAATTCTGGTACTTGATAATTCTTTTTGTCAACTAGCTACATATTCATACTGGGATAACGCTGCAATAAAACATTGGTTCCATTTTTGCAGTTAATTCTTTTTTTCTGTATTTTCCTCCTCACAAAAACAAAAGCTCCAAGGGCATTTGGAAAAAAAATCCTATCTGTAGTAACTTCCATTCAAGAAGATCTTTCCTTCTGTTTCCTCTGAAATGACCAAAGTCCCTACAGAGGAAATCTGTTTGCTATAAATTGGGGACATAATCTGCATCTGAAAGTGGCCTGAATCTAGACCTGGGTATCTGAATGTAAAATAGGAGCCTATCTAAGTCAGTCTGAAAAGAAGCCTGTGACAGTATTCTGCTTTTGCCCAACTGTCTTTTCTTTCACTTCTCTCAGGCAACAAGCCCCCACAGGTATTTGTAGCCCTACACAGACTCTCCACTCTCAGTGTAAATAGGAACTGAGTTCCTCGCTCTTCTTTCCTCATCTTGAAATCTTCCACAATCTCTCATGTCTGACGCCAGCTTGTAAACAATTCCACTGGAGTCAGGAGTGGAGTTGTGCGGGAGACAGGAGGCACTTTTACGGCTGAAATGTGAAGTGTGGAGGGTGTAGACGAAGTGAGGGAGCCGAACACACACGCCAGGGAGCCCAACAAACTGAAGCCTGCCACTTACAAAGCCCAACAGCCAGCTGATAATTGGTGTGCTGAGCTGCTTTTCCTTTCAGTTTTTCTTTTTTATCTGTTTCTTTTTTTCTTCGTCCAGCAGCTGAGGCGGTGTGAGTACAGTGTCAAAAGCACTGAAAAATCAAAGAACGGTATCCTAACCGTTACCAGGCCGGAGGGAATAAGCCTTGCAGCGTGCATACGGCTTCATCTATACTTTCAGTGTTCTGAGCATCTGTTAAGCAAACAGCAGGGTTAGATGTACTTGTTCTCCAGAGATTAGAAGCCAGTTAAAATAACATTCAGGTTCCTGTGACAAGGAATCACAGCAGATGGCATGTCAGACCTGTCAAATCTCTTTAAAAAATTAGCCTGTGGTTATTAGCCTGGGTCGTGCTTCTATCAGATCAGGCTCTGGTCACCAGGCAGCCAGAATCAATTTATGCATTTATGTTCAGCTTCATTAAAAAAAAAAGCTTATTTCTTTTATGCCCCAAGCAACCTCCTTGTCTTTGTAATTCAAAGTCTATTATGTGTCATGCAGTATATAATTGCACTGTGAAGAAACACCGCCACCAATGATAAACATTTATTAGGTTGTATTTAAGCTGTATTTTATCACCATCATCACCACCCAGAAGATATTATGTTCAGGCTTGTCCTCACACTGCTCAGGTGATTCCAGATCATGACAGGACACACACAGTATAGCCAAAAGACTGTGGATATCTGCTCATCCAATGTTTGTTCCACATTGCTGCAGTGACCGCTTCTGCACTTCTAAAATGACTTTAAGCTAGGTACTGGAACATTGCTGGAAGGAAATGATGGCATTCAGGCACAGGATTGTTATTCGGGTCAGGTGGATGTGTATTTCTGGATTACAGATCTCTCTTTTTCATCCTGAAAGTACTGAATAAAGGGCCATCACTTCAGCTGGATGTTTAATTTAAAAAAGAGCTTAAGTAATCTTTAACTGGATTTAATGCATTAGAGAATGTGCAGTATTATAAATTCAATGTCACCAGTTTTGATGTGGTAAAACTGAATATCGTTATACTTTGTGTATTAGAAAATACATTTGGGAGTGGTTTATGTCTCCAAATATTTGTAGACCCCTTATAAGTGACCTCAGCCACTTTAAAGATGCCATAGAATGGAAAACAATTTTACGACTGAACTATTTTTTAAAATACAGTTGTATGCTCTTTCAAATGCAATTCCATCTTAAGCAAAGGTAGGTGCTATAACAAGGCACTTGCAAAATATTAAACTGATCCATTATAGTTTTGACTCATGCTTTGATCTTATATCCAAACCTATCATTTCCACCCATTGTGCTGTATGGGATTCTGAGTACTGATTAAAGCACATTATTTGTGAATTTCATGGCAAGAAATATATTTGTTATTTATAATACTTAAATATATACATCACCAAATTAAATTTGTTATTAAATATGCTATCTTTTGGTGGAATCCATTAATGGCTTGTGTTTAATTTGACCAAGTCTATGCTTAAAGTCTTGATAACTGATTTTCATTCTGCAACAGGAATGTGTGTTGTATGTGGTAAAATATGCAGAAGCAGAAAATAAGTGATGCAGACCCTCCTCCTGATTGGTTTAAAAATGCACATTGAAATCAGATACATAAACAGAAATATATCATGAATTCAGCAAATCTTACTTGCGTTAAACACTCTCCTATCTAGATTTTGATTCTGTATGAGCCATCATGGTGCCTTGATGTAAACCAGCCAATCAGAGCAGAGGTCAACAAATGCCACCATAAAAGGGAAAGGGCCTACTATTATGTAGATACTGATACTGTTGTATACTATAGTATCATATAGTAGTATACATACTGAAGTAATGCATTCAGCGGTAATGTTAATATGCTACCATTGTTGACGCAGATGTTCAATGAGTGAAATAAAATGGGACACACTGAAGTAACTAAAAGTACAATCAAAAATGGACACACTAGCTATTAATACCCCTAATTCCGAAGAAATGCTGGATCATGACATATCCAAAGCCTCTTGGCCATAGGATGTTGCTTTTCCTACACTTTGTGCATTTCATCTCTTTCTATCTTGATGTGCTTCAACTGCAAGGGATGCATCTCTGATTTCCAGGTATACACTCATTAAAAACAGCCAGGCCTAGAGCAAAGTTCAGGCAAGAAAGCTTCACAGATAAATCAATACTCATGTTGGCCATGTTACCACTCATTTCGCCACAGCTCACTTGGGGCGACAAGTGAAATATAAATGACATGTTGCTGCCTCCCATGACAGCCTGCAATACACTAAGGCCAAAACTTTTAGGCACCTGCCTATGAAACGAGGGACATCAATAAGATATTCGTCCCCTTAAAGATACAGGTTCTACACTTCTGGGAAAACTTTACACTAGCTGTCTGAACATTGCTGTGAGTATGAAAATACAAAGTCAGGAACTAATGCTGACTGATGAGCTCTGGATCACAAATCCTAACCCAACTCATACCAAGATATTGGATGAAGCTCTGTCATTCCAGAGAATGCAGTTACATTGCTCCACAGCCTAGTGCTGGGGGCTTTATGCTCTTCTAGACAATACTTTACAAAGAGAATGATGAGCTAGGACTCATGTGCAGCTGCTCTAAAGCAATTCCATTGGTTAATGCTGGTCTATGCAGATTATTGGAAGAATGTGAGTGTTATAGAGCGTGATATACCTGAATTCTCTAATTGAAAGGAGTGTCCACATATTTGGACAATGTATAACTGACAATGTATATGTCCAAACTAGACTATTCACTTTCAGACATCCTTCCAGAAATCTTAATTGGATTCATTTGGCTTTCTCACAATCCATCTGCCCTGCATTTCTCTGGGTATTGTTTTCCTTCCTACAGAAATCTTCCTTCATTTTACACAGGAGTCTCTTACACAGCATTAAAAATGATGCATAAGCCTGTATTTATGCAGACTTTTTTATAATGATGTTTTTGTTGTGATTATTGCTATCCTATAACTTACTTAACAGGCACCAGCATTAGGAACGTGGGTGGTGATGGTGGGGCTGGGTCAGTCTGGACCAGTATTTCTGACTGCGTTCCTCATCCAGTACGACTATGAGTTCCACAGAGGGGAAAAAAGTGCCTATTTCTCCTCAAGTTAATCGCCTTTACTCTATCAGTAAGATCTGATTAAACAGTGTGGAACGCATGCTGAGGAAATATATTTCCAGACTGGAGGAGGAGGGCTGCTTATGAAAGAAAGGCCTCCCACTGCTACCTCTTGGAAAGAGTGATGTCCAGTGAGCACTGACCTCGTCTGAATTATCCACGCAGTCGTAGTCGCCGTCGCAGCGGAAGCGTGCAGAGATGCAGTCCCCACTGGCGCAGGCAAAGTCCTTATGATTACAGGTCACCGGCTCTGGAGGAAATGAGAGGACACAGTGAGACAGCTGAGATAACACTGGAAAGGCCTGAGAAGACGTTCTGGCACAGAACTGTGAAGTGAGCTCTGCTAAAGGACACAGGGAGGGAGGGTAAATTAGAGAGTGGCCATCATTTGGACATGAAGTGTCATTGTACCATCTGTTTACCACTTTCTCATGAGTTTCCCAGGCATCCGAGAGGAGCTATAGCAGGCTAATTAGCCACGAAGTCTTTTAAAAAGTGTCAAGGAGAACACTGAGCATCTAATTCTACCAAACACTGAGCATGTGGTAGCAGATATCGCCAGTTAGCCAACGTGTCAATGAAAGCCCATTTAATTTTTTTGTCTTGGCAGCTAATTGAATATTACAATCCAGGGGAATAGTGTATACAATGTAGATGATGCTGCCCTAATGTGAGAGGGAAGACTGCGGTAACACAATGAGAGCTAAACACAAAAATTCTACACATGCAGAGCTGGAATTCAATTCGTTTTTTGTCCTCCAAGTGAGGACAACACTTTCTGTTAAAACACTGAATATGACAAATAATCAACACTTTAAACATGGGCTTACATATTAATAAATGGGAATTAATAACACAAGGTATTTATATATTTAATTACAGTTTCAAAATCAATGGGATGCTCCACTGGCTTTTAATAAGAAGGACATAACCTCTGTTGTTGCTTCTCCAGGTATCAGCACTGCAGAAACTGCACTATTTAATGTTGGGGAAGGGTTTGAAACCACCTCATCCCTCACCCTTAATTCAGGACAGTGCAGTGTCCTGATTACATGTAGAGGAGCGCAGGAGCAAGCATACCAAACCTTACCTAGTGTTTCTTTAAAATCCATGTTGTCACGCCCTCGTCCTGTCATGTCTGTTTTCCCCGCTGAGAGAGCACATGGCTCTGTGTGTTGTTGTCCATGTCTCCGCCAATGTCCCGCCTTTCTTCCTCCCCCTCGTTATCTGTCTCAGGTGCGTCTCGTCTGTGTTTAGTATTTAAGTTCCCTTGTGTCACTCCTGTTTGTCAGTCATTTGTATTGTTGTTTCATGGTTTCCAAGTCTGTCTGTCTTAGATTCGTTTCATGTCGTTTCCACCGTCATTGTAGCAAGTCTGTCTGTTTCTGTTATTCCTCGTTTTGGTTTGTTTCCTTATCTGTTTCATCTGTTAATCATTTTGTTTTTACCCAAGTCAGTCTGTCTCTGTTTTGTTATAGTTCGCGTTAATACAGTACACTGTGTTTAGCGTGTGCGTCCACCTCCGTCAGTCCGCCCTCCACGATCCTGACACATGTTGATTACACATTATGGGTTAGTGAACATTTATCATTTTAAAACCACCAATCAACCAAAACACTAAAACTACCAGCTTGTTTCTAAACTCATCTGTTTTATATATTTACACACTGTAGTCCATATGTCCCTCTGCATATTTTGCTGTTCCCCTTCACCTTGTTATTCAATACACAGGAACCTCAAAGGACTACCAAAGACCAATGTCAGACTAATACCAACTGGGCAGCAGCAACTGAGCTACTGTCTGACTTTACATCTACAAGGTGGACCAACAAGGTAGGTGTGTATAATATAGTGGAGAGTGAGTGGACATAGTGGTTAAAAACTTGAGCAGCACTGCCGTGTCTGGTCCGCTCGTACCAGTGTAACACACACTGACATAGCACCACCACATCAGTGCCACAGTACTGAGAATGATCTACCATCCAAATCATGCCTGCTCTGTGGGGGTATTTGGGCATTGAAGAACGTGGATGAAAGTATGCAGAGCAACATATGGATACAGTGTGTTATTGTAGAACAACAAAGTGCTCCTGTGTATTAAGTAAAGCTTATAAAATGAACAAAGAGTGTAGAAATATGTTTAATGGTGACTAGTGTATGCATTAAGGCATTTTAACCTAATGCACAACATGCAACATGTTCGCTGCATGTTATAATATATCACTGTATTCACACAAAGTGTCATCATGAAAAATATCTCCTTTCCATGCAGCACACACTCTTAAGTCCTCAAAGGGCACGGAGGTGTGTGAAAGGAGACGTGAAGCTGAGCACTCTGAAGGAATGTTTGCTTTTGATTCGGGAGAAGCTGGCAGTGATTAACAATGGGCTGAAATAAACAAACAGAAAGCGAGGCTGAGAAATCAAGCGAGCTTCAAAAGTGTCTTTTAAACAGCAACGTTCCATAGCAGATTAAATACAGAGCAAAACAGAGGCCTCCTAACAGCTGCAGCGTGAAAAAGGAAAGAGTGGGAGCACACTCACTGCAGTTCTCCTCGTCCGAGTTGTCTCCACAGTCGTTCTGGCTGTCGCACCTCCAGTGATCCGGGATGCAGTTGTTGTTCTCACAGCGGAATTCATGAGGTCCGCAGGTCTTTTCATCTTTTTTCATCAGCCGGAAACAAACACACAGATGAAAATGGCTTCAAAAAAGTGCATGAATATTAATGCGCTGCCACCACGGCACTTTCCGACACGTAATCATCACTTTCCTCCGGGGTGTCCCACTGCATGTTTGACATCGAGTTCAAAACATGCCTGCACTCCAGAGGCTAATACAGTGCAAGATGAAATACCTGAGTTTGTGCCACTGCGTCTCACTCACACACACACCCTGCAGCCTCAACACTTGCAAGTTACCATCACAAACTTTGTCACTTTTTTCCAGCAAACACTGACAAAGACATCTCTCTACATCCTGTGAATCCTGTGTTCATATTGAAATTGAAATAACTTAGTATTTCTGGCACAGAAATTATAATTACGTGCACATGCTTAACAAACAGCACTGTACAACACCGTAACAAAGTAGCACAATAACAGGTCTTTTGGGGAAAAAAAGCAATTTAATTTTCTTTAAATCTGGTATGTATAGAAGTTCAGATTGGTTCAGATATGAAAATGCCAGATTGATTTATGAAAACTGATTCTGTCAAATCAAATACAAAATGGCCATCAAAAAACAATTCACTCAATGGTAAATTCACTAGCAGACGGAGAAACTCCACTCCTGTTTTTTCTTTGCTAACACATAGGAAAGTGGAGGTACTGCTTTGGATACACCACTAAGTCTTTTGTATAAACTTTGAAAATACTTCAGATTCAAGAGTTCAGCAGGAAACCTTGGCAAAAACATTAAAAACCTGCAGCAGTTCCATGATATACACAGGCAGCACCACACTTACGAAGACAGTATTTATGTAATCTTTTCTCTGTACTAGCTACTAGTGGAGTTTCAGAAGGCGCTGCAGGGGACATGGTCAGGGCTCAGCACAGTGTCCTCGGGGCTGATCATGTTGATCAGTAAATCTAACTCTAATAGAATCTGAAATAGCAGAACTTCTGGAAAAGCTGGTGGAAATAAATGACAGCTCTGCTCCTTCAGGCTGTGGTTCAGAGAATAAGAGAGAGCCTGCAAAGTCTGTGTTATGCAGTTGAATTTGTGTTTACTTGGTTAGATTTGGGGAGAGAGAGTTGATGTTGTTTTCAGACAAATTCAGTGAAGTGTTTTGAAGTCATTGTTTCTTACTGAAATTGGGAACCATCAGTACATGCTGACAATAAATTTACTGACAGTGAATTAAATCTTATTGATGCTAACCAAATTTCAATCTTTATGACTCAGTGATTAAATTGTATCAAATCATAATAAATCAACAATAAACTGTAAATCAACATGTGTATCATATCATACCAGATATGAAATGAGGAGATTCATACCCATAATATGCTAATATGTATTAGAGGCAATGTAACAATATCAGGTAGTAGGTTGGTGTAGTGTAGTGTTAGTAACACTGTTGCTTCTTGGACACTGCAGTTGCCTACATATTTAACATCATGAAAATTGTAAGGTGATCTGGATAAGAGCCTGCTAAATGCCTTAAAGGATAAATTATGAATGGATTATTAATACAAGATCCATACAAAATATTCCCATAATTTCCCCCATTTTTCTCTCACATATATGCACCACACCTTTACACCTATTCTCAATTTCTTTAAACACTTATGATACAGTTGAGATCAATGTATACTACACTGAGAGAAATATATATGATCAGCCCTGGGTACTTTAGTGGCTATAAAAAAGCTAAAAGCTAACAGTAGCAAACAGGAATCTACTTCTCTTCCACAGATGCAAACTCTCAGCAGCTCTCATTAGGGAGAAAAAAAAATATATAGTGAGAGCATCTTCTCCAAAACCCTTAGACAGATAACTCTATTTAAATGCAGCCTAATGGGTTTCAACATCACGAAAATACAGGCAGAGTGAAAAGAAGCTTCTAAAAGGCTGTCAAAAGAAGACATCAGCTAAGAAAATAATGGTCCATCTAATTGAAGTAAAAGCAGTGTTTTTTTCCCCCCTGAGTTACAATAAAATGACTCCTAATTAAAACCACCATCTTTCACAGTTTATAATAGATGTCATTAAGAAGAAAAGATAAATCCCGCACATTAGACTCATATTAACTTCAGCGAAGTAAATGCTGTGATTTATCCACTGATCGCCAAAATCCTTTGGTCAAGATACCTGGATTTATAGTCAGTTCTGATAGACACTGACAGGGATTAATCATCTTAAAGATTGCATAACACATGCATAAGCATAAAGTAGAATACATCATGATTTATGCCAGTAATCACAAGGTGACATCTGATGCTTTATGAGGTAAATAATATATATATCCATCCATCTTCAGTAACTGTGTGATGGGTCCTGAGCCTACCTGGGATCATTGGACAGTGTGTAGGTCCATCACAGGAAAAGAGGACATACATTTATTCCATTTATAACACTGTTATAGCACATTTCTCCCAAGCAATAGAACTTAAAGCAGAGGCCTAATTAAAAACAGGATATACTAATTTGCATACTTCTACTTGGGTTAAAGTACAACACTTAATTTTCGTTTAAGGAGACCTGTGTGGCTGCAGTCATGAACAACAAACTGTTTTTCATAGCTGTAGCCCCACAGGCCTCCTTAAATGGACTTAATCAAAGCAATATTAAACAACACAATAGCAATTTCCTTCAAGTCCTTCTTCAGGAAGCTTTCGTTCGGTCCTTCCTTCCTGTTGATACTAACGCACATTTAGAAGACTCTTGTGTTTTTGCATTCAGGTAGACAGAGCTTCTAATTATATTTTTGAGGCAGGGAAATCCATACTTTCAGCTAACTTGTTGATTTCTGTACATATACACCAATTAGCAATAGCATTGATTGCCTCATTTTTACACAAACTGTGCCTTTTATCAGCTCCACTGGCTATATGTGCACTCTATAGTTCTACAGAATCCACTAGTCCATTGTACATCTGTTATTCTGCATATTTGTTAAAGGAGGTGTTAAACCACTTACTGTCAACTCTATTAGACACACTTAATTTGTTGTTCTACCTTGCAGATTTTAGGTTAGAGACGGTAGATCATCTGCTGCTGCACAGTTTATGTTGGACATCCTCTAGTCCTTCATCATTGGTCACTACCCGCAGGTCAATGTATTCTCAGGATAGCTCTAACACTGAAGAGTTTATAAACTCCAGCAGTGACACTGAGGTGCCTAATCCACTTGTATCAGTGCAACATAAATAGTTATGTCACTTTATTAAAAAAAATCCCCCACTGTAGCATAGTGTTGTTTATTTGAAGGCAGACTTGTTCATTACAGAGCTCTTTGTTGTTTTCAGGTGAGTATAACGGTCTGTGTTTTGCCTGCTGTTGATTGAGAAAACAGAATCAATAGCTACACAATTTTCATTCATTCATTCATTATCTGTAAGCGCTTATCCAGTTCAGGGTCATGGTGGGTCCAGAGCCTACCTGGAATCATTGGGCGCAAGGCAGGAATACACCCTGGAGGGGTAACCAGTCCTTCACAGGGCAACACACACACACACAGTCTAGCTGCACAATTTTGGAAGAGAAAATCTTTTCTCCACAGGTTTGATTAAAAAAAAACACGTTGATCTCCATGGCTGAGGCTATGAGTGTTATCAATATGCATTATTCCTGTACGTGTCAGAATGCATACCCAGTCAGTGAGCGTTTGGCTGAGAGAGCAGTGAGAATACAGCCCTTGGAAGTGTCACTACAGTGCTGGTAGAAGTAGTGACATTTTCTGCATGAAGGGCTATACATCATATTGTAAAAGGTGGTCATTGTTTTTTTTTTTTTTATGGTATCAAAAAAAATCTTCCTAAGAAATGGTGTATGGTGCTCTTACCTGAAGGCATCTTCATTTTAAGTTCCTTATCTTATCTTCCTTCATCTAAGCTCCTTAGGCCAATTCAATGTCATAGAGTTCATAGCAAAGGCTTGTTATAAATGCTCGAGTATGGCTTACATATTATTCAATGCTTTTTCATGTTATGAAATTCCCTAAATAGTGTTACCCGATATTTCTTAATCTCACTGATATCTGATGTACTGTAATACCACTGTGAAAACAAAGCCTGAAAACTGCAGCGACTGAGACAAAGATCTACAATTACACACAGGCTGTCATAGATAAAGTGTTAAATGACAGAGAAATCAATAGAGCAAAACAGAGAGACGAAGAGACACTGCTATGCCTCAGTTTAAGGGCTGTATGCTCACTGCCCTCTCAGCCAAACGCTCACTGACTGGAAATGCATTCTGAGGCATGCAGGAATAATATGAATTCATAACACTCATAGCCTCAGCCATCTAGATCACAGCTATTTTCTTAATCAAACCAGTGAAAAGATTTTCTTTTCCAAAATGGTGCAGTTATTGATTCTGTTTTTCTCAATTAACAAAGAGCTCTGTAATTAACAGGTCTGCATTCAAATAAAACAACCGAATACTAAAGCAGGTGATTTTTATTTTTTTTAAATGATAACCAGTAAGAGGATCAACTCAAATGAGAAACAGAAGGATTACCCACAATGCATGGAAAGTGACAATGAGGCAAAACAATGAAAGCAATATTTAGTAGAAAGGGAAGCATAAACTTTCATTTTCTTTTTACAGAAAGTGGCTGCTCTCAGGTTTATCTTAATCCAGAAAGTCAAACAATGTCATCACTTTAAAGCTGAAAATCTTTAAAAAAGTCTGATGGGAAATTGTCAGAGCACAGCAGACAATCCATACACTGGCCAGCTGAAGGAGCATCTGCACTTCAGGCATTTTTTTATACAGAAAGATAAAAAAGAACAAACATCAAAACATACATTCCTGACCTGCCCTCAGGATTAGCACGGCTTTAGATCACGACGATTCATATACTTCTAAATTTCCTGTTGCTTTCTGTTGCTATATTACTGACTGACATTCCCCCTCTTTTCTTTTTTTCTGCACATCTGTATAGTGCAGTCTGCATTGTAACAGAGTTGAAATGTTGCTATAAAACATTTCATATGTATCCCTATGCTTTATAAATGCATTTCTAAGGTGTAACATGGCAAACATCGTACAAAACGGATTCCAAAAAAGTTTTGAAAATTTGAATAAAAACTGAATGCAATGATGTGGAGATGGAAAATGTCAATATTTTATTCATAATAGAACATAGATGACAGATCAAAAGTTTAATCTGAGTAAATGTAACATTTTAAAGGAAAAATATGTTGATTCAAAATTTCACAGTGTCAACAAACAAAAGAAGTTGGGACATGTAGCAATAAGTGGCTGGAAAAAGGAAATTGAGCATATAACGAACAGCTGGAAGACCAATTAACACTAATTAAGTCAATTGACAACATGATTGGGTATAAAAAGAGCTTCTCAGAGTGTCAGTGTCTCTCTGAAGCCAAGATGGTAAGAGGATCACCAATTCCACCATTGTTGCGCAGAAAGATAGTGCAGCAATACCAGAATGGTGTTACCCAGCGTAAAATAGCAAAGACTTTTAAGCTATCATCATCAACCGTGCATAACATCATCAAAAGATTCAGAGAATCTGGAACAATTGCTGTGCGTAAGGGTCAAGGACGTAAAACTCTACTGGATGCTCGTGATCTCCGGGCCCTTAAACGTCACTGCACCTCAAACAGGAATGCCACTGTCAAGGAAATAACAGAATGGGCTCAGGCATACTTCCAGAAAGCACTGTCAGTGAACACAATCCACCATGCCATGTCTTTATGGAACACTGGGACGCCATGTCATCTGGACCAGAGAGGACAAGGATAACCCAAGTTGTTATCAACGCTCCGCTCAGAAGCCTGCATCACTGATTGTATGGGGTTGCATGAG
The DNA here is from genome assembly GCF_029633855.1 of Hoplias malabaricus. Lineage (NCBI taxonomy): Eukaryota > Metazoa > Chordata > Actinopteri > Characiformes > Erythrinidae > Hoplias > Hoplias malabaricus. Next base: position 25,315,483 of record NC_089811.1, on the reverse strand, counting down.
TGCTTGTGGCATGGGCAGCTTGCATGTCTGGAAAGGCACCATTAATGCAGAGAACTATGTTCAGGTTCTAGAACAACATATGCTCCCATGTAGATGTCATCTCTTTCAGGGAAGACCCTGCATTTTTCAACAAGATAATGCCAGACCACATTCTGCAGCAATCACAACATCATGGCTACGTAGGAGAAGGATCCGGGGACTGAAATGGCCAGCCTGCAGTCCAGATCTTTCACCTATAGAGAACATTTGGTGCATCATAAAGAGAAAGGTGCGACAAAGAAGGCCCAAGACGATTGAACAGTTAGAGGCCCGTATTAGACATGAATGGGAGAGCATTCCTATTTCTAAACTTGAGAAACTGGTCTCCTCTGTCCCCAGACGTCTGTTGAGTGTTGTAAGAAGAAGGGGGGATGCCACACAGTGGTAAAAAATGGCCTTGTCCCAACTTTTTGGGGATTTGTTGATGCCATGAAATTTTGAAACAACATATTTTTCCCTTGAAATGATACATTCTCTCAGTTTAATCACAGACTTTTGATCTGTGATTTGTGTTCTATTCTGAATATAATATTAGATGTTGGCACCTCCACATCATTGCATTCAGTTTTTATTCACAGTTTCTTTAGTGTCCCAACTTTTTTGGAATCCAGTTTGTACTTTATGATTCATGGCAGAAGACCGAAAAGACGTTTACATGTATTTACAAGTTGTTAAGTACAACACTTATGACTTTATAATGTCAAGTTTCATGTGCATTATGATCTGATCTTTATCACAGTAAACACTAATGCACTATTACAAGGTTCTGGCCTACAGTGTTTTGAAGGGGACATAATATACCCTTTCCCACAAGTTAATGCAGTTCCCTGGGGTTTTAATGAAATATGTGTGACACGTTTTGGTCAAAATAGCACATAAATATTACAGCACCCTTTTCCCCCTGTCTAAACAGATCAGTTTACAACTGGTTTCAGCGCTTAATACTTATAAAGGAGAATGAGCCATACACAGCTAGCACACAAGTGTGAAGCTACAAGGAGTGAGGCAAATGGAAGCTCTAATTATTTGCTGTTCTGCCTGGTCTTTCTCACTCTTGTTTTTGCTTCTAATAAGCAAACAATTAACGTAGGAAGTGGAGCTGAATCAGAAGGTTCTATGTTATCCTATGTTTTCTGAATTAGAAATTAACCCTAGACCACAAAAACTGACTGTGCCTCATTGTTCCAAAGTTTGTGTTTTCATAGGTAGCCAAATGTATGAGTACAAGAACTACATAAAGTAACTTTTTCATTATATGTCCACTGATGAACACACAGAACAATGTGAACCTACAAGTGCCATAAACAAGTGCCTGACAAGTGCCATCTCTTGAATTTATTGTGTGTATCATATCATCTTATAAATGCAGAGAAAGTAAGTACTATATACTGTCAGTTGTGTTGATTACATATGCCCTAATTCATCTCTAGGACTTATAATATTCTCTTTTATTTTACATTTTTTCTTACACATTTTCTTTTAGTTTTATAATTAAATCTTACAAATATTCACCTCTCCTTCTGTAGAAAAGAATGTATTGTATTTTAGGGAACTGGACTGTAAAACCACTGTTTGTACCTTTAGTGACCAATAATGTACCTCTGTTGTGCCTTGTTTTCTGAAAGTGTACAATTCAGATTCAATTCAGTCATGACAATTGTATATTGTATAAGTTATAATTAATTATTATTTTATGATCAACAAATGCAAACTCCTGTCCACTGATGGTGCTGTTTGGTGAATTCACACAACTATTTACTCTAGAAGAAAAGAAGAGAGCTGTAAATTATTTTGGGGAAAAAAGATTACTTTAGCTCTGTTGACCACTCAAAACTCTTGTGAGAGAAGGTTATATTTGCTCTCCTCTGACATTTTGGACTTTAGAGTTAGGGCTAAGCTTAGAGTTAGATGTGTTTAAGGGTGATTTTCATGCTAGATATGCATCAAATATATATGGAAATATTTCTTACATGTTATATGAATCTTGAAAATGACCTATTAGTAAAATTAATTTTGGGGCCAGGCTGTACAACATTTTATTCACCTGGACAAATGAAAAAACTGCAATAATAAACATACACTAATTCTACCATGTCTATGAGTCTGTGGTCTAGACTTTACTAGGCCAGGTTAAAGAATAATGGACATTGTCTCTTTTTTTTTAATAGTGTACCTAAGACCACTGTTATGATGTCAAAATTGTTGGAAGCACCCTTCTTTGTGTTTCTTCTGCTGCTTCATCAATAAACACAGTCAATAAATCTATTTTGCTGGTTATTAGCTGTTCCTTTCTGGCCAGATCTTTTTTTTATGATCTGGACAGTGGTCTTCATCTGTTCAGAATGCCTGAAATTCTTCTTTGGGATTCAGTAATGTTCAATCCAGTGTGGTCTGTTTGCAATTGCCAAGTTAGCTCTGTGTGATCTTACTTTTCACTGATGCAGAGAATCATTGATTTTGACACACTCTGGCTTCGCCTCTGTTTGTTTATTCTGTTTTCATCATTTCAGCCTGATGACTGCCGGCTTTAGTGGCATTGATAGCTCTTTGATTTCCATGGTGACAGATAATAACAGCAGACTCAAGATTCAAAAGCCACACAAAGTCAGTACCAGTTTTTACTGTTAGCATCCTGAATTAACGATGATACTTTAGTTCAAGAAGGGAGGGTTATGCAAAATAGGGCCATATATGGATCACCTCATATGGAAGTAAATATTTGACTACTTTATATATATATATATATATATATATATATATATATATATATACTTAGCATATATAGCATATATACATGGCACAAACATTGTCCAAAACTTTCTGTTTCTTTGAAAACTATCAAAGGCAGCAGTGGTCTTTTAGTTGGGTAAGTGGAGCAGTGTGGGCCAATTTAGTCTGACCACTCTAATCTTTCTAAAACGACATTGTCCAAGAAAGCATGTCATCAGTGAATCAGCACTTTCCAGAGGCTGGGACATGGCAGAAAGGGAAGAATATGCAGTATGTGAGGCTCTGGCTGATGTGATACTGTCAAACTAAATCAGACGTTTAGGCAACAAAACAGGCCCCGGGGAATTGTTACAAGGCAGCGCTAATAAAAGCTGAGTGCTTCTTGATTAAGGCTGGCCTCAGTCCATCAGCAAGCGAGGAGACTGTGGAGGCATGCAGAATTCACATTAGCCCCAATCACAGTCTCCCACAGTCCAGGCAGGTCAGAGGAGTTGGCGGCTGGTGAATAATAAAAGTGGATAACTCACCACAGTTCGCCTCGTCGGAGCCGTCCGCGCAGTCCGGGTCCTCGTCACACACCCACAACTTAGAGATGCAGTGCATGGTGGCCTTACACTGGAACTGCTCCGGAGAACATGTGCTCTCAGCTGCAGTGGGTTAACAAAACCATCAGGAGAGACCACACACGTTTATTTTACACAAGTAGCAGGGTACATCTTTCAGATACAGCACACACACACACACATACATCAATCTACCATAATAATATGACCAACTCCTTGTCTCTCCTTTCTCTCAGCATTCGTATTTCTACAATTACAGACTGTAGTCCATTTGTTGCTCTGCATACTTTACATGCCCCCTTTCACCATGTCCTTCAATGGTCAGGACCTTGGGTGCCTAATAATTTTTTTAGTGCTGGAGTGACAGCGACATGGTGGTGGTGGTGGTGTGTTAATGTGTGTTGCACTGGTATGAATGGATCAGTCACAGCAGTGATGCTGAAGTTTTTAAAGCCCTAAGTGTCACTGCTGGACTGAGAATGATCTAACACCCTAATATATTCAGAAAACATCATCCTGTGAGGTGATGAAGGACTAGAATATGACCAATGCAAGTGGACCAACAAAGTTGGTGTGTCAAAATGGACAAATCTCATGTTGCATCAATGCTATTACCAATTGAATGCTCAGGATATAGGTAAAGATAATTGAGATATGTTTACATCTTAAAATGTCCCATACAATTTGGACTCTGGTCCATACCGTGCACATATAGAAATTAAGCTCCAACAACAACCAGTTTCAACTGTATTCTTTCAAAGGCACTGATAAACTATAGTGCAAAGCATAACTAAAATCACACTGTCTATTCTAAGGCATAAACTGAGGTGGAAATATGGTGATTCCAAAACAAATTATGGCTATGTTTGGTACATAAACCCACATAAATGTCAGAAACATAAGAGAAATGGGGGACACGGAGCTTCTACTCTTTGGGGAGTGAAAGGTCTGGCTGAGGAATGAAATACACCTTCCAACAAGCAGCCTCTTTATTGTTCAGTGACATCCAATTCTACCTTTTGGCAAGAAAGGCCTCTGGTCTCCTCTCAACTCGAGCTTCTGAATGCCTAATCAGTGCTTGGCTTAGCTGCTGAGTTCCCGCCCAGCTGAGTCTTATTCAGCAGGATAAAAGCTACTTTGAGATCTGTCAGTCTGGATCATTAATATTCCCAGGGGAAAAGTCAAATTTGGGATGGTCTGTCTCCTTCTGCCACAACACTCTTAAATTTAAGAGCATTAGACCAATTACAGTGCAGGCTTAACCCAAAGTACATGCTCTAATTTAGTGTCATTTATGAGCTCTTTCTTTGGTCAAGTGACTGTCACATATGACGTATTTTTTCATTTTACTTCATGAAGACTCTCTGGTACGTAAATTCACTACAAAAAGATTGTAAACACTCCATGTAAGTTGTGAATTCAGTCACTTTATTGTGTACACATTGTGGACACAGATGTTCAATTGTTCTATAAATTGGGTGCTCTGGAGCCTAAGGTCAACATGCCCAATGGCTAGAGGAGCATAAAGCCCCCAGCCTTGGGCTGAATCTGATGAAACTCAGTTCTCTGGATTGCTGAGGCACCGTCCAGTACCTTTGAGATGAGTTAGAGAAGTACAGGAACGAATCCTTTTACAGCTTATCAGACTTCACTAATGGTCTTGAGCTGAATGCACTGAAATGATAAAGCATAGTAGGAAACCTTTCCAGAACTGAACACTCATTGCTGTTTTGCAGCAAAGTATCCCAGATTTAAGAGGAGAATTGGTTAAGTTCACAAAATGTTGGTAATTTTCAATCATTCATTAATTAACTTCTGTGTGGGTCCAGTGCCTGCACGAGGGAAAATATACCCAGGAGTGGACACATCAGTCCATTGCAGGGCATTACTTGCTTACAAGTTCTGAAGCCTAGGAACACAGTGTGAGTTTGGGTTAAATTTTCACTGTCCTTGTATGGTTAGATTAAACATGGCCGATTGCTCCAATACATTCCTTACTTTCAAGCCTAAAATTGATTGCCTGGTGTTGTTGGAGATGGACAGATTACTGATGGTTAGATGATGCCAATGTAATTAAATGCTTTGATGAATGAGGTAGGGTTATAGTTTCAAGGTTAGACAGATTCATTCCTGTTAATTGTATTGATATGTGTTAATGCCTGCAAGTGAACCTGTTCCTGAGTTATGAAGGCTATCATAACTGCACACAAACTGCGGCTTTCATGTTTAAATGTGAAGCTCACATTTAGCCTTTCAAAACTTATATAGAGAGATTTATAAGAAAACAATGTTATAACTCGCTTGCTCAAGTCAATAATTAAAACTAATTAGAATAAACCTGCCCCTTTATTTCCACTGGACTATATTCAATTCCTTGTCTGATGCTGACACAAATGCTCCGCTACCAAGAAATGTTCTGATGTTAATGACATTCTCATTCAAGAAAAGGCATTCTAGGAGGCCAAAGCATCTACTTCAACAGTTGACTTCCAGGGGTTTATGAAATTTGTCAAAAACTAGAGCAGATTTTCCCACATCCAGCATTCAAGAAGAAAGACATAGACTGAATCAAGGCAGGAATACACTGAACATTGAAAATCTTGTAGGATTTTAGCATTGTGGAAGTAGCGTCTTTCTCTTGTTTTATGTTAAATTATATTTTAAAGATTATTACAGGAATATTAAACTGGAAATATTAAAAAAATACTAGAGGTGCCAAACAAAGGTACTCTATATTATTTTATTTTGTCTGAAATGTGAAAAAGGCTGCACGGTAGCGCAGCAGGTAGTGTCGCAGTCACACAGCTCCAGGGGCCTGGAGGTTGTGAGTTCGAGCCCTGCTCCGGGTGACTGTCTGTGAGGAGTTGGTGTGTTCTCCCCGTGTCTGCGTGGGTTTCCTCCCACAGTCCAAAAACACATGTTGGTAGGTGGATTGGCGACTCAAAAGTGTCCGTAGGTGTGAGTGAGTGAATGTGTGTGTGTGTCTGTGTTGCCCTGTGAAGGACTGGCGCCCCCTCCAGGGTGTATTCCCAACTTGTGCCCAATGATTCCAGGTAGGCTCTGAACCCACCGTGACCCTGAACTGGATAAGCGGTTACAGATAATGAATGAATGAATGATGAATAAAATGTGAAAAATGTGATTTTCCCCTCTAAACAGTTAAACAGTAAAATTAAAACATGGGTCAGTGTTTCTTACGACAGTCAGTCTCATCCTCTCCATCACCGCACTCATCCTGTCCATTGCAACGCTGATTTATGGGGATGCACTTCTGCTTCCTGGTGCACTTGAACTGACCCGGCAGACAGATATATGTATCTGTGGAGAAAAAGAGGTGGCATTTGAGAGGAAGTGCTGAGGAATCAGCTTTCAGCACCTGCTTTCTCGCTGCAGGGTGTCATCACCCACTGTCAGAGGACCACTATAAAAAGGAATTCAATTATATAAATCTGAAAGGATTTCTTCAAAGGTTAAATACGTAACTCAGTATCCAGTTGAGGTGCAGTAGAGGTGGGCAATAATACAATATTTTATTATTATTGTGATATATAACATGCATGTTACAATCTGGATTTGGCCCACAGAACCCAATGTTTTCACACCACAGTACATGTTTCCACTATGCATCAGTTCATTTTATCACATTCCTGAATGTGCTGCAAGAATTTATTTCTTTGTACAATTCTCATTTACTTGGAGCCAAAACAAATGTAAAAACAACTGTTTTCAGTTATTTGCATTTCACATTTGAACCACCTGTTTCAGACATGGAGAATTGCTTTATCCATTTTTTTTTCAAATATCTGCAGCTTACAATTCATCTTGATTACTGCTGCAAGACATCAAGATGCTTTCAAATTTTTTCAGAGGCTCGTAAAAGTGGCTATCGATCGCTTGAGAGAGAAATGAATTATGTGCTATGAAAGTTTCAGAGAAAACAGCACTGAAGATGACTGGCTACTGATGAAAATTTTCCATTTAGACATTATTGCTTGTCTGGGCTGCATATTTTATATGATTTGCAGTAGAGGAAGCACAGTAAAACAAACATTATTATTATTGCTGGACTGCCTACCGGGCTGGCCTAGAAGTGGCACTTTCTCTTACTGACTGACTGACTGATTCCTAATGTCGAAACACGCATGCGCAAGTAGGAACTGTTAGTTCAGCTATATTTCACAGAGAGAAATTAAGGTGGCACCAGCTATATTTCACATTCCAGTTCGTGAACTAAATTTGGAAGCGTTCGGTGTGTTTCCACCAAGATAAACTGGTTCGTGAACCAGAAAAATACATTCCCAGCTGTAATCAAAGAACAGTATGTTCTTTATAGGGAACCATGGCTTAATAAAAGGAAATAAGGCAACATGCTCCGTTTATGTGTTTCTGGGGCTGTGTTTGCCACTACACCATGCGCATTGGCCAGAGCCTGGGTTCGGTGTTGGTTACTTCACAAGCTCAGCAGGATGGCTCAGAACTCTGCAACATTTACACACGTATTATATCACAGAAAGAGAGGAGGGATGCTGAATTTGTTATACTTTATAAGAATGTGTGTATTTGCCTGAAATATTGTAAAAGGGAAATGGTGGGGAAAAAAGTGTTTCTAAAACTACATATAGCTGCACGCAGTGTCCTTTAACTTCATGTCCTTTAACCAGTAACATTGAAAAAATGTAATTGTAATTCTTAAAATCAACAAAATGTTCTTGTTCTTCTTTGTTCTTTGGTGGTAGATCATCAAGTATTTATTTTTAAATAAAATGAACAAGAAAAACACTGATGCCTGTGTTATGTACTATGAGCAAAACTTTGTGCTCCTTTTTTAATTTCTGCATTTATTAGTCCTGCCCTCCATATTTTCTATACAACACAATCACATAATAAAAACCACACATAAACAAAGGGATTGATATGAAGCACCAAAGCTTCACCAGGCCTTCCAATGACAAGGGTATGTATTTTGGGTTTTACAGAACTTTTTACACTATTTTGGGGTAAACAGAACATTGCATTCAAAATGCATGTTTAGTAAATGCTCACCGCAGTTGGTCTCATCTGAGTTGTCCCCACAGTCATTCTCTCCGTCACAGATGAAGGGAGGGAGGGCACAGAGGCCAGTTCCGCACTGAAAGCGCCCAGGCTGGCATTTGAATTCCGCTGCATAAAAAAAAATCATAATATAACTTAAAATTAATAATAATTAAAACAATCCAGTTTAACAGTGGACGGGCAGTTCCAGCAATTTGTGCACGGACGTGTGTTTATAAGCCCATGGAGTGAGGTCACCTGAAATGGATTATTCAGCCTCTGTTCAATTATCCCTCTGAATGCAGCCTGCCAAGCTTTAATGTTACCTGCCCTTTTCAGAACAGCGTCGTCTCCGTTTATTAACATGAGCAACTGACAGCCTGTCATTTTCAGTTTCTTCCGCATGCCAAGAATGTGACATGCATACCTTCATAAACTGAGTTTTTCTATCAGGTCAATTAGAAGGAAAAATAAATTCAAAAGCTTGTAACATATTTCCTCATCTCTCTCAGAGCTGCAAGGCACTGGGTTAGAACCAGCAATAATCCACACCGTACCAGGCAACCATTTAATTTTCATTTGAGTCAACAGAGAAAGTGTCGAGCAACAGTACTCTCCAAAGGGGGTCTAAAGTGTTCAGAGGCTAGAATAACCATTACTGACAATTAGCGCTAATGATGTGTGTGGTCCATATGGCCTGGCTGACTAACTCCATGTGTCCAGACACTTACGGCAGTCTGCAGGCTCATCAGAACCATCCCCGCAGTCGTCCACCGTGTCGCACTTCCACCAGAAGGGGATACACTCGTCTGTGCCACAGCGGAACTGCAGCACCAATACAGACACAGGGAAGGTCCGTATAAATATATGCTAAATTAATAGTAATAAAACATCAGCATATTAACCCCACTATTTATGATTTATTTTGTTTCTACCTCTGGAATTTTTTATATATCTTATTTTACCTCTCTAAAGAATTCTATTAGATTTTCTGTCCCATTTTCAGTAGATACTAGGAATACTCTGTGAGAATTTGATGGATTTATCCACAAGACCAAAAGTGAGTCAGGTATTGTAATTGGATAACTAGTCCTGGATCAAACACCACTTGAATTAGTCCCAAAGATAATGGATGGTGCTCCATTACTTGAAGAGACTTCCACAGTTTCACAACCTAATGCTGAGGCCCATGTTCCCTGCTAGCTGATACTTGACATTGGGCATGTTGACCTTAGACTTTCTATGCTATTCTATGGAGAATATACACAGTGTGTGTGTGTGTGTGTGTGTGTGTGTGCACAGCTGGATGCCTGTATCCATAATGGGTGCACCTTAAAGTATAAGAATTCACTAGCTTTAAGGGGTGTCTAAAAACATTTGGACTATTACTGTTTGATATGTGTTCCTGTTTCAGTTCATTCCTAATGTAAACCCTAGTAGAATTATTGTATTCGACACAGTTTTAATTTTGGCATTTTGATTTAGTATTTTGACTAAAATATGTATTAGGTCTCATTTAAGTAATTAAATTATTGTTCATTTATAAAGGGATTATTATTTTTGTGGTATTATTCATTACTACATTTTCAAACAATAGCTTAAAACCTATGTTACATATAAAAGCTTTAACATCCACAATTATGAAAGGAGTATAGACCCTTTTTGTCAAGTACATTTGGCATTTATTTAACATTCAATTTTTAATTCAACTGAGTCGACTCCAGTTTCAACTCAATTAATCATTGGCTAAAGGTTGATATCTGCACGTGCCAGTTGCTCTTCACTACTCTACCTGGCTGAAAACAGCAAACAGACTTTTTTCCTGTTTTAATTTCCTTGTGATTTTCATCTTTCAAAAAAGAGATAGTCATTATTCTGTTTCTTTGATGAAAAAAAAGGTGCAAACCATCCTGTCATAGTTCTCATCAACGTTAAAGAAATTACTTTTGAGGGGTGGATTTGAGGCTTAGAGAGATACCTTTTTTAAGTTGGTTATGAATATGTTACCCCCCTGTTGCACTGAATAAATTAGAGAGTGAAACAGCAAGATGTTGCTGACCTGGCTGGAGGTGCAGTTGGAGAGGCAGGTTTTATTGTCTGCAGCCAGGTAGAAGTTGGTGGGACAGGCGCACTTATGACCTCCACCAGGAGATAAAAGGCACAGGTGACTGCAGCCCCCATTAGCCACCTGACACTGGTGTTTAGGGACTAGAGGAGGAAGGAAACGGATTTGAAGAGGACAGATTTTTACGTGTAGCATGGCAGTAAACCTCTGTAAAGGGAATCCTTACCCTCAGGCTGGCGTAAAGGGTGATAAACCGTTATGGATTTAATGGCTTGCCAGGAATTGAGAAGCTCAACAGCATGGGCACCGGAGGTTTTGTGAGCGCGACGCAGAGACTTGGATTTGCCATCCGTCCAATAGATGAAGTCCTCAAACAAGGTCAACCCCATCACACCCTGGATATGATCGTGAGGCACTGAGGAGGAAAATAACAGTGCCTGTTAAGTTACTTAGTCTGAGAGCTGAGAGGTAAGTCCACCAATCCATCTTCTCCATGTTCTTCAGTTTTTTTAGAATTTCCATCTACCCTAATGTGTGTGAACATTTTACAATAACCAAAAAACCCTGAATTAACCAGAAGAAAATCCCTTGACAAGTTTTTTTATAACAGTAAATTTATGTAGTCTGAATGTTTTGAGCACCAAAGGCTGTCCTCACATCTGTACCACTCTGTCAAACCATATGTTACCACACTCCAGTTTAATTTCCTAGGTCCTAGCTATCTGGAACATCTGTTATTTGGGTATACAGTAACAGCTGAGCTTCTATAGACATATCCAAAAGTTGTAAATAAGAAATGTAAGAAATTATGTACATCTCTGTACCTTTGTGCCTCTGAGAGCCATCCATGTTCGCAAAAAGAATGTGACTGTCATCTGCCCAGTAGATCCTCTTGTTGGTATAGTCAATAGTGAGGGCAGAGGGGCTGTAGATCTCTTTGTCAACAATCACCATGTGGCCTTGACCATCCATTCCGACACGGCCAATGTGAGGGTGCTCACAGCAGTCGATCCAGAACACATACCTGAGGATAGCCATAATAGGTGAGCTTGGAATACAATATGATTACACCTCAAATCCATTTGAATCACACTGGGTCCATACCCTAATTGGGCATCCAGAACCAGATCGGTAGGGTTCTTGAGGCCAGAGCTCAATATGACAGTGGGATACAGGCCATTGGATTTGGACACTTCCAAGGTCTTTCTCTCGATATCGCACCAGTACAAGTTCTTCCCAATCCAGTCGACAGCCAGAGCGCTGGGTACAGCTGTTCTGTGGACCACCTAGCAGGAAACACATATACATAGTGGAATCGATGTTCCCAGATACCGGCTCATTTTAACTGTATCTAATTAAGAGTGTTAGTAGTTAGTGTGTTACTTTGCAGTAGTGACATCTACTTATTTGGAAAGGGCTCAAACTACATACTGGATCACTGCTGTTATGATCTGACTGCTTTAAGCTGCATTAGTAATGGTGAGGTCAAGTACTTTTGTTTTTGGATCATAAATTCCACCACAGCTCACCCCAAATATATTAAAAAGGTGCTCTAGAGAAAGCATCTTGAAAGTTTGAGGGGCCTTAGTTGACACTTATCATTGAGCATGGTGACCTGCTCCTTTGGCCATATCATTCTTTTCTACAGAGATTATACAAAAAACAAAGCTGTCTTTCACATTGATGATGAATGGACCAACAGAAACTGCTAAATAAATAAATACATATAAATATGAAGAAAATCTTTTTACATTGTCTTTTGTTGAAAGTTAAGAAGGTTTTTCCTTCTTCTATAAAGCTGCTACTTTGGAGATACATGGTTTTATTGGATAGTGATAGAATGTAAATGAACGTCCACATCATGTTAACACTAATAGTAGCAAGATTCAATGTCTGCAAAATTTGGACACAATCAGGACCCACCACAAACATCCGCATGTCAGTCTGCCAGCATCGGTTGCGCAACATGATATGAACACTGGTCCTATGCAACATGACATGCAAATCCGAAGCAACCTGCTCATGAGGGTTAAGGAGAAATGCAGATCAGCAGCCTCCAGTTGGCGGAGAGACAGGTTAAAAAATCTATGTGATGGGCATAGAACAAAGTGTCAAACCAGGAAACAGCAAACGGATGCTTAAATGAGCCATCTCTCCTCTGTCTGTGCATTTTTACACTTTTTTAAGAGATCACAAGCTCTCAGTGGGCTAAACAAGTACGCCAGTTGGCGAGGGAAATTGGCTTCTTCATGCTACGTTTCAAAAGCTTGAAACCGCAACACATGCAAGCTGCCATAATGACACATGATTTGCTTTGAGGTCTTCCCTATCATCGTCTAACAGGTGGGGGTGGGGTAGGGGGTTGATGTATAGCTGCACCAATTGACAGAGCTGTCCCTTTAGCAGTAATTTCATCTGAGACGCAGCTTTAGAATACTCTCTGAAATCAGAGCAGAGGAGCTGAGAGAAGACATTAATATTCTGAGTGGAAAGGAAAAAGCCTGTGGTATTCTGGTGATCTCATCTAGCATTGATTTGAAGCACTGCCTTCCATGGAAATGAAGGTTAACTCATTTAAAATGTCAACATTTGAATACATCAGTATGGAGAAAAGCTGAAACCTCCTCAAATACACCCCATCTTCACAGTATTAGCTGCTTTTAAATGTTGGGCCTTGGTGAGTCTGTATGTAAGTGATAACATTCCCAAACAGACAATTAAAGGTGTAGCAAGTCAATTTACCACCATTTATTTATTTATATATCTTGTGCAATGTGCATGAGATAAGGAATCAAATTGCTTTGTGGTCTGTGTGTAAACCACACAGAGATAAAAAAAAAAAATGTTATGAAAATAAATAAATAAATAAATAAATAAATAAATAAATAAATAAATAAACCTGAGTATTAGACATATAATCTTTGACCAGAGTAAATGTTAGACATACCTAACAAATTACGCAGTCCTATACAAGACACATTTAAATGTGGAATTCCTCTACGTATACATAGCCACAAATAACGTATCTCCAAAATAGCAATTTTACAGGAGAAGGAAAAATGTTTAACTTTCAGTGAAAGTTTATGAAAAAATTATTTATTCCAAGTTATTTTTGAGCATGTCTTTTGGTAATTATTGGTGATATGAAATTTTCACACAATGTGAAGGACAGCTGCTGTGTTCAAATAATGTGTTCAAGTAAACAAAAAATCAACAAAAATGGAGATGTGTGTATTTCTTTGGACAGTAACAATATGGACATTGAACCAATGGCAATGTCTTTTAATGGACATACAGTACCAGTCAAATGTTTGGACACACCCACTCAGGGAGGGTTTCCTTTGCTTTGGGCCATTTTCCACATATTGTGAATGAACAGTCAAAAGTTTGGGCTTCTTCTAATCCATTTTTTAACTCTTGTGCACTATGTACAGTACTTTGACACTACATTTTCCTTCGGGATCAATAAAGTGATATCTTATCTTCTTATTTAAGTCAGGCTAAGTCACAAACATCTTTAGACAACACTGGTCCATTGATGCCCATTGGAAAGTTTATGCTCCATAAAGTGAACCCTTGACAAGGCAGCATCCTTGATATTAAATGTCAGTACAATGGCTGATTCATACTGTGAAGAAAGATCATTGGAGGAAATGGCTGATTCCTTTTTTAATAATCCACAAATAGTATATAAATAATTGGAATCTATAATGACCTGCTGAAGATTAGACTTTAATTGTGTTTCAGCTGGCACGTTTTGTAATGAACGAAGATAAACGCTGAGCCTTACACCATTTGCCCTCATTACGACAATTCTATAGCGGTTTCCTTATTAGAACGCACCAAAGGCGTTCCCTGGGGCAGAGCACTTTACATGAGGCCGAGCACAAAGGCAAGACTTGTACAGACGTTAATGAATCTTTATATTACAGGATTACAAAGATCCAAGCAGAACATGTAATCGTGTGGGACCGCTGTCTAAGGGATATCTATAAATATATACATATGCTAGCTTCGAGCTTTGTGTGATAGATATGAAGGGGAGAAAATGAGCAGCTCATTGCAGACCAATATATTCAGCAATAGTGCACAGTCCTCATGAATGAACGCTATCTCTGCCGGGTTATAAATGCCAATCCTTATAATAATGAATTATTCAACCCCCTCTAATACCGCTCAAACCAAGTTAAATGTCAAACAGCCTATCAGTTCATTTAAACTGTCTGTCTGAAGTAAGGATGATTAGCTGCATTGCTCGATTGCTGGAAGATTAACAAACATAGCAGTGTTTTTGAACCCAAGATGCTTTTTAACCTCTATGAATTCCAAACCTACATCTGACAGCGTATATGTGGGTTGCTGTTCTTGATTGACAGCTACATTTTCACTGTGTATATTTCACACTGAGGCTTTTAAAACCAGCAGTAAACATTGCCTAGTCTCATTGTACAATGTTACATTACTATACCTGATGATAAACATTACAATAATAAATCATACATACACTCATCCCCATTTTTCCCCTGTTGCTATAGTAACATCTACCTTTCTAGGAAGGTTTACACTATAAATGAACAAGGCTGTGAGGATTTGATGGCCTTTATCCTCAATGGATGAGCTCTGAAACATAAAAACCACTCCAATGCATCCCAATTGTAATGGAGGGTGTGCCGTTCCTCATCCACATTGGCACAGTGGGCACAATGGAGATTCAGTGGAGATTACACAAGCTGTGCATACATATCTGAACCCCTGTGTCAGCAAAGGGTGCACCTTCAAGTAGTTGAAGTACACTAATTAGACATGCCCTCAACCCTCTAGACAAAATGTGTTTTAATGTGTGGGGCTATTCAGTGTCTGAATGTAAAAAGTATATACCTTGATCTGTAATGCTAGAGAAGCAAGGCGTGAGTTGATATAAATTATTTCTCACTTGTAGCTTGCTCAAACAAGCAGAAAAATTCAGTAAAATTGATTAGTTCCTTCAATAACTCATTTATAAAAAAATGTCATTATAATTTGGAAAAACTGGGCTTACGTTCTTGTTTTGCAGAAAGAAAATCCTTTACATTATTGGCAGGTTTGCAATTATAGAAACAAAGTAAGCAGTCTGAAATTCAAACCTGGTTCTGTGGATAGTGAGCATCCCTTATTCCCTTAATTCCTTATTTGACCCTTTAAGACAAAATTAGTAAAAGTGTCTATGATGCTGCCTTGGTCTAAGGAGGCAGCAGTGGTTTGTAGGATAGAGAAAAGGGCTTGTTTCATCCACTGGATCAACAGAAAAAATAAGTAAGGTCCACAACGGCATGCTGTTGTGTGAGTGCACACTGCCTCTCGTGTGTGTGCACAAAAGTTACACACGTTCACAAATGTTTGTATGTTTGTTTGTGTGTACCTTGGAGTCTCAATATCCCCAAGGGGATTAACTTACTGCTTACTTACTTTTCCACTGCATGGTACCTACGCGACTTCACTCAGCTTTTTTTTTTTTTTTTTTTTTCCATCAGGCAAATCTGGTATCATTAACCTGGAACTGGGTTCTTTTACAGCCCCTGCTTGTTCATGGTTCCAAGCAAGCAGAATATGGACTAAACGTGACATGCAAACCTTGTAGGTACACTCTCAGAAAATGGGGATGGTAGAGGTACGTTATTGGTCAGTAAACGTACAAACTGTGTAAACGTACCTTTAAAGGTACAACAATTTAAAGTCCAGTTTTGTTACCTAAAGGTACATTGCATTCTTATCTCCAGACGGAGAGGTGAATATTTGCAAGATTTCATTATAATGTAAAATAATTCC
The DNA here is from genome assembly GCF_029633855.1 of Hoplias malabaricus. Lineage (NCBI taxonomy): Eukaryota > Metazoa > Chordata > Actinopteri > Characiformes > Erythrinidae > Hoplias > Hoplias malabaricus. Next base: position 25,299,250 of record NC_089811.1, on the reverse strand, counting down.
TGGAGATGAATTAGAGCGTATGAAATTAACACAATTCTAATATAAACAATTATAATACGCCCTGTGAAGGACTGGCGCACCCACCAGGGTTTGTTCCTGCCTTGCGCTCAGTGATTCCGGGTAGGCTCTGGACCCATCGTGGCCCTGAATTGGATAAGCGGCTACAGATAATGAATTAATGAATTATAATAGCATAAGGTACAATTATGTTCCCTAATTAAAGGTATTGTATATATATCTTTGTTGGTACCACCAAAGTAACAGCAAAAAGTACCACCATAGTGACAGTGACATAGTATACAGTGCAGTGGAAAAGTGACAGAAGTGTTGTCATCTTTCTTTTTCTGTTCATCATTGGCTACTTCTACTATTTGTGTAGTTTAATCTGCTGTTGTCTGTCAATCATGTGATTTCTCAGAGCTGCTGCGTCTAATCCTAACAATTCTCACGTTTCTTCAAATGTTTAGACATGTTTGAACTGTGCATTTTGAGCATGAAAGTTAAGTAATACATTAAGTCATATCATACACAGAACAAATTGTCCGCGAGATGCTTGGATTGATAAATGTAATCGACTTTACAATCAATTGTGTGACTGCGTACTTACATTTTCTGAAATTAAAGGTATTAATAGATTGTTTCCTTCCCCTTTTCCTGGGAAAGCTTTACAAAAGACATTAGGACTTTTTTGTGAGGCTTTGATAGCATTCAGCCATGAGAACATTACTGAGGCCAGGTATTTATGATTAGTTTTGGATCACAAACTCTAATGAATGGTGTTTCATCTTTATAGAGAACACAGTTTCACTGCTGGACAAGCTCAATGCTTGGGTTTTTAAACCCCTTTAGCCCAAGCTTGGCATTAGGTATGATGTCCGGTTCATTTTATGCTTTTTAATAGAAATTATACAAGCTGTGAGACCATGACAGATTGTCTGGGTCCAGAACTGGCGAACAAATAAGTAGCTGAATTAAATTATTTAAAGGACTGTCCACAAATATCTAAGTACATAGTGTAATTCTTCATGACTATGTGTTAATGCATTCGCTCCTGTGCAATTTGGCCACGTTAGTTACAATGAAATGCAGCTTTGGATCATAGACTTTCAAGCATATGAGAAAGCCTGCTGACTGAGACTGGTGTTTAATACAGAGATAACGCTGCCTTCTCCATTGGCATGCTGATGCAATAGACTCTCAGACTAAACACATTATCTCAGCTTGCATTATTCCCATTTTCAGTGTTCTGATAATCATTCCCCCCCAAAATTATAATGAATTTGAGATGCCATGCTGAGAGAGAGAGATAAATCAGTCGCAGGGAGGGGTGGGGAGCTCTGGGTGTAATGAAGCCAAATGAGGCTTTTGGCCCTGCACTCAAGACTAATGAGATGGAGGAAAGAGTGGCTCAGCAGGTGAACTGCACACTTCCATGTGAGAACCTGCCATATGACCCTTATGATCGGCAAAGCATCCATTTTAATAACCATGTGCCTTTTAACTGCCACACAGTTGCAACACAGGTAGCAATCTGGGAGTTTGATAACCATTAAACAGTTTTACAGACAATAACTATACACTGGACACTGCTGACAACATCTAAAAGTAAAGATTATTAAGGGTGTTGTTCATTTCTCTCATGTAACCAGAAGTTTCAGCACCCATCATTATGAACTGAATCATTATATCTTAAATTACAGTGCGGTCAGTTCTTCATTTTGCTCTTTCATGGGTCTTAATTACCAAATAATTTAGTCACGCGTAAAACAATTGTTGAGCTAATGTGCATTCAGAAGGCTAATGTAGCTTCATAAGCTTTAGTACTATCATTTCATAAAGAATATTCAGGGTCACTTTTCACCAGGATGTGGAATACAACTATACAATTAAGAAAAAGAAAAAAGGAAATCCAGGTGGAAAAAAAGTTCAAAATATTAATAAAATACCCTTATTAGCATGGAATAATCAGCATGCTGATGTATGACCAAATGATTCTTAAAAGGGGAATGTTTAAAAAATGTAATGTCTATATAATGCAGTCACTGTGATGCAAATAAATTTATTCAGGTGTGAGATGGTGCAGTGAAGAGAAACATCTCCTACCTTGGTTTTGTGTTTTTTTTTTTTTCCTTTTTAATATCCTGAAGTCACAAGTGATGGTTCAGAAAATCAGGCATGTCTAGTCTCATTCCCTAAAGTCAGTGCATTGTTTTTCCTCTAATTAAATATACCGCGTGGCAGACTTAAAAAAATCTTTTTATATAAAAATTGCAATTTGCAATCAGTGCAATTTTAATTAAAGCCTATTTTATTAAGCCTATTTTATTAAGAGCAATGCTATAACAATATTTAGATTGGGACATTTAAATTATATAACAGATCTAGACCAATCAGAGGCAACTAAATACAGTTGTGTACTTAAAACATGATGTGTACATGATAACAGCCTGAACTAAATAACTGTCTGGCACTCTGCACTCAGCATTCAAAATCAAAGCTACACCTTATAAAATCAGATATGGAACTTAATTTATGGGAAATAATTTAAATGAATTAGCAGGTATTATAGCAATACTCCATAATATAGCATGCGCAAAGACAAATAAAGCTCTTACTCTTATCAGAAATACAATAATTCAATATTATCCCAACGTCATCCAACATTAATCTTATTTCTTTATATATTTGTATCCTGTTAATGTAAGATCTTTATATTTACAGATCATTGGTAGCAGAGTATAGGTTTGATGTCCATTTCTTAATTGTGAAGTATGGAGAAAAGTTAGCTTGTTTGGTTAATATGATTATTTTCATATTTGTTTGTGTTTTGTTTGCACTTACAGGCATTTACATTTACATTACATTATGGCACCTGGCCAATGCTCTTATGCAGATAAACTTGCAATTGTTTATCAAGTTAAAGATGTAGGGCAATATAGTGTTAAGTGTCTTGCCCAAGCACTGCCTGATCTGGGAACTGAACCATAATCTGTTTTGTAGAATGTAGTGGTGTTGTGCATTATGCTATATCTACAGCAGACAACCTAACCTGCCCATGATGATACGTGCAGCTGAAATGAAAATGAATAATCATTTGGCACTTATTCCTTGGTAGTTGGTATTTTTAGTTCTGAGGTGGGTAGTGTGAGAAAAAGTGTCGCAAATCTAGCTTTTCAAGCTTTGACACAAAGATTTACCTTTAAAAGAGAAAAGAAGTCAGAGAGGAAAGCCATACCTTAAGATCACTCCCATTTAAGCGAATCCGGTTGATCCTCCGCCCACTGGGCCTGCTGGAGTCCACCCAGTAGATGAACTCCTTCCTGTAGTCAAAGTCTAAGCTGATGATGTTGTTGAGACCCTTTGAAAATGGATAGAAAAGAATGTTAGAAGTTAATGAGATGAAAAACCTGCAGATATCTCTAAGACGAGCTGAGTTGTCTTATTTTCCAGTAGTTGTATGTTTGGGAGTTGTGCTCCCCAGTCAACAAACCCCATTAGCCATTTGATGAAGTACATGAAACGGTGGAGATTTTCAGATGAGCAAAAAAGAGCAAGACGTCCAGCTTTGTTCTGCTGCTCAATTAGCTGAAGGGCTTAATTAGCCACTTCAGATGCAGTTTTCTCTCAATTTCTCGGACGCACATCTGACAGGAATGTAGATGAGAAACACAGTGTGTATACACTCCCTCTGATATCTAATCATTGTATTGATTGTGGAGAATGGGGGTGGCTGCCTGAGGTGGGCTCTACAGGAGAAATTGGTGCTGAGCAGGGTCCCGAAAGCCTTCCGTGGGGATCCTGAAGAACATCCGTTACTGTCACATCGGCATCAGCTCACTGTCAGTCAGCCCCCTGCTCGCTAACAGGCCCCCACTCACCTCAGCATGAGGGGCTAAGATCAGGCGACAGCACTGATGACAAGTGAAAGCAGACGAGACACCTTCATCAGATCATCGGCACTCCCCTATATACTCCCACACACAGCCCACAACAGTCTGCTGGGACACACACAATGACCCACCAGGAGCCAGACGTTTGATGGAGCACACACTGAGAGTGAGAAAGAGCATTTTAGTGCTCAAAGTACTCCAGGCTCAAAGAAATTTAGAGCTACAGGTGGGAAACAGAATTGATTTTTTTTTAGATGCACACACAAATCTCCGTTGACAGATTCTGCACTGTCGATCAATGCCAAAACAACATAAACAGACTTGCACATAAGCTCATGCAGAAAAAATAGAAATAATACCTGTCCACAATCCTACAAAAGAATACAATAGAATGCAAAATAATAATCCTACAAGAGAATTATTTTGCTTATTTAGTCATTTATTAGGCTCCGCCCATACAAAAATAAATGCAAAGAACATTCTCAAATATTCTCAAATGCTGTCTTACAATAATAGTAATTGTTTTCTTAAGATTTTTCTTATGACACTATTCATTGTTTTTCTTCTGTAGGTAATTAGTATTCTTTAAAAATATATGTTCTTAACTCTATTCTTAACCTTCTCATATCCTCAAACTTGTCTTGTTGTTAAGTGTGAGTTCAGGTAAGCTTCTAAAATGATTCATTTAAATAGATAAATTAATGTCAATAATGTTTAACTTAACAAAATGTCCAGTGGAGATTACTCATAAAGTACTGAATTTCTACACAAGGAAAATACTGACATATTGAATCTGTGTTTTTTTTCCCATTTTTCTTACTTTTTATACTTCTTTTCATCCATTTTGTTATCAGGTGAACATATTTAACACAATACTGGTAACAATGGTAACCAGAAATGTAGAATGAAAGGCTTCATTAAAAAATGTTGTAAATGATATTTAAGAAAAAAAAAGATCATTCTTAAGATATTTGAAGAATAAGTATCTTAACATTTATCTTAAGAGTACATTAAGTTAAGAAAAAAAACACATTTAACAAGTATTTCTTTCTTAAGACTCTTTTGTGAATCCGGTCCCTGGATTAGCGATGGCATTTTGCCAAGCAACAAAATATATTCCTTCACATTATCATGCTACCTCATGTAGGTCTATGGTTCTGCAGGTCAGCGGCTTTGTATAACATACATTTATCTGTATAAGGCTTTGTTCAGCTGAAAGTGTAGAAACCTCAAACAATCCTTCTGTGACAACGGCTGCAAGCAGAGGAGGAGCTGATTCTTTGGCTAGTGTTTATGGAGTTTTAAGGGCTTACATTCAAGCTGAAATAGTTTTAACTCAATTCACAATGGTCCATGGCAGAAAAAAAGTGCTTCCTGGTGAAACAAACTGACTGGGTGAAATCCATGTCTTATTGACATTTTGAGTGGAATCTGCTCCACCATCTGAACAGCCTGACTGTTTAAACCCACCTGAAGCAGGTCTGATTGACAGTATATGAAAAACAGGTACCTTGCATTTCAGTTATTTAAAGTGAGTACATATGTTAGTGAATAACAAGGCATTTTTGAGGATTATTAAAGACATTATACATGAAAATACCTATTGTATGCTAAATCTGATCATACTGTGAAATATACGGAGACTCACTTCCTCATCAACTGTAATCATATAGTGTTTAAACAAAATAATTCAGTGTCACTAAAACATTACAATTTCAACCCACTAGGCCAGTCAAGAGATTTTTTGTCTTCCAGTGGACTGATTTGAAACTGATAAGACCTATGAAGGTTAACATTAATATAATCATAACTGATCACTGATGATAGCCTGGTATGAGGTCAGTTAGATCAGGTGCTGAGTGATCCACTCATAGACAGTCATTGTACTTCCATTAAATCAAAACAATGATTAAAGGGTCTGACTGCTGATGAGACCACTGGATAAAGGGGGGCAATTTAACCAGAGCCCTGTAGACACAGCCATGTAGCTCAGCTGGAATGAATAATACAATGAGTGCAGATTGCAGAATTGGGCAAATTCACATTTCTGTAGGAATCATCATTTAGATGGTAATTCTAGGATCTGCCTCTGATGACACCAGCCTGAGATGCAGTAATTGAAAAATGAGAAAATGCTCACAATGGACTACTGCTGGAGAGGAGACATCGGGACGGATGGTGAAATTTATGGCAAGGCAAGTAGGTGTGGTGTTTCCACTTTGCTATTGCTTTTGTTAGTTTACTGCCCATTGATTAATGAAAAGGTCTCCTGCAAGCATTGCCCACTCCACTATTCATCAGAGGACTGAAGCTTTAAGAGTCATGCTTTAAGATGTATTGCTTTAAGAGTAATTTAATGCAGCATTTGAATGATAGAGCAACAGTCTTAGACTCTGTTATAGGAAGATAAAGTGTGAGCAGTCAGGCCTAAATCTGCAATACTAAGAATGGTTAAAAACAAGAGAAATATGTTAACGGCGATAATTTAAAATGTCAAAATATTATTAAGATATTGACTTTGAGAAACCAATTTTAAAGTTATCAGATGGTAAAAACGCTAGTAGGCCTATGTAAAAGGCCACGGTACAGTAGAATATGTTTGTAGCATGGAGGTAAAAGTCAATTTTTCCATGCAGTGCATTTCTATGCATGGCTTTCAAGTCACTCACCTTTGATTTTTGTGGATTGGTTCTAGGTTGAATTAAACACAGAAATACCAAGTGGTGGACTATGGCAAATTGAGGTGTGCATTTTGAACTTTTGGATGCTGCTACAGTGGGTGAAATGTGGCCTTGTATATGCTACATTCAAATTCAAGAAATCTAAAAACACTTGTGAAAATCAAAGTGAAATTCTAAATCAAGATGCATTATAAATTATTGCATTAGTGCACTCTGGAACCCTGACTCCAAACTATATTATGAGGTACCAGGAGAGTCGTATTGTTGGACACAGTTCCTAAAGCGGCAAGTTTAAATGGATTACGTTTTTGCACTTGTAACCGTCAGAAAAGAAGTGAGCTACTCAACTGGGATTCAAAAGAGAAAAAATTAGTCGAGCCACGGAGGTATTACTGCTCTCCAGGTAGGTGATGAACACGATGTGCTTTCAATTCACCTTTAATGTGAAGCTCCACCAAGAAGTGCACTGTTTAATGTCTTCAATTAGTCTTTTCAAGGGAGAGCACCAGCAGCCGGCAGTGTGTTGTTATCGCTGCCACGTCACTGCAGCTCTTAATTGGATCTCTATTAAGCTTTCACTGTGCTAGCTCTTCTATTTGGAAACTCGTTCTGTGAATCACCCCGGGATTTATAGTAACACGTTCTGCTGCACACACTAAGCCTGGTTGCTTGTTTTTACAATCACTTCGGATGAACCAGGAGAAGTCAATGCAGTAGCACAACAAAAGAATTGTAGATGGAAATGAAGGTAAGGAAAAAAAACTCACCTGCTTCAGCAAAGTGTAATTGGATCCATCGACACTCAGCTTTCTGATTTCATGATGATCAGCGAGGATGAGAAAAGGTTCCTCAGCTGAAGAAAGAAATAACAAAGTAGTCAGTGCCCATGCTCTTATCTGTCTAAAGATCATATAGTGTATTTACAACAGATCTCATTTGATTTATTTATTTATGTATTTATTTTTTGGATAAATTATAAAAATCAGCCAATTATGATGAATAGCATGTAATATAATTTATTCTCTGCATTTTCATCAATCTGTATTTTAATTTTAAGTTATAAACAAGTATTTGCTCTTTGAATTCTAATGCTAAATTGATGTTAAATGCAACAGCACAATAATGAAAAATTCATTGTGCTACTCTGACAGATTTCTTGATATATTTTAATTAAACATTTCATTTAATTATTCAAAATAAAAAAAGGATATTACCAATAAAATTTCAGGGGCATCTGGGAGACCCCCAGTAAATTTTCACTCAAAAAATGACCACTTTTACGGGGATATTACAATTTTACATTTACATTTGGAAACACAAAAATAACTCATAATTCAGGTCCTTTGTGTTCAAGCACAATTGTAAAAATGTGCTTGTGCTTTTCATATATCAAGTGTGTAGCAATTTCCAAGTAAAAGTAATGTGAACCAGGAAATGGCATGACTCTGTTTTGAATGCTGTTGCAATATATTAATTCAATATTCATTGTGCTAAAATCATACTACTTCTTACTTTCACTGTAGCAGTGCTCTTCATTCAGGATATTAAAAAAAATTTGCGATTGGCTTTCATGACTCAGGATAGGTTTATCCTAAAGTCATTATACATGTCACACAGATGTGTGTCAATGCATCAGCAAGTAATTTGAATTAAAATGCAAAACAAAATGATAATGATACACCTCTGTATTGGCTTTATAACTCAGGAAAAGGTTAACTTGTCATACACCCATCTATGTGCTATGTGTCTTACTGCCAGCTTCATTTAGCCTAGACAATATGACCTTCAGTTAAGGAAAATCAGATATATGGGTGTAAAGATATCGCAATCAGTCATAAAAAAATCATGACTAGCGCAGCCTTATCAAATACATTTCTACAATGCAAACTCTGGTCTCTAAAAAAGAAACATTTCTCACCAAGATAAATCCCAACATATAATCCAGTGTGGCTTTTTCATTCTTGAAGTATTTTCACGAGGCCGGAGACATTCCTTTTACAAATAAAACCTAAAGCCTATGGCTAGAACTAACCCTGGAACACAAGTCGCCTGTTCCATTAGAGCCCTCTCTGGGTTATGTTTTGCAGGATGGAAGAAAGGATTACCTGAGAGAGACCTGCAGCTATTGGGGTTGTGTTTAGAGGCTTCATAACCGTCCACACATAAGCACTTGTAAGAGCCATAAGTGTTGATACAGGTTTGACTGCAGGGGAGGCTGGAGGAGCATTCATCAATGTCAACACAGCTTTTCCCATCGTTCTTCAGCCGGAAGCCTGGCCAGCATTTACACTAGACAAAGAGATGAAAAATAATGGAAGATAATTGAAATGTTTTTGGCTTTGAGCAAGTAGAAGTGTAACAAATCATCAAACCATATTGGCAAAACTAGTCTAACTTCACTGAGCTATGAGTGAGCTATGTCCTACAAACACTCCTGCCAACTGCTACTTGTTTTAGAAAGCATTTAAATTAGTCTAGAATAGAAAAAAGCAGATGTGAGCAGCCAGCAAGGAGAAGCATCCAATTCTTCATCACATTCAATTCTTTAGAAAATCTACCAATGTGATGAAATCAGAATTCTTAGTTTTAGAGATTTAAAGCAAAATCCAAATAATTAAATTAAAGCTAAATAAAATGTACTTAATACCAAAAAAAAAATAAATAAATAAATGCATAAATGGATGGCGGCACGGTGGCGCAGCAGGTAGTGTCGCAGTCACACAGCTCCAGGAGCCTGGAGGTTGTGGGTTCGATTCCCGCTCCGGGTGACTGTCTGTGAGGAGTTGGTGTGTTCTCCCCGTGTCCGCGTGGGTTTCCTCCGGGTGCTCCGGTTTCCTCCCACAGTCCAAAAACACACGTTGCAGGTGGATTGGCGACTCGAAAGTGTCCGTAGGTGTGAGTGTGTGAGTGAATGTGTGTGTGTCTATGTTGCCCTGTGAAGGACTGGCGTCCCCTCCAGGGTGTATTCCCGCCTTGCGCCCAATGATTCCAGGTAGGCTCTGGACCCCCCGCGACCCTGAATTGGATAAGCGGTTACAGATAATGGATGGATGGATAAATGGATTCTCATGGGCTGGGAGTTTTTCAAGATAGCAGTAATCTATTGTGCCAGAGTTTAAAGAAAGAAAAAGAATATCAATTAATAAATAAACAGACTAACAGTGCTGAACAGTGTGTTCTCTATAATAAACTCCAGTAAATTAGGGCATGAAGCCAGCTAAGCCAGAGCAAATCCACTTACAAAAAAGAAACCCACAAGAATATTAGAGGAAAATTACAAGAAAATAAATAAAAATGACAAATCTGGTCACGAGACTTACATTTTAATATCTCTGCACATAATGAAAGCATAAAGCCACACACCAAGAATGCTAGTTTTTTACTAGAATGATGTCCTTGTTGTAAAATTTGAAAATTTCACCGTAAATTACATTTTCTATCATTTCTCAGGAGTCAATCTGATTTTTGGTGGCAATTTCAATGGATGAAGAAAGAAAAAAAAACTTTTCATTTATCCAACATATTTTGAAAAGTTGTAAAATCTGTCTAACTTCTTTCTTTCGGCTGAGTCAGTCAGGGAATATCTCTGTGTTCCCTGCTTTTCTGAGCTCAGCTTGTGGCCTCAGGGGCCTTGTGCAGATCCTTCAATTTACACCACACTGCTTGGAGATAAAGGTCCTCACCCATGTGCCCTCTGGCATGGCCATGGTCTCTGGACAATGCATTCTGTTCCATTGGACTATATATCAGATCCGAAAAGCAGATATTGGACAGGATCATGCCTTATACCCATAGCTGGCCCCCCCTTTGCTGACAGCTCTGTTGGTCATAGGTCTCTTTGATGAGGCATCTGTGGCTTGGGTGGGATCCAGGCAGCCTCCTCTCCCTACATAAACTCAGCAAAACTGTCCATCACAACACAAGGACCGAGCAATCACGCTTAGTATTAATGCCACTAGGCAGCCAGGCCTGGGCTTATATTGATGGCTGTAGCATTGAGTTTAGTCTTGGACTAAATAAAAATCCCACTACAGGACCTGAAATTGAATGTATGAAGATTTTAAATCCATTCAGGATTAAAATAAATGTTGTAAATGAAGCATAACACATTCATACTTTTTCTCTGTCTTTTATATGCTTTCATTGAAAGACAGAGATCTGCATAAGCACAAAAGCAAGAACAAAAATTCAGAGTATTTTATGCTGGAACAGTATGCTTGAGAAAAAAACAGACTGTTGTTTGCACATGGTGCAACTTTACCTTGTCAGTAAGTTTTTATTCACTGTTTGAATTACTACAGAAACCCATTTGCAACTTGGACTTATTTTTCTAGCACTTTCGGTAGCCATCTGCTGAGTTGAGAAACATTTTGGGTCATACTTTAGATGATACGAAAGTCAATATTACCTACCTATGGAGTAGGAATAGACCAATATCCTCATCTCAGATCATGCTTTTCAACATTTAGTGTTTCACTGATATTTTAACGTTACATTTCTGTTGTCTCCTTCATCTGCTTCCCGGGGTCTATGCCTGTAGCATGGGTTATTGTCTGCTGGTTTATAGGACCTGCAAACCCAACTGAGCATGTCTTATAGTCTTGCTATGAATTATGGGTAATGCAGAAAGTGCCCATTGGGTGATTTTATAGATGGTAAATCAGTTTTATAACAAAGAACTATACCAGGTTAAAAGAACACTAGTTAAGATTTCTGTGTTTTAATCCTGGGACTGCCCCCGGAGTAGCAACCTCCCCACCAAATTATATATGATCCCTTTACCCTTAAACCCATTCATACTGGTGCAGGTTGGAGCCCAGTCGCTAGTGTCCTGTATAATCCTAAGTCATAATGCTTTTACATATATTTAATGCCCTTTTCTTAATACCTACAGCACATTTGACAGTCTAAACATCTACCTAAAGTAATCACATTATTATTTAAAATAATAAAATTCTTGATTTATTAGAAGAAATTATTATACATTGTGGTCAAGTTTATTTTGTCTTAGAACAAAAACATTTATATTTGAATGTGACATAATGTTTAACTTCTGTAAGTTATTACTCACTGTTTGAATTACCACAGAAACTCATTTGTAAACTGAGTTGTTTAGTTTTGTAGTATTTTGCAGTGGAGTTATCTCTCAAATTTCCACATTGAATGATCCGAAATAGAAAAGTAAGTCAATATTACCCACCTATGGAGCAGGAATAGAACAACATCCTTATCTCAGAACATGCTTTTTAGTGGAGTTCTCTCGGTTGTCCATTAAAAAAAACAACAAAAAAAAACAGATGCCTTTTCTCTCCCATGAGCAAAGAGAGAGAAAGTCTAGCATACTGGACTGAGACAGTTTGTTTATTCACTAATTTACAGACACTGGCTTCTAAAACACATTACACACATGGTGAGGAAACGTTTGAATTTCATGAAGTGCTTCTTGATTACAGTTGTGAACTTTGCTGGCAAATAAGACAAATACATCTAATCACCTATAACTACACACAGGAAATTGATTTACCTCCCCCCAGCCCATTGGTAGGGTGGTATGTCATATGCCTGTAGTGGTATGTCATATATCTGTAGTGTTAGTCTATCTATAGCAAAGACTAATTAGCATAACTGTGGGCCATTTAATTTTACACGGATTTGAGATTTGGTTTGATATTTTAAATAAGTCAGTACCTTTATATGCATGGAAATGTAAAAGGCTCTCATATTTGCCATTTGTATGAAGTGCTTCAAAGATTTTAAGGCATAGAAAGTTGTTTTGTTTCTCTTGGAAATGCATCCCAGGAAAATAATGCTAAATGTTTTCTACTGGATAGTGGTTAACATCTCTCCCTGCTGAAAACTACACACTGGGGCTTAGCGTCTAGCTTGGACAAGATAACCATGCTACCTTTACCAATAAGAGCCATTGGGCATAACTCCTGAATCTACATCAGCCTACTTCTGTAACATGACAGATACATACTCTGGGACAGTATGTCTGCCAAGTGCTTTAAATGTAAATGTGAAAATTATATACAAATTCTGATTCATACTAATTAATTTATATGTCACATTATATTATTTTTTTTTCAATTACAACATAGCAACAAAATAAGTATGGGTCAAACACAGAGAAGCAATTTCACGAAGGGGATCAATAAATGTGTTCCTTTTCCTTAAGTGTACAAGTGTTCACTGACCTTGTATCCCACGAGTAAGTCCTGGCAGTCCTGTGTACAGCCACTGACCCGCCGATTTAGGCACTCATTTACATTGCAGTTTTTCTCATCTGAGCGGTCTCCACAATCATCTTTCTGGTCACACAGGCTTGTCTCAGATATACAGCGGCCGTTGGTGCACATGAAAAAGGAGCCATTGCACAGGCTCTCTGGAAGCAGAAAAAAACAAGCCCCTGTAAAAACCAATTGCTTTGTGACAAACCATAAATTTAGAACTGAATAATATTTACTACTTTGATGCTTTAAGTTCCCATAAAGGCAGAAGAAAAAAAATCCAAATGTTATTCTGAGCATTCTCGCTAGTGCCAGCAGGCTCAAAGGCTTTTTACAGATGCTAGGTGCACTCAGCCAAAACATGCCATCCCTCAGGTCAGCCTTATTCACTTCATACCCGTTGCTTTTATACACAGTGTTCCCTCTGCCATTTGTATTCCCTCAGATGTTTCTGCAAGTCTAGTGTCCATCAGTCAAACACATTTTCAGCAGTGCTCTGCAGACCCTTTACCTGCAGCCAGGCATTTGAGGTTCCGGGGGAGTTCATCTGAGTGGTCCGGGCAGTCTGGATAACCGTCACATTCCCACTGGACGCTGAGCAGACAACGACCATCGGCGCAGCGGAACTCATCCGACCCACATGAGCGGTAAACTGGATGAGAAAGATGAGCACTTGCCTGATTCTACCTTTCATTTTCATTTCGCTTTCAAAAATGGAGCATGCACTGATATTCCTGGAGTAAAATAGCATTTGAAGTGAGACAAACAGGTAATGTGTTTTTCTGGTCTGTGTTGGTCTTTATTTGTTCTGTATTATTTTGGGATAGCGATGTGCATGGATTAACCATTTAGGTGTCAGTACTTGAATACTGAAATCACGATTCGAGTATCCATTACCACAGGACCTTGTGAAGTCATTCAGAAAACAACAGAAAGCAGCACTGTTTTAGATAGTAACATATAGTTTCTCATGACTAACTTTACTAAAATACCAAACAGTTTAAACAATGACACTTTGAGTTACCAGAACATCCACTGGTAACTCACTAAGCATGTGTCATAAAATGTAACCAATCAGTTATCATTTTTAACTATATGACTTTTGTTGACAATTATTTTGGCTTAATGTTCAGTACATCAGTGAGGATGCTAAATGAACCAGGACTAAAATGCAACTAAATATCACTTAAAGCATTGGTCTGGACGAAGGTAACCAAATGATAAATATTATTCACTCTTGGTTGTTACAGACAGGAAAGGCCTGCTGATGACTGGGAATTTGAATACTATTCTGATCTTTTCAGTAAGTGCTGTTGAAAGAGCAGCATTCTCAGCGTTTAGTAATGGCCATGCTCAGCAGTCGAGGAACAGCCTCGTCCATGACCCCTCACTGTGGGAGTACTCTTTCACATTCAATAGTACAAACTTCAATTTTCTCGTCAAAAAGAACTCAGACATTCAACACTTAAGAGAGAATATATCCGGTCTTTCGGGATTTAGACAGGACTATATTTTTAAAGTTCTCTCAGCCAAGAACTAAAAGCCCACAGCCCACACAAGGCCTGAAATTAACTGATTTACATATGTACTATTTTTCAGTCAAAGGTTTAGCACTTAACTTGAATTGAAAGAGAATCCAGACTTGCCTTGTATCATCTTTGCCCATCATTTAAATAAAGTAAGCACACAGTCATGACCTTGAATTTCGATTTTTGAAAGAAGCAAAGACCTAGCTGCAAACAGTGGCATTTACAAAAGCACACAGATTGTTTGCCACAGCAAACTAATAAAGAGAAAGAGAGAGAGAACAAAAGCCCCAAACTTAAGACTCACCACATTCCACTGACTCATCTGATCCATCGCCACAGTCGTTGTCATGGTCACACACAAAGCGCTTGGGGATGCAGGCTTTGTTAAGGCATCTGAAGGCATTCTCGTCACATGTGTTATTAGGCGCTGGGAGTAGGAACCAGAAACTAAAATTAACCACCACCCTTTTTTATTAACCTTTTGTAATTATAGCACAAAGCTGTGCAAAAGTGCAATTATCTGTAGCTGGGCAGAGCATGTCTGTACTACACAATGTACACCTGATCGAGTTTATTTCTATTTTAAAAGAACAGAAGGGGATTCTGGAACAACAAAAATGGGATGGAATTAATTGAACCCACTCACTCACATTTAGCAAAGGGGCACAGTGCTTATTTTAATAACACTCTATGTCTTTGTCCTGAAATTATCTTCATGTTTAACCTATATGCAAAAATTCACCAAAAATAACAAAGAAAATGAACTTTTGGCCCAAGGCTACCACCCTAAAAATCCTGAAGAACAAAATGAGACATAAGATACATCTGGCCTATTTGAATAACTCTTTAACCACATTGTGGTATCCGTATTGAAATCTTTACAATCATCCAATACTTACACAGATCCAACATTCTATATGGAGCTAAATCAATGACATAAGTATTTGAATCTGAATTTTGAATATTTGAATTATATTTCTCTGAATGTTTTATATTTTAATTAATTTTGTTTGGCATTTGATAAACTAGAAATTTTAATGTGGTATAATATATAGATTTGAAAAATTCACATTAGAAAATTTAGATAAAAAAAAAAATATAGACCCAGTTAACGTTCTCAAAAACGTTAACTTCCACAGAAAGGTGGATAGGGGTGTTTAGCTGGACAAAAATTGACTGAACTGCCTTCTGGCCAATTTATCTTCAGAGCATCTCTGTTTAACTTTACAGCAAAACAGGGCAAATCTCTGAATTATAAAGCCATGTATATTTGAGTTTTTTGTTTTGTCTCACTAAATTTAGATGAGGCGATTAGACCTCCATCACACACAGCACTGTTTTATAATCAGACGTTTACAAAAATGTAAGTATTTCTACATAAATGATAGGTCCCTCGCTATGCCCTGTACCATATTATTATAGTTTGCCAGTAGGTTCCGGACCCACTGTAAACCTAAACTGGATAAGCGATTACAGATAATGAAGGAATAAAGGAATTATATAAAGGTATTTGTGTTTAGTTAAAAATACCACCATTTAAATAAAATATATTCATGATCTTACTGTATACTCCTCTAAATGAATGTAATTCTGTACAGTGTCTTTTTTAAAAACATGCTAAAGTTCTGGGAAAAGCTGTTTTACTTATAAACATGCTGTTCAGGACAGTGTAGGATCATGGAAAGCCTGTCTGTTCATAACAAACTACAAAACCAAAGACACTGCTGAATGTCACTGAATCCCTTTAAAAAAGAGGCAGGAGCTGAAAAAGATTAAATTTCAATGATGGCATGTCATTAAAAGCAAGCACCTTTACATTTAATTAAGCAGGATAATATATACTTGATAAAGTAACAGGGCGTTTATGTATAAATGTTAAATTTCTATAACGGTCTGATTGAAAAACAGTGCTGTTTGCAATGGAGATTCACAATCTCTTTAAAATATTGATCAAACCACTCACTCTCTGGTGTTGTGGCTTTAATAGTTTGAAGATCTTTCCTGTTTTTGTGTAAAGTTAAAGAGAAAAGCTGTGGTGAGCTTGTCAGAAAGGCAGTAATTTGTATCAGTGTTGATGTGGGTTACGAACAGAGGACCTGAGTTTCAGTCAGAAAGTGAAAGGTGTGTGTCACAAACACCTCCACATTTTCTTTCAACACATTTCTGTCTGAGCGTCCAGTAAAAGACTAACAGTGAACAGAGCTCATCTAAACTAGAACCAATGTGTTGGACACTAAGGGACACGGCGAAGTGTGTTGTATTCAATCTCTTTGTGAAAGATTACTTTTCCTGAGAAGGCAATACAATATCCAAACAAATATAATTAAAACTTTTGTCAATGATTTAGCTCCATTATTCTGTCTTTAATAATTACAAAGTCATATGCTATTTAAAAACATCAATGAATATCTAATATGGTTCAAACACTTATCTACCCTCAGAAGAAGCAGACAGTTAACAACATCACATCACTCACTGAGAGTGTGCTATTTCAGGGTAGATTTGTTACAGCTCATTCTTTTTACTCCCTCCATACCTGAATAAACATTTCCTCCTGCTATGGCCTAAAAGCCGATTCTTTCACCTCTACCACAAATTAGATTTCTTTGTGTTCATTTTACCCAGACCTGATGTCACAGCTGTGGAAGGGTGCATGTTTGGGTTAAGCACTGAGGACACTGACCGGGGTCCTCTTTGGAAAACTACATCTATGGCTGTGTAAATGCAAGAGTCTCTCAATACTGGCATTTAACTATGAATGCACAGCTTGCACAAGGGCCAAAGAAAAACATGAAATGATACGAGCTGCTCTGAAACCACTGAATGTCACCTTGTTCTGTCTATTCAACTATCCGTCTATCTATCCATTTCTCTCCTTACCTCTATCTTTGTCTATGAAATATATACATTCATCTACCCATTTCTCTCTCTCTAATCAGCCATCTATCTATCCCTCTCTACAATCCATTTACCTATCCATTTCTCTATCTATTCATTTGTCTCTCTCTTCCTCTCCCTGTATTTTTCTCTGTACATCATTCACCAACCTATGTCTCTTGTTATTCTCCTATTTCTCAATTTCTCTCTTTTTCTCTGTTCATCGATTCCTCTATCCATCTCACTCTCTCTCTCACTTTACCACCTGTTTATACATTTCCCTCTTTCTCTCTATCCATCCATTCACCTATCCATTTCTCTGTCTATATATATATATATATATATATTAAAGTATCAGAGTGTTTTACTCATGAACGTCTGAGAGCTGATGATCTGTTCTACAGATGAATGTGAATCATAACAGTACTGATGAGGATGTGCTCATGAAGGACATTTCAAGGCACAGGTGTGTATCCTCTAAAGACAGAGATGTGACACAAACACAGCTGTGAGCTATAAAGGAAGAAAGGGAATAGACAGTAAAGCTGGCAATGTGAAGGTAGCCTTGGAGACGGCGCAGGAGGAGAGTTCCATTAACATCACATTGACATGCAGTGGACACTGAATGAATGAGAGTCTTTACCACATCCAGCAGCTGCCAGTTCATCGCTGCCGTCTGGACAGTCTCTCTCTCCGTCACACAGCCAGCGCCTGGGCACACAGGCATAAGAGCCTGGGCAACTGAACAACCCTGGGCCACAGGTCACAGAGCCTGAGAAAACAGCACTGCTGTTAGTAATGCAACACTAACAGCTATCACCATCTGCTCATACCACTTTAATGCACCAGAAAGGCTTATATAAGCAGTGATTAGGCTGGTGTATTAACGCCTGCAATTCATCCATTGAGATTTATACACATGCTCTGGATATTATTTTCAAATTTATTTTATCGGTTGTATTGTTGTTTTTTTTCATTCTCAGAACAAATACAGTTCTGTGCAAAGTACAAAGACTACCCCTTCTTTATGTAGTTTCCAGTCAGTTAACTCTATTAACTACACTGTCAGGAACAAAGCTGACTTCAAAGAAATACACATGAATGTTCCTCCAAGCTTCAGTGCTACAGGTTATTTTAGAGAAGCAGGCTGCGTTTTCTGTTTCTTATGATCCGAGTAATCCAAACACATTCAGTGAGGTTGAGGTCTGAACTCTGACCATTGCATCGCTCAGAATGCAGATACTTGTTTTGATTTAATCTTTTTTTTACTTTTTCTTTAAGGGATTTTTCAGTCACACATTCTTTCAGACCCACAGCGTTGAGCTGTTTTCTCACAGAGAAATTGTGGATTTTCTTTTTTCAGATACTAAACAAGAACAGAGCTTAATATAATCCTTCCCCTTTAACGATGAAAACTCACACTGCTGTTGATTTAACAGTGGTGTACTAGGTTGTTTGATGTACTATGATTAGTTCTCTTCAGCATTTAACCAGATTTAATATATGACTGCATATGATGGAAAAAAAATAAATTAATTTTATTTATAACCCTTTGACTTTTCCCTTCTTTATGCAAGTGGATTGTCTTGTAAAGTAACCCTATTAAAATTTTCCAAATTTAATTCCCATCTGCTCATCATTTAAACCCCTAAAATGTCATCTCTGCTAAAAGCACATATCTTGATTTTTGTGGATTTTTACAATTATTATGAAGTTACTCTTTGAAGATACATGTCTTATTCATCTATTTTTTTTTGACAGCGATGATATGTAGATTATTATTTCCAAGAAAAGAAAACACTAAATGTCTAAAAAGTGGTCAATATATAACATACCTGTGTGTATGTTAATATATGTGTAATACTAGTATATACACACACACACACACACACACACACACACACTATAACTTCGCCTCCATCTTCACTCATCCTTCCACTGCTCACCTTTCAGCTCAAAACTCAACAGTTTCCTAATGTTTATGATCACCTAAGAAACCCTGGCTGTTTGGGAACACTGGGGAATGCAACAAAAATGACCAAACCAAAACACTGTACCCAAATAATGTGTATTTGCTTTTTCACATTATACAGTAATATGAATATTATGGTACTTTTTACAGTTGGTAGAGCTTGTCTTGTGAAGTTCAAGCTTTTGAAGAGCAAGTTACTCCAGATGTCCACGGGGCATCTCTGTGATTTCATTACACTCCAATTTCCAATTAAGATAAGTTTTTACCTCATGCATTAATATTAATCACGATGGGGAAATGGACATGACTTTTAATGGAACTGAAATTTCTCAAGTGTCTGAGCTTTAAAAGCATTGATCTGGATGTAGGGATGCATCATATATACTCACCACAAAGCTCCTGGCTCTCGTCTACTCCGTCTCCGCAGTCGTCCTCGCCATCACACAGCCATTGCTTTGCTATACACTTGTTCTTGGAGCAGGCAAATTGGTTCCACAAACAGGAGGAATCTATCAAAGACAGAAGTTCAGAAGTGGTGGGTAATGATACCTCTAGCAGAGATAACACACGTGGCTAACCCTGCCCAGTGCTTTTACTGAGGCTTTCTTTCCCAAGGCTGTGTTTATCAATGGTGCATGCTCAGTTCACTTTCGTCTTTTCATGGAAGCTTTTGGATTCACAAATGCCTTTGGAAGCATTGTACTTCCAAAGGCATTCTGAGAGTGTTTTTCTTCAAAGTCCCTAACATTATGAATTGTGCTCATAATGAAAACATACAAACACTGTCTGCATGTAAGCCTTAATACTGAATACAGAGTAGCCCCATATTGTCAGCGCCATTCTGATACCACCAGCAGACAGAAGACACGCCGGCGTGGGCTGATTAAAAGATTCTCTCTGTGCAAGTTAATCTGAACATTTTGTAAGCGAGAGGAAAGCAATGCAGAAAAGCATTAAAGCCCCAAAAGGACTGATGAATATAGACTTGTTCGGGTATTGCATTCATTCACACAACCTCCATGGAAGCGTGCCTTCGTAGCCCATTCCATCACGAATTGAGCTCCCAAAATATGCCAATAGAGGCAGAGAAGCCCCCCTCCTAAGATCTCAGCATGAAGAACGGAATTATGGGCCACAGCAGGGGAGATCAGTCTCAAATTCCCAACCACCTCTCTCCGACTGTCTGATGCACTCGCACCAAATCTTTAGATTTCCCATCTTCCTTTGAAGTGCTGATAGCGAGCAAAGATCACATCTTTTCTTTCCTTCTCCCCCACTGTAAAGTTACCTATCCAATTTCTACTATTATGCCTCTGCGAGAACACAGTACCTTTCCTGTAGCGCATGGGTCATGAGGATATCAACCCTGATATTAATGTGGCTTAAAGTCTCAGGTCTGTTGATCTCAGTGTAATTTTTTGCCTCACTATAATAGAATACTGTCTGTCAAACCAGACAGTCATTTGGAAGATGGAGGTATTAGTCATTTTTTGCGTCCCCCAAGAGACCTTCAGTTGAGGTTAATGGGCCATGAGTGCAAAGCTGCAGAAGTTTAGAATAGGACTACTCTAGTAGCAGTGCGACAAAATATGATCTCGGAATACAGGATTCATCTATGGTATTAAAATGTGTATAGTAGGAGAACTGAAGTGATTTCAGTTATTAAAGTTTGAAGGATTTTTGTTCCATATGTGATGTGTTTTCTAATGAATCACAGTATCGTGGTATATTTTTATTTTTCAAAACCTCTTCTGTTTCTCAAATCTGTGCCATTCTGGAGTTGGGCCCAACTCCCACTCAGAACAGATTTTAGGCAGAGCTTCCCACTGTTTTGTTTTGATGCTGGCTTTCTTCTACTCCCTGTCTCTCAATACCTTGATACATGGAACTTCTTATAATCCTCCAAATAAGACTATTTGCTGCTCTCCGGTCTGTTTGTGTCCCGGAAACAGATTCTTAGGGGTTTATGAAGCCCCAGTGTCTGTAAATGAGCAATAAAAAAGCACCAAGGGTCTCAGTCTGGAACGGTAGGCTTTCTCTCTATCTCACTCTCTTGCTCTCTCCGCTCAGGGTGGAGAAGCAGTATAGACAACTAAGTTGCCTCCAAACATTTAAAATCATGAACTGAAATGAGGATATTGCTGTATTCCTGCTCCATAGATAACAGATGTCCACTATCTGTTAGTATTAATAAAGGTTAAATATTCTAACTAGTTTCTCCAGCAATGTCTCTACTGTCTGCTTTAATATCACAGTCTATATCCACAAGAGCTGGTGGGATAGGTTTTCAAATGGAAATGTTATATAATCAATTCCAAAATCCAAAACAATGTATAAAATATTTTGCAGAACAGTGCATATTTGTTTGCACATCAAGTAGGTTCTAAGCAGATTGCAGCTTTGCTATTAATTACATGTTCAATGCACCATTTAAAGACATACATAGAAATCTAATGTGCTTGTATATACAAGCAGCATAGATAATTTGGTTTACTGAAAGGCAACAAACCATCTGACTGATTTATTTTTTAATTATAACAAATATTTATTCTGAAAAATAATTAATGCAAAATTTAAATACATGATATGCTCTACAAGAGGCATGCCAGCTGTTAGTGTTCTCCTTCAAGCACATTGAGCTGATGCCTTGTTAGCCTCATAAATAAATAAATAAATAAATAAATAAATAAAAAAATAAAAAAATAATAAAATAAAATAAAATAAAAAACAAATAAATAAAATTCAGAGAAATCTCTGAATTTAATGCTCCCAGCTCAGGATCATTATGTGATTTTGTGGGCACCTAGCGAGTAGGTGGCATTGGCAATTAACTAAACCCGAGGAGACTTTAGGCACAGTTCTAAAGTAAATTTAAATATTAATAATACTAATAATTATATATGGTATTTATAAAGCGCTTCTCATATTATCTATCATAATCTTGAGAATATAGTGTAAGGAGTACTGAAGTGGTGTTAAGGTGGTGGTCAGAGATGTGGTGGTGTGTTTGAGACTGGCTCCAGAGTGCGCCTGCTGTGAGCCGGCAATCAGGGGATTACTGGTGTCAAAATTCTAATTCTGCCTGCCACAGTTCTGCCCTGGAGCAGAGCACTTAACCACGGGTTCTGCACCACAGCTCACCCTGATTAAGACAGTAACCTCTCCCTCTGTTTCTCTGAGGGGTCTAGAAAGGATTTTAGGACATGCGTGCACACACACACACACACACACACACACACACACACACACACACACACACACACACACAAAAGGACATTTCTAAGAAATGTAAGAGCCCTGTTATATCCTCAATGCTACATTGCCTTGAAGCAATTGCCTACTTTGTCACTGTGATGTGTGCAAAAGTGTCAGCATATAGGGCATAGAAAATCTATTCACAAATTAGGCCAGGCGCTCTGTTCCATCAGTCATCGATGATTGTCCTAGGAGCAGCAAACAGCCTGAATGAGCTATTGACCAATACGTCTTAAATTCCTCCATCTAACCTTATTACACTTGTATTAGCCACCATCTCGATCCATGAGGAGGCGCACGGTGATCATGACAGGAGTACCAAAAAAAAGAAAAAAAAGAAATCGGTTTGTAAGTTATTTGCCCAAGAGTGGAGCAAAGACTGAAGAAAACTTTCAGTTATGGCTTCGAAGATGTTGCATTGAACTCATTAAAATCTGCCTTAGGGTGTCTGGAACAGGAGTACAGAAGTACACACAAACTTGGCCTTCTGACTGAAAAGCCAACATGTTCTCAACAGGACACTGACATATTTTTATTGGGAGAAAATTACAGTTCAAATTTACCACATTCCTTTTATGTTTATTACTATTATTTTACCACTAGGTTGACTTCAGCAAATAAGATAATTTTGTAGAGAATGTGTAGTGATTTTTACTTTTTATAAAAAAAGAGAGAGAGAGTAAAACAATGGTATATCATATGTTTGACTGAGGCAATCAAACTGTCTCATACAACTGTACAAGTACACTGAGAAAGTTGGAATACATTAAAATTGGAGGTTTTTAAATTTGTACTGTGTTTTCTATCACAGCAGCTGGATAAATGCACACACATCCAGGTCAAGAATAAGATTGCTTAGAACTTAATATTGTGTTTCATCTGAATAATAATAAAAGGTATATGAAGAATGAAACATGGTGCTGTATTAGTTTTCTTAGTCTAGATGGCTGTTCATTATGCAGAGAATAATGCTCTACTCATTTAGCTCTTTGTTTTATAAACATTTGTAAATTTGTAAATATATATATATATATATATATATATATATATACAAATGTTTGGAATCATTGCTTAGTGTATGTTCTACAGTATTGGTCAAAATCTGGGGATCCTGAGATGTTCAGTGGTCTCAGCGTTGGCTCTGTTTAGGGAGATCACACGTTTAACTGATGTTTTAGCCACCCAAGCCTCACTCTTACTGAACATGTAAGGTGGCCTCTCCCATCACAAGTTATGTGCCAGCCTTCTAGCGCCTGACATGGCAGTTCTGTATAGTCAGTGTTCTCCTCCAAGCCAGTTGAGCTGTCTAGTGACTGTGCTTTAGTGGCCTTTCAAAAGGCTGTGGCTGGCTTCAAATATCTTGGAGTAAGCATGTGGTAGACTTCACTCAGGTAGTACTAACATTCAGGGTGGAACTGAGAAGACTAATGATTGAGAAGAATATTGGGGTAAAAAATAAAAAAGCATTGAGGAGTGTCAGAGCATCCTTGATTTATTACATTTTTGACCAAACAACTATAAAAACTGTTTACATTTTTTTAAATTTAATATTTGTAGGGGATATATTTAAGATATAAGATAACTCAGCTGCAAATGGAAGAGGAAAGTCTAGGGAAAGAAATCTAGGGAAAATTCCAGAACAGATGTTTAAAGAAGATAATGGGACACTTAACACTTGTAGACCACCAAAATTGCCAGCTTCAAGTGCATAATTCTTAATGCTTTTCAGTACTTAAACTCCACTGAAATGAACTAAAAAAACTAAACACTGAAAAGGAATACAAATTTGTTCATGTTTCTGTGTAATTTATGTTAAATATTTGTTTTCTGATGGTTCTGAAAATAAAATAACTGGAAGTAGATATAGAAAAAAGAATGTTTTTGTTCTTATTTGTAATGTTGATTCCAAGCATTTGAGCAGCAGTACAGTAGATGTTACATATCTCATTTATATACAACCTCAGACAGCAGCTAACTCTAGATATGAGTTTAACAAGTGAGCTGGGATTTGGAATCAAAGCTGACTGGAGAGTTGGTCCCCAATCTGTCCTCCTCCATATGAGAACTCAAAGTGAGAGCATTTTATTGGAGCAAAATAATAGCAGGTTTAAAGACACCATGCTTACCACACTGGAACTCATCCGCGCCATCTTCGCAGTCCTTCTGTCCATCACAGAGCCACACGCTGGAGATGCAGTTCCCACTGGGGCAGGCAAAGTGGCCCTCCTCACACCTGTGCCCATGGGACACTGCAGTAGCCAAATACACAGTGAAACAGTTCACGTCGCCATGTGGGAGATCTGTTCAATGGTTGTTCTGGTCATTATCTCTCCCTTGGTAGATGTCTCATTGCAGGAACTTAATGATACACCAGCTGTTTTCCATTTGCAGCCAAATAAATGAAAACCAACAGGAAGCGTACTACTAAACAATCCTGCCTGGACCTACGCAGCTCAACTTTGTTCCTCTCTGCATTAAAGACAAGCTGCACTCATAATAATGACTTGTTTAGATGCTTGTTTGCTTGGCTGTCAGTAACATGATTTCATTGTTATGTCAAACTAGTTACATCTTGCAGACAAAACAGTTATAAATATGCTATATTTTGTTTGTCCTCTGATTTATGCATAGTATGTAACCACTGTCATATTTTAAGGACAGAAGGTATGTTACCTTTTCACACATACGCTTTAAAACCAGTTCAGACTGGATTATGGCTACCTGAGCTATGTTTGAAAGCAGACTTAGCTTCTCACTGAAGCACTGAAACACTTTTCCACAATAGAAAGGACTCTGCACAATGTCACCATTTACACATACCAAAAAGACTGTTGTCATTTTTAGGAGAACAAGGTCAAATTCCCCGCCCCCCCAAAAAAAAATAATAAATTTGAAAAATTAGAAAGCTCACTCTTAATAATATAGGTGGCAGAAAGAGTTATTTTGTTCTATAAAGGTCACTAAAGGATTATTTTTTAGTATTCATTATTAATCTTATAAAGTAACCACTTCATCCTCAGGGTCATGCTGGGTCCAGAGTTCTGAAATCTTTGGGCACAAGGCAGGCTTTAGTCCATCACAGGGCATGACATTTTACATGTTATTTTTTATTTTGCCTTGTTATAACTCATAATTATATTTTATTCTTAACAAAACATTAGTTTTTTTGCAACACACTTAAAATGATGATTCTATAAGGGTTCTTTAGTAAAGAAAATGGATCTACATTGAGCCCTGAACATTTTGCATGAATAAAGGGTTCTTTGCTTTGTGAATGTGATATAGATGGCTCTATAGAGCACCTTTCAGAAAATGGTTCTATATGGCACCAAAAAGTGTTCTTCTACAGTAACTTGACATTGTAACAACAGACAAACCCTTTTCGGTGCCATATAGAACCCTTTAGTGCTATATAAAACTATATACATCTATACATTTAAACAGGCACAGTGCTCTTTGAGTGCTCCTGGTTCTATAAAGAACCATTTCCTTTAGTAAAGAACTCTTGAAGAACCATAATTTTACTTGTTGTTCTGGTTGCACTGTTGCCAAATTTGCTGTCACACAGCTCCAGGGTCCTGGAGTCTGGGTGCAATCCTGTTGGTGTGTTCTCTCAGTGTCTGTGTGGGTCTCGTCCACATTTTCCAGATTCCTGACACAGTCCAATATCACATGATGGTAGGTAGATTCGCTGTGTAAAACTGCACACTCATGTGAGTGTGTTAGTGTCTCTGTGATTGTGTGTGATGCCCTGTAATGGACTGGCACACTGTTTACTGCATGTGTTGTTGCTATTTGCTCAATGGTTCTAGGTAGGGCGATACCTGATCAGCTACAGAAAACTTCCAAAACCCTTAAACCAACATTATATGCAGATCCTTTAAAAAATCTCCCACTGAATGCATATTTTTAGAAATATTATTCTTTAGTGATTCTTTTAATGCACCACTCCAAATATCCCTTGTTGGGAGCTCTATTTTTAACAGTATCCCAACAGCATCTGATACTTGTTCCTCACAGAGTCATTGACACACAACAGTGAACTTGGCTGAACTCATTGTCAAGCCACCTGTGTCTGAGTCCTTTTCCAAGAAAAGCCTGACTATCAGAACGCTTCAAATTCTCCTGCCTTCGGAGAGCGCTGACAATTACCAGACATTATTCACCCCTTTAAGCACCTTGGCGACTGCTGAAGCGTGGCAAGAAAGACAGGGGCTTGTCTCTGCTTCATTACACTCTTCATAAACAGTGTTTTGACAAAATTAATTTGGTTTTAATAGAACTTGACTTCCCCAAGCTGCAAAACACAGAGAGGAGAGAATTACCCTGACAGTTCATCTCATCCGCATAATCCCCACAGTCATTGGCTCCATCGCAGACCCAGGACGGATGAACACACAGAGACGTTGAGTTGCAGCTGATGAAACCCTTCTCTGCGACTCCCATTCTGTAAAACTCTGAGCAATCTGTGTTACCTAAGACAACCAAACCATTACGTAAATCATTTTTACACACAGCTCCTGAATGCAGAACATGGTCATTGGCAGCCTCTGGATACACATGGCATTCAGTTTCATTTTGTGGCTGTTAGACCTAAATAACAGTGTTGTTATGCAGAAATAATTAATGTCTTGTGTGTAATAATAAGTGGTGCACAAGATATCAATAACCACAAAAAAAAAACAAAAAAAACGGAACATTTGTGATATCAGCCCGATAATAGAATTATTTCTGACAATCAGCAAATAAGCCGCATGTTTTAAGCTTACTCACTAGTGCTGCAAAATCCCAATCTCTGAGTTAATCCAAATGGATTGCACTGTAGATACCAGGGCATTACTAGTGTTGGGCATTTCCATTTATTTGAGCTAATTCAAAGAGGCAGCATAATGGATAACACCACCACCCCAGTCACATAAGCGTAGCTGTTCCATTTCTGGCCAGTCAGGGACTCCATTATTATACACGTAAGTGTATAGGATGTGTGCTATTACATTCACCTACTGCTGTAGGTAGCTGGGGGGGAATTTCTTTTTAAAAGATTATATTCCAAGTTTGTTTTGGAGCCATTGGTCCATTCATCTTGCCATTGTCACACAGTGTGAAGGACAGCTGTTGTGTTCAAATGATGTGGTAAACTAAATATCTACCGAGATGGAGATTCATGTTTTTTCTTTGGACAGTAAAAAAGGTGTAAATTATTTGTTATTTCCTTTAATTATGACTCACTAATAATGGTAATAGAGAAAACAAACTGTTAATATCAGAATACGTCCAACTACTTAGCATTCTTAAAAATGTAAAGTGCTCTGGCTGCCTGGAATATGGATATAAAAGTGTATAAATATGACCATGAACACAATTCAGCAGATAGTTCCTGGATGTTTAGATTTAACCATTATTTAAAAATGTGGAATGCTAATCTAGTTGGATTTATTCACATGTTCTACATTTTATAAATATGTATGTGATAAAATTATTCTAGGCATACATAAAAAACTAACAAAAAAAACAGAATTAATGATCAGCACACTGTTTTTTAAGTGAAAAAACCAAACAAATAAACAAACAAGAAAAAAACCCAGAACAAACATACAAACAATAAAAAATGTGGAATTATGCGAAAAAGTGTGCAGAGCTGTGAGCAGTCTTTTCTTACTGCAGTTCTTTTCATCAGAGGCATCGGCACAGTCGATGACCTGGTTGCACCAGGAGGATATTGGTATGCAAGTTCCATCTTGGCATGATGACTCAGAGGCAGCACATGTGACATCTGGAATAGAAATACTTCATTTACACTGAGAGGGCGCATTATTTCCAGAGGGAGAGGGAACTAATACACCAGGACCTGTGATTATAGTGCAGGATTCGTGGTGGCTATTGCTTTGATAAGCAAAGAAATTCATTTCTGACAACCTGCTCTTTTCTATTAGGCTCATAGGCACCTTAGAAACTAGAGCAGGCCTTGTTCTGTAGGCCTAATATAAACAGGCTTCAAAGTGAGATAAATAAATACAAAAAAGCAAAATTTATACAATATTCAGTTCAATTACAGAACAAATAAGTGGTTTCGTAAGATGAATGAATATAATAAGTGAATCAATATGAATTTGTGAGCAGATCTGACAGCCACAGTGAACCGCATACTCACTGTTACAATAAGATTCGTCCGAGTTGTCTCCGCAGTCATCGATTCCATCACAAAATCGATTATTGGCCACACAGCGCCGGTTATAACAAGGTCTATAGCCTCTTCTGCAGCTCCTGTTGTCTAGCAAAATGATAAGCAGTAGACAGAGGAGTTATTTTTTTTTTCTTTTCACAAGCATGAAAGAAGCACAGCCTTCAGAAACCGGCCGTTATTTGCTCTTGCTCATTTACTTCCCTTTGAAATCTCAGGCTCATTTTATTAAGGCAGTGCTCTGGGGACAACTCCCTTCACAATATGGAAGAAACATAAATGCCAAAGGGCCTAGATCCCTCATTTACCACAGTATTGCATTTTCTCATCCGACTTGTCTTTGCAGTGAGCGATCCCATCGCAGGTCAGTTGGTAGTCGATACACTCCCCATTTCCACATTCAAACTCAGTGTGCACGCTGCAGGAGGAATTCTCAGCTATGGAAACAGAGGAGAAAACATTATCAACTTAACGTTCTTTTTCATGTTCCTTTCAACTCAGTCTTGGATGAAGTAATAGTGCAGGGCCATAATGTCTATATTCAGTAGCACAATGTTTTCCATAATATTAGATGGTATGACAGTTTCAGTAAGATATAAACTAGCATAAAAGGAACAATGGAATGATGTAGACTGGGTGCCAGTCCCTCAAAAGACATCATGCACTCACACCTATGGACATTTTTCAATAGCCAGTCCACCTACCAACATGTGTTTTTAGACTGTGGGAAGAAACCAGAACACCCGGACAAAACCCATGCAAGCAAAAGGAGAACACACCTCACACAGACAGTGGCTCGAGTTGGGGTTTGTACCCACAACCACAGGACCCTGGAGTTGTGTGACAGCGACACTACCTGCTCTAAAACCATGTCATCCAGGTTTATAATGCGACAAAGGTTGCATAATTAGAAAAAAAAAAACAAGACAAACTAAACTCAAACAGCTAAAGCAAATTACAGCATATATTTAGCTACATATTATTAAATAATTTACTCTCTTGAAAACAATCGAACCGTATCTGCTGAGTAAGACAAGGATGGATGGGCAGGTGTATGCAAACATCAGCAGTAGCAATAGAACAATGGAGCATAGTTGATATTCAGTAATAGCACAACACTGAGTATGATATTATATTTAAACAAAGGTTCTACAAAGGGCATTTAATACTAAAGAAGTATAATAGTCAGTGGAAAGAGATTATGATTTGTTAATGTAATAATGTATTTGTCTCTAACCACACAAAAACATTTCCACAGCTGCACACTAGCGTGCTTCTTTGTCTAGGTCTATGTTACTGCTATACAGCTTTTTTAAGCAGAGAACGAACAGAGAGGGACTTTTGGTCAATGCTGATGGGCTTTTCAACTCTATTTGGACTCTATTTGAACATTTTTCAACTCAATACATTCAGATCCACATTCAAAAAAGGCAGAGACAGCAGAGATTATATAAAGTATTTTATATATTACACACCCACGCAAGGAGAATTTCCTTTATTCTGGGCCATTTTCCACATATTGTGAATGTACAGTACCAGTCAAAATTTTGGGCATTTTCTCATTCAATGTTTTTTCTTTGTTTTTAATTATTTTCTACATTGTAAATAAATATGGAAGATTTTAAGACTATGAAGGAACACATGGAATTACGTAGTAAACAAAAACGTTTTAAACAAACCAGAATATATTTAATATTTTAGATTCTTCAAAGTAGACACCTTTTGCTTTGATGACAGCTTTGCACACTCTTCCCTCAATCAGCTTCATGAGGTCGTCACCTAGAATGGTATTCAGTGAACAGCTGTAGCCTCATCAAGAGTTAATTTACAGAACTCCATGACTTCTTTATGTGTTTGAGACCATAACTTGGGTTGTTCAGAAGTAGGGTACACAGTTATATACGGTAAATAGCCCTAATCCACCAATGACTAATAAGATGTGCCCAAAGGTTTGACTGGTAATATACGCACACACATATATATATAAATTATTTTTATGGTATTTTGAGCAGAATCCACTCACACATGTAAAAACGTTTGCTTGTTTTCCTCAATTTAAAAAAATACAGGTATACCAGATACCAGTACTGATTATATACTGTAGGTACTGCTAGGTACAGCAACTGAAGTTTCATCAAATATTCATGTTGTGGTAGCAGGCTCATAAACAATGCAATTCCTCCTCAGTGGGAAATAACAGTGTAATGTGATAGTGGATGCTACTATAAGTGGCACACATTGACATGCAACACTTCCTCTGTAGGAAATAAAACTATATCAAATTACTGAGGAGTTTAACTTCAAACAAATGCTTAAGGCCTGGGTGCATAGATGCACTGAAACAACACGTGGGTGGAGAGACTGAAATGTCTAGAATGTTAGTAGACACATCTACACTGACTGACAAGGAAGAGGAGAAGACTTACAAACACATCTGTTGTCATCCAGCAGGAACCTTTCTCCACGGCAGCTGCAGTTGACTGTGCCATCTGGACTGAGGAGACACAGGTCACCACATCCACCGTTCTGCACCCGGCAAAGGGACAACTCGCCTGAGATAAACAAGCAGAAAAACACACCAGTCGCATCAGCTATCAGCACAGTACTGCTCACACTCACACTGTGACATTTCTACTGAAAACACAATGAAGATAACTCCACCTCAGCTGCCAGCAGGGACACTTTTAGAGCTGGAGGCCACTACAGTTACTTTTATTTATTTATTATTATTATTAGTTTTACATTAAATATGTTGCTGATATTTTGAAGCCAATGACACAAGATACTAGGCTGAAATACGAGATAAAGCTATATTACATGTAATTCAGTGCAGAAAAAAACAAACTGAATGGAATATATAATAAAGGAAATGAAAATGACCAGGTTTTTCATTGCTAATATTTTTTGAGAAGAGGGGCTTGAAATATACCTTATTAATTTAAAATGCATACATAAAATCCTCGGTTTTATTCTTGGTCAATTCCAACAACTTGCTCAAGTTCATCTGAAATTGTGGAGGCTAGCACACACACATGGAAGTCAGACATTGCATATTTTCAAAGTGATGGCAAAGCAGTGTAGCCGGACAGCTGAAAAGTTTAAAAGAGATCAATAACTGACAATTATGTTCTTATCAAACATTTCTCACATTGTCTAGTAATAGGAGGGGAGTGATGGGAGGGGAGAGAGAGGGCTGTGATCTCTTGGACTCTTTTTTTTTTTTTTCAGAATTTTTTTTATTTTGTTTTATAGATGTATCCTTCACCCAAAATAATATATGAGATTTTTTTGTTTTTGTGCAGTTGGACTACAGACTATTTCTGCTGAAGTTGAAAGAACAAAAACACTTAAATTATACATGCTGCCAACAACATAACTCTAGATGGATTGCTGGAAAAAAAAACAGTTTGATCACAACTTAAATCTCAATCCTTCATCATTTGTTTTCCTCACACACTAAGTAGAGAAGGGAAAAGTAGTTAGATAGTAGATAGTTGGGAAAGGCTGGAATAAGGAATGTACATTTTGAAAGACAGAATCATTTTAAATTGAAGTCATTTTAAAATTTAAACAAACAGCATCATATAAAACATCTCCTAAATTTAGGATTAATTTCACTGCAGAGTCCAAACAAGCTTTTATCACAGAAAAATGGCAAAACCTCAGACATATTTTAAACAATCACAAATTTAGATAAGAATTTTAAATTATTTTACACACACACACACACACACACTCACTTAAAACTTGATTTAGGTTACTAACTTACATTTTTAACAGAACATATGAACCATGAATTTGGGGAATTGAATGTATAACAGGCAACATTTTATTTAGCTCCATGAGAATAATAAGCAAGTTTAGCTAGGCAGTAAAATGAAAATATTTGTTCTATATTCTAAAACAGGGACTACATTTTTAATGCACTCAACTAACATCATAAACTTTTATAAGCCTAAGGTAAAATAATCCAGTAACTTGACATTAACTAAAAAAAAAAAAATTGCACATATTACTGATTTTCACATACATTGCTATGTACCGGTAAATGTTTTAATCCCTAAGTGGTATTCTTGTAATGTAAATAATTTCAACCCACTTCGATCTCTGAATATCATTATGTCCACGGAAATACTAAAATAACTGAAAAGAAAAATACCTGGGGAACGTTAAAAGTCTCTCTTTCACTGTCTTTCTGCTAAAATCATGCTTCAGTTTCATTGCTCTCTCGCAGGAATAACGAGGGCTGTCATCATAAGGACTTATGGCAGCTGAACCTCTGTGGGCTAAGAAACCCCCACACACCTATGATTACAGCATCAATAATTCACTGCACAATGACTGCATGATTATGGAAATGAGTATTTAACACCACAGCCTGCCTCTCATCTTATTACAGTGCATCCTAAAGAAAAAAAAAGTCTGGGATGGGGAGGACTCTCAGGATGGAAAAATGCCGTCCTTCAAATCAAGGCAAACACACACTTTTTTAAAAATAGCAACACGTCAGTAACCTGTCTATTAAGAGCCTAGACTCCCCAGCATCGATGAATGTTACTTTTTCCCTGGGCAAGAACGGTGGATGGCAGTCAGCTGCAATCATTTGCTATGATGAAATAAATGAACAGTGAAAGTCCCTCACAGCGGGCTCGCAAACATGAGCCGCTGGGAGCCTCTTAAACCCATTTCCCAACGTCCTACTTTTCACATTTGCGACAGTTCAGAGGCATCCTTTTTCCACGACTCAAGGATACTTTTTTATTAATTACATTTTCCCGCTTAAATTTTCTTCCCCGGCAAAATAAGTGCTTGCTAATTTATCATTCCCACTGTTCCTAGCATATCTGCAGAGCTATCAGTGGTGGATAGTACGCAGCTGAACGTTGCATAAACCTGCAGAGCCAAAATACGTTATGTTCAAAAGCCAATTGCCAAAATGTCACTGACATAATATACCTTTAATTCAGCTTTAATTTTTGGTCAAATGGGGTCAACTCATGTGTATGGTGAATACTCACAGTTATTGGTGTCCTTGGCCACTGCGATAATGCCCATGGGCTGGTGGGGGATATCAGCTCGCAGTACTTTGGTGTCTCCACCAGTGAACTTGTTTGCCCGGAGAACAGCCCGCCGAGCCCAGTCAGACCAGAACACATAATTTCCATGAATGGCCAGACCAAAAAATGTCCCTGGACCTGATCTCACTATAACCTGGAAGTACATAAAAAAAATTAATAATCAGGGACAGATGTAATTATGTGAGAAAACTCAGCGCAAAATCTCCTTTCATATCATTGCTCCTAATCATCAAAGATCAGTTAAGGATAAAGATACTCTATGTATGCCACACCTCCATCTAGACAACACATCACATTTAAGTGTAAGTCAATATTTAAATGAATACAATCAGTATGAACAGAATGTCATTCCCATTAACTGGGTAGATATGAAGTGCTTATTTTGGAAAATTGAAGGTGGGTTTATTTCCAGCTGAGAAATCTGAGGAAGTATCCCTCCTACCCCCAATTATATTATTACTTGCTCAACCCACAGTTCAACTATTTACAATTTGTAGGCTGATCAGAATTAGGTAGCATTGTGTAACACTGCAAATAATTTCCTACCACAGAAATATGTCATGTTAATACTATCATGGGAATACATTTACACTGCAAAAAATACTTAAAAATTTCTTACTGTGCACATAAATAGTGAAAGAATGACACTTGGAATTTAACAGGTCTAGATGCTTTAGTTCTTTCCTCTGGAATGTGGCTACAATGCACATTGTACAATTAATTAAGTTAGATATCACACAAATAATCTCAATAGTTAAGCGAGCTATTACTAATGATTGCGTTGAATTTGAATCAGGGTCTGAAAGAATAAAATCAAATTTTATCTGTGCACATTAATTTGTGGATCTGGAGCTTCTATCAGCACATAAACTGTAAAATAACCCTGTCTCTTCTTTTTTCTTTTTAAAACCTAAAACATGGGAGACAATGAGATGAGCCGATTTGACTCCACTTCTGATTTCAAGGGCATAGAAATCAGAAAATTCACCTCTCCTTCTGGAGAAGAGAATTTAATGTTCCATTAGGAAACAAAACTGGACTTTAAAATCACTGATGTACCATTTACACAGTTTGTACCTTTAGTGATCATTGTTGTACCTCTACCTTTTTTCCTGAGAGTAAGAGCCATGTTAGCTTTTGGAAAAGTGGTAGAATATGTCCTCTTTAATGACACTGAACAAATTAATCTTAGTTTTTGTGGAACAGAAGTGTGTTAAATGTTAAAAAAAGGAAGGTTGCAATGAGGTGGGTGGGAAAACTAGTACTGAATGTTTGGTCAAACAGGTTAATATTTGTAAATGACCAGTGTCTGCAACCAAGACTTACCAGTTGTTACAGAACAGGTTGATTTCCATGGAAATTCAAATTGTTATGAAAGTTATGCAACCAAAAGCAAATAGCAGTGCAAACAGCAATCAGAGGGGCCTAAGGACCACACACCATCAAGTCTGTACAGGCATATTTATAGAACACAACGCAGGGCATATGGCCTCTGTTTATTGAAGATGTTTAGCAGATGTCTGTCAAATTTAATACACATTAACCTTTTGACTTTGGTATGATAAGCAAAATTTACATAATTGCTGAACTCAATGAATTAAAAAGCCATTATTTATTTCTCTGTAGTCTGAGAGTACACCAGAACGTAACAGATTTTCAAACTAAAATCATTACAGTTCTCTCTTAGGGATGTTGCTGT
This sequence comes from Hoplias malabaricus, assembly GCF_029633855.1. Classification (NCBI taxonomy): domain Eukaryota; kingdom Metazoa; phylum Chordata; class Actinopteri; order Characiformes; family Erythrinidae; genus Hoplias; species Hoplias malabaricus. The sequence continues at coordinate 25,263,858 of NC_089811.1, read as the reverse complement.
CTGACCCCCCTACAGGAGATTGATTTCAAAATTTTTCAACTTTTTCACCCCTCAGGAGTTCTCATGTCTGGCCTCAGACTCTATGAATCTATGAACTGTGGTGTGCTTTGGAAATACAGGGTTAAAAATAGGGAATAGAGCTTTCCCTGAGAATGTTAAAACAGCGCTATATTGTAGGTAAATATTCTTTCAGCACATGTACAAGGCCAGTGTATCTGCTGTGTCTACTGCCATTATTAAAGAAAGGTTCCCAATAAATGAGACACATCATATATTTAAATCTATATTCAAATGCATATATATGTGAGAGATACATTTAGAATTTCTTTTCTGGTGTATGTCACATAAACTGCATGTTTGTGCCAGTTTCTTATATAAAACCCTGGCACTTTAGGTCTTTGAAACTTCTTTAGGAATGTATTCACTTTAAATGCTAGCCACGTAAATGGGCTCTACTTTGAGTTGCATGTGTAAAAAATGATAAAAATGACAGCACATGGGCATAGGTTACAATTTGGTTTAAAAGAGCAGCAGAGAAAAAGCCATAGGTTGGTGGAAAGTGTGGTTGAAGAGGCTAGAACTAATGTACTATAATAAACTACAATCTTTTTTTCTATACTCCACTCCATTCCATAATTTATCTTGCACAATGGTAAATTTCACATTGTAATGTACAGTAATTGCTGATATCACACAGTAATTTACTGTAATAAATTACATAAAATCTCAGACCCTGCATATATATATATATATATATATATATATATATATATATATATATATATATATATATATATATAATCTTGACTATTTTTAACCTGGAACTCATAACTTGTCTCATTGTCTACCATTTTATTTTATTTATTTATAAATATTTATTTAAAAAATAAATTTATAAATAAAAATTTATTTAAAAATATAAATATTTTCCAACATTATAAATTATGCTTATATAGTTATAATGTGTTTATTTAGTTATTATTTTGGAGTAATAACTAAAACTAATGCTAGTGTTTAAATCCCAGCATGGGCAGAATTACATGACTATAATAAATAACTGTAACCAGATTAAATGTCGGCATGTTTCTGCATTTGCGATAACAATTAATGTGAATTCATGTAAATATATAAATATATATCCAGCAGAAATATTATGACTTCATGCTGGATTTGCAAGAGAACTGTACTTTGGTTATTTAGTTTTAGAGCACTTGATATGAAACAACATAAGTAGGACAGTATTACGCAGCAGGAATAGAGCAACTTCGTTATCTCAGTTCATGCTATTCAACATGTGGAGTTCTCTCCATTGTCGAAAAAACTCCAGATGCCTACATTGCCACGAGCAGAGAGAGAAAGCCTAGCATACCGGATTGAGCCACTTTGTTTTTTTTAACCTAAATTCTGAACATGAGGTTTTGTAAACACATTAGGCAGGTTTCGAGCATGCAAACAGTCCAAAGAGCTAGCAGATGGTGAGAAAACATAATCAGATCATTATAATAAGTGTTTGTCACAACTGCAGTATTTAATGTAGAACAGGGTGTGTGTCAAACCCAGTGCTCTGCCAATAGGAGCTAGTGGAAACAGCTTCATTGATTTCACTGGAGGAGAGTTTTAGTTCTGTTTTTGCTGATTGCTTGCTGGTAGGACAAGTTGTTCTTCTCAGCTTCATACTCATAATAATTGGGTATATTTATTAATAATCACAGAATGCTCCTCAGCCAATGAAATTAAGAGGTTTGAACCAACTGTGATATTATATCAGTTTGAAATGAGCACCATATTTTAAAAAAAAATGTGCTGCTTGTGCAGGAATAATGAAATAAAACACACACCACCATAAGCTAGGGCTTGTATATGATCATTCCAGTAAAAAAGGCCACACTGAAGGCTGGTGGAAAGTGTGTTTGAGGAGGCTAAAATTAATGTGTGGGTAGAGGACACATACTGTACAGAGTCCCCCAGCAGCCAGTTTAGCCCAGATCCTGCGAGTGTTAATGCGGGTGTCATGGCGACGGACACAGATATGCATCACGCACTGCCTTGTGGGAGTTGCCGGGCCGGGGGGCAGGAGGATGTCCCGCGGCTCCACAGCCTCGGCCATTAACAGGAACACGGCTTGTAGCCGTGATCACATTAGCCCTGCCACCATGGCGGGATTAATAGGACAGGTGTTGATTAAGAGAGCCCAGCTTGAGCAAACAACAACTGGCGATCAGACGAGGGAAGATGGGGAGAGTGCCAGATGGTTTTTGATGGAGCATATTGGCTAGAAATTCAATTTGGGGGGTGCAAGCTTTCTACTCCAACACCAATTATCTCTGTTTATGTAATACACGAGTCGTCAAATACAGTCTTCCGTTAACTACAATACCCAGACGTGTGGGTTTGCTCACACCCTGCTTATGATTCTACAGGGAAGACAAAGCCCATGTTTAAAGTTTTCACTTTGACTAATATCAGATTATGTTTTTGTCTTGTTTTACACTGTCAGAAAAATGGTCACTGTGGTGGTACCTTTTGCTCCTACTGTGATGTTACCCTCAAGGGTACATTTCAGTACCTTTAATTAGGGAACATAATTGTACATTTTTCTATTATAATAGTAATTTCCTCTCCAGGACTTATGTTTTTTTTTTTTTTTTTACACAGTTTAATGAAACATTCTAAATATTCACATCTCCTTCTGGAGAAGAGAAAATTATGTACATTTAGGGAACCAAACTGGACTTTAAACTACTGTTGAACCTTTAAAAGTACATTTACACTGTTTGTACCTTTGGTGATAATAATGTACCTCTGCAATTGATATAATTCATTTTTTATTTACTTTACAGTATGCTGTGTAATTTCTTTGAGACATTGTATAATCACTGGACATAAAATGGTCAGTTGTGAAAAAATATCCTGATTCTAATTTTCCTTTATGTTGTTATTACTGTCAGTGGTATTTATAGGTTGCAATGTATAGATAATATACAATATATTTTTTTCATCCAAAACCACTGGTTCTGTAACTGCTTCATTCTGATCAGGGTTGAGGTGGGTCTGTACCCTACATGAAGTCACTAGACACAAGGTAGGAACACACCCTTTTTTGTAAATGTGTAAAGTTTCACAAAGCCAAGCATATCAGAAATATCATTATGTATTTTTCATGTTTGTTTTGCTTGTTGTGGATATAAGTGAAATTACAACAACATGCAGTTTAATATTCTCCAAAAACACACCCCTCTGCCCTAGGGCCCTGGCCTTTTTAATTTAAAGTGTAATTAGGAAATAAAAAGGTATTTGATTTATAAACTTGTCTAACAATTCAAATTTTAATCAGAGGGCCATAAATATGTAAGATTTACATTTGTAGCTTTCAACAGATGCTTTTATTTCAGGCAGATTTTAAAGATTCGTAATCATATACAGATGTAGGCAGATGCAGCAGTAGGATTCTTGCCCAGTGATTCATCAATAAAGCATGATATTCCTTCCTGAGCTGAGAACTGAAACCTGAATCCTGTTTACAAATGATTCATAAATGATAAATGCTACAGTTTGAATTATTAAACATTAACCTAGTGACAAACACATAGCTGATATCTGAAACCAAATTATAAGTAACATCTTTAGCAATTATTTACATTCAATACTCAAAGCTATTATTTTATTTATTAGATTAGATTTATTTATTTAGTTACAGACTCAAATACTGAATAACTACTTAATAGTTATAATAACCTTTATTTTCATTTACTTTGTTATATAATTTTTTGTCATTTTATGTCACAATATACGAGACCATTCATGTTTATGCCTGATGTCACTGTAATATAAATGTAGCAGCCTAATCATAAAATATCAACACCACACCATTAAAAATGATACGTTCCAAAAATAATAGCCATAGCTGTATTATGTCTTGCATACTCCATTATAAATTTCTTCTATGTAGACTAATCAGGTAAAATGCCCAAACATTTGTTTATTTATGATCTGTGCTGAGAAAATATAAATACAAAAGTAAAAAATTGATCAAACTTTAAATAATTTTCTCACAATTTTTGTCATTGCCATTTCCATATGTTAGCTTCATCAATCATGAAGAGCTGACACCTTGGCAGACTGAAGGATGAACACATGCTCCATGTTTAACATGAAACAAGAGATCACTATTGAAGCCTCAACCAAAATATATACCATAGTTCAGTTCAACATGCTTGGAGGAGAACACTAACTGGAAGGCCATCCTCCCCATTCAGAGAGAGTGAGAGCTGTTAGGCCTCTGTTTGAATCCCAGCCACAAGTAATTGTGGCGTCACTGGGGAACAAGCAACGATTAGGAAAACTGATTTAGTTTGCTATAACCAATCCGTTTAAGTATTATAAGCCTGTTCACACCTAATGAAAAAGCTGTCTGAGTTCTCTACACAAATGTATTTTTATATTGTCACTGTCCAAATAAAAACACATATCTCAAAATAATAACTTTATAGGAGAAGGAGAAAAAAACTTTCTTAATGTTGAATTGAAGTCAATGTAAAAATATTTAATTTCAAGCATATTTTAAAGCATTTCTATTGAACCATTCATTATGTTTTAGCCCACTATAATCTCTCCATTCCTGTATTATGGCCTACATACACCAAATGAAGAAGCTGCCTGAGCCCAGTATAAGCCATCCATTCAGGTATTAACACAGCACTGAATGGAGAAGCTTTTTGAGTCTATAAGCTACCATTGAGTGTTTTGAGCAGCTCTCAGCCTGTGTAAGATTAGCCATGCTCACTGCTCCTAAAGGTTCATGCTTAAGTGTCACCAGCCCATGCCCTCAACTCACAACAGGACGCCAATTCCAGCTGCAGTGCCAGTATCCCACAGCTGTGTTGACAATCATTTTTGCTTAATTTTTCTCATTTTAATTGGCTAGCTGACAGGTTGGTTCTGTAGGGGTCTTAAAGTAAGCCTTCATTAGCAGCTGCAGGCTTTGGAAGGGGGCCTTTTGGTGGGAAGTGGGGGGCTGAAGGGTAAGACACTTGAGTGTTATGACCCGGCCAGGCCAACTCATGTGCAACTAATTGAGGTGGGCTGAGGACCCAACTTACAGAGGTCATGCCAAGCACAAATTGAAATCTGAAGCCCAGCAAAATCGCTGTGGGGGGGTGGGATTACTCCACAGCCTGCAGGCTTTTTCACAGCCTGAGCCGGAAGGACTTTTTCCAGCACCTATTCCGGCTGTTACGACTGCAAAATTCCTTGTTTTTTTCTTTTCCAAAAGGGATAATTAGCTACAATTAAACTGATCTTGAGCACATTCAATGGGTCAGAGCATCACTGAATTTTAATGAGTAGGTGCAGTCCTTTGTGTGGTCATTACGACACTATCATCTTGATTCTCAAACTCCTCTAACATCGCTGGGCTTCAACACAAACCCAAATATGAAGCAAGAGGGAAGTCATCTGTATACTCTAATTTCTTCTAGTCCCAGCTGGAAGAGCCATATATTTAGGAAAAAAACTCCTATTTTCTAGAGCAGATAATTAGTCTGTATTATTTATTCATTCATTCATTATCTGTAACCGCTTATCCAGTTCAGGGTCGCGGTGTGTCCAGAGCCTACCTGGAATCATTGGGCGCAAGACAGGAATACACCCGACACAGACACACACACATTCACTCACACCTATGGACACTTTTGAGTCGCCAATCCACCTACCAACGTGTGTTTTTGGACTGTGGGAGGAAAGAGGAGCACCCGGAGGAAACCCATGCGGACACGGGGAAAACACACCAACTCCTCACAGACAGTCACCCGGAGCGGGAATCTAACCCACAACCTCCAGGCCCCTGGAGCTGCGTGACTGCAACACTACCTGCTGCGCCACCGTGCCGCCCCTGTATTATTTATAAGTTTTTAATTTATTTACAGTAATTTAACTGAAGATCAAACAAATTTATCAGTGGCAAGTTGTGCTTCTATGTAATGTTACTAATTTTCAATGTGTGCTACATGATTTAAAAACACTTAGAAGTTAAAAGCCAGCTGCAAACAAATTATACTTTCAGGATAATTTTATGTTTTAAAGATGCACTAATCCCAATTTTCTTACTTGATACAAACTGGCAAAGTGGGGAGAACACAATCTAAATCTGGGTAAAATGCGCTGATATGAAGTAGAATTGTGTAAAATTTGCTCAATGGATGTAGCATTTCAGTACTCTTCATGCAGAACTAAGCTTCCTAGCCAACACCCTGAAAACTGCCTCAGACCTTTTTCCCACCTCCAACAGACAGGCGTGTTTTCAGTAGGCAGTGTTCTCCTTTAATCCACCAAATAAGCCCAGAAGTCAGCCAGATATTGCAGAATGATTCATCACTCCAGAGAATGTTTCCCCTTCTTTAGAGTCCAGTGGCAATGTGCATATATGACTCCAACCTGAACTCAATCATTAACGAAGTGTCAACTTTTGCCAAATATTACACACTGAATTGGTGAATCAGCAAGAGTCTCTGTTTTTTTTTTACAAACATCAAGCATTCCTGTTGAATATAAACAAAATAATAATAATTATATATATATATATATATATATATATATATATATATATATATATATATACATACATACATACATATGTATATATTTAAATTACAGAATAATACAATGTATGTTTTCTGGGATGAAAAAGCAGAACAGAATTCGTACTCACATGCCTGTTGGTGCCATCATATTCACACCGCTCGATTTTGCCCAGGCTCCCATCAGAGAAGTAGAGCTTCTCGGCTTTGTGGTCAATAGTGAGTCCATTAGGAGTGAAAACATCTGTGCTAATGACGACTTTGATATTGTTCCCAGCCAGAGTAGAACGCATGATGCTCGGCCGCTGCTCGTTCCAGTTAGTCCAGAACATTAGGCTGAAAAAATTGGAAAAGAGACAAAATATCAAAGCCACATCAGCTCTAATAAGTACATTAATAGATTTTGTAGATGTAAAATCAATGATCAGGACCCGGTTGGCTTAGTTCTCAGCAGTGTTACAAAGCGTATGCAATGTCGTGGGGAGATCTCTCAGGAATTCTCTCAGAACTGTGAACACAGGGATTTTTCATGGCCATTTTTCTTCCCAAATGAGTATTTGAAGAAAGTCCAACTTCCACAAACTAATAGAAAATTAGTAAGACGCATGAAGCCGTGAGCCAATTAATCATTTCAAGTTAGAGTCTAATTAACAGCAGTCTGCAGTTCATCTGAAAATGTGCCAAATTACCAACAGAGGACATTCTCTCAGAGGTTCAGAGTTTAATTTAGTCAGTGAACTCAGGGTCAGCACATCCTTGGAATACCCGTATCACTCTTTTCCACTACTGCTAATGCGCACCAGCTGTAGTCTTAGCCTGGTTTATATTTACATATGATTCTCCGCTGAAAATGTTGCACTCCATAATAGAAACTCCATACAGTGACCCCTTCATTCCAGAAGGTGAAAGCAATTAAACTGTAAATCTTCCTCAGACTATGTTTTAGTTTCATTGCACAAATGAGATCAATTTTAATTCACTTCTGCTTTCTGAACATTATAACACAGGCCTGGGTTTTTTATTATCTTTGTTGCATTCCTGACCAGAGATATTGAACGACATGCCCTGAGCTATGTGTGTCTGTTGGAATTAAGGAGAGTGGAAGAAGCAGCAGTAGGCTTCCATGGTTCCCATGATGCATGGTGAGCATTGCCTTCTCTCTTGTTTACAATGTTGGGGAGTAACAGAACACATGTAACACTTTTACGTATTTAGAATATAAAAAAAGTAACCATATTCTGATTACAGTGTAAATAGAAATTATTTCGAATACAGTTAACCTGGAGAAAATAATGGATTACATTTAGAGAATCATCTATAACCATGTTCATTCACACTCAAATTAAATTACAGAGATCATGTATTTCCTGGAAGCATTTGAAATAAAACATTCAACATGTTTGCAGTTCCATTAGCTGCCTGTTCACTCAAGGTCATGGAGTTGACACGACACATCCAGGAGAGGAATGTGTTTGTCTTTCAAGCAAGAAAAAGGAGAGCATATTATAACCTCTGTTTGCCAGCTACTTTCAGCCTTCAAAGACTGAAAAGCATTCTAGGTCCAAACTCGCCATTCCATTCCACATTAAATTGTGTAGCAGTTTATATTTCAACTGAATAAATCGCTGAGACTCTTTTAATCTTAAATGGTGCTCATAACATTCTAAGGATACCATCATAAAAGGTTAATTTTCAAACACATTCCCTTAGTGCTCTAGGAAGTATATGGAATAAACATGCCTCTTATACGGTAAAGAAAATGGCAAAGGAGTTCTGATGCTGCATTTATATTTAGAGGATTAGTTGCAACACAAAATGCTCTTAAGTAAAGGATGTGCTAACAATGTTTGTAGTAGTATCAGTAAAGTATACGAAACTCTATGAAAACAGAATATTTATCTAATGTTTTTCACTCTTACCATCTGTGGTAATTTTGAGGGGAATATTATTATTATTGTTATTATTTTTTTTTTGTTTTAAATCAGATAAATCAAATTAAATTAAAATTTGAAGGGTTCTCAAAATTCAGATGTGTGTTGTGTCAAATTCCTGTTCTGTGTCTGACTAAATTAAATACAAATCTAAAGAGTTTGCTGTGGGAGCTCACTGATACACAGAGTGTAAAACCCTGAGAAAAGGGCTTTTATCAACAACACGTTGCGGTGTGCAGTGTCTGGCTATTTTCAGACTGTAATTTCTGCTCTATTTTTTTATATCTGTTTTCTCCCTTTGTTGTTTTATGTCCTCATACCCACCCTGGGTTGTTACACAGTTAAAGAGCTAGTGCTGCCTATTTCATCATCATACGTAGGGAAAGCTACATTATTATGATGAAGAGTAAAGCTGAAAAAGCGGTTCTTTTATAATGTGATTTCTATCCACTTAGTGTGTGACAAGTGAAATACTCCAGGTAATGAAGCTCACCGCCATAGATGGAACTTCCCCACAGATCAGACAATGAATGGTTAATTTATTTAGTGCATGACTCCCCAGTCTGTGCTTATGCTTCATATACATAACATCCTATAATATGACTGCTGTTTGACTGTGTGACACTTATGACCTGCTCTGAAGCACTCAGGAACATTCAGGAGTGTGGGTTAGAACAATCGGTTTAACATAAAGGTCATCTTTTGTAGCCTCAGTCTAATAAGGGACTTTTCTTTTAACAGCCTATTCTATATATTTCATGCTCAGCTTTAGTTTCTTTTCCTTTGATTGAAGTAGACTGAGATCTCCCTGCATACTATTGTCAAAATGATTACTGCAGTATCAGAATTTTAAACCCTTGAATAAAATCACTCATAAGAGCAAACATTCGCAAATAAGGTCTCAAACACAAGCAATGGAAGTAGATTCCTTTTTTGAGTCATTAATTGAATAATTATTTTAAAAATGACATACTGTTATGTTATTTTATGATACAACTATACATCCATTAGGTATGAAATTATGTCACAAGGTACAGGGCAGAAGTTAATTTCAAAATCATAAAAAAAAAAAAAAGATTTATAGTGGAAAGGGTTAAGTATTCAGTTTCTATCTCAGGTCACGCTCTGTGACACATTTTTTTTTTTTTGTCATTTCACAGTGTCTGTGTGGTTTCCCACCAAGATACTCCCACAATCCAATAACATATGTTGGTAGGTGGATTGGCCATGTGATGCCCTCATGAATTAATTCCTTGTGCCCAAGGTGACCATGATGAGGATGAAGCATATTTACACTATTTGGACAAAAGTACTGGGACACCTAAATATTACACTTATAGGAAATTTGATGACATCCAATTCGAAATCCATAAACATTAATAAGAGCTTTGCAGCTATAACAGCTTCCACTATTCTATGAAGGATTTCTAAAATATTTTGTCTGTGTCACAGAGTGTGGCTGTGAGAATAATTTGCCTATTCTTCCAGATAAGCATTTGTGAAGTCAGACACTAGTTTTAGATTTTCCACAACAAACCATGTCTTTATGGACCTTGCTTTGTGCACTGGGGCATAATCAACCTGAAACAGAAAAGGGCCTTCCCCAAACTTTTCCTACAAAGTTGGAAGCATACAGTTGTGAGAATGTCTTGGCATACTGAAGCATTGAGTTTTACCTTCACCAGAATGAGGGGACACAGGCAAACCCCCATAATGGGGAAAACTTTACAGTGAGCACAAAGCAGTAAGGCAGGTAACATTCTCCTGGCATTCTCCAAACCCAGACTATTCCATTAGACTCCAGGTAGAGAAGGGTGATTCATCACTCCACAGGACAGGTTTCCATTGCTTCAGAGTCCAATGGCAGCATGCTTTACACCAAATCATTCGATGTTTGGCACTGTGCTTGGTGATGTAAGGCATGCAGCTGCATGGCCATGAAAACTCATGCCATTAAGCTCCCAGTACGCAGTTTTTGTGCTGATGTTAAAGCCAGTGGAGGTTTGGAACTCTTTTACACAAAGTGCACTTCAAACCCCAGTGATGCCTCTTTGTAATTTCCTATGGTCTGCCACTTTTTGACTGAGTTGCTGTGGTTCCTGAACACTAAAACTTTTGAATATCTAAGACATTTTATGAACTTGCTTGTTGCAATGAAGAAATCCTACTACAGTACCACTCTGGAATTTACACACACACAGTACTGTGCAAAGGCTTTAGGCACCAGAGATTATGAGATTTAAAAAGCTATTTATATTACTGCTTTTAAGTTATATATCATATATTCTATACATTTAAAATAAAAAGGCTATAAATTCATGTTATAATCCCCAGGACATATACATACATTAATCAGTACATATACATTAACTGTGCATTGATGACTAAAATTGTGCGGAAGATGTTTACTTTTTGACTAATTAAATCATACCATTTGACCAAGAGCATTTTTACAAACAGCATTATGCACAAAATCATGACTGACTTCTGACACTCGTCCAATGCGAGGACGTGTGGATGGTCATCCTCAGACATGGTGATGACCGGCTGTCTGCTGAAGGCTCCATGTCTGCTCTGGTCCACTGTGTGTCGGCTGATGCTGGATGTCGTGGAGCTGGTCCAATACACTGTGTCCCAGGCTTTGTGGTAAGCCAGACCCTCCACTGAGCCCACACCTAGAGAATGAGAGGACAGATCAATGATGCCCGAAATGCTGTTCACACCTACACTCATCACTGCAGTTGTGAACTGGTGGTGTGTTATGCTGTGAGTTGTGCTGTGGTCTGAGAGGTGTGGATCAGACATAGCAGTGCTACTGGAGTACTGTATTAATACCTCAGTGTCACTGCTGGACTGAGAATAGTCCACCAGCCAAAAATATCCAGCCAACAGCTTCCCATGGGCAGTGACCACTGATGAAGGACTAGAGGATGACCAACACAAACTGTGCAGCAACAGATGAGCTACTGTCTCTGACTTTACATGTACAAGGTGGACCAACAAGGTAGGTGTGTCTATCAGAGTGGACAGTGAGTGGACACTGTGTTTAAAACTCCAGCCGCACTGCTGTGTCTGATCCACTCGTACCAGCGCAGCATGTTAATACACCACTACATGTTAGTGTCATTGCAGTGCCCACATAATTGAAGACACACAGAGGGGCTTAATTTCCCAGTCATGAACTATCCCTTTAAAAGCTTATAAATGACTACTTTAAGAAGTATCTACAGAAGTCAATCCCTAAATCATCTCTTCCTGAAAACAGCCTGTCTCAAACAGTTGGAGAGGCTGGGGAGTAATTCATCCAGCGGCTAAATTAAGGAAATATGGATGATTAACATCTTTGCCCTCTTCCAATGACAGGGAGAGGTTCTTTCTCTCACCATCCCCCTCTCTCTGTCCTATCCTGCTGCCACTCTCCTCCTGTTTGTCTCTAGCTTCTCTCGCTGACAGCCTCTTTGCTTTCCTTTCCCTCAAGCTCTTTCTCTTTCTCCCTCTTTCTCAAACTGTTTCTCTCTCAGTCTATGTCTCTCATTCTCTATCTCTCTCACTATTTCCCCTCCACCTACAGCTCTCTTCTTTCTTCCCTCATCCCCTTCCTTTACTCTCCTTTCTTCCCTCTTTTTCTCCATCCCTCTCATTCTGTCTCTCTCTGTGGATCTATTGGTCCCCTCAGTCTTTTTCCTTCCTCCTTCAATACCAATACCCCTTCAATACCCCTTCTCTCAATCCATTCCTCTGATTCTGTAGTTCCCTTGCCTTTTCCTTCCACTTACCCCTCTCTTCTTCTTCCCTCATTCCCTCTCCTCTCTCTTCTTCCTTCACTCTCATTCTCTCTCTCTCTCTCTCTCTCTCTCTCTCTCTCTCTCTCTCTCTCTCTCTCTCTCTCTCTCATGTTTGTCTTTCATCTCTAGAGAAGAGTGTGGATCTCAGGAGTGGAGATATTATCAAAGCGAGGTAGCTCTCCGTCGGCTAATTTCAACAAGTAGTGATGCTGCTATTACAGCAGCACAACCACTCAGTTCAAGAACAATATAGGTCTCCAAAAAAAAAAATAAAAATAAGGCTTACAAAGCTAAATTACATAACAACAGCTACACGGCTGAGCTGTTAGCAGGTGCTTCCATCTCACAGCGATAACACACACAGCTAGTTGGTGCTCACAACAAAACACTTGAAATAAAACAAGAAAAAAGGCCTACAGCCTTCGCAGCTGAGTAATGAGCAGTTGAATGTATGTTCATGTGCCATTGAATTGTCAGGTGTCACTAATCTTGGCTTTCCATTTGCAGTTTTGCATGTGTTTGTTTACCTCTTCTTTAAAACCCAGTGGAAAGAGTAATCTATTCTAAATATACAATGTAACTCAACAACTGATTAAGCTCTTGATTGCTCTGACACACGGGTACTGGTTAAATGATTTTTTCTAAGAGAATGTAAGAAGTCTAGCACAACAACAGCTTTAGAATCACACCAGTGTCTCAGTTACATCTGAAGGCTGTGTTAGCAGTTCCAGCCAAACTTTCACTCCTCAAACATGCAAAGAGTCGGAATTTATTTTCCTGTGTTTCCCAACCCTTTTTTTAAAATCTTATTTTACAAATAACAAGCTAGGGCCAATCTTGTGAAAGAGTTTGAATAGTCATGGTGAAATAATGTTACAACTATGTATAATTGTAATGGAAAATAATATGAATTAAGCATGTTACTGTACTCCCAATCCCAACCTGGTATTATGGTGAAAACACACATATTTTACTCAAAGTGTATTCCCAGAAATTGTAAATTATGTACAGTAAATATCTGGCAACTCCAAGTGAAAAACAGCCTTAAAATTGTGTGTAACCCTAACTATAAACCTAAACCTAACCCTAATTCTTAACATGAAGACTTAACTGCAGATCCAGAAAGCTAGAAAAACAGTGTTTTGTGTTTGTGTAATGATGTAGTGACAAACTATCTCTTTCATAGCTTTTTAGTGGGTGGGGCGTACGGAATGAATCAGCACCACCTGTGGATGGGGTCTCACTTGGTGAGAATGCAATAAAGTTCTCAATGCACAAATTACAACATTTTACTAGGTATGGTCTTTTAGCAGTGTATTTAGGTTTGACTTTGTGTTCTTTGTTCTGTTTACTGCTGTTGTAAGCGCTACTGGTTGTCAATATACATTATACTAATATAAGGTGTTATCATGTATTATTATCCTTCCAAACTCTTGCCAACAAATTGGCCATAAGCATTAGAACGCAGACCATTAAATGGCTGTTTGTTAATGAGGATACAGATAAATAGGATAGAGTCTGACTGGTAATTGCCTTGTACACAAAAATAACCCAATATATTTGTCTTCACACATATAGTGGAAGCCAGCCAGTTGCACAGAGTTCACAGTGGTGAACTGAGTATCTAGCGAGTGTCATGAGTCTTAAAACAGAATAATAAATAGAGCTCAGTTAATAAAACTGGGTTCATTTTGCGGCATGAGTGAACAAAATATCTACGAAGCAGCTTTAATCAAGTAAAAGAAGAACAAATCATAAAACAAAACCTCAATGTTAGCATCATTATTTAATCAAAATGCAGTTTAAAAGATTAAATATCATTTAACCTAAGCCCTAAGGTTCACATGATGATATTTATTCTATAGGTTTGTGGCCCCAAATTGATGTCACTATTATTATTATTATCAATATTATTACGCTGTAGCATATTGACACTTAACTGGTGATACTCTAAATTTCTATCAGTAGTTTGATCAGAGGAGCATGTGAGTCTTGGTTCATCCCAAGGTTTCTTTCTTCAGCCTCGAGGGAGTTTTCCCTTGCTACTGTTGCCTTCAGCTTTCTCGCATTGTGCTTAGATTCAAATGATCTGTTCTGATACTAATTCTGTAAAGTTGCTTTGTGACAACGTCAGTTGTAAAAAAGTGCTATATAAATAAATTTGGGTTTGATTTGATTAGTTTGCCTATCAGTTTGTACACATGTGGCAAAGGTGAATGCATGAGGTATGAGATTTTTAAAGAATAATATGTATTAATGTTGAAAATATAGTTTGATACAGTGTATGCTTTGATTATTTGGGAGCAAATCATAAATCAGCATCAAGTTTCATTTGATGTAAGGGATCATTAGGCAAAAAGGTGTCTGTGATTGGCTGCTAAAAAGTTGTTGTTATGTGCCTTATAAGCTTTGAAGAAAGAAGAGAATAATGAGTTTTCAGGTGTGTGGATAAAGGTGATAGACCTCTTGGAAACTGTACTACATCATCAGGCCGAGCCTATTTCTGTGCAGCTGCTGGAACTGAGAGCAACAGTGCGAAGCGCTCAAGGTTAATGAGAGCCTTTTCGTCCATGTGAAAAAGTGGGGCTCACGCAGTGCGCGTTACGGAGCACCTGGTCCAGGTCAGCACTGGATAAATGATTGTTTTGCAAATGAGAATGCATGCCAAAAACCTCTGATTCGATCGATAATTGGTAATAAAATGCCATTAGACACTGAACCTATTCATTGTGCGCCACCATCAGATACAGATATCGATCGCCCCCAAAAAGGCCTCCTGGGGCTGTTTATATTACATTGAGGAATCAATAACCATGACAGTGAGTATCTTAAAATGTATCAACCCCTCCTCCCTCTGTATTTATCCTATAGTTTTTTGGGGAGGGTGGAAATGAGACAAGCGATTTTAATCCATCAATAGTGCGTGCAAGGAGAAAGATTCAATGTTTTAAACATCATTTTTGACAGTTAAATTGCTACCATTTAGGCGAAGAAAAATGGAGGCAGCCATTATAACGCTCTTACTGGGTGTAGTATGCTGTGGGACCAGGCAATACATCATTGGCCCCGCTACTTAAGGTTTCCAGCAAATGACTTTTCGCAAATGGTTGCTAAGAGCCTGAGATGGGTGGAGCAGCAGAACATTTAACAACATTCGGATCACTGCATTGACAACTCCACATCAGGAAAACAAATGCCTCCGTGTGGGCAGACTGTCCACCAGTCTTCAAATGTCCTCCAGGGACACAAGAATTCATGTCTGTCCTACAAGCCCAGCTCCTCCTCTATGATAAGTGATCTTATTAGTAGACATTTTCAAATGCCAGCTCCAGAAATCATTAGCTTCATAATGAACCCCTGAACACAAATAAGGGTACTATATTATCATACTGCTAGTCTTACAAATTGTTAATAAATGCCTTGTTGTATTTGAATGATGTTAATTAGTTTGTAAATATTTAAAATATACTGAGAGGCTCACTACTAACAAACTGTGGACTGACTGATACAGGGCCGTGTTGGGTCAGTTGTTACAATCCTCTGTTGTGTTAGTTTATTTTTAAAGTTGTTTTCAAGCATTAATTCTTCTCATTACATTGCATGACATTTTAAACGTATCAGATTACATCACATCTTTGGCCTCATGAGTGTATAAGCTAAAAATGATCTCCCTCCAAATAAAAAAAAAAACCTTTACTTACCGTCAACAATAATCTTCCGGTCAGACCAGTCATCGTTGATCATCTGTATGTTCCCATAGTGAATGTCACTGAAAAATATTCGGTTGTTTTCCGAGGTGTGCTGTCTGTAGTCGAAGGCGAGTGCGATGACATTCTTAAAGAATTCTGGGTTCTCAAAAGGCTGCAGCGGAGAGTTAAGGTCACTCTCATCCGAGAGGTGGATGCTTTTCAGGATGGTTCTCTCAGAGTACAGTAAGTAGCCCTCATATCTCTGGCAGGCAAACCCATCCTCTGCCAGGTAACCATGAGCACACGAGCAAGTCCTTCTTCCACTGCCCAGGTGAAAACAGAGCTGCTGACATCCACCATTACTCCTGGCACATGGGTTTGTGCCTAGAGGACATAATAAGACACTTTAACATTGTCTACTAAGACTGATGGCAGTATGCTAATGAGTAAACAGAAACAAAGTGCATCGCTTAAAGCTAAAGGTCTAAACCTCTGACCTCAACTCAAATTGATCGTAATTCTTTGAAGTGTCAATCAGCTCAACACAACTCTACCACAGTTTAATCAGAATGATTTTGCTCTAGAGAAGTCTGGAAATGAGAGGTGAAACTGAAAGGGAGCTAGTGGAATGACATCCTTGCTAAGCTAAAGATATCGCCAAGAGACTGGATGTTCCTCAAATAACTCTTCAAAAACATTTTTGTTCAAAAACTAATTAGACTACCTCAGACTAACGGACTACACTTCAGGAGCAGATTGACTGACTGCTAGACTGTAACTCCCTTGAGACTTGAACGGTGACTGAAACACCCCTGACTCTGCGGTTGAGCTAAAAAGACTAATAAGGTCAGCATCTGTATGCTTCTTAAATCTCATTTGTAAAATGACACCCTGGAGCAGACACACGTGAGCCACCAAGTTCAGTGTCAAGTGTTGGCTAGAGAGTTTAAGGCTCTCTAAGCATTGGGATGTCGAGTGTTCAAACTCTATGAAACAATGGGATATAATCAAATACAAAACGTGCAAACGATTGAGTCGATACACATTTGGACACAGTGTATGCAAGGATGTACATCGGAAGGCTTTATCAAAAGACTCCAAAGAAATACAAAGAGCCAGCTATGATAGAAAATAATAAGATCATTAAGTTGAAACCTCAACCTTTCTCCCGGCCTCTATTAAAGACTTTCACGTCCTTCAGGTTGACGCCCAGGCCACTCCTCAGGGTCACGGCCTCAGTCGCATCACTTTTGAGCCCACGGCGGATGGAGCCATTGGCATGAGCTCTGCCGTAGTCAGCGCCGGGTAAGCAAAAGAGAAAAGAGAGAAAATGGAGGCTGGCATCAGTGTAATTGATGGCACTTATCTAATTAAAAGCAGCGGAGCTCATTTGAATACACAAGCCAGCTGCTTCAAGCACACGAGCAAAGCCACGTTCACCTTGACGATGACACTTAGTTACAGTACATGCAATTTACACAGTGCCGGGGGGATGTTCCTGGGGAACGACGGATGCTTGATGCCAGGTCTAGTAGTGCCCTTGTGTGGAAAGGGTTAATCCTCAGAGACTGGAGCAGCTGGGGCTTTGTGGGCCACTTTGGAAAGCACAGCATTTAGTAAAATAATAAATTACCTGTCAGACCAGTAGATGTAAGCCCCGAACACAGCCACGGAGAACAGGTCCACGTTGGCGGCTGACAGTACAATCTCCCGGCTCTCCCCAGTCTCAAGGTTGATCCTCTCTATCTTGTCGGTGCGAGCGTCGCACCAGTATAATCTATTTTCCTGGAAAGCAATTTGAAAATGCACATCAGCGCGTCTCTTTTCTTCCCCGTGCAGGTCCATTTTATCAGCAGGAGGAGAAGAGCGATGGGGAGCGAAACTGAGGCTATAGGTAGTGTATATGGCTGCATCAGGACCAGGGGATCAGGGAGGATGAGCAAGTGAGAAAAAGAGCGAGAGGGAGGAGAGTACCTCATAGTCAATGGAGATCCCATTGGGCCAGGCGATACCAGAACTAACAAGCGTGACCTGATCTGAACCGTCCAGTCGTGCTCGGCCAATGCAAGGGCTCTTCCCCCACTCCGTCCAGAATAAGTAGCTGTTAGGAGAGAGACAAGAAAATTGGCCGCTGGTTATTTTAAGCCTATGGCAGAGCTTACTTCACATTGTTTGTATAAGTTTGCAGCATTATACAAATGAAAATAAAGAACTGAAAAAATATTTAATTATATATGTAAAATAAAATCCACATATAAAGAGTAGCCAAATTGCAATAAAGGAATACCCTGAAGAACTCTGAAACTCAAAAGGCACACCTCTGGTGAGGGAATCTCCAACCTGTAACAGGGCAGCCTTGCCCTTAAGTGAGGGAGCACTTCATAACCTGTGGAAGACAATCTGGCAACTAACAGAGGTGGTTTGCTCAGTTGGAAAAGCACAGATCTGAGAAGTAGTCCAGACCTGGTTCACATACCACCTCTGGTGAGCTGATGGTTATCTCTCGAGATCGCATGTTTGGGATCCACAGGGTATGAGATGAACTCTTGCTTAAAAGCAAGGATGACCTGTTTCTTTATTTGTTTCAAGATTCACAGTTCTTGAGAGAGTTTGGGGGGCTGAATCTGTGGTAGCGCAAGCAGACGGAACAAAGGTCCCCCCCTGGGACTTAATCATTACTTTATCTTTTATTATTCTATGATATATTTTAAACCTTCCAAACATGTCCTACCTGCCATACAAATGACAAGCACAAAAGTACACTGCAACATGTATGTTGAGGGAAGTAGTTACTCAAAAGAACAACATTTATTTATTTATTCGCCCATTCATTCATTGTGTATAACTGCTTATTCAGTTCTGGGTTCTGGAGACTACCTGGAATCACTGAGAGCAAGGCTGTACCAGTCCATTGCAGGGCAACACACACTCACACATTTGCTCACACACTCACACCTATGGATACTTTTGTGTTGCCAATCAACTTACTAATGTGTGATTTTGGACTTAGAGAGAAAACCGGAGCACCCGGAGTAAACCCACACAGACACAGGGAGAACACAGCAAACTCCTCACAGATTGTCACCCTAGACAGTGCTCAGTCCCCCAATCCCAGGACACTGGTGCTATTGACAGCTATACTTCCTGTTGTGCCACCGTACCACCCAACAATAAACATTTATAAGACTATCCACTACCTCTGTGAATAGGGCATAGCAAGTTATGCTTGATTAAAATTAAGGACGGCTATTTTTGAAAATGTAGAACATTGCCAAAATAAATAATAGGTTTTAAACGAACGCTATATATCCATGTTTGGATGAGGCAGGAGCTGTGAGAGGTTGGGGATTTTCATCCATTTATTTTATTTTAGCAAATTTAGATGCTTTGGCCGACTGTTTAGTTTACACTGTTGAGCTTCATAGTGTGCAGTTCCCATTCACAATCAAAGCAGTGCAGTCAACTGTGGAACATAGCATAGTACATACCCAAATTACATATGACAAGGACATATATTTATATAGGTACATTATGCTTCCTGTTATGTTTCATCATGTGTTAGGTACACATTTTCGACAAAATCCAGTCAGTAATCAAATCACAAGAATTTATAATGTAATACATTACCACAATTACATTATTGCTACATTATAATTTTACTGTTATTTCCCTATAACCTATAATTTTGTACTACATTTCCCCCAAATGAGCTCATTTTAAAGCTTATAAAACAAGCTCAGTTTAAATATACTCTATACTCACAGTCTAAATGGTGTTGGAATTCAAAAATACACATTGTGCCATGACTAGATTTTAATATATCCGACTCTGTTGTGCTTGGAGTAGACTAGACTGAGAATACAGTTATTTCTGCCATGTGTTATTAACAGGCAAAAAAAAGAAAAACCTTGATATGCCTTTGTAATGGTTCTCTCTGTGGGTGACTTCACAGAGTATAAACAACTCACTCCTTTTCATGTCATGGAGAGGGAAAAAAATTTCAGAGGTACTGAAGGAAAACAGAGAAATCATAGCATCACAGCACAGCACAACCTCCCTGTTTGACTCCTTTTATGCACTGCTTAACACAAGCACAACAAGCTTCATTTAGATCTCCAGGGCACAAAGTGGGTCTGAAACAGGAGGCACACCTGGCAGATTAGATAACTCGATGCCATAATGGCTATGAAGCACCATTACCAGAGGTCAGTCTCCTCCTGTTTAAAATAGCAGAAGGCACAGGAAACATGAAGCCATCGCAGACCAAACAAGCACACTTCTATTTCACTTGCATTGGTGATGCATATTTGCAAAATGGTTTCTGACCACACCAGAAGTCTTACAGACTATTCATTTCAGTGTGGGTTCAGCTCATGGAACAGAGCGCCGAATTTCAGGAAACATCTGTCAGCGGAGAAACATATTCAAAGGGCAAACACTGCCAACCTGTCCAGTGCTTTTAGGTCAGTAATGATGATTCCTTTGAGAAAATCAATGTGTGATCTTGGTTCCAGCACCTTCTGCCACAGTGACCTTACCCTCTCTGTGGATGCACGGCGATGGCTCTTGGCTGGTCCAGCCCCTCTGAGATTACCACTGACCGGTACATGCCGTTCAGACGAGCGATTTCGATCAGATTGAGACCATGGTCTGTCCAATAAAGATTACCTTTGTGGGAGAAATTGACAGAATATCACTCAGCACAACCACAATGAAAATATCTCATTAGTTAGCAATAGTCATAGAGCATAAATTTTCTGAATGAAAGTCCTTGAAGTAACCAAAGGTTGTATGAAAATCTATTACAAGTATTACAGTATGGATTAACATTTTACCACACATCACTTTCTCAATGGCTTCCATTATTTAGTAATCAAAATATACACATTGAAGACTTAGATTTAGAATCACTTATAGTAATAATAATTGCAGCTATACAGCTTTATACAGGGCCATGAATATTTATTTACCTTTTTAAGGAATAACATTGGGTTTCTCTACTTGTTATTTTAAAGTAGGGAAAATCCTACAACTTACTTGTTATAACATCAATTAATGCACCTCCTAATACGAACCTGCCTTAACAGTACATAAGACCATCATATGCTTGGCTCTGACCAGGGTGTCCATGAAATTTCAGCTGAGGTTTAAGCTTCAAACATAACTTCAATTCAGTTCACATTGTTTATTGTTTATTGTTTATTGTCTTTTGTTAATTTTATATGACTGTTAATGTGTAAAGATGCCAAATTGGCAGATTATACACTAAACAATCACTGGATTAGGAACGCTCACATTGTATCTACAATCACAATCCATTTTATTAGCTCCATGAACCATACAGGAGGATTTTGTAAGTCTACAATTACAGAGCGTAGTCCAGGTGTTTCTCTGCATACTTTCACTTACTTACTTTCCATTTCACCCTGCTCTTCAATTGTGAGGACCCCACAGGACCATCACAGAGCAGGTATGATTTGGTTGGTGGATCATCCTCTGTGCTGCAGTGACACTGATGTGTTGGTGGTGTGTTAGTGTGTGTTGTGCTGCTATGAGTGGATCAAACACAGCAGTGCTCTTGGAGATTTTAAAGCTGGAATGAGAAAATTCCTGTGTCCACTGATGAAGGACTAGAGGGTGACCAACGCAAATAGATGAGGTACTGTCACAACAAGGGAGATGTGTCTAACAGAGCGGACCCAGTGTTTAAAAACTCTTGCAGCAATGCTGTACCAGATCCACTCATACAAGCACAATGCACAACACACCAATTCTTGCTGGTCCTGACCATTGAAGAGTAGAATGAATTGAGAACAAGAAAGTATGAGGAGAAACAGATGGACTACAGTCTGCAATTGTAGAACTACAAAGTGCTCCTGTATGTTCAGAGGAGCTGATAAAATGGATAATAAGTGTGGATACAAGGTAGGAGTTCCTAATCCAGTGACCGTTCAGTGTATATTTGCTGTCTGTACTAGCTCTCAGCTAATGACTGTCACTGCAGAAGTTCAAACAGACAAACAGTATTCACTACTACCCTCTACAGGTGTTAGAAAGTTGGATCTCTTTGTTTTTCAATAAATGTGTCAATTTGAAAAGCATTTCTTTGTGTAAACTAGAAAGTGTGGAAAGCAGTCTGCTCAAAACAACTGGTAGCAGCTCAAATTATTTCTTTCAGGAGATGATGTAATCATTGAGCTAGACACTATAATAACTCATACTGTATTCTTCACTGAACTGTGCATAACATCAAACATTTCTGACCAGCGATCCAGTCTACTGCAATGCCCTCCACCCTGCTGATGCCCGTAGTAATGATGTGCTCTCTCCAGGTCTGGTCCCTCTTGGCTCTGGAGATGCGGTTCAGGCCCATGTCTGTCCAGTAGACTGTGTCATTGCCTGCGGACAGGAGGCCATATTTCACAACAAGACACAAAACTCTGAAAGCGTGCTGCTTTTCATGCTCCATATACTGAGCTACAACTCCATGTAGTAGCAGGTATATGATACCTGGACCAAGCAGGAGCTTTGTGTATTGCTGTTACTGGTGTTGATGGAGGGTGTGTTCACACCTGGCGAGTTTGGTTTGATTAAAATTCTATTGGAGTTGTGAACACTGCCATCCAATTTATGGTGAGAACTACACAGTGTAAGACAGCAGAAGTGGTGTAAATGGACTAAACACAGACTAAACTGTGATCTCCTCTCATTTGGTTCATAGAAAAAGAAAAAAATAATCAAATGGTGTTCTGAGATGTGAATGTTTATATTGCTTCAAAACTTCAGGGTAATTATAAAAAGTTTATGTTTATCACACCCAATAAAGACACATATTTTTGTCATATGATCATACACTAACTTTATGATGATTTAAAAAAACATTCATTCATTGTCTGTAACCGCTTATTGCAGTGGATTCAGAGCCTACCTGGAATCATTGGGTAGGAACACACCCTGAAGGGGGCGCCAGTCCTTCTCAGGGCAACACACTTTCACTCACACCCATAGACACTTTTTGAGTCACCAATCCACCTACCATTGTGTGTTTTTAGACCGTGGGAGGAAACCAGAGGACCCAGAAGAAACCCACACGGACAAGGGAGAACACACTAAACTCCTCACAGACAGTCACACGGAGTGGGAATTGAACCCACAACCTCCAGGTCCCTGGAGCTGTGTGACTGTGACACTACCTGTTGCGCCAAAATCTAAATGATTATGCCACAGAGATGAAATAGAGAGAATAGAGCTTCTGTGGCTGCTATGTTGGGTCCACTGCTGGTTTACTGGACTGAGCAACATCTGAATCATAGGGTGGAGAGCTCTCATGAGAAAAGGTTAATGCTTTGTAGCACAAATCTCACTGTGTTTTCATCGCGACAAGAATCTAGCTTGGTACTTGTGGAATGGACATTATGACAGCAAGAGCAAGGAGGATAAAGAGAGAGTCAGATAGATTGTGGCCACACAACAGTTAATCCTGGACTGAATTTTCAAAGTAGAGTGAGCTAAAACAGACATCAGGACATGAGTAGTTTGCATTGGTATTTTCTTGCTGGGTTAGTTAGGGATAAGTTTTGTTAGCAAAAAGTATTGCGGCTGCTAATTTTAGCTGGATTAGTTCACATTTTCATGTTGAGAAATGAGTAGAGTTACACTTTATGTCAGTGAAACCCCAGCTTTGTTGAGAACACTGATATAATCAGGTTTTTGAGAGTTACTGATGAATTAGGGTCAGTGGTATGCAGACGAACTTGCATTGGACATCCATTCTGATAATAAGTTTTTGTGTCAGTTTCTATGTGGTTGTAATTGCTAGAGTACCACCAAAGTTACACTTAATGGCTGTAATTATATGGTCCAGTGTATATTATGAGTGATATATGGGTTTTTATAATGTACATACATTCCAGTGGCTCAACATCAGCTGAAGCCCTGAGAACTGTGCGCGACGGATATTAATATCCCTCGGGGTGTGTGTGCGTGTATGTGTATATGTGTGTGTGTTTGAGAGAGAGAGAGAGAGAGAGAGAGAGAGAGAGAGAGAGAGATGTGTGTGTAAGCATTCACAACAGTAGTGTAAATGTAAATTAAACTCAACAGCAGGTAGGGGGAACTCAGGAGACAAAAGCAAATTCTTACATAGTATTCCTTTAATGTAAAAAAGTGTTATTAAAGTAATAACCTGCATGAAGCCTGTATGTTTTTGTCCTACTTTACAATGTGGGGAAAAATGCAGGAAAACAGCCTACTGCTCTAGAACATCAGAGAGATAAAGCCAAACACATTTTAGACCTACTAGCTCTGTTAGGCCAGATGACAGTGTGGTTCAGACAGTTCACTGGATATTATTACAGTCATGGGTGATATTTGGGACTCTCAGGAGGGGCAAGCCATCTTAGCAAGCAGTATACTTGGCTTTGCAATATACATGAGTAAAATAAAATAACCTCCTAAGTCCTCAGCAGCAGCTCATTTTGATTTGACTGCTGTTGGTGTTTGGTGATAACTGCTGTGTTGCTGTGTTTTGCAGATGTCAGACTAATTTAGTTTTTTTTTTTTAACTTTTCTTATTCGCAACATAATGGAAAATGGATCAGAAATACAATTAAAATATTCAATTTAATTTCAGGACTTTCTTATCAAATTAATTACCGCAATGCCTTTATGATCAAGGATTCTAAAAATATGGCATCTTATGCTGAAGTTGCCTCAGGGTATCTGATGCAAATCATGTAAAATTTAATTTTTATTTATTTATTATGATTTTTTTATTTAAAAACAGGCCAATATCTATTGGCAACACCACATACATTTTTGTGCAAAATAGTCCTTATCACACCTGCCATGTGCTTCTAGCTTTCCCACTCTGCCAGAAATATAGAGTGGTTCCACAAAGTTTATTCACATGACAATAAAAGTTACAGGGAAAAAAGGGGCAGGGGCAGTGTCAAATTGGCCACTGGCTCATCTTACCCCACCACGTGCCACCTATTATCACATGTTTTGCCTTGCAGGTTGATGTCCATTGTGTCAGAGTGACCTTACATGCACGCTGTAATTTCATAATTTTGGAAAATACAATTTTGGACAAAAATCCTTTCAGTAAGTATACAGATACTTTATTAGGTAGACACTTCAGACAAAATTCATTCATTCATTCATTCATTAACTGTAACCGCTTATCCAGTTCAGGGTTGCGGTGGGTCCAGAGCCTACCTGGAATCATTGGGCATGAGGCACAGGGCAACACAGACACACACACATTCACTCACACTTTTGAGTCACCAATCCACCTACCAACATGTGCTTTTGGACTGTGGGAGGAAACCGGAGCACCCGGAGGAAACCCACGCAGACACTGGGAGAACACACCAACTCCTCACAGACAGTCACCTGGAGCAGGAATCGAACCCACAACCTCCAGGTCCCTGGAGCTGTGTGACTGCGACACTACCTGCTGTGCCACCGTGCCGCCTCAGACAAAATTCAGAGAAAGTAAATTTAAATACTGGAGTCATGTCCAAAGAGTTGAAAGTATATTGTTCCCATTAAACTCATCTGTATCCAATTCTGTTTTCACATTTGCAGAAGTATTAAAAAATGTAAGTTATGAGAATACATATGCATGTTACATGTTAATGTTAATCTTACTGTGAAACAATGTATGCTTTATTTGTGCTTCACTCTGGACAAATGGGCGTGAAAAAGAAATATAAATGGAGCCTCATCTAATCACCCGCAATCCCAACATGACATTTAAACCCCCTGCAATGCTGATCACACATTCCAGAGCCTACAATTACAAGTGATTATTAAAAAAAAAAAAGAAAAAATGCAAATGCAGATCTCCTGCACTATAAAGTTTTGACCAGGGGCTGAATGTCAAATTTGACAGGAGCAAAACCTTAGGCTTTTTTTGCCCTATAAACAGCTACAGCTACAGAACCTGCAGTGTGGAAGCGTTAGATTTATTTGCACCTTTCTGTAAATGCAAAATTTGTAGCCAGAGAACAGATCTCTCGCATGAGACAGCAGCCAGCTGGAATCCCTCCATCGGTTTCACGCTCCAACAGGCCGCCTCATAATGACATGCAAACAGTATGCGGATATAATCAGCTGTCAGGAGCTGAGCTGGGCTCGGGCTCAGCCTCAGCCTCCTGCTCACCTGAGCTGATCTCAACTCTGCTAGCAGCGTGGACGAGGAGCAGGAGGGCATTGGGGACAAGTATAGAGAGACCCTCAGACCATCTGTCCATTCTGCCCCGTTAGCTGAGGTCGGCACTTTTTGGGTCTAACCCCCTGGTTTCCTCTCAAAACTGGAAACTAGTTTCTTAGTGCGGTTGACCCTGCTTTGCTTGCATCTTGCTGCTGCTGAGAGCAAGCAATGAACAAGTCAGGTAGAGTCAGTCAGAGTCATTAAAAAGTGCCCAGGTCAAGGGATATGTTTTATATGTTTATTTTGTGAGAGAAAAACTATGACTCAATGACTCCAGGTAGGCTTCGGATCCTAAAGTATATATATTTACAGAAGAAGAAATAATTTACAATGAGCAAATTTTCTGGTGCATATTTTTGGAGCATTTTTGTTATTTTACAAAGAAAAACATGCATTGCCATTTTTGATTTTCATTTTCCTACACAATTTGACTACATCCACTGCTCTTACATTGCTTTACTTGCATTAAATTAAAAATGTATATTTATAATGGTTTAATATAATTTTGCACTGAAATTAGCACTGGCATTTTTAAGTTTATTTTTGATGCTGTGTTAAATTATTGTTACATAGAATATCAGCAAATGCATTTGTTGAACAGGGGGGCTGAAATTTTACACAACTCTATGTGCCAGTATAATGCACAAAGAGTCTGCTGTTGTTTCCCTTTTTTGTTTCTGAAAATGGCAGAATTAAGTCCACAGTTTCCTATATTCCATGCTTTCTCACAGAAAGATGAAGGCTCGGTCGGCCCCCAGCACACAGCTTGACGTTGGAAACGCGTGTGGGTTGAGCGAATACATTCATCGAAATCAAGGCCTGTTTTATACGAGGAGCTTTTAATATGATAATTTGGTGGCACCACACAAGGCCTGCTTCCCGTGCACTCACTCTTCGTGCCACTTGTCACTACTGAATTCTGCTATAAACAGGGTGAATCATCCTGCATCTGAGCAGTGACAAATTCACTTCAGAAACAGCCTATTCATGCCATGAATAATGCATGGAGCCACAAAAAGCCCAGCCTGCCGTCGGCCCTGCCTACTGTACCTCGCTTCCGTTTGATGGATTGTCCAATATATTACTTTGTGTCCCTTATGATGCTGGTTTTAGGTGATACGAAGAAGCATTTATCTGTGGTGCCTCCAGCGTAAACTTACTTAACCCATCTCCACCCCATATCACTACACAAAAATGTGATATACCGGCTTGTTCTGTGTCCTTTAATCAGGTAAGATTCTGTACAGTTAATAGTAGATCACATGTCTAACAGTAAACAACGCAAAAAATAGGAAATGGCGTATGTAGAAAACGGCACATGCTTTATCTTTGATTTGAAATGCATGAAGACTGTTCATAAAAGGACAGACACTTAATGAATCAAGAGAGAGAGAGAGAGAGAGAGAGAGAGAGAGAGAGAGAGAGAGAGAGAGAGAGAGAGAGAGAGACAGAGAGAGAGAGAGACCATGGACAGAGTGATGGATGTTACCTGCATGGAAGTCTACTCCCACAGCAAAAAGGGTGCCGCTGATGGGCATCAGGGTCTCAGTGTGGTCAGTGGGGTCCAGAGAGATCCCACGCACCCCCTCATGCACTGAATACATCAGAAAAGAGCTCAGGCCTTTCAAAGAAGAGGAAAAAAAAACAACTTTATACAGACACTTTCGTCTTTCTCTTACTCTTACTCAAGACATCTTTCTCTTACTCTTCATTAGTGGCAAGTCCTCAACGACAGGACCACTCTCAGCTGGATCTTTATGGTTGGCAGAGTATTGTCAGCCTAGCAGTGATATTAAGGTCTATAAAAATTCTAGCAATATTGCTGTGTATTAGTGTACACACACACACACACACACACACACACACACACACACACACACACACACACACAACTAAGACACTACAGTATAAGTGTCACTGCTGTGCTGAGAGTGGTCCCCTGCCCAAATAACATCTAGCTAGTGGTGATCCAGTCACAGGTACAGCAGCAAGTGGACTTATACCAAAAAATTACAAGACAGTTTGGAGAATATTTGACATTGTATTAAAAAACTGAGCACAGTGAATGGTTCATTTTGTTTGACCTCTGCTAAACAAAATCCAACATCCTTTACTGCCAGAAATATTGGGGCAGGAGCATGTTTACCACCATGTTACATCAGCTTTCCTTTTAACAACACTTGATAATCTGTTGGGGACTGAAGGCACCAACTGATCTAGTTTTGAAGGTGACACTTTTTTTTGACATGATTCAGTTAAGCAAGTCCTCAACTCTGCCTCTGAATGAGCCCTTTGTTGTGATATTTCATGCTTTAAAATGCACCAAACATTATCAAGAGGCATAAGCCTGGACTAGAGGCAGACCAGTCTGGAAATTTGTTAATGACTAAATTTATTAATCACAAGGTTGTGCTGTATTTAATGCAGTGCTGACTAAGGATCATATATATTTTGATGTTCAGCCTTGTCTATTACATACTCTTTCGATATTATGAATAATAGAAGGAGAAAAACAACAACAACAAAAAAGTCTTGTTGTCTTCCCCCATACATATAATCACAATGTCAAAAAAACATTTTAGAATGAACAGACATTTCTGCTTCCAGTTTACATAAGTAAGTGAGTTTTGGAACTGAGATCTGTAATAAACTAGTCACAGTAGTTTATATAGCAAAAGGTACAGGAGAGACATCAAGGGCTTTTTTTTTTTTTTGGTTCCTCTCCAAAACATCACAAAATAAGACCTTTTTTATTTAGGAAAAATTATTCGGTCCTACTTCACCATAAGAGTACTTAGTGGACAAGTGGGAAACTCTGTACAAATAGAGAGGTTTTTCAAAAATATTTCGTTTTGTTGACACTTTATCCAGTGACATGATCAGTGCTTGGGGCTTGTTAAGTACTACAATTATTCTCTTAATGCTGAATCTTTCTTTGTCCTCCAGTACAAAAACAGGTTTGGACAAGAGAACACAACAAGAGAAAAAAGTACAGTATCTGGGAATTCATAAGATTTGTGACTTTATATTTAATGTTTTTACTTAATTACCTTCAATATGATAAACACAAACAAGATCATTTATGAACTAAAATGCATTTGTTCCCTCAATAGAATGTGTTTATATAATTCACAAAGGAAATTAACAAAACACATCAACATATATGGATCGTCTAATATTACTGTTTATAAAGGCAGCCACATGGTGTTTAATGCCTAGCTTTTAGACTTTTAAACAGGCATAAGTGCAGGTAAATGCATTATGAAATAACACCTTAATGTCAAGCTTCATAAATCATTATAGCACCTATTGATAAAGACGCTAAAAAAACATGTCGAAATCATCTTGCAAAAGCATACACTCTGGCTTTGTAGAGTGTCATTCATGCAAATACACCTAACATTGCAAGGCATTTTATATACCATATGAAAACATTTACAAAAAGTAATGCACATTTCATATAAAATGGTACCATCATATATTTATGTTCTATATGAAAATGAATAAATGCATTAAATGTGTGGCATAATATTTCATAAATGTACTGATAAGTAAGTGTTATTTAAAAGGAGGGTGCATATATTTCATATTGCCAATATATATTGTAAATAGTATCACATAAATATATTTTAAAACCTTGCAATGGCAAGAAAGTCTGACGCATGGTATTTTAGCAGAGGTTTACTAACTTTTGCACAGTAGTGTATAGCAATAGTTGTGGGGCAGTGCTTACATCCTTACCTTCACAGGAGAGGCGGTCAGTCCGCAGGTTGTAGCCGACAGTACAGGCACAGCTGCGAGTGTTCTCAGATGTGGGCAGACAGAGCTGAGAACAGCCGCCATTGTTTAACTGGCAGGCATTCCTCCCTGAGAGACACAGCACAACACCCACAAGAGCAAAATCTTCACCAAAAAGTTTCCAAACTCTCACTTGAGCTTCTGTAATAACCCCTGAATAACTGGAGGGATGTAGGTAGGAAGCATCCACCAAGGATAGCTCACAAACCAGACAGTAATGAGACAGGGTCCAATATGAACAGGACATCTAATTGCCTCTTGAGAAGTTTGGAGGCCGGATACATTCACATCGGAAATGACCGCCTAATGGTCATTTGTTATTCGAGTGGACAGTTTAGTGGGCTCTGCCGCAACGCCACTAATGGAGCCACCATCACCCTAAATTATTTGCCTAATAACTCACAAAATGGAAAAGTGATTCCTCAATAAATCTCCAGTATGCAGTGCGTGTTTACAGACTGCAGAGATATTCGTGTTATCAAACTCAATGTAGTATCCACATGTGAAAATAACTCATCGTAATGTATGCATGAGTAAACCATTCCACTCCATAGCCATTCATTTCTACTAATTACATTGAATAAGGTAACACTTCATTGTCATTTTTCATGAGGCTACAGATGTAAGCCTTATAAGACTTTCATTAAGCCTTATAAGACTTTCATTAAAAACTTGTTTATATATATATATATATATATATATATATATATATATACACACACACACACACCTTTTCATCAAATCATTACGGTGCGGTCACACTCGACATTTGCAGTCGAAAAAAGACGCCAGTTTTTTGGTTTAAACTAACAAACCAACTATCTCACCAACCCACCAAAAAAAAAAAAAAAGACAAAAAAAAGAAAGCCATAAAAGTTAATGTAACTT
Organism: Hoplias malabaricus; assembly: GCF_029633855.1. Classification (NCBI taxonomy): domain Eukaryota; kingdom Metazoa; phylum Chordata; class Actinopteri; order Characiformes; family Erythrinidae; genus Hoplias; species Hoplias malabaricus. The sequence goes on along the minus strand of NC_089811.1, from coordinate 25,232,973 downwards.
CCTGACTGACTGTGTAGAAGGCTTCCTTGGGCTTATATACCAATTTTTAAAGCTGCTGGAGCGCTAACATGGAACGTTCCATAGTGAAACTGGTTAGTTGTACTCTACTAATGATGTGTAGATTTTTCCACTTCACAGAATGCAAATATTGTACAATTTTCACAGTCTATATACTGCATAGACAGGAGCAAACTGCAAAAACTGCCCATTTTAAATTTGCTGTTTGTGTGGAAATTCTCAAACCATTTGCACATCCACTTTTCAGTTCAGCCCTGCACACTGCCACAAATAAAATCTAGTTTTTTACTTGGAATCCTTTTACAAACAAAACAAACAGGGCAGCCAATCAAACACAAGTCATTTACATTTGCACGTGTGCGTGCCAAGGTGTCCATAAGGTTTGGTTGGTTAAAAAGAGTTACTCTTTTAAACTTATTTTGACATATCACTTTTAAGATTGACAGATATTATATTTATGATATCACACTGAACACAGTGTTTCACCTTTCTGTCCGTCTCTGTCGTACACCTTCATGTGCACCACTCCGGTGGTCTTGTTGCGCAGCACCATGGAGTTGCGTCCGTCTCGTTTCGCAACTGTCCCCAACTGAGCCAGGTCATCATCAGCCCACCATAGTCTCCCACCTGCCAAAACAGAATGGACATTCATTCACTATGTACCTATATATTTATATCCAGAATTCTTCATATTTCAAATATGATTATCAGATTTCAAAAGAGATATATTAATAAATATTATATAATAATAATAATAATAATAATTAGTATTATTATTATTAGCAGTAGTAATAGTAAAAGTATTTAAATAATGACTGTCCTACACATATCAGATTTACTGCTACAACACTACAACCAAAGTACACATCAGCCCCTGATTAATAACACTGAACACCCCATAGATGTGCTATCAGGCAGCCAATTTAGGATAGCAGCAGTTTCTTACACAACCCATCACAATTACTATATTTTGGCTCACCAAGATGAAATGTTAGGGCACCTCTATACAGCTCCAGCATGTGTGACTGTCAGCAGTAAACTGTAGGAAATGTAAACTGTACATATGCCTGTCTAAATGAAGCTGTGGGTGTGCTTCAGCTCAGCAGTAAATTCTAGAGATAGATGCTGAGTGTTACGCATGTTCCCTTCCCCTCACGAGTCAATGAGGCAGAATGTTAAGGCGGTCTGGCCATGTGCCCTGGCTTGAGATGAGCTCTCTCTCCCCATTCACAAAACCAGAGAGATCTCGGAGTACTGCGGCAGATAGCCAGCCCTTGTGTTGTTTCCACTGGGGAAGAGCCACAAAAGGAGCACAGAGATTGTTATTGGCTCTGAGCCTGGATCTATGCCTCTGTGCTGCAGAGAGACAGCCTGTCCCCACCCCCCAGACAGCAGGAGACCACGGCCATGAGAATCGAGGCCATACAATACACATTCATAACAGCCAGGAAAGAGGTGACCTTGATCTGAGATGAAATAAGAAGAAAGATTAAAGAAAGGGAGAGAAAGAAGAGAAATTATTTAAACACAGGGATGTCGGTAGAAAAGTGGCAATTTCACCAAATGAATGATTGGATATTATATAATTGTAGCACTTCTAGTAAGCTACTGTAATTATACATGAGTAATCCAGACACAGCCACAGTGGCTATTAATCAATGACTTCATTTTCAAATTAATAAAAACGTGGTGCAATCTGAGGATATCAGTTACAATATCAGATTTTCTACAAGCACTCATACAAAAAGCTTGGGCATGTAGCGGATATCGGATAAAGATCATGCTTCAGTGATTCAATGATAACTGTAGACTGTAACATCAAGGAAATGCAGTAGGGTTTTTTTATTATTATTATTATTTTATTTATTTATTATTATTTTTAAAACCTAGATGTTACCTGTAGTTAAAACTGTTTAATTATCAGTTCAATTAATAGTATTCAAGTTCTTTCAAGGGTGACACAGTGGTACTGCTTGAGGTGTCATTGTCTCATAGCTCTTTGGTCCTGGGGTTGTTGGTTTGATTCCTACCTCAGGTCACAGTCTCTGAGGAGTTTGGTGTGTTTTCTCCTGTGTCAGTGTGGCTTTCCTCCACGTGCTCCAGTATCCTCCCAAAATCCAAAAGCAAAAGTTCGTAGATGGATTGGCTGTGTAAAACTGCTCATATGTGAGTGTGTGAGTGAATGTGTGAGTGTGTGATGGAATGTGGCCCTGGATGTTTCCTTGATTTGCATTGGATGCCCTTCCTGTTGCAAACCTCCCATACGGGCATCACTTCAATCAAACTGACATATGCACCCAGTGACTGGGAAACTCACCCACTCACACTAGTGTGCAATGTTTGCACAGCCAATCAACACAAGTGTGGGAGGAGCCTGGAACACATATTCTCATCTCGTGATCGGAGTCTCATCTCAGGTTTCTTACTGGATCAACTGCAGAGAATCAAAATTCCAGTGCAGAAGCTGCCTCCAAAATGTGTGACCCGCTGAAGCGCCTTCATGGGTCAGCAGCTCTGTGGGTGTTAATTTGTTGGTATTCGCGGTCAAGAGCGTGTATGATTGCCTGAGCGTTGCTCATCAGGAACAATTTCCACTTTGGGCAGTTGATCTGATTACAGACAAAGAGAGGGCTCCAGGTCGCAGCCTCTGAGCAGGAGCCTCTCTCTTAGCAGCGTGGTCAAATCCTATTTAGCTGCCAGGAGGAGGTCGCGGGCCGACCTCATGTCAGTAAAATTACTTTAATTTCTTCAATCATCATGCTCTTCGATTTCCTCTTCATGGCTTGATTGGGGCTGTGACTTTGATGTGAGGCAGTCACTGGAACAGGATTTCTTCATCCTGAATCAAACAACCTGCATTTTTATCGACCTAGCTTTATGTAGAGGCCCCTGGGGAGTACATATTCCCTCTGCATTCTTCCACAATGATAGGACCTGTCTGTCAACTGCTTTTGCACATGACCGATAGTTGGGCAGCGGAAATTTGTATGGCTCCTGACTACAATCTGATAACAGTTTCTAGAGCACGAACCAATAACACAGACCCATGGTTAACCTTGGTAAATCCCTTCAATTAAGTTGCCCTCATTGGGACAGAGATGGCTAAGATACAGGCCAAAGATCTCAGATCACAATCTGGTTCAATCTAAACTGGCATCATCTCGGGACGACCCTTGACGCAGTGTCCCAAACTGCTAATCGATTATGCTGGCTCTAAAAATCACAGGCCTAGGAAGGGAGCTGTTTGTTCCCTATAAGTTCAATAGCTTTGATTAACCTTGAATGAGGTAAACCTAAACTACAGAATTCTAATGGACGTAATTTTTTTTCCCCCACTTTGAGCAGATAACCAACAAATGAGAGATCAATATGGTAGAAAGCGACATTATACATCACAATGAGTCCCTGGCTCAGTGTGCTATATGCAAGCATCAGGGGATTTAAAATGACTCCTCATGTTTTCTCTGGCAGTGGGAGCATCAGCAAATACAGCGAGCCAGATGTAGCAAAGTTTTAGTTTCAGTCACAAACAGAATGCATTTCACTTATGTGTTACAAACAAAACAGGCCTATGTGTCTTTACATACAGTTTATGATCTATAAAAAGTACCATAAAGTCAAAGACAATCGTTCATTCCTTTATTAGTCAGTGGTATAATTTCTGTGGGAATTATTCTGTGTTGTTATGCAAGGATCTGGGGGTTATTTTTAAATGTAACCTAACCAACATAACAATTATTATATAATAATATTCCTGCATGCCGTAAACTTAAAGGACAATAGCTCAAAAAAACAGGTGTTTTCAAACTTGGGCTCAAAATGTATTAAAACATATAGCAAATTGTGACTCTAAACACCCATGCACCAAGATAGACCACCAACTGTCAAACTGTTACCTTCAGGAAAACAGTAGCAATATTTTTTTTTAAGTTGTGTAGCTGAAAGTATGTGTAGCTACAAATAAAAACTGTTACTATGTAAAGAATATACAAACAATAGGGATAATAAATAGTAACAATTTCTATGAAGCCCATATTTATAAACATTAGAACTGCAATTATAACTCTTTGTAATTTGGTAATAATGCTTTGTAAGCATACTTATAAACTCCAATAATGCCTCATAAGGCTCTTAAAATCAGTTATAATTAATTATGTAGTAACTTATTAACAGAGTAATACATGTCTCACTATTCATTATAATGCCTTTTAAATGGATAATGGCCTGTGCATAATCATAAAGCACCTAAGACATAATAAGCTTTCATAAGTTTCCATCAATCACTTTAATTGAAACACTTAGTAATGGGATTTTGAAGATTTAAAAAAAGTTTGAAGTTAAAAAATATTTCATTATAGATCATTATAAGTGTCTTATGAGGCATTATTGCAGCTTATAAACATGCTTTCAAAGCATTATAACAAAGTTACAAAGAGTTATAACCATATTTATAAAGACTCAGGTTATAACCATATTTATAAAGACTATGGGCTTCATAGAAATAAAAAAAATAATACAAAGCAAACTAAAAAATAGCTGCTGTCCTCATTGTAATAGTCTGATCACTCCATAGCCAAGACCTCAGCATTATTTAATGCATCAGGTAGACATGCCTCATGTATATGTATCTAAGGGAAAAAAAAACAATCCAAACATGGGCATTTGACAGACAAATATGATAATCTAAGTTTGGGCACATACAGCTTTCTGTTTTCTTGTCTCTTTAAACCAGCAGACATAGCAGCTGTGGATGTGACACTGGCCTTGAACATTTACTGAAAGAACATCAGTGATTCAGCTCTCAGGGCCAGATATATGTGCGAATGAAAAGGCAGAACACAAAATGTGAGAGCACACAGTCATCAAACCACAAGCTTTGCAACCTTTTAGAATAAGTTGATGAAACAGAACTTAATTTGTTAACACCATTATCACTAAGCTCGAGATTAATCAGAGAGATTCTGGACACATGCTCATGCAGTATTTCTTCTCAATTTAAGGCTATTAACAGAGAATTAAAAACATGGTTTCACTGCTCCACAGCCCACAGACGAGTAGCTTTACTCAACACTTGACACTGAGCATGGTGACCTTAGGCTTTGGTTCAGCTTGTCCAAAGCATCCAGAGAGCTCCAAAGAGCTTTTCTTTGGAGATAATACAAGCTGTGAATGTACAGTTGAACTTCTGTGTGTACTTGGCAAAATATGAAGGGTAACTAGAACTGTTTAGACAGAGTATATGTGCAGTTTGTGAGAATATCTACAGTTAACAGTGCTGAAACTTCACACATACAGAACTGTGCATCGTTCCAGCTATTAAGAAATCCTCTGCCCTCTTCTGTAAATGAGAAAATTTGGGAACTAGCTCTGTGCCCTCCACTTTTAGAACCACTGCTCTGAACTAGAACTTGCAAAGATTTCCAGTGGATGTTCTTACTGCTGTGACACTGCTGTCTTCCTATTCCTCTCTCCCTGCACTTCAACCTCATCTGCTTTTACATCAGTAAATGTTTTTTTTCCAATCACTTTACCCTTCTCTTCATTTACTACAATCCTATCATTCTCTGTCAATAGCAATAATTTTTCAGGTTCATCAAAAGCCCAATAACTGCATCCAGAACATTTCTTCTCTTAAATTTTAACCATAAAAAAATTCCCAAAACATACCACAAATTGATTCATTCCACTTGTATTCATTTGTCATATTTTGAAGGCTTTTATCTAGTTGTATTTTCAGAAGCTATTTACCTTAATGAAAGCTTAGCTCCACCTACAATCAACAGAACCACATCAAGTCATATCACCGAAAAGCTGGCTTCCTCTTTTACACAATAGTCCTTTCACGAAACTGGGATCTCACTGCTTAATGCAGTTCTGTGAAAACCAGTCCTCAATATCTCCTTTTTGTTCACATTCTGAACTGTTATGGGTAGGGTGGGTGATGGATCCAAGCACAGGGCAGAATGAGATTTTTTATATATTTTAAAATAGTTTTCTTATTTTTTAAATAGTTGATTGGAACAGAACCAGTATTTAGTGACTCAAATTGTGCTCATGTAACTGTGGTGAAGTATGTGCCAGATGGGATTTGAACCCCCAACCCTATACTCAGCAGAAAGAGTGAGGATATGGATAGAAAAATTACCTCAAAAGTGGTCTAAGAAAAAATGCAGGAAAAAAAACAAAGAAAACACCACGCATGGTGTGTACAGACTGAAGACAGATTTCTGAATAAAAAAAGGCAAATTCAAAACACCCAAAATCAAAAAGCTCTCTTCCCTTTCATTTCTGTTTTACAAGGTTTTTGTTTCCTTTTTTGTTTTTCTCTTTTTTTCTCTGATTTTTCTTCTTCTTTGTTTTCCTTTGTTTTAGCTGAATGCTCACATTTACCAGTCACCCCTCTACAAAGGTATGACAAAGAATGAGGCTTCAGGCTGGGTTTTTATAGTGTGGTACACAGCTGTGGCTTGTTGGCACTGATCATAAACCAGAATTCTGGGATTTGGAGTTTTAGGACCCATATCCACCATGTCTTCCTCTGCGCCGACCAGTCCTCTTGCTGGTGGCCGGTGGTACAGTACCACCCATCACAAGAACAACAAACATCTCGGCTTCTAGAGTAGTGCTCTGTCTGTCTACTACTGTTGAGTTCAGAAGGTAGATTACGTTTTATTTGTGCTGAAATATGTGTTAAACCTCATAACTTTCTCACTTTTTCTTTCTCTCACACATGCATACACAGAAATATTGTTTCATACACACACACTACTTTGAGATACACTGGTTTAAGCCATGCAATGTACAACTGCTCAGAAAAAAAAGAGCAGATAAGAGCTTTTGATAGTTTTGCTACGCAATAAGAGCAAAAACTTAAAAACTCCTAGAAACTCTGCCCACTCAAACACCCACACACATGACTGCATGACCATCCTCCCACCCACAGGCATACCTACTTAGGGACACATGGACACACAGTGCAAGCAAACAGTGCACATAAGAAGTAAAAATTGGAAATATATATATATATATATATATATATATATATATATATATATATATATATATATATATATATATATATATATATATATATATATATATATATATATATATATATATATATATATATATATTGAAGCGAAGGGCTGGGCAAAGACCTAGTGGTGAACAAATAATCACCTCAGTTTTCAACAAGGACCATCTGTCATGAGTGCTCTCACTAGAAACAGCCAGCGAAATATAAGGAATATCCTGAGTAGCTTCTGTTGTGACTGTGTGATGGGTGCCATTGGCACCTGTAGTCATTTTCGTATGGAATGGCTCCAAATGAAAACGAGGAAACAAACACGAGAACAATCCGTGCCTGCTGCTGTCAAAATGCCCTCACATAAAATCTCCCACCTTGCTTCTCCAAACAAATGGGAGATGCAGGTGTCTCTGTGCCAGGGCAATTAGCATGGAGTAGAAAGCTGCATGTATCTAACAGGTTGTTCTGATATAAGCATAAGTGGCATGGTGCAGGGAGTGTCACTGTCACTCAGCTCCAGGGTCTTGGGGTCTTGGGCTCAAACCTTGGGTCACTGTCTGTGAAGTGTCTTTGTTTGGGCTTCCTGGTTTCTCCCACAATCTGAAAGCACACAGTGGTAGGTGGACTGGGTATTCCAAAGTGTCCATATGTTCCTTGGTGTGTGTGCTATCATGTGATGCACTGGCCTCCAGGGTGTGTTCCTGCCTTGTGCCTAGTGATTCTGGGTAGGTACTGGACACACTGTGACCCTTGAGCAAGCTGAAGTGGTTACAGACAATTAATGAATGAATGATACTAACATAACTAGGGTCTGATCTTAAAACACCACAGGAACCTTGATGTTCTTGTAACTCTGACATTAAGTAACATCTAAAGCTAGATAAGCATCTTCACTCGTGATAAGTTACACTGGTGGAAGGGAGTGGAGAAGAAAGGTTATTATTGCTTAATACAGGGTGGGACAAAGGTCACAGAGCCCCTTTTTATTTCAGAAAAAAGGGAAACTGACAAATCTGAAAAGCCCCAACATGTAATGGATGAGGGGGCCTATCTTTTAGGCTATATTCAACACATCTTGAAAGCCGACATTTTGGATCAAGGACAAGTTTTTCCAATGGAAACGGGGTCATGCAGCATATCAGAGAAGACTAGATTTGTCTCAGAATTCGATTGCTGCAATCAGATTTGCCATATCTGATGTGGTTCAAAAGTAATCAACACAAACATTTCAAAACTTTTGTTGTTATTTACAGGCTCGACAAGACCAAACGCTCAGTGCCATCTTCACTCAGAATGGATAGGAACACTGTTTCCTCTAGTACTGTCAGGTAGCACTAAGCATTTAGGGTCTGGTGGAGCCTGTAACAAGCCTGTAACTAACAGTAAAATTTTTAATTCTTCTGAACGAACCAGAAATTGCAAATCTGATTGCGGCATCCATTCTGACCTACTTTGAATGCTTCATGAAAACCTTCCCATTGGAAAACTTGCCCTTGGTCCAATATGTTCTGGACATAGCCTAATTTAAATACCCCATTACATGCTGGAGTAATCTGTTAATCATTTTCCCTTTCATTTCTGAAATAAACGAGTGTCCTGTGACTTTTGACTCACCCTGTATTGTTCATCCCTCTCACTGGTACATACTGATGTAATCAGGAATCAGATGGAATCAGGAATTAGTCCTTGTTCAAACAAACATATCAGTCAAATCTGGTTAAAATAGGGCAATTTCTGCAGTCTAAATGGATACGACACATGAAATCAGACTCACTTCCAAACCAGCATTGTTACTATGACAACCGGTGGGCCTATGTATTGAAACGTGACTACAGTTTGTCCATACAAATCAGATTTGATCACATAACTTTCAATGTGAAAACTGCCGTTCACCCTGTGGTATGGTCAATGATTTAAAGTGGGAAAGGACTGGATATAAATCAGTTGTAATGTCAGTTTTACATACACAGACACACAACCTCACACACCTGGGCAATAAACACACACATGCCTGGAGTGTTTGGCAATCAGCCACAGTGCTTGGGGAGAAGTTGCAGGTTGAATGCCTTGCTCAAGGGGACTTCAGCCATGAATACTGAGGGAGGAGAACACCCTGTTCCTTCCTTCCTCTGGCCCCAGTTTTCCTGCCGGTCCCAAGCCTGCTTCTCTAAACTCTCTTAAGTCATGGCTGCACACATAGATTACTGCTGAATTTTCCCTCAGAAATATCAAATCAACTCCATATAGATGCTCTCTTTATGCTCCTCTTTATTCCTAGGTCTTAAACAAGTGAGATTTGAGCGCATGAGCATGACATACATTGATTATCTGTCCATAGCCTTAAACCTGTGTCCTCCTCCTCATGTCCTTATATGTAATCACAAATGTAACAGCTCAATTATGATTTCAGGTTGACTTTAACCAATTTACAAATGAGACATGGTGAGAGTAGAACTCAAGAGCACAGGAGTGAAAATAAACAGCAGCTCTCGGAGTGTCACTGGCACCTGTAGCAATTATGCACGGAATGGCTGCAGCCCTGAAATTGAAGCAAAACAGATAAAGTGAAGTCATGCATACTTAAGATCTGTCAAAATGCTCTTGCATCAAATCCCCAATCTTGCATATGCAAACCAGTAGGAGCATTAGTGCAGAAAACCTGCTAAAATGCTGATATCTTTCAGCAAATGCAATTAACATAGCATGAAAAGCCACTTGCCATGTTTCTCTAATAGGTTGCGCTGCTGTTAATATAATTTATGTCTTGGCTTGGAGTGGAAAATAAAAAGACATTTTCCCTTCATACAGTGACATATTTCCAAGTGAAATGTGGTGTCAAGGTTTAGAAGCTCCTTGAGCATATAGTTTGATCATATACAAACCAGATTCCAAAAAAGTTGGGAAAAGTTTATTCAGAATAGAACACAAATCACAGATCAAAAGTTTAAACTGAGAGAATGTATCATTTTAAGGGAAAAATATGTTGTTTCAAAATTTCATGGCGTCAACAAATCCCAAAAGACAAGGCCATTTTTTACCACTGTGTGGCATCCCCCCTTCTTCTTACAACACTCAACAGACGTCTGAGGACAGAGGAGACCAGTTTCTCAAGTTTAGAAATAGGAATGCTCTCCCATTCATGTCTAATACAGGCTCTAACTGTTCAATCATCTTGGGCCTTTGTCGCACCTTCCTCTTTATGATGCGCCAAATGTTCTCTACAGGTGAAAGATCTGGACTGCAGGCTGGCCATTTCAGTACCCGGATCCTTCTCCTACGTAGCCATGATGCTGTGATTGCTGCAGAATGTGGTCTGGCATTATCTTGTTGAAAAATGCAGGGTCTTCCCTGAAAGAGATGACGTCTAGATGGGAGCATATGTTGTTCTAGAACCTGAACATAGTTCTCTGCATTAATGGTGCCTTTCCAGACATGCAAGCTGCCCATGCCACAAGCACCCATACCATCAGTGATGCAGGCTTCTGAACGGAGCGCTGATAACAGCTTGGGTTATCCTTGTCATCTCTGGTCCGGATGACATGGCGTGCCAGTGTTCCATAAAGAACTTCAAATCGTGACTCATCTGACCACAGAACAGTCTTCCATTTTGCCACACTCCATTTTAAAAGACCCCTGGCCCAGTGCAAACGTCTGAGCTTGTGGAGCTTGCTTAGAAATGGCTTCCTCTTTACACTGTAGGGTTTCAGCTGGCAACGGTGGATTGTGCTCACTGACAATGCTTTCTGGAAGTATTCCTGAGCCCATTCTGTTATTTTCTTGACAGTGGCATTCCTGTTTGAGGTGCAGTGACGTTTAAAGGCCCGGAGATCACGAGCATCCAGTAGAGTTTTAGGGCCTTGACCCTTACGCACAGCAATTGTTCCAGATTCTCTGAATCTTTTGATGGTGTTATGCACGGTTGATGATGATAACTTCTTTGCTATTGATGATAAAGTCTTTGCTATTTTACACTGAGTAACACCATTCTGGTATTGCTGCACTATCTTTCTGCACAACAATTGTGGAATTGGTGATCCTCTTACCATCTTGGCTTCAGAGAGACACTGACACTCTGAGAAGCTCTTTTTATACCCAATCATGTTGTCAATTGACCTAATTAATGTTAATTGTTCTTCCAGCTGTTCATTATATGCTCAATTTCCTTTTCCAGCCACTTATTGCTACTTGTCCCAACTTCTTTGGGATTTGTTGACACTGTGAAATTTTGAATCAACATATTTTTCCTTTAAAATGTTACATTTACTCAGATTAAACTTTTGATCTGTCATCTATGCTCTATTATGAATAAAATATTGAAAATCTCCGAATTATTGCATTCAGTTTTTATTGACAATTTGTTTAGTGTCCCAAATTTCTTGGAATCCGGTTTGTATACTATGTGGCCAAAAGTTTATGGATACCTGCTTATCCAACATATTTAGATATTAGATATTTTCTCCCACTTGGTAGCAGTAATAGCATCTCCTATAGGCTGCGAGGCCTTTCATGCTCAAATCCATGGTATATGCATAAGCAGTTCTGGATCAACTCAAAGGAACACACTGATGCTGTAATGTTTTTAGAGAACACTGTTCCACTTATCCACAAGCCCTGGGTTGCTGTATACCTCTCTAGCCAGAATTGGCCATTAGGTTTGGTGACGTCCTGGTCATGTGTTTGCTCTTCTTTGGAGATCATACTAGTTCTGCATGCTGTCCATGCAACAACTATGTCTGCGAATTGTGCTCCTTAAATTCTCCAAGTATAAGAAATGCCAAATAAATTCCCCATACAGTGAAGCTGAGAATGATGGGAAGGGGAAGTGAAAGATGGTATTTCCATCTTGACAAAATGACAACTATACTGTTAAACAAGATACTATGAATCATGCTTAAAATAACAAGATACATGAACTAACAATGTAATAACTGTCCATATTCATTTCAGGCTGAAAAAAGCACCAGGTGAGTGCTCAGTTACAATGCAAAAAAAAAAAAAAACAAATAAAAAAAAAATGATAATAATAACATTTGACAACAAACTGAAAATAAAACCCTTTCGACGGTCCCATTAGTTCCTACTTCAGAGAGACTCTACACAAATAGCAAACGCAAGTGTCTTCAGAAAAAACTCAGATGCCCTGTGAAAAAGCAGCAGAAAGCAGTTTCTCTCTGTGACAAAGACATACTAATTGTGATGGATAGTGCCGAGTGAAAGCATCATTTTGCCGTTTTGCTGTAGCCTGTTACTTCTTTGAAAGTGTGCCATTAGTCTTTCGGCTGGCCTCCATTCCGCTTCACTTTTAATAATAACTTAGAGCTGTGGTCTGGGATTTCTACAATGAGCTAGCCCCGGTTTTGTGGAAAAAAAAAATAAAAAAATAAATAAATAAAAAAAAAACTGCGCTTCAAATAGCAGCACTACACCTGCATAAACATTCAGGAATTTACTTTTAGAGTTTTCCTAATTAGCGATCTCCACACGGTGTCCATGAGGCTAATCTGACAGATCCCTATTAGACTTACTGATTTGTCGGTCTGAGATAGTGAATAAAAATTGGTTTAATACACAAACAATTTAGAATATTTCATTTGCTTTCCAACATTTTCCCTAAAGCATGCCTTAAAATATAGCACTTTTTAATGTGGGATTAGAACATTGTATATTAATTTGATGGATATTTAAATGTAGACCCACCTTTAGCATTCAAATTCCAAATCAATCTATTCTACTGAACTACGAAATATGATGTGTGTGGAACTTACCTGCTTCACTATGTAAACTAGTAGTGAATATGCAATTAAGAATCAGGCAAATGTAAAAATCAACTTCACTCTTATACATTTACACTGGAAAGTTAAATACTTCTCATCAAGGCTACAATATCAGCAGCTGAAAGCTCATCTCAACCCTGTTCTTTTAAGTACTATCCTAAATTCAAGAAAAGGTAATTCAACAAATATGTTTTTGGCTTGTTTAACAGTGATGCAATGAAATTAACTATTTAAGGTGGAACAGAGCATCAAGTCAACTCAGTTGGTTCTGGCAGGGTTAAACGGCTCTGTTTACCATTCTGTGAGTGTTTTGTTTCTGACATAGTCTATAGTCTCAGGTACAAACTCCCAAGGATGCTGTGGTCGTTATGTAATTGGAACGCTAGTGTACTTGATTAGTCACGGTCTCCGTGGCATGAAAAATTAATAGTGCTGAGGTTGGTGCGAAATGCATTCTGGGATATCTTTCCGAAGTCTATAGAAGTCAGATACTAATGCATCCTCAATATTATGGTCGGAGCAAGAAGACTTCCAGGTATACGAACCATACTTGGCTAGTTGTGGATTTCTAAATGGAACATTACTTGGGCTGAGACTGATGACGTTTCCCAAGAACACGAGAACACAAGTACAGACAAGAACACTTGAGAAGCCATTGAGAAATGGCTAGTATCTTGAGCTTGGAACATGAATTAGAGTGGAATGTACAGTTCATGGATATGCAATATTCAATATACAATGTAATATATGACACCATACATTATGCCAAATATAATGCAATTGTAAAATAATAATCATTTTAAACTTCAGAGGATATTTTAGGCACTCTTCTTTGCATAATATATGTTGAAGCTCAAGTATGAAGAAAATAACAGATAAAGTTTAAATAATTCTTCATTCATCTTATGTAATCACTTGAGTACTTGGAAAAACTGAGCAGGATTCCACAGATTTCCATGTACAGTTTGAGTAAGAAGAAGAAAAAATACACTGCTGGATATTTAAAACATTGTCTCAGGTTCTAACAAACCTTGTTTGCTCACTGATGAACTCCAATGTTAAAGACAATATGAATACAGAAGCTTTAACAGCTGTACACAGTGTGAATGTATTAGGTTTAGGGACATGAGAGTGCACTAATTAATACTTTATGGAATGGTTATCGCTATTTACTTTAAAAAAAGGAAAGAGTAACTGCACCCAGTGGACTGCAAATGAAAACTTGTTGGGCTGAATATGGTCCAGGTGTATTTCTGAATGCCCTAGTGAATTTGTTCAAAATCACAAACAGGAAGCTAAGCTATAAACATAAAAAATAAGTAGAAACTCCCAATGACAGCACTCACTGTATTTTACCACACTCATTAGTTTCCATGTAAGAAAGAGCTGACACTCTTTTCCCCTCTGATCACTGCCAACATGAATATTCTCCCTCTGCAACAGCTCTCTCTAATCCCCTGAGTTAATGTTTCTGGGCTGTGGAAAGAATCATAATTTGAGTCTTAAACCCATCCTAATGTGAACAGTGTGATTAAAAAGCAGATGCTCAGCATCACTCGGATGTCTACCCAGACAGCTAGTCTTCATTATCCTGCTCCATCTGGAGAAAAATCAATCATATTCAGCCTCCCCCAGTTTTTAATGTAAGAAAGTGTATGTTGTGCTTTACTTTGAGGCCGAAAATTACTTTTCCATTTGATGAGTTATGTTGCTTCCAGCGGAGCATGTAAATAGGGGACAGTTAAATCTCATTTGTTTCTCGTAATGGACTTTGCTCCTCTCACGCAACTCAGCATCATATGTCTTGGGGATGTCTTGGTTGAGCAGAGGGGGCTTGCTCCAAGTTACAATGTCTACTACATTCCAAATCAAGTCTGAGATCATAAAGTGCTAAAATATGTGTAAGTTAAAATACAAAATGACTGGTGGAGCAGCCTTATGTTAATACACATGCAAGATCTTCACTTATTTAACAATATCTTTTATCAATGTGTCTAGTTACTAAGGAGTAGAGTTATGTAGAGTTACTTAAAAAAAAAAAAAACCTAGTGTTTTAATTCAGCTTTTCATTAGTTGATTTTTTTCCTCAATGTTTCCCTCAATGGGAAAAAGGTCATCTGCAGACACACACTTTTAACCTCCCAGTCTTCATTAAAGCAGATAGTCACACTTGGCCATACATCTGTCGTCAAGGCAAAAAGTTTTACTCTTGCGATCCGGTTGTAAAGGGTGGGTGTAAATGTACATGTTAGGCAGCGCTTCTCATGCAAATAAATTGTGACTAGGCAGTTGGTATCATGGGTCAAGAGTTTTAATCAGCCTTTTGGAGCCTTTTTGCTCTACTGTTGAGACAGGAAGAACACCCTTTGCTACGTGGTAAACTACCACTTTAGTAATACCACGCCACTTCATAGTTTTCTTGTCGTAAGCACAGCAATAGTTATCGAAGCTTGAAATGCTGTCTGAACTGGTTTAGCGGAACTGTACTGGGAGCTGAATGCTTCAGAACAGTAGCAGCAGCACTTCAGCTTTGTACAGAAGTTTGTGCTTCTGTTTTATGTGGTGAAACAGGCTGGTAGTACTAGTGCATTTTGATACAACCTCCTTTTCCTGCGGATAGTCTGTTTCTGCTCCTCATCTGACCGGTCAAATCCAAACCATTTCCATATAACCGACCCGTTGTTCTTCTTTCTATAGACTAACTCCTTTTCACGCTCTGTGTTACTGGCCTCCACTGTGGCGGAGTGGGGGCGGTGCTGTTTGCAGAGCGAAGCAGACAAGCTGAGCAGAGCAGACTCATAGTGAGAGAACAGAATGGCTCTGTACAAGATTTAGACTTAGAGCAATTAAAAAACTTCAAATATCGATATAAACGATATAGCCTCACCCCATATCCGGCTCTGTTCTATCCCGATATATTTTAATTTAGCAATACACCACCCAGCCCTAATACTACATTTATTTATGCAACATGCAAGAATATAGCACAGAGGTAACCACGCTCCTGTGTATTCAAGGCGGGAATACACCCTGGAGGGGGCGCCAGTCCTTCACAGGGCAACACAGACACACACACACACACATTCACTCACACACTCACACCTACGGACACTTTTGAGTTGCCAATCCACCTACCAACATGTGTTTTTGGACTGTGGGAGGAAACCGGAGCACCCGGAGGAAACCCACGTGGACACGGGGAGAACACACCAACTCCTCACAGACAATCACCTGGAGTGCCACCGTGCCGCATAATAATAATATTTATTATTATTATGATAAAAAATTAAATGCTAAAATTATTTTCCATAAAATATTAAGTTTAAGTGACTTGCACATCATTGCATTTTGTTTTTAATCTTAAATTTTGCATAGCATCTTACTCTGGACATAGCATTTTTAACAGGATAGGAGGCATTCCAAGGCATAAAAACAGAACTCTGCAGTATTAGCGGCAACATCAAGCAGTTAATGTTTGACATATAATCGCATATGATACAAAGTAGCTGGTCTACTGTCACGCCCTTGTCCTGTCGTGTCTGTTTTCCCCGCCATGTGCTCTCTTAGCACATGGCTCTGTTTGTTATTGTCCATGTCTCCGCCCTAGTCGGCACGGTGGCTTGGTGGTTAGCACGTTCGCCTCCCAGCGCTGGGATCTTGGGTTCAAGTCCCATCTGGGTGGAGTTTCCATGTTCTCCCCGTGTCTGCGTGGGTTTCCTCCGGGGGCTCCGGTTTCCTCCCACAGTCCAAAAACCTGGAGGGTAGGTGAATTGGCTTCTCTAATAACTGTCCTGGTGTGTGAATGAATGTCTGTATGTGTGAGCCCAGATATGGATTGGCGCTCTATCCTGAGTTAAACCCTAGTGCCCGATGCAGTCCTCCAGGTGGACGGTTGTTCCTGGTTGAGAGTACGCTGTGCGCGTTTGGCTGCCGCTTCTCACCAGTGTGTGTGTGGATTGAGCGTTCTGAGCAGTGTGGATTGTAAAGCGTCCTTGGGTGTCTAGAAAGGCGCTATATAAGTGTAAAGATACATACATACATACATACTAGTCCCGCCTTTGTTCCTCCTCCTTATCAGTGTCATTTGTAACCCTGCCCCCTCGTTATCTGTTTCAGGTGCACCTTGTCTGTGTGGTGTATTTAAGTTCCCTTGTCCCTCTTCCTCATGTTGGACATTCCACTTTTGCTTATCTGTCTTGACTGTTTCTTGATTTGATTCACATCCCTGGTCTGTCTGTTTCTTCCATGTGCTTTGTGAATTGTTTGGTTTGTCTATTTGTATTACTCTGTTTAATTCTGTGTTCTAGTTTAGCCTCTGTAGCTCTCTCTGTCTGTTTAGCTCTCTCTCTGTCCAGTTCCCTGTTTGTCCAGTTCTCTCTTTCTGTCCATGTCTCTCTGTCTAGATCTTTCTTTATCTAAGGTTCCTGTCATGATGTCCTAGTTTGTCTATCTGTTACCTTCTGTTTAATACAAATCACTGTGTTTTAGCAAGTGTGTCCGCCAGTCCGCGAGATCCTGACATCTACATTATTCTAGACCAATAAAGTAGTACACTAGTGAATAGGACAATGTATGTTTCGCTTTACAGCAGTTCAGTCAAACTATTTATGTAGTCATTGCACAATATATTATTAAATAAACAAGCAAATCAAAATCTATACTTGCTTATTGCTCTATGTTTAAATAATACATTGTTGCTATGAAAAGGAAAATGTATATGTCCAAAACAGTAAAAGGTTTTTTTTTTTTGGAAATTGTTTCTTTTATCATAAATGTGAAAGCTTCTTCATTTCCCAGATAGACCATTAAGAAAAAAAGAAAACATTAAATACTTTGTAATATAAAATTACCTAGTACTTAATTTTCATATGCTACTTGAATGAAAGACTTCTCCTATATACGGTGACTATTCCAGTGTGGTGTAATCAATGGATTCTCACAGCTGCTAACCACAGACTAGAGACATCACCCACACTACTCAATAAACAGTGAAATGAATAGAAGTGCATGGATCAATATCATGTAGTGTAAGGTAAGGACATGGCCAATAGGAAGCGTATAGCATGAGACAAAACAAGCAGTCCACTCTGATAATGAATTCATCATTATTTCTTAATTAGCTCTTTCAGCATTGCTGGGTTTATGGGTAAGATCTCTTCAACTACAAGAAGATACTTAGAAAACAGTTTTTTTTTAATCTGGGGTTTTTTTTCTTAACAATTCCTACTGGCTATTTCTCGGTACGTCTAGCACATGCTCACTCCAAGAAACACAAAGCCAACCACCACTCTTTTCAAACAGCTACTAGCATCATTATTTGCAGGAGGATGCTATCAGCCCAGTTATATTATCTATCATGCAAAGGCATTGCTAGTGCCTTTGGTGGGTGATGGAGGGTCATGTTACCCACCCAGAGAGTGGTGTCAATTTTGTTTGATTTCCAGCCTCGGGTGGTTGAGACCTAACAAGAGATCAAACGTGTGGTCTCCTGATGATAGGGCCAATGCTTCAGCTGTTTTGTCACTTAGAGGCCCATAATTATAGGTTAAGTCATTATAAGCAGGGTTTCTGTACTGGATGATAAATAGTTTAACACTGCTAAGAAATAGCATAAAAATAGCATGTTATTCAAATGCAAAATTGCAATATACATATATAGCAGTGGCGGATGCTGGTGTTTCAAAGAGGGGAAGCTCAATTTCGGCCTACATCATAAAATGTGTCTGTCTATTTATACATAAATTCTACCCTCCGTTCCTTTTTAAGAAAATGATCTTTGACCCTGTCGTACCAACAAGGCGTCTTTTCCAGGGACTTGACTAGTGTCCTCTCAATGGCCAGCAGAGCTAGGCTGCTTAAACGGCCTTGGCCCATGTGAAGTGTGTCCGCCTGTGTATGTATGTATGTATGTATGTTTACACTTATATAGCGCCTTTCTAGACACCCAAGGACGCTTTACAATCCACACTGCTCAGAACACTCAATCCACACACACACACACACTGGTGAGAAGCGGCAGCCAAACGCGCACAGCGTACTCTCGACCAGGAACGACCGTCCACCTGGAGGACTGCATCGGGCACTAGGGTTTAACCCAGGATAGAGCCCCAATCCATATCTGGGCTCACACACATTCACTCACACATACAGACATTCATTCAAATACACATCATATTTTTGGACTGTGGGAGGAAACCGGAGCCCCCGGAGAAAGCCCACACAGACAGGGGGAGAACATGGAAACTCCACCCAGATGGGACTTCAACCCAAGATCCCAGCACTGGGAGGCAAATGTGCTAACCACTAAGCCACCTGTGCTCCCACGGATCTTTACACCAAAGGATCGCTGATTCGCTCATTTCACTGTCAATCAAAAAGGGATTCAGCTTCAGACAGATTATCCAATCATCATGCAGAAGCTGAGCGTCCGGGCCAGCCGAGGCCAGCCAACTGCCCCATAGACCACCAGAGACGCTGAGCATCCAATGGGCGGAACAAAGCCCACCATTTATCCACTTTGCTGCTTCACTATTGAATTCTGTGGACGCTGTTTAAAGCACTGTGAGAATGATTGAGAGGAAAGCCACGTCTTTACCAGTGATAAGAAGCTGATTCTGAACAAAAATTGAGCGCGTTGTAGTGCATATTTATTCAATGACATGTACACACAATAGTATATATTTGATCACTTATTCTTTTACATTTTAGGGGAAGCTGAGCTTCCCTTGAAGTCTTAGAGCAATCACCACTGTTATATAGACTGACTTGGCATCTGAACCAATAGGCAAGCTATTTATAAAATCTACACTTCTGATTGGCTAAATCCCATTAATGCCGTTGCTAGTTCATTAGTCAGATAAGGGCTGTAATTATAACCTCGTCCTGCAAATGTGTGGCAGACTTGGCTACAAATCCCCTAACATCTATCCCCATCTATCTTCACCTACCCACTGTCCAAGATTTTGTGGAGTTGGAAGGACTTCATAAGCTGCTCCAAGCACAAACTTAATACGACTTTTAATACTTCTCTAGATTCTCCCAGCGAAGCCACTGGCCTTGTTTTGAATCAATATCAAGTTACCGACAACCTTATCAGCATCAAAAATGTTCGAACTACACTCTACTGACCAAAACCAAATCAAATTAATGTAAAGCCTTGCACACACTATCCAGGCAACGTCTAACTCATAGTGAGTAGCTGTTTTTTTCTGACATCAAAGCAAGGACAGAGGAGTAACCACACTCTCATGAAAAACAGCACACTGCCCATACAATAAGCTAAAGAACTGAACTGCTGAAATCATCTAACACTGCAGGGTTAAGTGCAACCCTTAGCCCTAAACTCAGTGTTGTGGAGGTAAAAGCTGCTACGCTTACCCATGACAGCCAGTGCAGTGGCTTTGGTTAAGTCCTTCTTCATGGTCTCGATCACCTCAAAGCCGCTGCCATCGAGATTACACCTGTTGATGGTGCCATTAGCCGAGCTGATCCAGTAGAGCTTGCTGGCAGGAAAGTCTATGGAGAGACCTGAAGAGGAAATAGAAGATTTAGTGTAAAACCTTGTAGGGCCTCATATCTGCTTCCAACATCATGGGCAGCGATGTTGGCAGGGGTTGCATGAAAGGGAGAGTATATAATCTCAAAATTATACTGTGTGTGTGTCTGAGTTTGTGTGTGTGAGTATTTGTGTGGTCCTGACTTGAAGCAACCATCTGCAGCTTAAAATTCTGGGGACCTCTGCATCATCCACTAAATCACACGTCCACAAGGCGACTCCATCAAAGACTATTTTAGAAGCAGACATGGGGAGTGTTTGACAGGGTGTAAATATCGACTGTGACAATTGAAGGATACTGAAACTGGAAGTGCAGCTAGACAGGCCTCTAAAAGATTTATTAGCAGTTACTATTGTATATAGTTTGTGTTCACGGCCATTAGTTCAGCAGAGAGGTAATAAAATATTATCTCCATTGCGGTGGATTATGGACTGTCCGACTTACCCACTGGCTCTCTTTGATTCTGGTGAAGAACTTTCCTGTTGCTGCCGTCCATGTTGGCGACGTTTATGGTGTTCCCATCAGTCCAGTATATCTTCCTGTAATTATACCAAATGTGAAATGTGTGAAAACAGTGAAGACAGCCATGAAAACTTGAGCTGGATTATTTACAGAGCTTTAAAAGTATTTCCAGATTTTAAATAGATGTTACATCAGCATTGCTCAGTATGAGGAAAGCATTATATTACTATCAACTTTGTTGTCTGTGATTTAATGACACATGTCACTGTGTTTATTTTCACTAGCCATTAAATGAGCATTAAATGAGACATATTCTGTGACCAGCTTTGGTCAAAATCCTCCAAGGATCAAACAACACAGCACCGTTCGCCCCTGTCTAAACAGCCTTGTTCAGAATGACTGGTTTCAGCCGCTGTTCCTTTAAATGATAATGAGACACACAGTTTGAAGCAACCAGAGGCAAGACTGAAGCTCTATTTTAACTCTGTTGTCTTCCTTCTTCACTCCTTTTCACCAGGTTTGCACAGTTCTCTCATTTCTCTGCTATAATTTACCTTGGTTTTCTCATGTCTCTGCACTGGTCATGTCTGAGTTAAACAGTTTGGCTCCACTTTTATTCACGTGAATAAAATCACATGGTACTGTGATTGGAGAGGGGGTGACGAGGGTATGGCATAATGCTAATGTGACCACACTTGATGTAAAAAGCAGAGCAAAAACCAAAAGGCATTTTATCGCTTGATCCTGCCTGGGTGGTTGTTGGTTTCTAGGAGCACCAGGTCACCAAATGAATGTGGACAAGCACTGAAATAGTGAGTTTATCATAATATATCCTCTTTACTTTTGGGAACATGATGGGTTTGGGTTAATGTTGTTAAACCTGGTTGTTCATGTTCAGTGATATTGGGTTTGGACATGATTGTGTTAGGATTATTTGGCTTTTATTCCTTAAAGAAAAGCCTCTGGATATAGTGGACCTATGGACAGCTCCATTGTGGATGCCTAAAATTATCAGTTTCAATAAGCGTAAAAACCCCACAGCTCCTCTGTGTTAGTAATACATTCCTGCTGGATTCTTAGCAGTTCTTGCAAACATTCCTCGACATGTCAGACAAGGGCACAAAACCCAAAGGTCATTACATATTATAGTATATTTCTTCTGGACATCTTAAAATCAAACTGCAATTTGGAGTACTTACCCTTTGGCTGGATGTACCGCCAGACACTTTGGTTTATCAATCCCGTGGATGACAGAGGTTTTAAGGGATCCATCTAGTCGAGCAACATTGATCTGTGTCTCTTCATTCTCGGAACTGAGCCAGTACATATTCCTCGAGAGCCAGTCTATCGCTAGACCACGGCAATTCTGAATATCTGCAAATGCCAGAGACGGCACTTAATAATGTCATCAACATTAGTGCAAGGCCAGTGAGTGAACGCTGAGTGCTTCTAGGAGGGATCCTTATGGGCCTTGCGGGAACGTGTTTATCTCTACACCTGCTGTGCTGCACATACCAGCAATTAACTTGATAGTTTCCTAATGAATGTAGTGCAAAAAAGAGTCTTATGTGAGGAAAAGGAACATCCCTGCAATGTTTTCTGAAAGAGATGTCTTCACTGTTGATTTGTCCTTCTAGATTAATGAAGAAGAACAACAAGCCGGACGAAACCTCTCAAAATCCCCCATCAAATAAGGCCTGTCTTTCAAAAAATATTTTTCCCATTTCTACTACAATAAATCTTTTATATTTCAGTAACTGAAAACCAGTATTAAACCAGGTGTCACAAAAAATATGAAACTCCCAAGACTATATTTCTAACTCCAAGCCTGGAATCGGACAGTATTTCCAACTATAGGCAACAAAACATCTTAAGGATTCATAAATAAAGTGGCAGTTTTTATGTGATTATTTCTTTAGACTTATCATCAGGCTCACCCCAGACAGAAAATACTGACGTACCTCCAGAAATAACCGTCTCCAGACTCGTTCCGTTAATGAAGGCTCGCTTTATTGTCTGGGTCTTCACATCCGCCCAGTAAATCCTCTCCTCCAGAGCATCGTAATCCACCACCGTCACGTCATCAATGTCTGGGACAGTCAGAGCTGTCATAATGTTCAAGTAGGGATTATCAATGTCCACTCCTCGTATCTCTGACCTCCGCACATACAGTAGAAACCTCTTCAGCGCTGAGGTGAAGACAACAGCAGAACATTACAATCCATCAGTGCATGAGCTCATCATTCCAGGGCATAAAGAGTCACTGTAAATCCGCTACAAGCCTAAACATGCATTAATATATCTGTTACCAATTGTGGAAAACTACGTAGGTAGTGACATTTGCGGTCTGTACTGTGGCAAAACATTGGTGGACCCCTGCTAATTCTACATTTAGTCTGAAACAAAGAACATTAAGAGGTAGTTTGTCCTAATGTTGGATCAGTGCCAGCTTCTACTCTTCTGTGAAGGCTTTCCATGAGATTACTGAGGTCAGGTACTAATGCTGAATAATTATTTCTGGTTCACAGATTTCACTACAAAGAAACACATCCTTTAAATCCCTCTAAACAACGGTTGTCACTGGGTATGGTGACCTTATAGACTCATGTGCAACTGCTCCACAGGGTCCCATTTAATTTCTGGCTTTACTGAGAGGGAGAATATACCAGCAGCATGTCTGCATTCACAAAAGATGCATCTTAAAGAAACAGAAACTTGTTATTTTAAGGTGGGTTTAGATATGTCTGGACAAGAGTATGGCTCTTAGTCATGTCACTGGAAATATTATGTTCCCAATCTATTACAATAAATTTAGATCAATGTGATATAATTGAGAAGTAATAGGGAGTGCTATAATGTGTGCTGCAGTCATAGGCATGATGCCACAGACCAGCATGAGTACTGAACAGCAAGACTGTTTAGTGTAATATTGCGATCACACCACAGTTTGATTATGCCGGTTTTAATATTAAAATACAGAAATAAAGATTTGTTTGCTTTTTCAACATTCTGAAAGGTAAATTAGTTCCATTCCTTCACACATTCCGTCTAGGCATTTTGACCAAATTCTAGTCTTGAACTGGTTCTGTTTTTTTAACCTTTGTGCTCTCCAGGGAACCAGCTCCGTGTTTGCAGCAGTTTTAATGAGAAACAAGGCTGCGTTACTGCTCTCTGTTTTAAACAGGTGAGTGCCAGGATAACCATGGTTAATCCACAAGTTCAGAGAATAGTGAAATTATACATTTGTAAATGATACAGAGCTTTTTCACTTTAAGAGTATTTTGGAATATGGCACCAAAAAAAAAAACAAAAAAAAAAAAAACAACAACCTTGACTTTACTTGCATGGAACATAGCCTTAGATGGAGCATTGTCCTGTTTTCTTTTTCCTTGCCGTTTTCTTTTGTTTTTAAATCAGAATGTGAATGTGAATAACAGATCCACTGCACCATCACTTTTCAGTCCCTGTGCAGTTTCTTGAGCTTTTTAGATCTACATAACGATGGCCATTGTCAGTTTGTGCTGAAGTATCTACTATACATTGCTTGCATCAGATTGTGGGATCAGAAATTGTCATGGTATAACTGCAGTTATTTTTACTGCCTTTTAAACAGTTTCAGCACAAGTGTACAACAAATACAGACCACAACATTTTGATCATTTGTACAATAACAAGCAGAGATTAAACCACCCCATTCCCACTTGTTCTACTCTATGATATGTAGTGTTTGCACTAGCCCCCTGTGGTGGGCTACAGGGGGCTTGACTCACCCACACAGGAGCGATTGCTTGGGGAGAGCTTCATAAGATGGGGACAAGAACAAGTGGCGGTGCGATTGTAATCGATGAGACACAGATGTGAGCAGGGTCCTCTCCCACCGTTCTCCTCACACGGGTTGGAGCCTGGAAAAAACCAGCAGTGACATGCATTCAGACCAGTCCAAAGAAAACCCATCAAGAGAAAGAGAGAAAGAAATCAATACAACGTCTAATGGCTCCTGGTTCAAGAATGCAGCCATCTTTAAAGGAATCTGAGCTAACCTTTGCTGACATCAATTGAACAAATTGTGCTCAAAGCTTACCATCACACACAGGCACGAGCAGACAATCCAAACAGGTTTTAAGGCAGTTACAGTTAAAATGAAAGGCATTAGTTTTCTTCATGAAACAGTGCAATGTGTCAAGGTGAGAACCACAAACCTGCTCGCATTCCAGTGCAGCAGCATCAGAAATTGTGATAAAGCGGAATACAGAAAAGCTGTAATTCTGACGGCGAGAGTGCTGCGAGAAAAGGACCTCGTCCAGAACCTCAAAGGCCGCAGCTGCACTGAAGTGCTTACTCTTTTACTGTGCTCTTCACAAAGCCACCCACCCACTTTATACCTGTGAACCCCCCCTCTGTATTCTCCTAACCTTCCAGGGCAGTGACACAGCAGTTTAAAAGAACTTTAGCCCTCCTCAAACACGGCTGGCAGATGTGTTTTTCCATGCGCTCCATGAGAGGAGCGGCCCGTTTCTGCTCCACTTCATCAGGGACTCTTGCTGACCAGGCAGATCATATGATAATGGCTAAGAGGTCATTGGAGAATAGTAAATTAGCTTGCTACCTCTTTTCACTTTTGACAGCAAAGCTCTCTTTGTCAGCACTATTTTCCAAGAACACCAGGGAGCTGTTGAAATGGAGGCCGTGCTAGAACAACGCGATCTTAATAAGGGTGTATTTTTTATATTATTTCATTTCTAACTGAGCAATAACAACCCCGAGACAAAGCATCAATTCTGAAATATCCACCACAATAAAAAATCAACCCCTCCTTCAGGATGCATCTGAACTCTTCTCTTCGTCAGACAAGCCTCTTATTTTTCATAGCCGAGCTTGAAGAGTTCAAGACTTGGCTGCGATGCTTTTGGAAATGGCCCGCTAATCCGATTTGCTCTGACGTGATATGATTCTTAAGCTTTTTTATTTTAGGAACGGCCCGGTGTTTACAGCTAAGAATCACATATATAGCTTTGTGGAAAAGAAAAACAAAAGTGCCCGGGAATGGTGACATTTCCACGTCCTAAATAACTGCACAACTCCCAGCCCCAGAAGCTTAACCCTTCCTTGAACCTGGAGCTCCAGTACAAGCTGTAATTAACTCCAAAACTGTTTGAATCATGTAAATAATTACTCCAATGGGGGCTTTGAAAATGGGCCCATTATTTCCTTCCATTGCTCATCTATTTTCATACATGCAGCCAGCATATTTTTGCAATTATTTACCATAAGTGAGAATAACAAATAATTCAGAGTGACTAAATCGGAGACTCGCGACCCAGTGAATTAATTATGCATTCGTTTGGTCTTCTGGGGGAATCTCACTGTTGGAGAAAGCCTGGATGAGCTCAGGCAGTGCACTTAACTTGGGTGAATAAGGAGACCGTATTTGAATGTACTGCCACATTCTTAGCAGGAATGTGCTAATGATTTGATGACATGTTAACAGACGGAGCTGGTCTTCGTTAACAGCAAAAGTAAGATATACGGAGTGGGTGTCAGTGCTGGCTTTGCCTCAGGTGAACCTGGAGTTTCAAATTGTTTTCCAATTGGGATTCTGACCAAGGGTGTAAGTGCTTTGAACAATTGCGAAGGTGGGACACGCTCCATCTATCATGAAGGATTGGCACCCCCCACCTCTTCCTTCAACCCCACGCTGGAGTTCCTAAGCCCTGCCCCCAGTTTTCACACCACACATAATGTATTTACAAGCTGCCTGTTGATGCCTGCAGTCTAGCCCCATTAGCCCAGTGAGCATTCCCCCATCTCATGCCCCCACTGCCCTCCAGAGGTTTTCATCTCCCCTGCCAGCACAGCAGGACTCAACACAAACACAATTTCGCTGGCCGGTTAGCGGCCAGCACTGGGATTTTAGACAGCGGTGATAGCCAGCCTCTCCCGCAGGGCTCTTTAAGATTGGATTAGCCGTACTTATTGGCTTCTTCGGCAACGCAGCACAATTTGTCGGCACTTATCGGGGTAAAACAGTCACCCGATTGCTGATACAGTGGCAAAGGATCTGAACCCAGCCTCTTGGAACTGCCAAGGTTTTCCTGCCATTTTTGGGCAGACGAAATTGATGCAAATGAGATTAGTTGAGCTGAACAACATTCATGGAGCCATTCCATTTTCCCTTTACTGAAAGCTGGACACCTGGCACACTTTAAAAATAGCTACAAACATTCACTCAACAGCAGATGTAGATGTTGCTGTATCTCTGCTTTTGTTACAAAGATGGCAGTGCAGAGAAAGTAAAGTATTATATCACAGGGAATCAAGCCCTTTTGGAATGTCTCAGTCCTAATGAATGCTATTGAACATTTACACATCCTCAAAAGCTGAAAAACATTTCCTCACAGTTTACAATTTTTTTAGTATGTAAAATTGTATGTTAATCTTCAAGATAGTAATGCAGTTTAATAACAATTAAAAGCTCCATAAATCCCTCACTGTTGCCTGCTCTGAGCTGTGTTACAGAATGATTGACCGTGGCATCAGCATGGTAACATAGCTGGCTGCGAAGTAGGAGAGCACGGATGCTGCATCCAGGAGCCACTGCAGCATGATTCTGAATGTTTCTGTAGTACTTTTAACACAGTCCAGATGCATGGGTTTTATGACTACGATGTATAAAATGTTCCATAACAACCATCCCCCAATAAACTCCTCCAGTCCTAATAGAGCTTTCGAGGCTGAATGAACTAGAAGGCAGTATCTTTATCAAGGTGACACAAACGTATCGTTAACTCTGATGATGAGGCAGACCTGACATCCGCGAGTCATATTTAGTCCTGTCCACCTCTGTCAAAAGACAAAAGCCTGCATCATTCTCCCTGTGCCATTTCAGAGGACATTCATCACAGGACGTACAGATCATAGCTAGAAAATAAGTAAGAAAATGAATGGACTGTGGCTTTAGAGGTTTGGTGCAAAGAATGTTCCAAAATAAAACATCCATTCTCCAGTCCATAACATAAATGTATATTTTTTTCTTTTTCTTTTTTTGTTGGCATCATATAAAGAAATGCATTTACATACATTTACAAACCCCTCATCAATTCAGCACATTAATGCTATCCATTCACACTACAGCTTAAAGTAGTGCTTCAACATGGACAGAAGGCAGCCGAGCCAATCACAGCAGAGGTTATTCACATAGTATATAGTCTTAGAGAAATCTAAAATGTAAGTGTTAATGATATAATCTCTTAACACTGTTAAATAGTTAGTTTGGGGTATTAGCATTTTTATGAGGTCATGATGAACTATCTGCACTTCAGCCAACAGCACGTTGGCCCCCTCCAACTCTGACTGAAGTTGTAAGTCATGGTTCGGTCCAGGTTGTTTTTGGCTGAAGCACAATACAGGAAAGCTCATGTGAACACATTGTGACTGCCAGGCCAAAACCTCTCATCTCCAGCCCTCACTGTCTTTATTATTATTTCTTATATGAACAATCAAATAGAAATGATCCAAAACTACTTTCACACATCTTCTATAACCACTTTATTCAAATCAGTGTAACAGTTGGCCCAGAGCCTACCAAAACACATACACAAAACTGTAAATAATTTTGCTTTTAGGCTGTGGGTGGAAATTGTAAGTTCTTCCAGGCGTTATCAAGTGCCCACAGACACAGGGAGAACATACCAAACTCACCAAGACCCAAGGTGAGGATGGAAATGAGGACCCAGAGATTCCAGAGTTTTTTTTTTTTTTTTTTTTTTTGCGGCAGTGACACCTGCATATGACCTCAAAGTGGTTTAAAGATGCAGCCTCCTGATCTGGAGTCAGATGCCCTACCATGTCAGGATGTCTATACCCAAAAGAACTTAGTAATAACATTATTGTCTTCCATTAAAATGTAAGAGTTTTTCTTCCTCCAGTAAAGTTACTTTGTAGGAGATGTGAAGTATGGATGGACAGTGAGGAGTACTAATCAATTTTAAAAGCATTGTAGTGACAGAAACCTGGAAAAACAGTCTGTTGAAAAATAAGGAATAACAAGGTTGAAAAATGAATCATGTAAAAATGAGTCACGGCTGTTGTTGATATAGAAATCCAAACATCCTGAGCGGATTACGTGGAAAATGCATGTAGGATGTGGCCTCTTTAGTGGGTCACTACAGCACAAATGTACGTTAACAGGCAATAAAATCTGGGTTGCATTTTCGAAGAGAAATTATTTGCTTGTGTGCTTATTGTTGAAGGAAGTTATCTACTTTGTCCAATTACCAACTATTTTCCCAGTGTGTGAAGCTTAGGTAACAGCTCATTACGGCTAGCGTTTTTTCCCCCTATATTCATTATGCTGCTTTATTCTGGAGTGGATGAAGTCACAGAGGGCACGGTGTGTATTGTGGAGATAAATTGAGGCTGTCCTTACTGTCTAGGAAGAACAGGAATGAGGGGGAAAAAAAAAGAAAAAAAAACCTGCTTGACACAGTACCACGACACAATTAAAATTAATTTAGGAAGAGTAGGGGGAACACATCCAGAGCACGCATTAGGGCTGGCTTGTTCTCTGCATGGCTACTTTTTTCAATTATTCAAACCACCCCCATTGAAGCCTATCTGTGATTGGCAGGAGAAATGAATGAGCAGCAGGAAATCAGCTCCAAATGAATATCCTCACCCCATAGCGCAAGCCCTGGACTCATTCACTGTGTATCTCCCTCAGTCAAACCTCAACCAGGATCAGGATATTTCCTCCTGCAGCACAACGTGGTTCCCTGTCATGGACTTTACAGAGAGAAGCTCAGCTGTGGTTTCTTCTCCCTTTCCTGCTTCCTCAGCCCTCTCAGCGCCATGGTGGGCTTTGGACAGAATAAGCTCATGGACCAGGGACAGAAAGCTCTTTCCCTGACACTTTGGTAGAATACAAAAACAGAAAAGGGCTGACTTTGTAAGAACCTGCTCACATCTGTTTCACATCTGTAGAAAGAACAACAACAGACTGCTCCGGCTGCACCTTTAGTCCAGTGTTGTATTACAGCTACACCAGCAAACTGCATCCCTCCACTGTAGCATTTCCAGTGCAGGGAAATGGAATAGAAATACAGTCATAGGCAATGTTTGGGCCCAGATCAAACCGCATATTTTGCTGTTGATTTCCTTGGTGACAGTAAATTAAATGCTCTTTCTGCACATTTTCTTTTGTATTTCCCACATGTACCACCAATCATATTCACTCTCAGTTGTCAAAGAAAAACAACTTTTTCAGGAAGAATATCTAGCCTTCTATTTTACATCAATGTTCAAAACAGTCTCACCGCACTTTAATGGGGCCCAATTTGACCCTGAGCACTGTGAAAAGAGATAATCTGACCCTAAATCTGAATAGTCAACATAGGACCTCTTTCCATCTCTTGTGAAAACAAACCTTTATCCATAAGGGTCCACTGCATATGGACACATAACCACCAATAACACACAGAGAGAGGCAGACGATGTGTAGCTTGTGTATCTCAACTCCTTTTCATAACCTAAACTCCACAAGGGAGTCATGTAGAATCTCATGGTGACAGGGAATCAGAAAAGCAGACTCTACAGATTCAGTAAATTTTTAACCATATTTCATAAAACATAAATAACAAACATCCAATGAATTTTTATCAACTTCCTATCATTGTAAAGCATTTTGGAGGCACCAGTCACACATTTTAAGGTACAGCTGGGATTTTATTATTATTATTATTATTATTATTATTATTATTATTATTATTATGCCATAAAAAATTTAGATAAAACATGTTCAAATCAGCAGATGTGAGGTGATTTAAATGTGCAGAAGTGATTTTTTAAATCTGTAGACATGTATTTAATGTCACTTAAAAAATAAATAAATAAATAAATCAACAAAAAAACACATTTGACAAAGGGCATCCTGACTTTTTTTCATCTCTGGACTCACCCTGCGGTTGCCTGCTTGGATGGTAAATCTGCAGGCCAAAAGGCTGGGCACTTGTCTTCTGGATAACTGTCACATTGCGTCCTGTCCATTTGTTGGCCCTGGCCAGGGTATTGGTCCTCCAGTCGGTCCAGTACACACTTCCCCCGAAGAGAGAGACAGCAAAGGGGTGGGAGAGGTACTCGTGGCCTCTCAGGATCTCAATGACCCCTGAGCCATCATACAGGGCTGAGTAGATAGCATCCGAACTGTTGGACATGGACACACAGACAAACACACAGACACACACACAGACACACACACACACACACACACACACACACACACACACACACACACACACAAACAAACCACCGAATGTGAGGTCCTGTGTTGACCTCGTCTGTTTGGTACTGTCACTGTTGACAAGGTGTGATACTGTTGACCGATGCCTAGAGGGACTTTCACTACACGCATTTCAACAGCTGTCTGGGAAGTGACTGCAAGTGAAAGACAGATGAAAGTTGGGCTGTACACTCATTTTTCTGTACAGCGCTATTGGGAGAAAAAGAGTGAGATTGGAAATCATCTAGATGACGCTTTGAGACCTCCACATCGAGTTGATGGAATACTTTTTGTTCTTTTGGGGGGCTTTTATTGTTTCAATTTAGTTTTCTTTGGATTTTTCCCCCTAGAACAGGTGTACAAACATCGGAGGCCACTTTTATTTATTTTATTTCCAAATGGCCCAAATATATCCTATTTGGTTAAATGTATGTTTTCTAGTTTTTTCACTCTAATGCTAAAATGAAGCACTTGAACTACATTTGCATTTTTACTGGAAATGTAACAAATGGAAAGTGGTAACTTGGCTGATCAGTCTGTATAAATCACCAAGCTCCAGTGATTTTTCATGTGCACTTTGTATTTCTACAATTACAGACTGTAGTCCATCTGTTGCTCTGCATACATAGCCCCTTTCTGCCTTATTTTTCAAGCTGTTCTTCTGTGTTGTGTTGGTATGATAAGATGTAGATCAGACACATCAGTGCTGCAGAATTTTTTTAACTCACTGAATTTCTCATCAATTTCATCCATCAAAAGTACATATTCATATATGCCCCATGACTATTTATGAACAGAGTATGATTAACTGTGTGGACGTGTTTAGAAATTCCAGTAGCACTGCTGTTTCTGATCCCATGTATCAAGACAGTACACAATAAATCAATAAATACACAATAGCACAACAGCAATAACATAGATGTAGCAGAATGATACATCACACAAATAAAGCCAGCTAGTGGTCAATAGCGATTAATATCTTATCCATATATATATATATATATATATATATATGTATTTTTATAATATAAAAAAATAATGAATTAGATAAATAAATAAAATAAACCACAACAAAAAATTATTTTCATGTGGCAGTGATGATGTATCCCTCGCCTACCGAGCATCTGTCCATATTATGCGTCTCTCCAGATGGTCGAGTGTGAGTCCATTTGGCCAGGCTCCTATCTCCATGTCCTTAAACACGACATGTCTCCCTCCTCCACTCATCGATGCTGCCTCAATCCGTGGAAAACTGGCATCCCAATCAGTCCAGAAAAGAATTCTACATAAAATGTAGCAAAACAGAATGCAATTAGAACTGTTGTTGTGCATATACACATAGTCCAGAGATATCCAAAGCTAACAATCTTCAGAGAAAAGTTTAAAAAACAAGACTGCTCAATACCAAGAACTGGCAAGAATGACACAAAGCCCCTAAGCTTTCTAGGGTCATGCTCTCTGCAGATACAGAACACTGTCCAACACTTTGGGATGATGGTGTGTTGTTTGTAACCCATAACTAATCTTTCACCATCAATACCTGACCTAATTGTTGTTCTTGTGTCTGAAGGCAAACAAATCCCAACAGCAATGTTCCAACATCAAGTATAAATCCTTCCAGGATAAGCAGAGGCTATTGCTGCAGCCCATTAATCCCATTAATGCCCTTGATTTTCAAAGAAATATTGGATTTTGCACAGATAGCTTTGAACAGGAACAGTGTTAAAACAGTGTAAAAGACCCAGTTTTTGTTACACAACACATAATTAATAAGAAGAAAATAGGGCCTTGGTGAAATGATTGTCTTTTTAAAGTGACCTGTCAACAATTTGCATCTTTCATTTATGTCCAATATGTTAAACTTAGTAAATGAAAACACACAGCACTGAAATGTGTAGAACAACACAGAAGAATGTGTTTTAAATATGTAGTATGTGTGTAAATAATACTGTATGAAAGGGGTAGATGTCCACACATACACAGCTGGAGTTAATGTGACAGTGAGTCATAAAGACAGACACACAGAGCTAATGCGCTACTACAAATAACACCCTCTGTAGCTCTGTAGGGTAAATGTCATCGTGTGGATGGAAGCACTTGCACCAGCCTCATTTTACTAATGCACTACATGAGTAATGTCCTGTTCTCTGACATAAACAAGCAAACTTCCACCTCCATTTTCACCCATCTGCTGCTAAATTTACTAGCCACTGCAGATTCAATAATAATCACTTAACGCGGATACTACAGTAAGCAGTACTGGCCATCATCAGCGGTGGAACTCATTCAAATATATATATATAGCCACAAATCGATAACTTCTGAGCAAATGTTGGCACTGGTACACTCTGGCCATCTAAAAGCTTTAAAGGACAACTTGTAGAAACCTTGCTACAGCTCAAGGGCCTTTTCTAAGCAGTGTTCACCATTTAAAACCCATTTCAGGTTGGTACAAGTGCCACAGTGTTAGACAGCAAAATTCATCTCAGGTTTTGATTTCAAAGAAGCACTTGAGCATCCGGCGAAGCTAGTTTACAGTATGTCGCCCGTGTGAGTGCCAAAACGAGCTGCAGCTTGCGAACAGAGATACTGCATTCGTCCTCTCTGTGTTGCCCATGGCACTTGGCAGAAATTGCTTCCACTGCTTCAAATGGGCATCATAAGCCACCAGACTGTTCCATGCCCCCCTCCCTATTTTTTCCCCCTGTATTCGTTTGCTATGCCAAACAGCATTTTCTAAGCACTAAATGCTGCTGGGATCAGCCTGTGACTATTTTGAGCTTGTGTTGTCGTACTTGAGGCCTCCTCCTCCCTGAACAGAGCCCTGAGAGATTGGGGGGTGGGTGTGGGGGGGTTGGTGGCTGAGCAGCACAAGAGGAGCAGAGAATAGATATAAGTTGAAGAGCAAGAAAGTTTAAAAAAGAATACAACAAATAAACACAGCAAAGCACCACATGTTTTCTTTGATATGTCATTAGGAATTTATGCTCAGACTGCACAGAAGTGTGCTTTCTTACATATTAAAGCAGTCCCAGGAAGAGCACAGTTTGATAAACAAAACCTGAAAAAGTTTTCTTCTGTTTGTTACTGAGAAATTGTTCTTTGTATTTTAACCACTTAATTTGTTATCAGTGCATTAACATTTATGGTATTGGGCTGATGCACTTATCTAGAGCAACTAGTTGTAATCAAGCTAAAGATATAAGTGAATGCAGTGTTAGGAGTCTAGCCCAAGGACTCTGACTGAGGTAGAATACTATGATCAACAAGGTCGAGAATCAAACCACTCTGCTGTTTGGACGGCAGTTACCTCTTTGGGGAAACGCGTTACTGTAGGTGTTCTACATTGCACATACAGGTACATTTTTGTTTACCAAAGTTACAAACAGTGTAAATGTCCCCCCAAACGTATAACTGTGGTCTTAAGAACAAGCTGAGTTCCTTAAAGGGTACACTACATTCACTTTTCCAGATGTTAATCTGAATATCTGTACATTTTCATATTAGTCTTGTTATGAAAACAAATTAAAAGCATGATGAAACAAAATCAATACAACATAAACATCTACAATTCAAATAAATTTGATACAATTATGTTCCCTAACTAAATGTGCTTAAATAAACCATTGAGGTATCCCTCATTGTGACAGCAAAATGTTCCACCACAGTGAGTGTACATGAGCTTTTAATGACCAAAAAAAAAAAAGTCTTGTATTAACAAGCATCATTGTCATTTGCCATAAATATTTTGCCCTAGACAGTCTCATACCTGAGGCTTGAAGATATAAGCATCTGTTGATGTATATAGGCTTATGTCTGTTGACATGGCAGGATTATGAAGTTGCATTATGAATTTGAATATGATTATGAATATACAAATGAAACACCTACAGTAAAGTGTTATCCACAACTCAATCCCTGATAATCTATCTGAGGAATGAAAGGGTCTCAGACCATTTTGTAAAGCCATACTTACCCTTGACCAGGGTCCAAGGCCAGGGCACGAGGGTGTTCCATCCCCCCAGCAATCAGGGTGGTCCTCATTTCTCCATTCAGCTTGGCCACCTCAATCTGGTCCAGGTTACTGTCAATCCAATACAGGTTTCCAGCAATCCAATCCACCGCCAGGCCCTCAGGAGTAGCCAGGCCATGCTGGACCACCACCTCAATCCCTGTGACACCTGCAAACACAGCAATATCACTGACACTGGCAAATAAGCCGAATGGCCAATTCATCCCAAAAATTTAATTATACCCTCCAAATGCATGCTTTAGTGCCCTCATTTGCTCCAAAATGCTATTTTCTGACAGAAAAAAAACAAAAACACATGGCACGCTCTAGAGGAGTATGCACTGACATTGGATGGAAAGGAAGCTTTCTCTGGGTTTTCTATTGAACATTAAAGGCTTTCCCAGGCTGTCTATAATCCAGCTGTTTGCAATTATCCTCGGCAGTGGAGGGCTTTATGAAATTCTAACAAAAGGGATGCAATAGCTATAGCGAGGGGCTGCACACAGAGTAAGCAGGCCACAGAGAACGCCACCACAGCTCTGTTTGATAAATGCAGCAGCAGCAGACAGCGCTAAATGGTCACCCAGAGAACTAGCAGCATTTATCAGCTCCTTCCAAGGTCCTGAGATTCCGAGATTTGCTTTTAAGACAGTCCCATTTCTGTTCTGTCAGGCCTCTGGACATTTCTCCAAAAGAAAACGTCATAAAAATGGCTGGAAATCAGATTTCATATCTGGCAGACTGACTAGAATCAAGATCAGAGGTCACATAAAACTCCCACAGCAGAAGTGGCAATCCTAGGACCTTGCTTTGACCTTCGTGTTCCATTTATTCCTTACAAAACACCACATTCAATGGTGATAACAATTTAGAAAATTGTGCAGAAAGGAACAGAAACAGTAACTCTAAATCTCTCTATATATCTTTGTAGTGTAACTGTGTGTAAGAGTAAACATCTGTAGCTTGTGCTCATCAGTAATTAAGTGTGTTATAATGACAAAAAAATAACTTTATAATAATAAACTAATAAATTATTTCCATTATGGACACATTCTCTAAAATGCTAAAGCTAATTTTAATGTACTAACTTTAAACAGAAAAAAACTATAATTTATGGCCAATAAGAGCAACTCAATTTTAATTCATCACAATTTACTGATTTAAGTGAAGAGATTAATCAAGCTTTATTATTATTATTATTATTATTATTAATTGTTTTTTATATATTTGATACCCCTAGTAATGTAATTTTAATCTCAAATCACAGACATATGACTGGTTATTTGTATTTAAACAACATATCCAGGCAACTATATAATCATGCAATCATATGTTTATATGTTAACAAACATGTAAAGAGCGGAGCATGTTAGTAACTGTTGCATATATTTTGTGATTGTGTAACTACATTAAACTGTAAAGTATGAAAGCAATAACCATGTAATAATGTAACTGAGTAATTACAGTTAAACAGAATATCATGACAGATCTATCTATGCAATTAATCATGTGTTTCTATAATTACAATAAAACCAGCTCTTGATTTCAGAAGGTGAACATAATGAAAAGGGCTGATGCTTCAGTTCCCATGTTGGTCCTCCTAAGAGAACAGTTTTATTACTAATCAGTGTCTGATTGTGTACCTCCAGTGTCTGAGAGCTTGCCCCTGTAGATCTTGTCCTCCACTACATCTGTCCAGTAGAGCAGGCTGAGGTTAAAGTGGAAGTCCAGAGCAATTGTGTTCCTCAGCCCAGGGACCAGCAGGTTGTAATCTCGCTTGTGAAGGTCTATTCGTCTGATCTCATGGCGGATGGAAAAGATAATGAAGGCTTCAAAGGGATCTGACACAATAGGAAGAGACAAGCAGACTGTTAAAGCATCCACCTGTATGGCACAATTAGACAGTCACTGGATATGAGCTGAGCAATCAGCGCTTCCCTCTTCCTCCTACACATTCGAGCACTCTTCCCAAATAGAGAGATGTTACACACTATCCTAGGGGAGCAATAAATACGGCAGTCTTCAGAAATAGACTCTAGCTCTGCGCTCCATATGCTTCGCGGCCTCAGCCCACAGTATACATCACACTGATGCTCATTGTCATCCTCAGACTAATGACCCAAATTTGATTCCCTGAAACAATTTAAAAGCGTTTGGCAGGCATGCTGCTGTAAAGACATTAGCTTCTCACTGGGAGTCTCCTGATTGTGTATCCTGCTGTCATTGGATTATTGCTCCTTTTATTGCTTTGCACTGTGAACGCATCCGCCACATAAAGCCTGGCATGTGTGGAGCTCTGCTAAGAATTCATTAACAAGCTTGATATCAAGTGAGATTATCGGGTAAAATCTGCTGTTTTGGTAAATTTACACAAAGTGGAATATATATATATATATATATATATATATATATATATATATATATATATATATTTCTTGTGCTGCTGTCCCCAGAATCACTACACACAATAGAATAGTTGCTAATTTTACCAAGACAAAATTGGTGCTACATTAGATTTATTCTTGCATAAATACAAAATACACCTATTCCACAAACTATTATTTTAGTGGGAATAATTTTTTTTAAAAGAAATAGTAGGAATAAATGTTTTTTTTCACCTATAACTGAAAAGTCAGTAGTGGACAAACACTAAAACAGAAAAAATAATTAATTCTGGAAAAATAAACTTGAGTAGGAACACATAGTGTCATCAATGTGAAGCACCAAATACCCCATTGTTAAACATGATTGAGTGAGTGAGTGAGTGAGTGAGAAACAAGACAGTTCCATGAGGTTCTTTACATATTTATTCTTTTCACAATGACATGCAGGGGCCATACTTTCTTATATGAATGATCTTTTGAAAATATAGGAAAGCAGTAACCCCCCAAAGCATAACGTTTAAGATACCAAAAGAAACGTAACATTCTACATTAGTTAGAAATAGTGATGTAAACCTTTCTGGGTCATTGATCCACTGGACATGTTCAGGCAAATATCTAGTTTGTAGTTCCAGTACAATGATACATTCACCCTCTGAACCTTAGATCAATAGGGGAATGTAAAGTGCAGCTAATTCATTGTAGTGCATGGGTCACCAATCGTATCCACAAATGGCTCTTGGACTGCAGGTTTTCATTCCAACCAAACAGGAGCACACCCTGTATAACACCCTGTATAACTGTTTAGAGAAGGACAATCAGGTGTGCTCCTGCTTAACTGTAATGAAAACCTGCAGCCACACCGGCCCTTTTGAATAAGACTGGTGACCCATGGTGTAATGGGTAACAATGTTCTGCAACATAGCAGACTAGGGTTCAATGCCCTGCCCAAGCACTGCCTGTCAGAGTCTAAGAATGTCAATGGCTGTGTCTGAAAATGAAGATAGCGACCTTTCTGCCCACACAGTCTCAAGAGTCGGTGTCTCAGAAGACAATGTTTTGTCATGGAATTGGCTACGTGGAATCTAATCATGTTTGAGGCATGCTTCAAAAACAGAAATTACATTAGAAAATTGCCACCAAACCAATTCACTAACATCTGCTAGCCAGAATAATTACACATTTGGAGACCTCAGAACAAAGACTAAGCTTATTTTTATACAAATATTCAACACAGACATCTGCCCTCAGAAAACTGCCTCTGTAGACAGCATTTAAGGCACCTTAGACATAGCCTCTGTAAAAACATGCAGTTTCAGGATGCATTAAAGTTGTTAACGTAAAAAGGTCCATGTTATTTCAATATCAGAATTGTTAGTGTAAACAGGATTGCAGTTGTGTAGTTACCTGTGTTGAGGCAGTTCTCCCCGTCCGGCCCCAATGTCCAGCCGGGATAACAGGAGCACTTGACCGTGGTTTTGTACTGCTCGCAGGTCTGACTGCACTTGAGGTGTCTGCTGCAGTAATCCACCACCTCACAGGTTTTATTGTCGGAGCTCAGGTTCAATCCCGCGGGACAAGAGCACACTGCACCCCGGTTGGGGACCACTGTACACTGATGACTGCAGCCTCCATTACCCTGCAGGCACTTATCTGTAAAAAACAGAACGGCTTATTAACCACAATGAAGCATATATCTTCTGAAACAAGCAATAAGCAGTCAATAACAGACATTTACGATGGGTTTTGTGATAGCTTGCGGAAAAAGCTTGATTTAGTTGAGGCCTTTTATCCTTTTTTTAACTTTCAAAACATGGCCAATTTACAGTAAGGGCAGAATCAAGGAGTCGTTTATAGCTAGCTGCTTGTCCATAAATTTTGTTAAGGACGTTCATGGGTCACCCAAAGTAGCTCAGAATGTGTGGTGCTCAATAATATTTGGTAAATTTCCATTGGAATTAAGGTGTAGGATTTTGAATGCAGTAATGTCACGCGATGAAGTACAGCAGCACATACAGATTTCAGCCCATATTTCAGTATGTTCAGTGTTGGCTCTTCTTGGTTTCATGTTAATTGTTGGTTCATTAGGAACCCAATAACGCACGTACGATTACTTTGTACAATTTTACACCAATTGTAAGATTTAAATTTTGCAATCTTTATTTCTACAATTTAACAGCAACTGTTTCTTTCTTAGGGCGGCACGATGGCGCAGCAGGTAGTGTCGCAGTCACACAGCTCCAGGGGCCTGGAGGTTGTG
Organism: Hoplias malabaricus; assembly: GCF_029633855.1. Taxonomy (NCBI): domain Eukaryota; kingdom Metazoa; phylum Chordata; class Actinopteri; order Characiformes; family Erythrinidae; genus Hoplias; species Hoplias malabaricus. The sequence continues at coordinate 25,193,210 of NC_089811.1, read as the reverse complement.
GGTTCGATTCCAGCTCCGGGTGACTGTCTGTGAGGAGTTGGTGTGTTCTCCCCGTGTCCGCGTGGGTTTCCTCCGGGTGCTCCGGTTTCCTCCCACAGTCCAAAAACACACGTTGCAGGTGGATTGGCGACTCGAAAGTGTCCGTAGGTGTGAGTGTGTGAGTGAATGTGTGTGTGTCTGTGTTGCCCTGTGAAGGACTGGCGTCCCCTCCAGGGTGTATTCCCGCCTTGCGCCCGATGATTCCAGGTAGGCTCTGGACCCCCTGCGACCCTAAATTGGATAAGCGGTTACAGATAATGGATGGATGTTTCTTTCTTCTACAGCCACTGAGATAGGGGAGCACTGCTAGTGTCATGAATTGCCCTGTCTAGTGTTTTCCTGATCTGTCTGTGTCTCATTGTTTCCTTGTTTGACATGTGCTTAGAAGCACCTTTTTGTTTTTGTTCTAGTTCTCCTCGCTTGTCTCCTCCTTAGCCCCTCCTTGGTTTGTAGCTCCACCCTTTCATCAGTGTCTCCTCTTGTGATTGTTGTTCCCAGGGGTTTTGTAGAGTCCTTTATGTAATAAGCCATGTCTTGAGTCTCAGTGTTTGTCAACCATTTGCATTCCAAGTATCCCTCTGTGTCTTGGTATCTCTATGTCTCTATTCCCACTGTATTTTTTTTTTTTTTTTTGTATCTGTGTTTCTTTATATTTGTGTCTAGGTCTCTAAGTATCTCGGTCTAGGTCTAAGTATCTCTGAGTAGCTCTGTGTTTATGTATAGCAATATCTCTGTGTTTAGGTTTAGAATTAGCTCTCTGTTTAGGATTAGCATTAGCTATGTGTTTAGGTTTAGCATTAGCTATGTGTTTAGGTTTAGCATTAGCGCTGTGTTTAGATTTAGCATTAGCTCTGTGTTTAGGTTTAGCATTAGCTCTGTGTTTAGGTTTAGCATTAGCTATGTGTTTAGGTTTAGCATTAGCTCTGTGTTTAGGTTTAGCCTTAGCTTTCTGTGATTAGTTTTCTGGGTGTTTCTGTGTAGGTCTGATCAGGTCAATGTCTAATGTTTTGTCCTTAAGTTTTTCTGTCTGTTGATTACTTGTTTTCTAGTTGTAGTATTCTTTCTTTGTTTCCTCTATGTCCATTTTATTATAATAAAGTATCCTCCTAGCGTTTACCTTTGCCTACTCAGGTGCAGCTAGCTTCTCAGTAGAGCTGGACAGTAATTCAATATCAAAGTGTTTTGCAACAGAAAATGCTTCAGTGCCATTAAACGTTAATTTTTTTTTTTTTACATTTCCTGTATTTCTTATATTTTATAATCTAGAAACACCACAAGCCAGTCATGGCATGTGACTGCTGTGAGAATCGAGAGAGAGAGAGAGAGAGAGAGAGAGAGAGAGAGAGAGAGAGAGAGATAGGAGTATCAAAAGAGAGAGAGAACTGAGAGAGAGATAGGTGTATCGAGAGAGAGAGAGAGAGAGAGAGAGAGAGAGAGAGAGAGAGAGAACTGAGAGAGAGATACGAGTATCAAAAGAGAGAAGGAAACAGAGAGAGATTGACACTAAGCACAGCGAGCCGGTCGTGTCATATGACTGCTGTTAGGACAGAGAGAGAAAAACTGTTCCTTGAGCGCAGTGTTTCTGCTGTGCTGTTTGATGTGGCTCAGCCAGCCATGTCTCTACTTCCTGTATGCTTAGTTTCAAATTAAAAGCCTTTTGTCTGACATTTTATAACATTCTAAGCAGTGGTGGTAATTTTGCAGCAGATATAAGTACAACATATACACATAAATACATATCAAATATATGTAGTGAACACACTGAAATTCATTGCTTTCAAGTCGTGCTGAAAGAGTAGACACACCCTCTGTCCAAAAAGACTCCCTATTCAATATTCCTTGTATTATTCACTATATAGTGTACAATTATAAAGACCTCAGGAGTGTAGTGAACGATTTATAATACTACCTGAGAAGCCAAAGTAGTGCACTATATAGTGAAAACTGTTTCAGACACAGCGACAGATTACATCACTACATGATGATGTATATCACAGGCATGCAGCCAGTGCTCACACTTTTTTCCTGTATTCTGCATCAAGGTTATCACCCTATGCTGTATTTTAAGGTTAGTTGAAAAATTTTAATATTGACATTAAGTTTATTTGATTCATGTCATATGTGAAGGCTGAATACAAATAAAAGTGGATACTGGTTTATTTGTACCTGTACCATTTTATTTTTGAAAATGTTGTATCGTTATATAGGAGTTTTCACAGACTTGGTAATTTTTTTTTTTCTTAAGTGTGTTCAGGTACAGTATCTGTTGTGGGCATTCTTTGCTGTTTAGTTCTGAGTTTTATATTGTTCATATCAATATCAGGTTTAGATTTTATTGGCTGAAATTAAGAAATATACTGTGTTATATATTTTGAACATATCATCCAGCCCCACTTCACACTGACTGATAGTGAGGCCATTTATGCTGTGGTAGACTCATCATCAGGGAGAGAACTCAACGCTGTGAGGATGGGACCAAAGCTGTGACAGTTGTGCCACTATTAGGATTTACGTGATTGCCATGTGCGGGTGTTTTAACATGAAACGTGTTGACTAAAACGTAGATGATTCTTATTTGATTAGTGTAGCCTTTACTATAATGGCTTTGTTCAGTGTAATGAAGTAGTTAAAACTTTGATGAGTCGATTGTATGGCTTGGGCCACAAAATGAGGAGAATACAAGCAAGAATGGCAACATCTGTGCTTACACACAGGTCTACAGAGTATAAGATTTCACTGTAATGCTGTGAGTGGGTGTCCTATTTTGTGTGGTGTTATTATATCCAGTGAGTCTGGAAATGTGATATGCTTATGACCCAAATGTATAAGGCCTTAATTTGAAGGGTAGCAGTTTTTCATGATATGAAATAGGTGTAGATAATGAACCAAAATGACTCCACCACTACATTCTTCTACACCAATTAATGCAGCTTGGCCAGGAAAATTTACTGTACATTAATTGGACCATATTTCTCTAATTGGTTTAATTATATGTCCCATATTATTTTAGTTGAAAAAGAAATGCATTCATGTGAGAAATTAGTTGATTTTTTTGTCATATTTCAAAACAGAGGACTCCAAAATCCAGGCTGGGGCTTTATAATATGCTGCTCTGGCCAGGATTTTAGCTCCTAAGCTAAAAAGCTGAAGTGCAATGTAATCTGTCAACTCTGTAACTAGCCAGTAAAATACAACCAAAAGCTAAAAGGTCTTCTCAAAAAATAGAAATGCAAATCTCTGTAGTCTAATTGTGATGAGATAACCAGCATCGCTAGCCATGTGTGGTAGTAGAATATTATGTAAGGTCACGCACTCTTTGAGAGGCGAGGCAGCTGCGATATTACATTACAGAGGCAGACTGGGTGCAGAGTGCACAGCAAACAAAATGAACTCTGTCAAAGTGGAGGATGTCTTTATTACTTCTAAAGCTTCCGAGCAAATGAAAAACGAGTCTGAGGTACATCATCTTCCTTCGGTGGATGATAAGAAACAAACTTTTTCATACTCTCCGCTGCCCTCTCTCATCTCAAATGGACAATCCTTTTTCTCTTATTGAGGCACCTGATCCGCAGAAAAAGAAAGAAAAAAAAAAGAAAGGAAAGAAAGGAAAGCTGAAAATGACATTGCTCCAAGGACTCTTGGCTTCTAGTGATTAAGATGAAAGACAAGAAAGAATTTAATTTTCTCCACAGGGGGCCCTGAAGTCCTCTGAGGTGCAGGACAGTCTCCTCCCAAAGGTTACAGGCTTGCTGTGCTCCTCCAAGTCAATCGGACCCCTCAAGGTACAGCGGTATCATCTAATTGGCAGCGAGGCAACTGTGCCATGTTGGGATTCTTTCTAGGCTGATAATACACCTATTCCTGCAATGGCCCCGCTGGACTCCCTTGGGCTTCGGCTAGCGATGTTATAGAATGTGACTGAAATGTTTGCCTTGTCCGACTCCAAAGGATTAGGAGACGGTCAATCCTCCTGAGACCCTTTCTCCCAGTGATGTCTACTGAAGCAAACATATTATCATTTGCAATTTCACTCAGGCCAACTTTACGTCCTTCCCACACACACACACACACACACACAATCACAAGACTCATACAGAAAATATGCCTGTTTATCATCACACCACTCTAGATCAAGGATACAGTATAAAACAGGAATGAAAAGAGCCCTTCGGGATATTAAGTGGTAACAAAAACAGAGTAGTGCTTTTAGCCCTGAGAAGGTAAACAGAGCACACACTGACAGGGTCCAGTACATATCAATATAGCCCTGCACTGTAGCACTGTAGATCTATAGATAGATGACATTTTTAAAGTATATATATATATATATATATATATATATATATATATATATATATATAAAATATATAAAATATATTGTTCTTATTTTGTTTTAATAAGAATAAAATACTAAAATGTTATAAGTTATTGTGTACTTACTACACTACTACACTGCAGACATTAGCAGTGTTATGTTAGCCCAGTCTCTCAATACTGCGTGAATTATGGTTCTCACACCACAGTTCATCTCATTTAGGATGCAGGGGGAAACATTCATTGTGCTTTTATTGTTTCTAAGTACAACTGCCAAAACAAGACCGCAGCACCTGATAAAAGCATAATTAACACAAACAAGCAATTTCCCCTGAAGACAAACACATTAACACAGACACAAAGTGGAAAGAGTTTGGTCTGCAGAGCATTATTTTTTTTTATTTCTTTGTAAAAATATCATGAAACTCTTGAGTGGTGTGAATGTCTAAGTGCTGGCTATTACTAGGAGATGGACCCCTGGTCACAATGTGAACTGTACAATTGATAGCTGGGATGTGGGGGCAACTTTTCTCCAGGGAACAAAGGACAAAAAGGCCAGTGCTTCAGTGAATTCAGTCTTACAATTCTAGCAGTAAACTAGTACAAATAAAAATTCTTAATCACAAGGGTCAGACCCACCACCAATCCTTTCTGAGCCCAGGAGCTCCACAGGAGTTCCACATCTCTCCAGTCTCTCTCACTGGATGGGTTTTTTAGGATGGCTCTACCTTTTCCCCTCATCACTCAGTGTGAGGCAACATGAGTGTCTTCCCATGTCTGACAGATGTTGTAATATAACACAGTTATGATTACAGATCAGAGTTGGGCAGTTAGTGTTCTCCTACTAGTGCTGAGCTGAACAGTGGCGTTGTGTTAGCAGAAGTTTGAAAATAAGTGGCTTCACTTGTCTTGGGGAAAAGAACGTGTCAAGGGTACCCCTTACAGCTTGAAAGTATTATGAGCTGGGGAGACTACTGCCGCAATTGGCAATAATTAAAATGAGGAGAAACTGAGTACATTTTTAACTGCAATGGAGTGAAAAAGATTCCAATATATGACACTGCTTCTGTTTATATATTTGAAATATTGTCTGCCTGCCCTTCATTATCCTGCATATTGCTGCATAATTTATTTAGATGACTAAGACTGTAAATCTGTGGGTCTAATAATTTTATTGTGGCTAATCCACAATAGTTGCCAAGTTTTTCTAACAAGAAAAATAGCTTATCAACATAAATATATACATTTTCCAGTACGTAAACATACGTGAGGTCAGGTTCTTAATAATGATGATGTGTCCTTTACTACATTTTCCCAGAATATTACACAGTTTGTTTCATTTTAGTTCATTGGCTTATTTCATTTATCCTAAATGTACACAAAGCAAAATACATGTTAATATAATACAATTTAAGCTACATTGATTACATAATATTGTATACATTCTACCATGCACTAAACTGTTACTATATATGGTCTTTCACATTTTTCAGATGCAACTGAATTTTCTTGGCAGAAATGTGGATTTTCTTGAACACAATATGATTCTATGCCCTGCCTAAAGGTGCAGAAGATGCCCCCTTGAAGGGACTACACCAGTGACTTTGTACGTACTTTTTTCCCTTTTCTGTTAGGCAAATTTGTTACCTGATACCTGGAACCAGGTACTTCTTTAGTTCCAGCTCGCTAATAGTTCCAAGTGAGTCCAGTAGGGACTAAACCTTGACGTGTAAAACATGCAGAGCACTGACTTGCTAGAGAAAGTTGTTATGCTACACAATGAAATGCAGATTTCCAACTAGCTGTTTGAAAAATCTCCACACTACGGTATCGATCACATTTGTACCTTGTGGATTCTTGTGGAGTGTGCTTGTGGATTCTGACTGGGATTTGTCTTTCTGCTAGTAAGTTAGTTTCTGTTGCTTAGACTTTGTTAGTTACTAGGCTGTACTTTTTTCCTGTCTCACCTGGAGTTAACTGTAATTAATAGTTTCAGGAGTGGTTTTTGGTTAGCTCACTGTGAATTGCTGGGGGTGGCTATCTAGCCACTTGATAGATATAGTGAGGTGCTGCCCGTTACAGATCTACCTGTCTGTGCTCTATAGCGCATGCACCTAAAAGGTATCTAGGTGGACTCTCCATGTTCACCTCCTACACAAAGACAGGTCTCTCCTACCTTAGATAAGTATCCTTGCTTTTTAATCTTAAGTCCATTCAATTGTTCTTTCAACATGCATTCCTCAGTTCCTCTTCTCTCACTTTTCAATGTCAGAAGAGCCCATTTTCATCACAGGAGGCACAACACCAGTAATCTTATCTATCCACCACGGTCAGCTCAATCCCAGACCAGGGTGGTAGGTGGACTCTGGAACTGCCAATCAGCAGTCCAAAAGGCGGACTTCCCAGCCCTGGCATTGCACCATTCGCTGCACTTCCTGAGGCCTGGATCACTCCTGAGAACTCAACTACTCCAACAGCCCTATCCTCTGACTTTAACTTCTCCCACTCTCTGAGCCAAACTGGCAGGGGGGGTGGCACAGGTTTGTTTGTGACCAGGACGTGGACCTTCACTTCACTCTCTTTTCCTCATCTTTCCATTTCATCTTTTGCATACTATGCTGTTACTGTGTCTTCAACCACTAAACTGCATATCATTGTCATCTCCTTCACTCGACGTAACCTCCACTCCATCTTCTCTCAGCTATCTTGACTACCCTCCCCACACTGACTCTTTCTCTTCTCTCTCCCTGGATACAGCCACAGATATTTTCCTTTCCTCACTCTCATCTGCAATTAACCTTTTATGTCCTCTATCCTCCAGGCCTCCAAGATCCTTGCCACCTGCCCCTTGGCTGACAGATGTTCTCCGCAGCAACCAGAGAGAACTAAGTAAGGCAGAGAGAAAATGGAGGAAATCCTAGCTTGAATTGAATCTTCATTTCTACAATCTCTAATGAAGTTACTTCTGCAAAGTCTTCTTTCAATAGAGACTAGGGAGACTGGAAGCATCAGGATCTGATCCACACAAGCTCTTCAGAGTTTTCTCCTCTCTCCTAAACACCCCCCCACACTCCGCTCCCCCATCACCCTCTTTTCTCACCCCAGAAGATTTTGTCACCTTCTTTGAGGAGAAGGTTAATAAAATCCACCAGTCTTTTTCCTTTGCCCCACCTCCTCCTTCCACAAGTAGTTGTCATACCCTTAATCCTTTAACCTGCTTTTCCTCCCTTTCCACAGACTATGTCCTACAGCTACTCAAGTCCAGCAAGCTAACCACCCTCCCACTGGAACCCGTCAAATCAACACCGCTCCAGTCAATCTCAGTGGAACTACTGCCTATTTATCACATTCACCATAAACAGTTCCTTTTCTTCTGGTCAAGTTCTATCAGCTTTCCAGACTGCCAGAGTGGCTCCCATCCTGAAGAAGCCCAATCTGGACTCAAGCCCACTCAGACTTCAGCAACTCATTCCTTTCCTCTCTAAAATTCTTGAACGTGCAGTCTATAATCAATTGTCCCTCTTTCTTACCCAGAATCAGCTCCAGGACCCCAACCAGTCTGACTTCAAACCAGCACACTCAACCAAAACTGCCCTTGTTGCTGCCCCAGGCAGCAAGATCAGCCAAACGGTCATCAGTTCTGATTCTTCTGGACCTTTCTGCTACCTTTGACACTGTCAACCACAAGATCCTCCTGTCAGTCCTAAACAACTTCGTAATCACTGGTTCGGTATGGAAATGGTTTGAGTTTTATTTGGAGTATCACTCTTACCAGGTAACATGGAATGAATCTACTTCTGCTCCATGCAGGCCCTCCACTGGTGTCCCTCAATGCTCTGTGCAGGGTCCTCTTCTCTTTTCATCATATACCCATTCTCTTGGTGATCTAATTACCTCTCGTGGTTTCTCTTACCACTTTTATGCTGATGACACTCAACTATAATGCTTTCCTTCCCACCATCTGACACTCAGGTTTCCAGTCGCATCTCGTCACGTCTGACTGACATTATTTCTTGGTTGACAGCTCATCACCTGAAGCTTAATACTAGCAAGACTGAGCTCAATCCTGAGCTGCTTTTCATCCACCAAGCACCAAGATCTTGCCATCTCATTTGAGAATTCCTCAATTGTTCCATCTGGAGATTCAAGAAGCATTGGTGTGATTCTGGATGGCCATCTATTGTTTGCAACCCATATCGTGAACATGACACGGTCATGCAGATTCAACATCCAATGGATCCAACCCTTTCTTCCTTAGGACACATCCCAGGTGCTTGTCCAGTCTCTAGTCATCTCAAGGCTTGACTACTGCAACTCACTCCTAGCTGGAGGCCATCGGGCCCCTCCAGCTGATCCAGAATGCAGCTGCACGGCTTGTCTTCAATTTTCCAAAGTTCACTCACATAACATGCCCACATCAGGTTTAAAACTCTCATGCTTGCCTACAAAGCCAAGAACCAGCCCCTCCCTACCTTATGGCAATGGTCAAGAGTCGGACAGCACCTTGTGCCCTTTGAGCTTTAAACACAGCTCAAATTGACCTGCCATCCCTAAAGTCACACGGAGGACTAGCATCAAGACTCTTCTCAGTCTTGGTACCCAGATGGTGGAAAGAACTTCCACTGGCTGTCCGAACAGCAGTCTGTTTTGTGGTCTACAAATGCAGACTGAAGACCCATCTCTTTGTGACACACTTAGGTGAGCACTAATCCAAGTGCTCACCATAACAGTCTGTTTTTTGCACTTACTGCTGTTACTGCACTTAATTTCTTTCTAGGTATGAGCACTGACTAGTTTTTCCTTCTAGGTCTAAGCACTGACTAGATTGTATTGTGTATTGAACTTACTATGTTTTGTTCTTTCTAGGTATAAGCACTGGCCCTTGTTCTGACAAGTGTCTGAACTCAGAGTACACTAGGGACACTCTGGGACACTAACCTATTTTTACTATCTAGAATACACATTCTGTCTGAACACTAAGCACTTTTATGAGTCGCTCTGTTTTCTGCTAAATGTTATACATGTAAATTAGTTTTTATCTGATACACAACAGCAGTTTGTAAAATGACACTGTGGTCTTTTGAAGAGGGGCAAACGTGCTTGTACTGTTGGCTGAAGTAAGACTCCAGTGAGAACTGAACTGTGCAACAAGGAATGAAAAATCTACACTGATCTGTCAGAACTTATGCTGGACCTGTATTCAGTCCCAAAAAACAAAAACAACACATGAATACATGATGAAAATAAAAAAAGCTTTGTGGTTGGATTGCTGTGGTTTGCAAAGACAGTGGTTACCATTAGAGATGGTGTATTGCAACGTTAATGGCTACATTTTGTGGGGACCAAAATACACATAGCCAACTATAGACAGTGCCATGCATGAAAAACTGCCATTATTGACATAAAAAGTTACATTACAGGCATCACATCAGTGATATGAGTGGTATTTCCCCTGTTAAAAAGAAGTCCAGAGAAGCCATTTGCTATAGTTATATTTTTTTTCATACATACATGCACATAAAGAAGTATAATCTGAAGTGAGCAACTTTTGTTATCTTAAGATCACTAGCAAAATATGTTGTGATCTTACGAAAAGTATATACTAATGGCTCTCTCTGGACTTTCTATTCATTGGTTTCTTTGTTTGTTTGCTTGAATGTGTGTGCATTCATTTCCTTAGGGAGTGTAGCTATAAAATCTGTGACACTAAGGCTCTAAAGTCAAAAGTGACACCGGAAACATAAACCTCTTCCGTGGAGAGCGCGGTGAAGAATGACCTTGTCTAGCGTGCACATGTGCCTGGACGTGTTTATTTGACAAGAGGGTGGCTTTATGGGCATATGTTGTTGATTTATTCTTCATAAGCGCCCGCAGCCTGGGCCCCTTCCTGAGCATCCACAAAGCATCGAGCTTCATAGATGCAAAAAACAAACTCACCACAGAACGGGCCCTCATCTGATTGGTCGGCGCAGTCTCTCCTCCCATCACAGATCTTGTGGGGGGGCAGGCAGATGGAGGTGTCGTTGGCACATGGGTGCGTTGGGGGGCTACACATTGACGAGTTGCACCACTCCTCGTCTGAACGATCCTCGCAGTCATTGTCACCGTCACAAACCCAGCTTTTACTTATGCACTTCCCTAGGGATGCAACACTCAGTTAAACCCAGGAATAAATCAAGCTGTCAAACCTAATTGGGTATTTCCAGGTAAGCATATTGATATTCCCTATACAAATAACACACTGTGCAGAACAGCAGCATCTGAACGAATGGGAGATGCACAGAAAGACAGGCAAACAGAGCAATGAGAATGCAGAAATAAATAACCTGCAATAACAGCCGGTACGTATGAGTGCAGCTACGTCTCACAACGTGACCTTGATGACACACACCGCTCTAGTTCAGTGTGTAAGTAGACCTTACAGGTACATTTACTGTACAGCACAGATGCATACATTCATTAATCAGCTATCACATCATGCATATAATATGGTTTCTATGAGGCTCTAAGAAATTAATTTGCTACATGTGTCGTGGGTATGTTGTGTACACCCTGAGTCAAATGGCGTTTGGTTGTGTTCTAAGGGAAAATATGTACACATGGTTTGGCCTAAAAGCAAGTGTGACTAGAAGATCCTCAGGACCACCAGGAAAATTAAGTGAGCAGGGAGTGAAGAAACAATGCTTCAACATCCACAGATGAAACGTTTTAGAGAAAGGCATCTGGCCTCCAACTGATCCTCACGTAATATGGCTGGCTGCTCCAGGTGTGTGTGTTCTCACTGACCCTAGTGTGCGTGTTAAAATTGCTCATTAATATCCGTGTTTATTACCACGGATGTGTTAAATCCAGAAACACATTTCCCTAAGAGAATTAATGAAGTATCTCCTCTTCTACTTTAACTTTTTCTTCTTGATTTTCAGCTACTAGTCTTTCTTATTTCTTTGTCTGTTTAAACTTTTTAAGTTCTATTATTTCTTCCTCTTCAATTCCTATTTCTTCTTCATTTCACACCTATTTCTTTTATAACTTCTTAATTTTGCATTCCTTCATTTGTAATATGTTAAGCTTTGAAAACAAACTAAAACATTCACCAACCTCTGTAGAAAAAAAATATAAAAATGTGCTTATATTATAATGCAAACAGAATTTTGCAGAATAATGTAAATTTTTTTAAAATATATTTTAAAAATATTTTTCATACAACTGCATACACTTTATTTCATGTGGAAATGCTGTACTCTAAAAGTAAACAGTCTAACACCCCACTTACACAAGGGTTCTTTAAAGAACACTCCACTAACACAGACAGAAAACATCTAAAAGTGTTCTTCAAAAACTTCTCTTGAACTCTGTTATGTCCTGTTTGACCAAAAGAATCAACAAAGCTGATTTACAGACCAGATGCACATAGCTGAGCTAAGATTGCGTGCAAACTCGATCTGTTAGAATGAGTTACTCCCTGAAAAAAGCACATCAGAGTTATCCTTCAATATGATTTGAGCTGTTCTTTTTTGGCTTGTTAAAAAGTCCTATTGTCATTCCCAGCAGGGAAGGTGCTCCATAAAGTAGAAACATGTTGTTATAGTTATGTTGCAGGAATTGCAGTGTTGATGTATTCATCTGAAGATAATTAGCATTCCATTTTGTTCCAGAGGGTAACATATAACTATACATTACACAACATCATACACATTTCCTGTTTTCAGATCTGAAACACCTCATGGAACTGGCTTGTAATTCACTCGCTCATCCACATTTAGGCAAAGTTCACATCTAAATACTATGTGCACACACACACACACACACACACACACACACACACACACACACACAGATCAGACAATACATTAAAATTACCTCCTTGTATCTACACACATTGTCCATTTTACAAGAGCACTTTGTATGTCTACAATGAGAGACTGTAGTCTGCCTGTTTCTCTGCATACATCCTTATCCTAATTTCACCTTGTTCTTCAATGATCAGGACCCTCACAGGACCACCACAGAACAGGTATGATTAGGGAGCTTTGTGTGGAGCTGCTATGAGTGGATAGGCACAGCAGTGCTACTAGAATTTTTAAAGCAGTCACTGTTGCTACTGAACTGAGAATAGTTTACCAACCAAACATATCCAGGCGACAGTGCTCTGTGTCCACTGATGAAGGACTGAATGATGACCAACTCAAACTGTACAGCAACAGATGAGCTACTATGTGTGAGTTTACATCTAAGGTAGACCAATGAGGTAGGCTGTGTCTAACAGAGTGGACAGTGAGTGGAAAATGTGTTTAAAAACTCCAGCAGCACTGCTGTCTCTGATCCATTTGTACCAGCACAAAACATTTAACACATCAATACAAACAATACTGCAAATTAAAAATAAATAAATAAAAAACTGTCAAAATGAAAGATAGCAATCATGCAATGATTACCATTAGGGAAAATAGCTAAATAATTAGTAAGAAAGTAATAAACTAATTCTATATATTTTTGAAGCGACCAATCACGTGAACACCACATCTTTTGCATAATTTTGCTGCAGAAATAGACAGTCAGTTGCACTCGTGTGTGTGCATATGTGTGTGTGAGTGTGTGTGTGTGTGTTTGTGTGTTAGTGCATGCCCATGCTGTTACGCTCATATCTCTGTGTAATATCCGTGAGAGTATTCAAAGACTATACCATATTATTTGGAAAGATGATGAAAAAAATAAATAAATAAAAACAAATTCTGAAATATGCTGCAGGCAGGAGTGGTACAAATACTGATGAGTTTTGTAGGTTAGGTACATGATCAACTCTAGTACGAAGGGGTGGGAGTGAGATTAAATATATTTCCAGAGCTCTACTCTAGTCTGTAATTGTAGAACTAAAAAGTGCTAGTGTAACATCAGTGGAGCTGATTAAATGGACAATGATTGTAGAAACAAAGGGGGCATTTTAATGATATGGCCTTTTCAAGTAAACATGCTCACTGCACAGAACTGTACATTGAGGCATTTAATAAAAGAGAACCCTTATTCCCATGTAATAGCTCTAAAGTGTTTGGCAATCATTTCTCCTGTTTATTTTTCGAGTGTAGGACATCAGAATAACTCCAAATAAAAACAAGACAACTCAAACCCCTAAATGACCAAACAGTGTTACTAATGCTGTCTCATTTCCATGAGCCTCCTGCTGGCCTCCGAGCCAGCACTAATCATGTGTGTGGAGGGGACTTCAGTAGTAGTGCACTTCTGAAAGGTCAGTCGCTCTTCAGCATTGTTCAAGACCTTCACTGACCTGAGTCCTTGCAGGTGAACTTTGCTTGGGGGTCACACATTCTCTTGATGCCCTCACAGTTGCTTTCATCACTGCCGTCCTCACAGTCTTTGTCCCCATCACAGCGCCAGCGCTCCGGGATACAAGTGCCGTCAGCTCGACAGTGGAACTCCTCACCGCTGCATTCTACTGGGGGCAAACCTGACAGATACATAACACACAACACCCAGAGACATTACTGCTGAATGGCACCTAGAATCATAAACACCATGACACTTTACAAACATACCAAGCTATGGCATTAAAGTTTACATTAATCGACTTAAAGTCATTCATTGTAAACTGTAAATGATGCTGAATAAATGTTTTGTCCCTTTATGCATCATTGCATTCCCAGGAAACATGGAAAAAAGGCACATGAACATTCCTAAGCCTTTACATTGATTAAGAATGTGATGATCTATGAATATTCCCAATTACTCACGAGGATGCGCCATTTATGAATATGTATCAGTGCACATATGCCTCCTTGCATTCTATATCCAAACCCTGCCCATTCCTGCAGATATTCCAAACATTTTTATAATGACAAATGTAGTTATTTTAGGATCACTAGCCAAACCCTGGTTCATAAGGTGCAGCATTGCTAAATCTACAATTACTTATGTACCAGAAGAACAAAAACAATACACAGGAGAATAACAAATGAAACTCCTGCTGCCTATAACCTGCTAGAGCTGATTTAGCCTTAGGCTAAAATTAGGGTTGTGGTAGGGTAAGGGTTCAGGGCAGATTAAGTGTTATGGTTTAGGGTTAGGTTTAGGGTCATGGTTAAGAGTAGGCTTTGGGGGCTTTTTTCAAGCTAGATAGTCATTTTAACATTTTACAAACTGAATAAATCCTGGGTATGGTCAGTTTCTCAAATTCACCTTGAGGTCACACAGAATGGAAATATAGCTCTCTGTTTGAGAACACAGAAGTGATGAGATAAAATACAGTCAAAACAAAGACACATTCCCCTGTGAAATATTCAGTAAATAAAGTGGGGGATTTAAAAGTAGCTTCACTTATCAAATTTTCCAAACATCTCCAAACATCTCTAGCTTCTTATTTGAAATACTCCATTGTGCCTTAAATGTTCCATCATAAATAAGTGACTTCATAAGACTGAAATAGGCTTTTTATTCACCAGTTTCTCATTCAAACAGTCGGTTCCACCTTAAACGGTACATAATGTAACACTTAAGGTGGACAGAAAAAGTTAAAAAAAGAAGAAACTTCAGCAAGCACTTTTCAGTACCACGCCTTTATTAAACATTCGTTCCCCGAGACCCACCGCTCCATTAAACTAATGTCTCCCAGACCTGCTTTAATTGGACTCTTCTGTTCTGTTCTTCTTTAAAATCGAACGAAAAGGTTACAGTGTCATGAATGTTATGTTTATTTAATATTTTACTGTTCTAAGAACAACCTGAACCTCCAGCAAATTGCATCCACTGCATCTGAGTGCACGTGCACGTCCAGATATTTGTAGCCACTATTTATAATGAATGACCTCTGATAATTTTAGGCACACCCACTGTGGACACAGAAGTTCATTTGTGCTTGTAAAATCTCCATAGAAAAGCAAGTGATTGCAAGAGATTGTATAATCTGGAGCAGCTGCTGATGATTTTAATGTAACCATGCTCAATGCCAAGTGTCAGTTAGAGAGTTTTTATCTTTGGGATAAGGATTGGTTTTGTGATCTAAGACTCATAACAAAAATTTCTGAAAAATGAGTAAATGTCAACACATTTTTTCATGTGTTAAAACACATTTTTGGGCATGTTTTCATGCCAATTATTAGCTGTCTCTGATTCCATCTATTAGTCACACACAGTGCCACCTGCCTCAGGAGGTGAACACATGCTTCCTCTGAGACACACGAAGCCAGCCCACTATTTTTTATTTTTGTATTTATTATTTTACTTTTAACTGCTGCTGATGCAATGCTTCTGATCAGTTTACCACACTGGATGAGACTGTAAACTGTCCAGATCTGCCATATCAGCAGACAGAACAATGGGGGGAGGGGGGTTTACTCTACCCTCCCAGAAACAGAGGCCAATTGCGATTTCTAAAATTTCCAGTCTCAGGACTGAAGCATTACCTACATTTCAACCTGTGATCTCTTGGTGATGTGTTAACATATTTTTAAGTTGTGTATCTTGTTTCTAAGCAATGGAGAGTTTTATAAACAACTGATAACTGATTGTGCCTGTCAGATTCATTTTGTCTCTGTTAGTTATTCATTGTATGACCTCCAAGGTTTTCCAAGAACAGCTAATTGGAAGCTGTTTTTATAAATCCTTGTGAGCTTATTATCACAGGCTCTCTTGTTTGGGTTGACACTCTGCAACAGAGCAGAGAAAATTCAGCACCAAGGACAGGGACAGTGCTTGGGCAGAACAACTTTTCTTACAGAGTCATTTGAGGATAACTGATTTATGCAGTGCGTTGTCCATTAATAATTTACATTCCACACGAGTGATCCACAGGTGCTGAATAAATCTTCCCATGCCGTATTTACACATTGAACCGGCCCATTACTAAACGGTAGTTTGCACACGGTGGATTGTTGACTGTCTCGGTATACGTAGCCGGTACAGAAGTTAAACAGAGAGCTACATAGTCAGGGAAGGATTTGCTTAAGGCTTGATCTGGTTCTACAGCATCGTCTGTTGCTCTTCACACGAGAAGAACAAGGGTTACAAGCCAATCCCAGCCTTGACAGGGGAGGCGTTAAGCCTGGCCGGACCCTCAGAGACAAGCACAGGGGCTGAAGTTCTCCACCAGGAGTTGCTTTGATGAATGGCTTCCTTATTTCTGTGACAAGCTACTGAGCTGAAAGCATTGCAGGGCCCCGTCTCAGCTTTCAAAGGTAATTACAACAGATTAAAAGATTCAAATCTGCTGGGTCGTTCTCCAGCGTGCACAGATAAAATCAGATCCGTCGAGCCCAGGGAGAGGGCGAGAAACTTTCAAACTTATGTTCAGCAAATTAGGGACATTGCACCGAGCCAATTACGAGCAACTGACTTGATGGTTATCTTCCCGCTCCATGTTGATTTGCTAATCAGCAGTGTTAGTGTTCCATAGGCCAGTTAAGCCTCTGTTACGTAGCCCTGCTCTGCTATAAATCATTTAAAAAGCAGCTTCCATGCTTTCATGTTCTAATTGTTCTCATTAAGGATGCTACAATCATGAGAGGAAGGGCTTGAGTGTCACGGAATGCGTGGGAAAGAAGAAATGTCTTGAAAAATGTGCACATTAATGCCATCTTTCACCTTATGCCCAAAGTTGGAAATTCATTAAACTTGGAATTCAAACCTATTGTCACATCTTTGGGCAGCATAAGAACTAAATACTCCACCAGCATGGAGGGTTCTAATTCATGATTCTGAAGATCAGAGATCCATTTTGGCCCTAAGTCAACATCTCTTAATATTCTCTTCTAGAATTCTAGAGCTCTGTTGCTCAATTTTCATTGGACTCAATCAGGCAGAGCAATCAGAACTCCATTGTAAAGGTGGCAGTTCAAACACAAGACTGCAGACCAGCTCATTCCTCTCAAGGCTCCACAGGTAGGAGAATGACATGGAGGATCATGGTGGCAAATTCATTAGTTTACAGCAACTGCTTTTAAAGCTTGAACATTTAATGACCCTTTAAAGCCTTGCACATGAATTAATGACAATAAAATAGTATGCATTACTGGAAATGCTTTCATTAAATTCTTATTGTTGGATCATTTACTTCCTGAGTGTATCACATTTAATACAATAGGTATATGTGTTTAGAGACTAAATACAGTCATATCATGCAGTCATTTGTTTAATTGCTTAAAATGTTATGGTTCTTAAAAAAATCAATTATTAAAAAATTCTAATAAATTATGAATTATTATAACCACATCTATTTTTTTCTCATCATGTTCCTGGCAACCAATTTGTAACAAAGTGGTAAAAGCATGGAAATGCTTGTCTTCCATAATAGTCTAGCAGGGAGAACCAAATACTGGTTTGAAAATACGCAGAAGGTTTCTTGGCTTCTTATAGAAACAGGCAGGACCTGTGTTTAATATGTGATACATATGGTGTTTTAGGGTTAACATATTTTTAATATATCTGGGTTTTTGTCTAATTTTGTATCCAGTGCATGTGCCTGTTATTTGCTGTAATTAAAAAGAAAATGATTCATTAATCATGGTTTCTAATAGATGAATCCATTTTTCATTCGGTTTTCATCTTTTTCTTGAGGTACCAGGGAGTTAAAGAACCGAAACATGTATTAGATTTGGTGTGAAGCGTCCAATATATTAAAATTGTATAATTTCCCTTAAGCAAAGAGAGAGAGGGGGAAAAAGTATATTATTTGGAGTACATGAGGCTTTAGTCTGGACTTAAATACTGAGGAGACACTGGAGATCTTCTGGCAGCAGGTTCCGGCTTTGGGCAACATGAAAGTTAAATGCTGCCTCAGCATGCTGGGTTCTAATTCTAGACAACCCTTGCTGACCAGTCCACAGTGATGTAAACGCCCTGCTAGGTTTAAACTTTTTCAAGGAGATCAGATGTATGTTTCGCTTCAAGCTACTGACTGAATAGGAAAGTAGCAACATTCCTCTATAGCCATTAACAACCTCGTTGCCATCTTGTTGCATCAAACAAATTATGAGATGACTTATCGTTATCTTCCCACTCTTTATGTTGCTAATCAGGCACATTAATCAGAAGTGAAATGTTCCATAGACCAGATACTATGTAGCACTGCATTGTTTTCACTCATTAAGAATTCAGTCATCGTAGATTTATATCTTAATTGTTCTTATTATGAATATTAAAATCAAGATGAAAACCTCTACACTTGTAGTGGTTAACTGTCACAGGATTTGAGGACAAATGCCTTTAGAGTTATTAATGACCAAATTTAGAACATAGAGGTCTTCTTCTAGCAGCTGGTCACAGCTTTAGGCAGCATAAAAGCTAAATATGGTCTCATCATGCTTGGTTCTAATTCTAGTCTCTAATGATGTAGATGTACAACTTCATATTCATATTCTTCAGATCAGAGGTGCTTTGTCCACCAAAATTTACCATTCAATCACAATTCTACCACCATCTCACTTTATTCAGTGATGTAAAAAGCCAGTTACATTTACATTCTTTAAATATTAGACAAATTATTTCTTAATGAGTAATAACATTTGTTACTAATATATTACATTTCTATTTCAAGTCTGTCCCTATTACATTTTTATGATGTTACAATTCTTTTAGTACTTTGTTGTTGTTCTTTTCCACATGACCAACAGTTAAGTCACATGCTGTAGGTTGCCACAGCAACTGTCGCTTACCAGCAGCTGCACCTGCGCATGTCACATTCTCATCACTGAAGTCTCCACAGTCGTTGTCCCCATCACAAGCCCAATGATAAGGGATACACCGGCCCGTGGAACACTGGAACTGACCACTGGAGCAGGCATGGACACATCCAGCCTCGTCGCTGCCATCCCCACAGTCATCATCTGCACACACAAGGGTCGTGCGGAAAGAGGGTGGATTAAAAAACACTGGGCTGTGTGTTGGAGGGCCTCTCCCTCATCAGAGAGATATTGCCTTCTATTGCGCCCTGACCTTGTACTAGCTTCCGCTCAAGAGTGGGTGTGGGGTCATAAACGAGACCAGTTGTTTGTGTTGAGACAGTGTAGCAGGCTGCATCAAACTAGGAAAACACGTTGTTGCCCTTAAGGTCTAATACTCAGCACTCGATGTTTTTCCTGCTGTACTTTTTAAAGCTATGAACAAAACGCTGAAACATGATATGATACTATGGAAGAGAGTGAAATAGATAATGGATTACAGTACTTTCTATACCTAATTTTTGTTGCCGTGCCAACATAGGTTGAAGTTTGTCAGTGTGGGCTCAACAAAAGCAGGGTGTTGAGCAATAACGGTCTCAATACCCTCTTCAAAAAAAGATGTCTCTTCAAGTGTTCTCGGTCAAAGACAATGATTTTCTTTAGAACCTCGAGTTCTGTATTTAATCATCTGCATGGTGAAATGCTTCTTCAGACTGATAAGAACCATCGTGTTAAGAGTGTGTTGTGTTGCCTAGAGGCACCATTTGGCAACATCACAGGATCTGAATTATGCTTATGTATGTTGGCCTCAGCCATTTTGTCAGCCTCAGTATTTGAAGGGTATTTGTAGATTTGCATGGTAGCTAGCTCAAAGCGCTCAGGCTAATCTTTCAGCAAACTATCTAGTGAAAATGTCAGCCTGCACTTAGCTGTAACAATCCCCTTGTTGAACATTACTTGACCAGTATTGGCAGGAGGTGGGACTAGTGGCTGATTTAATCACTATCTAGAGTGACTCAATAAACTCTTTTATAAGATTTCACTTTGCTTAAAATGCTCTCTACCAAGGCAGCTGCTTATGTATGAGCAGGGAACCAGGCTGTAAACTAGAAATTTAAAACACAGCCAAAATGTCAACGCAGGATATACGACAATCCACACAAACCTCTAAAACATGATCGTTTGATGGATAAAGTGCTATGGAAGAAAAAACATAAACATCAACAGTTTGTAATGGATGGAAACACTGAAGAGCTGTTCAGCTCTTGAACCTATTTGCAGTAAGAGCTGCAAAGAATAGCAATTATCATTAAAGTGCTTCTAAACACTTCAGAGTGCAGCTGATTAATAAGGGAACAACAAGGAAATATGCACAAATCAACCACAAGATTAAAGCCACAGGAAGCTGAAATGAATAACAGTGATTATTTCTCTACATTGGCATGGGCCAAGAAGTGGGATCTATTAGACAGTAAATGAACAGACAGTTCTTAAAGTTGATATGTTGGAAGCAGGTGAAATGGACAAGAGGTCAAACTGTGATGGTCAATATATTTATGCCCAAAATCTCTAGATCGATAGGTCCTTGGGGGTGTTTCAAACACCAAGTAGGTTGAAGTTTCCTACAAAGATAAGTGTTCTGAAAGTGTTCAGCAATCTGTGCTACAGTAAATCTTCTGGGGGATTGGCTCAGATAGGCCAGGCTTCACTCCTCAAGCACATCAATGAATCTTAGGCGCCCATGCTGTTTCGAAAGTGCTCAGACCAAAACAATATAACCAACACAATTTGGCAACATAGCAACATGTGTAAAGATTTCACTAAAAGTCCTATGTACTAAAATGTTGTCATTTGTATGTTAAGTTGACTCTGCTTCATCATAATTCACAGCTACTGCACGTTCACCAAGTGAGCTCACATCCATCAGTGGCGCCATTTCACTAAATGTAGTCAAAATCTTTGTTATGTACCTGAAGAAAAGCAGGACATTTTTAGGTTACAAGCACAGAACACTATTTTCCTAACCTTTCAGACTTTACATTTAGGTTGTTGCTTGCATTTAGTGTAAGGTTAAGTTTAGGGAAATTAAGTTTTAAGCCTGGCTTTCACATTGGGTCGCCAGATATTAAGGCACAATTCATTTGCCATTTATGAGCCCTGGGTATGCTCGTTTTAGTAAAATATGTTCACCTTGATTGGTGCTTGGTGCTTGTTTTTGTCAGAATCTCTCAGATACTCAGAACTCCATTTCCCATAATACACGTCTCCATGATGTCATAATCATATCCCACTCCAACCACCTTCCCATTCATCATCACAGGAGATCTGATTTTCCACCTGTTTTCACCTGTTTGTGTGTGTGTATACTACCTGTTAGATTTGAGAGCATCTGGCAAGTTTGCTAAATGTTACAGATGGATTGGTGATTGGTGTATCATGCTTCATCACTATGTAATTTCATAAATTATTATGAATTATTTGTTCCATATTGGAACAAAAAAAAAATTATAAATTAAATAATATGGTCAGGTTCCAAATTGTATACCTCAGGTCATTGCATGGTTGTGCATGTAATATAAGAATCTAGGCACAAGCCTAAGATGTTATGTAGTCAACTAATATGGCAGCAAATAGTAGATGGGGATATCAAAGAACAAAAATTCTGTTTCATTGATTAACATTAAATTTGAACTTTGTTGTGTAGTGACTGTACAACATACTTAACAACACAATTGGTAGATGGACTAATACAGTAACAGTGAGGAAAGGTCACTCTAATCTTACATGAGTAGACTAATATGCACCAACATGCAGCAACAAACTTACGATAAAGGTCATAATCTATGTCCTACTGATTACTGATTCTTCATTATCATCGCACAAGCACAATATTAGTTTGCAGATATATCACAGACATAGGTTTCAATTCAGTAAAGTCAGCTACTTTAAGGTGGACGTACTGGTGGAATTCCAGCTCTGCACAGACAGCTTTAAATCCAGTGAAGTGCTTTGAAGCAACTGCACATAACAAAGGTCACCATGCCCAATGTGAAACACAGTCCATCTGTTGTTATACATACTTTGTTAGCAGCCTTCCTACTTTTTCTTCAGTGGTCTGGAGCCCAACAGGGCCACCACAGAGCAGTGGCCCTGACGTGGTGGCGGTGGTGGTGTTCATGTGTGTGGTGGTATGTGTGGATCAGACACAGCAGAGGTGCTGGAATTTTTAAAGCCCTCAGAGTCACAGCAACCGAAAATATCCAGCCAACAGCGTCCTGTGGGCATCATCCTGTGTCCACTGATGAAGGACTAGAGGACGACCAACACAACCTGTGCAGCAATAGATGAGTTAATGTCTCTGACTTCACATCTACAAGTTGGATCAATGTGGTGTTTCTAACAGAGTGCACAGTGAATGGATACATAGTTTATAAACTCCAGCAACACTGCTGTGTCTGATCCACTCATACAAGCACAACACACATTAATCACTGTCACTAGAGGACTGAGATCAACCCACCACCCAAATCATACCTGCTTTTTTGAGTCTCGTCTGCATCCTGAGCATGGTACAACAGTCAGAAAGGGTGTTACAAAGCATGCAGAAATGAAAAATATCATGTTAATATCATTCTAGAGCATTTCTTTAGCTCCAGTCATCACTGGTGATATTATAGGGATAATATTTATGATATCTGATGATTACCACAGAGGGGAACTAATAAGTGTTTTCACATTCGATCATCTGTAAACCAAGCTTTTGTTCCAACCATGAATGTTTGGCTCCTGCACAGTTACTGTGTAAGTCCCTATTGTTCACACTGCTTTTAAACTCACCCGAATCACAGTGCCACCTCATGTTGATGCAGCGTCCGTTGGCACAGCTGAACTGAGTGAGAGGCTCACAGGTGGGGAAGACTGGAGAGAGAGAGAGAGAGAGAGAGAGAGAGAGAGAGAGAGAGAGAGAGAGAATCACGGTGAGACACACACACACATACAGAAACACAGAGAGGGAGTGCACATGGGGACTGTGCACTCCAAAGACACCACCCAATATATCACTGTCTCTTTGATCCACCTGAGCAGAAGGCCCATTTTTCATTTCGCATTTACCTCTGAAATATTACAAAAGCAGTTCATTGTGGCATAGATTGTTGTGTCACACTAATAGATTCAATTCGGAGGTTGCTTTGTCCTCAGTAGATCTAGCAGTCTTTGCAAATATGGAGGTTCCTGTGGTGGACTTCTGCCTCGGCGTTCGCCCACTCCATAGCAAATAATAAACCAACCTGCCGAGTCCTGCCGAGGGGTGGGGGGGATTTACAGTAAGCTCTGTGCATTGCGGAGGCCACACTACCCTGAAGGTCATGCAAAATGTCAAAGTGAATTATTGGTATTTTCTCTCTGAGGTTAATGAAAAATAAGTTGCAAACAACTGGGAAAACAGAGCTCAGTGCAGCCCAGGAAAAGAGACCCAGGCAATAAGAAGGTGCTGGAAGGCAATATTGGAGCATGTGTGGGATATCACTGAGAATCTGCTCCAGAGTGGTCAGAATCAGATGCCCTTAGCTACAAATAAAGATCCTGCTTCTCTTTCTTAGCTCCACTGGGTGTACGTGTTATTGTAGTAGGTTTACATAAAGAAGCTAGTGTCATAGTCCAGCATTTGTTTATTTCATTTGCAGTTATAACAATTGTATTTTTTTAATCATTAACATTTATATCCATCCTCTGTAACTATTAATTTATGTATAACCTTCTTGGTCTTAGTAATAGCATCTCGACAGCTCCACACCCTTTCAGCCCCATAGCATTGCCTGGTGTCTTCTCACTGTGGAAGAATGAACATTTTTGTGACAACTGAATCAGGAGTGAAGCTTGATACTGTCAGAAAGTATTATTTATCTAATGTTTACAGTTGTGATGGTGTAGCAGGGGTTGTGAAACAGTTCAGATATTTAATATCCTCAGAAACATCTCCTGAGAAACAAATATCGGCCATTCTGACCACCCAGTAAACACTGTCTGACCTTTGCCCAGCACTGCATGTTGAGAACGTAACAGATTAAAGACGGAAAAAGAGATCTGCTTGGAAAACAGGGAACAATTCAGCGTTTAATGTGAAATCCAGGCGGTGGCAAGTGCATTGAGGACATCAGAGATGGACGTAAATTTCATAATGAAGATAACAAATCCCAAATAAGCTGTCATAACTACAAGCTGTTAATGTGAGTGCACAAGCTGAAGCACAAACAAAACATGCTTCTCTGCTGGGTGCCTCGGACTCTGCGGCGAGCCGTTTAACCAAACATATCAGCGTTCTGACACTTTCAATAATGAACATTTCTGTAATTAGTCAACATCCACGTCCTTATCTCTGTAATATGACCACGGAGCGTATCTGTCGCTTCCAAAGAGGACTACACTCTAAACCAATCACTCATTTAATGCTCTGTCTGTCAACATGACATTATTCCCCATTGGGTGTCTCTACAGTCTTCCAAAAACCATGGAAAAGTTCAGAAATCAACTTCGCTAATCTGATCTAATTGGTTTTACACCTTGTTTATCTACTGCTATTATTCCATTAATACCTGTATCACTTAATAGGAATATGGTTTAGTGGGACACTATTTGTTTGGCCTTGTTTTGATTCACCTAAACAGCAAGAGGATAGCGGCCTTAGCTAACACTGTATAATTATCTAGCACTTGTGCCGGACTATGACTAATGTTTGTTGCTGACAATTTCCTCAGTGCTAATTACACTGTTATGTGTACCTCTGCATAATAACGGAATTTTTCAATAAAAAAGCTGACATGTGAAATCTATAATCAGGCTTAAGTGACAGCACCAATTCATCAAACAACAGCCTGAATTTCCAGAGAGGCCGTCATCCCTGCTGCTGTCTGAGGCAGCTCATTCCACATGGTCCATCGTTAATCACATATAATTTCCATGTTTATTACTTCCTAAGTTATTGTTCATTATAGCTCAGTTCTGTGCAAAACTCTGAGACCACCCTTCCATTCCATTCGGAATGGTCATTAATGACACGTGATTAATTACTTCAGCACTGAGAAACAAGAGGAAACATCACTCATTCATTCATTTATCTTCTGTGACAGCTTCATCTTGATCAAGGGCGTTGTTGTTCTGAAGCCTACTTGTAATATCAGGATGCAAGGCAGGAACATACACTAGACAGGGAGACAGTATATCACAGGGATTATCACACACACACACACACACACACACACACACACACACACACCTGTGGAAAATTCCACACAACCAGTTTTTGGACTGTGGGATGAAGCTGGAGCACCCGGAGGAACCCCATGCAGACACAAGAAGAACAGAAACTAAAGAGAAACCAATTGAATTATTATGTTTTTTTTAATTTGAATTCATTATGTTCTCACAGAAAACCAAGGGCACTGTTTCTTTTAAGGTGGAATGGTATATTTGAGTAAGAAGGCGAGTGTATCTTGTTCCTGGTTGAAGTTTTGTAACTTTTTGTAAATTCAATGTTTCAATTATGACAAAATCTCATTTGTAACTAGAGCTTTAGTTTGTAGTATTTTCAGTCTGTTTACTTTCATGGAAAGTTAGCTTTCGGACTCATTTCCACCTTAAATAAAGTAATACATCTGAAACAGCAAAACTAAGTCAATATGCATGCCTACGGAGCAGGAATAGAGCAACATCCTCAAAACTTTTCATGCTTTTCAATGTTATTTCTCAGTCATGGCTCAGCCAGCGACATACAGAGAAAAAACCTCAGGTATTTTGAGTCAAATCACAGTTTCTTTCCCTTTTTACGATGCTAATGCTGCTTAAAAACACCTCACAAATAACCATTGACAATAACACCTTGTGGGACTGGGAGATGTGCTGTAAGTAAACACTGATAGATGTATATCTGGTAACATTGTCACAGGCCCAGACAACACTTAACCTCAACAACCCAGACAAGCGTGAAAAAGTAGAGCAGTTTGAGGATCAGTGGTCCAAAAAGGTACAGTGTAATACTGCTGCAGGTGAGCCTCTGTTAAAGTGAAAATAACTGCCTTTCTTTATTTTTTTCCAGTGTTCTCCTGCTTCCATTCATTCGGTACATGTTCCCCTTATTCACTGCTCAGTTATATACATTCTGGTTTGGATGCTGCCTCTAGTGCACACATTCAGGCTATGTTTGTGCACACATTCAGGCTATGTTTGTGCACACATTCAGGCTATGTGTGACAACTATGCAAATGTCTGGGTTTGACGCCTGCCTCACAATGGAGAATGAAACCTGAAGCTGCTGGGGTTAACACATGCACATATACAAAGCGAGGAAATGAGAAACCACTGACTAGACACAGACCCCCAAGGTTTATCTTGTCTGAGGGGAGATTACGCATGCCACCTTGTTATGCCTCACATTGTTATGGTCTGGCTGAATAACAAGACAATCAAGCAAGAAGAGTATCATAAAGAGCCAAGGTGAGTGTGAAGAGCTGCATTTGAGGTGTCAATAATTCGAGAGAATAAGAGAAAGGTTATTTTCTATAGGCAGCTAGATTGCAGTTTAGACAACACATTGAAAATGAAAAAAATGCTGCTGCAAACACATGTCAGAATGGAAGATAGGACTGAAGACAGCAGCTAATAGTAGCTCTCAAACTGATTTTTTTACAGTCCCTTGATTTTGGTGATTGCTTCATTTTTAGAGTTGCACTTCTCATGACAGGTCTGAACTAAAAAGAATATCACAAAGCAACCAGGGATTGTAAGAGTAATAATTCTAGCTGGTGCAGGCCGTTTACAGAGGAATCCAATCACTAGCGAGTGTCTACAGCAAACATTGCCAGTGAATAAACAATAAACAGTCCTCCTTTAGAGAGGTGTCTGTAATAACTTAGTAGTTACACAATAAAACAGGCAAGAAGGTGGTATATCGAGTTTTAATTGATTTAATTTGTCTTGAGACATTGTTTTCCTTATGTAATTACCTCTTTTCATGTGTAAAGAGATGCATAAATATTGAAATCGACACCTGTAATTACAGACATTTTAGAACTAACCATTGATCATTGTGCAGATATAGAGTAAATAAGTTCATATGCAAAATATAATAGGCCTGGTGTTGGCAAATAATGTTATTTTAGAAGCCCAAGCCTAAGAAAGGAGGGGATAGAAAGTAAAGAAAGGGGGAAAAATTGTCTGTTTTTATCCTCCTGCTGAAGCATGGTGTTTAGCATCGTTGCGGGCAACAGAAAAAACTGAAAACATTTCCAAACAGAATATTCAACCGATGGGTTTTCTCTCTGTGTGAGGGACCGAGCTCCTATTTGTTTGTGGCACTTTGTCTACGTTCCACAAATCACGGAAAACAAAAGGGAACAGGGTGTCTGAGTCTCTGCACAACATCTTGCTGGTCTCAAAACAGCGCAATGAAAGGATCAGAAAAGTCGAATCCCAGAAGAATGGCATAAGAGAAAATGCCGGGAGAATTCTGACAGCATACGAATTAACATCAAACTCAAATCCCCACAATGCTTCAGGTGCTGGAGCTGCAGTGCCGCAGTGGCTCTAACTGAGCTTCAGCCGAGCACTACAACACTCTGCCTGCAATATGCCCTGGAATATGCTCCTTTCAGCCCAGCTTGATTATGATTAAGTGAAGCCAAGCGTGCTCTCTAATTACTGCTTACACAGGGTCTGTTTGCGTGGGAGTGTACTGAGGCAGCTTAAGACACAGCAGAGGTAACAGAGACAACTGCACTCCGAGCAGTTTGTAACATTTGGTAAGGGGGTTTAGAAGGAAGCACGTTTACCTCACAGGGTGCAACGGAACAGATGAAAATAAGAGTCTCAAAACACACCAGAGTCAATTCTGGATTTAATCTCTGACCACTGAGACGACCAATCAAACGCAAATCCAGGACCGAGCCTGAAGTAGAATACACAATCCAGCAAGCTGGCGTTTTGATAAAAAAAAACCATCTACACCTAAAAACAAGAAAAATGCAAGAACTCATAATTATGCAAATACATACAGTGCTGCATCTTTAACAGTGACTCGGTCTCCAGTAGTTACATATTCGTTACATAGGCTGTTCATATTCATTAGACAGTTATTAGATAAAGATGCATGGATTGCACTTTACACTGTGCCTCTAATGACTATGTAATTACACACGAACAACCTATGTAACAAAAGTGTAACTACTGATGATCTAGTCACTGTTACAGGTGGAAAAGTGCACCAGTATATGCTTGCATAATTACAATAGTTATTATACAAGCTGTATCACTGTATTTCACTTGTAACAGTGACTACCAATTGTTCATGTGTAATTACATGGTTATTAGAGACATTGAATAAAATTTAGTCCTTTAATATTAAATGACTCCATCAGCCTTTAATGTCTATGCCGAAAAGTATCTATTTCTGCAGTTTAACTACTATTTTAGCAAGTATTATTGTCAGGAAACAATGGTTATTATTGCCTACATCACAAACACACAAAAAAATACTAATAAAAAAACCTAAACATGTTATTAGCCTTCTTATTATTATGCTGATGCTAAAACATCATAATAAACAATCATTAACTCACTGATCGGAATTATGTTCTGTTTGATATTTTGCATGTCACCCCAATGCATGCTCTGAATCTACTGTCAGCCCTACGCTGGTGTTGGTGGGGGTTACCCTGCTATGCTGAGAATCAGACGTGAAACACTGAGGCACGTCTGATGCTAAAATACCTTGGAAGCATAACCATATAATCCTGTTTCCATGGCTAGCGACACGTTGTGCCAAGACGTGTGTGTTCTTCAAACATTAGCGCTCACTGAGAGAGGAAAGGAGATAGGTGTCTGGCTCTTTTTGATGATGTTTCATAAGCCCGCGTGTGACTACCCCGTGAGTCATTTCACAGACGGAGCCACCGCAGGAACAACCCCCGGTCAATAAATATGCTCCTTCCCCACTCTGAGCAGGCAAATTATTCACAGAGAGAGAAAATGAATTCAAGGTCTCTGTGTAGAAAGTCTGACATTGAGGCATTGTGGCGAAGCCACTCCTAAGAAGCTGATTGAGAAAAACACCCGTAATACCAGCGGGACCAAAGAGAGTCATGAAGTGTGTCCTGATCCTAATAACTCCGCACTTCCCAATTCCTCCCTCCCCATTTCTCTATGCTCCCAAGGTAACAGTGCTCACTTTGTGCATGAGAACCAGGAAAGACGAGGCCCAATTTGTCATTCTACTGTATGGTTACGAAGAGGCATAGGCTCGGAATTCCAATAACCAATATAAATAAATAACTCAAGTACTGCACAGCAATAATGTAGCCTCGCATGCTTTTTCCTGTGCCATTTTGTTCTGAGATAAAAGCAGAGCAAGGATGTGGACGCTTGAAAATAGATAGAACAATCCATTTTTCATATTTCGGTTTGGAGCTTTTGAAACAGCTTTGAAGACAGGCCACAACAGAGGGAAGGCCTTTTTAGAATTCATTTACATTGCAGCTCATAATGTCTGCTTTCAAGAGTCACCTCCTTTGGAGGGTGCATAGAGAGAGCCTTTCTGTGTGGTATTCCTTTAGACCCAATGTGCCTTGTCATTTCCTCTGGCCGGGTCTCAGGGTCAGGGCTGCGGCGGAGGTAGTGGAGGTAGCTTCAGATCTGAGAATCAGTGATGGATTTGTATTACCACCGCACTCTTAAAAGTCCCTGTATGTGAGATTTTTTATATTTTTTTACCCCCCCCCCTGCTCCCCCATTTCCTTTCTGCTTCCTTAAGCACAGGCCCGGGGGGCTGGGGGAATGTGCTTGCTTAGCATGTTCTGAATACTGATACGTGGCTCTATGCCGGCAGGATAATCCAGGAGATGGCTGCAGCTATGGAGTTTGAGGCTATATCAGCCCGGTCTGATAAAATAGCCATGAGCCAAACTCTAGCAACAGTCACCTTCTCAGCAGACAAGAACAGAAACTCACCACAGGAAGTGGACTCATCCGACATGTCACCGCAGTCATCATCACGGTCACAGCGCCAGACCACAGGGATACACCGGCCATTCCCGCAAGAGAACTGACCAGACTGGCACTGTTGGGCTAAGGAACAAATACAAGAAATGAACTTAATAAAGGAGTTTTGTCATGTAGCAAGGAATTGACAGTTCTTATTGATTATGTTAACTCTTAGGACACATTCTGCATTAAACTGCATCAATTATGAACTTTTGCTATATCAATCAACTACATAAGATGGAATACTTTAGCTACAATTCCCAGCTCATGAGAAAAAGTGCCCAGGTCACACTGTGCTCAGATGGGCCCACATTTATCTGAATCTAAACACAGCGATTCAACTATTTCTCAAGCAAGACTAAGAACCTTCTCAGTTTCAATGTTGTATAAAAAGGCCACCAACAAGCAAATAAAGAGCGATTAAAACATGTCTTGGGGACAGTCAAAGGACTATGGGGTGGGGTGTGTGGTGGTTGATTGAGGTAATGTTAAACTTTAAACAATTGGTTAAGCAATAAGTCATGACAACATCTTTGTCATTTACCTCAATCAAAATACGTTTTGTGATTTCAACTGGAAATTATCATTTGAAGGAGTAAAATAAACATTGGGCTTTGGTACGCTTAGGAAGAGCTCCCAGCATGCACTGCAGGCCCACCTTGTTCATTCTTTTTGGTTTTTATCTGGAAATTTATTTTCATTGCTGTGTGCTGTGAGAGTGGGAGTAATATATATGATGCTTTTAGGTCGTTTATTGGTGTTTGGGCCAATTAGGCCTTTCTTTGCAGTGAGAACTGTGTTTTGTCCGAGGCCTCACCCTTAGGGTGAAACACAGAGACGGCTGAGTCTCTTTACACAACACACTAAAATGCTGTCTGTTGCTTTTTCTTATTCTCTGATAGTCTTTTCAGAGAATTTTAATACAGAGCATTAAAAAGGCAGCTACAGAGCTGAATAGATCTTTTTGACACAGATTGTCACAATAATTAAATTAAAACAAAAAAAAAAAAAAAAAAAAAAAAGAAAATGTTATATATATATATACTATATATATATATATATATATATATATATATATATATATATATATATATATATTATATAAATTAAATACCTACATTGGAAGGAATAGCTGCATGACTTTCAACATAGGTTTGTTTCAGCTACATTGAAACAAAGTCAAATCAACTTGCAGAAAAGTATTAAAAGCCAAATTTTATTTAAAGGCATGACTTGAAATAAGGGCGGCACGGTGGTGCAGCAGGTAGTGTCGCAGTCACACAGCTCCAGGGACCTGGAGGTTGTGGGTTCGATTCCCGCTCCGGGTGACTGTCTGTGAGGAGTTGGTGTGTTCTCTCCGTGTCCGCGTGGGTTTCCTCCGGGTGCTCCGGTTTCCTCCCACAGTCCAAAAAAAACACACGTTGCAGGTGGATTGGCGACTCGAAAGTGTCCGTAGGTGTGAGTGAATGTGTCTGTGTTGCCCTGTGAAGGACTGGCGTCCCCTCCAGGGTGTATTCCCGCCTTGCGCCCAATGATTCCAGGTAGGCCCTAGAATTGGATAAGCGGCTACAGATAATGGATGGACTTGAAATAAATAGTCATTCAAACTGGATTTAACAGCTTTTCAAATTACGTTTTTTGATTTGAAGCAGGTGATTTTTTTTTACCGTGTAGTGTACCAGGTAGATATTTGCCAGAAATGTGTGTACTGATATTTTTTTTTAAGCATAATGCACTTTAGAGAATATTTTTCCATACAATATCTCATAGGAGATTCTCAGTGCAGAAACTATTTATTTACCCCCCTCATAAATAGTTTTATGGATTTTTTTAATGCTGTTTGGAAATTGAAGAGTATTCCACTCAGTGCCTGTCACTCATCCAGCAGGTTGAAGTAAATCTATGCAACTTTATATATTTTAAGAAGTGGTGGCTGGTCAGTTTACTGAATTGTTCCACACGTGCCACAATAGACCTCTGGACACTTGTTAGAATAAGTGTGGAGAACATTTAAAAGTCAAGCACACATCAAGTGTGAGATAATTACACAATTTGTGGTTTGAAATAAACAAATTGGCTGAAGAGCAGGTGCTCTGTTGTCACCTTCTTCACAGAACTAGTCCAAAAACCCAGAGAGTGAATGTACTCCGGGACGCTAAACAAGCTCACATTTCAGCAACATAAAAGACTGAACCTTATGTTAATAAAAAGATCATTTGACAGGAGGAAGGACATAAAGCCTTCTGAGATTTCACTTGGTCCTGATGAAATAGATTGGGAGCATTTCTATTGGTCCGTTCGTCAAGAATATCAAATTTCAACAGAGATGCTATATGAGTACAGGCTCAAAGGTTCAAGGCTTTAAAGGGTTAACTCTAGCAAGTTCACATGTGTCTTTACACCAGCAGTGAGCATTTTTCCACCTCGCTCTGAGAAGCGGCAGTGTGGGAATGGATTAAATTTCCATTAGCAGTCAATTAGCAGACACTGTTGTGAAGTGATGGGTTGATGGGAAGGGCCTCCATGGACTGGCCTGCTGCTTTGACACTAAGAACCAAAGCTCCATCGGAGGCATGTCAGAGTGTTGACAAGAGAGCATTTATCACATCTGTCCCAGCCTTCCATTGATCTTACAGCTCTCACATCGCTCAAGAGTGTTAGAACTGGCAACTATCCAGGTGTTAGTCCAGTATGTAAAGAGGAGGTCAGAAATAAGCGATTCTGACACACACTCATGGGCAAAAATATTAAAAACACAATAGGTCAGGGCCACACCTGGGCTTTTATTTAATTGTGGGACAAGTCCAGAATGTCCTATAATTTAACATTTCATCTAGTGCAACTGGCCTTTCCAAAGCCCTGTCCTCTAGCTGCGTATACATACAGGCCAAGGTCATCTGAAGTCCTCAGAAGTCGTCACAAAAGCAAAACCAAAACTTACACAGCAGAGATAGAGGTGTTATATAATAAATGTTTTTCTCACTTCAAATTCTACAGAATTTAGTGTTTTGGAAATAATGACAGGGACTGAATGAGAACATTATGACTGCATCACAGCAACCAGTACATCCTGTCTAGTCTTATTCTAGACAGTCTAGTGCTGAATACTATTTCACATTTTCTTGGAGAACAGTGCTTCAAATCAACCTCTATCTGCTGGTAACAGGCCTCATATCAGCTCTTTTAGATGTAAATCTAAAATCTACACCTGATTTTAAAAGGTGGAATATACAAAACTATCTGAAATCTGTGAGTTGCACAGACAAATGAGCTAAAACAAACAGCCACATACATGATCATTCTACCCATTTCTGTGTAAAACATTCAGGTTTTGTGTGCTCCTCCCTCAAGAGTATATGCATGTTGAAGAGAAGTGCATTATGTCCTGGGGCTAGACCTGTTCTTATAATGAGGTTTCACATCTGGGTACAACCTTATTATATAAGCTAACGGGCTGGACTGTGGCATAATCTGCCACAACCAAGTACTGTTTCTGCTAAACTTAATTTAAAATTAAATTAAGCTAGTCTGTGTTGGGGAAGTCAAGGAACCAGTAACAAGGTGTAGGGAAGGAGGTAAATGCAGGAGATTTATTGACAAAGTGAAATGAGGGGACGAACAGAGAGCAACATGGAAACCGAAACATAGCTATACAAAAAGACAAGGTGGGTACACAGAGGACTAGGATGCTAAACACTAACATAAGCAGCTAAACACAGAGTATAACACATTGCTAAACACTAAACCAGTGACTAAAAACAGATCCAAGAAACTAAACACAGAGCAAAGGTTAAGCACTAAACCGGTGACTAAACACAGATCCAAGAAAGAAAACACCGAGCAAGGGCTAAACATTAAACCAATGACAAAACATAGATCCAAGTACCTAAACACAGAGCAGAGGTTAAGCACTACACCGGTAACTAAACACAGATCCAAGAAACTAAACACAGAGTAAAGGCTAAATATAAAACCTGAGACATGCAGAGCAAACAGAGAGAAGCCTGGGGACAGCAATACAAAGCTCAACCATGAAACAAACCACTGAAGACTGACAATGACCCACAAACAGGAAACACAGACACGGGTTATAAAAATACACCACAGACAAGACACACCTGGGAACTAATCAAGACACTGGAAACACGAGGGAAGAATAATCACATGACAGGGGAAACGATCACATGACAACGGGAGCAACAAGGAACCAAACAGACCAGAATACCGGACAGGACCAAGCACGTTACAGTTTTTACAGTTGAGAACAATATTTGTGTAATAACATAAAACCCATTGGCTGCCACGTCCAAACATTCCACACTGGTATCGCATATTCATACTCGCAGGGGCCGCATGACTACATTATATTACTACATATTATACTACATTATTTTAAAGCCATATCCACACCACCGAGAGGCCCAGTATATCATGAGTGGGAAGACCATAGTTTGGGAACAAACCTTTTTAGGTAGGTGAAATTTGTTCAAATATCAAGGCATGTCAGATCACCTCGGATGTGGCTGAAAGGCCTCAGACTTCAGGGGGTTAAGATATGAACTTCAACTGATAGCTCAGTCAGAATCAAGCTAGCTACCACAAATGCTTTCGTGAGCTAAAAGTCATATATTGTTTTTACTTTCCTTGTACAATCACATACCATCCATTGTCATTTTCCCCAGCCTATCGTCTATATTCTCTCCTAGATTTAGACCAACTTTTCCCGTTATTGTACCACTGCCCTTGCTAAACTAGCCTAGTTAAAGAACAAGTCCCATATTTTGAAGTAGACTCTGCAGAGGAACGCTGTCTGTCTATAACGAAGTGTCCCACCTGAGCAGGTTCTGTTGGACTCGTCCTCGTTGTCTCCACAGTCGTTAGTTCCATCGCAGAGCCAGCGCTTGGGAATGCAGCGATTATTCAGACACTTAAACTGGTCCGTGGGGCAGCTGTGGTTAGCTGCAGATAATAACACAAAGCAAAAGATTCAATGAAGTGATATTTGCAATTCTCATAGAGCTGAGATTTGAAAGTTTTCTTTAGGTGCCCCCCGCTCTCCCACAAGTGTTTGCTCTGCTTAATAATAAAATCAGACTTATCCTGCACCTCAGGATGCTAAACACATCCCCGGTAGACAAGGAGTAATAATAATACATGGAATGGAAGACTGGAAGCTGGATCAAACAGCAAAGTTTCAGGCGGATTACGGGACATCCCAGCAGAGCAGAAAATTGATTTTGCAATTCTAATAATTCTGACAGAAGATCACGTTATAGCATTCCTTGTGATGGAAAAAAAAAATGGAGTCAGCTCCCAACAGTTTAACACGGTGCTCATCTTATCGATCAACTCATCAACTCATGAGCAGCTCATGGGCTGCTGGGTGGAGAAGGGTGAATTTTTATACCTGTTCCACTGTGTTTGTGCATATGTGTGTGTGTGTGTGTGTGTGTGTGTGTGTGTGTGTGTGTGCCTGAAATTGTCTGTGTGTTTACATCTCACAATGAATAAACAAGCAGGTTTTCAAGTCTGCATGGGACTCAGAAATCTACATAGAGCCCACTAATCACATATTGTTGAATATGTGGTTATAATAATTTAAGGCAATTAAACAAGTGTATGTTAAAGGCTTTCTTCACAATAGGTTTTATATGCATGCAATTATAACTATTTAGGAGCAATTATGCAGGCTTATAACAGGATTTATGGATGCATTTATAAAAGTTTAAGAACACAGGATTCCTTTGAAGTGTGACCTGTTTTCCTTGAATACCAATGAAAAGCAAACACTACTCAGCCCTGGAGTCCCAAACAGTCACTAAACTTGTGATTCTGCCTGTCAGTCTGTCTGTTGTTGTTTTTTCTCCCCCTAATTAAGCTGTGACTAGCACTAACACGCACTTCTTTATCCCTGGTGTGCAGGGAAAGTTTGGTGACATGGTAAGTTCCGTTGTATTCATTAAAGCGAATGCTGCTGCTAAGTGCTGTGGATAAATGTCAGCTGTGCAGGGGTCTGACCACTCAGTGGAACACACTCAGCAGGAGACCGGACGCCACAGCAGATACGCACCACAGACCAGGAGCTCCTCATCACTGCCGTCTAAACAGTCATCATCTCCGTCGCACATCCAGGCCACCCTCACACACCTCTGATTACGGCACTGAAACTCCTCCGCCCCGCAGAGATGCCGCTCCTCCTCACCTGACCACACACACATACACACACAGATATGTAAATAGTGAGGAAGAAAAAGATACATCACTCACAAACAAACAACACAGCACAGTTATCCTCACTCAGAGGAATGATTCACCCACATGCACATTTTTCACAATAACATTAATATATTTGTGACGGCAAGGGGCTAAAATTTCAGATTGAATTGAATGTTGACTGTTTTTTTTTACACAGCGTGATCTCCATGAGACTAGTGGCGGTGTAATGCTCACAGTCAACAATCTGCCCGAACTCAATCTGCACTATTTCTCTCACAGCTTTATTCAACTTTCCTTAACGTCAAATCAACTAGCTTCAGACTAGCACGTCAGAAGAACACAATCAGAGAAATTCTGCCTGTTTATAAAGTGTGTGTGTGTGTATAAATTATATTTATTCTATATTTGATCCTAAATTAATTATAATAAAATACTATTATATCATTATTATTATTATTATTATTATTATTATTATTATTACTTCTATTTTATGTATATTTAAAATAATACAAGTATACATACTACAATTTTAAGTATGCATACTAAACATATAAGTGTGCATACTACAGTTAAAGTATGCCTACTACATATTAAGCTTGCATACTACATTTTAAATTATACAGATTTAATTATGTACACTATTTTTAAGTATACATACTGCTGTATATATTTTAAGTATGCATATTACATTTTCAAGTAAGCACTACTTTTTCAACTATGCATACTCCATTTTAAGTTTAAAGTATGCATTTTAAGTTTTCAAGTCTTATAAATAATAAATAAATAAATGTGTAATTATTTGTCATTGTACAATGCACAACCAAATGTGTCTCCCGCACACACACACACACACACACACACACACACACACACACACACACACACGCACACACACGCACACACACGCACACACACACACACACACACACACACACACTCACACTCACACTCACACACTAGTGAACTAGGGGTTGTGAACACACACCCAGAATGGCAGACAGCCATCCCCTGTGCCCAGGGAACATTTGTGGGTTTAATGCCTTGCTTCAGGATTGAGGGTGGAGGACTATGGTGTTCCTTCACACCCACTGCCCCAATATTCCTGCTGGTCGTGGGAATCAAACCAACACCCTTTCAGTCCTAAGCCCTCTTTTCTAAAACTAAAACAAAACTATGCAAAACTAAAACAACTACTGTGAAGTATGCATGCTACATTTTAAGTATTCATACTATATTTCAAGTATACACAGTATTTTTAGTATGCATACTAAATTTTTAAGCATGCATATTTCTAATTTATTTAATATATTTATAACATTACTTGTTCAAATGTTAATTTATTATGAATTATTACATTAAATATTTCTCATATGCATGCTATATTTAAACTATGAATACTACCATTTTTAAGCAGGCATAATAAACCACTTTTTAGAAGAATGAAACACATATGCCAACTACTTTTTAGAAGTATTATTGTATGTGCTATGTTAACATTTTTAATTCTATTTTAATAAGACACACTACATTTAAATGATGCTCAGAACATTTTAATGTTTACTCTCTAAATGTGGTGCTGGCAAGAGTCAGAGTTGACTCCAGAAAACTGTGTGCCACTAAGTGAAAAATCACAAAGCACAACCATGGCAACAGCATGAGAAAAAGAATATTGAACACAAAAAGACCCAGATCCAGTTCATGACCTTAAAGTGTGTGGGAAATATATCGACACGGGTCCATCATTAATTATAGTTGAATATAAGGAGGGTAAAAAGTTGAAGAACGCTTAACTCGAGAAACTCAGATCTTGATGTCGTGTGGTGGCTGGTATTTATTTATTTAAATAGGCACAATGTTTGTATTTGACTTGGATGAAGGTTAATTTACTTTACTGATGTACATAAGCACGCGGTTCACTGAGATGGCTTGACCCCATTGCAACATGTAGCAAATGTTGCCCACGCTACATAATCAGAGACTAATATATTATTTTAAAAAAAAGCCTTTGTATAAGTTATACATTTTTCAGCTTTTAGAGATATTTCTGAGAAGATTCAACGTGAGAAAGTTTACTTGGATAAAGACGTGACAGGGGACTACTACCAACTCTACAAACAGACCATCAAAACTGTCCCCCTCAGATTCATAGCACTTAAAGGGTTTCCGCTCTGACAAGTCACCTCATCACTATGGGTCCAAATGGATGTAAAGTTCACACTGAGGAAAGGAATTAGACAAAAATAAGAAACATTGCATATAAAATGGAGATTCTGCTGGTATTAGTTGATGATTCAATGTTTACCCTAGAGTACAGACCCCAACATCTTGACTACTTGACAATTTGAGTTGTGAGAAAATGTATCAACAGTGTATCTCTGTGGATGTCTTTGAAAAACTTCTCCTGAGAATAACAGAAGCTGCGGTTCCTGGATATTGTGGACACATTCATGTCTGACAACCCTGAGTTAGTTAGGTTGCTGAGGCTGTGAAAATGTATAAAGATGTGTGAGCTCTGACTATTATGGATAATGCATAGATAATACATTTGCTCATTTATATTTAGCTATATTCAGTCAATAATTCACTAATTCATTTTTGGTTACAGCACATCTAATACAGAGTCTACATGTGCATTTAATTCATCAGCCATTTCAAGGACAAAACTGAAGTGAAGGAGATACGTTTACTGTTCATGCACCTGAACTGTGGAAGGTGCTCTGATTCTTTTTTATAATCTTTTAAATTGGCAGTCCCAAATTTTGGGGGGTATTTGGGGATTTAGAGATTTCTCTGGGGAGATTTATAATTGAACAGAGCCTGTGGAAGATTATTTTTAAAATGTGAGTTGTGATGTGGTCCCATTTGAAAGGGGATGAATATGATGACGCTCAGTCTGTAAATAGCTTCAGAGGAGGTAAGGGATTATATACAGGGCCCTAAAACAGACATCGGAAAAACAGTGTATGATGTTCCCACTCCAACCCAGAGATCAGTGGCTGACCACTGCCTCACCTCCATAGCACTGCACTGACTACGTCTCTCTAAACTAAGCGTAGTGCACAGAGTATGCGTGTAATTATCATACACAAGTCAGTTTGAAGGGGGCATCTACTACTGTGGGAAACACTGTTCTCTGATTTGTTTATGTTCAGAAGTTCTTCATCTTTTAGATTGGAATAGACACTAGGGGCATTGTAAAAATATTAGACTTGTTTCAAGCAAGCAAACAGAGTAGAGAAGAGCAAATGATGAGAAAACATTTATTTTACATCAAGTATTAAAATGAATCATCTTTAATTAATGAATTTATGTCCAAAACCTACTCTCATTGTCTACAATAAAGAAACATGTATATCCTAAAGAGTAACTGTTTGTCTAAAGTTTAAAAGGATTGTAAACTTTGAAGCAGGTGAATGTAATTAAAGTGCCATGCGACTATGTATTCCTTTATTTTTGAGCCTTTTTTTATGTTTTTGTTTTATGTTTAATATGGTCACAGTGTAGAGGGCAATTCTGTCCCACAAATGTAGAAAACTGAAAAATCAGGAAAAATGGAGTCTCAGCACTTTCTCTAAAGGGCAGCAATATGAAAATAAACAGTCATGTTCATAGACCAAAACAAGAAAACACTGGCTCTAAGAGTAGATAGATGGTCAGTTAAACTAGACTTTTAGACGGTTTGCTATCATCAGCAAAAACATTGTAGCTAAGAGAATGTGCAGCACTGTCAAAATATTTATGTAATTTAAAACCATCCTATTAGGCTCTGCTCCAATTGTTGACAAGAGTAGAGCAGTGAGCAAATGTTGCTTAATTGTTAGTGTGGTCGCAAACTGCTCTTTTTCATAATGAGGAGGTAAAAAATATCAATCAGTTACATCTTTCACAACATGAAAACATTATTTATCGCGTACAGGTGGTTAGCCAGTATATAATAGCTATATAAAGGGCCCACTCAATCAGGTGTCAGGTGCAATATTACTCTTCAGTAATATTCCATGCGTCTTCAGTTTGATAAAGCGTGAATGAGCAGGTAAAGAATGAGCTGGCTGTTCTGGTTTCTCCATGGTTAAAATAGCAAGTTAAAATTTGTGTCATTGGAACGCTGCACCTCTTTCAGAGACTGTGTGTAAATGAGACGCAAATACGTAAAGATGTGTGATGTAGACAGAACAATGCCCTGCATAAACCTACCAGCAGTTTCAGGTTTTACACGGATGGTCCAACCTCCACAATGATATTAATTATTACTTAAACTTCAAATTTTAAATGTCAAAAAATTAAAATAAATAAAACATCTTAAAACCCATTTTTAAGTATTTATGAGCTGTTATCATGGATAAAGTAATTAATGTGTGTATTGGTATGTGTTTTACTTACTGTTCTCCATTATTTCTCAAGATTTAACGT
Organism: Hoplias malabaricus; assembly: GCF_029633855.1. Lineage (NCBI taxonomy): Eukaryota > Metazoa > Chordata > Actinopteri > Characiformes > Erythrinidae > Hoplias > Hoplias malabaricus. The sequence continues at coordinate 25,152,534 of NC_089811.1, read as the reverse complement.
GGTCTGTTCTATTCCATTTGGATCTTGTAAAAATATGGCATATAACCTGGAAAACCTGCAGTGGGAGAACTGGAATTCCCAAGTGCAAACTTGGAAACATTCACCTACTTATCCCAGATCAGCCACAGAGACATCCGCCCAGGGTGGGTCGCAAGAAGTCATAGTGGAATCCATTTACAGCTTGAAGTCAGGAATAAAGCCTAGAAATTCCCAAGCGGCCCCAGTGGCCCCTGAACCAAACTTGCATTACATTGCATTTCAAACTGGTATTACACTTGAAACTGAACATTATTGACGAGAGCAATCATTAACAAAGTGAGACAGACGTGCTGTGTCTGTCCTAATGCATATCTCAGTGAGAGTGGGGTAAGTGGCCTACCTGAGCAGGTGACATTGTTTTTGTCCAGGTGCTGGTTGTCAGCACACGCACACACTCGGCCTCCTGGGACAGCCAAGCAGAGAGTTCCACAGCCTCCATAATTCACCCTGCAGGCGTTGTCACCTAAAGAACAAATATAGGTCCAAACAACTGATTTCCACAATCTCCTTTTTCACTCTCTCTACATGATCTGCTCGCTTGTTTGTGTATTTATTGCTGTTTGGCTTCTAGCAGTGTTTCTCCTTGAGGCTTCTGTGAGCACAAAGTTCTCCCTCCCTCACCATGCACCACCGGGGCCCTGCTCTCGAGGGACGTCGGAGATACATGTCACATCGTTTACAATCACACGTCAAGTGAATTATGAGGAACATCACTGTAGAGCACCATCTAACACTTCTACGTTTTGAGAGGAATAATTTGTCTCGTGGACAATGGCACACATATATTGGGGAGGTGGAGAGGCGGGGAGCTGGTGTTATGTGGAAAAAACACTGTCACTTATTAAAGCTGGAGCACGGGAACTACTGCGAGGTTTCATTTTGGGAGACGTTCAAATGTAGTGTCTGGACCAATGAGATAAAGGCTAACGGGTTTTGTTGATTTTTTTTTTTTTTGGTGGGAACCAGTCCGTGCCGGACCTCAAAGAGAACCGGTACAATTAATCTCTCAGGTGACAAGAACCTCGGAGGGGAGGGGAGGCTTAAAAAGAAAAGAAAATCCTCACCCTGCTGGTTGTGTAGTGTGGTGGGAGCAGCATAGCCTCCCTCCCTCAATGCCCAATGCTTTTTCTTTTTTTGGTTGAATCTGTGTCTGAAATAATATGACATAACTGGAGTCCTCCCCTGGAGGCAAACGCTCCTTCTGGTGGTAAGTACATCATAAGAGACTCTCTATCCACACTCTCTTTCTCTCCTCCTTTATAGCCCACAATCTGAACTAGTTCAGCCTTAGTGTGCATCCTCACTGCAAGCACTCAGAGAGAGGAATTGGCCTGAAGCAACACAACAAGTTCTACTGCACATGGAACTTGAGAGAAAATCATCTCCAACTTGGAATACCACACAGTAATGGTCTAATGATGCGTTCCATTTGAACATGGAATGCTGGAATGTCAGAGTTTCAGGTCAGAAATTTCAGTTCAGAATCCAAGATGGCTGCACGCACATAAACAATGTGTTAAAGCAGTAGTGTTATACAGTTTATTAGTGTTCACATTCATGAATGTAAGTGAAATGCACCTTTTTTGAGATAAATCAATGTATTAATCTGGAAAACCGGATGCATTAGCAGGTCATGTGTGCATTGAAATTTAACCCTGGAGGACAGCTTGTTGATGGTACCTAATAAGAACAAGCAGGAGAGTAAAGACTCTTTTACTGCTGCGCCAAACCCTCGGCCCAATCCCAAATGTCTCCATTAACTCTATGTAGTGCACAGTGTAAAATCACGGTCTCTGCACTCAGGCAGAGTGTTGTAGGTCAAAATATAAAATCGTTTGTAATTGGCTATAAGCTTCACATCTTCCCTGTCTGGGTGTAGTAGTTTTAGATTTACTTTAGTTTTTAGATATACTTTAAGAAGTATGGTGCTATTATGGATGCAGCTCGAGCCTCTCCTCCGTTGTTGTTTTGCCATGCTGTCTCTGCAGGCTGAGGCAACAACAATAAGCTCATACATACATGCAAAAAATTGCCGTGTGAAATTTGACCTGACATTGTACATTCATGTTGTATACACACAAACCGGATAAATATCCGATGTAGAGCCACATAGGACCGAAGCATATTGGACAGTCCACACGGCCCTGAAAAGATCAGATCCAGGTCAAGTTAAGGAGCAAAAAAGAAAAAAAAGTCTGATTTGCATCACTTTAGCCTGGTAGTGTTAACGTAGCTTAACTGCTTTGTGTGGATGTGTTTCCATGGTGTTTGGATGCATAAAATATCACAAAAGGCCCTGGTATCAATTGGTATTGCTAACAATGCTAACCAGGAACAAGCTAACAATGAAAACCTTAGTCATATTGTTTACTGGGACATGGTCTCAGCCACAGATGCTCTATCCACAAGTAGAGTCTGATAGATTCAGTGCTTTAAGCTGGTCTCACTGTCAGAATTCTGCTTTGTGGACATGCACTTCTGTGTATCGTTTCTTACCCCTCTGGCATCCTTCCACCCGTCGTGCCAAAATAGCAGAATTGTGATTGGACCTTTTGCGTGTCAGTCAAGTTTATTTTCTGTTGTAGTAAGTGGTTCTTAAGTGCCAAAATGTACCAGACTCTCTCTAGAGATTCTGGCAATGCGAGACTAGCTTGGGTGTAATGTCATTCCCAGCTCTGACATCCAACATACAAGATAAATGGTACAGAGCATAAATTCTCAGAGGGGAACTTGGGAAACCACACATACTAAAATATGCAACTTTGCCCCACAACATACCAGTCTGCAGTGAGCGACATAAAGTACTGTACTGTAATTTAACTGAAAGTCAGGAGTACTGACCCAGCAATGTTAGAAAAGCACTCCTACAGAAGAATACATAATCCTTAGTAAAAACATTCAATGTGGGCGACACAAAGCAAACAACTGAGCTACACCCTGTCAGTCTCAGCTCTGACCAACTTTATGCAAAAGAGAAGTGACACAGGGAGCTGATACCCAATCAGAAGGGATGTTATCACATCCCACAGAACATCTGTTTCGCTGTTTTGATCATCACATGGAGAATGGAATACATGTTGGTTCTTACTAGCACCTGTTCATTTAAAAATGCAGTTTGCCCACCACTCCTCTGGAAACACCCTTCGGCAACGAGGGGAAGTCTGCCCAAGCTGAGTGATAATATCACTTGTGGTGTGCTTGCAGAGTGAGGCTTACCATATTTAAACCACACTGCTGACAAAACATGCTCTCCAGATGGTGCCCACTATCTTACACTGCCGTTTTTACGCCCAAAAAGAGTGAAAGTGGGCCTTTGTCATGGGTGTGGATCACCTGCTCACTTCAAAGGCGTCTCCTGCAGGTAGAGTTATGAAATGCTGGCAAGGACGAAACATGGCTTTTACTTCCCCGGAGCTCCAGATTTTTGCAGGACCCCCCGATGTGTCCCTGCCCCTCCTCCTGTGAGCTGGGGCTGGTACTTATAAGAACGGATGACAGTAATCATCCTGTAGCGTGGAGCAGTCAAAAACAGAGCTGGAGGCCACACCTTCCCTCACATGCTCCTCCAGCCCTTTACCTGCAGCTCTGCTAATCACCACATAGTTGTAACAACACTGTTTAGTGTCTGACGCCCCCACCCCACGGAACACCTGCCATATCTCACAAGCTGTTACACAACGGAGGCTGGTGCCATAGCTACAGTCGTGTAGGTCAAACGAGATGCTTTGTTGTTCTTTTTTATATGGAAATAAGCGCACGTCCTCTCCAGAGAACACACATTCTGATGCATAGCTAAATTTACCAGAGAAGAAGAGGTCTGTGAGGAACTAGTTGGTCTTCACTTGAATGGACCAATAGAAATGCCCCAAAATGACTTCTAATAAAATCTTTTTACATTGATTTCCATTGTACATTAAAAAGTATTTTTTTCCTTCTCTTGTAAATTAATATTTTGGAGATACACATTTTTCTTTGGACAGTGAAGACATTATGATTTGTTCTGGATTTTAATCCAGTATGGTGGACTTAGCAAATACACACTAAGAAGTAATCTGTGTATAAACTGTGAAATAGTTGTCTTTTTCCATTGGGAATTGCAGTACAGAATGGTTCTGTTCATTCATTATCTGTAGCCACTTATCCAGTTCAGGGTCACGGTGGGTCCAGAGCCTACCTGGAATCATTGGGCACAAGGCGGGGAATACACCCTGGAGGGGGCGCCAGTCCTTCACAGGGCAACACACACACACACTTTGGAGTCACCAATCCACCTACCAACATGTGTTTTTTTTGGACTGTGGGAGGAAACCGGAGCACCCAGAGGAAACCCACGCAGACACGGGAAGAACACACCAACTCCTCACAGACAGTCACCCGTAGCGGGAATCGAACCCACAACCTCCAGGTCCCTGGAGCTGTGTGACTGCGACACTACCTGCTGCACCTAATGCAACTATCCACACTCTGTTCTAGAACCTTTATCCATTTCCCATTGTTTAAGAGGAACTGTGGGCCAAGTATCTGGAGGCCTGCTTTTGGTCATGTGTTTCTCCAAACTACACTAATGTAAACAGTAAACACAAAACAGTAGCAGCAATGAAGGAGCTTCCATTTCTGATTTATCTTTTACTCAGCATTTTTTCGCAACACAGTTTGGCTGACCCTGGGTTCTCAGTTGAAGTAAAGACTGATAAATTACTTATACGATGCTTTTATTTCTTACACCGGATTCCAGTTCTGGCTGGGTCTGCTCCTCTGACTGCATATAGATAACAGCTTCTACCTCTGCAGCCAAACAAACAGAGCTATCTGAATTGAGTTTTACTGTTAGCAACTCAAGCTTTTGTCTTACAGTTCAACAGCAATGTTAAAACTTTATTATAGCAGGTGGGTTTTTAAAGGGGTGATAGTGTTTAGGTGAATAATCTGTGATGATTTTGTTTAACCAGAGACACAGTCTGAATCTGCACACCTGGGACCCCAGCAGAAAGGGTAACTGTATCCACCTTGGGTACTCCAGTATGGTACAGTGGAAAATGGTCATGGATCATGGATTTGAAACAAGATGTACTGCTCTGACCAATGGAAAAACAACATATATATGTCACTTCGGAGAAATAGAGGTAAAATTAGCTTCAGTTTCTGTTGTGGAATGTTTAATGCGTTATGACTTCAATATCAATATCCAAATAGTAACTTTACAGAAGAGGGGAAAAAAACTTTCAAAATGTTCAATGCAATCAAACAAAAATATTTTATTCAAAGTGATTTTGGAATATTTTTGTTGGTCCATGTATATATATATATATATATTTTTTTTTTCCCCACTGCCCATCACTTCAAATTTTCTTTCTGGAGTAATGCTAGAAGCTGGGAGACATATCCCTTTGGTGGTGTGTGGCCTACATTGCCCATCATCCGTAATAAACGTGAAAATCCCTAAGCTGCTTTGAACTCAGATTTTCAGAAAGTGCTTACCTTGCTGACTCTGTGCATCGAACACTCGGAGACCGAAGAGTGGCGGTCTCTCGCTCCTTAGCAGAGTGACCTCACCCGAGACCAGGTCCAGCTGGAAGATGGAGGCATTCATGTACTCCGTCCAGAAGATGGAATTCCGGTAGTGTGAAATTCCGAAAGGGTGATTCAGCTCCTTGCCATTGTACACCACCTGTGTCACACAGAGCAGCGCAGGAGTTAGAGCAGGAGTGGTGTGTAGTGTGGGCTCAGCTGTGGGAGGGGATCAGGACGCTGAAGGAAATAAATAAACAAATTTGATTTGTTTTGGTTTGGGATTTTTTTTAAACCACACTACTTTTCCTTTTTAGGCCAAGCACTTATTACTAGGTGAGTGCTATTTTGCAACGAAGAGCACAACAAAAACATCATGAGACACCAAGCTTTAATCCTTTAAACCCCAGGGATCTGTATCCAGGCCCACACTACAGTTCCTCACATCTATAGCTTTAATGTTATTTCTGAATATTATGTCATAAGCTAAAAATATAGCTACAGATACATGGCTGAACAAAACAAAACAGTTTATCATTTTAAACTTAAGGAGTTTTAAGAAAAAAAAATAATAAAAGGGTTGAATGAATAACAAAAAATGGTAGTCCAGTATTTGTCTTAATAAAGTGTTATAATCATACCTGTATTTAAAATACAAGACCTAGAATGCAAAAACACAGCCATTAATTAGCCACTGTTGTTGTCACTTTCCTATCTAGTAGTAGTTAAAATGTGCTGCCTGAGAGATTACACAAATTACTTAATGTCTTATAATATTTTTATACCAGAAATATCCTTTATCACTATTAATGCTGTTCCACAGTCCAGAAACACATGCTGGTAAGTGGACTGGCTGTGCAAAGGTGAAAAGTGTCCATAGGTGTGTGTGTGTATATGGGTAAGTATGGGTATATGGGTAAGTATGCTAAGTGATGGACTGACATTCTGCCCAGAGTATGTTCCTGCCTTGCACCCAGTGATTATGTGTGTAACCACTGTGACCTTGACCAGGATAAAGCCTTTATAGAAAATGAATGAATGAATACATGAAAGAATGAGTGTGATAATGCTAATCCTGAAAGCCCAGTATTTGTGTATTTCAGTGTTCTATTAGCACAATGCTATCAATTATACATGGCCAATTTAGATATCTGTATGGTCAGATAACCACACTCATCCAAGCCATAGGCATCTGCTTTCACTCTGGCAAAGCTCTCTCTTTCTCCAGGACTTGTGTGTCTGTGTCTGCAAAAAAGATCATTTTAAAGACATGCACTTCATCAGCATTGTTGTTCACATTTTAACAAGCTCTGTTTGAGTTAGAGTGAAAGTTTATGTGGCAAAGCGATATGTTGTTCAGTTAGATTTCTCTGTCACACTGCTCCAAATTGTCCTTCTCACTTTAGGGCATTTTAAAATGTTAAAATAAAATATTGTTGAAAGTTAAAGGGTACTGCTGTTTTTTTTTTTTTTTTGATGTTTTTTTAGTCATGGATTAAACCTAGCCCTTGATTATATTACTATATATTCCTCTCGATTACAAAATATTCATATTAACACTAAGCACCAAGCCTTACACCGTAAGCCTCCTCAGCTACATACTGCAATATTCTGTTTTTGACACTTTTATTAGCTTTTATATTTATGCTTTAGGCTCACTGTTTACCTTGTCTGGTTTGTGCTCAGAATTCAAGATGATCCCTATACTTTTGATCACGGTCTTGTAACTTCCTAATAAACCTGAACGTAACTTCAATACTTTTATTTCCTTTGAGATTCAAGCCAGCTCATTACTTCTCAGTATTTGCATAAAAATTACTTAAAAAAATATCATGTCCATGAACTGAACACTGTAAAGCTACAGACACCAGTGCTGCTGGTTGTGGGATTTATATATATATATATATCCACATTTGGATTTCAAATTAACATGTAAGAAATCCATAAATATTAAGGTCAGATTTGTCCACAAAACATTTATATAAATGAGGCACCAGTACCATCTTTATCCATATCTAGAAAACTCTTTAAGGCAGGAATGTCAAATTGATTTTAGGTAATAACTCATGTTACTCCATGCCTAGTAGACTAGGCCAAAAAAAATGTAAATAAATAAAAGTATGCCAGTAAGCCAAAAAAAAAAATCCTTATAAATACATTCACCTGAAAGGTACACTTTGCATAGAAATAAATAACAACTTCAGAACAAATTGAAGTTAACTGGCACAGTGTTAAAGGTTAAGGTCATGTCAATTTTGACGTCTTCCAGTAAACTTCAAAGAACATGCATCATTTACTGTAAGATATTATAAGTGTATAGTGAGTGCTAGCCAGTTCAGTAACTTAGGTAAGAACCCTTATCTATAAAAAGTACTGCTTGGAGATGGTCACTAAGCAATGATACATTATATAGCAATTGTCAGAATGATATTCCACTACATTATTTTAATGTAGATCATGGATCTCATGGCTAATTTATCAGTAAACCTACCATTCTACCAGTGCCATTGAGGTAGATTTTCTCGATGTGGTCATAGTAAGCATCACACCAGTACATGGTGCTGGTTCCATGGTCCAGGGTCAGTCCATTAGGCCACAGCATGTTAGAGGTAACAAATATCTTGCGATTAGAGCCGTCCATCCAGGCTTTCTCAATCCTCCCAATGCTGTCGTTTACCTCATCCTCCTCCCAGTCAGTCCAGTACATCCAGCTGAAACAGATACAATACGTTAACCAGTGCTTTGTCTTTTCGTTCCATCTTACGAAGACACGGTAAAAGTGTTACAAAGCCTAATCACTGACAGATTGCACAGACACACTTAGTAGAAGGAATCTGTATCCTAAAAAAATACAATATTAATTATGATTCAGTGCATTATACAATCTCATACATGATCACATTTGGATAAAGGTGGAAAATCCAGAATGTTGATATTTATGATGACTGTTAACAAATAACAAAATAAGTAGTGCTCATCAAGTGTCAGAACATTGATATAAATGTGCTACACATTCCTTTCAGTACCTCAATACTAATATGTGCACATTAACAGACACTTTTCTGTGAAGATTTGCACAAAAGCCCTTGCTACTCTTAACCAAAGACTGCATGAGTGTTTCAAGATTACATTCAGTAAATGAACTCCAGCTGTACATTACAGTTCAGTAATAAGTGTGTAACAACATGGTATTGTGATGGAAACAAATCATATTTCTACAGTACATTCATTCATTCATTCATTCATTCATTCATCCATCCATTCATCATCTGTAACCGCTTATCCAGTTCAGGGTCGCGGTGGGCAGGAACACACCCTGGCAGGAACACACCCTGGAGGGGGTGCCAGTCAGGGGCGCCATAGGGCGACATTCACTCACACTTTTGAGTCGCTAATCCACCTACCAACGAGTCTTTTTTTGGACTGTGGAGGAAACCGGAGCACCTGGAGGAAACCCACACAGACACAAGGAGAACACACCAAACTCCTAACAGACAGTCACCCAGAGCGGGACTTGAACCCACAACACGCAGGTCCCTGGAGCCGTGTGACTGCGACACTACCTGCTGCACCACCGTGCCGCTTCTACAGCACAAACACTGAATAATAGCAAAGTGAAATTAAATAATGAATAAGTACAACTTTTTAGCATTGTATTACCTTGTTATTACAAATTTACTGATATGCAAAACACTACCAGAAGGTCAATATTGAGCATAACTGGCTGTTTTACTGTACACCTGATAATACAACGCGTGAAGCTTGGATCTTGTGAAAACTGCACAGTCGAGTTATAGAACTAATGAAACCTGAATGTAAACCGGTTGAATCACCATCTACACACTGATGCATATTTACACCCCTGGTGCACAGATTAAATGGATAAAGGCAGAGATGCCTCCTCCGGTTTGTGAATGCACAGCTCTAGCAGCTGAGAAAGTGCAGCAGCCCTTGCCACAGACAGGTGGGTGTGGAGAGGCGGTTAGTCACTGAGACCTGAGCCCACTGCTACTTTCCAGCACCATAAAGAGAAGCAGTATACAAACATTGACTTACAGCTAATCCATCATTACAGACGGACATGTTCTGTAGCATTGCTCCCCCAGCTTCTCGTTTTCAGTATGCTGCATGCTTGGCAAAAGTGAAATGTCATCAGTGAGGGTCCCGTGATATTTAAGAAGTGACTGGGTCAACGCTCGGACATGATCCTTCCTTTAGTAAGTGTGCTTAAGGGATTTGTAGCCTCTAAGCGGCCGGTGCAAGCTTTTCCTGCCTCATCAATGATGGAGGCGCTGCTACATGTGGACTACATAAAAAAGAATAGAACATTCAACAGTTTCAGCAGCCAGACCAAGAACACTGAGCTCTGAGTACATACAGGGCAGAGTGGGAGAGAGAGAGGGGGGGGGGGGCAAGAGAGAGAGAGAGAGCATAGTCCTGCATAGTTCAGTCTAAAATAATGACCACATTATAATTATTTATTCATGTTAGCGTGATATATTTGCCACAATAAAGATAAGGGTGATGACATTAATCACAACAAAAACTTCATGTACATGTTAGTTGTTCATTCAAAGATGGGAAAGAGTGAGTGACCAATTACTGCTGCTATTAATCATATATTCAGTCATTATTCCACTGTAGGCAGTGTTTCACACCATTATTACTCAATTTATGGGGATATTCCGGATATTTCTCCTCTTTTGTATAATTTCTGGGCAATGAAAGGGTTAAGACTTACACAAGGTCATTCAGGGTGCCCTAATGTGAAATGTGTCATTCTAGAGAAACTCACGAGTCCAATACACAGTGGTGGTGAAAGGAAACAGACATCTGAAGAGTTTAATCTCACTAAAAGCTTCTTCTCAGAAAGTTATTATATTAAATGGTCGCAAATACCTTGCCTAGAGTCTTTTATGGTAGATCTGAATTATGATTTTGACATGTAACATATATCACAATATGTTCCTAAAAAATACATGCTGCTTTCTTTTTTACCACGTTGAACTAAAAATATACAACTCTACAGACACATTTTTCATTTAAGGCAGTGTATTTGCGATATAATTTTTTCTCAATAACAAATAATTCAGCATCTATCATGCATGTGCTGGATAAATAAGTATGCTGCAAATGCATAAAATATATTTTTTTAATATCTTGGCAAATGATCAAAGAATTTGTTTGATATTTGGCGGCACTACTATCCGTAAAAGACTTAAATTTATTTGATTTTTACTCACAACAGCTTTGAAGGACAAGTTAATAAACTTTGAGGAGATTAGATGTGAGATAATCCACTGGGAGGAGGAAGAGAAATGTCAGAGAAAAACAAGTGGAAAAAAGACTAAAGGACACAGAGAAAACAAGAACACCAAAAATGCCCCCACCAGATAAACAGAACTTAAACTTTCATCTTCATGAGAAATAAAGCAGAAACCTAATCGATGCTCTGGGTTTAGACCTGGGGGAAAAAAAACCCCACAAAAACAGGTTTTTGACCATTCTTCCAGTGTGGAAACACAGCTGAGTAAGGAGGTGTAGATGCCAAGAGGCTGTTTCTGAGAAAAGGAGACCTCTGCGTTTAGCTGCAGAATGTATTCCACTAAATACATCATAGTTTCCTATGAGAGGATGTAACCAATCAGAAAAGCAGATTTAGACACTGCATTTAAAGTGCAACCTGGCATTTAAGCTGGAAAAGAACATTAAAAAAGATCAGGTACAAAATATTACCCATAATGTGCATTTTGGCAACATTTTTAGGGCCACTATTTTATATATACAATCAAGAATAAAAAAAAAATAAACCCACATAATAAAGAAAAATAATTATGGTATGGCTTTATTTTCATAATACCAATTTACTCAGCTTTATTCCTACAATATTTCAGCTTTATTCTTATACAGGAATTTCTGACTTTATTCTCCAAATATTACAATTTCATTCTCATAATATCACAATTTGTGAATTTGTTCTGAAAATGTATATTTTAACAGTAGGCCCTAAAACAATTTGAGATGTGTCATATGACCGCTAGAAGCTTCCAAAATTATCTTCTGTTTTTTTTTCTTTTTACTTTTGAATCTTGTTCTGCCACCTGAGTTCAACCTCAACCTCCAGCTGAACTGTACATACACCAGAAAAAGAACATCCCTGCAGATTTCTTTGAAAACCTGAAAACACATGTTTGAAAAGAATGGAATAATGCAGTAAACGTGAACGGTGGGTTAAGATTTCTATCTGATTTTCTATTAAATACTTTTTTGTAAATTTGCTGTAGCGGTTTTCTTAATGGCTCTACACTCTGGAAAGTAAATGAGAGAATAATAGTCTCTTACTTTTTCGCAGCACTTTACATGTCCCATACAATGTGTTTTCCAACATTTAGCACTGCTCTGTGTTTCAAAACAACAACTAAAGAACTTAATTTGCTACTGTTACTGAGAGAGTGTTCTCTCCTCGGCTCAGGCTCTCAGTGTGCGCTTCAGGAGCTGAGGTGAGGAGCTGGAGCAAGACAGTGAAGGAAAGATAAACATGAAACAAAAAAGAACAGAAAAAAAATCAGATAGCACCTGCATGAAGTCAAAATGAGAAAAAAGTGAGATAGGGAAAGAGAGAGAGAGAGAGAGAGAGAGAGAGAGAGAGAGAGAGAGAGAGAGAGAGAGAAAGAGAGAGAGAGAAAACGAGGGGGAGGGGGCATTGTGGAGGTTTGCATTGGTCGAGTTAATCCTTATCATGTTAAGGCAGGCTAGCACTGGCAATGCAGAGAGAGATGTATTGCAGGAGGAGAGATAGAGGGGTGGTGGGGCAGGTGGGAGTTATTTCGGCAGGGGAACCCCATCCAACTGGGGCAGATAGAGATCTCCATGCCACCTGCTTAGCTGATAGATGGCCACTTCTTAATGATAGGGCCCCAAACCCATCACTATAAATAAGCCAACATACAGTTTAATACAGCTTGTGGTTGGATTTCTACTACACAATATTAAAGGCTTAAATTTGTAATTGGACTTCAATGTGTTAAAAATGCCATTGGGTTTGCCCCTGCATCGTTAAACTCTGAGAAACCTACATGCTAATCTTTTATTTACTGTATAATGCTACTGTGCAAAAGACTAACACCAGTCACAACCATTAAGAGAAAAATGACTGTTGTTGCATGAGACACTTCTGTAGAGATGAAACAGTCCTAGAAAATTCTTTGAAAAACTGAAGCAAATCATCTTTGTGATTTTTCTTTTTATGTTAAATAACAATCAACTAAATGATGATGAAGAGAAACTGAGGAAAGTACATGTTCTTATAGTTCAAGCTCTTCTGTATGCAGACCCATGCTGACAACAAATAATCGCTAACCATCTGTGCATTCTACACTTAACAGGAAACAACATGCTAAACAGCACAATGATTTTAAAAATATATAATAATTGTTTTAAATGAGCATCAAACACAGCGGCTATGGCACAGTGGCTTGGCCTCAAGGCTCAATTTACTGTGGACAAATGTCAAGTCTCTGAGTGTTTGGGGCTGAAGTTCATGCTCTCTGATCAGTAACATCCAGCTCCATAGGTCAAACTTTACACACAGACGTCTGTTCCAAGGCAGCACCTTCCACCTCAACCTTTGTCAGGCCCAGGCTCTCTTTACTGGCTGTCAAAACATGGCACATCACAGCTTTCAGAGAACAGCCAGTTCTTCTGCTGCTGCTGCCGGCTGCTTTTCACCCAGAGACCAAGCTGCTTGACGCCACTGACGTGAAGACTTCATAAAGGTCTCCGAGCTGGCAGCTCAACAGAGCGCCCGTTTAAAGAAGATTCTAATCGTTTCCGCATAACTCAACTCATCCCTGCCAAAACATGCCATGTGCTAGTGACAGGAGGAAAAGGGAAAAAAAACCAAAAACATTAGCAGCGCTTTTCATTTACATGTTACTTTAGCAGACTTAAGATCTTTCTGAGCTGGATTAGTTCTACGTGAGGAGGTGCTATAATTTGAGTGATTATCAACAAGATCTGCAAATTTATTTCAGGGAAAATATCTACAGATTGCATGGTTTTAATATTACAGATGTGATGGCAGTAGTCTGCTCAGTAATTATTCCAGTATGTAATTATTGCATTATAATTCCAAGAGTCCTTTCTATAATTCAAACCCAGAACTCCTTCATTAGTAATAGTCCTGTATGAATCAAATCCACCAAAAGGTGGAAATCTCACTATAACATTATGTTTCTTTACAAGAAAGAAATTCCAGTAAAAAGCAGTAAAACCTCAGTAAGAATCATTCATTCATTATCTATAACTGTTTCATTTTTATCTGAGACAATAGCTGTATTCAAAATGGCTCATTCCCTACATCACTCACTATATAGTGTGCTATCATAGGGAACTCAATTCAGGAGGGTAGTAAATGTTTTGGGACAGTATTTCACTTGTGTTTTTACTGAAGTGTATTATGGGTATCCGCTATCTGCTAAAATAACGTGTTCATTGAAACCTGTGCACTGTGATTTTGGACACCACTACTAAATGTTTGTGCCTCAAAATAGTGCACTATAGAGTGAGTAGCACACAGTTTAGGACACGGCAAAAGTGGATCTGGGGCTACTTGTTCTGTTTCTGCAGTGCTGAGTATGGAGTAGCAAAGACAGAGGCTCTATTGGAGCAATCTCAATGACTGTGAAGCTGTAGGTTTAAGGTTGAAATAGAAGTTTGTGTTCCTTTAAAATGCAGCGTGGTTCATCTGGTTTCTCTTAGCAGATTCCTCTTCAATAATAAAAGATGGCAGGGATTCACAGTCGACCTCGCTGTGTGTGTTAAACTAGCCAAATGTCTTAAATTCTTCTCAGAAGTATTTTTGCTGTGACAGCAAAAATCCATAATGAGTTTTTGACTAGACCTGGGCAGATACATTATTCAAAGTCCACTAAAATCTCTGCAAACATCGTTTATCCAGATATGGATCATAAGATTCAGCCCTGAAATAATGAAACTATCCTGTTTTAATTCATACCTGACTCAGGCCAGAAAAAAAGATTGAAGGCGAGAGTATGGAGTGTTCTTAGCGAGCACAAAGGGGCCCACAGCACGTAGTACTACTCACTACTTCTTTCACTTTTAGTTTCAACAAGGACATAAATGGAGTTATGAAAACATGAACAAACAGTGTGTGCCATTATTGATTTAGGAATCAAAACCCAACAATGCTACACATCTGGAGTAGGCCACAGAGGTTTATTTACAAAGCCTCATCTCATTTCCATTTCACAACAGCTTTTACTGAAGCGTAAACATTCCTCTATTCACAGCTAAAGGTGTGTTCATACCCTACTTTTATCATTAAAACTAGGTGACAGTAAATGCCCTGGTTTTGCTGTTTTTCCAGGCATTCTCCAAAGCCTACACTGTAAAAAAATTAGTTAAGCAGTAAGTCATGACAACATATTTTCGTCACTTACCTTAACTTATCAAATCAAGTTTTGTGATTTCAACTGGATTTTATGAGTTTTCAACCTTTCAACTCAAGTTTTTAAATTACTCCAATGAAGAGGAAAGTTGAAGGAGTGAAATTAACTTGAAACTAAGCAGAGTTATGACTGTGGGCGGAGCTTTGGTATGCTCAGGAAGAGCTTTTTGGCTTTGACGTTTTATTTTCATTGCTGTGTGCTGTGAGGGTGGGAGTAATATATATGATGCTTTTAGGTCGTTTATTGGTGTTTGGATCTATTAGGTCTTTCTTTGCAGCAAGAACTGTGTTTTGTCAGAGCCCTCACCCTCAAAGTGAAACACTCTAGCTTTGATGAGGTTCTGGCTGAGTCTCTTTACATGCCATGCCCAAATGTTGCCTGCCACTTGTTCATATTTTCTGAGAGCATTAAAGACGGAAATGACACTGGATGTTCTTCTTGACACCGGTAGTCACAATAATAAAGTCTAACAATGTAATGTCAATACTTCTTTTAACTTAAATACCTACGTTGGAATGAGTCATGTGCCCTTTCATGTATGTAGTTAAGTTGAAACAAGAAGCAATTTAAATCAAATAAACTTGCAAAAAGTCAAATGACTTTAAATTAAAATAAATAGTCATTCTAATTGGATTTAATTTAAAACTTTAAGGCAGCTTTTGAACTCACGTTTTTTTTTTTACTTGAAGCTGATGAAATCTTTTACAGTGTAGTCTAAAATTACTATTGAATGAATTCATTTTGTTTAAGAATTGCATTAAGTCTAAAACATGCAATGCAGCATAAAAACAGAAAATGACACATGTTTCTTAGGGGTCTTTTGAACAGTCCTAATCATCTTAAAGTCATCCTCCTTTCTTTAGAATTTTGTCAGGTCTGATAAAAGGTTTATAGAAATATCATTCTACCTTATAAACAAATACTTGGAGTAAAGTATTACTGATATTTCAGTTTTAGAACATATGCAAAATTATTATCTTCCACATACTTACAGTTAGTTCATATAAAAACTGAGTGACTGTAAAAGAAAACATTTCCCAAATGACATCGCAGAGTTTGGTTTAATAGAATGAACCCAGTCTGAGTAGTGCTTTACAAACACTGTCTGTTTTGCCGCTAATCACACAGTGATGGCTGCTCTCTACCTATCGTATCCGATGCCATTTATTCATTATGTTGTTGATGTTGTCATTTAAGAAGCATTAGTTTCATTAAATGCAAGAGGGAGTTGCATAAATTGCATAAGCGCAGGGTTTGAGCGATGAACATAATTATGGCTCCGAGCTAATGAACCCATTGTGTCTGTAAATAATGTAACTACTCCACCGTTGCCTTCCTTGTCTGAATAACTCCATAATCAACACCTCTCGGGTTTAGTAGGAAATGTAAATCGATTCTTAAGTGCGAGGTTTACTTAGTGACAAGTGTATATGCCGTCGCCTTCTAAATGAGAGAGCAGCTATTAGACAGCTCCAGCCTCCTTGTATCATCATCTTACAATAATTAAGAATTTTACAATCAAAGTGCTCTGAAATAGCTGGGAGTACTGGATCTGCGCATCCAACAGGGAAGTGAATCTTATGGAGGAACCACACAATGTCTGTGTTTCAGAAAGAATGCCACTTCAGATGTGCTGTGAATGATGGGAGAATTTTCTAACTCCACAAGTCTACCGCTCTGACTGGGAGCTGCTCTTCAGGATTCATCAGCTTCTCTCACACCCAGGGAAGGTGATAATGAGATTGGCCCAAGGCCATCAAACGAACCCCTTTACTGCCTGCAACGTGTCAGCTCACAGCTTCACAGACACAAACATACACACGTGTATGTGATCTTTATGGAGGTATTACACTAATCTCTGTGGCATGGCTGCAGCCTGTAATGCCACATACTTTGGAGAAAATAATATGCTGCAATGACACAGCTAATAGGAACAGGGATTCGTTTCTAGTAACAAAAAAATATTTTCCTTAGTAACCCCCATCTAAATTCAGTCTGGGAGGGTGAAACACATGCCCCCACTGCGACACGTGGAGCCAGCCAAACTTGTTTTTTTTTTTTTTAACTGTTGCTAAAATCAGCAGTTGAAATGTTAATCATAACTGGAGGACAACGCAGAGAACATATATATCATATGTGCAGAATTCATTCAGTGTTGCATCTATCTTTGTCATTCACTAGAATATATTTTAACATTTTAATTTAATTTAATTTAATTAATAAAAAACTGCAACTTCTATTTGAACAAACCAAACTGACAAAACTGACAACCCCCACCCCCTCCAATTCCCAAACACACACACACGCACACACTTTGGGAGACACTGGGATAGAGCATGGAAACAAGAGAAGCGGGCAATGTACAATTGTACAGTGTAACTCTCACTAGACATAGGCCTACATTCAAGGGATGCTCCGGATGTTTAAATAACATCAGAGTATTTTGGGATTTATTAAAAAGCTCATTGGCACTGTGCAACATTTCTGTGATAGCATCAATGCAACAGTAAATACTGTAATAACTACTATCAGAATTATACTACTCAGTCTTATTCTCCAGCACTTACTTCAATCAAACTCAAATCCTAACCTCTGTAACCAGCAAAATAAATTCCCATTATTGTTAAGAGAGGATATTCATACAAGAGCTCATACATACACACACACACACACACCCACACACAACTAATGCTCTGCACTTCTCACCCTCTCCATCACATTCAAGGCTAAACACAGGGCAAACAAATGTCTGGAACTGCACTGTAATGAGAGCGAAGGTTTGTGGCCAGGTGAGCAGGGAGTGGACATTGTTTGGCCTGGCTTCAGATCACACAACGCTGCTCAGGTTTAACTTTTCTGACCATTCTGACCAAGCTGCACATTATGTCTCCTCATCTCTCCTTAGCATTCAGCTCCATCTTTCAGCTTGGAACAAAATGCATTTTACTAGCAACCACATAGAACAAAGAATCTTTATTTTTCTTCTATGAGGAAACACTAGCATGGGCTTCTATAAAGACACATTTCTGCAGGCATGTAGTCTTTCATCAGGCACTAGAGCTGAAGTGATGTCTGTGAATGTTGTGCAAGGTCATTTCTCTTCACCTTGAAACGGCCTATTCACTGCTGATACTGCACCTGTTGAGTGGATCCACCACTATGGCTCTGGGATGAGACATATCTCCCTCTAACAGAGTCCTCCTCGTGTCTGCCGCCCTCTCCAGCCTGGCCACACTGATCGTCTTCCTGTAGCCATCATTTGTCCAGTACAAGTTATTTCCAATCCAGTCCACTGAAATACCTTCCACGTTATCCAGATCTACAAGAAAAATAACAGAGAGAGAGAGCGAGGGAGCGAGAGAGAGAGAGAGAGAGAGAGAGAGAGAGAGATACATCTTGACATGTGTTTAATTACATTTACAGTTCCCCTCACTAAAGCTTTTGCTATATATAGCACAAGTGGGAACTTTCCAAGCCATACCATTAAACCAGAACATATTATACCATTTTCTCTGGGGTCTTAAAACTGCTGTGTCAAAATACCTAAAGGATCAAACAACACAGCACTATAACAAACAGCCCTGTTCAGAACGACAGGTTCCAGCACCTGTTCCTTTAAAGGAAAATGAGCCACAGCTCAAATCACTGAGAGTTAATCATTTTATTTTTGTTCTTTTTCTTCTCCATTCTTATGTCCATTTTAAGTCAGTGCTCTTATTTGTTTATACTTCTTTTTGTGTTACTATTTATAACAGTGTCTTTGTTAAGAGCACAAAAACTGACGGGGTGATTTTTTTCCCCACAGTGTGGGGCTTGGTAGGAGCTCCAGACCCTCAAATTAATATTCACTTATAAACAGAGAAATTGTTTTTCCATAATATCTCCCAGTAAACTGTAAAATGAAGATATGTGTTTTGGAGTTTGTGAAAGTGGTCTCTGTCCTGGGGTTGTGTGCGGAAATAAGGAGATATTAGATTTTCAGATTTTCTAGGTTTGTATTGGCATGTGCATAGCAGTTAATGTGGTATGGTTTGTTTTTGTTCAGTGGTTATGCTTTGATTGTAGACTTTGAATTCATTTCAGAAAAACAAATTCAGTGTGTGCTGGGCCCTGTGTTTATAAAAGCATGCAGGCTAGTGTATATGTTTGTATGAGGATTTACTGAATATAAATGTGTGTGTGTGTGTGTGTGGTGTGCAGCCATGTCGGCCCCCTTAGGGCCATAGTTGATAAAACATATGAAACCTGATTTTGTGATTTTTTAAAATATCAGATCAGTCTAATGCTCTATGTTTTCCACAGCTAAATCTTCAAAGCACTACCAACATGGGGACCATGCCCAACACTTTTCCCCAAAACAATGACATTCATTGGAAGTTTAGGAGGTTTTCCTTTTCCTGTTAAGTTGCTATTTTGAGAATTTTTTTGTTTTGTTTGGACAGCAATAATATTTTAAACATGTGGAAAATGTGTCCATCTTTTAAAGTAAATACCCTGAAATCTATACTCGCATTGAGACATGCAGTGGTTTCCAAACAAAAGCATTATAATCACCATCTTTGAGAATCGTCTCCCGACTGCTTCCATCAGTCTTCTGGCGTCCAATCAGGAAGCTTGTGGTGTCAGCAAAGTAGATGTATCCAGTCTCAGCGTGGTAGTCCAAAGCTCGTGGGTTCACCAGGTCCTCGACCGGGACCATGTGCTCATTGCTGGACTTCACATTTATATCCAAACCCCGAATAACTCCAGGACGGCCTTTTCCATAGAAGAGGAAGAGATCGTTCTTGGGCTCTGCAATGTTCAGAACAAAAAATGGGTCAATCGGTGATGAAAATTTGGCTTTGAAACTGCTGTGTTTGGCTGACTGACCAAGTGTGCAACATCTAGGGACACTTAAAAGGTGACCTCTGATGCTTCTTACATACGGAATACATAAGTTAATGAGCTTAGAAGAAGCTCTCTGGTAATAAGCTTGGCAGCCTCACCAAATTGGAGAAATAAATGGAACAATCAGGAGCACTTAGCGTCCTCGGGCAAGATTTGTCTTGATCACGCAGATCCGTTCATTTGTCTGCAGCAATGTTATTTTTGTTAATTGAGAGTGTGCTTAAACAATAAATCCCCTGTTGTCAGATTAACACTGAGACACAGCAAAAGTGACACTGATCAATGGGTTCACAACATGGAAATATAAATTAGCCTCTTGTTAACAATAATACAGATATAGAGAGGGTGGACTTTGCTGGGAATGATGGTGGGCCTTAATGCAGGCTGTGGAGAGGAGGGGCTGGGGGTTGTCTGGGAGGCTTGTGGGTGTGTGTGTGTGGAAATAGCAGGGGTGTAGAGAGGCTTTTCCCTCACTGTCAGCCTTCCCTTTCCCATAGAGACTCAGCCAGTGAGGGTGAGACCACACAAGCATCCCTTCAATTCATCATTCTGGGAGCAGAAGCTACGCTACCTTGAAGACAATTAAGTGCTCTGAGACCCAGATATCAAACGCAACACGGTGACTGCTGGCGGAAGGCAGGCAGCCATTTAGCATCACGTCTCGTTAGAGCGGCACAGGAAGAGAGGGAGGCAGGTGTGGAGTGAACATCTGGACATAAATATAAATCAAACACGTCACAGAAGGCAGCGCTTTCTTCATTACTGCTGGTGCGTCATGCGCACACACTCTGAAAGGCATTATTAATTGAGCCCAGATTTTCACCGTCAGCTACAAAATGTCAATTGACCACCAGGGGCTGGAGACGCAGGGCCAAGTTAAAAACGGTTGTATCCCTCGTCTGTCAGGCAACATTTCAGAGACCCATTTCACCCCAGCAACATTGACCCATCTTCAGTTTCACTAGATACTGTAGCTATAACTACATCCACAACACCCTATTGATTCAATGATCCTAGGTCTTATACATACATACAGATTTAGGGACACACTGATCTACTTTAGTCTATAAATACTGTATATATTATAGCTCCACTCACATCACCAATAACCTACTGATTCACTGACATCACCTCTAATATAAACACCATCAGAGACACAATAATCTTCTTTACTGTATACACACCTACTTATTCACTGATTTGTCCCTTTTTGTGTATCACAGTCCACTCAGCATTAGGTTTTGTTCTGTATAGTCCTGCCTCAGACTGCTCTCATAGTTTCACGTTAAAAATAACACAATGTTGTACTTTTACCTTAAAAAGGCTTCAAAATTTTATGAGGCTTCACTGATCAGTAATATGTGAATAGAGCCTCTGTCATTGCTACTCTGGGCTCAACACTGCAGAAACTGCACTATGTAACTTTTGGAAGAGGGTAGGAAACCACGCTCCCCTTGATTTTAGAACAGTGCTAAAAAGTGAAAGTACATTCTGCAACTTAAGAAGGTGCCCATGATCAATAATGACAAATCCTAATTAGCTTTTTTTTGTTTGTTTTTAAGCTGTAGAGTCATCAGATCATTCTCTATGGGTTCGGGGGGGGGGGCTTGCCTCAACATGGCAAAGGCAATGTAACTTTATTAAAGAAGACCTTTATAATGAACTCGTGTATATAGATATGTACAAATACTATACAGCATGTAGATAAACAGAAATATTTATGTTGTATTTCTAGTGTTCACTGATGGTACTTCCACATGAGGTGACCAGTGAAATAAAACTCTTCAATGTTAGATCACAGAGTAAAGCTAGTTTCCTGTTTAATTTGTACAGTGCAATGTTCCAATTGTCTACATGGTTAGCTCTTAATTTACACATTGAACAACCTGTCATTGCAAACAATGCACCCCCCGGAGCCATTTGGAGCCGACAATGACAATTATTACAGAACATAACTATTATGTAAGTTTTCTTAATATGAAATCTTGCTTATTATGTTAATGCTGAATAATTTAAATAGTACTCCTAGTTTTTAGCCATCATTGACATTTTTGTCATTTTGATTTACTCTATAATTATGATAATCTTATTACTGGTTATGGATATCCAAGTTGCTGTAAAAATGTCTTGCAATTTATCGTAAAACTGGGGCATTTGTTTACACCCCATTATAGCACAGGATTATTCCAAAACAGAGACAGTATTCAAGTGTCTGTCTTTGTCTCTGTCAGCTGAGATATGTTACCTGTGCAGTCAGCCACTTCATCCTCCAACTGAAAGTAGCAACCTACATGACTCAATTTTGCAGCTTTGATATGCTGATGAGAGGAAAAAAGCACACAGTATACACAGGCCTCATTTGCATTCCAGCAAATGATTCTCAGCTCATCTGGTCAGGTCTAAAATGAACTCAGCTCCGTATTTAAGACAGCATTCATATGCATATTAAAAAGGCTCTGCCACCTCAGATGTTTAGCAGCAACAATAACAACAACATAAAAAAGAGTACAATTAAACTAAGGTAGCTATTTTTGTGTTTGTGGATGCATTAAAATGACAAAGGTTGAAAAGGAGTAGGGATGTCTAGTTATACTACAAACATTTATAACTGGCAGATGTGGTTCCAAACATTAAGCAGCACTGATTGCTGACACAGGTGGTCAATTGTGCAGATACAGTTTGTCTATTGTCCTCAGAAACGCATTGCTGATTTAACTGGATACTCTAGAGCAGCCACACATGAACCATGCGCAAAGCCAAGCATGGGTTGGAAGGGCATTTGGCTGCGGAGCAGTGTTCCCTGGAGTGATGGAGAAAAATCCAATATCTCTGAGAAGAGCTGGCTATTTAGTTCTTGTTCTTTAACACCAGGACCTGACCTCACTGGGGATATGTGACTAAATGCTGTTAAATTCACACAACAATGTTCTAACATCTGGTGAAAAGACTCGGCAAACTGTTCAGGCTGTTACTGAAACAAAGAGAAGTTCAGAAGTACTATCAGGCAAGAGGGTCTCTTCAAACTGCTTTCCTAATTTAATGAATTTCAAATTTATATTTGTTGATAGACTTACGAATGAAACCTTTCACTCTCTCTAAAAAAAATAAACCTCCTCATGTCGGCTTGGCCACACTGAATGTCTCCATGTTGTATGGAGACATGCTAGAGGATTGGCTCTACACACGTCTCTGTATCTGTACTGGCAAAGGAAAGCGAAACACATGAAACTTATCAGCTATCAACATTCACCACCAATTTCCATATCAGTGCATTCCTGCGTAGAGGCAGCATATTGAGAGGTGTACTGACTTTTGCAGGACTGTCCATCGTTTCCCAGGCTGAATCCTGTGCGGCAGCGGCAGGTGCGGGATTTGTAGCTCCCACTGAGAAGACAGAGGTGGGCACATCCTCCTGCTTTACCGTATGGGTTAACCTCACATGCGTGACCCCTGACTGGGAAGAGGACATTCGTATCACACACACCATTCCTCAGCCAAGACACACATTCTCACTGGTAAACAGGGATCAATATGAAGGTCATGATTTTCACAGGTTCAGATGGTGTTATACACATGATGTGCAATAGCTAGTGCATATATGTCTGTATATAATAGGTGTACAATTTTTAAAAATAACTTTTGTAATGTTCAATTGTAATTCAATGATAACTGTCATTGATAACAAAAATAGCATAAAAAATAAAACGTTTGATAATGGCAGCACGATCAGGGCAGCACGGTGCCTCAGCAGGTAGTGTTGCAGTCACACAGTTTTAGGAACCTCTCCAGGTGACTGTTTGTTAGGAGTTTGGTGTGTTCTCCCCATGTCCGCATGAGTTTCCTCCAGGTACTCCAGTTTCCTCCCACCGTCAAAAAAAAAAAAAAAAAAAAAAAAAAAAAAAAAAAAGCTGTTGTTGGTAGGTGGATTGTTGACTCAAAATTGTCCATAAGTGTGAGTGTGTGAGTGTATATCGCCCTATGAAGGACTGACAACCCCTCCAGGGTGTGTTCCTTATGCCCAGTGATTTAGGATAGGCTCCGGACCCACTGCAACTCTGAATTGGATAAGCGGTTACAGACAATCAATGAATAAATAATCACAATTAATCGTATTGTTCCGCCTTAAGATTGAAGCTTTTAAAAATACATATTTAAGTGTAAAATAAACCAATCAACGTTAGATCAACATGATGGAATTATATTTATTAGTCATGTCTATTGATTTAAAAAAAATAGTATCACAACAATAAAATCAAAATGCTAGTACGTCCTTGTATCTTTGGGAGAGAGATAAATGTGCAGTGAAATATTCATATTAAACTCGAGACCATGAATAAACCATGCCTTTTTAAACGTTTTTTTATAATATATTTATGTAATTTTGATGATGTCAGAGTTAGAATCTCTTAATTTTCTCGGTAAAAGTTTCAGGGAGAGATTAAGCATCAGGCACAGAATAAAATTAACACTACAGAGCAGTTCATGGCACAAACAGAGTAATTAAACAACATAGGAAACAAAAGAGGAGATGTGTGTGTGTGTGTGGGTGGAGAGCGAGAGAGAGGTGATAATTAATATGTTTTACAGCATAAATAAATAAGTAGTCTACCTTCTGAACTCAGCAGTAGTGAGGCTGTGTTTACATCACTAGATAAAACTGCTAATACTCTACTAGACTACTACTGTTAGAAGGGTGAATTATGGGAAGAGGTTGTGGCCAAATTTGGTAAAACTATTAATTTATATATTTATATAATATATAATTTACAATATATATTATAGATACAATATTCTGGTTTCCTCCAAAAACACATGTTGGTAGGTTGATTGGCGACTCTAAAGTGTCCATAGGTGCGAGTGAATGAATGTGAGTGTGTGTCGCCCTGTAAATACTTGAGCCCCCTCCAGGGTGTAGACCGGCCTTCTGCCCAGCGAGTTGGCTCAGACCCACCATGACCCTGAACTGAATTAGCAGTTACACATTGTGAATGACTGAATGAATAAATATAAATAAAATGAATAAAAAAATTATAAACATATATATATGATACACTTTGGGATCCAAAACTGGAAGTCATATACATTAATAAAGTGTTATGTAAGTCATCATAACTTAACAGGAAACCTGCACGCTTTGTAATATAGTACGTATGTCATAGAACATCTCATAAATGCATGTTGCAAACCTTACAGAGACAGGACCCATAGGAATTGTTAATAAAGTCATTCACTCACAACAAAAACAATCCAGCAGACTTTACCTTTTGGTTGAGTGAGTTTGTGGTAAACACGTATTGCCCTGGAATTCCCCATGCTGGTTAGCATCTCCGGGTCTGTGACATTAAACCGATTTATCCGTAAAACATCCACCGCGGCTTCACCCAGGGATTCTGAGCGAGTCGCATACAAGTAGTCCTCGAAGACAGCTAATCCATGCAGGTAGGCCACCTAGAACAAAGAACATTCACCACCATGGGCTAATTAAAAAAACAGGAATCTACTTATTGAGGTAAAAAAGCTGCAGGCTCACTCGCAAAGCCAAAACCTGCAGCTGACAAATGTCACAGGGCCTTCACAGCAGTCGGGGGCCCTTTAAGACTAGCATTTCTTCCCTAACACTACCACAATGGTTAATAATGCAACTGTATTTCTTGTATCTAGAGCTGGATCAGAGACACAGGTTATGGATTTCAAAGAGGAATATGTGGTCTACGACATTGGCACTGCTTATTTATTTAATGATATCTGTGTCTGACAGTTAAGATATTCTACACAGTGAAAACAGTGTGGGGTGTGCTTTTCTGGATTTAAAAATCATCTCAAATGTACATTCTTCCTGAACAGAAGCTCAGATAACCGCAATAGCTGAGAGGTGCAGTTCTCAAAAGGCAGGATCTCAAAACAAATATCCTATGAAGACAGTGTAGTGTGTATGACTGATGTCAGCTTAAAAATAGTCAATCTTTTAATACAGTCACTCTACTGCAGCAGAGTCGTCTGAACACCACCACTTCTGGCTCGATTAAACCTGCAGGTTTTTATGATCTTTTTTCATCACTATTTGGAAAGTGGCAGCTGAAAATAAAACTGAACAATAGACTTCAGAGTGTGACAGCTTCCTTCAGAGGATTGGCTTAGAAAGATGAGAAACGGTGTCTGGGTTTCAATCAAAGACAACCAGACGTTTAGACTAATAAATGTATATCAAGAATTAGGATAACATATTAATCAGTATCCTGAATAATTCAGGTGTTAGAAACAAAGAACAATTCAAGGTCAATAACTTGTCAGTAAAATATTGTAAATTTATGTTGCCTTTCTTTTTTGTAAAAAAAGTGTCTTCGTTTATTGCTGACACCAAGAACAGTCTTTTCTAATCCATAGGCTGCCATCTGCAGTTTGTTGTAAATACAATTCACACATTATTTTTTTCTTCTTCTTCTTAAATCAAACAAGAAAAGATATGTTTGGTGCCAGAAGCATCCAGTATCTATTGAATAAGTCAAATTAAGTTGAAGAACTAATTACCCAACATTAGTACATGACCTAGTACATGATCATTGCTCCATTGTGCCTAAATACAAACCGGATTCCAAAAAAGTTGGGACACTAAACAAATTGTGAATAAAAACTGAATGCAATGATGTGGAGATGGCAAATGTCAATATTTTATTCGTAATAGAACATAGATGACAGATCAAATGTTTAATCTGAGCAAAAAAGTTGGGACAAGTAGCAATAAGTGGCAGGAAAAAGGAAATTGGAACACTAATTAGGTCAACTGACAACATGATTGGGTATAAAAAGAGCTTCTCAGAGTGTCAGTGTCTCTCTGAAGCCAAGATGGTAAGAGGATCACCAATTCCACCATTGTTGCACAGAAAGATAGTGCAGCAATACCAGAATGGTGTTACCCAGCGTAAAATAGCAAAGACATTTAAGTTATCATCATCAACCATGCATAACATCATCAAAAGATTCAGAGAATCTGGAACAATTGCTGTGCGTAAGGGTCAAGGCCGCAAAACTCTACTGGATGCTCGTGATCTCCGGGCCCTTAAACGTCACTGCACCTCAAACAGGAATGCCACTGTCAAGGAAATAACAGAATGGGCTCAGGAACACTTCCAGAAAGCATTGTCAGTGAACACAATCCAGCGTGCCATCCGCCGTCGCCAGCTGAAACTCTACAGTGTAAAGAGGAAGCCATTTCTAAGCAAGCTCCACAGGCTCAGATGTTTGCACTGGGCCAGGGGTCTTTTAAAATGGAGTGTGGCAAAATGGAAGACTGTTCTGTGGTCAGATGAGTCACGATTTGAAGTTCTTTATGGAACACTGGCACGCCATGTCATCCGGACCAGAGATGACAAGGATAACCCAAGATGTTATCAACGCTCCGTTCAGAAGCCTGCATCACTGATGGTATGGGGTTGCATGAGTGCTTGTGGCATGGGCAGCTTGCATGTCTGGAAAGGCACCATTAATGCAGAGAACAATGTTCAGGTTCTAGAACAACATATGCTCCCATCTAGACGTCATCTCTTTCAGGGAAGACCCTGCATTTTTCAACAAGATAATGCCAGACCACATTCTGCAGCAATCACAACATCATGGCTACGTAGGAGAAGGATCCGGGTACTGAAATGGCCAGCCTGCAGTCCATATCTTTCACCTATAGAGAACATTTGGCGCATCATAAAGAGGAAGATGCAACAAAGAAGGCCCAAGACGATTGAACAGTTAGAGCCTGTATTAGACATGAATGGGAAAGCATTCCTATTTCTAAACTTGAGAAACTGGTCTCCTCTGTCCTCAGACGTCTGTTGAGTGTTGTAAGAAGAAGGGGGGATGCCACACAGTGGTAAAAAATGGCCTTGTCCCAAATTTTTTGGGATTTGTTGACACCATGAAATTTTGAAACAACATATTTTTCCCTTAAAATGATACACTCTCACAGTTTAAACTTTTGATCTGTGATTTGTGTTCTGGTCTGAATACAATATTAGATGTTGGCACCTCCACACCATTGCATTCAGTTTTTATTCACAATTTGTTTAGTGTCCCAACTTTTCTGGAATCCGGTTTGTACAATTAAATCCCCATATAAATACTCCAACATGTAGTGCAAAGCAATCCCAGAACAGTAGAAGCTGATACTATTAATAAAACTGATTACAAAAGAAATGTTATATGAGCAGCTGTGCACAAACATCTGTACACTGGGTCCCATATCCTGCCAAGGTGAAGCTGATTTTTCTCTCCAGGCTCCGATTAGTTTGTAGTCATAAGCAAAAATGTGGGCCCCCTTGGTAAAATGACATGTTTTGTTACAGAGTCAGTAACATGGAGCAAACACTTTGGAAGGAATGTCAGGAAGCAAACATTTTGTCACAGCTTTAAATCTTGTAGAGTGATTTGCAGATATTTTTGTAGGGTCGTCATGCAAACACAGACTACTTAAGGTCTAACCACAAATGTTCTATGATGTTTAGGACAGGGGACAGAAAGAGACCTTCTAAACCCTCCAGTAGGTCACTGCAGGTCACCAAATTTGGATTTTGAGGTACGTTTGAATGACTATCCTGTGAAAAGCCACCCTCTTGTTAGCAGCAGCCTTTTAACACATGGTTTGACATTTGCAGGATTTGTTGGTATTTGAAGGAATCCATTCTTCCCTCCACCCTTGCAATATTGCCAATGTCACTGGTGGCAACACAAGACCAAAGCATGATAAATCCATCCCCATGATTCACAGATGGCAAGATATTTGTTTCACGAAATGTAATCCATTTTTTCACCGAATAGCTCTGATGATGGCCAAGGAGATCTCTGTGAACTCATATGGCTTTTCTAGATGTTCCAAAGCATAATTAAAAAAGTTAAGTTATGAGGTCGCATACAAGCTTTCTTTCCTGGGATACTTTCATGGAGACTGTGTTTGGGCAAGCAGTGTTGCACACTGGAACTGTGCACCACCACTGCAGCACAGCAAAACATTCCTGCAGATACTTGGCAGACATATGAGGTGATCTCCAGAGTTGCTCTGAACTTCAGTTTCGTAACATTCTGCTCCATAGAAACTGAATGCTGAAAATTCTTGGCTATGTTCTTATAGTCTCTTGCCTTGTGGGCATTGATTACTTTCGATTTCAGATAGGCGGCTGGTTAGAGGAGGCTGCAGTGTCTGAGTGTTAGCACAAGGTTTGAAGACTCAGAGAATGTATAAAGCTTGGATTTTTGACAGTTTTTAATTAAAACTGCAGAAATGCCTCAAATCCGATTTGCTAATCAAGGTCATAACCTTCTTCAGAAATAAATTTTAACTGTTGGATGTCCAGACAAACACAGATGATTTAGATTTGCCTGGCATCATGCTCTGCCAACTGAGCATATTCTGTTCACATAATACCCCTAGCAAAGTGGTGATTATCTCTTGAGACTTTGGATTCGTGTTCCAATACATGAATAAATAGTCACTGTTTCATTTGTTTCTTTCAGTTGTTGCAGCTAAAAACATGTACATACCTTAATGCTTTTCCTTTCTCTGTAATTTAAGAGCCTGGAAAGCTGTGCATTATGAGTGCACAATGGTTTATAAACTATTGAATAAAGAACAGCTTGCTTAGACTCTGCCTAATCTGCTTTGGCAACGCACCAGCCTGAGTTAAAATATTAAATACGGCATGGGAAAAATAGACGCAATCAATATCTGGTTGTAGAAGTTACATTTGAAAATGTATAGATGCATATTTATAAAGTATGACAGTGCTATGGCTTTACTGAACAATAATTTAATCACTGAGCTTGGATGTTAATGATAGGATGACAGGATGTTAAGGCCGTATGTAAACCTGACTGGTTACAGTGTGACTGGATTTGAGTTAAGGGTTCCAATGTGATTCTTAAGCAAAACTCTAATGTAGTCAGAAACAGTTCTGAAGATTTATTGTATAAAGTAAATTTGCTATCGGTTGAATAGCAAAGTTCTAATTTTGTATTCAAGATTCAAGATTTTTCCCCCAGGGGTCATTTTTTCAATAATATAAACTAATAAACAGCTTGGCGAGTAAAGATTATATGTTGTCAATATAATTACAATGAGCCTCTGTGATGCCGTGGTGCCATTTAAAAGCAAACATAGCCAAACACTCTCTGCATGGGCTGGGCTGCCTTCCCTCTCCTCATCATGCGGCCAGCACAGACATCGGATAGCTACCATAACAGAACTGGGCATGTAGGGTTCTTCTCTGAACATCTTGAGCTGTGTAACGATACAGTGTCTACAGCAGTTATTAAAGAGCAGTGTCGGGTTTCACATGCTCATGCTAGCTTTCCCAGTTCCAATTTAGATACAGTGAAAGTTTGGGGGAGTCCTAGGTAAAAGGTGGAATTAGTAAAGACCATATTGGGAGAATTAAAAAAATAATAATAAAAAAATTAAATATGTAATTACTTAAATTAATTTCTGTGCTATTGTCCATTTTTGAAAGTGCAACATTAAAAAATCAAACATGTCTTGGTTGATGACATCTTGGAAAAGGGTAAAAATGTGTACAGTACATTTGAGTATTTGTCAAACTAGCACTTTCATCTGTGCTAGTACCCAAAAAGAGACACAGATTGTCAGGTCGAGTGAATGTATATGAACACAGACAGAGCGAAAGGGGTCAGGGAGAGTGTTTGTGTATTGTGTGCATGTGTGTGTTTTCCTCTGAAAACATCCAGTCCTTTTGCAGCCTGACTGTGCCCACACGCTACATCTCTACATGTGACCGTTCTCTGACGAGAAGAGACAGGGACAAGTGAACTCTGCCCACACACACACACACCAGGCTTCACCTGAACCCAGAGGAGACAAAACACCACAACCCAGGCACATTGCCACATGCACTCAACTATGAGTCCCACATGGGAGTGTTGTTCTTTTTCCCTTAAAGGTTGAGGTCAGACTGAGGCAAAACCACTTGTGATGGGTATTTTTTATTTTAGTGTATTGTTTATTTATTTTTTTCTTTTGGTTTGTTGTTTGTTTTGCTTTTTAACCCCTTCCCCCCAATAAAAAAATATATATTCCCTTTTCTTGCAATGTCTCCCCCAATCACACAATGCTACCAATCTTGGAGAATGAAAGCCAGCACCTGCTTCCTCAAGAACATAGGAATCACACCACTGCTTCTTTTTTAACTGCCACCTGTGAACTAACACATCACTGGACAGCCCATCGCATTGCAGGGGATGTCCAGTTCTGTTATTCCAGCTAAATCACACTAAGAGTTGAAGAAAGGGTCTCCTTACCTACCCAGACAGAGAGTGTGATCAATTATGCTTTCTTAGACTCCTGTGGATGGACATGTCATTGTCAATGATAAATCTCACACTTTGTCAATGATTGCTCCAACATCTACCCATCACTCATTCCATATTTAGCTATTACCAACTCCACATAATCACAAAATGCTACAAACATAGCACATGCCTTTCCAAAGGCATGGGGAACTCAACAGCCAGCTCAGCATGATTGGATGGGAACACTAGTTGCCAAATTATGTTATGTTAACTTATGTTAGCTAGCATAATGCTGAATAATGGAGGAAGGTCTCCTCTCTCTGGGAGTTTTTTAATAGAAAGAACACATGGCAGTTTTGAGGAGAATGTTCTTAGGAAGTATATATGGACTATACCTTTCTTTCAACATTATGCCCTCATAGAGAGTAAGGTCATTTATGGTCTCTCAAACTGAGTCCACTGTCCAACTCTGATGATGAGTCTAACTCCTCTAGATCCACAGTTAAAGACAACTATTAGATATTAAACCAGGAAACTTTCTATTTGGAACTTTAATGTGATTCTGTGACCCCTACTGCCATAACAGTCCACAAGTGGCTTTCAGCATACTGTCAAACTCTTAAAACTTTGCATAATAATGTCCGCCCATAAAGATTAAACCTGCTCCCTTAGTTTCATTAAGTCAGTATGTGGGTTTGCCATAATTGAAAACAACAAATTAGCATGGGAAAGTAAAATCTGAATCACAAAGGGAGGTGGAAAGGTGCTTAAGCGAGTTGGCGATGAAGCAGTGAGAATGCTTTTGGAGAACAATGAGGTCGTCAGGGGAACCGCAGCTCTGGAGGAAGCAGAATGCTGGCTTCACTTGCTGCAGGAACGGAACGTGTTAGCGAGCCCTCCAAAGCATGTCGGGAGCCTATATTTATGGCCACCATTAAGTTGAGCACACCTGCACCCATACAGTGATCCAGGCCTCTCTGTGCATGCCCTGCTCCCCTCTCGCACAATGAGAGACCCATCAGGTTGCTCTGCCGAGGTCGTCTTTTGAATAATAATAATCCCTAATTATCGGCCTCATAAGTGCACTTCAGGTAAAATATTCTAATGGTGAATCCATTTCACACAATCTAGTCTCTGGTCTGTGTATTCATTTCAACTAATTAATCATTGAATGTGTCTGTGAATTCAGCACTCAAAGGAAGCCACACAGATACAGTAGCTGCTGGGAATAAATGCCATAATCATCATTAACTCTGAAATCCATCCCCACGCTGCACCTGCCCCCTCTACCATTTGTGAAAGTGGGTATGGCCCTGAACTGCTCGTTCAAAGCTTTGAATCATGGCTTAAAGCTCTTTTTTCACATCAGTTCCATTGCATACTGTACATGATCACACTTTCATATATATATATATATATATATATATATATATATATATATATATATATATATATATATATATATATATATATATATATATATATATATATATACAGGGGTTGGACAATGAAACTGAAACACCTGGTTTAAGACCACAATAATTTATTAGTATGGTGTAGGGCCTCCTTTTGCAGCCAATACAGTGTCAACTCGTCTTGGGAATGACATATACAAGTCCTGCACAGTGGTCAGAGGGATTTTAAGCCATTCTTCTTGTAGGATAGTGGCCAGGTCACTACGTGATGCTGGTGGAGGAAAACATTTCCTGACTTGCTCCTCCAAAACACCCCAAAGTGATCTGGTGATCTAGATCTGTTGACTGTGCAGGCCATGGGAGATGTTCAACGTCACTTTCATGTTCATCAAACAAATCTTTCACCAGTCTTACTGTGTGTATTAGTGCATTGTCGTCCTGATACACGGCACCGTCTTCAGGATACAGTGTTTGAACCATTGGATGCACATGGTCCTCCAGCATGGTTCGGTAGTCCTTGGCAGTGATGTGCCCATCTAGCACAAGTATTGGGCCAAGAGAATGCCATGATATTGCAGCCCAAACCATCACTGATCCACCCCCATGCTTCACTCTGGGCATGCAACAGTCTGGGTGGTACGCTTCTTTGGGGCTTCTCCACACCATAACTCTCCCAGATGTGGGGAAAACAGTAAAGGTGGACTCATCAGAGAACAATACATGTTTCACATTGTCCACAGCTCAAGAGTTGCGCTCCTAGCACCATTGAAACCAACGTTTGGCATTGGAATGGGCGAGCAGCCCAGCCGTGTATATTGACCTGTGGAGCTCCCGACGAACAGTTCTGGTGGAAACAGGAGAGTTGAGGTGCACATTTAAATCTGCCGTGATTTGGGCAGCCGTGGTTTTATGTTTTTTGGATACAATCCGGGTCAGCACCCGAACATCCCTTTCAGACAGCTTCCTCTTGCGTCCACAGTTAATCCTGTTGGATGTGTTTCGTCCTCCTTGGTGGTATGCTTACATTACCCTGGATACCGTGGCTCTTGATACATCACAAAGACTTGCTGTCTTGGTCACAGATGCGCCAACAAGGCATGCACCAAAAATTTGTCCTCTTTTGAACTCTGGTATGTCACCCATAATGTTGTGTGCTTTGCAATATTTTGAGCAAAACTGTGCTCTTACCCTCTGCTAATTGAACCTTCACACCCTGCTCTTACTGGTGCAATGTGCAATACTTAATACATGTCACAACTTTCAATGTGCAACACCTGCCAGTGTGCGGTTTCTTGAAAAATATATTCATATTTTTCATTGCTCAGTGAAATAGACATTTTATTATTGCCGTCAACCCAGCGTCTTTTTTTCGGAGTTAAAAATGTTTTGTTGCATGCAGAAATGTTATTTCATTTTTCTGCAGTCGTTCATTGATTTCATAAATGTAACACAGTACAGTTTGTTTAGCACATAGCACAAAGACCAAAAAAAAAAAACTCTTATTTGCAGTGTTATTTCATTTAAAATTTCAAAAGGATTTTGTGGCTCCCAGTGTTTCCTTTACTGTGTGAAACGGTTCCAAATGGCTCTTTGAGTGGTAAAGGTTGCCGGCCCCTGCCCTAGTAAGTAGTAATATGTGATAGGGGCCTATATTTTAGGGTTAGGGTTAGGGTTATATCTGGAACATGGCCACTATCCTGAAAGCTGCCATATTGGATCAAGGGCACAAGTTTCCAATGGAAAGGTGGTCGTATAGCATATCAAAGAAGACTAGACTTGTTTCCGAAATTGAATGCCACAATCAGATTTGCAATATCTCTGACTTTACATCTACAAAGTGGAAACACAAGGCAGGTGTGTCTAACAGAGTGGAGGGTGAATGGACCAGTGTTTAAAAACTCCAGCAGCACTGCTGTGTCTGATCCAGCACAAGTTAACACACCACCACCACCACTTCAGTGCCACTGTACCACTGCAAATGATCTACGAGCCAAATCATTCCTGCTGTGGTGGTCCTCTGGGTGTCCTGGCCATTAAAGTTCAGAGTGAACTGGGGGATATGAAAGTATGCAGAGAAACAGCTGGACTACAGTCTACAAAGTGGACAATGAGTGTAGATACAAGGTAGGCATTCCTAATCCAGTGATCATGTTGTGTATATATAAAATGTAATGATCTTTGCCTATATACATGCAAATTGAATCACATTTAATTTAGAAACGGTAGATTAAATAGATTTAAATGAAGTTCATAATATTGATCCTAATATAGAAACATTGGTCTCATCCCAGCTTAAGCTTAATCCATTGCTGCTGCAACCCACCGTTACGCTTAATTATTCAGAGAGAACAAAAGAACATAATTTGAGCTTTAAACATGTTGTTACTGACTGCTTTGACCTGCATCCACAGCTCATTCTGTGAATGTGAGGAGATGTCCCACTCCTTTCAGCTTTATGGTACATCGAGTGGAAGTTTCACACCCATTGTTCTAGTATAGCACTTAAAGAAGATCCATACATTATCTCCACCATTTCCCACCAGGCTGAAGTTGTAAAACAAGTGACTGGTGACACTATTCACCATTTTCTATAAACGCAGTGACCTTTCGCAAATATACAAAAAAGCCAAAGAAATATTTTAAGGTGGAGATCTATTCACTGCTATATAGGGTTTTACAACACTCACATATTATTAAACAAGCACACAGTTTTACTGACACAAACCACTGAATAATCCTTCCTTTGGAGTAGTTTGTTAAATGTGAGGGAGTGAATTCATGAGTTAGTGAATATGTGAGTGAATAAATGAATAAGTGAGTGAGTGAGTTATGGAACAAAGTGTTTTACAGCTTAACATGTACTCAGACAAACTGGTAGCATCTCAAATCAGATATTTGTTCTGTTATGCATTTTGTTACCTGCGAGTGAGTGAGTGAGTGAATCAATGAGTGAGTAAGTGATTTACAAGCCATTATAAGATTTAAATATGCTACTAAATATCCCACTCAGAAAATAAACACTATAACACGTTAGAGATGTGTTGTGCTAAGAATTTTGTGAGGGAGTGAGTGAATGTGTGAGTAAATGAGCGAGCAAGGGAATGAGCGAACAAGTGAGTGAGTGAGTGAACGGGGTAAAACCCAATTTTATAAGGTATTGTCAAATTCAAAACTCAAACAAAAGATGTTTTTTATGGTTATGAGTGACTTAATGAACGACTGAGTGTATGAATGAATGAATGAATAAGTGGATGAGTGACGTGCAAGCCATTAAAAAAAACTACTCTGACAAAGTAGTACCATATTAACAGAGAGATTTGTTGTGCTAAACATTTTGTTAAATGTGACTGAGTGAGTGATTGAGTGAGTGAACACATGGGTTAAAAGCCAGTTCCATGATGTGCTTCAAACATACAAATATTACTCCAACAAATTAATAAAGCACTCACTTGACTCCCCTGGACAATGGTGTTTCTGTTCTTCCCGCTGTAATCCACTACCTCAATGTAATCCAGATATGCATCTGCCCAGTAAACCAGCTTCTTCACTAGGTCCAGTGCCACAGTGGTGGGCTGTTCAATCTTATAATCCACGAGCCGGGTTCGGTTTGTGCCGTCCATGTTGCAGCGCTCCAGTTTGGCTACGTTCCCATAGTCAGTAAAAAAGAGCATCCTGAAACAAAATGAGCAAAACATTAATTGAACCTTTGAATTTCTAGCCCAGATGTTTGGACACATATACACGTTATAGGCCAAATGATATAATAAATAGTGATGAAGGTAAAAGGTGGACACGACATATTGAAAAACGTGTTAACACTTTATTTTAAGGAATACAAAAAAAAAATTTGAAAGACATATTTTCTTCATTATATGACATGGAACTGTCATTAATCCACATGCAGCTGGGCATCTAGGCTATGCTTATAGGTTACTGAAATCCTGTTTGGACAACATTCTGACATCACTGACATTATGAGATTTTTTTCATCCAAATGATCATGAATAGATTCGGAATTACAGACCCAGACTGACCCTTTATATACTTATTCAGTTCTTTTAGTTTCTAATTAGGTATTCATAACTTTATATATTATAATTCATGCTCAGTGATTTGCATAACCTGTTCTTAACATGTTAATTGTGCATCGCTGAAAATCAACATGCAATTATTAGTGATTTCCAGATAACAGACACCCAGTTAGTTACTAATAAATATCACAGTAAATAATGCTTAATGCAAAGTGAATAAATCATTTATAAATACCAAATTCATGCATTATTGAACAAAGAAAATAAGCATGTAATTTGTGTTCCTTAACATAAAGCATTACCAAACCGGTGAAGTTACATGTAGTTGTTATCGCTTCTGTAACCGTGTGTCACACATATGCATTTTTTATGCTGTAAAACTAATTTATTTAATTTTGGCGCAAAAGAGTTTTGACTAACAATTAATATCTGCGACTCTGACATCTGCAGGGTAGTATTCAGCAAATTACATTCTAATTAAATTAATCACATACTATGTCTATTTGAAAGCTATTTTTCATATATATTTTACATTTAATTTATCAAAATCAATAACACATTTAAGGAATTAATCAAAGCGAGATTGGCTTAGTATCAAGAATAATGGCACAATCTAAACGCAGCAGTGATCCACGTGTAATTCGTCTTTAAAATGAAAGAACTACTCAACACGCCATGCAGGTCCCCTCAACCCTGGCAATAAAGCAGTAATATGAGTCTGAAAACCAAATGCTACAGCAGCGCTCCAGAAGGGACTGAGACAGTCAATGCAAATTTAATTAGCAGTTTAAATGGAAGACTCCGTTCAGACTAACCCAACACTCTCACAGTGCTTAATTGCACCCAGGAAATAAACACAGAACATGACAAAGATGAAAAGCTTCATAGTGTTCAACAGCTTTTATCACTGGCCTGTTTTTCTTGTTTTACTTTTGACAGTTCCCTCATCCTCAGACTCCTTCACAGCTTCATTTTGGCTTTTGCATGTGAGTTATTGCCTTTTTCTCTTTGGGGACTACATTTATGAAGCTCATTAAATGGTACAAATGCTAACCTTTGGTCAGACTGAACATTAAAGGAAAGACAGCAGCTTAGTTCTTCTCCACCTACAACCCTCCCACTATTTATCTCACCACCTTACACCTTGCTTAAATGTGTAGAAACGAGAAGAAATCATCAATAGTGCCTACAGCGGGAGGGTAACCTAGAAATAGAGTGTATCTGTGTGTAATCTAAAGCATTAGTTCAACGGACGCTCAGTACTATGCCTCACAACACTGTGAATTTGGCTTCTTTAGTTTAGTGCTGGAGGTACAAGGCTATCGTGGTAACTCCAGAATAGTCAATAGTTGCCCGATCCTTTGTGTAAACACAACATGCCCAGAGCTTCTCTCTGCTCTAACCACATCCATATCTACAGTAAGGTCACAAAAACACAGAAGCTTGCTATATAAATAAACCACAGTCATCGCCATTTAGCTCCTCTATACGTACTATGGATATGTGTTTGTTGTATTTTATAATTGTTCACCTGGACATTAAAAATAAAATAAACCATTAAAGTAAACAAAATTTACGTTCAATTGCAAGTATCCACTAGGGGTGCTGTTTTGGTAATACACAAAATATATGTGTTAGGTACTCAATATAAGTTGGATAATACAGTCAAAATTTATATCAAGATATATTTCTTATTTTTGGTCAATACAATAAAAATTTGATATCAATATGAACAATATAAGAGTCACCGAAAAACTAC
This sequence comes from Hoplias malabaricus, assembly GCF_029633855.1. Classification (NCBI taxonomy): domain Eukaryota; kingdom Metazoa; phylum Chordata; class Actinopteri; order Characiformes; family Erythrinidae; genus Hoplias; species Hoplias malabaricus. The sequence continues at coordinate 25,114,139 of NC_089811.1, read as the reverse complement.
CAAGAAAACAAAAGAAACTTGACATCACTGTCAAACATAAACCTCTTGGCTTTGTAAATATACATTTTTTATTTAGTTTAAAAAATACTAAACTCACGGCAACGCCTGATAATGAACATCTGTCAGTGATATCAGAAAACATCAGATATTGAAATATTATAAATGTGTTTAAAAATAATATTGCTGTTATTGAAAATTTTATATTGCAATATATACCGATATTGAATTATTGTCCAGGCCTAGTATTACAAATACATTTTATAGCATATGTTGTGTAAAGTATAATTTTAATTAAAAATTAAAATATAATTCTGCTATTTTGTGATTTTATAGTAACTGTTCTGTACTATTATTAAAATTGACATCTGACATTTAATTCGTCCAAAGTGACCTAAAATGTAGCTTGAAAAAATAAGCCAGAAAGATTTATTTGTCACTGCATTCTTTATGAGTTCCATCAAGGGAAAAGCACGACAATGCAGGTCCATTGATTGGTTCTGTTTTGAAAATAATACATAGAGTTTTGATTTATATTATTCAAAGATGCTGATGACTTTGATGTTAGCGATTGTGAATGTAGAAAATTAATGGTTAATTTATTACGATTATATTAATTTTTTTCTGAAATAAAAATGGTCATTCTTAAAACTACACAACAGTCACCATAAAATATCAGAAGAGAAGAAGAATGTTTGAATTTTGGATTGCAATTATATGTTACACAAAATTCTTTAAAACCCAAGTGTACAGAATTAAAGAAACAATGCTGTAAGCCAGTGTGGGTGAAGGTTTTTTTTACCTCTGCTGAGGAAAGAAAATCCTGCTGCTTCTGACCTTGTAACATAGGATGTGTTTACACATTTCACAGATTTTTTTTTTTGGGGGGCACAAAGTAACCGGTTCATCCACAAAGGGCAAGCCACATTCCATGCATATTGTACAAATCCTGGTAATGGCCTTTTATGAAATTTATGAACAAATTCATCTGGAGGCCATCCTCCTCAAAAAGAAGAAAATTTCTTCCTCAATTCTTAGCTATTGCTAATTCCACCCACCAAGGTCTTACTGAGGCATCACTGTTTAAACAGATGCTTGTAAGCCCAGTAAAGTGTTGTTCATTGTTTAGAACAAAGGACCTTATCTATCTAACAGCAATGGCACAACTGAGATGTGGCAGTGAGTAATCAGCGTGTAATCCAGCTCCAAAAGCAGCCAGAAAACCCAACTCAGTAGTTCAAAACTTACAAAAAGCCTTTTCTAGGCCTCATAAATCGGGATATGCTTAAAGAAACTTGTGGCCTTCATAGTTTGAGCTTACATTTATAATGAATGGACATAGCTCTGAAAAGTAAATCTGATTTAACAGTGCGACAGGAAACATCTCAATCCGCTCTGTTCTAGAAGCAGTAACCCAACAATGTTGGCAGACAGCACAAGTGAAAAGTATGGTTTCGTGATTTTAACATAGACCCCGTAGCTGGGAGCATCTGAATACAGTGGGAATATGACTCCAGAGAAGTTGCTGAGGAGCTAGTTTACTAAGCAGCAAATCTTAAAGCTGGCGTCAGGAGAGCGCAACAATTTATCTAAAAGCATTCCATGAGTACAGTAAAGTCTTTATGTAAACACACTACTTCCTTTAATATTACAAAAAGCATCTGATACGGCCTGGCGGTGGAGACTGCATGCGCTCGGCTGATGACAGGAGACACCAAGGCAGCAGCGAGCACTTAATCTATGGACGTCAAGCCGAGATAGAGATACGGTGGCTTTTGAATCGGTGTTAAGACCAGGCTGACAAATCTTCTCTGTCAGCCAGCACAGCTCTCTCTCTCTCTCTCTCTCTCTCTCTCTCTTTCTCTGAACAGGTGTAATATCTACCTGGAATACAAATGCCACATTTCAGACATCGCAGGTGCCGCTGAATCAGTGCCTAAGGATTCAAGCAACATATCAATGTCAAAAACAGCATGCTTGAAGAGGCGATAAGGTATAGTCCAATATCTCTTTTTTTCCCTGATGCAATGTGCAGGTGAGTGCTGTCAAGCCCAAACCCCAGGGATTTATCCAGAAATACATTCAGCCATATCTGAATATGCCTAATTTAGTCTCTAAACTGGACCCATATTTGCGAGCTCCCATCTTCAGCTCCATTAAACCCACAGCAACTAGCACAGAGATTCATTTGCTGACGCCACCGTACCTGCAGCACGCAACATCTGCTCGGACATTAACAACCACCCGAAAGCCTATGAATCATTCTAATCAGCTGTATTTATAATCCAAGGACACGAAATGACCATTACCACTTTACATATGAGGCAAGAGCCATGAATTATAATTTCTGAATTACATATTCTTGAGCACAAGCTCCTACGTGACTGAATCAGGATGTGTTCAAACGTGGACTGCAAGGCCACAGAAGTGGATACTGGACAATTTGCATGAAAATGCTAAAAGGAAAATGCTCTGTGAATAGAACTTAAACATCAGCGTGGCCTTTGTTATGGAACAAATGAAAAAACGAATAACAGCGAAACAGCTCTAGCATCAGGCAGTGGTGTATTTTGAATTCTGAAAGGGACTGTGTGGACCTTATGGGAGCAGATGTGGTTTTATACAACATCTGAACATCTGGAGACATCCATGAAACATTTTGGACTAAATGTTGGCAAGAACACAGCAGAATCACATGAGCCTAATGTCACCATGCTCAATGCCAGGAGTGGGCTAGATTGGTACAAAGCATCGCAACAACAAGCTATGAAGCAATTGAACTATGTTCTCTAATGTGATGGAGCGTCACAAAATAGCCTTTGGATAAGTCTGAACTGCTGTTTACTCCAAAAACTAGTACCTGATTGTACTAATGTTTATGTGGCGCAGTGCCATCTAATCACACCGCAGGAAACAAAGTCCACATTAATAAACTGTACTTTGAGATGATGGTCCATGACAGCTGACTTTTACTATACGGCCAAGAGTTTGTAGACAGCTGCCCAGAGACTATCACAGCCAGTTGTGCACCTTTAAAAACACTGCCCTAGAGTCAAGAGATGTCAAAGGGTTTGAAGTGGTACCTTGGAATCAATGTTGTGAATCAAGCACATCTCATTCATTCTGTTTTCTTAGTGTTACAGTAGTTAGCTTTTTTTTTTCTTGTGTTATTAATTGCAATCTGGATGTTAGAGCATTGACTAGATTAAAGGTTCTCAACCTTTTTCCTCCTCAAGACCCACGCATTTATAACTACCTTGCATGAAGACCTCTGGATGGTTTTATACTTGAAAATATAATTAAATAACAGCAGTGGCTGTTTGCTCACTACTGAATGTATAACTGAACTTCAAATATGAACAGATTAGAATCAGGAACATGGGAAACTGTATTACACCAGAGCTCAAGTTGTGTTATGGTAATTTTTTATGTTCTTTATAGAAATCTCTCATGGGTGGAAGACAAACATTGAGACTTATTATTTATTTATTTATTTATTTATTTTTTTGCTATTATTATTTTTTTTATTTCAAAAGGCAAGAAATGGACAAAATTACTGTGTGTGCCAATATGGCAGGATGAATATGGTTTTCATTAGTGGTCACACTTTACAGATGTAATAATATGGTAATACTAAGATAAATAAGTTATATTTAGCCATAAATTAAATGCAAGTTTCCTAGTTGTTACTAAATAGCTCTTTAGTGTGCTTTGCCGTGGTAACTAACTGTGTAAAATTATGGTAATTACCCTAGAGTTTCTGAAATTACATGGTATTTGTGTAAAACACACATGTGATGTGAAGACATCAGTTCGTATTGATCTGTACTGAACCCAAGCAGGGAATTGAACACAAGTCATCAGCTCTTATTACCTATGGCCACAAACATTTGTATCCAGAGCCTACCCAGAATGACTAGGCGCAAAGAACACACCCTAGAAAGCTACAGTCCATCACAGGGCAACACACTCACAGCATTCACAGCTATAGACACTTCTGAATTGGCAATCCACCTACCAATGTGTTTGTAGAACTCATCAAACTCCTCACAGACAATGACCTGAAGTAGGTATTAAACCCCAAACCGCAGAACCCTGAAGTTATATGACTGTGACACTACCTGTTGTGCCATCGTTATACAGTTCAAGCCAGGTTTATCACTGAATGAAGGCAGCCATGGACATGTTCAGTGTCCTTGGAACCTGTGGCATTAGAGAGTCACTATAATGGGAAGCATGGTAAATGTGGTGTAGACGGAGGGATATTTCCCTCTGTGGACTTGGAGCAGTGTTGATGTGAAAAGAAATGAGCTGAAAATGTCTGTCATTCCTCCACCAATATAAGCAAACAAACTGCGAGGAGAGAGACCGCCTGTGTTTAAAGATCAGCCGCTCTGCTTTTACCAAATCAAATCTCTCACCATCCTGATTCAAGGAAAGTTAAGCTGAACTATGAAGTGGGGTTAAACAAAGTTTATCCCCAGTCTTATTCCCTGACTGCAATGTTCATTTCCAATTGAAAGACAACACATTCCATCAAAGCCTACTAGCAGCTGGAAGACAGTTCCTCATTGAATATGGTAGAAAAATAAAAATAGGAGAAAAAAAATAAAAATAAAAGGCACAATAACAAACCAGTGGTTTTTTCAAATCCCATAAACAGCACCTCATGCTGAGGCTCCATCAAAATACTACCAATTTGTTTTGTTTCCAAGCCACATTGCTCCAGGCTGGGAGACCTTCTCTGCTCTCTCTGGCTCTCTAACACTCGTGCAGCTGTGCCTCACATCTTGCCAATTAGAGGAAGAGCAGAGTAAGGAGAGGGGCTGATAGGCAGTTTCACTATGGACCATGTGCACCTAGATCTGCATTGCTTTCATCTATAGAGAACCTGCAGACTGGGCCAGTGCAATGCTTTTCTCCCAGAGCTCCCTGCTTTTAACATAGAGCTCACAGAACAAGCTGCCTGGAGACCACTGAGAAAGAGAGAGAGAGAGAGAGAGAGACAGAGAGAGAGAGAGAGAGAGAGAGAGAGAGAGAGAGAGAGAGAGAGAGAGAGAGAGAGTCATCATGAATGGAAATCCTCATGGATTACCATTCCCATAAAACCCACTAGACCTAATAAATAGCATGTCATAAAGTAAGCATTTCTGCTGCTAAAATATTATGCTCATTACCAAATGCATTAAAAAGACACAAAAAGGGGTTAATCCCCAGTGAATAGAGGAGGACTGCCTGTGTGCTTGTTCGATAGAGGTATAACAGGGTAAGCAAAAAAAAAAAAAAAAAAACTCCACAGAACAGGATTTTCTCTCTATTCATGATAAGAGTGCTGAAAGAGTAAGTACCGACCGACCAGAGCCTGCATTTACAAAGCAGGAGTGCAGAAGAAGGGGAATTACTAACCTTTAAAAAGGACACTTCAACATTTCTGAAAATGAATCCTCTTTTTGTACCTTAGTGCAGAAAAACAGGATTCATCATTTTCCTGTATTTTCACATTCGTCACAAACTGAAAGTGGAGCTACTTAGCTCTGCGTGCTGAATAGAAGGCTAGCGGAACTTTTATCTAACCCTGCTCTGCATGTGTACGTAAATAAAAGGCAGGAAAGTGGTCTAAAGGAGGGGATTGTGGTATAAGCCTACTACTCACAGTTAATATCTACTTTGCGAGTTATAAACGTGCATGTAACCGCAGACAGCAGCTTCAGTTAGCATATCTATAGCTCATTTATTGGTTTTTATGTATTTATTTGTTTTTAAGTTTCTTAGCAACACACAAAAGTGCAGCTCCTTTACGAACACGCAGCATTGGACATGATGCCCCTTCTCTTATATTCTACACAGCATAAGACCTAGCCAATCAAAGCCTGCCAAAGATGAGGATGCTCTATTCATGATAGGTGCTGGATTTAAAATTAACATCATGTAAATGACAGCACACACTCTTAATAGACAGCTTATTTATAAATGCCTGACAAGAAAAGGCTAATTGCTGTATTTAGCAATGAACTATTTCTCCTTGACTCTTAACCTCAACTGCACTCTTTGTGGGAGCTAATGTACAGCTTCTGCACCTGGATTCATTAAGCAATGGTGTTTCTTGCATCAATGGAGCTTTGTATGAACCCACCGTTTGAAGTCATATCTATATCCCTGACCCTAATCGCTTTCTTCCCAGTGGGACAGGTTCTCCACAAAGAAGTAGTATTAATAATACTGAAATTAACATTCCAGATATATAGTTTTTGATTCAGTATGACTGTATTTTATGATCACTAAGGGAGCTCCCATCCACTAGCCGTTTGGCTAAAGCCAAGCCAATTCTCTGTTATAAATGAATTACAGAGACAGTGCTGTAAACTGTTGTGGGTGAATTTTATACAGAAAAAAATCCTGCAGTTTCTTAGGCACTTAGACTTCCAGTTAGGATTAAAATTATGGTTCAGAGTGGAGGGCATGTGTAAACCCTATCCCCAAAGGACAGCTCTAGTTCCAACACATTGTACATATACTGGGATTAGTCTTTTAGCAAATTATGCATAAATACACTCAGTAATTATTAAAGTTGTCCACTCCAACAAAATTAACTGATCGTCATGGTGACATTAGTGACAACACTACTATTAAGACTACCTCAGAAATGCTTATTTAAAGAATCATGTTTAAATAAGGTGTGTGAATGTGAAGGAAATTTCAACAACCTCCACATAACATGGGCATAGAATGGTGGGTTGTAAAACATAACCCTGAGAAAACAAAGTTTTAACAGCGCATGTTAAACACCACACATGGAATAAAATAATTAGTCTTCATCTTTACTGAAGTGTGGCTCTAGAATCTTCTTTCTTTTGTAATTGGCCACTTACTGTATGCGCTTCTGGGCTAAGGGAGTTATTGCTGATGTGCGGCTCGTAATATAGAACTGCGGTTCCTCCATCAATGCTCCATCCTCTGAGATGGTCGGTGTGTTCTCCAAACATGTAAGAGCAGAAGAGCATTTCCTGCTTTTGCTTTATAAGCTCAGGAGGTCAGTTAAGCTGGAACACCTCTGCTAGTGCCCACCTTGGTGCATTAAAACAGAAGTATTGGTAGGAGACTACCAAATTGCACAAAGAAAACAACCCGTGGCCTTCAGAACAATGTAGTAATGGGTATTCAGTGTTGCATATTTATAGCTGTTGTAATCCTTTAAAAAGCAGAGACACTTTTTATTCTCCATTAAAGCATCTCTTGAAAAGTTCTCCTGATTTTAAATTGCACTGAAGGCCACTGGTAAAGAAGGTGCTTGGATGCCAAGAGCACAACTTTTGCTCTTTAATTTAATATTATTTTCAAGGAACAAGCAACAACAATAAGGCAAGAGCAAGCAGGACCTGCAATCACACCAAGGCTGGAGTTCTATCATTTGGTGGCCTCTCTCTCTCTCTCTCTCTCTCTCTCTCTCTCTCTCTCTCTCTCTCTCTCTCTCTCTCTGGTCTTCACCATAGTCTTAAACGCTGGCTCTAAGATTGGGTTTTACTTTGGGGAGCCTCATTAAAAACCTGCACTGAGTCTCTGTGCTCTGTCTGTCCTTGTGCTCTCATGAATATAATGGTACCCACACTGTGTCAAGCTTCTAGTTTCAGCTCACTGGGAATATTACCACCGAGCCCCCTTTTAGCTGCTGATAAGTGGAATAATCACGCCGCCTTCCTCCTCTCCGAGGAGCCATTGTGTCCTTTCGCTCACTTCTTTCCAAACATTTCCACAATTACTACTCAACAGGGAAGATTCCATGGCTCTGTGAATTTGGGAAAGCAGTTTCTGCCATCAGAACAAAAACAACAACAACATCAAAAAAAAAAAAAATTCCCAGAAAATAGAGTTCCGCTGGGCCGTGTCAGAACTGTGGGATGTGGGTTAAATCACGGAATACTAATTTCAGTTCTCTCAGGTGCTGCTGCTGCTGCTGTTCACGTAGAAGAGCAAATATTTAGTGCCGGGATTGCAGGATTGAAGGCACATTTGTAGCAATGTTTAAAGACGCAGAACCAAGGCCCTAGTTTAAACTTCTAGACAGTTAATTAGAATTAATTCTCTCAGCTCAGAACGCTTCTGCTTTGCTGCATTCCACACCACTCCTGAATATTTCACTCACCCCATCAGAGGATCCACAGCTATTCCTTTGGGATTGGACAAGTCCAGATCTATTATGGTGACGCAAGTCTCTCCACTCCTGCTGCAAACGAATATCCTGCCGCTCACTCTGTCCACAAAGTAGAAGTTTCCTGTGAGCCAGTCAATCGCCATTTGTTCAACATCTGTAATGAAGACAAAGACTTTTAATGAATGCATTCTGTCTGCTGCTGACAACATCAAAGTTTTCTAATAGTGAAGGGGGGAAAACATAGAATTAAGAAATTAAGATTTAAGCAATAACATCAATGCATGAAAATCCAAATACAGGGCTGTCAACTGGAAATGAAGTCACAGATACCCTGGTATAATTTCCTATGTATGCTGAAGGCATAATGTTTTACTGGTGCAAGTATTTGGTGTTAAATTTAAGGAGACTTTATTGTCGTTCACAACAAATGTGGCACATGAGGTGGAACAATATTGAGTACCCAAGGCCCCAGTTTCCCCCAAAGTAACACTATATAAATTACAATATATTATGTAAAAAATTTAGAACAGAAAAAATTTTCTGGCATTTCAAAAAAAGGAAAGCCCAAAATACATACTTGTTGTTTGAATGTCTGGAGAAGCTTTGTGGCTTCATATCAATGTCTTTGTTTACAAGTGTTTTTTATTATGTGATTGTATTGTACAGAAAATATGGAGGGCAGGACTAATAAGTGAAGAAATGAAAAAAGGAGCACAAAGTTCTGTTCATAAATCAGTGCTTTTCTTGTTTATTTTGTTTTAAAATAAAAACTAGATGATCTACCACCAAAGAAAAAAAGACCAAGAACATTTTGTTGATTTTAAAGATTACAATTAGTTATTTATTCAACGTAACTGGTTAAAGTACATGACGTTTAAGGTGGCTGTGTGCAGCTATATGGAGATTTATAAACACATTAATGCCACAAAATGTCTCCCCACCATTTCCCTTTATAATGTTTCAGGCAAATACACACAAACTCGCATGAAATAAGACAAATTCAGAAGCTCTCCTCTCTCTGTGCGACATATTACATGTGTAAATATTGCAGAGTTCCAAGCTGTCCTGCTGAGCTTCTGAACTAACCAACACCAAGCTGAGGCTCTGGCCAACACGCTTGGTGTCATGCCAAACACATCCCCAGAAACACACACAAACAGAGCGTGTTCCTGTCTTAGTTTCTATGATTCAGCCACGGTTCCTGCTGAAGAACCTAGTTTTTTGGAACAAATTTTTCTGGTTTGTGAACCAGTTTATGTCAGTGGATACACGTCAAAAGATTCAAAATTTAGTTCATGAACTGGAATGTGAAATATGGTTGAATTGCCAACAGACAGCGTAGTAGCACCACCTTAAGTTTTCTCTGTGAAATACTGCTGAACTAACAGTTCCTACTCATGCATTAAGAGTCAGTCAGTCGGTAGGTGGTCTGGCAAAAATGCAATAAACAAAAACAATAAATAAGATTAAAAAGTAGCAACAACACAGATCATGGTTGTAAGTAAGGTGTATAGGGGTATGGATAGCAACAACATGGACAAAGTGAGCAATCGCGGATAAAGTGTTGTGTGTCAACGAAAGTGACATGTCACTGATAGTTGTTTAAGAGTTTAAGGGTCTTACAGCTTATGGAATGAAGCTGTTTCTTATTCTGGTGGTATTACACTTAATGTTTGGCAACCTCCTGCCTGAGGGGAGCGGGTCAAAAGTGTATGTGCTGGGTGAGTCCTTCCAAAAGTGAGTCCTTCATGAGGCAGACGGCCATTTATATGGCATACATGACACAATATAAAGCCCGGTATAACTGTTCCTAGTCATACTTAGTTAATACTTCATAATATTTCATATAATCAAAAATAAATTTTGTCCGTAATTCAAATATATTCAAATGGTTAATATATTCATTTTAACTGCAGTAACTGCCAACACAATGTGTCTTAAATCCCTAGGTTTGAACATAAATATCAAGCATCCTCTAAATAGCACAGTGTTATAAACAAGTTCTCAGCCTGGAGCCAAGACATAAGTGTTTTAAAAAGTACATAAGTCTTTACATACATCAGAGAATGACTTTTTTATTAAATCATACATATATATAGCATGTAATATTCTCTTCTCTAACACTTGGTTATGTGACCCATGCTTTTATAGCTGTGTCTGTTCTGTCAGGTAAGGATTACACCAGTCTCTTGAGATCCAGTCCATTCTAGCCCAGTCTTCCATGAACTGGGTTTGTTTGCAACTATTTCAGCATTGCACCTGCTGTTCCAAATTGAGAATTGAGGGTTTAGTGATTTTGCTGCTCAGTCACACTGCCTCAGTGCTCCATCGTGTCTACTGAAGCAGCCATACACAGATACCCTACAGCTGTCATCCTGGATGGTGGGAATGTCAGTGTTGTGTTCTGCTGGAACATGAACACAAAGTTAGTGGAAGAGTGGGTTAACGTGGTCAGAATGTCAGAATGGCGTGATATAGTCCTTACCAATAAGACAATCAAGTAACAGGTTGCTTATCCATAATGGCCGTGATTATTTCTAAATCTGAGAGCATATTAAATGTTAGTTGTAGTGCAATATTTATATGATTAATTTGTGTGTCATCTTTTGGTCAGTTTTAGTCTTTTACGATCAACATTTTGTAAATCCCTGCTTGTCCAGTGTTCAGAAATGAAGGGTATAGACAGACAGAGTGTCACTCTTTGCTGCTGTAATATTCTCTAGTCTTCTGGGAAGGTTTTAAAGTAGATGTTAAAACATTTCTTTGAGTATCTGATTGCATTTGGTTGATGAAATGATCAGCCACAGTAGCATAAGTGAGTTCAGGTATTGATGTTAAATTATTACCTCTGAGTCACAAATACTTTTCTATATTGCCCCAATGGTATCAAATGCTGCTCTATCACTTCAGAGAAAGTAGTCCTACTGCTTCCCAGCTTAAATCCTGAGGGGCTTTTTACCCCTAATATATACATAATGGTGGACATGATGACCTCTGCTCATGTCCTGCTGCTCATTAACAAATATTTAATGCTTGTACAGATTATATGGAGATCTGATGGAACATCTGGAGCTACAAAAGTGATCACAAACACTTTCAGAAAAATGATACAGCACAGATATATTACTGTTCACTAAAGGTACCATTTAAAGATACAACTGTGGTTTTAAAGTCCAGTTGTGTTCCTTAAAGGTACATTACATTCGCTCCTTCAGAAGGAGAGGTGAATATCTGTATCTTTCCCCTTTTCTAAGTGACTTTTCTGGCGCAGATTTTGCATATTGCCTTGTCTAAATTGTGTGGTTCTGCCTTTTCATTTGGTTGAAAGCCAAAATGCTCCCAAAATGGTGAAGTTGCATTTGGTTTTGAGGCTAGGTTTACTGCCATTGTGTCCATTTTTATAAAACGAAGACTGACACTCAGCCATTCAGCAGCAGTAGTTCAGATGCCAAAAATGAAATAAATTTATTTAAAATTTATTACACATGCCCTAAAGTGTATAACAAGAATGACCAGGGACATGTACACATTGTGGTTGTGATGGTTGCTTGCAGTTCTTTGCGGCTTGCTGGTCGATAGCATGATATTATCCTATTGCGGTTATTGCAACAGCCCTGAGAACCCGCTGTGTTCCCTAAATGTATTCAGAATTCTCTTGAACAGATGGAAAATTTAATATGTAGTGTACAAATTCAACATCCAAATCTACAATTAGTAGGTAATTGAGTGGACCACCACAATGAGGGTAAAAGGTACCCCCACAGTGACTAATTTTCTAAGAATGTAGTTTCCATTATATAACTTGGGGGCTCGGTGGTAACTAAGTCAGGTGTTTGTACAATAAATGTTTATTTAATCAGCTCCACTTACCATACAGTAGTTCTACAATTACAAAGTATAGTCCATCTTTTGTTCTGCATACTTTCTTAGTCCCCTTTCATCCTGTTCTTCAATGGTCCGGACCCCCACAAAAACACAATAGACTAGAAGACAACCAACACAAACTGGGCAGCAACAGATGAGCTACTGCCTCTGATTTTACATCTTCAAGGTGGATCAATGAGATAAGTTTCTCTAACAGACATCGTACCAATGCAACATGTGCTCACAACTTTTTTTTTTTTTTTTTTTTTTTTACTTTTCTCTACCATATAAAGACCATACACATCAAAGTGGCTATGCTTCATTTTATGAATATACGTTTTCCTCAGTCTTATGTCCTATATGTAAAGCAAAAGAACACTATCACATTGTTATGTGAATAAAGAAATGTGTGCACATGTACAAGAGCTGACATTGTACTGTGCATCAAAAGACTTGCTCTGAACAATACCATGACCCATAGGCATCTGTATGTATGATTATATACCATCAATGTAGGGCCTAGAGAAGTAAAATTGCACCCAATGATACAGTAGGTTTGAAGTTGAATACTGAATAAGTGAATGCGTTTAAATTCATTGACTCTAATCAGGTCAGTGTAGCCATGGTTACTTTTGAAGCTGTATATCACCTGAGTGGAATGGAATGCCATATAAATGGTAATGTTCAATCATAGAAATGTGAGTGCTTCATCATATCATATTGCTGTCCAGAAAATGGACCATGAAAATATACACTACGTGTCCAAAAGTTTCAAAGCTCATCCAGTGTTTCTGCTTTGTATTCCTTCACCTCTTTGCTGTAGTAACAGCCTTGCTCTTCTGGGAAGGCTTTATATTAGATGCTAGATGCTGGCACATTTTTTGTGAGAATCCTATTGCATTCAGCCACAAGAGAATTAATGAGGTACACTGACCAAAAAAATAAATAAATAATGTGTAGAATTGGTGTATGACGAAACTGGCAACGACTCTTGTTCTCCAGCCCAAACTAATGCTCCACCAGCAGAAACTGCCGCACAGCAAACACATATACAAACACACACACACAAACACACACACACACACACACACACACACAAACACACACACACATATCCCTTAAATAACCCCAAAACAACCACAAATTAACCGACAGTGTAGCCGCAGAGCATGCTGGGAGCTCCCCCTGTGAGTTCCACAGTTCCTCCCACTGCCGGTGCCACCAGAAAATAATTAGGTAAAATTTATTTAACTTTTACAGGTGGTTTTAATGTTTTTAACTACATAATATGCACAGTGATTACTGAATTATTTATAGAAAACCTATTCACTTGCATTATATGTACCAAACACCATCCCCCACACACACACATGCACAATACATGCATAATAATTACAGTGTACTGATGCTGGATTATTAGTTTTGTATTATTCTAGAGAATGCAGATATACTGCCCCACAACCCACTGTTAGAGCCCTATAGCCCACACTTGGCACTGGACATGGTGACCTTTGAACCACTCCACTCTGCTTGCAGTGTATTCTATGGAGATAATGTCTAATTAATTCACCTGGGGCAATACCATGTCCAGTTCAGAGTATTGCCCAAACTTCTGTAAGACTTTCTTTAGTATTAGTTGACACAAGCACATCTGATAACTTACTGTGAAGATTCTGCACTGTCTTTATTTCCCGTTCTTTAGAAAAGCCGCTTGGTTTCTTCATCTTGGCGCACCAGAGTTGTCCAGTGGACTCGGAGGATGTGACCCAGCATGCTGAATCTTCATTGTGGTAGACGTCCAAGGCATGCGTCCCATTGGTGTCCAGGAGCTTCAGGGTCTGTACGCTGGATCCATTCAGAGCTGTGATTACAATATTACTCAAGCCTCCAATCAGCAGAGCAGCAGGGCTCTCACCAGGCTCTGAAACAAAAGGAAGGGGAGAAACGGTTACGAGTCAGCATGAAGTCAGAAATTTTCCAGGCATGTGAAATATTCTGTATGCGCAGAAATTTCAGGGTTGAGTTGCAGAGTCACAGCAGAGAAAAGGAACTATGTTTCACTGGTAATCAGCCTGTCTTCACTTGCCAAAGCTAATTGCTTAGTTAACTACTAAATGTAAAAAAAAAATCACTGTTGAAAATTTCCCATAGTTTCCAGCTTTTGTAAAATTCTGCGCCAGGATTTTAGAACACAGTGGCAGAAACCCTAAAACAGGACCCAAGAAGGGCCACCTAACCATTGAAAGGGTTTGGGAAGTTCCTCTCTCTATTCCTGCTCCATAGGTGGGTATTATTGACTTATGTTTGCTGTTTCAGTTATATTACTTAAGGAGGAATTGACTCCATAACAAAGAGAGTACTAACAGCATGAAAGTAAACACAGACAGAACACTACAAAGCTCAAGATACAAACAAGATTCTGTGGTAATTCAGACAATGAATAAAAACTTACAGACAATTTAAACTTCAACAACATACACACTCCAGTCAGGTTTACTCAAATATAACATGCCATCTTAAAAGATACATAGCTTCAGAATGAATACAAAAAGCAGAAGGGGGAAGGGGGGGGGGGTATTCTGTGAGAACAGTAGTTCTCCAGAATCGTCTGTTTCTATTAAAGCAGGATCTAATGTACCATTACACACAATATGAAGTAGGTAGAGCATTTATTTTGGTGTACACTCTCAGAACAAAAGGTACAGTGGAGGTACATTATTGTTCACTAAAAGGTACAAACAGTATAAATGTACCTTTTAAAGGTACAATAGTGGTTTTAAAGACCAGTTGTGTTCCTTAAAGGTACATTACATTCTCTTCTCCAGATGAAAAGTTGATATTTTTAGTATTATATATTATAGTTTTAAGATTATAAAACTTTGTAAAACAAAAGAACAAAATATAAGTCCTGGAGATATTTTTTTTGCTCTTGTACCAGATATCGGTTTGATCACAGAGATACACCTAGGAAAATGATGTATATCATTATATGATCGAGTTAGCCATACACAGTTTTGATGAATCAGGGCCTGTATGTTTATTATTAGTAATATATAAAAAACAGCTTTAATGATGATGACAACAGTACTGGGATTTCTTGATGAGAGGTTTAGAAAACTCTCATGCACGAAATCATCAGCTACACTGTATATGTATTTTATGTGTATTTATTCTACAAAACATATTTTCCGCATAAAACTCTCCTTCGATGACTTCTGAAATGTAATTTTCTTTGTTGTCTGACAGGGCTGTGTATCTGAGACAAGCTAAAACACGCATCGCCAAAGCTGCCTCTAAAGAAAGAAAACATAGTGTACGTCTCGACATATGGTGTATATTTTTGCTCAAAGTTCAACAGAAACCATAATTAATCAGCAGCAAAAGTTCAACTCTGGGTCACTACTCTGATAAATGTTATAAATCAACGTGTCCAGTTTCAGAATGTAGACTGAATGTCATCCCTCAACATCACGTAGCCGAGGCTGGCAATTACTCTCGGAGATAACATGGAGATTTTTTTCCCCCTCTTTTCGCTGGAACACTCTAAGTGGCTGCCTCAACATTTCCACCCAGACACTCATTAAGATGGCTGCGTGCCAAACAAAAGAGAGAATGCTGTATCTAAAGGAATGCTTGACTAACAAGAGCCTTGCCTCGGTCCTTATAGAAAAGAAGACGTCTATCATTTTCCTGCTTCTCTTGTAAGAACATGGCTGCTGTAAAGGGCACTGCAGTGTTCGTCATGAAATAAAGATCAGAGGTGAAACATGGCAAGGATCCATTAACTTACCTACAATATATAGTCTGAGTAGCAAAAGGTAGTGCCCCACCCCCACCTTTTGCTGTAGTAGAAGACTTTAATCTTTTAGGAAGGCTTTAGAATGTGTAGATTTGATGCCATTCAACCATGAGAATAAATGACTTTAGACACTTGATGTAGGTATGAATCACAAACAACATTACAACTCATTCAGATGGTACTGGATGGAGCCCCATCAAAGACCTAGAGCTCAGGAGCGTTACACACATCAAGAAGACACTTGGCCAGAATATCCTTCTTAATTTCATTTCATTTCAGGCCTTTCTGTGGTTTTACAAGCAATGCGGTGCATCATAAAATAGCCACATTCACTAATCATAAAGGGTGTTCTACAAACTTTGGCCTGGTGTCTGTCCCCTGCAAGAATAACCAGAGTCTGATATATTTTGTGACATACTGAAATTTTCCTTTCTTGTTTTATTATTTTCATGACGAGATCTTAAAAAAAAGCCTTATTAAACATTCACTAGCTTAATGGGTTTTTCATACTCTGCCAGTCTCCATCTGATGGCCAGGGAGTGGGGTTGCACTGAAAATTTATATGCATGAGCTTTTATAACTAATGGAAACCCCATAGTTATCCTGGCGCTACAACCTCTTTCTGCTAAATGAATATTAATGCGGGTGAGCGGTGAGTTCAGTTAAGTTTATGGGTAATGATATTCAGTTTATTCCTCCTAGGAAAACAGTCACATTGATTAAAAGCGGGCCTCCGATGCTACGTCTACCAGCAAGGTGTGCTGTGCCTTGCAGCTATTTCCCATTGAGCGAGTGTACTGTGCCTTAATCCCCCATTCAATTTCCCCGCACATGTGCAAACTGGTTCCAATGCACTGGACCAATAAATATACAAGGGCACTTCATCTTTTTTTTTCTTTTTCTTTTTTTAGGTCACAAACTCTTTCTTGCAACACAAGCGCTGTGGAATTGTAGTTGTTTCATGAGCAGCACATATTGTGACTTATTATTCATGATTTGTGTTGTGCGTGGAATTATTTATTTATTCTGAGGCGGATATTTACATCAGTAAAGGAAATATATAAATAATTTTTTTTTTAAAAAGAAAAAAGACTGCACCTGATGTCTGCGCCGGAAAACAAGGAGTAAGTAAAATCTTTTTCTCTTTTTGTGGAGATGTTGAAAAATGCATGGAAAGTCTGGAAATGGCATGAGGCAGCTCCATAATCACAGTAATTAACTTACTCTCGCTAACCTTTACGAAAGCCTTGCACTAATAACGTTAGCGGGAGAGCGACAAAAACAGACCACTCTAGTTCATTCAGCTGAGCAAACAAGTGGTCAGAGCCCAACAATCCATCACTGCCCCGACAGCTTTAGGTCTCCTGATTAAAAACTACCAGCAGATATTAGCTAAACTCGCTCACCAGTCCATCTCCAATTAGCTCCTCTGTGAAAAGCCCACCCCCACCCCGCCATTTACAAAAGCAGCTGATTTAATGATAAACTTGATTGGATTCCTGACTCGTGAGGAGGCGTCTCTCCCGGGCAGGTGCCATTAGGCATGTAATCATTGGGAGGGTTTTTGATAGAGATAGAGAATAGCTGTCCTTCAGGCTCTCCTCTTCATAAAAATCACTCTGCACTTAATCCCCCATGTCTGGCTTATCTCCAGCCAGGGGCTCCATTATCTGTCTCTCGACAGAGCAACAAACTGATGCCAGTTCTGTGGCTCAGACCGTACCATAACTCAAGGCGTTCTCACTAAATGCAATGAGAAAACATTTACCGACAAGAATGCTGGATAACTCCGTGCCGCGGCTTTGGCACCAGCCCCTAGAATAATGCATACGTCGGCTTTCAAATGTAACTCTTGTGTTTTTGCAGCATATGTTATTTACTTGGGCTTGTTGATCTTGGTGCAGTAGTTTCCAGGGAGGATTTTTGTTTATTGAAGTGCTTTTTTGTGAGAAGAACAATTTTACATAAAATGCAAAAGTACATAATTAACAGATAATTACACAGGAGCCTCAACAACTAAATATCATTTTAAAATTTTCAGTGTTAAATGTGTTCACTTTGTCTTTATTATAGCTTCCATTTTTCTTTTCCAGGAGAATTGCTTACTGTTTTTAAAGAGAAATATCCCACAGGGATAATTTTCTACAGTTCAGTCTAACAAATCCTTTTCTGAAAAACTTGGGATTTTATTTGAAATGTTACAAAAACAAGAATCTGTGATTTGTTCATTCTCTCGAAGATTTATTTAACTGACAAAGGCACAGAGAGGCAATTTAAAATCATTTCACAGAGGTAATTTGTAAATATGAACAAATGTTGAATTTGATGCCTAAAACACTTTTGTGTTCTGGACAGTGACAATGTAAGTCCACGTTTCTGCTTTTATAGGGGCACAACAGACATTGTGATCCCTGTGCCAATGACAAACAGGAACATCCATCCCTATAAGTGAACGGTGAAAAACAAAACATCTTTCATGAATTGAGATTGGGTGACTGTATATTAATGGACGTGCCAAAGATGTGGACATATGCTGCCATCAAGGTGACCCCTTTACTGGGAAAGTCCATGGTTATTTCAGCAGGACCATAGCAGGCTCCATTCAGCATGTGCTACAACAGTGTGGTTTCAAAGAAAAATGGTGTGTGGGTGTGTGTGTGTGTGTGTGTGTGTTTGACTAGAGTCCCTGCTTGTAGTCACTGTCTCCTACGTTATGCAGTGAAGAATCAGACAATAGTGACCATGCACTGTTGAGTAGCTGAAGTCTTGTAAAAAGTACGAACAGGCTAAGATTCCACTGGTAAGATTGTGAGAGTTTGTATCCTCTGTCCCCAAATGATTACAAAATGTAATTAAAAGGAAAGGTGATGAAACACAGTGGTAAACGCATCTCTGTCCCAACTTTTTTGGAGAATGTTGCAAGCATCATATTTTAAACATATTTTTCTTCCCCAAAATACTGTCAGGTTGGATAGTGAAAACAATAGAAATCTTTTCTTTGTACATTTGTCAGTTAAATAAAGATCCAGTAATTTACCAAATCACAGATTCTTTCTTAAACTGGATTTTACAACTTTTCTGGAAACAGGTTTGAAGTAGCCTGTTGTATTTTGTGTATCTAAATATTAAAGCAATCCCAACTAGTATTCTACATTCAATGATGTGTGGGTCTGGACTTTAGAATGGTCAGGCAAGGCCAAAGCTTTGTTCTGATAACACCAGAAGCTTCTGTGTAATCTATTACTCTCTCAACCCTTGCTCCATGTCTTAAATATCTCATCTCTAGTGGGAACTGTCTTCTTTTTATGTCTATTTCCTCTTTTCCAATAACTGAAAAAGCTGGAACTTTTGAAAGCTATGCATCCTTTCAGACCTAGAGCATTGAGTTTTCTTTTCACATTGGCAGGACAGAAAGAAAGAAGCACACGTCTCTGGACTGATTTAATGTCACTCTCCTTATATTCATCCATTTGTTTATTCTGACTCAGTAGGATTCTATAAAGAGTTTTTGTTTATTCAAGCACTGCTTAGGAGAAGGTAGGAAAGTGCAGAGGAATTTTCACTGAAGGAAAATGTAGCATATTGTGTAAATACATTAAAGAACAACCGTCTACCGATTCTACGTCATTCCTTCAAGGAAAAATGGAACCAATTCACTGCTATTCGACTAGGTTACAGTAAAGTTACATCAGTACTGTAATCCTTCCTGTGTCTATTCCAGCCAACACACATGCCTGTGTATTTTTATTGTACTTCACAAACTCTGAAACGGAGGGTGACACTGCTTTGTTTGTGCACGCTGCAAATACATAAAAGAAGAAACAGAAGTGTGTATATACAGTTGAAAAGCACAGTTCTCCAATCTTTAATTCATCAAACTTACCCTGTTGGGCTGTGCAGGAATGTCTGTTGGACTGCAGGCTGTATCCGTCTGCGCAGCCGCACCGGTATGAGCCATAGGTGTTCATGCAGGTCTGACTGCATATCCCATACGCCGCGCATTCATCATGATCTGCACACAGAGGAAGAGTCTCTGATGACAAATTAGGTGTGCTCAAACATGACCCAGATACATAAAACCTGCTTAATGTGGCCTTGCTGTGACTCTTTGTAAGTGCCGTCTCACATCACTGGACCTGTCCTGCCTTGCTCCAGTCTCCAGTGTTTTGTCAGTTTAGAGGCGAGCACTGGATAATCTACAAGTATGAATTCGCTGATTACTCTCCACTGATTTCCAAGGCTTGAAAAGCAGAGTATAGGGACCCGGTGTTCAACTCTAAAGACAATATCTGTCCCTGAGAAACTGCTGGCACTGTCAGTCAGAATGTGCTGTACATATTTTACTGTAGATCACATTCATAAGGCTGCAAGACATTTACATATCCTTTACATGACCATGAACATAAATCTGCATTTTAAGCTAATCTCATTTAAGTTGAAAATGTCAGTATTAAATTTAATAATGCAGGTGTTATGTGCAACAAATTTATACATTCATTTTAGTTTCATTTTATGAAAGTAGTGCATTCCGCTCAGTAAAATATTTTATTTCTGATTATAACTGGACTGAAAGCCAATAGCTATGTCATCAATTCTGATAAATTCAGAAAGTACATATTATCCAATTTAATTTCTAATCCATTGTTGTTAAAGTTGGTCTGAAACGGACTAATATTTTTGCAGATGTGGTTGTGACCTTCTTACCATAGGCAAATTGGAATGGAATATAGACACTTTTTTATTCAACCAATTTTTAAAAAAGAAAAAAATTAATGAATTAATTAATTATGTTATCATAGCGTTATTATCTAATGAACAATTTTAAGAAATATGATTTGCATTTGTTATATTAAACATTTGCATTTGTATTAATATGTCTGTGTTTAAAGGGTTAAGTTTTTTTTCATGACTTAATGTAGCCATATAATTTAAGATCTAGAGTAAAGTTTTATCCAATATATAATCACATTTATCAACTGCAGATTTAGCACTGTAGTGTAAAAATGGATGTTAAAAGGGCTCTTTGGAGCGATGCCGCTGAAGATTCCCTTCCATCCTATTTCTACAGAATAAACTAGTTAAGAGTGGTTTTATTCATTCTAGAGTAATGTACTGAATTGAAAATGATTGATTAAAAAAACTGAGTGTCTAAAGAAATCATCATCTCTGAAGGCTATCCCACATAAAGTACATATGTCTAAGATTGTATAGAAACCCCATCTATTTAGTGAATTCAGGTCCTTAGGGCACACCCATCACTGACACAGGTGTTCAGCTGAGCCTTGTCAATCTCCATAGAAAAACACTGCCAAAAAATGTGATGTTCTGGAACTGCTGTGTATGAGACTAAGGTCTCCAGGCCCAATGCCAAGCATCGACTAAATGAGTTTGAAAGCCCCCAGCACTGGGCTATGAAGCAAAGTAGCTGTGTTTACTGGAATGAATGAGCTCCATGACTGGATCATGGGGGGGGAACTGGAATGGAGTTTGTGTTGAATCAACTAACCCAACTCATCTACCACTAATCACTGACCTGATTAAAGCTCTAATGGCTTAATGCAATCAAGACCACGGCAATGTAAAAATCACCTAAAGTCCTCCCAAAGGAGTGGCAGCTGTTAATATAAAAAAAAATTAAGATAAACTACCTGTTAATATTTTCGATTTCAGAAGCTACTTTGAATGAACCTGTTGACAACATTGTGTAGAAATATGCTGTCCATCATTTTAGAAATGATCACTGCCTTACCAAAGCACTAACAAACTGCTCAAAAGTATGCTGGTGATTTTAGAATGTAGATAAAGGAGTAGTATTTAAATTGTGAAAAAGTATACCCCTTTGTAAAAAAACATATCAGTTTCCTTGGGTGTTGATTAAACATCTGTAAGATGCTTTGGCCAAAGCTTTTTGCTTTTGGTACAATTCTCCCCCTCTCTGAACATCCCTGTTCAAGACATCCATCCAGTTTCTTTAAATGATAATGAGCTGCTGCTCACCCCATCCCTGATCGTGAAGCAGCGAGAAGTGAGCAAGCAGAAACTTTCCTTTTTACCATTTTTGCTCAGTTCTCTTTCTTTCTTCTGCTTGGATTTGAATGTTTTTGCATGGTTTGCTTACTTCTCTACTCTCGTGTTCACTTCTCATTCATTCATTTATTATCTGTAACCGCTTATCCAGTTCAGGGTCGCGGTGGGTCCAGAGCCTACCTGGAATCATTGGGCGCAAGGCGAGAATACACCCTGGAGGGGGCGCCAGTCCTTCACAGGGCAACACACACACATTCACTCACACCTACGGACACTTTTGAGTCACCAATCCACCCACCAACGTGTGTTTTTGGACTGTGGGAGGAAACTGGAGCACCCGGAGGAAACCCACACGGACATGGGGAGAACACACCAACTCCTCACAGACAGTCACCCGGAGCGAGAATCGAACCCACAACCTCCAGGTCCCTGGAGCTGTGTGACTGTGACACTACACCACCGTGCCACCCATGTGTTTGCTTCTCAGCAAATTAATTCTTAATTCTTTGCTCATGCATCACTCTTTTTCCTCTGTTCTCATGTCTTCAAGTACTGAAAATGTGTGTTTTTCATAATATATCCACTTTAAAGTAAAACTCCAACATTTCATCTGTTCATCTGATGTTCATCTGCTGCATCTGTAGTGTATAGTGACTTACCCCAGACCAACATTTAGGTGTTTTCCTCTCATTAAAGAGCAGAAAACCCTATGTCTCCAAACACACTACCCACCGGCTTCTATTTTAGGAAGTCAATGAGTTTTAAATGTGTTTTAAGTCCTCTAAGTGTAATAATTACATGCTACAAATGTGGTGGATAAAGATCAGGCTGAATAACAATGAGCATTACTTTAAATACCCATCTATTTAAAGGCTCTTTAGGGAACCCAGTCCTTCCATGGCATTTCTCCAAAGAGCACTTTGAGCTTCTTTATTTTAACTGCAGTGCATTAGAAAAGAAGTTTTTGTATCAGCAACATATGAACCAAAACATCTCAGCTGTACTCAGGAGACATCATTTAGACCCAAGTAGGCACCACCCCCCACCCCCAAAACAAAGGGCTCATCCTTTGAGAAGTCAATGCCATGTGTCAAATAAAGGCAGACAGAGAGAGTGAAAGAACACCCTGGAGACAGATAGCCCTTGTTCCCTCTCCTTTAGCCCATCTTTCACCGCAGAAAATGACCAGCGGTGAAGGTTGAATATGACCGGCCCTGAGGATGCGTACCTCTGCAGCTGCGCCCATCCTCGCCAACCTCAAAGCCATCTGCACAGAAGCAGAAGGTGCCATTCCTGGTCATAATGCAACCGTAACGACAGTGTAGCTCATGACACGCAGACAGGAGTTCTGCAGAAAGAGAGAGAGAAAGATGATTAGATTAGATTAGATTAATTAGGTGATTAGATTTGTCTACATAAAGCACACTAACAGATTATCTCATTAAAATACAGTAAAACATCCCAAAGAAACACAAAACTTAAAGACTTAGTTACTCATAGGTTAGAAATAGAAAGAAAGGTGTTACAGCAAAAGGACTATACAGTCACTGCAGGTTTGAACAGACACAGAACATTTTCAATCCTCCTGCGCAAACCAGACAGATATCAAAGTTATAGTTCATATATGTTATTATACTGTGTGGTGTGTGTGTGTGTGTGTGTGTGTGTGTGTGTGTGTGTGTGTTTATACATGAGCTCATTACACTTCATAAAAAAGAGGTATTTGAATTGAACTGAGATGAGAAATAGATCAATTTCTCAGAAACAGAAAAAGGGATGAAATACTGCTGTGATGGGCAGATACAGTCTGAGGGACAGAGGGGTGAGCAAGATCAGATGTACAGAGTGATGTGTAATGTTGTGTATAAATAAATGTATGTATGTATGTACTCAATTTGAATTTTGTAAATATTTAAATATATACTCACATGATTACAGTAACAATGTGATGTCAATATCATATACACTTTGTGTGTACTCTCTGTCAAAATGCCTTGGCAATATTTTAAAATTGTTCATATTAATGAGCTTATTTGCATTAAATTAAATTTAACTCAATGGGAGAGGGAGAGAGAAACAGAGAGAGAGAGAGATAGAGAGAGAGAGGACATAGGGTGAAAAAAAGAAGAAAAAAGTTGGCTGTAGACAGAGACAAACCAGAGAGAGTGGTGAAAATGGAGTGAGAGTGAAAGAAAGAAAATAAGAGACAGAGTGACAGAAACGAAAAAATGACAGAATGAGAGAAAGAACATCAGAATGAAATAAAGGAAGAAAGAGAGACAGAGAGAGAAAGGGAGATGTAAATTGCTTTTTGATTTCTCTCTCGCTCTCTGCTGCTTCCTCAGCCGTCAGCGCTGCGATGTGTGTGTGTGTGTGTGTGTGTGTGTGTGTGCGCTGACAGTCCTGAGCCAGAGGCGGGGATCAATAGAGCTGCATGCAGCAGAATCAGAGAGGTGCTTCAGACAGAAACAAGGCAATGAAATTACAAGAACACTTGTAACTGTTCATTTGAAAAAAAAAAAAAGAAAAAAAACTCTGAGAGAAGAGAAACAGAGCACCACGCTCTTAAATTGCCTCTCAACTCTCTAAAAACTTTCAAAAGCATACCTTTTCTCACAGACTGCAATAAACCTCTAGTATCAGAATCAACGCGAGCTGTCATTACACTAGTTTCTGTTTAAAAACCCACTGCACACATACCTTATCCAATTAAAGTATACAACCCACAGGCCACGGAAAAGAGCCCCCCACACAAACAGACCATCTTCTGTCCAATACGCCACACTGTAACAACTCAGTTACTGGGGCCTTGCAGGAGCCCGAAATGGCGTCTACTTTACAATATCTCTGTGGTACCACTCCGGATTAAAAAATGGGGATTTAAGTCTCTATATGGTGACCTGTTCCTGAAAAATGTGTTGCCACAAAAACAAGAAAATTGCACAAAATAGTAAAATATTTCTGTTTTCTCAATTTCTTTTGCCAAACTGTCTAAGGAGCTGGTTATTTTTTATTATTCTTTGCTTTTAAATTTTCAAGTAATCGCAAAAACATTAAAGTTGTAGTCTGGACTCATGGTTCTCAGCATCTTTTGATTCTTTTCCAAATAATCAATTGTCTGCCTCAATGTGTTTGTTATAATCATAAACACCAGTAATTCACCCCTTTCATTTCAGTTTAATGCTATTTGTGTGTGAGCAGGAAAATATGAATGATACCACAGTCTCAAATGTAACTGCTGCACCATTTAAGTCTAATAAGAAAAGCACTGGTGTTGGAGATTCAAAACCTAAACACACTGATGTTCAAGATCATTCTGCTACCAGCGAGACTAAGAGGTCCCTGAACAAGATGTGACTCTATACTTGTATCCGTATCCATTGAGACCTGAGCAGGAATCTTTTCCTGTGAGAATCCCACCACTGGTTATTCAGAATTTCTGATGACACTGATGATGAGTTGCTTATACTTTATATCCATTCGGAAAGAAATGAAATATCAGGCTGTTATTTTGCAGATTATTGCCGCTAACCACAGTCTATTTTAAGTCTATTTCTACCATCCTTTTCAATCTAAACTGGACTCAAAACTGCATTTTATACAAATATCTCAGTCTCAAATAATACAGTGGATTTCGCTTTACAGAAATCAAACTTGAAAATATTTTCTGAAAATCAGAAATGACTCACATTATTGGTTGGAGTTGTGCTTTTGTGTGGAGCGTGATGTGAAGATTACAAGTTACATATTGATTTAAAGCATTGCACATTTTATCCAATTTATGTTCAGTATATTTTATTCAACAAACAGTAATTTCCTACTTTAAAAAGGCACTTTCAGGTCACTGATTCTTTTTTCCTTCGTCATGTGGCAGCTGTCACTTCTGTGCTATGGTCTCTGTGGAATAGGAATGTAGCAACCTACAATTATTTCCACGCACTGCTACCAACAAAGGACACATCAACACATCTTTGAAAAACCACTGGTTTGCATTCAGGAAAATTTGTGGCAGGTCTTGACAAAAGCTGTTGCTCAGCCCAAAACAGCAGCTATTGTTAATCACTGTGTTATTGTGGGTGTGGGTTCAAATGTACAGATGTACATTAACAAATTATAACAAAGACTAAATGTTACCAGTTTCAATTAAACAGAGAACGAGGGGCCTGGCATTTATTTGCTTAAAATAAAAAAAGGGCTTGCGGAGAACAAAAAAACACGTACAAAAGAAACTTCGCAGATAAAGTTAAACAAGGCACATTAAACAATAGAAGTTATTGCTATTGTTACCACATTGCCATGCTGCCATAGTGTTTACACATGTATAACTTCTTGTATCTATGGCGTAATTACTGCTGATGTATTCATTGATTTCCAAGATACATGGATGTAAACACAAGTAAAAAGTGAATTTGATATACATGTGCTTTTGCATAAGCAGTAACACTAATGCACCTCTATAAGTGAGTGCCATTTTTTTTTTTTTTGCTTTTTGCCTTTTGATTTTTTGAGTGCTATAAAGAAGCTAAGGGCAAAAAAGAATGTGTGGCCATGACTGAGGGCTTTACACATTCATCACAATTCATTTCCACTGCTGAGCAATCACTGAGATCATAGCATTGAGGCACATTTATAAAATGCATATTTCAGCCACTGTGAAATATGCTGGCAACTCAGGCTCTAATGCTTTTCACCCACAAAAATATGGACTGCTCTTCTCCAAAGCTTTGAACACATCTCCTTTGTGTTCCACAAAACCTTCAGAGCACTTGCAGTGAGACAGAAGTAGCAGCGTTCCTCAGTGACAGCAAAAGAAGAAAAAAAAATTGGAAAAATAAAGGAAGAAAAATCACAGATACTCTAAAGCATTTTTCTGTCTCAATTGCTCATAAGTGGTAATGATAGCAATGTCTCTTGCAAACAAGACATTTTGTTATGTGTCTTCTGAAGAGGAGAAGAAAGTGTGGTTTGGTATCCTGCGTCCTGACACACAATCACAGAGGATATAAATGGAATATATACAGGCTTGTATATCAGTAAACAGAGACACAATTTTCATGCACAGATCATGAAAGAGAAAAGAGAATAAATCATTTGCATAGAAAAAGTATAAGGCTTGAATAAAAACACTGGCTTGAGAAAGATGATACAATGATGGTTCAGTGTTTCTGGCAAGTAGACCCAGCTTGTATATGTCAACAAATAATACTGGTGTTGTGACATGAAGAGCAACTTAAAGACAAGGCTGTTAAAATCTGATGCAATCACAAGCCCTTTTCGGCAGCAAAGGAGTCTGCTATCAGTGTAGGAGGCGCCAACTCTAATCGGCGGAGCTCAGAATGCATTCAGTGTGCATTTTGTGCACAGCTCCCTAAGTGCACTAAAGTGGCCTCTAAAGAGAATGAAGGATTAACTAAGATATATTAGAGGTGAGACTTTTCAAAACTAATTGCTCTATTTTAACATCTGTGGAAAAGCAAAACTGTCAGAAAAGTTCCACATTAATCACTGGTACAGGGTCTGCATTGAGTGGATGAATAAGGTAGTGAATAACACCATCTCCTTCCATACATCAGACTGGAGTTTGCTGCATTTCCCCACCCTGGCAAGAATCTTCAAGTTGCAGCCAAACTCCAAGCCGACATACTAAACATAAACAGTAAAAAGACAAAAGTGTGCATAACGATGCAAGATAATTATGCATTCATGAAAACAGCTGAGCAATAGCAAAAAATAATAATATTAAAAAAAATTGCAGATAACAGGTGTTGCTGGGAGCAGAGGGGTTACTTATGTGCAGCTGTGGAAAGTCAAGGGCTAACATAGGAATTAGCAGGCTGGCTAACTCACCTGTTATCTGGAGCCAGAATACAACAGTGGCCAAACATTTGTAGGCGCTTGCTTGCTGAATATTTCCGGTGAAATGTAGGGAATAAATTAGGGTTTGTAATTGAAGTAACTTATACCACCATATTTAATAATGTGAATGGTATTTCGAAATGACAACATGTCTGGTGTGCCATATTTCTGTTCTGCACAAGACAAAATGAGGTAATTCACATGCATTTAAGAGAGTCACAGTGCCTTGGGAGCTCACCAACTGGTGATGTCACACTCTGAAACTCACAGTTGTAAATGTAGTGGCTGGTTCTGCTTAAAAGTGAGAGCAAGTAAGCTAAAAACAGACAAAACACTCCAAAGACACTTCAATCGACTATCTTATAAACGTGTGTGATTTGAGCCTCAGTTCACTGGAACACGGTGTGTGCTGTGGGCCTGTTATATGACTTATCCAGGCATAGTTGGCCAGCTACCGTTTGCTTAATTATCAAACTTTTTTGCTTCTCTGCCAGTCGTAGTTTTTACCACAAACAGAATCCCTTTACTCGACATTGTGCTGACAGATATGAGGCTCAACACAGCATAGTACCATGTACAGTATTGGTATTTTGAGGTGCAAGGTGTGAGAGCATGGAAAAAGTGAATAGCGCCCATAGGGATAGGTATACTCCTCAATAAGGAGTGTCTACCCTCTTTTCTGCAGAAAAATGCAGCTACAAAAACCATTAGCCAAGCTGGTACAGTGAAGGCCAGCACCTACAGCTCCTGATACATTTAAAGCCAGCCACTGCCACCAATGCACAGCTCAACACTTTCAGAGGAGAACACTAACTGCCCAATTATTTTGCCAAATTTTGAGAATTTTTGTTGAGTGATGGTCAGGGGGAGTCATCCTTCCCACCCAGAGAGAGTTAGGCCAGTGGTGCTCTCTTTGTCAGCCATGCTGGGCCACACTTGAATAATGCTCTTCTTCATAATAAGCACCAAAAGAAATGTGCAATGTCAATATAAAAGCAGTCTGCCCTTTGCTAGGATTGAAGAAATGCTGCAGAGTTTCCTCTGATCCTGCTATCTCTGTCTGCTAAGATGTCAGAGCACCACATTCATGTTTTCTAATTGGAACGCAGCCGGCTCCATACAGACAGAGCACACACAATGCCAGGAGACAGATATTTAGGACTAATCCTCATATCTACTACCAAACAACAAGCCGCCGCTCTTCTGACCAGACACACAGCCATTCCAGTAAACATGCACACCACATTTTTTTTTGGCACAAGCTACTTCACTGATAGCTTACAAGCACAATACATTGCTAACACTGTTGGCTTACAGTTCATATAATTTGAAGGACATTATTATATTAGTTTAACAGACTAACATATTAGTAAGTGACTACTCTTTGAGACAGCTTTACACTAGATTTTAAAGCATTTCTGTGAGGATTCAATGGCATTCTGCCTTGAGAACCTTAATGACATTCATCACAAAGGTACAGTTTATTTTCCACAGCCCATGCTCCTGAGCATTTCATGCCTATCCATGTCCACATCTGAATAGCTGTGTGTATATCAGGTGCAACTTAATAGAGTGTAACTGACTGATTTTAAGGTTTACCTTGTAAAGTTTGGACATGTGGTATAGCACAGAAAAAAACACACATCCACACCAAAGAAAAGCAAAAACAGAACAGTAGTAACAACGACTTGTGGGAGTATAATACACAGAAGAGCTCTCACCATTTATCTTAATTAAAGAACGCTTGAGAAGGAAAAAGAGGAGTAATACACTAATATAATTTTGTAGCATTTTGTATTAGTGGACTCTTCTGTCTTCTCCAGGGGCTCTGTATGGGGGATGTTTTGCCACACCATCTGAGACAGTAAGTCAAAGCTTTCAAACAAAGATAATGGAACATTTCAATTTAAGAAGGCACTCTGAAAGCAAAGCTGCTAAAGCCTTCGATAATGTGAACGTTTATGAAAGCAATGTCTGCATATTTCATAACCACGACCCACTATCTTCAATGATATTAAAACTTTTTTTTTTTTTTTTTTTTTTTTACATAAATCGCTTTTTATTCAACATCTGAGATGTAAAGAGGGTCATTCAGAGTGTACTGATGTGAAATGGTGTAATAGAAGGAAACGGCATCTCTGAAAGTAACAATATTTACTATGCACTATAGGATTACATAATATAAAATGTCTAGCTTAATATTAAGTGTCTATACAGTTATAATGGCATACATAAAGATAACTTATGTAACAACTGTGTAAGTACTTGGGATTTATCCACTGTTACGGATGAATTACTGTAGTAGAGCTAGAGCATTGTGGGCTTCCAGCCACTAACATTACTGGCCTCACCAAAAACCATCTACAGTCTGAAAATGGGTCCTTAGCAGGCAGAGGTTTCAGCCAGTGTTTTGTTGTTTTTTAGCCAGTTTTCTCCCCATTAGTCATTGCCAATTCCACTAAACAGCAAGTTCAGCCCCGGAAACACAATGCAACCAAGCAAGGGGAGTAAAGGCTAGCACATGCTCCCCCCAAGACATATAACGTCAGCCACGTCATACATAACTTCAGCATACGACTGAAGAAATCATGACTATGGTTTGAATTCCTGTTTAGGTAAAGGGCAAACCATTAAGAACGGATTACTATGCTTTGATTCTCTGCTGAGGTTAAGCACAGATCATTAAGAGCAGAGGACTATAGGGTTCAATGTCCTCAGGAGATCTACAGATTTAGAGGTTTATAGATAGGGATCTAGGAAAGAGAGAGAAACAAAAACACCTGGCCAAATTACCAACAATACAAACCTATTCCCATATATCTACATTCAGAACTCCCAGAGCACACCAACAGCAAGCAGATGCAATATTCTGCTCTTCTGCAAACATTCTGTTTAGTTCAGAATACACAAAAAGTACAAAAAGTGCAATAAACCCGAAATGGCTGTTCATCACAGATATGCTGTGTTTGTAATAAGCTTCTGAGGGTGGCTCCTTGTGCTTGGCACTAGCTCAGCCCACTAAAAACTAGAACTGAAAGTGGTTCTAGAGCATGATGTGATACCTTTGTGTACAGGGTAGGACTAGTTCTTCATCAAGAAGAAGACTGCTGACTAGAATAAAACCCCATGTGAATGTTTTCTACTAAATTATTCTGCCCTACACAGCCTACTCTGCATGTTCCCTTTCTTTACAGGGTTTTTTTCTTCTTTTTTGCTGCTTGAAAAGTGTTTACCAGATTCAATACCTCATTTCCTGTGTTTACCAACTGCCAACAATAGTGTGGCACACAGTGACAGAAATACTACACAGACGCCAATGGAAATTACATTCTTTACACAGTAAGTCTGGAAAATGTGAAAATATCACAGCAATTATACATACACTGCAGTGAGTCGCCTGACAAACGGTATGTACATGATGTACATTTTGCTTCTGTTATAGTCCTGAACTCACTGAGGAAGAACTAAACACTGGCATACGACATGGAAATAGCTTGTTAAGGCCACTTTGGATTTAGACACAACTGTGGAACACACTAAACTTACTATGTCCATATATTTTCATAACTATTTTAACCATACACTCTCAGAAAAAAAAAGTACAGTAGAGGTACATTATTGGTCATTAAAGGTACAAACTGTGTGAATGTACCTTTAAAGCTACAACATCGGCTTCAGAGTCCAGTTGTGTTCCCTAAAGGTACATTAAGTTCTCTTCTCCAGAAGGAGAGGTGAATATTTGTAATCCTTCATTGGAGAACTGTGTAAAACAAGAGAATATAAGTCCTAAAGATGAAATGGGATGTATGAAATCAACAAAATTTTAAAATTTAAAAATATAATAAAACAAGGTACAATAATGTTCCCTAATTAAAGGTACGAATATGTACCCTTGATGGTGACAATTTTTCTAACAGTGTACTTTTATATTTTTCTTACAACTCTGAGCTCACCTAAGCAAATCTCTGAAGGAATTCATCAAAATGACCAAATAAATGATCAAAAAAGTACATTTTATTGCTTACTATATTATATCTGTTTTTGGGTAGCAGGTCATGAGTCCTTTATTAACAAGGCTTTTTTTTTATAACATGTGCCTTTAGGTGTCAAATAACATAAATAATACATTATCTATTTAAAATCCCTGCCTTTACAATTGGACTTTTGAGAGACCATGTAAAAGTGGTGTGCGCACTGGATACTGAAATCTTTTAAAAACCAAGCACATCTAAGTCACTCAATCAGAAACCATGTATATCCATACTCTACTAGTGTTACTACCAGCTCCCTCTAACCACACGCATGACCTTTCAAAGACCTGCAGTCAATAGGTTAAAAGGGGACACAATATGAAGATTCATGTTTTCAGGGCACGTGTGCACACAAACCCACAAACTGATTAAACTAGTGAAGAGAGCTCCTTATGCTATAAAGGAACAGGGAGTGAAACAAGCCATTTGAAACAGGGCTGTTTAGACAGGGGAGAATGGTGCAGTGGTGCTTGACACTTGTGGTATTTTGACCAAAGCCTGTCACTGACATTTCAGTGAGACCCTGGGGAAATAGTGTTAACTTTTATGTCCCCTTTAAAGACTACAAGTTCAATACTGGAAGATGAAGAAACCCTCAACAACAGTTCCTTAGAAGGTTGAAGGTGGTAAAGCAGATTTTATACATATATGACTAGAGGTTGATAAGTAGCCCTTATGATGTATTAATAGTGCTGATTAATACTCTATTCAATATTGTTCAATATTATAGTATTTGAAACTACACAAATACAGAACCCTGGATCCCACTTGTTGTTGATTCTTCACAAAAAATTTTAATTTTAGATCTTTATGTTTGAGGCCTGAAATGTGGCAAAAGGTTGAAAAGTTCAAGGGGGCTGAATAATTCCACAAGGCACTGTATATAGTTCATTAATTGAAGGTGTTGACCCTTTGGGTTTATTAATGAAAAAGAAAAGTGCTGTCAGTATTAAACTGAAATAGCACACACCAACTCGTTCAGCCTTGTACAGCTACACTGATAATGAGACTGAAAATAAAGTATATGTCTTGTAAGAGAGAAAAATGCTACCACACAAATTCTTTATTCTGTTGGTAGACCCACTACAGGTGGTTATTGGGCCAACAGGTCTAGTAAAATTCATAAAATCAGCAAAAAACAGCAGCAGGACAAGAGAGAGCTCACTGAATTTGTGGCATGGCTAACAGGCAGCTGAAACAGGGACTAATGTTACCACACACCACATGACATACAGTGTCAAAAATCCCAGAAAAGTGTTTGTAAACAAGGGCATTTAGTGATGTCCGGTACCCTCATTAAACACAAAACTCTACACACTATTGCAGACACCCTGCATCAACTGCCACTAGCAGCAGTCAGTGATTTCCAGCAATGTTCACTGTCCCTGAGCTGTACTATAGAGCTGCATTATGTTAAATTTATAACCTCACCAATATTTCATGTTCTTGCAATTTAAACTGATGATAATCTTATGTTTTCCATCTCAGCTAAATGTTTCTTACTTAATCACATCAGTACTTCAGTACTTTCAGAAAGGTAATCTTCTGTTTTTGAGTTCAAACACTTCCATTAGGGTTTTAAAGTTTAAAAAAATGTCTAAGATAACTGTCTCTAAATTGCTTGGGATGCTATGAAGTTTGGAAATGGAGGAGATTCTTATCCCTCCCCAAGCCTGTTCTACTCACAAAGATCACTCAAAGAGGCCAGTTAGTAGGGTCACAGAGTAACCCAGAATAATGATCTTGTTCTATTTTTGTAACATGGTGGTGGTAGTACCATAGTTTTGTTGGTCCTTGATCACTGATTGAGTAACGGATCCTAATTTATATTAGGAAATTCTATAAGAAAATATTTTATATTTAAATATTTTAGCAGAAAACAGAAACTGAAATTCTAGGGAAAGAGTGTATTGTGGTACGACAAGAACCTAAAGAAAGCAGTTCATGGGAAGAAATTCACCAATATTAGAGTTGAAGTTGTTTTATTTTTAACAGTGAAACATTCCACCAAGCAGATGTGCAGAACTATTGAACAGTTCATCAAAAGGTTCAGTTGCGGTTATTGCTGCACAAGAGGGTCATACCAGATACTGAAACCATGGGTTGACATATTTTTTCCACTCACAGATACATGATATTGGATATATTTCCTCTATAAATAAATGATCAAGTGTTAGATTTTTGACTCATTTGTTTAATTGGATTCTCTTTCTCTACATTTATGTCATAGTTATACAAAAATATAGACAATTCTTACCAAACATAAATACAAAAAATAGTATGTATAGTAAACTTCAAACTGTCAGCCTGAATTTAAGCATCCCAAATGCTTTTTCTGAGCAGTCTCCAGTCTATGTGATGCTGCAACACATATCCAATGTTGTCCAAACCATTATCCAAACCATTAAACCATTAATGCCAACAAAATCACAGAGCAAGCTAAAGTGCAGCTTGATCAGGAAATGACATTAAATTTACATGATTAACCCCAGGGGCCTTTGAGTAGCTCATAGCCTATGTCCAGCCTTTTCTAAATGAGCTGTATTTATTTACCCTCTACTTCCCCAAACACATTCATTGAAGACCATAAGCAGATTTCAAAATTAGAGCACTTCACAAAACGTATGAGCGATTTGACCACTCCATATCTCATAAACAGCCATAATCATTTTACTACCTTCCTCCAAATACGTTGATTACAGTCCTGCTAGATTCCTCTACCCATTGTATGGGCCAGAATAAACAGTGATGGCACAACTCCAAGGCTGCAAAAAGGAGGCCACACAGATGGTCTGGCCACGACACTGGTAGTAGTGCTGCTCCTCCACCCACACCAAACTGGTGCTTGATCATGAGAGAAGAGAGAGGGGCAGCCCAAATTTCCACCTCTCCATATGGGCTAATTACAAGCTCTGGGGACCTCTATGGCCTTTGTGTCTCCAAGGCTGGCCTTCACTGGGCCTCTTCTCTCCATCCCGCAGCCCTCTAATTAATGTGGGACCAAATTAAGATGCTGACCTGAGTGCACAATGCAGCCATCCCAAGATGGAGGCATGTTTAGTAACCATGCCATGGATCTGCCCCCAAATTAGCAGCCGATTTTATTCGTAGGGCTTGCAGCTAGATCTCTCTGGACAGTTCACAAGGCGAGGCTCAAATGTGAAGAGCACTGTTATTGGGTACAAAAGAGAGTATGAGATTTTATGTAAAAAAATAAAATAAAATAAATAAATACTCCCTAACTTTTATAATGAGACCACTTGGAGATTTCAGCAGAGGAGCCCAGTACACATAGGCCTCAACCGACTGGTGCAGAGTCTGAAATTCCCTCTTTTATACCATCCTTCTCCTCAGATGTCTCACTCTCAAAACATTGCCATTCTACTTGTTTTGACAGGAAAAGAACACAATATGATTTTTTTTTCCAAGCCCCATGCACCATCCAGAGAAAATAAATGAACACTACAACTTATATTTCACATGCAGATCAAGTTGTACTTCTTTCTTGCTGTGATGGAAAATACAATGTTTCTTATCATGTGACTACAGTGCTGAAAATTACTGTGTCCTGTAACTGGAGTAGAATTCATTCAAATGTCGCAACAATAGCATCAACGGATTTTATAGAAATACAAACACGTGCACACACACATACACACACACACACACACACACACACACACACATTGTAGACATTTTGCATGTATACAGTTTATTTTGTACAACATGGATAAACCATACTGTGGGGAAAAATCAAGGCTAATAACTGTATAATATTTTTTTAATAATTCTTAAAACTTGCTATAAGTTGTATTTTATGAAGTTTAAGATATAAATGTATTTAAATTGTCAGTTACCATTTACTAATTGATCTGTTCATTACCTGAACAGCGAATAAAACCTAGTCATCAGTTCTTAATGACCTCTGCTTTACTCCAGCAGGGTATCAAAGCTTTAAAATCAGCTCTTACTTATCACTGACTCTCACAAAATTCTGACTCCATCTTCTGCACAGAAGACAGCAGTTTTACACTATACACCAGCTACACATTATAGCATTACCCTCATTATTCTGAAGAGTTGATGATGTTACCTGATGTGAGACACAGTAATATATCAAGATGAAAGAAATGTGTTTTACAGCTCTAACATTGTGTGGTTTCACTGTAGATAATGTGACTCAGTAAAATTAATATGTTACATTTATAGCATATCATTTCTGCAGTGATTTGGGGATAATTTTCTCTGTATCACATACATAGATTAAACTGTATGTACTGAATATTTTTAAGTAACTACACTCTTTAAAATAAAGGTGCTACCAAATATTCTTTGAATGATGCCATTGAAGGACCATATTGGTTCCATAAAGAACAATTTTGGTTTAAGAAATGCATGCCTGAAGAACGTTTAAAAGTCTTAAGGTTTTTTACCAATTTAAACTATTAGCAAAAATGTTTTTTTATGGAAACAAAAGTGGTTCTTCTATGGCATTGGTCAAAGAACCTTTTTAGCACCTTTATTTTTAAGAGTGTAAGAAACTAGAATTTTATTTATGGGTAAATTCAAAATTCATTACCATTATATTCCCATACCATTATACTCATTAGCCAATTATTAAATGCCACCAAACAAATCATGCATCATCATGAAGAGAAAATAAATAAAGAAGAATAACACACTAAGTAGAAAAACACATTAATCAGAACAATTAATATTTTCAGAACATTATGTACCCAAACTTGGCCTTTATTACAAATTTCCTTTTGGTTTTTCAGTGACACCCATAGATTCCTTTAAGCACCATCAAGTTTCATCATTTGGACATATTTTTTAATCTTTCACAAGAAAAAAAAAACAAGAATACAGCTTTATTTTTTCCTGTCTCTCTAAAACTGTTTATGACTAAGTGGAGATAAATAAATAAATGAAACGTTGAATCAAAGATGCCTTAAAAATAGGGCAGGTTGATAAAGAGCTAAATATGGACCTAGTCATTTCCTCACTGTACTCAGATAACCAAAACATAAATAAGACCCATAATTCGTCATTGATTTTTACACTCCTTGTAAAGCCTCTAGAAGCTGATGCTGAAACGGAATAATAAGCCCAAGATCGTACAGGAGCTTAATTCATCTGTTAACAGACAAAGACCAGAAAGGTTGATCTAGACGTTAGCTGTCTTCTTCAAAACAAACTAAGCCTGCAGATGAGGCCTATGACCGTGATGTCACTCTATCGATATTTTCCTGACAATAGCAACTGTGCAAATTGCTCAAACCTCAATTAACTTTTTAATCAATTCCTCTTGCTGAAGAAAAAAAAAAAAAATCCCAATAACAAGATCAGATGTTGCCAGATTGTTTCCAGGCATCACAGAAAGAAGTAAAGATCTGACTGATTCAGGCGCTACTGTATAAACAGAGGAAGACATCAAATATTGATTTACTGACTTGTCACTTCCCAGATTCCAGGGCCTGGGTACCAAACCCCTTTTCTCCATGGATAAAGATGGAGTGATCACATTTCAAACTGTCAAAGTTCTTCTCAGCTTGCCATCTACTTCTGGATTAAATATGCTAAAAGTCACTTCTGCACTTTGGAGATTCAATTAAAATCTGACAGTGT
This sequence comes from Hoplias malabaricus, assembly GCF_029633855.1. Classification (NCBI taxonomy): domain Eukaryota; kingdom Metazoa; phylum Chordata; class Actinopteri; order Characiformes; family Erythrinidae; genus Hoplias; species Hoplias malabaricus. The sequence goes on along the minus strand of NC_089811.1, from coordinate 25,076,788 downwards.
CTGAATCTCAGTTGCATCATTCTTCCATGCTTTTAATAAACAGTGTTTTTGGAAAAAAGGAAAAGAAAGGAAAAGAAAAAAATATATATGATTTCACAGAATTGCACTACTTTTTTTATCCACAAAGACACATACAAACAAGGTTTATCAATATGACTTTCTACAGAAGCCTCACTAATCACCAGAGTCAAAGATGCAATTTAAACTGATTGCACTTCTGTGTTAAATAAATGTGTAGGTTTGGAACAGGTGAGATGGGGACTGCTTGTAAAAATTAAGCTATTTTGTATGTTCTGCTTTCAATTTGTGAAAGACTGCCTCACTGCTAGTCCTGGAAATGAAGCATGGGAATAATAATAATAAAAAAAGATAACTTTACCACCATAGACACAGAAACAGAAAAGAACAGAGAAGACAGAAAGAAATTTTGTAGCTCAAAGAAAAGCAAAGCATTCAAAGATTTCAAAGACTTTGATTCTGTGTCTCATTGTCTGGATTCCCCACGCAATCTAAAGTTTTCCTCTGCAACGCTATATAATGTAGCACTAACTCCTTTTCACAGCAGCTACAAAATGTAATCTCTGACCTGGTTTGGACATTATCTGTGCAAAATTAAAGCTTTCAAGAATGCATATGGAAATGGAGAGATACAAATGTTTCCACAGTAAGGGTGTTCTCACCCTTGTTGCTCACTAACAGCTCAACACAGGCCCTGTCTACACAAAAAACAACATTTTCACAAATGCCTTCTAAGGTGGATGTTTTTTGAAGCCTCTATTTTCAGTGTGGTCATGTGGATGCACCCAAAAATGTGAAGCAGAATGAGAGCTTCTGCTCCATCACTTCTCACTGTGGTGCACTCTTGCTGGAGTAAAAAAGTGGTTCATTCTCATTTAAAGGAACAATGCGCTACAACAAGTCATTATAAACATGGCTGTTTAGATAGCGAACAATGGTTCTGCGGTGCTTGTGTTACATTGATCAAATCACGTCTCGAATCCCCAGAGGATTGTGTCAAGTTGTGGAAAATCATGTGCCTCACCTGTAAATGAGGCACATGATTGTACACTATTTGTACTGAGAAGGTATGAGCCGTGTCCAGCGATCACTTCTATTTCCTAACTGCACAACGGCAGATATAAACCCAGACAAAATAAGGTGTTGAATAACACACAGAGGAATGAAAGAAAGTCGTAGGTAAACAAGCAACAGAAAGTGACAGGAGTTCTAAACTGCATTCTACCCCAGCGCTCTATTCCATTACATGGTTAGGAATTTAATAAATATAGCAATGTGTTGGAGTCCTATAATTTTTTTTCTTTCTTGGAAACGGAAAAGAGAGCAGGAAATGACTTGTGCCATATTCACAGATATTCATCGTTGGACCAGAGACCATTCTTCTCACAGTTGCCCTGGCCCTGGAGGGTACTGTTTGTTTGTTTGAATTGGCAGTAATGAAAAGTTAATCAAGTGAGATAATTGAATGCTGTTGAGAGGCTGTGAGAGGGAGGGAAAGAACATGTGCAACATTGTTTTTCATTACTTTGCAAGGGCAGCATTATCTATTAATAACAGCACCCACCTACACACCCCACCACCAAATAAACATGAATAAATAAGTATAACGGGCAATTTATATCACTATGAAAATGTGTACCAGACTTATAACAAGTTTATTCAAGATAATGTACTTGTTTATTGGCTTCTAGACATACATGGAACAAAGACAGACTCATGAATGTTTTAGAATGTTACAAATAATACTTTCAATATGGATGCTGGTGGATGATGAACTAAATATTTTTTAATGTTTAATAATGTATGTAACTCAGGTTCATTCATTTCATGCACATGCTTATTTTACATTTATATTTATACATTTACAGAGGTTGTGGTAGATGTGTTAGTGTGTGTTGTGCTAGAATGAGTGGATCAGACACAGCAGTGCTGCTGGAGATTTTAATCTTCCTCCTGTGTTTGCTTTCTGTTACTACCTCTTATGTTAATGGGTGTCTTAAATCAGCTATAAGATACCCTAAAAAAAATTAATTATCAACCAATTTGTTTCTTGCCTCTTGTTTACCTTGTTAGGCTTCCTTATCCATTAAAGAATTTTTCCTTGTTGCATACAGTGAACTGGAGATTTATACTCAACAAAACACAAACTCTAAACTGACTTGGCCTTACATGTCTGGACATGTCTGTCTTTCCTTGTTTTGTGAAACATGCAAAGATAGAAGCTCCTACCTGAAGCTCAAGACCCCAACACAAGAGGAAGGTTAAACCCCTCAATGTCCCTGCTGGACTGAGAATAGTCCAGCAAACCATATCCAGCCTAGAGGACTAGCAGAAGACCAAAACAATCTGTGGTACAACAGATGAGCTACTGTCTCTGACTTTACATTTACACGGTGGACCAAAGGTATTAAATAAATTAAAAGTATGTCTAATAGAGTGGTCAGCGAGTGGACAGAGCATTTTTACTATACCAGTGTAGCACGCACTAACACATCACCACCACTTCAAAGTCACTGCAGCTCTGAGAATAATGGGTATATAATACTGCTCTATTCTGGGTCTGACCATGCAAGGACAATGTTACATTTTTACTACAGTATGTAATTGTCAGTGGTGGACAAAGTACACAAACCATGTACTTGATTAAAAGTACAGATATTCAAGGTAAAATATTACTCCAGTAAAAGCAGACGTCCTCATTGTAGATCTCCACTTGAGTAAAAGTACAGAAGTATTTACCTTCGAAAGTAGTTAAGTATCGAAATTAAAAGTGCCATGAGGTATTATAGCTCTAATGTTTTTAATGTCTTTTATTATTTTTGAAACAAGATTCATGCTTAACACAATGTAGGTGAAAAGACTCTAGTGTCACTTTTGGTTCCCCAGTCTTTTAATAGAATGTCATTAATTAGTCTGACACTGAACACAGCAGAAATGACCAAAGATTAAATACAATGAATGATGTTATATCAAATATTACATACACCCAAGCTGCTGCCCCTCCAAACCAACAGAGGTCGCTGTCTCCTGAGTATTAAACACAATTTATGCTTCTGTGTTGAACCTATGCCATTGGCTGTGTGGTCTGATGACCAAATTTCTGGAAATGTAACTCATTGCGTCTACACAGAACACAACGGACAAACAATGTTCAAGTTGCTGAAGTCAAGAAGTCTAGAAATGTTAACTCCTCTACAGTACATTCTCTAAATCATGCACTTAAAAGATTCATAAAATTAACACCACTACATCGTGTACTACATAGGGCTGAAGATGATGTAGGAAATTCAGCCCTAGTGGTTTGACGGTGTAATTGCAGAGCATCGCAGACACCAACGCACAAGTATTAACTTTCACAATGGCATAAGACACTTGTGCAGGCAACGACATCGGCTCTGCATTGAGTCAAAAAGCAAAAGCATAATTTGTCCTTTAGTGTGTTCTCTGCACCAGAACATGTTTTTACGCATTTAGGAACACTAGGTAAGATTTGTTTCTTTTTCAGCCCCTGTGACACCCCCTAGTGCAATTGGTAGGGAGTAGAAATGACAGAGGCTCTATTCTCCCTATTATAGGTCAGTGAAGCATCACAATGACTTTGAAGCTGTAATTTTAATGTAATAAAAATATTACAGTGTTCCTTTAGTCTCTCGAGTTTTGTCTACATAGTTGCAGAATATAGTGTGAGCTATTTCTGCAATTCTTAGAAACTTGTTTCTTTTTTCTTTTTTTCGTTACTTTTTGCCTTATGCTCGTTTATGTCTTTTGGACTTGTTTGTCTCTTTGTACTGGTTTTTGGGTTTTGGAATATTTCCTCTGGTTCTGACCTCATTTAATTTGCTTAGCAAATTTCTGAATGACTCCAACTGACTGAGTGAAGTCTCCATCAGAAACCTCTTTTAGACCCGGAATTTCTAACCTGGGCCTAATCTAACTACAGCATGGTGGCATGATGGCAGTAGTCTAATTTAGCTTGAGCAGAGGAATGAATATATACAAAGAAAAGCTAATAAAGATAGTTAAGCATTAGTGAAAATCATATCTTACAATACTTTGTAGTCCAGGACTAGGCTGGAACGTGAACCCTCAGAGTTTTGGGTTGACTTCTTTGTGGTTAAATTTTTTCAGCTCCTCAAAGACCAGGGCGTAACCCACTTTTAAGGGTGCAGTCAGTGCAATGTGCAGGAAATCAAGGTTACATCCAGCTGAATGTGAGTAAATTGTTTGCTGGGAGGGTTCTGCCCCCCTCCTAATGGGACACCCAGCCACATAATAAGAGCAGCAGAGATCCATTTCAGTTCAGAATTGCTGGACTATATATATATATATATATATATATATATATATAAGGGTCAAGCTGCTCTGATGAGGCGATTTCCAGCAGCTATCAGGAATCCGATTTCCAATACAAATTGTGTTTACTCCCCAAAAATTTTCAGCTGTCAGGAAGAAAGAATCTTGGTAAGTATAATATCTTCCTCAATAGGCTCATATAATAACAGCACTTTCCTGCCTTTTCCATTACCTCAAGACTGTGGGACTCAAAAGTAAAATGATAAACCACCCAGAAATGCCTACTATGTGTGTGTGTGTGTGTGTGTGTGTGTGTGTGTGTGTGTATGTGTGTGTTTGTGTCTGTGTGTGTGTGTGTGTGTGTGTGTGTGTATGGGTGTGTGTGTGTGTGTGTGTGTGTGTGTGTGTGTGTGTGTGTGTGCGTGTGTGTGTGCGCGTGTGTGCGCGTGTGTGCGTGTGTGTGTAAACATTGTGCTACTGGCAACATCAAGTATGCAGTGGAATTAAAACTTTCATAACCCAAACTATGGAATAACAACTTGACTAACCATTCTCTGTTGTGTGCTTAAATGTTATTCAGTGCAGCCATGACAGAGCTCAAAGTAATCAAAAACATCAAAAGTTAACTAACAGAACCTATGACCAATCTGGCAGTTATGCAGCAATGTTACATCATGACCATGCCTAACTAGCTCAAAAATAAAAGCTCAGACAAATGTCCAGATGCAGTTGACAAAATAATATTACAATTATGTTTATTAGAAAATACACATTAGAAATGTTTTTTTGACAATGATAGTAAATAAAGCATAAATAAACCAAACAGGAGCTTCCCTGTCCTGCCAGGTGTCAGGCAGTTTCATGACTACATTTCCCAGCATTCTCCTGAGGGTGTCTCTCTACAGCCAATCCCAGTCAAGTTCACTGATCTGCATCACTCGAGTTTTAATCATGCAACCCTGTCTCTCTAGCCATTTAAACCTGAACTCCTTTCTTTGCTTAATATTGCTCTTGTGATTTTCCAGTGTATATTAAGTGAATTTCCTTGTATTTAGTGTTTTTAACCCAGTTCTGTTCTCACATTACTGCCTCTCAGCCTAGCCCTTGTCAGCTTTGTTTGCCTAATTGTTTGTGTGTTTTTGGTTGTACACCTTTCTTCTTTCATCTTGCTCTGTCCAAAGTGGGAATAACTGTAGATGAAGGAGTCAGTGTTAAACAAATCACCACCCTTCAACCAAAACTAAACTGTGGAAGAAAGACAACTCCACAACCCCACCCCCAAAAACATAGCAGCTACTAAAAACAGGACAGTCTTAACCTATTATTAATCTCTCTGTGATTTATTGTCATTTATGTAACTGACAGATAATATTGATATGAAGTCATATTCTATCTATATTTCAAGTTGCAAATGCTAGTTAATAGTTCAAATATTTACTTTATATATTACGCCAGGTATGCTCTCATTATTGTTGCATATGTTTAATGCCTTAATTCATTATATAATTCTTTGTCTTATCCAGGGAGGGCAACAGAAATATCGAATTAACTTAATTCTGAATGATATTCTTTCACAATGTTATAATGATATAGTAATACAGTGATAAATAGATGAAAAGTTAAAGTAAATTAAAAGTGGGCTGTTATTTTATCAGCTAACAGATATTCAAAATCTGTATTTATTTCTGTTAATTTAGAAGTAGCAAAAGAACCCAAGTGTACAGGCAACAAATTATGTCTGCATTCTTTCCCAAAACTTTTTAATAATAATTACCTGCAGAACATTAATTAGTCTGAGCGCATGCTTTATGCATAAAGATTCATTACAGACAACCTTAGGTGTTGTGTCTGAACAATGAAATGTATAATCAGGTGAAGGCAGCTATTTACTGTTCTCACTCGACACCACTGAATGCTTATTGTATCTGTCACTCATCTCGCACGAAACAACTCATTATTTTTGAAGGATCTCACAAGATATGACTAAACAGTAAACTCACCAGTCAGTCAGAACACTCTTTGTTTTAAAGGGCTCTGTGAGCCACACAAATAAGTATTATTTTCTTTCAGTGTGTTTTGTGAGTTTTGAAACCATTTACAGAAAAGACACCAATCAGCCATAACATTACTACCACCCCACCCCCACACCCCATCCACTCACTGTTCATTCCCACATCTCCCATGATCATAGTTGTATTTGTAGTTTTACGCTTACAGACTGTGGTCCATCTGTTGCTCTACAGATTGTGTTAGCCATCTTTCACCCTGTGCTATAATGTTCAAGACCCCCACAGAGCAGGTATTATTTGGACTGTGATTCAAAATCTGTGCTGCAGTGACACTGATGCAGTGGTGGGGCGTTAGTGTGTGTCGGGCTAACATGAGTGGATCAGACACAGCAGTGTGGCTAGAGCTATTTAAATCCCTCAGGGTCACAGAAGGACTGAGGAAATCTCTACTACTCAAATAGTACCTCCTCTGTGATGGTTCTGTGGTGGACAGTGAGTATAGAAACAAGGAGTTACTAGTAATGTTATTGCAGTAAGTTTTATTTCTTACAAACGCCCGAGCCGCCAATTGACTGGACAGAAGGGGCTTGCAAAAGTCTCATTACTAGCTGTGCACCTAGTGCCTAGTGCACTGAGGTAGGGCTGTGGTCATAATGGGGCTCCATTGGCTTCAGCTCTGTCAAAGGCACACCCATAGGTCTAAAGTGTCAAATAACTTGCTCTAAATGGCTTTCAGGATAGTGATGAGCTGCACTTTCTGAAGCACACTCACTGTGCTCAGTTTAATCTCAACTGAGCTTTTCTACGCTGAGTCTTTTTCCACTACTGTCCTCTCCTCCTGTCCAGCACCAGTGGTCAAGGAGATGTCTCACACTGTAAGAGAGCCAGCTGGCACAGTGGGGGAAAAGTTGATCATTCTTCTTTACAAAAACCTTCTGCTCTCCTCCAGAGGACCCATGATTAAAATAGTGCGCTGAAGTTTGATGAAGGTGAAACAGACTACTTTCCCTGTCTTCCATATGGGCGCAGTTTTGTGGAGCGTTCTCTCGGGATTCATTATGTATATTCATTACAAGAGGTGCTCTGAAAAGTTACAACAAAGACCCAGCTGCTACGCTCCGACTTCTCTGCAGCGACCCCGATTCCTTCCATCTCCCAGAATGTGTATTATTTCAAAGGTTTGTGTTTGTGTGTGTGTGTTTTTTTCCAGTGTGTGGTGAGTAACACATGCTGTATGTCCCTGTCTGAACTGCAAAGTGGCCCCGAGTTACTGATTCAATTATCACGCTTCATTAAGTCCACCCCAACGCTTACGTCACCGAACCAAACATTAGCCACTAGCAAGCCCACACACACACACACACACACACACACACACACACACACACACACACACACACGGTACCTACCTTCACTGCAAGAACATTTCCAATATCTTTAAAGTGCAGCATAATAACCTATGATTTCATTTCCCCCCGCAAGACGCAGCACAACACGGAATGAAAGGCGGCGGCTTTCCAGCCTGCTCAGAGCTGAAGTGTGAGACAGCTGCTTCTGACAGCTCACACAAGACATGTTTGGAAAGCAGGTGAGTTCGAAAACAGGGCTCAGAAACAAAAGCAAACAAATCGAAAAATCAAAAATATAAACATTACCTGGTAAGCAGAAGTCATAATAATAAGACTCATAACATTGTAATAACAGTATTAAATGTGTGGGCAATCTGTACATTTATAACAACCAACACACTACAACAAGAGTTGCTTGTCTGTTTAACTGGAGCTTTATTATAATGAGGTTTAGGCTGAGAAATGTACTTCACCTTGCTTCATCCAGTCTTAACGATTTTAAACAAAACAAACCCTCTGTTTAAAATGAAAAAATAACATGCATCTTCTTTTTTGAAATGATTTGTTTACTGAATCATGTGAACTCAGCAGCTGTCCTTTACATTGTGTAAGAATTTCATGATGAATGGACCAAGAGAAATGCTCCAAAATTACTTTGAGCAATGTTTTTTTTCCTTCTCCTATAAAGTTACTTTTATGCAGATACATTATTTTTCTTTTGAAATTAGCCCTCAGAAATAATGGCTTTTAATACGTTAGGACTCTTTAGACCCTGCACTCCCTTGTTTTGACACAAAAGTGGCTGAAATGTATTAGTCAAGTTAGACAGTGCTGTTTAAAAAAGCATAAAAATTAAGAAGTGATAATGGATATGAATTATGAATAGGTTGAATATTATACTTGCAGCAGTTACACATAATTTGCTCAGTGACTATTAGAGCAAAAGCTTGTATCTCCAGTTTTTTATCCTCATGTTGTGAACTAATCTGAAAGTGCCAGCTGCAGTTTATACTGGGTCAAAATGTCATGATGTATGAGCCAATCTCAATGACCCAAAATGTCTGAAATACATCCAGTTTCATTAACATTCCAGTCCTGAGCTTTCAGAGCTGTGGTTTGTGAACAGGGCTGTTCAAGGTAAGACTGCAGCGAGCGACAGTCAGCAGTAGAAACGAGCAGTGTGAGGATTTATGGCCCTTGGCTGTTGTTACTTAATTAGCTGTATCTAAAAACAAACAAATGGAGACGGAGAACAATGAGCGTAATGTTGCTTAATGTTTCTTAACACCCTAGGATAAGTTTGTGTGATATATCACTGCAGCTTTTAAACACCACTCACATCATTCCCCATCCTGACAAGCCCTAACTTTATCCTTCACTCTCCTTCTCTCACTCTCTGCTGCAATGGATCAATTCCTGCATCCATGCAGAGGTGTATTGGTGTTTTGCTGTAGTAAAAGTTATTTGAAGTTGAGATCTTCCTTAAGAAGAGACCTTAGACGGGTGTTGGGCTGAGAAGACATAAGATGGAAGTCTGGAAAAACATATTGCACAATTCAGGTGAATTTTAATGTGATTTTCTGTCCGACCAACAGAGGCTAAACGAGCAGTGAATGCAAGCTACAATAATCCAAACTCTACCCAGTCAGAAAGCGCATTCAGGATTCAACATAAATTAAGCTGGTTTAAGAAAAGCAACAGTGGCATCTGACAACGATTTGAACCAATTTGTTGATCTCCCAATAAAACGACACGACAACATCAACTACTAAATCATTACTGACCTAGTAATCCTTGGCCTCATATGAGTCACTGGCTACTTTCCAGGAAGGCATTAGATCAAAGGGCAAGATCGGCAGCTCATGGTCAGACCCAAGTGGACACCACATTCCTCCTAGGTTTGGGCGGTATAATTATAATACCGTACACCACAGTATTGTGAGTTTAGAGGTGAGTTTGTGTTAAACAGAAAGAGGAAGGAGGCTGTAAACTGACAAAATTCTCAGAAAATCCTTCACTCGACTTTGTGCTCACAGGTTTATGGCTGTATCCTCTAAATATGTATGTTTTGAGCCTTAGTTAGCTGAAAAATCTGCTGCACTGTTAGCCTGTTAGCGCCACTGTTTAAACAGTATTGTCTTATTTCACTTATTTTTTTAACTTTTCTGTCCCTTCAGCACCAACTGCTGAAATTTACTCTCTCAAACAGGTTTTTATCCTTAACGCGTGTGTCAGTGTGCACTGTCGGGCTGTGTTTAGCTAAACTCACTTGACTTTGTGCTCACGGGTATAAGGCTCAGTGCAGCCTGACAGAGCAGCTCCTCCCCACGGTAATCCCGTGTACCGCGATATTATTTTGAGACAGTATGATGGTATGAAAAATGTGGATACCACCCATCTCTAACTCCTCCAGTTCACCAAAGGTCACAACACTGGCTAGCTTGAGATCAGCAGCCACAGCTAACAGCCATCCACCCAGCCAAGCCTGCTGAGTCACCATTGTCTGACCACAGAGGCCAGGTGGCTCCACCTGTATGTTTTTGTGGCTTAAATGATTGTAAACAACAGTAGACTGTGTCCAACATCACACCTGCTGCTCTTGACCTGCTGCGCTTTTCATCCTGTGACCTTGGCCATTCACAGGCCATTGGCAGAATATCCCAGTTTCGATGTGAATAAAATCTGAAGGCACTGCCATCTCCTTGTATCTCTTTTATTTAGGGAGAGCAGGTGAATTCATACATATTGGATGTATATTTGTCAGGTATACAATGAGAACTACCGTTCCCCTTAGGGCAGGAGCTCACTTATGGCCATTTTCCACTGTATGGCACCTAATCTACTCGGCTCAACTCGCATTTTGGTCCACGGTCGTTGATATTATGCGCTGTTATTCCATCATTTTGTTTTTGTTTTTGGGACTGAACATAGTTCCATAGTACCAGTTCAAACAGATCCGCGTTGTTTTTGTTAACTGTGGCACTGACCGCTTCTAGCTGGAGGCTTTCTTCAGCCACCAACCCTATGAGTGTTTGTACCTCTTCAAAGGACCATGGCACAATTTTACAAGCTGTTATTGTGATTCGGATAAAATAAACAACATGATCACTACTGTAGCTTCAAGATTTTAGGAAGACCTAGATTGTGCGGGATGTCTGCCTTTCATCGTGATAAACCACTCTCATAGTAGTAAATGTAATAATTTTTCAAGATCTTGTTGAGAAAGAGAAAAAAAATATTTTCCAACAGAGTAAGGATGTGTGCTCTTTGGTGGAGATTGTTTTTTTGTGTAATTGTTAATGTATAAGTTATGAATTTATTTTCAAAGTATAGCCTCATAGTCATCCTTGTTGTTTGTGGGGGAAAAAATGCCACAAAGTGTTCTCAGAGCAAAGCCACAGAGGAATAACTTTTGCTTCTTTAAAGAATTGTGTCTGAAGAAGTGCAGAACCTTTTTAAAGGCTTAAAAAAATCTTATAAATATTGTAAAATGTCTTTGCCACATTATTCATATTATGTGGCGGATCTTTAAATTTTAAACAGGTTCTTCACACTCACACATCTCATGTACAAAAAGGTCCCTAACACACCATCAACAGAAAGGTGTTTAAGACAAATTAGTTTTTCTATGGAATCATGCTAAGAACCCAACTGGGCAGCTTGATTTTTAAGTGTGAGTTTGTTACATAGGAACCCTGTGAAATGCACCCTTGATTAGCAACAAAGCAACAACAGCAGCACTTTTTTATAACAAAAAAAAAAAAATGAATGTGTGAAATTTCACTCTTTTAAAAATAGCAATAAATAAACAGATTCTAGCACTAAATATCCACAACTCAGAAATCATTCATTCATTCATTATCTGTAACCGCTTATCCAATTCAGGGTCGCGGTGGGTCCAGAGCCTACCTGGAATAATTGGGCGCAAGGTGGGGAATACACCCTGGAGGGGGCGCCAGTCCTTCACAGGGCAACACACACACACACACACACACCTACGGACACTTTGGAGTCACCAATCCACCTACCAACGTGTGTTTTTGGACCGTGGGAGGAAACCGGAGCACCCGGAGGAAACCCACGCGGACATGGGGAGAACACACCAACTCCTCACAGACAGTCACCCGGAGCAGGAATCGAACCCACAACCTTCAGGTCCCTGGAGCTGTGTGACTGCGACACTACCTGCTGCGCCACCGTGCCACCCCCCAGAAATCAGCATGCAATAAAATAAATAAATGCAAATTAATAAATAAACTTACTGTATATAAACTAAATTGGCTGCTGTCTGGCAAAAAAAAGTGCATTTCTCTGAGCAGAGCAGAGTCAGCACCAGGGGCTGCAGTGTCACTTGTCTCTACTATCTCAACTATCTTGTCTCAGTTCTGCATTATAATCCATATTATCCAGTCACTATTTATTTTGTTTCTAATAATTGTTTTTGTTGGATTTAAACAAATCAGTATAATATGAGCCCTCCCATCACACACACACACACACAAAAAAAACTGCTTTTCCATATGAACAGGACACAATGACAAGACCGAGCATATGTAATGTGAAAGTGAAGAGTCAGTGTCTTACCCCTACAGTGAACTCCTTCATCAAAGCCATCCTCACAGTCCTTGGCTCCGTTACAGAGCTTGTTGAAGTGAATGCACTTTCTTGTTCCAGTGCATTGTATGTGATTCAGGGGACATCTGACTATGACCTCAGAAACACCTAAAGAAGAGGTTTAAAAGAACAAAAAATGGTTTGATTTAGTAAACGCCAAATTACATCCGGATCTGTCACAATCAACCAAACAGCTACGCTGTTATATTATTGATAGATGATATTTTTAACAATTCCTGTTCGCAGCTATTAGCATCTTATATTCAGAGGTGGGTCAAGAAAATTAAATCCATATTTAAGTATTATTTGTTAATTTGGAGTTACACAATTTGATTTTTAGGCCTGATCCTGAGTTTGTCTCTGTCCAAGCTAGTGGGCCATGAATGCAGATTTTGGTTTAGTCTAAGTCAACACTCAAGGAGAAAATCTTGTACCATATGAAATGAAAAGATGTTTCACTTTCCCATCAAGGATTAAACGAGTCAGAACATGTCAGATATGTTTCTTTTTAATCTTGTGGTGTATATGTGTCAAAACCACCCTGATCTCAAAGTGAACAAGATTCACATAATGTGTACAAAATATAGTGTGAATTCGTACAATGTCTACCAAATATAGTTCACTCATTTTGGATGTAAATGTAAACTTCTGGTTCCAAATTGTCACGCCTTCGTCCTGTCAGTCTGTTGTCCCCGCCATGTGCTTTATTTGCACATGGCTCTGTTTTGTTTATGTTCTAGTCTCCGCCTTTGTCCCGCCTCCTCATCTGTCATCTGTTAACCCGTCCTTCTTGTTATCTGTCTCAGGTGCGTCTCGTCAGTGTCTTGTATTTAAGTCCCCTTCCTACACTTCCTGTTTGTTGGTCATTGTTCTATTATTCCTTGTATCATGTCAAGTCTGTCGTGTTCTCTTGTTCTCTCATTCTTTGTCATGTCAGTCGTGGTATCCAGTCTGTCTCTGTAAGTTCCCACGTTGTCGTTTCATTTCCTGTCGTCTCGTTCTTTAGTCTGTCTGTCCCGTTTTGCCCTGATTTGCTCCTCGTGTCCCGTTTAACCTGTTTGGCTCCCTGTTTGTTTTCATTATGTTTAAGTATCGTTGTTTTGTTTATATTAAATATACTGTGCTTTAGCGAGTGCGTCCGCTTCCCTCAATCCTGACAGAATGACCAACCACCAGGACGCAGCTAGCACAGAAAATATGTTCGACAGGGCTGCGATGTGGAGTAGCCGGCTCTGGCAGATACACGCCAGCGTTAATCAACGCCTACAGGAGGAGGCAGCTCGTGAATCGAGTGATTACGCCAGCGCGAGTCGTAAGAGTCGGCGGAAAAAGCGTGCTGGAGTCCCCCCCTCGCTGGTGGATTACCCCCTCAGTTCCGGGGAAATTTTTGGGGGGGCGTTAAGGGTAGGGGCTGTTAGCCTCACCTCCGTAGCTCTGAGGTCTGAGGCTAACAGGGGCGCACCTCGAGGGGATCTAATGGGTGCGCCTGTGAAACCCCCTAAACCCTTTACAGCTCCAGCGCGAGCCCGGCGAGCAGCACGAACTCCTGTCCTTGTAAAAGCGGCTCCAACGGCCGCGCCTGTCTTCATTAACACGGCGCCTCCAGCCACCCCTGTCCTCGAGAGCGTGCCTCTCCTGTCTCCGTGGACGACGGCGCAGATTCCTCTGCCTCCGTGGACGTCGTCGCACGTTCTCCAGTCTCCGTGGACGACGGCGCAGATTCCTCTGCCTCCGTGGACATCGTCGCACGTTCCCCAGTCTCCGTGGACGACGGCGCAGATTCCTCTGCCTCCGTGGACGTCGTCGCACGTTCTCCAGTCTCCGTGGACGACGGCGCAGATTCCTCTGCCTCCGTGGACGTCGTCGCACATGCTCCTGTCTCGGTGATGGCGGCACCCGCCGCTCCTGTCTCGGTGATGGCGGCACCCGCCGCTCCTGTCTCGGTGATGGCGGCACCCGCCGCTCCTGTCTCGGTGATGGCGGCACCCGCCGCTCCTGTCCCCGTGACTATGGCGGCACCGGCCGCTCCTGTCCCCGTGACTATGGCGGCACCCGCCGCTCCTGTCCCCGTGACTATGGCGGCACCCGCCGCTCCTGTCCCCGTGACTATGGCGGCACCGGCCGCTCCTGTCCCCGTGACTATGGCGGCACCGGCCTCTCCTGTCCCCGTGACTATGGCGGCACCGGCCTCTCCTGTCCCCGTGACTATGGCGGCACCGGCCTCTCCTGTCCCCGTGACTATGGCGGCACCGGCCTCTCCTGTCCCCGTGACTATGGCGGCACCGGCCTCTCCTGTCCCCGTGACTATGGCGGCACCGGCCTCTCCTGTCCCCGTGACTATGGCGGCACCGGCCTCTCCTGTCCCCGTGACTATGGCGGCACCGGCCTCTCCTGTCCCCGTGACTATGGCGGCACCGGCCTCTCCTGTCCCCGTGACTATGGCGGCACCGGCCTCTCCTGTCCCCGTGACTATGGCGGCACCGGCCTCTCCTGTCCCCGTGACTGTGGCTACGGCCTCTCCTGTCCCCGTGACTGTGGCTACGGCCTCTCCTGTCCATGTCCGTAGGTCGGCCCGAAGGACTTCAGGGCCGATCCCCAGAACTGTGCCCAGGCTGGTTCCTCAGACCGCCCCACAGACATTAGCCAGTCCTGGGCACCCCCCTGTTATATTGGTTCTCCTGTTCTTCCCTCAATCCGCCCCTCAATCCTGACACAAATAAATGTGAAAAATCTGCCTATCCATAACCCTACCCAATACCAACAATTACTTGTTACTAACCACCAGCCTAAATGTAAGCTCCAAAATATTGGAAATAATAATAAAAAAAAACTTCCAGCTCTGTTTCTATTATTCCTCTTCCTGTGGATAACAGATTTCGATTGGTTTGGCAAAACAGTTCCAGAGAGTTCTCATAGTGTTTACAAAATAAATACAGATTCTAACTAATTATTACTTAAACACATTATAAATATCTAGAGAGCTCCCATTTGTAGTAAAGCTACTCATTTTTGAACAGATTATCCCAACATCTACTGAAAACAGAGAGCTTGAAAACACAGCAAATAAGTTAAAATTGTCCAAATAAAATTTGTGTTTTGTAGATTTTTACATAACATTCAGGGTTTCCCGCATTGCTTTACAGTTAGGGCTTTGACAACCTCGTCCAACCCCCTCTTTGTGCAATTCGTTTAGTTTCTTATCAAGACTTTAATGCATTATTCCTCTGTGTGTCGTCTCTGAGTTTCACCACGGCTGTGTATACATGAGGTCAGAGCATGTGCAGCCCAAGCTTGTAAACAACGTTTTGAATCATTGATTTTAATTTGCACTCAACTCATGAACCGATTCACTCAATGAGTCGACTCTACACTCAACCCATCATATAAGTTCATCAAAGCATCCAAAAACAGGCACAAGGCCCAGAATACCAATATAAATATAAACAGCACATACAATAACAAAGGATAATTCATTTTTAATTTTTAATGTTATTGTAAACATAGTTGTCAACATATTCATTACAATATGATCCAACATTATTGCACTTTAACCCCACCCTGTAAACAAAGGTACCACCTTGACTAACTGATTTTCTGCGGGAAACCTTGACATTACATGGCAGACACACACTTCATTGTCTGTAAAACAAATTCCAAAAACAAACACAAACTCACTAAAATGCTCACAACACATTTAAATGTGTTTCACCAGTCTTTCTCTAGACCAGTGGAAACACACTAAACCAGTTGAAAACTAATGTCAGCTAATATGACTTTACTTTTCTTTTTATCTGTGTGTAGGGGAAGAAGTTTGAATTTGTGTGAGTTTATTGTGTTCCCTCCAGTATAGCGGCAACTTTCAATCTGTTTAGATCTGTTTAGTATGAGATCCCAAGTCATTTAGTGTATAATGCATTTTTTTGTCTCAAAAAATAAAGAGAGAAAATCAGAAATCACTTAGGAAGTATGAAATACCCAGTCCTTTGAAAATCTGTTAAAAATGTGTGCAGTGTAATAATCACAGCTACAGAGGTAAAATCACTGTAGCAGAAGAAAGGTAACACTTCAAAGACCTACTTAAGTAGTAAAGAACTTCTAGAGCAATTTTGGATCTTCTCACTACAATCAGCATGTTTTGGGCTATGAAATAAGTTTGTTTATTAAAACTGTCCAAAATAATAAATGACTTCTCCAAATATGAAAAAAATAAAATAATAATAATAAAGTAAAGTAAGATTCCATCAGTGTTTTATATATTTATGTGGATGTATTTCAGGAAGTTTAAATAGTTGCTAAGCAGTATTTTATGCTATATTACACTATTTTACAATAACCAGAATATAAACTGTTTTTTTCTATTTTATTTATTTATTTTTTAGTCATTCACTGGGTTGAGGCAGATTAGTATAAATAATATAAAGCGGGCAATACATTCATCAACATATCTTCCAAAAGCACTGGTGCTATAACCCTATCAGAAGTCAGTGGTGAGTAATGTTTGTTTATTTGAGCCCAAACTGTCTCTGAGATGCAGGACAGCTAACCCACCAGTTTGGACATGGTTGTTTAAAAAATATACCAAAACATAATTATATTATGCATATGGCAATTAATCATCAGCTAAAATTCCAAGACTCAACTGAAGACATTTCCAAACACATACACTCCATGCTCTTATAGCCATACATATTTCAGCAGTTAGCTTCCAAAGAGATTCATAAACTGCATTACACGCATGCATTCGTACTATCTGCAATGCAGTCATTATTATAAATTGATCTTGAAAGATGGGCTATATGTCACTTTAGGATTTCAGCATAAGGATACAACCCCAACATCAGCATTACTTATTTCCTCCTCCATTATTGTTTTTTGAGGAGTGATGGAAATGGGTTTCTCATTTACTGAGGTGTCTATCCTCTTTCTCATCCTTATACATCTTCATTTTGCATGGCAGCCAGTGCTTTGTGTACTGCAGAATAACTAATGTGACTTCGCTGTTGGCAAGCTTTGTCTCCGAAAGGGCTTTTAACACTTTTAATCCATAATCATTCTCTGGACAAGAGGATTGTTTTTTGTTTGCATTTACATTTAGGATGGGATAATCACACTGCAAAATTAAGCACTTAGACTAAATGGGGATTCTTTCACAGAAACAATGTTGAAGGAAGAACAAAATACTGTGAAAGTAGAAAAGCAATAAGTATGGTCTTATATGCAACAAATCTCTATTATTCAAATACTGGGGATGGATGAAGATTTGCAATACTTAGGACAGTGGTCCCCAATAGCTGAACTCTACTGAATGTGTTTAATTGCATACCCACATCAAAACCTTAGAGAGAGGACAGTCTGTCTAAATCCTTCTAAACAACACTGACAGCACTCAAATGGTTCTTAGTTTGTCCTCCTGTATTCTTCAAAAAGCTGCTTAGCAAATCAAACGTTGGCTAATGTCACTTCCAAAAACTAAAATGACATCTTCAAAATTGCTCTGTACTGAAAAAAAATGAAAACTGCTTGTTTAAAGATGAATAGCCTGAAGATGTGTGTTCAACTGTCTCACTCATTTGACCTCCATGGGCCGTCAGCTCTGTGAAATTTGGTCAGTGGAGGTCTAAGATTCATATTGGAGAATCCCTGACTTAGGAGGTCATTGTAACAATGTTGTATTATTTAATAGACATTGCTCTCAGCATGAATTAGTCATTATTTTACCCACAACAGACAGTGATTGAATTCACCCCTCCAGTTAGGAACAACACGTTTATGCTAACACAAGTCCTTGGGCAGCACTCCTATTGCACCATTCACATACAAAGGCTACCTGCTAAACAGGTAAATAAAAACCAGTGAACATCACAAATCATATTTGCCCATTGTATGAGAGGAAAAATAACACATACACTGTAAATCTATGAATAGAAATTATTAATGCTAGAATGAACATTATATTCATTATATATATATATATATATATATATATATATATATATATATATATATATATATATATTTTTTTTTTTTTTTTTGCACTTCACGATTTCTGTAACGTTTGTATTCAGACCTGTTACAAATGGGTGTAAAATAGTCCTACAGTTTGTATATCACTCTACTGTAGCATATTACAAATCTTTAAAAATGATAATAAACACGTATATAGTCACTTAAAGCCCTTGGGAATCCATTTTGAAATTTAGATTTTTTTTTCATAATTTGAGGAGAGATTTATCCTGTTTCTGCTGTGTTTTTTTAATTTAAACTTTGTTGAACATAGATATACAAGTATAGAAAAAGTATAGAATTATACAAAAAAATAATAATAATCATTTTCAAAATGGGTTCGCAGAGGCTTTAAGAGTCCTATTGATTCTTGGGGACCATCACTTCTTTGACAACTCTGATTTCTTACCAGGTGCTCATAATGTTCTAACATTATAAACATAAAAAACAAAGCACTATGGATCTTGTCATAATCCTCCTGCTCGTCAGACTCTTGGCACATGTCCTATACATAGACATTCCACCATTTTGAAAACGATAAAATTCTAAATTGCGCCATTTGTTTTAATTTAGAAAAATCAATATTAACCACAACCCTTTATCACTTTTACAATGACATAATTGAGCGGTTCAAGCGTTTTATGTTCAGCAGTTATTGAAGTATGAGCTCCATCTTCACAGCTGTGTCCTACTCAAGGTGAAAATACAGCTTGTGCATTAGGCTAGGTTTTAGTGCAGCTCAAAATAGTCACATACTTGAACTTGATCTTGCAAGAGGCTATGTGCAAACCTTAGGGTAAGCAACACATTTCAGAGGCTGCACTCAATGCACTGTCCAAACTTGCATGATCTTGCCTATTTCACTGCTTGATGCTGTGCTCTATGCAAAGCATGTCATAAGACAAAATGCAAAAAAAAAAAAACATTTAAAGGAAGTTTCTCAGAGTAAAAATAGAACAAAACCTACACTTAATATCGTTTCTGATGATTTTTTATCCAGTGGTTTCCAATGGTGAAGGCTTAATCCATGCCTAGCTTGAATTAAGTAGGATTAAGGACAGTAACCCACTTCAGGATATTAAAGTAATCCATGATAAGTTGGTGTGATGCAGTCGTTACCAACCTGGAGTGGATTATTTACAGTCTATTATAATTGAATCCATTTATTGCTACATTTAACATTCAACAACACCAAATAAATTACACTCCGTGAAGTACTAGCCTTTATCAACAATAAATGACCTTGACTTTGGACCATAGCTTTACTACTAGCAACAAGTTGCCAATGTAGCCAACTAGAAAGCCAACTAGGAATACCTAGTATTTTACCAGTAAACACTGATAATACACTGCAGTTTGACTCTGAATATCAAAAAACTTTATTACCACCTGCGTAATCTTCTATAGCAGCAGCACCATCTCACATCCACATGAATACCCAGGTTTCCCTTTTCTCTCTCTTTTTTTTCAGGAGAACATTGCATAAAGCACTTTAGCTCGCCTCTTCCCACAGCATCAACTGGTGCCATCATTTGTCCAATAAACAATGCATATAACCAGACTTTCACAGAATAAGACTGACCAGACCAGGAAATGTTCTTCTATTGCCCCAAGGTCAGATTCTGACTCCATTGTTGACGATTTAGACAGTGGACAAGGGTTTCTGAGCTCTCAGTAGCCACTTTATGCCACAGAGTACACCTTCTGTTGGCTCAGATGGCCTTTATGGCACCCAGCACCCTGCTGTTAGTTTACTCCATCTGAAACTATTGTCAGTAGTTTACTCATGGCTGCTGACCAGGAGAACCCACACGCCTTGCCTTTTGGGGCCAAATTTTCTGGCCATAAAAGTTTGGCCTTTGTCAAAGTTGTTCAGGCCTTTCGTCTGCCCAAAACTCCTACGTTCAACACGCTGAATACAAGAACCAACTGTCCCCTTATTTTTGAATACATCTCAAACCTTCATGTGCCACTGTCACAAGATAATCAGCGTTATTTGCTTCATCTGTGAGGGATCTGTTGTTTTATCTGTGTAAATTTCTCCTACTTTATCTTTATTTACTCATATTGAATAAGACTACAAAAAAAAACCTCTGAATCATGTCCTAGTCCTAGGAGGTCAAACTGCTTCTTTCTTAAAAACGAACCTCATACATATTCATAAGTATCAAAAAATACTGCATTTCTTATTTAACCTCAGCTGCCAAAAGATGCACAGATTGTAATTAAAAGATATTTCAATATGCAGCACAGCATACAAACAGGGTTTGTGTTAAAGTGACTGAATTTGACTGAAAGTGGTTGAATTTGTTTAACTCACAATACAGTGCAGAGACTTCATGGAAACAATTTCATACTCCTTTTCAATCGAGTTTCCTCTCGGGATAAAGCAGTTTAACTGCAGCCACACTGATCTTAATAGTATAATGGAAGCTCTCAGTGGAAAGACCGTGCTGTGCTGCTGTACTTATTGACTTGTGGGAAGATTTTTACAATGTTAACCATTCAGGTTAGTTGAATAGATGACAAGATATATATTCAGAACCTCTGCCTGACCAGTAGTTTGAAAATTATCCCATTAGTAGACCAGAATACAGTACATTTGCCTTGTATTCCTACAGGAAACTTTGCAGGGTGTTCCTCAGGGGTTTATCATAGACCCTGGTCATATATACAGTCTACTATACTATACTATACTATACTATATATATATATATATATACTCTCTTTCTATTTTACACATACAATGCCATCCATTGGTGGCAGGGGTATGAAGACCCTAGTGACTCCATCAAATACCTTTGTAGAGGGATATTTATTTCTGATCCAGCTCGAATTATCCAACATCAGTACCTGACCTTGCTAATGGAAACAAATCCTCACAGTAATGTTCCAACCTCATATTTAAATAAACCTTTATATTTCAATAAACGCACAGGCTGTTGCAAAGAGTTTAGAAAATTTTTCAGAAGAAAAGTTGGATTAGCCCAAACTGTTTGCCACACAGAACTGATTTAAAGTTATGGTGTGTGGAATAGGAGTTCTTAAAATTTACTTTCTAGTACATGATTAGCCCTCCTGACTAAACAGGGACAAAATTTTAATCCAAGGCATGGAACAGTTCTGCATTTAAATGTTTATTTAAATAATAAACTGATAATAATAATTCAGATCTCATTTTTTCATGTTAAGAATGTTTATGTTAATGCTCCCTAGCAGAAAGACTTTAATCTCAACAGGGCTTTCCTGGATAAACAAAGGATTAAGAAAAATAAAACCTCAATATCCAAACAAATGAAAAACAAAGAAATGCACAAATCACCACTGTGATTTATGGCCGTGATTTGCACCCAGTAGTAGTTCACAATACTGGGCAGTTGTAGAGATTTAATCAAAACCTTCTCACAAAGAGAGACAGAGAAATCAGCACCGCTGAAGTAGAATCTGAATAGATGTGTTAACTTCGACAACCCTCAATGGATTGCTTTTCTAAACCAACAGATGCTAATTATAATACTGCAAAGCTAGAAAGAGAGAAAAATCCAAGGTACAGAAGGAGTCGTGTGTGTGTGTGTGTGTGTGTGTGTGTGTGTGTGTGTGTGTGTGTGTGTGTGTGAGAGAGAGAGAGAGAGAGTTTGAGAGAGGGAGAGAGGAAAAATGTAGATGGAGTAGAAGAAAAGGGGTAACAGAATCAGAGAGTGAGAGGGGGTGAAAGGAATTAAGAGCGAATAACAGTTTTTGATAACTACATTTTTTTCTCTAATTGGTTGTCTGATTTTATTAGTATTGTTGTTAGTTATTATCCATTCATTTTATATGTATTTATTTCATTTGAATTGCTTAATTAATTAATTACCCAATTATTTAATTGTTTTCCAAAATATATGTATGTATATAACAAATATATGTTTAGTTTAATGTTTCTGTGCTTTGGCAACATTGTTACTAAAACAGTCATGCCAATAAAGCCAAGCTGAATTGAACTTGAACTTGAATTGAGAAGAGAAGAAAGAGTAAGCAAGATAAAGAGCAGAGAGAGAGAGAGAATTAAAAAAATGGATGCAAGAATAAACAAAAAGTGAGAAGGGAAAAGGCAGAGCAAGAGGAAAGGGGGAGTAAAAAGTAGATGGGGCAAAAGGGGAATATGAAGAAAGGGGACAGAGAGAGGGGTAATGCTGGGTGAAAAGGGAAAAAAATGCAAAGAAGAAGATTGAACGAGTAAGCAAGATAAAGAGAGAGACAGAGAGAAGGAAAGATAAAGAGAAGTAGAGAAAAAAAGGAAAGCGGGAAAGAAGAAAAAGAGCTAGAGAGAGATCCACAGCTTCAGCGATCCTTTCATTGACACTGCTGCACCCGGCAGCTGTTTAAAGATTCATGAGGCACATAGGTGACCCTCGTCGGCTGAGCACAGGAGCACATAAAACATGTCTAAGCGAAACATCCGCTTCCATTCTGCATGCTGCGAATGTGTCACATTGCACCTTAACTACACCCGTATCAATTACCATAACGGCAACACAGCCACTTAGCATGAGATTTATGGCCCACGTGACAGAGCCTCTTACAAATCTCCAGTGTCTGCGCTTACATCAAAGCTCTGATTCCAGGCCAAGCTAGGCGTCCTAAGTGGATCCTGAATTGTTCTACGCACTTGTTTTATGCTTCATGAGATGAAATGACGCTACAATTAAGACAGTCGTCAAACCAAGCTAGTCGCCCTTATCCTGTTGTCTGATTTGCATACTTCCTCTCACCTACTACCAGGATAATATAAAAAAATGGGCCCTTTACCCCTCACACTCTTTCCCATCAGATACATATACACAAATCAGCCATAACATTATGACCACTTCCTTGTCTTTACAAACTCTGTCCATTCTCTCAGCTCCACTGACCAGACAGGAGCTCTTTGTAGTTCTATGATTACAGACAGTTGTCTGTCTGTTGCTCTGCACACTTGATGTTGACCATTTACAACTGTTCTTCAAATGATTTGGGTGGCAGCACAGCAGTAACAACGATGTGGTGGTGTGTTAGTGTGTGTTCTTCTGGTATGAGTGAATTAAACACAGCGGTGCTGTTGGAGGTTTTAAACCAATTGGAGGACAGTCCACCAGTCAAATAGATCTTAGAGTTTTGATACCATACCATGCGATACTACTTGACATGCTGGAAAATCTAATAGGAATTAAAGTATTTTTGCCTCAGGGTGTTTATCTAAATAATAAATACTCCCATTATACTTTAGTCTAATATGTTGCTCCACAAGGGTCAGAGCTGGGTCTTCTATTCACTCTCTTTATGGGTATATGCTTATAGTAATTCTTAAGCATGGCATTCAATTTTACTGCTACACGGACAATGCCCAACTTAATATAACAGCCAAAAACAAACTGTCAGAATAAATTAAAATAATAAAATAATAAACATTAAAATCTGGATGACACAATATTATGAAATATTACAATTATAAAAAAAATAAGCTTCAAATGGTTCAGAATGCAGCAGCTAGGGTGCTCCCCAGAGCAATAAAACTTTGTTTTCTGATACTGACACAGGAGGCTGTTAAATTCCACATGGACCCATAACCTTAAATAATCCTCTTTATGTTTAAATGTCTTACTGGTTAGGCCCTGCAGTGTCTCACAGAACCTCTCATACCTTATCACCTTTCATGTACTCTTTACTCACAGGCTGCCCGTCTACTCTCAGTTCCTCATTAGGGGAGAAAAAAAATACACTTTTTCTGGAATACACTTGGCGGCACGGTGGCGCAGCAGGTAGTGTCGCAGTCACACAGTTCCAGGGGCCTGGAGGTTGTGGGTTCGAATCCAGCTCTGGGTGACTGTCTGTGAGGAGTTGGTGTGTTCTCCCCGTGTCCGCGTGGGTTTCCTCCGGGTGCTCCGGTTTCCTCCCACAGTCCAAAAACACATGTTGCAGGTGGATTGGCGACTCGAAAGTGTCCGTAGGTGTGAGTGTGTGAGTGAATGTGTGTGTGTCTGTGTTGCCCTGTGAAGGACTGGCGTCCCCCCCAGGGTGTATTCCCGCCTTGTGCCCGATGATTCCAGGTAGGCTCTGGACCCCCCGCGACCCTAAATTGGATAAGCGGTTACAGATAATGGATGGATGGATGGATGGAATACACTTCCTGTTACTCACTGGAGCTCAGAAACACCCTCAGTCTTTAAATTGAGACTGAAAACCCACCTTTTGAGGCATGGTTTTCATTTATTTCTTTATTTTTGTTAATTATCCTCTTTCAGGCAACTATTTCTCTATTGGTGTTATTGATGATTATACATATCACCACTGTCTTGTATCAACCCCATCTTTTACTATCTTCATTATAGCATTTTTTCCTACAACCATAATCTGTTACATCTAGTTTGATGGTAACCATACACCAGAATACATTCTCTCTTCTCTCTCAAATCTGTTGCCTGTATGTTGCTGGGGCCTCTAACCTGGTCACAGTTTTCCCACAGAGTGACTTTTGCCATGATCCTACTAATCCCTTTTTTCCCCCCAAACTCAGTTTTTCTTCTACCTGTTTCACTCCCATATATTGAGATGCCCTGTTCCCGCTGCTTTGCCTTGGTACTGCCCTTATACAGCTCACCCTCAACCCCTCCCCCAACCCGCACACCACCTTCATGCATTCCAGGCCAATCTAGGCATCCTAAGTGGATCCACCGTGTTACGGTGGCGCAGCAGGTAGTGTCACAGTCACACAGCTCAGCGACCTGGAGATTGTTTGTTTGAGTCCTACTCCGGGTGACTGTGAGGAGTTTGGTGTGTTCTCCCTGTGTCTGTGTGGGTTTCCACCCATGTTGTGACCCCGAACTGGATAAGCGATTACAGATAATGAATGAATGAATATAACTTCTACACCTTTTGAAGTTGAATGGCAGGTCTGAATAAAGCTAAATTCAATTTGGTATGACCCATCTCAGTTGTACACATTGTCACATATTGTTCTTTAAGAATTTCTGTAAACTTATTTTACAAGTTAAAATTTCAGCTTTTTTGTGCTTATACTGAGCTCTGGATTTCTGAAGAATTTACTGAAGAAATTCACTGCATTGAATCACTGATGTTTAAGAAAGTCCAAATTGAGGGTCCTTAACCCCAAACAGACCATATCAAGCACAAACATCATGACAGGCTAATCCACATTAGATACAGAAGATACTGTTCCGGTCATTTCTATTAGAATGTTATATGTTCCAAATCACAGTCTTATCGGCCGACAACAGAGGAGCGTATGGCAAATTAAACAAAGCATCTGCGAGATTTCAGGGTCCAAAATGTTGATTAATAGCCTTCCTAATTTTCAATTATAAACTGTATATACTGGCAAATATCTCCCTAATTGTGCATTCATGCGGCAATTCCCCATTATTTGTGAATAAATACAGCACCACAACAATGCAATAAGCTCCTGCATCTAGAGCATGCCACACGGTTAACACAGGGGAGTGAGGATCTGCAACAAACTGTGATTATCCTAATAAAACTGCATTGTCGATTACAGAATCATTTCCACTCACAAACTGATTGAGGACTAATCTAATCAGATGAGGGGAGAGATGAATATTCAGCAGCCCGAGATGCACCAAGCACAATAACACAGATGGTGCCTGCGCAGTTGAAGGATGATAGGAAATCATTTATCACTGCCTCGCACCAAATCACCAGGCATGATACAACCCATGCTGTAACATCATCCGACACGGAGAACTCCATAATTCGAGAAAAGGAACAAGGACACAGACTGATTCCAGAAACGTTTATTACTGTTCCTGTCCTGCTACTCTATCATACCCAAGCCTATCACTATGCTCGCCTGTAATCAAAGACCTTCTATAAGACCTACTATACTAAACATAGCCAGCTTACTCACATTAGTCCAGTTACATAGATTATTCATTGCCAGTTCCACTCTGTTAGCTATCTGTTGAACCTCCCATCATGCACAATGCCACAAACACTGAAACACATGACAGATAATAAAATGTCACCAGACAGCCCAGAATGTAGGAGTGTTTCTGACATATGCCCATGTTGGCTGGAAGTATGTCATGAGACCCAGAGAGCGAAGCCAATAGTGCGCTCTTACTACTCCCAGCATTGAATGACTGTGGCATCACCAGGGTTGAACAAGTGATCCTCAGATTATAAGGTCAAAGCTTGTACTCCTAGGCCACTAACTCTATGTGCACATTAGCAGGCATCAAGTCGCTTACGTAGCTCCAAGTTTGTCTCTTGTGGGTGTGTTGAGGCCGCTGACGCGTTCTTCCTAAGGAAATGACTGGACGCTTGTCGCTTTGTCGCCTTCTAGTGTGAATGCATGGTTAGGGTTCACTCTAAAATACAGTAATACCTTAACTTAACAAGTTAAATTATTTCTGTGACCGAGCTCATAACTCAATTTGCTCATATATCAAATAAAATTTCCCCATTAAAATGAATTGAAGTGCTATTAATTTGTTCCAAATACCACACCAATTATTTTGTTACATGTTTTTAAATAAGAAAAATGTGCTTTATAAATAACAAATAATATATAAAAATAAACCATAATAAAAGAGAATGTAAAGAAATAAACTAGTTCTATTAAGTGTATTTACCTTGAAGATCAGATGAAGAAGCTGGCAGATGTGGAAGAGATTGCCGGAGTTTTTCATTTCATGGTCTATCGATTAACTTAACTTACACGCTACACACTTAATGCTACAAAAAAAAAAAAAAAAAAAAAAAAAAAAAAAACAGCAATACCACTGAGATGCTTACACGGCAAGATAACCAAGTGAACTGAATGATCACTGGGCTACCTAGTAGTGGAATAAAACTTTCCACAGAGCCACAGGTTGTATCTTGGAAAATTTGTGAGTTGATTCACTTGTAAGTCAAGGTTTCACTGTACTCTAATGAGCCTATAGGAAAACATACAAAACAGAATTTAAAGCTTTGTTGAAATCCTCCTCATTGACATTCTCTGGGTGTGTACACAATGACGTGACTTTGAAATCTGTAAAAGTTTTCCTGCATAGTGAACACTGATGTATAATTCACTGGAAGCAGCATCTCTCATCTCCTCCAGTATTTGGACACCTGGTGTCACAAAAGGTATTTCTGGGTCTCAGATGAGAGGGGGAAGACTGATAGAAAGAAAGCAGTAACTTTTCAAATTTCTGGACATAACCACAGTATGGTTAAACATGACTGAGTGCCACTAAGCGAGTGAGTGTTTGAGTGAGTAAGTGAAATGCCAGTTTCATATAATGCTGTACAACTAAAATAAGCCCTATTGTGAAAAGGTCTCTTAAAACACTATTTCTTACTGAAATCTATTCTGAGTCAACAAGACTCAACCAACTTCAATACAAAACAAATATAAGAAAATATCATAATTTCTTTCAACTAAAAGATTAAAATGTTTTGACATTTAGCATCAGTTTACCTGATTTAGGTTTATCTCTGTTACCAATTAAAGTTCTCTGGGTTTGAATGATGAGATAGCAAGTAATAAAGAGAATACTATATATTTGGACCAAAATAGGCTCATTTAATCTTTAAGCCTAAAGAGGAAATAAGGCAGGTTTTATATAATCTCTGTTCTTGTAAGAATATCTTGATATGCAACACCCAAAAATGCTGTTCGTTTGAAAAGTTGACTTCGGGTTCCATACACCAGACAAAACAAAACAAAATATTCATAAGTAAAAAATGCCAGGGCTGCAGCCTGTTTACAAATACCTTTACAAATGACGGAGCCAAATGTCAAAAGCTGTCCATTTTAAAGTTGTTCTTCTATGTGTTTTTAATTCAACAGTTTCTTATTCAACTCTTACCAATAAAACACTCCCAAAATTTTCTTGAACTGACTACATAGAAAACTCTTTTAAAAGCTTCTTCACACTCCCGTATATGGTTCTTTAAAGAGCCGTTCACTAAAAAGTTCTTCAGCAGAGCAAAAGTGGTTCTCCTATAGCATTCAGCGACTTTTTTCCAGAAAGTGTTTGAAGACAATTCAATGTTAAAATGTATTAGTAAAACCAGAGTTCCTCACTTTCCTTATATAAAACAGTTTGACGCACTGTTTAAAAATGGTTAAACTTTCCAAACACAGATCATTCATTCTTCCATGTATTTTTATTCAATGCAAAACAGTCAATTCCGTATTCATAAATTCTGTGATTCATTCATTTATTGTTTATAACCACTTATCCAGTTCAGTCTTGTGGTGGGTCTGGAGCCTACCCAGAATCACTGGCCATAAGGCAAAAAGACAGTCACCTGGAGCAGGGCTTGAACCCACAATCCCTGGACTCTGGAGCTGTGTGACGGCAACACTACCTGTTGCACCACCATGTCACCCTATTCTTGTGATGTCCCTAAGAAATTTTGTACACTTTTATTTAAATATTCATCACAATCCATACTAGCCCCACCCATTCATACCAAAATTATTATGAAGTACCAATTAAGACAGCCTCTGGCATGAAATAAATACATACATGAACACACACAAATTGCACCCACACACATGCATGCACATTTAAGGCTACCAGAGACAATGATGTGACTCAGGATCATAGTAATAGAGCAGCAAAATATAGGAAATGACATGTGACTAGGACTTCAGAGGTAAGGATTTAAACAAACAATTGCTATACAGCTGATTTAACCACAGCAAATATTACTACTTTAGATGATATCTACCTTATACATTTCAATCAATATATGTAGAGTTCAAAGCAAATACAGTAATTTCAATAAAAGTATATAAATATATTCCATTAATTTTATCCAAGTAGAGAGCAATGTATACTGAGCTGGTACTTTGTTGGCCATTTTCAGCATTGCTTTCTATGAACCATAGTAGCACTCTACAATATTTAAGTCCTGCCAGAGACCTGACAGTGGAGAGGTGCAAAGCGATAGTTTTAGATGGCTTCATTTATTCTGTGCTTCCTTCTTTGAAATAAACAGATAATAACCAAATATTAGAATATCATCTGTTTCCTCAACATGAGAAAGTTTAATTATAGATTGCCTGATTTGCATGCAAAATATATTAAGTCCTTTTCTGCCCATACTATGTACAAGTATTATTAATAGTATCCAGTAGTATTCACATATGGGAAAGTTCTGAGTAAATAAGTCTGACTTACTTTTGAAATATGGAGAGAGATTATTCTTAAAATACTTGAAAAATGTGTAATCATATTAACCATAGAAGCAAATCACAAATATGTTTCACTGTTCACAAATAAATATAGCTATCCCAGTCTGTATCCCACCGTGTGAAATTAGTAGCACTGAAGTTCATTTTATGAATACATGTTTTTGGGTTTCATAGATATAGCATATTTTTAAGTGATAATGAATACATTGTTTAAAAATTAATTGTTTATTTTTGTAAAATCGTAATGTCAAATTTACTGTTTATTTATAAAGTGCTGAATCTGCATTTGTCGGTAAAGTCACGTGCCTGTTTCCCTGTATTTTGTTCGTTTCTTCTCGCAGACTTTTTTGGATTTGGGGATTTTCCTTCCGTATTTCACCCAATCTACACACAATTGTAGCCGTAAATCCACAAACATGCCCAATAGGTGAACACACCTGCCGAAGTTTTAGGAGGCCATCTTATATAGAGAAGCAATTGTGCAACATTTAATGTGAAACTGGACATTCTGAACAAACATTCGACAAATAAGCCGCTGAATTCAGCTTCACAATCAGAGACAAATAGGAGTGGGCAATCAATATCAAACATGTCTTAAAGTGACCTTAAAATCCAGCAGAAACTTCCTGATTCCGCTGCAGACTAGGGCTGTGAAATATTTTAAATTCAATCTGTATAGTTTCGTATATTTGAGGTTAGACTTCTAAGTCTGGTTATTAATTTGACAGAGACAGACGCACTGCTACTCTTCCTCAACCAGACGGATATGGAGTAAGATTACTGTCAAAAATAAATGTGTGAATACCCATATACTTTTGTACATAAATATTTCATTTGTACACAAAAGTATATTTTGTGTGTGTTTTATTCGAGTATGACTTCAAAAATATACAATTATAAAGACTTATGCATACGACTTGAATTATTACGGGTACGACTTCTAGATTATTATTTTTTAAAGCTGTGTAAAACAGACACAACAAATACAGATAAATAAGATATCTGAGTTAAAATAAGAACAGTGAATAAAGTAAAACAAGTTAAAAAAAAAGAAGTAAATCCAGAGATTTTGCCCCTCACTCCTGATCACTTATCTTAAACTGAGCTGTGGCTCATTCTTGTTTAAAGCAACAGACTTCTGCAAACACTTAGGGATTTGACAGACCCTAATGCAAATGTTTAATATAATAGAAGATAGCAGCTTTTCTTATCATTTGGGTAAAAGCTAACAAAACTGCCCTCACCTGTTACAATTCATGAGCTTTGATTGCATCAGGCTCAAATATATGTCCAGACAAGAGAAATATACATTCCCATTATTCCACAATCAGTGCCGATTTACTGCAACAGTTTATCAAATTCTAATTATAGATACGAAAGCAAAGTTAGCTCAGTCCCAGGCTGTGAGTTCAAGCAACAGTGTTACAACTGATAAGCTAAAAAGGCAGCTTTCATTTCCTCCACCATTAAAGCACTTGGGGAGTGCAAAGCCAGCATGGGGTCACAACAATTGCGTTATCCGTAAACCCCAAATTTCAGATCTAGTTAGCTGTTTTCCAAAAAAGACTAAATGAGCACATTATCTCTTAGATGTGTTTTAGGGGAAGGACTCCTGCTTGAGATGCCAGTTGTCATGCACTTATTGTAATATGGCCTTCAGAAACAAATGCAAATATGTGGCACAATTAGACGCAGTGAGAAACCAAGCCTTTCAAACATGGGTCTCAGGAAATCAAATGTTTTGCCATGAACAATACGCATACAGATGAGCTCTGCACCACACAAAGGAGACCATCCTCAGAAATCCAAGGATGTTTTGTCCTTTTCATAAACTTAAAACAATGGCTGCAATGTCATGAATCTGCCATCTCCTTCCTGTTCTCTACATATTACTTTTAATTAAAAGCCATGGTGATATTTACCCTCTCTTCTCAATGTGAATGAGCAGAAACCAGTGGGGACTGGCTAATCCATCTATTTAATGTGCAATGAAAGCCTTCTGGCTGAAATCTTAGCCTCTATGTTAATTATGATTATCGCTTAAATCAGGTCTATGCCGGGAAGTACGTGAAATAATGAACTCAAGAAAAATAATTGAATCAATCATTTGGGAGTTTCGATGAACTAAACCTGACTGCTGTTGTAATGTAAGGGGCATGTATATGCCACAGATACTTTCCATTCAGATACTAGATCTCCTAAAATTAGCTGATGGATAAAATTTTTTAAAAATGTAAAAAATTCAGTAAAAGAATTGTATGTGTGTTTTTTTAGGGGGGTGAGCAGCGACATTCAAGCAAAATAAAGACTCTTGAAATGAAGGGGCCGAATACATGAGAAGGGAAATTTCCTGCCATCTCTTGATAGATTTCAAGGTTTCAAGATTTAACATTTAATTCATTCATTCATTTATTCATTGTCATTAACCACTTATCCAGTTGAGGGTCGTGGTGGGTCCACAGCCTACCCGGAACCACTGGGAACTAATACCACAAATAATAGATCAAAAATAGCTGATGATACTGGTTGTAACTCACTCAGTCATGTTAAGCAGGTTGAAAATCCTCCACAAGGGGGCACAATAAGCACTCATAGCTTTGCATGTAGGAATAGGGCTTCACATCAGTGATGCCGTGCCCTTGTTTGAAGAACTTCGGTGGCATTAAAGAAGCTCATGTGCAATGAAGGATATTGTTTAATCTGCTTACACTTTGCGCTGATGCTCTATTGCATTTCTGTTATTCAAATTAAATACAGCTCTGTTTATTAAACTGTTTCTGCTAGTGGAGTCTCCCTGCTGTTATACCTAGCAGCATTTCATGCATATGTCACTTCAATTTCCCTTTTTCCCCATGTATGTTCATACTTTAGCTCCTGGCAGTATTACAGCAATCTGCCTAGGTGTATTGACAATAGTTTTGCTCACTAACCTTGAAGGCAAAATGAAAAAAAAAAGAACTAGAAAAAATCAAATCACACTTCAGCCTACAATCATTCATTTCTATATAAAGTCTCTATTTGCCATTTGCATGGGGACAGGACTTGTCTGTTTGTGTTCTGTCTGGTGGCAGCAGGCTTGCTCTGAAAAGCAGTGGCATTCATACTGATGTCCATGTGGGTTCATCTTCAAATGTCAGAGAGATTAGCTGCAGGCCACACTGTCCACATCCATCATCTCTTCCACTTAGCTCCATGTAGTCGCACGCTCACACATTTCTCTCTTTATCTCCACACTGCTCAGACAAACTCTAATGAGGATGCCTCTTCTGGACAGACACTAATGCGTGATGGAGACAAAGCTGATTTAAAGGAATGATAGCCTAAATAAGGCCAATGAATACTGATGGTGTTTTAATTAGGCCCTAACCAACTTCCACAGTAACCACAGTTATGGGACTGAGGCATTAGCACAGATGTAATTTTAGTTCCATTTTTAGTCAGACTCAGCCTGGTGCAATTTCTTCAACTGCGAAGGTGTATGACCAAAACAATGCTCAGTTAAAAAAACATAAAACATCAAAAATTACATTTCCAGATAATTTTCTCCTAAATTATTTCTTACCAGGTCCCCAGGTCTCCCTCATCACACAACTCTACTACATTGTGCACATAGCACACGCCGACATGCATTTTTGTTTAACTGCCACTAATGCACCATCACTGGGCAGCTTAACACACTTGGAGAAGAACTACTCAATGACCCAATTCATTTAAGTTAGCTAACAAATTTGGACCAATGTCTCACTTTTTGGCATTTACGGCTTAGTTATGGCACAGGAATGTGTTGTATGGGCCAGATGTGGACCAACTGTCATGAGCTAGACTTGCTTTTATAGTTGCATATATACATGCATTCCTTCTATGAAGACTCATTGCTCACTAGCAGCTCAACATAGAGTAACATTTTACAGATGGTGAGCCAAAATTTTTCTCATCAATCTGAGTCATTGAGGGTTTTTTTTTCTTAAAACATTAGTTAAAATAAACATCAATCTCCATTCTGTTGGCAGAATGGCCACAAGAGGGCCTGCAACACGAGACTAACAACAGCACTGAATAGAATCATTGGCTATATTTGTGTAAATACAAACCATCAGCCTCTTTGCCTGAGCGCCAGTGTGAAGGGGTAGCCCACTCACCCACAACAACACGCACAGGGCCTATTGTTCTTCAGCTTGCATTGACCATATATTCTTCGTAAATCATAGACAGAATTTAATTAAAGCCATTCATCATCAGAGAGTAATGTAATCAACGTCCGGTGAAATGGAGCCATCACTTCCTCCAACTGGGTGCGCCTTCCAAAGCACCGAATCTCAATACATCACATTGGAAACTACTCACTGCTCAATAAAGTGTCCATACATCACGGCAGAGCCCCTGCAGGGGAATCAGCACCTTCACAGATGCATGCATTTTTAAACACACTGCTCCAGTCACTCACACCGGCCCTGATGCATTCCCATGGGCTTATGCTCAGGCCCATGGCAAAGCACCTAGAATTCCTATATTTCCAAATGTTCTGCTATTATGTAGATATTCTGTAAGGGCTCCATTCCAAGGAGGGCATGTTTGCATTAATGCCATTCTCATAAATAATGCATAAATCCTGGATTCTTTGGAGTGGAAAGGTGTGTGCCAAAACCCCAACTTTTTCGGCAAACAATTACTCGCAAACTGCATTGTTTTCAAGTCTGTCAGTCCATTGCTTTAGGAATAAATGTACTGTTGAGTGCAGAGTAATGCTTGGCGCATGGCCAACTCAATAAATCTACAAGAGGGCACCTCCTACCCCACAATAAGAAGGAGATAAGTGCATAGATATGTGTTGCAATCATTTAGCACATACCCTGTAAGCACTTTCTTCCTTCTGGTGAAGTTGGCTCATGTTTACATAATATTTTTTAGCATGTTTTTTAAATTATCATCATGAGTTTTTTATGCTTCCAGAGGTTTTTACCTCACCCTGAGGGA
Source organism: Hoplias malabaricus (assembly GCF_029633855.1). Lineage (NCBI taxonomy): Eukaryota > Metazoa > Chordata > Actinopteri > Characiformes > Erythrinidae > Hoplias > Hoplias malabaricus. Next base: position 25,042,337 of record NC_089811.1, on the reverse strand, counting down.
AATGTAATAATAACCTAATATTAAAAAGTAGAAAGTGAATTTGAATAAAACAATGTGAGAATGTCCATTATAGAGTAAAGAAATTCTGTTGTCTAAACAATGTGAATATTTAAACAAAAGTTAATAATAATAATCAGAAGTAATAACAGGCTTGTTTGGTTTCTAATCTAAAATCATCATGGTCCAAAACAAAACAAGAATTTTTATAATAGAAGGCATAAATCTTATCTAGTCTAATCTAACCTTTCATTCTAGTTTAGGATACAAGAAGCCATTTTTGTGCATTTCTGTGGGTCTATTCTTCATGAAATTTGAACACTGACAGCTCTATGCTGAAATGATGTACAAATATATACATTGGAAATAGATGGAAATTTGTTCAGGAACTGACTCTATGCTTTTATTCAGTTTCCAGTCTAAATGGTTATTAAAAATAAGTGAATTTGTCTTTTTGAAGATATTTTGAAATGTTAAAATTAACAGAAAATTAAACTCCTAGTGAGAACATATTCAATGAGAAAGAGCACCCCAGATATCCAGAACATTTCTGTATTATTATTCTAAGTTATTTGTAGACATTTTATGATTAGTATGCAAGCTCTCATCCACTTGTGCTGACATTTCGGAGCTTAGAATACAAATCCTGGGAATGGTCTTTTAGACCGATATGTACAAAGTCGAGCTGAGGCCACGGTGTGCAGGATGTGGTACATCATCAAACCATCACCATCAGACTTTCATCTTCAAAAGACAGGATAAAATCTAGATTTATTTTGGCCTCAGATCTGAAGAAATTCCACAAATGTTTCTGTGAGAGAAGACAACTCAACACTATGGGTCTGAAAGGAGGTGGCGCTGTCAATGTCATTATGGACAAAAGATTTACATAATAATTGAACGTGTTTGGAATTAACTGAGACTATGAACAGCAGAGAACCTGAAAGAAAGGCTCTGAAAAAAAAATAAAAGCATGATGAAGGAAAAGCAACATATAATAAAGGATGAAATATGTTTTTATATTTAGTAGTTTAGTATCCTTACAGTATACTAATATAATAATATTCTCATTATTATGCATGTATATTACACTTTTGTTTACACGTTTGTTCTTATACACTCACAGACTGGGAAATAAGACAAACCAATGCATGTTTTGTGGGCTGCCCAAGTCTCAAAACGTGGTAAAATGAGCTGCTCTGATTTTCTGATTTGACTTCCATTCTGATTTAAGCAGGGGTGTTATTAGTATTTATTGCCTCCCTCATTTGAGTAGCGCCAATCACAACTCTGGACATGCTTTTATGTGCGATTGCAAAGGGGTCGTTAAATGGCATAAAACAGACATCAAAAGAATGAACAATAACAGAACTGAGTGAAATTGAATGGAAAATTACCAAGCAAGGATTGTGAAAATGAAATAAAGTGTGCTGATTGTTTTTACCACAGCATACACTTCATGAGTGTACTTAAATACTCCACTCACATATAAACTTCATGGGGTAAGAGGCAGTTTAACTTGTTTCATTCTAAACAAATACATGTTTTGATTAGAACAAAGCTCAATAGAACATGAACACAAGCAACGTTTTTTTCATCAGTTCCAATCTAAAAAACACAAAGTCAAAGTTTGCCTTGTTTTCAGCGCATACCAAAGCGTCTAATCATAAAGTACCAAAGAGAAAAAGTTTGAGTGAAACAATTTTACAATGAATTCCATTTCACAATAAACACAGCATCTATTCTGAATGCTAATGAGCCACAGTAAATTTAACGACTGCTTTAAATATGTAAAGGATTACCTCCAAAACATGTCGCTGTAATGTAGAATTTGTTACTTATCATTGTTTAGGGTCTGAATACTGTTTACTGAGTCATAAAATGGCCAAAGAATTAATGAACTGCTAAATCTGTGCAGACAGAGGTCCATTAAGATAATGAAAGTATGCAGCTAATGGTAATTCCAAGTGAAGTGCGAAAGGGAAGTGTACATAACTCGCAAAATCGTTATGTACTGAACTGACAAATTAATTAAAAACCACAGATAGAGAGAGAAAACTTGATGAAGGAAGCCCATTGTGGGCTACCACTTGTTATACTACAATCTTTGACCACTGCACATTCTCAATGGAAAAGCAAGAATTGAAATGGAATGCAACTTTAAAATCACCATGCTCAATGCTACGCGTGGGCCAGAGGGGTATATAAAGAGTGGAATAATATATTTCCATTTAATAATACCTCTGTTATAAATTGGAGCTATGTTTGAGATCTAGAACTAATCATCAGTCATCGGTACCTGCCCTCACTGATGGTCTTGTGACAATGTACCATCAAATCCACACAGCAAAATTTCAACATCTGATCCCAGAAGAGTAGAAGCTGTGAAAAAAAATGACCAGCATTTCAAAATAAGGGTTGGAAGAGGCATGGTGTTGTTTATGAGCTTAAACCACACACTGTGTCAATTCTGCACAAGGTGCATCTCAGGGTGAAATCTCTAAGCCACTGTGCTGCAGAGTAGAGCTCCATCTCCCCCAAAGTCAGTGCCATGTTTGCTCTCCTGCCTCAAAGCACACAGTGTATCAACACTTATGGCTGTGCCGGAACAGCAGGGGGCTAATGCAGGCTTTAGTAGTTTGATGTCATCCAATAGTACAATGACAGGAAAGCTGTCAACTCTCAAAATATGCTCTTTTCAGAGGGCTTCAAGTGACAAGCTGCTGATTTTGTCCCTAACAAAACAGAGAGAGAGAGAGAGAGAGAGAGAGAGAGTGCTATGGGGGAACAAGAGTGTGTATCTGTCAAAATAGGGAATATGGGGCACAACTCCTTTTCTTTCTTTCTTTCTTTCTTTCTTTCTTTCTTTCTTTCTCTCTCTCTCTCTCTCTCTCTCTCTCTCTCTCTCTCTCTCTCTCTCTCTCTCTCTCTCTCTCTCCAGCGTTAGCTTTTTAGGCCACTACATTTTTTGTATGAACATTAATGTGGACATGAAACTGTGTCTCCATATTTAACTCATCTGCGATCTGTGCACACACACACACACACACACACACACACACACACACACACACACACACACACACAAACTACTCAGGGCAGTGAACTCATACACACACCCACAACCAGAACAGTGGGCAACCACCTCAGAGCCTAAGGAGCAGTTGAGGGTAAGGTGCCTTCCTCATGGACACATCAGCCATGGAAGATGAGGAAGGAGAAAGCCATGTTAATTCACCCCCACCACCTCTCTCCCCTCTACCACCTACAGTCTTCCTGCCACTTGAGGGGATTGGACCAGCAGTCATTTGACCCCAAGTCAAGAGCTCACCCTGGAGGGGGCACCAGTCCTTCACAGGGTGAGGGGCACAGGGCACACACACTCACACCTACGGATACTTTTGATTCGCTAATCCACCTAACAAAGTGTGTTTTTTGGACCATGGGAGGAAACCGGAGCACAGGAAGGAAACCCATGCAGACCCGGGGAGAACACACCAAACACCTCACAGAGGGTCACCATGACTCAAACCCACAACCTCCAGGTCCCTGGAGCTGTGTGACTACGACACTACCTGCTGCACCACCTTTAGGGAACTTAATTGTACCTTATTCTAATATAATTGTAGATTTAAAAATTTGTGTTGATTTAATTCACCCTGTTTCATCTCCAGGAATGATATGATGTTATTATATTTTGCACAGTTCTATAATGAAATATTACAAATATTCACCCCTCCTTCTGGAGAAAAGAATGCAATATACCTTTACTCACAAATAACCCTTTTTTTTGATAATGTAAGCTTTGTGTATTTTTGTATAAAACATACCACTAGGAGAAGAAAGAGGAAAGTCTAAAGACTATATGCTCCAATCTTGTTTTTGAGCCTCTGTCAACTATGACAACATCACTATGGGTCTGAAAGAATGTGGAAAAAAACTAGATGCCGTTACTGAGAAGAAGGAAACAGGCACAAAGAATAATCACAAAACTTGAGCGGGTAGCTGTCAGCAGCCGCTGTAGCAGGGAAAGAAAAAAGAGCGAGGGGGGGAAACAAAAACAATCTGTCAAAAAATAAATCTGGGACTAGAGATGCCCAGCTCCTGCTTCTGAATTTTTAGAAGCACCAGTCTCCACACACTCCACCAACAGAAGAGCCAGGCTTTCCTTTGTTTGGTCTGCTTATTTATTTGTGGCACCAAAGCAGATGGCACCAGCCTGAGGAAGCGAATAAGCCCAGCGCTCTCAGGCAGCATTCCTGCTTCCGCTAAATTAAAAGGATCATCTCCAAAGCTCCATGCTTACAGCTCTGAAACCCACTGGATGATGAAGTTAACAGACCAGCAGAGATGCTGAATTCCACCACTAGATATTCAGGAAATTTCAAGAGGTGCTGCTTACACACAAGACAATGTCAGAAAAAGGTAGTGTACGCATACAGTTTTGTTTACTAAGGCAGAGCTTTACAAACAGTGTTAATACCCCCTCAGAAATGCAACAGTGATAATAGTTGGAGGTCAGAAATATATACTGAGAAACGCCCTCTACTGGTCTCCAAGTATTATATCCTGAGCACGTTAGCCATAGCACCATTTATTAAAATGTCCAGAAATTGCATCCAAGTGAATGGCGCTCATGCAGCTGTTTATTCTGTTTCATCTGGGTAAAAGAATGACCTCTACAAGCTGAAGCTATATATATGCGGCAAGGTGGTGCAGCAAGTAGTGTCGTAGGCACACAGCTTCAGGAACCTGAAGGTTTGATTCCTGCACCAGGTGACTGTCTGTGAGGAGTGTTGGGGTGTTTTCTGCATGGGTTTCCTTCGGGTGCTCCCGTTTCCTCCCACGGTCCAAATACACGTTAGTTGGTGGATTCACTGCATCCAGTGATTTTGAGTAGGCTCTGGACCCATCGTGACCCTGAACTGGATAAGCGGTTACAGGCAGAACCTGTATTTTAAACAACAGTGCTGTTCATTTGATATGCTGATAGGCTGGAAAAGAAACAAACAATAAACAATAAACAATGAAACAAGAGAAATCTTCACAAATTATAAATTGTCCCCTCAATATAATTTAGATGTTTAACCCTTGTTTTTAATCCTGAGCTCCATACTAATACAGGAATAAAATCTGCATGCGCAATGGAGGATGGTACTATTATTTTTTATTAGATGAAAATACAAAAGACCTGCCCTCAAGGGTACCACTCTGGTGATATGAAAACGTACCATCCAGAAATGTGAATTGCTCCAAAAGCATCTTAAACAGGTGATATAACCATATTTAAATACAAATGATACTTGTAAGTAAGACCTAGACCCTTATGAGTGAGGATGGGTCGAGGCTTGCCACTTTGCCAAGCAGCAGAATGTGCAGGTGGCTGTAAGGAGTTTAACTATTTCACATTCTACAGTGTGTAATATCATCAAAAGATTTAGAACATCTCAAGAAGTCTCTATAAAAAGGTCAAAGGCAAAGGGAAACATGTGTCCCATTTTATTCCATGCTTTTCTATGGAAATTACAGAAGTTAAAAACCTGTCCACATTGCTACCCTAGATAAATGCAATGGTGTCTACATTTCAGGATTTTTTTTTCTGTTAAAACTGTTCGAATCTATAAAGTTACAAATATTAATCTCTGCAAAAGAGAGTCAAAAGCACTAGTGTATCTTTTAAAGGTGACTTTTTGCTGTCTGTACTTTTAGTAGTAATAATGTACATCTACAGTATGCTTTATTCTGATAATGTACACAAAACAAGTTTTCAGACCAAGGTCCTTCTTAAGTGGTGTCAGCAGAGTGCTACTGAAGCTCTAGGAAGCTGAGCTGCCGATGCTGAAATTTCAAGATGTCAAAAAGGAGAGTATTCCTTCCAAACAGTTTCTGAAGTTCTGAGGGTGCAGACAAGCTCCTTTTTTCCTTCTTCCATCGCAAGGATCTCATTAATGCTGAGCCCACTTCTATTAAAGTGTCTAGCCACTGGAAATGAAAAAGTCTAATTATAACTAGCGTGTAAGATATTTTGGTCATGTCTGTAGGATGTTCTTTAAAAGGGAGGTCACTCTAGATCATAGTTTGGACCAATTTCTTTTGTGGTAAATGGCATTTGAGCAACAGTGGAATATTCCTCTTATTAAAGCTGGAATAGGTGATTTTGTAGAAACGGCCGTTTAAAACACGCCACAACTTGATATAAATCAATCGCCTTCAAACAAAATCCATCAACCTTTTGTCTTATTCAGATGTAAGAAATCACCCCACAGACTTACTGAAGTTCACTCTGGTTTGCCCACTTCATGCAGCCTCTGTTTTTGGAAGCCCTTTCCCTCCATCCTTCTTTGTTTAGCAGTGCTGCAGCAGTGTTAAGCCATCTAATCATTTTGCCCAATGAGAATGAAATAATCGGTCATAGTTTTTAAAATTCCGTTAATTAAGAATAGTTTGCAAAACAGGCTTTACTAAACCAGGAAAAATCCAACGTGAAATACCAGAAAACAGGCAGATATCAAAACCAAAAAGCAGAAAGCAACCCAAACCTGGCAAAACACAAAATGCAAAATGCAAAAAAACATGAGAAAAAAAACAGGAAAAGAGATGTGATATCAATAAACGAAAAAACCAAACACACACAGACATATTTCTAATATATAATGAAATTCTTGTACAATGACATATCCTGCTACAAATTTGCTCCATCCACATTTGCCAAATATATTTCACATACTCTACTGAGCAAAATACAAAAGACCACCTTTGATGTACTCAGTCTTGAAAGAGATTACTTTGAATACAACCAACACGTAAGACTGAACTCTTGAGGTATAGAAAAAATCCCTCTAGGTTTCTTTGAAAAATCTGAAAACATGTCTGAAAAGAAGCTGTAGTGACGGGAAGAGACACTAAATGATGAAAATGTTGACATTCTATGTTGTTAAGGCTTCTGTGTTATGCATTTTCTACTGCTCTCTCCTTTTTATTCCTGGCACTGAAAAACATATCATCTAACTCATATACAACATATCATCTAACATCATATAACTAGAAATGAAATGAACGTAGAGTGGTCTCTGACTTTTGCATAGTACTGAAAGCATAAACCTCTTAAAGCTTCTGAAGCACTTCACTTGCTAAAGCTGATGATGGGCTCCTAAGCACAACATTCTGTCTCTCAAGGAACTGCATATACAATACCAGCCTTTTTCCCACCTGTGCATTTATTACTGAAGTACCCCAAGCTCTGATAACCTCCTTGACCCAAATACACGCACTCTAATGAGTCTTAGAACTCAAATGTAAGCCATTAATCTGCACACTAAAGGAAGAGCTCGTAAACCAAGTCTTTGAAGAGACTGTCTCCTAGACATTTTGCTTTTGCTGCATTCTGGCTGTTAGCGTCAGAGGTAAACACTGCACAATGCAAAATGGCTGTCCTTCAGCTCAATAACAAGATGCTATGCTACATTACCTCGCAAACCTCTTCCCTGCAGGTGCTGATTCTCCCAGGAAATGGAAACATTTACTATCTATTTATTTTAATATGAGAGTGGCCAGTGGGCAGAATGCACATAAATTCCAGCCCTCTCCAATGTGGCTTAAAAGGCTGACATCAGAGGTAATAATACCATCGCCACAGTGCCTCTGTCTCACGTATAAACAACCAATAACCAATCCTGAGAAGGTAGTCAAATTTGAATTGAAATGTAGGACGTCATAGCAGTCAGAAAACAAATGCCACATAAGCATCCCATACTGCTCTGGTGCCTTGAGGAAATATGGCATGATATTTATTGCACTTTCATACTGAAGTATATTACCACTTGAAATAAATCAGTACCTATAACTCTAGTGAGTTATATATTATGCATGGGAGAAGTAAACAAAGTAAGCTTAGTAAGACTGTCGCCCTGTAATCTCACTGTAATCAACACGTCATGTCAGTGTTCTGAGGTAAACACGCAGTTAAACACTCCACAATCTTGGCCCAAAAATTAGCTGTAACGTGTGCCCCTGAGTTCATAGCTTATCGTCGAGTGTTGTGCAGTCTATTGGGAGTCTTTCAGGCCTATCATCACGCGCTTTCATTTTTTTTCTGCTCATAGCAGGAGAGCAGGCTGTTTTCAGCTCCCCTGGTGACCCCAGCAGTCTGTCAGTTCTCTGAGGGGTTGCTGGACGTGAGGCTAAGCCAGGTCCCCTCTGGCCAGATGGCAGTGAAAACACTCAGCAGCCCTGCCCCCCTGAGGCCTGGATAAGGTGATTACATTTCTCTACGATGGTACATCTTGGATACAGCAGCGCTGGAGTGAACGCAAATAAGAAAATAAAAGGAGGCAGCTCATTTCTCTTCTATCATTTCTTCTAAACTTAAGTGTATTCGCTGCAGTTACAGTTTTCATTTCTTCTGGAAAGGATGTACACAAGATGTTAGAACATCTCAGGATAGATTTGATGGCATTCAGGCACAAGAACATTAGTGAGGTCAGGTATTGTTCTCACAGGTATGTTCTGATCACAAACGCCTTTATCACTACAGAGCAGTGGTTCTACAGGTTCACAGTCCCATTTTGAGGGCTTTTATCCCTTCTAGCCAATGCTTCGGCAAAGTGATCAAATGTGCAGGTACTCCAAAGAATCCCTTTCATTGGTAAATGTTTTTGTATGGAGGTTCCATAGGTTACAATGTAACATACTCTCACTCTCTTAAAAACAGGACAGCCACCTGGCATGGCAAAGGGGGGAAAATGTTTTGGTTGTAGGAGGCAATTGAAAGAGTTCTGACTGGCCACAGGTTTTAGGCCAGTGAGATAAGGTAGAATCTTTTTTTTTCTTTTCTCTTTTTTTTTTTTTTTTTTTTTGTCAGTAAAGTTAACCACCCAAAACTCTTGAAATGGAAGAACGTGACCTGAGGTCTCTGAAGTTGCTGAAGTTATTTTCTTGTGTTTATTTATGTGACAGGCTTCAGTAAACCCTTGGTCCTTTAGATTTTATAGGCAGTAACACAGAGGGGTCGTATTAAAGTAAGTGAATTTATGAAATATAAGAGATCTCTAAAATAATAGCTCTGTGTATTTCCATTATTTTAGTTCCACAATGAAAGAATGATTCCAAAATTATTACTGTACATGAATTTTAACTGAATTTAATTTTAATGAAATACATTTACTTTAATGTTCACATTGGTTACAGAGTTAAAGCTAGTGCATATTCAAGCTTGTAAACTAATCTGAGAAGTGTCTGATAAGATTCTAAGAATTTGACACTGAGAGACAATCACTGAACATAAGACCTCAGCTCCAACATTGCTATACACTGTAACCCCTAAACCCTTGTTTAAAGTAATCAACTGAACTGTGTGATTCTAATTTAAAATATACTGAAGTTGCACCCAATTTAACAATTACATTTTTTTCAAATATTTCTTCTTTTTGAGTTTATATCTCATAGTAATATAGTAATAGCTGTATATGACTGATTTAAATGAACTTAAATGTTATATGTTTATGCAGCATGATGTCTGAAGTCCCAGACCTAGGACCAGTGCAGCAATTTTCAGTCAAGATGGCGGGTGGTCTGGGGTTCACTGCTTTTAGTGAATTTGGACAGGTTCATATGTTTATTTCAGTGCGAGGGGTGGTGGTGCAACAGGTAGAATCCTTATTACATTACTCCCTGGGATTGTGGGTTCTAAGGAACACTAAGGAGCTTGGTGTGTTCCCCCACAGTGCAAAAACACATGTTGGTAGGTGGGGCCTGGCCATGTAAGAGTGTCCATAGGTGTGAGTGTATGGTGCCCTGTGATGGACTGGCACCTTGGTGACACCTACAGACAATGAATGAATTTATGGTTAGATTAGTTAATGGTACTTAATAGTACTGAGTAGTAGAAATGCATATATTTTTTTGTTGTACTAAGCATTAAATGATGTTATAGACCCTTAAATGAAATCTGTATGCATACTTCTGACATTTGAGTTTATGAACTTAAAAAATTTATGGCAAATGATTGCCTTAATTTATTCAGGTTTAGAGTGTGGTATGTTCAGAGATGCCAGGTTTAGCTGGGAGGATAATGTTGCCAACAATATTTTATCCAGTCTATCATCTTCTATCATGTTCCAAAAAATCTAAAGTAATCAGTTATCAATTCTCAGTCCAAAGGAGCCTTAATGTAATTAGCTGACAGGCTAAATTAATTAACGTCAGATAAACACATTTTTACTCTGGTTTCAGAACAATTCTGATCACAATTTTTTTAAACTGACAAGCTTTTGAGGTTTAGTTTAGAATGCTGATAAATTAATGGGCTACTATACTAAAATTAAAATGGATTAATAGATCCATTATTCAGTAATTCCATTTTTGAGGTCTATACAAACCATAAAAAACACTAAAACACAGACTAACAAACAGTAATAAACCATGCATCACCTAGGGATACTAAATAATGCTAAATGTTGGAAGCAGACAATCTATAAAGCATTATATTAAAAACCATATCCCATATCCCATTACCATATATTGTACAAAGTACACACAGTGTACTGTAATCAGTTTCGGGACTGCTCTTTTAGTTTAATTTGTAAATGTTATTCCTAATTAATGAATGACACAACTTCACTTTCCATAAATGTGTACTTTGTAGTTCTAAAATTATTGTTGTTTGTCTGTAACTTTGCATACATTGTTAGCCTCCTTTCACCCTTTGTTCATTGGTGGACCAACAGTATATGTAGGTATATCTGAGGGCAAACTTTTTAAAAAAACAAGCAGCACTGCTTGTGTCTGATCCACACTTACCAGCACAATACACACTACCAACATTTCAGTGTCACTGTAGCCCTGAGAATAAACCACCACCCAAATAATAACTGCTCTAGTCTTGACCATTGATGAGCAGGGTGAAAATGGGCAAATTAAGCACACAGAGCAACAGATAAATAAAGTCTGTAATTGTAAAACTGCAAAGTGCACGTATATGCTGATGGAATAGCTGATCAGTGTACTTCTGGGACATGTACAATCCAGCCTTTAAACATTGTAAAACCTTGTTGTTACAGTCAATGTGGCCAGTGGCCTGTGGATTTGATACTAACACTCTTACTACAACAGTTAAAAAAAAAAAAAAAAAAAAAAAGCTTATGCAGAAATGTCAGAAAGAAAAAGTCTATGTTCACATTTCTTGAAAAGTAAGAGAAAGAGACCTATAAAAAGAATTTTGCCCACTGAGGAAAAAAGATTAAACTTACAAGGTAGAAACAATAGAATCACAAAAGTATTCGTGAAGCGTGAAATATAAACACTGAACTAAAAACAGATGTGCCCTAAAAGCTGGCTCTCTGGATGTTTTTCCTTTAGTATGAATATTTTGTTCATATTACATGAACAAAATGGTTGCTATGAAACATATAATGTTTAATAATTAACATATGCTCAGAGTAAAAAAAGAATCATGAACTCCAAAGCAATTTTGTTCAATTATACCTTCCTCCTCACATTCATATAAAATACAATATTCAACCATAAACACAGAGGAATAAGAGCCAAGAAAACCAACAAAACATACTGCTTGCTTCTAGTTCTGAAACTAAGAGCATTAAGACATAAGAAAACTCACTGTAATGGAATAGAGAAACTTTCACTGATAAATGTATAAGAACATGCCTGTGAGTGGTTTGCTTTCAGTGACCACATATAGATGTCTTAAATAAGCCAGGATAAATGAAGCACTGCATAATCAGAAGTTATAAACAATTCTTTCATGATTGCACACACTCTAGAAACCTCTATAGAAAGGGATGAAGACATACTGATGGATAAATAATTTGAAATGAAAGTAGGACTTATTCACCAACCCACCCGCATTGTTTAAGTTACGGCACTTGCTTCGAATAACACAATGAAATGGCACAGCTTTGTTTACCTAGCTAACAAACACCTTCATTGGCTAGCATTGCTCTAAAAAGTAAGTGGAAATATGAACAGTTAAATAATTAAAAAATCATAATTAAAAATAAATGAATAAATAAATATATTTTATACAAGATTGTTTCTTTGCATGGTGAAAGGGTTTCTCAGATTAATGGAGAATTTGTTGTATGGTTCTCTATATTAAGTTTATTTAGCATTCATGCTTCCATATAGAACCCTTGGAGAACAAATCTTTATTAAAAGTAGGGCCATTCTGACTGAGGTTAAGTAAAGTTTAGTTAAATTATGTAGGATGATATTGTAACATGCTCATATATTATCAAACTATCTACTTAATTCATTAAATAAAACTACAGCATACATAGTAAGTCATATATGCCATATAGCAAGCAAATATTATCACCTTATAACATTATGGAACTAGCATTACTATTGTTAATCACATCCTTACCCTTGTCAATCATGCTGTTTTAACACTCTGCCTATGGGAGTTACCGTACGTACAAGAGGAAATTAAATCTCATTGCATAATTTGCTGGGAATGGCCGGTTTAATTCCATTTCCTATCAATACATAATCCATGATAATGAGCTACTCAAAATTCCCATGATAAATATGCATGGCTTTCATTCAAAGGCATTGTAAATAAAATGGAGCCTGCATGATTAATCTAAATGATAATGGAATACCTGCGGAGGGAAGAGTTGGCCCACTGCGCCAGGAATATGGAATAAATTAACGCTTGCGGAGAAGTCCAACACCAACATCAGGTAATTGGGTATAGCCGTAGAGCACACACTGATCAATCTTTTCATGAATATGCTTTAAAGTTACAATAAGAAGGCTCCCATCTAATTAAAATGTTCAGCAGCATCCTGTCATCTTCATTTTATCACGAGGGCACAGAATACCAACAGTTCCTGCCCTGATAAATGCAGAACAATACTAGCTGACTGTACAAGATGTTACTTGTTATTACTTAATGACTGTGCTGTTTGTCGTGGTATGGAAATGTTTAATGGTGGATGAGTTACTTACATCTTTTGAGGGTTTCATCAGAGCCATCTGGACAGTCGGGCTCTCCATCACAGAGCCAGTTCTCAGCAACACAGGTCAGACGGTCGTCACACAGAAACTCTCCAACATCACACAGAACCGGCTCTAATGAGGATGCAAAATGGAAAGAGAGGGGTGGTCTATGAGACGGAATGGATGAAAAATGATAATAATTTATGATTGTATGGTTACATGGTACAAGGCTTGCACAGTTGCAGAAATGAATGTAATAACTATATTATTAACATGCTCATTAATATGCTGTTACATGGTTACATACATGCAAAAATGAATATATTAGAATCAACGCATGGTATAAAAATGAAATTTAAAAAGCTTGTCAGCAGGAGCCTTGCCATCTTATTAGTGTACAGAAACAGTGCCACGAAAGGCCAACATGTATTATGTTTTTTTTTCATCAAATGTAAGGTTAGTTTGAAGGGTTATCCCCCCCAACATCTCTCCAAAATCACTGTGTTCAATTTTACAACAGTCTGGTAACACTCTCTAACTGTGAAGGCATTGCCTGCCCATTCTTCAAAAGCCAGTATCTGACAGCCTGTTGACATGCCGTTTGCCAGCAGCTGTCAGAGCCATTCAGGGATCACTAAGGATAGCGCCTTATATTTCACTACAAGATTTGACTTCCAGTCTGTTTCCACACAAAAGAGGTCTTCTAGTATCCCCTAGGGTCACCACAGCGTGCTTTTTTATAACAGCTTACATTCTAACTCTCATACTTCAATGGCCATCCTCCCACCTCGAGATGCTGCTCTGCTTTAAGAATGAAAGAACTTGAGGGTTATGGGGCATGCTGGGCTTTGCATGGGGTATGTCATAGAAAGTACAGCCAGAAAACACACACTCTCTCTCTCTCATACACACACACACACACACATGCACACACACAAAACACACACACTTGATTTGTGGTGGAAGTAAGAGCCAGGTTGATTGTAACTGGATTGTTGGTGATAATTCTAAGCGCTACTGCATTCCCCTTCAGTGCCCCACGGCAAATTCACAATCAAGAGACAGCCTTGAAAAGGTCAAACAGCTTCATCTGTTTTCTACACACTGGGCTTTCATGCTGTTTACTGTCCTGCTTCAAAGTCTCTAGCATGAAAAGAACGGTTTATAGAGGCAACACTTCCATGTCTTAAAAAAGGCAACAAAGATGACATTATATTGCCCATTGTGGGCATATAAAATGGCACAACAGAGAGTGAATGAGTGAAGAAGTGTGCCCCAAGGATCCAGAACTGTGTTAACATGTGGAAAAGGTATAGAATATGTCCAACTTTGAAGAAAAAAAATAAGAAAGGGCATTAACTTTTATATGTCGGGCTTAAACTGATTACTTTTTCTGTATTAGGAAAACAGATGCAAACATTTCATTCATTCATCATAACCGGTGGGTCCGGAGCCTACCCGGAATCACAGGTCACAAGGCAGGAACACGCACTGGAGGGGGCGCCAGTCCTTCACAGGGGATGCAAACATTTGCATAAGAGAAAAATAACAACATCCTCCACGGTATCTGATTGCTAGTGTTTTTTTCCCCCTTTTCTGGTAAATATTGTTTTACAAACAAGAAGGGCATGAAAATGCATGAGAAAAACAACTTCATTTATTCAGCAAATAAAATATTTTCACCAAGTTTAAATGATATCATCTGGAAAGCCTAGCAAATACTTTCTAGCATACTTCATAACGTGTAGAGTCTTGTGGGCATTCATCTCCTCAGCAGCCGAGATTAGTTCTGTGAGAGAGAACAGATCTAGCAAATTGTTCAAGGGATGGGATGTTCCACAATTGATTCCTTTTCTGTGGAGTCAGGACCGCCCCTGAAACTCAGCTGGTAATCAGTGTTGATTCAATTCAATAGCAGTTTCACATCAGTCAAAAAGCAATTACAGAGAATATGATGATGGCTGGCCTCCTGTCTCTCTTCCCGTATCCTAAAGAACAACAGCTCCTACTCGGAATGAATCCTAATGTCAATTTGAACGCAACGGTGGCCATAAAGAAGAATGTTTACATTATCTGATCCGCAATCATTGAAACAATTTGGTAAGCTGACTTTCTCCGTATTGACAAACAGCTTCTCTCACTTAGCAAAATGTTCCCAGACTGGCTAAGAAGGCAAATCCTGAAATTACCGCCAGCCTCCGCTCTCTGAATAGAGCATTTTTGAATTCAGAAACAGCGAAGACAGTTAGAGTTTGGCTGATACAGACAAGTGGGTCTCTGAAGTGGATGTAACGTGTCTGGCTTACTGAATCTACCCTGGAGGTATTGCTACCTTTGCAGCTGAATTGATTACCATTTGAAACAGTCTTCCGCCGTTGGCTCCAGGGCCGTTCCTTTTGCTGCTGGTCGAAGTCATGAAGGGGACAACCTCTGGACCCTGGAGCAGTAGCCATCCACTGATGTGCTCCTTCTTTCATGTTGAGGTGCTTTAAAAGAGAAGGGGCCAATTTGAATTATCAGGCTGACCCCTGATGCTACTTCAACCTGCCTCTCACATCCAGAGGGCTTTGCTTCTTGACTCGAGTGTTTGATGCTCCCACAGCACTCTCTGCATGGTTTCCCCTATAGACTTTGCACCGTGACCATTTAAAATAAAACAGACTGGGGAATAAAATGCACCAGAAAAAGGGCCTGCATCCGGAGAATGGACTGTAGCGTCACTTGTTTTTTCTTCTCTTTTCTATCTTTTTTTTTTCCAAAGGCAAACACAGCATTTGCATAAGAAAAGAAGCAAGCGATACAATGCACCACTAAACGTTTCGGTCATTTGAAGATAATTTCAAACAAACGTGAGGGAAGGGAGATAAAAATAACAGCACAGCAAAATGGCACGAGTCTTTAGTGAGGCAAAAGTAAGCCCATTACCATAACAGTAGGAAATGTTCAGCCGAGCCTGGACCGGCGTGCTATTATGAGCTTCATTCCTGACACAAGACTGCCTCGGCGGGCAGAGCACATTGGCTCATTAAAGTCTCCCAGCCTTTGTAATGTCGCCAGCTTTCAATGCGTAAAACTGTCACTGGGAGACAGCGGACAGGAGAGACGGCTTTCAAAACTCCAGGTGGATGCTCAGACGACTGCTCTTCCACAGGAAAAGGAAGAACAAAGTGTCTGCCAATTTTTCCTCTGGTGAATCTGTCACAAGGAGCAGCCGCCTCCTGCTAGGCCCATTCACCAAGGAGTTAACTCAATTTTACATTGCAAACCACAGTGGCATAACAGCGGCGTACCCATATTCATTATGGGTGGAAAAAAAAGTGGCGCGCGTCATCTTCAGGTAGGATCTGCGGCAGGATAAGGGATGCAGGCACAAACAGGGAGGATGAAACCATGTATAAGCCGATATCTGTGAGAGTGGGCTCCATTAATGATGCTGAATCATAGGTGTGCCACAAAACCCACTTCCCAAAAAAAAAACAAAAAAAAAACAAATCACTTAGCAGCTGCGCAACTAATTTAAAGCTCCAACTGCAAGCTCAACAGCTGTTAAGCCTTCTTCCTAAGCCTGCCTCTGTCTTGAGTCTCATTATCCCTCCAACTGTTCCTTGTCAGTCAACGCTCCCCGGATCCTTCTCTTACCTTGACAATGAGCAACAGTGTGTGTGCGCCATTTCTGATCTCGGCAGCGATGGAAAAAGACAGCCCCCCCTCCTGATTCTGTCTATGTCCCCTACTCAAGGTGGCTTGCTGTGCCATGGCAATCATTACAGCCAATTAAAACCGTGGCAACAGAGGGTGGAGAACCGGCACCGTTGAGAGCTACATCCTGAGACCTAGAAGATGCTTGCATCGCATTCACTTAGCATAGATGGCCATTGATGTCTTTGTCGAAGTATACAAACTGTGCTCCGACTGCATAAATAAAAACTTTAGCCCATATGGTGCATGCACTCAGTGGCATTTCATCAACTCGTACGCGATATCCTTAGACTGTTAACAGAGAATGTAAATAGGCTCACGGAGAAGCTTCCAGGGTTCAGGCAGTTTGGAGAAAGCCGTCAGCCATCAGGCCGGCATCTGCTGTCAGGCTTGAGTGTTAAAACGGGTCTGCTGTCAAGAGCCAGCCCATCTAGTGTATGTTTGTTTTGAGCTTTACCTCAACATTAACTTCAGTGCCCCATCAACAGAAGCTGAAATGGTAGGTGAACATAAGTCCCGCCTTGACACACAAAATGGTAAATGGTATTTTGATTGTCAGTGTTGATCAGAAAAAGGAGATTATTATTATTAACGCTACCTGACATCTAATACATAAAATGCCCTTGTAATGTCACTTGCCTCCAAGCCTCAGCCCATATAACACCACTGAATGTCAGCATTAAAACTGTACTACTCATTCAGGCCCATTCATCTCCTTCAGAATTCTCTCCCAAAAACAAAAGAAAAAGAAGGAATTTAGAATGCAGTGTGTATTGGCAGCACTTAGCTCTACCATGTGAAGGATGGGCTGGTGGGTGGTGGAGGAGTGTGAGGGTGAGGGGGTGGAGTGGATAATGATGCTTGAAGGTGCCACACATTTACAAATTCCACACAGCACCCCATCCAGGAAACGCGTCCTGTGCCAAAAGACCTTTACCATGGCAACTTCGAGCCGGACTGCCTTCATTCTAGCGGCGCCGGGAGAGACATCAATGGGGAACGAAAACAGGGCCTTCATTAGGCATCACCTGACCTTCAGTTTCCAGGGAGGTCATTTTTATTTTCTAAACAACAGCAGGGGCATGTCCACAAATTATCAAACGGAACACGGGCAGATTTTTAACAGTCATTGCTAGAATAGCCTCCTACTCCTTGGCATAATCTACCTTGTAAACAATGAATTATTCATTGTGCTGATTTTAAATCTAGGGTCCTCAAAGCTACTCTGCCTTTCATGATTTTATTCCATGCCAGACAAGGTCTAATCTAACTGTCTGTATGTTTAATCACAGCACATATTTCAATATGAGATTTCTGATACAGAAATATGCAGGGATAGCAAGCCAGAGGATGAGGACTCACATCTGCACACTTCTAATTAAAAACGTCTACAAATTAACTCCTAGCCAGTGGAAAGCTGCGTTATATAAAGGACAGTTAACTTTTAAAATCTGATTGTTTGAACCATATTAATTGACAGTGGAAAATAGTCAGGATGCATACACACATGACTGCACACATTGACTTCATTTTGTATTAATGCACCAACTTATTAAATCTGTTCATGCAGGCATGGTAATATATGAGTGTAAAAGTATGCATTGCTTCCTCATTTTGATTATTTACTGTGAATGGACATTAAAATCCCACTTCCAGAAGTTACTGTTACTATGTGTATAAATCTCCCAGTTCAGGCCACCTGAAAGTATTCATATATGTGAGGCATATAGGAAATTTAGAAATACATGGAAAAAGCATACCATATATAATTCAGTCAGAACACTTAAATGATTCCCTTGTTTCTACATTTTCTGTTCATTTTATCAGCTCCATTTACCATATAGTTTCACTTTGTAATAACTCCAGCATCACTGCTGTGTCTGATCCACTGGTACCAGTGCAATACACATTAAAATAAGGCTAAAGGTAACAGTGGTGGTTGTGCTTTCAAGCTAACAATAATTAGGGTGATCATGCGTCCTCTTTTCCCTAGACATCTTCTTTCTGGGATTTGAAAAACGTGTCCAGTCGGGATTTGTAAATTGTCTAAAATGTCCAGGATTTTGCATTGATTTCACATCAGAGATTGTTTCTACATTCAACGCTCGTTTTATGTATGGATTTACACGGCTTTAAACACATCTGATTAAGTCCTGTCTCCTGCCATTATTGGTCTACATGTGCCTGCATACACATTAACCACTGGTCAAATGTTTTCCCAAAACAACCCATTAACTATAGCCTGAAAATTCCTAAACACAATGATAAATAAAACAATATCAATTCAAGTATACCTGACTTTATTTTTATTGATGTATTATTAAAATTACATGAGATAATTTAGCAATATATGATATTAATGGCATTGTCATTTTTGGAAAATTATGATTTGGTATTAATATTCATTAATAAAATGGAATGATTTATGATATTTATCTCCCACCTTTGCTCACACACACACACACACACACACACACACACACACACACACACAACCAAAATCCTACAACTTAGGCCTATTTGAAGCCTCATAGCCACAACACCCTAACCATGATAGATGCCTGTGTCGCTCCACTCTCTTCTGCTTTTAAAAAAAAGAAGCTCACCCTAGCAATAAAATTCGCTCATTTATGCATAGGATCTTTAGTATACCTTAATAATGCAATGTAAAAATGGCATCTGTGTGAATGCATACATATAAATATATTTGCATGCAATATATTTATATAGCACTGTACACCAACCTAACTGTCAGGAACCAAGGACAAAGTAAAGAAATTCGAGGCCTAGGTCACTTGAATGCCATTATTAAGAATGAGTGAACAATGAAGTAGCTGAATATCTGGACATCAATTTTTATCATTTCAGCCTTGTATGTGGGTGGCAAACTGGACTGTAGAACTGTTATATACAGCCAGAAGCAAGTACATTCTCACAGAGGATTCAGGAACATTACTAGAACTGATTTGCTTCATTCACCACTTCAATGTGCATGCTTAAAAGTTTGGAAGGTTTACATTTCTGCAGCAAAATGCATCATGAGCCAAAATACCACCTGCCAATGAGCTAACCTCCTGTTGAGATAGAACACTGCACCTATTTGCATCTTTCCATATTTATGTCATCATTTGGATTCCTATCCCCGGATGGATAAGTCACTTTACAACATTTACATAAGCCCAGGGGGCTGCTGGGGCCTTAAAGACTGCCAGCGTTTCCACACTAAAAATTAGCATAACTACCTGAATGTCTCTTTTTGCATAGATTCTGAGTATGGAATGGAATAAAGGGGGTAAAAATCAAAATTACACATCACCTGTAGTAACTGGCTCATAAATGATGAGATGGTAAAACGCTATTCTTTCACTCAACAAGCATGGTTCAGTACAGTTATTGCCGCAGGTCTATAAGCTCAGTAAAGATAAGGAAATGATGAACAAAACTAAAGAATCATTAAACAAGGCCAAAGAGAAGACATGCTTCTTGTCTGAGCCTGAAGCAAATCTGCTTGGCTTCCATTAGTACTTTAGTTTAAAAAAAAAAGGCATTTTTAGAGCACTATCAAAAAGCTTTAAGGGGAAAAAAAGAACAGGGTAAGGAAGGCTCTCATTTTGCCCTGCAGCCAGGCAAAAACCTGAAGGTAATTGTGAAGGTGAGAGAACCACATAAAA
This sequence comes from Hoplias malabaricus, assembly GCF_029633855.1. Classification (NCBI taxonomy): domain Eukaryota; kingdom Metazoa; phylum Chordata; class Actinopteri; order Characiformes; family Erythrinidae; genus Hoplias; species Hoplias malabaricus. Next base: position 25,022,013 of record NC_089811.1, on the reverse strand, counting down.
TACATAATTCTGTTTGAAATAAGTCTTCATTAACTGCAGTATCATGGACTCGGGTGTAATGCCCCCATTTCAATAAGGGTCAGTCATCTTATCTGACAAAGCCAAAAAACTGACAGTTTGAAGACTTGTGGTTTAAATTAAATGTGGCACTACACAACACAAGTGGGCAAAGAGAGATGAATACTGTGTTCTCGTGTCTGCCTTTAATGTCAACAGTGAAATGATGAGAGTTTGTAAGAGAAATCAATGTTAGCCTTGCGGTTACAAGGACCCCTATATACCACTAGCCATCTGGCAAAAACAGCATAATGTATATAGCAGGGTTCTAGGTGCTCATTTAGTTCCATTAGCTATGTCCATCAGCCCTGTTTCAAAGCCTAATAAATCACATGAATAAAGAAAGGATGAAGCACAACTAATTCAGTAAATGCTTTTATCTATTAGTCATATCTGCTATTGTAACACAGAACAAAATTTAAAACTAGCTCTTAGACTGTCTAGAAGAAAGCCATTGTTGAAAACCAGTGCTGCAATTTCAGTAGACATTTCAAACATACAGTATATGAAAGTGTAAGGTTTTTTTGGGGTTTAAACTGAGTAAATTTATTTTATATGTCTATCGGCCAAATAGACAAATGGTGATGTGTCAGTTTGTATTGCGCTGGTACAAGTGGGTCAGACACAGCAGTCCTCCTGGAGTTCACTCACTCTCCACTTGGTTACACACACCTACCTCATTGGTCCACCTTGGTCCACTCTGTTGTTGCAGAGTTTGTGTTGGTCGTCTTCTAGTCCTTCATCGGTGGACTCAGGACAAAGCTGGCTGGATATTTTTCGTTGGTGGACTATTCTCAGTTGAGTAGTGACACTGTGAGCTATTACAATTCTAACAGCCCTGCTGTGCCTGATCCAATTATACCAGTGCAATACACACCAACACACCACCACCAGATCAGTGCCACCACCCAAATCATACCTGCTCTGTGGGGGTCCTGAGAGAGTACTGACCATTAAAGAACACTCAAGATGTGAAAGCGGGCTGACAATGTGTGCAGAGCAACAAAAGGATTATAATTTGTAACTGAAGACTGCACTAAGTTCCTATTAAAAAGGTACTTTGTTATAAAAGTATGCCAATTAATTCTAATGATATGTACATTTTATAAAATAGGTCTTGCCTAAGGATGATAACACAATCAAAAATGCATGACAAATGTGAAGGGTGTTTGGTATGTTCTCAGTATGGATGTAATATTCTAATACTGGGACATTTTATGAGGATTTATAAAGAAAATATCAGCTCATTTTGATTATTAGTATTGATGCAATCTCGACAAAACCTAAACCTTAACACAAGGATGTTGACACAATTTGAGTATCGTGCTATGTGTAACTGTCATTTTAAGAATTTAGTCCTCCACCCTACAGCCCAAACTCAGCCCAGACAAAAATATCTGTGGAAAGAGAATTTCAGATGAGAGTGATAAATTATCACCTTCCAAGTAAAAATGTTTTTTTCCCCCTCCCAGAGTTTTGAAAAGCATAGGTCTAACACACAATTACTATTACAAATTCTATTACACAGAAAAATAAAATATAATACTTTTCATGTTTCATCATTTTCCTAAAGAGCAAAATAGTTGCTGAAGTATGAACCTCTATGAGTGGCCACTTCCCCCAAAGGAAAAAATAAAGTCTCCTCTATGTTTGATCATGGCCTGGACCATCAGCAGAGCTCCGGGGAGCCATTAAGCTTGTTTCAGTGGCAGCGAGAGGAAACACACTGATATGAGGGACCTAATTAAGATAAGGTAGCTGCATGCATGAGCGTGAAATGTGGAGAGTGTTCAGGCAGGGAGCATGGACGGGTGAAGGGTCAGAGACTCTTTCTAGCAGCAGCAGCTCTGTCTAAAATGATTTCATACACACTTAGAGTCAGGACTCTGCATCGATCCTTGACTTTCGCACACACACAAACAGACACCTTCAGATTTCAAATGATCCATCAGCACTTGCCTCAGGTTAAGATGAAATTGATGCAAACTCAAATTTCTCAGGATATTTGATTCCTCCACTACTGAGTGGCCTCTAACTAAAGTCATATGAAGCATCTCCTGCTTGTGGAACACTGGGCTAATTACTGCACAAAACTGACCTCATGCTATATATATATAAAAAAAATGAAGAAAAATGTAGTGAAATCGAGAATGAGTAATTACCAAGAACAATGTCTAATTGTGGCACATCTCAGTGAATTGCTTCACATAACACTGCATCTAACCTTTTTTCACAGCTAATTAACATAGCTGTCAGCAGCACTGTGCCTTCATTAAGATATATGACATCAAGGATGCTGCTGCACCATTATTGCTGAAATGCGAGAAAAAATAATAAAAAATAAAAAAAAATAACAAACACATGCATAGACAAGCAAGAAGCCCTAATTGCATAAGTAAGTGTTGTCACAATTTTATTGCTAAGAGGCAGATCGTAGAGCCACAAAGAGACAGAACTCAAGAGATCATAAAAGTATATAATATGCAAGTCATAAAGGCCTTAAACCAGTTTAGGTTTTGTGAGAATAATATAGTCATTGTTTGGGGTGTAAGTAATATAACTGTAATTAGTCTAAAAGTCAACGCAGAAGGATTTTACATTCACCTTCTTTAACTGTTTTACTCTTTCATCCTGGTGAGAATTCTTGGGTGCACGCGTGGACATGGCACCAGATCATCTGAGGGTATAACACACTAAACCAGTCAAAGCTAATCCAATGATCAACATATAATTTTGGACTATGGAAGATAAACAAGAGGATCAGGAGGAAACCCATGGAGACACAGAGAAAAAAAACCCAAACTCCTCACAGACAGTGACCCAATGTAAGGTTTGAATCCAGAATCTGTGTCACAATGTGTAGCATTAGCACCATTTGTAGCAGTTTTCACTTATATTTCTTTTTTAAATAAACTGAGGTCAGTTTTATTAAAAAGAACCAGCGGCTAATGAGCTCACTATGTTATTGATTAAAGCTGAAGTAATCAAAAGAAGGTGTATGCAGAAATTTCATGCTTTTTACTACCATCTGTTGCAGCTTCAATCCCATTGGTGATTTCTGTTCCACTTGTCTGACTAATTAATGCTAACATTATCTGCAGAAGGGGAGGAGCTTCAGTTTTAAGAAAGTGAAAACGGATGAATGCCAGTCAAAAGAAAATGGATGAATGCCAGTCTCAATAGTCCTTAATCACACACAGATCTCAAATAAGACAGCAGTGGATGGTTGATGTGTTTTAGGACGCATTATGACACGTGGACAAATTTGCACAACCAATCAAAATAACAACATGTATTTTTGGACTGTGGGAGGAAATGGGCACAGAATTAATTCGCACAAACACATAGAAAGAATGACCTGAGGTGGGGATCAAGCCCAGGACCCTGAGACACCAAAGCTGTGTGGGAGTGACATTGTAGTGTCACAATGCAGCCCTCACAGTGAAACAAAAATGATTCAAATTCTGACCCCAAACATAAAGGATAGACTGCATCTGGAGCCATGGAATATTTTTCAATCTGTTACTTGCCTTCTGTATGTGGGAGCTCTGTTTATAGACTAGTTAAGTTTCATGTCAATTCCGAGATGGCCCCTAACTTTAAAGCAGATGTAGACGCCAATAAGAAAATAGTGTGCAAACTAAGGTTGGTATTGTTTATGTTTGGTTTCTGTTTTCTTTTTTATGGAACATGACTTTAATATTGGTTCAGAAATTAGAAATAGGTTCTAGATCATGCTGTTAAGGTTCATTAATCTCAACAAATTTACATCCATGTTGGCATTTGGCAAATGTTCCCATCCAGAGAAACTTAAAATTTTAAATAAATTAGAATTAGCATGGGCAGTACGGTGGCGCAGCAGGTAGTGTCGTAGTCAGACAGCTCCAGGGAAGCTGGAGGTTGTGGGTTCAAATCCCGCTCTGGATGACTGTCTGTGAGGAGTTTGGTGTGTTCTCCCCGTGTTCCTATGGGTATGGGTTTAGTCCAATTTCCTCCCATGATCCAAAAACACATGTTGGTATGTGGATTCAAAAGTGTCCATAGGTTTGAGTGTGTGTGTGTGTGTGTTTGTGAGTGTCGCTCCAGGGTGTATCCTGCCTTGCGCCAAGTGATTCCGGGTAGACTCCGAACCCACCGTGACCCTGAACTGGATAAGCAATTACAGAAAAGTTATTAATTAATTAATTAATTAATAGAATTAGCAAAATTCAGCATTAGGATACTTGCCCAAGAACACTCAGTATATCAAAACATTCCTGCCCAAACTGGAAATGGAACCCTAGTCTGCCATATGTGGTAAAACAGACTATGCAATATCAAGAAGTTAGGACAAATACTGAAGAGAGAACTTGGCATGCTCATAACTCTATGTTTTTATAATGTTGTACAAGACATGGTTCATGGAATGTGAACTCTCATGTCCTCAATCAACCCTTTGACTCAGCCAAGGTTCCTAACGTAAATCAGGTAATATAAATACACTAAACCCTGGAAAGCGCTGGGGAGCAGATCGAAAGGTCACACAAAAGATGATGCAAATTATATTTTCTGAACATTAATATTAATGCTGCATTAATACACGACTGATGCTGAAATTTACAGATGCATGGTCATGTTCGCTCTGGACCTCAAAGCCCACCACCATGTGCCTTTAAATGCATTTGTATTCCAACTGTGCACAGAACAGTGACAGCCTGGGCAGTACAGTGATGGTGTACTCATTAAAGGCCAGAGAAGAGGTTTTGAAATCCCCTGGGAAACCCTAAGACGCCTGGACAAAGCAGTGCACAAGTGAGGAAATATGTCCTTTTCCACTATTGTCAATAGTAGGCTTACACTTGGCCTTTTCATTCCACACACATTTACCACTGCAGTGTTTCTCATTTCAACACATTCCTTCCTAAGTTCAATTTAAAATAAAACTCATTCAACCCAGTCCAAACTTTCTAAGTTAAACATCCTGTTCACTGTGAATATACAACAGAAACACCTTTTAAATTCCTGTTATGAGGCTGAAAAAGACTGCTATATGAAATATGTTTCTTTTTTATCTTTTGATACTGTTCATGCAGCACAACAGAACCCGTGTCCGTAGATATTTAGGCCCACTTATGTCTCTGCTGGACCCCCATACAGCTACTTATGCACTTTTTATATATAACTCATTGGTAACTACAACATAATAACACCATTAGCTTACATTAGTGCCCTAGCTTGGTTGAGACATTGTAATAGTGAATAAATAAGAACATTCTTTTTATTCACTGATGACAACATGGACAGATGCAGACTACACACAGAAGATGCTAGTTACTCTAATATTATTACCCTGCACATTCCATTGTGAGAGATTTCTAAAACACCACTATATAAATAATAGGTGACAATTGACATAATGTCACATGATTACAACAAAGATGTAACGTAATACCATTCTAAGATGATTTTCCCAGACATACGTATTACAAAAGTCTGTCTTCTGAAATATTGCGTGCTGTATACATGAATCAGCCATAAAATTAATACTACCTCCTTGTTATCACATTCATTGTTCAACCTCTCAACTCCTTTCAACACTTTTAGCTTTACAAATACAGAGTCCATCTGATGCTCTGCATAAATTGTTAGACCCATTACACACTCATCTTCAAAACTCAGAAGCCCCACAGGACCAAAACTAGGCAGGTATTATTTGGGTGGTCTGCCATTGCCAGTGCTACAGTGACACTCATGATGGTGGTGTGTTGTGTATGTTGTGTTGGTGGTAGCTCAGAAGCCATTCCATTTAATTCCACTGGTATTCCACCAAAAACATGGCTCCATTAATCAACCCAATCCAACACTCCTCTAGCTGGCACTTAGCATTGCATATCTTGACATATGCTGCTACTCCAGAGTGTCCCATTGTTTTCTAAGGAGATTGTACAAGCTGTATGTGCACAGTTGTACACAATGTTTACAGTGTAAAATAATGTAAGAGGTGTCTGCATACATAACATTATTCCTACAAATTATTTGACACCAGTGAAATTAGTGGCCATCCTGATAGACATATCCTGGCACAAATATATAGATATGTATTTTAAAATATGTTTCGGTCAACAACAAATTGAATACTATTTATTTCCAGCTTTGGTAGACCACATACAAATACTTGTGGATACACACTATCAGGGACACATCATGATATTAAAGTAAGAGGCTATTTCATGGAAATGATTCCAAGCTGCACAGTAAATAATGCCAATCACATTGTCAATATTTAAACCATTTCCTGACAAAACAGCTATTGCACTTAAGAGGCTCTAGTTGACCCCTTTTTACTGAAGCCTGCAGGGTGATTTGTGTTCCCTGAATATTGACAACATTAGCAATATGTTGTTTTGTTTATACTGTTACACTTATATAGTGCCTTTCTAGATACCCAAGGATAACTATAGGGTTATTTGAGTGATGCCAGAGAAAACCCACTTTTGGTTCCATAAAGAACCTTGTTTGTTAAAGATGGGTGTGAATGTGAAGAACCTTTTAAAGGTTTAAAAATCCATCACTCGATCTTAATGTTTGTAACCCATTTAAATGTATTAGAAATATGGTTCTTTAAGGAAACAAAAGTGGTTCTTCTGTGCTCAAAGAACTTTTTGTAGCACCTTTATTACAAGAACCATAGCCCACATCATACTGCCTATACCTAGTGTCATAAGACACCCATGAAATAAATAATCTATTTATAGATTTTAATTGTGGTTTAATATGTTGATATCAAAAGCTAATGTACAGAGATACATCTGTGACTATCAAGAGGGTAAAACTGCCATTTTGCCATTCTAAAATTCCCTGATTGTGGCTTTTATGAACTGCTTTATTAGACTTGCTCTATTCACAATAGAAGCACTGAGCAGTCACTGCACTTTTTCAAGGTCCTCTGTGCTATCTGAGGAATTTTTTACAGAAACATTGTGCTTGTCTTGATTGCTTCCCCACAGAGAAATTGACTGAGTAACAATGTGCCTTAAACCAGAAATCTCTGATAGATTCGAATGAATGCCATTCTAAGCCCTGTTTGAGACAGCTATAGCTTTGAATACTTTGCCTTTTTGTGAGCTGAAACCAGGGCATGCTGTTTTACTATTCTACAGATTAAAGCTGGAAAAGAAAACAAGACAAGGCAAAGCAAGGCTAATTTTGTAAGATTCTTGTGCCCAGACTTTGCCCATATACAACCTATCATGTGAAGCAGAAACATACATACATACATACACATATATATATATATATATACACACAGACATACATACAAACATACCTGCATTTTGAGTAACCACTTTATTCATTGATTAGGGTCACGGTGGGTCCATATCCTCCACCAAACACTGTGTGCAAAGCTGAAGCACACCTCGAACAGGGTGCCAGTCCATCACAAGGCATTACACTCTAACCCAGACACTCTCCCATGTGGGCAATTCAACACAACCTGTCTAAGCAACACATGAAAGCCACACAGACACAGGGAGAACACTAGCATTCAGAGAAAATAAAAATCTTCATGTTTTTTTTTGAGTAAAGCAACGTGTGTGTGTGTGTGTGTGTGTGTGTAGACGAACAAGAGAATTTATTTATTAACAAAAAGAGCATCTTCTCCATATTGATCTAGTTAAATATATCTCTCTAAATAGTAACTTTACAAGAGAGGAAAATACCTTAACTCTCAATGGAAGTCAGTGTAACAAGCTTTTATTTCAAGTTATTTTGGAGCATTTCTATTGCTCGATACATCATGAAATTTTAACACTATTCAATAGATGTAGTAGACCAAAAATCCACAAAATTGGAGACACATTTTTGTATATTTATAACATATCTGTCCCCATTTGGGAGGCCCACTCTCTGAAGCACAATTTCTTAAAGCTACAAGGTATTAATACAGTTGTCATCAACATTTGGAAACATGGCCACACCTACAAACATATTGATAACTGATCACTGTTGGAGTAGTGACCATATGTTTATGACTAAAAAGATTTAATAGTCATAGCATGTAACATGTATGATTGCATGGGCAATGTGCACTGAATTGTGACCATTATATTACTAGCATAGTTTCCCCCCTTTTTTTATTTTGAATTCAAATAACCATCTTCATGTTCTTACATTATGCATGATTTAGACATGAATTATGATTGCAACAAAAACATTGACAGATAGGAATGATTTAGCATTTAACTCTTGGTCAATAAACATGTAATTACATGTACAGTCATGATAAATTATTTTCTACTACCATTCTAAGCTTGTTTACTAACAATATTTTTAATTTATTAGGGTATAATAATATGCTTGTTAATAGTTCAGTTTTATTATGCAAACCTTAACATTAACACCAATGACATCCACTTTGGCACACTTCACATTTAAAAGGAGTATTAAATACAGCCCATCTTCAGCGCTAGCTACGAGAACAATGCTCAGTTTCTCTGGTAGCAATTATTTATTTATGTGTTCTGTGTTGAAATATCAGTTCACTTTGTCCATTGTGATTGTTGCAGCCAGAAGAAACATATAGCACTGATATTGCTGCTGTCCAAAAATGGTGCCCTGACGTGTCTCTATATATGAGTTACAGTTAGGTGCAGTGTGGCTAGTGGGAAACATTGCAGAAACCAACTTGTAAATCTAAAATGTCCTTGCAGGAGGGTTGATATTAGCATGTGAGTGGGAATGAGCACAAAACAGTTTGTCAAAACCAAACATGGAAATATGAATATAGCCTAATTAGCAATATGTGCCCTTTAAGCAATCTGTCAAACTTGAGTCTAAAATATACATAAAAACACATTCACCTGTTTATAAAGTCTGTCTTTATAACTCAGAATTTGCTTCCAGATTAAATATTTTGAGTAGTTCTTGCTGTATTCTGTTCTCCACTGAGCTAAGCTCTTGTTAGCAACCCCAGGTGGCAAGTACATGCATTTAAGCTGAAAACTTCAACCACCTTTTACCTCCCCGCTCCTTTTCAAACTTTTCTGATGAGCTGTCCAAGAAAGAGTCGGGGACACAGCCATTTAGCTCCTCTAAAAAACAAACAGTGCTGTTCGTATCCTGGCTAAAAGGCTCAGCGAGCTTTCATTCTCACTTTCCTGACAGGTAAAGGAGGGAATAATACCCCCCTCACCTTCCGGTTTGTGAGTGGCTGCCACAGAATTTCAATGGAGCTTCAATTTGAGGATCTACAGGAACTGGTGTGAGTGGATGTGAGTGTGTGTGTGTGTTTGTGCGTGTGTGTGTGTGTGTGTTTGTGCGTGTGTGTGTGTGTGTGTGTGTGTGTGTGTGTGTTTTTGGGGGGGTGGGGGGGAGTTGGGGGGCGGGTGGGAGTTGGGGGCGGGGGGGGGGTGAGTGGGGGCTGCTGCACTTTGAAAAAGCTCTGCAATTCAGCGGCCTTGCCGACTGCAAAGTAATGTCACAAAAGTCAGAGCAGCAGCTAAAATGGTGTCTTGAGAAATGTGTTCCAGGGAACAAGAGCAGTGCTCTTTTTATACCCTAACTGAGCGCTGTGACAGTAGCTCATGCTACATTTTTTTTTTTCTGGCTACCTCTCCCTGGCTTTCTTTTCCATTTATTACTGCTTTCTATGGTGGGAAATTTCATGTCAGAGCAAATCACATCAAGGAGATTAATAGCATGTGTCGCAATGAGAGGAGGAAAAAACAGCCAACAACAAAGCTAGACAGCCAGCACTGTGGCATAATGACCTTGAACAAGAGCATCAGACTAATTAGCAGCAGTCAACAAGGCCTAATATAGACTCCTGATGAGCGGATCATCTCACCTCAGGATTAGGCTTGTGCATGCGACCTTCATCACACAAGGATCCCCCTCCTTCATGCATTGTTCAGCGACCTACTGAGAGCTTAAGATTGTTTGATGCTGGCTTAAGAAGGGTTTGAAACTCTCGTAAACAGGCCATGCTCTTTGGAACTCCTCACAGATTTACACTGAAGGCAAACAGAATGCTAACAGTGCAAAGGAAGGTGAACAGCTGAAAGATGCTCTACAGCATTACACATGAAAATGGATCCCTTTCAAACAGGGATGAATAAAATCTGCATTGTGAGTAAGACTTGAATATAAAAGAGTATGTGGATGTGAAAAAGCTGAAACAACAGTATGAGGCAACATGTTAAAAACAGCTTCGGAAACACCAACAGAAATCTGAGTTTCTGTGCAACCGCATTATTTTCTTATTCCAAGAAAACAGCTTAGTGCAGGAGGGCTCTGCTCCAGTCTGCCCAGGAAACAGGTGTGCTACCACAAGACTAAACACATGAGCTCATTCATATGTGGTTGGGCGAAAGAAGCTGGGTTCCAAAATTAATATCCTGAAAACAAGCACCTACACTCTTAAAAATAAAGGTGCTGCAAAAAATGTCTTTTAGCCATGCCATAGAAACACCACTTTTGCTAATACTTTGAAATGGGTAAACCTTAAGACCAAGTAATGGATTTTTAAATCTTTACAAGGTTCTTCACTCTCACACATCTCCTAAACAAACATGGATCTATGGCATTGCTCAAATAACCCTTTGTAGCACCTTTATTTTTAAGAGTATACCTTCAGTTAGGGCTGGGTGATGTCTGAATGTTTCTGATATGTTTGCAATAGATTCAGAAACCTTTCCACTTTAAACAGCCATTAATTAAAAAGTTATTTAGCTTTCAGAGTCAAGAAAAACACTACCACAACTTAAAAAAGTATGGTTCTACAAAGTCCGTTAGTTTAAAAAATGGTTAGAACCTGAACAGTTGAAAAACATTTTGCATGATTAAAGGATTCTTTGCAACATGAAGGGGTTCTTGGAATTGAAGGAGAATGTGATATAGATGGTCCTATATAGCACCTTTTAGAAAAGGCAGTTCTTCCATTGTAACAAGCATGACATTTTAACAACATAAGAACCATTTTTGGTGCCATAAAGAAGTATTTTCAAAAGGGTGCTTTATAGAACTATCTATAGCACATTCTCCATCAATCTGAATAACCCCTTCATGATATAAAGCACACTTGAATCATTCAATTGGCTCTTTAACTGCTCATGGATCTAGAACAATTCCTTTTAATAATGAACCCTTGTAGAACCATAATATATAAGAGTGTACCCAAACACACCTCAGCTTCCTTGAAAATATTTCGCTCATAAGGATCTAAAATGTCTGAAACTGATACTTCTGATGACATATGCACTAATATATGGCAATCTGGACTGTTGACATCTTCTTGGTCTCACAGTATATTAAGTCTATCTAATTACAGTGTTACAACAATGAAGTAAATACTTGCGATTCATTCACTGTTGGATTAAAGTAGTACATAATACATAAATACAGTGATTTTCTTAAAGTTATGTAATTACATGTGTTTATTAGAAATCAAATGTATCTTGATAGTTGTAATTGCAATTGATATATTTATTATTCTGCAGCTACACATGTAATAGAGTGAAGGTAATTACATTTCCCATAAACTGCTGTTCTTCCAAGAATCCTTTATTGAAAGTAACAGAAGGTGTGTAATTTAATTACATTATGAGGGTACTTATGCTGCATCTGTACAGACGATCCCATCTATATCCGTTAACTGTAATCACCTGCTTGTGTGTATTCTGGCTTCAAAACCTCTGGTAAAGTGAGGGTACAGCAACACCCTTAAACTACTGCATATTTATTTATTAGACATGAGTAAGTACTTGGGGCGGCACGGTGGCGCAGCAGGTAGTGTCGCAGTCACACAGCTCCAGGGACCTGGAGGTTGTGGGTTCGATTCCCGCTCCGGGTGACTGTCTGTGAGGAGTTGGTGTGTTCTCCCCGTGTCCGCGTGGGTTTCCTCCGGGTGCTCCGGTTTCCTCCCACAGTCCAAAAACACACGTTGCAGGTGGATTGGCGACTCGAAAGTGTCCGTAGGTGTGAATGTGTGTGTGTCTGTGTTGCCCTGTGAAGGATTGGCGCCCCCTCCAGGGTGTATTCCCGCCTTGCGCCCAATGATTCCAGGTAGGCTCTGGACCCCCCGCGACCCTAAATTGGATAAGCGGTTACAGATAATGGATGGATGGATGGAGTAAGTACTTGGATATACCTAATTACATGTAATTGCCTGCTTGTGTCATATTCTGGTTTCTTACCATCTGGTAAATTAAAAGTACTGCAACAGAAGTTTTCTCTTTCCTCTACAAAATTTATCTTTACACATGTAGTTACATGATATAATTACACAAGTAATAACTGAAGTTACACATGATCATTACATAAGCTGTGTTACTGCAACAAATCTCTCTTTATTGGTTATAATTGTGCATGTTTTTAAATGTGTATTTTTCAATTCAGCCTTCACATTGCCTTAATATATGGTAAGATTCAATAATTATTCTAAATATTATTCCAGATACCAGCTCATCAATAGTGTTAATCTAAAACTAAATTCAGTTAAAGGTACAGTTTGACTGCCCCACAGAGTCATAGGGATTGTGTGCCTGAAGGATATTTGTTACATATTCTGATTGACCCTTATGTACATGCCACCATTTTAACTGGTTTATATAATTATTTTTTAAAAATTCCCTTTTATATAATTCAGCAATTTTTTGAATGTTCTGACATCGTGTATTGTGTTTGCTCAGACATTTTTCTGCTGACACTGAAATCTTCCACAAGTCTTTAAGAGCTGACTGAATGAGATATGGCTCTGTATTCAAATGGAACAACATGTTTTTGGGATACACAAGGATTTTTTGGAATATTTTTAGAGAAGCTTAAACTGGTATAGGCCCTGACTCCACTACTGATGTCATTTTATTTCTCAACACTCTTAGAAGCTGTAATAAAGCAAAATTATCCTCACACAAATTATTGAACATGATATAATATTTAGTCATAATGGCCTGTGTAATTTATTTATTTATTTTTTATTTTTTAAAGAATATATTAAAGGGTGGGCTTTACCTTTTATACAGGACTGCAAATGAGACTACACTAACAAATTGCTGCAAATTTACTGTGAATTTACAACAGTAAAATACATTTATTGAGCATTTTATGCTCATGAGTTCAATAAAGTCATTAATTCAAACTGCTGCAGCAAAGCTAAATTACTGTCCTTCTGATGATGACATTTGTAAATAAATGTAACATGATGAACTGTAAATTGTTGTTAAAAAATAGTTATACTACTATCATACTGTAAAACTATATGCATTAATATTCTGTTAAATTACAGTAGAGCCACATTTAAATGCCAGAAACTTGCTGGCATTTACTGTAAAATTACCATAAATATCTGTTTTTCTAATATTATATTCTGTAATTAAATATACAGTAAAACATTTAAAACAAATGGCAGTAGGTGCACTGTAAAATAATGGTTAAAGGCTGACACCTCTTACAATTTACAGTGATTTTTTTATTGTATATTGTAAATAGTGTTGCAGCCTTAGGGCATATTTTATGTGGACAGTTGAGTTTCTTGTGATGTGAGCATGTTATTACAAATATAAGGAATAGACAGCATAGTAGATAACAATAGATGGGAGCACAGGCAAGTTTCCTGACACATTTGTCTGCTATAAAACAACTCCAGATATTTCATTCTAATTGGGGTAGACATTATAAACCTAATTGGCACCCATTTGTATTCTTTGGAGCTGACATAAAGGCAGTGCTGTATGGCTCTTCTGTTTATTATTTTCAGATTAAATATCCATCTGGTAAACATAGAATAGGCAAAGGCAGTCACAAGGCTGACATCATATTGTCCAACTCTACTTTCGATACTAATAAGAAAGAAATAAAGAGAGAAAAGGTTATGCCAAATCACAAGAGCAGGCATCGATCTTCCCTACGCAATGCAGCTTGACGTCAAACATGTTCTTGTGGTGAATCTCCTGAGAATTTCATTGCTCTGTCCAGGTCATAATCACAGGGATGGGCATTTTTCATCTTGTTTGGACAGCCTTCTGATTTAATCGTGCACATGCTTTCCTTAAGCTCTTTTATTCCATGTCAAAGCAGACTCGACTTATCTTAGGCAGTACGGCAAAGCACAGTGTCAAGTTTCGACTTCAGGTGACCAGGTTATATTTATCACCTCGCTCTAACACACACACACATACGCACACACACCACCATGGGCAAGACATGGCTTGGTAAACCCACTGCAAGCATGGTGGCTGTTATGGCACTTTGTCAGCATGGTGAAGTTGGGGGAGATTTACAATGGAGCTAGACTGGGCTCCTAGTGACCAAAGCTGTCCCATTTTCCCTTTGCCTGACTGCACTGACCTCATATGATGAATGTGCTCTTCAGGGCAAAGAAGAACACAGCCTGCCATTACTGATGCTCCCAATTAATAATCTCAGTCCTGCTCTAGGCTTCTCACACACACACACACACACACACACACACACACACACACACACAAACACACACACACACACACTCACACACACACTCACACACACACCATGAACTATAGCCGTCCCCATATCACTCGGTAATAAAGTAATACCTCTGTCGATAAGACCAGTTCAGCAATTAAAACCACTGTGACATAGATCACCTTACAATGACTCTGATATGCAATGGTCAGTTAAATGTCTGTAGAAAGCTTGTAGAAATAGGTACCATCATTAAGGTGCAGTCATTAGCAAGCTACTGTACCATCATTAATGCATGCCCAACTGGTGCCGGACTTATTAGCCCTAAGGGCACTTTGAGTCACTGAGTCTGCATTCCTTGTAGAAAAAGAGAGAAGGGAAAAACACACTTTTCACTGTTTAATCAAGGTGACCTTAATATGCAAAGCACCTTTCACCAAATTTCTTCCTTTGACAGAGTGTAGAGGATTAATTCTCAAATATATCACACTATCCAGACACTTACTGAGGACAACTTCTAAGTTCCAGCCCCACATTATTTCATAATTCTCTGCTTCAATATTCTGCTATTTCAAGTGATAAATGGAAGCTACTTCACTAATGCTGGACCCTTTTCTGTAAAACAATGCACATATGTCCACCAAGTTGCATCATCACCCCCACTACCTCCAGACTGCTATTAAACATTCCAACAGCAAGAGATAAAACCTGGGATTTAAGTCAGCTCTGGGACTTATTGGTGATTATATGTGCACATCAGGTTGAGCAAAAGGAAGCAGAAGGTGCAACCAACCTCTAAGACTAAACTTGAGAGAAGTTGTCTCCCAAATTATTTTCAATGACTTTACTAAAGATAAAATGTGAACATATTAAATTAAATTTGATCCAGGAAACCCAACTAAATGGAGGCACCAGGATGTTCTGTTGAAAGAAGGCAAACCAGCGGAGGCAGTGTGAAGCTGTAGACAATGTTCTGCCGCGAAATCTTGTGCTCTGGCATTCATCTGGATGTTACTTTGACATGAACCACCTACCTTAACATAGTTGCAGACCAAGTGATCCCCTTCCTGACACAGATGCACTATAATGGGGCCCCTTTCATAAGGGTATTGCACCCTGCCAGGCTGCAAACATTGTTCAGGAATGGTTTGAGGAACATGACAAAGAGTTCAAAGTGTTGACCTGGCTTCAAACAGGTCTGATTCTTGGAGGCCCGGTTTCAAAACATACAGGGTTTAAAAGGGGACATATTTGAACCCTTCTCCCACAAGTTAACACAGTGTCCTGGGGTTTTAATGAAATGTCTGTGACATGTTGTGGTCAAAATACCAAGCATTAAATAACACAACCCTTTCTTACTCTGTATAAACAACGTGTAATATACTCTTTCTTCTTTGAACTTGTATTGGTAATTCTTCAATTAACTTCATTTTTGTGCTCTTACATGTGGGTCCAATGCTGTGATTGGAGATACTCAGATAAGGAGGTGGGACTGCTCAGATAAGGACCCAATGCCTGCTACTTAGATGCAGTACAAAGTCAGAACCCATTTTATCCCAGTTGTTTTGTTGTTTTGTTTTGTTTTTTGTGTAACATCCAACCCCCCACCCCACCCCAATATGTCCCCCTTATGCAATTTGTTTCCTGGTGGCGATAACCACAAGGCACCGTCAGAAGTCATTTATATTGTATTTTATAAGGAATGGGTTATACTGGCTTCTGAAAGTCAGGTCCTCACAAGTTTAAAGTAAATGTTCCGTTACAAAAATTACTTTTCACCTGAATATGAAATGTCACATAAATTGACAGTAAGATAAATATAAAATGTTTTGGTTTGAGTTTCCAGGAACACATTATGGCTAGCGTTGGACTAAACTGGGACTCAGAGCCAATTGAGGACAGAAATGACTGTACAAATATGAGAACATGACTGAATGTAATTTACTTGAACTTGTTTTGCCACCTGCAGTATATGTATATTAGTTTGGGCCCAGTTTTCCACTACACTTCCACATAACACACACTAATATATGATTACTAATTAGATAACATATGATTATATCAGTATTACTGCAATACTGAAGGTGGCCCGCCACCCAGATATTTGGTCAGTGGTGTTTCTAAGGCTGCATTTCACTAATTGACAGGGCAGGCTGGCTTTCAAACCAACAACTCTGAGTGTGCCAACTCAAACAGTCACAAAGGTATTATCATTATTGCCTCTTATGTGCCTACGTTCACAATGTTTAACATCAGTTGTGGTCTAGAGGTGTATAAATCTCCCAGCACGAGACTCTGGAGCAGTGGAACCGCATTCTCTGGAATGATGTTGGCACACTCCTTTGGGATTAGCTGGAGTGGTGTTTGTGACATTACAACATGACCTCACTAATGTCTATCCTATCAGCAGTGTTTCAATGTACAAGTCATTCCAGAAGAGCATTCTTGAAGTCGGTCCTGCCTAAATTCCACAAATATGTAAACTTTCCCACAAGAAAGAGGAACATTTTAGATCAGGTCTACGGCAACATTCCTCATGCTTACACAGCCAAACCCTTACCACATCTGGGTCTCTCTTATCACCAGTCCCTGTCTGTAACGCCAGCATATAAACCACTCATCTGTAGACAAAAACCAGCTAGAAAGACAGTCAGAGTATGGACTGAAGAATCCACTTCAGCCCTACAGAACTGCTTTGAGAACACAGACTGCAATAACCCTAATAAAACCAAGGAGCTGGTCGTGGATTTCAGAAGATCCACTCACACCAAGACCACTGCCCTCCTCATCAATGGAGTGGAGGTTGAGAGAGAGTGGAGAACTTTAAGATCCTTGGAGTACACATCTCTGACATTTACAACAGCCGACTCCAGAAAAAGGCTATCTGCATTTCAATGGACACTACTCACCCTGGACACACTCTGTTTGCCCCTGCCCTCTAAAAAGAGATTCAGACAATTTAAAGTAAAGACAAACAGGCTGAAACTTCTTTTCTCAAGTTGTGAAAGACATCAACCTCCCCCCAATTAAAACAATGAACAATCCCCCATCCTAACGGACAATCAAAGACCCACCCCCCAACTACACAGCTCTTTAAATAATAGTCACGCCTGTACATATTTATTAGTACATATTTTTTAGTGTTAATATATTTCTGAATGATCGCTTTGTTGTTTACATGTACTGATTTTGTCTTTTAACTGCTGCCTGACAGAGGATGCAAAAACTGCATTTCACTGTTTTAACACTTTTCTTGAACATTGTTCAGCGACAATAAAGCTATTCTATTCTATTCTATTCACAGGCTGTCCATTCAGAAAAAGGGGCAAACCTCCTATTAGTGTCTTTCTTTTAAAGGGGACATATTATGGAGCTCTGGGATGCATTCCAACCCATGAAATAAAACAACTCAGTCAGTATTTTTTTTTCTTTTCTTTTTGTGATTGGAAAAGTTTGGAATAATGCAACAAGTTCTGATTGTGTGCTGTGTCTTACGTAGACTGCTGACACCTTAGACGTCGACTTGTCTCACCCTCTTGTTTCTCTTCTGTGTCTTTCCAGCAAATCAAACATAGTGAGTGTGCAAATAAAAAGTACTGATGAAATATAGAGAATATAGAGAGTTTAAAAATAGCACAAATAATCAAAAATAGCTATAAACCAGATCTCCTGCTCAACTCTCCACACTCCTGGGCCCTTACACTGAAATGAGCTGTGGCTCATTCGCATTTAAAGGAACAGGTGCTGAAACCTTCCATTCTGAATAGAGCTGTTTAGGCAGGGACAGAGTTGACAGTGCTGTGGTGTTGGATTCTTCTGGTATTTTGACAAAAGCATTTCACAGATGTCTCATTAAGACCCAAGGGAAGTGCGCAAACTTATGGAAAAAGGGTATAATATATCCCCTTTAAGAACGCTTGGATGCTCATAAGCCCATAGTATAGCTATCCATGTATTAAAGCCTGTAATGGTGTCCTTGATCAAGTTTTAACTTGCATGAGAGTCGCAATGGGTGGGCTGAGGGGCCACTGGCCTTAGCACAGATCCTGGATTAATGAAAACCAGTGCTAAGCATTTTGCTGAACCTTGCATACAATTTACATGCATCTGAAGGGGGAAAACAAGAGAAAGTGCAAGTCTTAAATTCCTTAAAGTACAAACTTCCCTTGAGCAACATATGGCCTTAGGCATTCTCCCAGGGAAGACTTGAGAAATGAGGGTCTGAGCTATTTTCAACACGGCTGAGGTAATTAATATTTTGTATACCCTGACTTTAAACTACATCTTGCACGCGTTCACTTTAAAGGTGCAATCAATGATTTTCTCCAGTGATTTTCCTCAGCATGATGGAATAGCCATACAGTCATACTGACATCTTGAGAAATGCAAGGGAATGTAAAGTCTACATTCTGTGCTAAACCAGTTTTAAACACGGCCTTCTGCTTGAGAAGACTCAATCTCGTAGCGTCACTGCCACACAGCTCCAAAATCCCGAAGGTCCTGGGGTCAATCCTGGCCTTTGGTCAGTGTCTGTGAGGAGTTAGGTGTGTTCTCTGTCTGTTAGTAGGTGGTTGGGCTGTGTGAAACTGTCCACAGGTGTGTGTGTGACTGGTTGAGAGTGTGAATATTGTCCACAACTGTGTGTGTGAAGTTTCCCACAGAAGTGTGTGAATGACTGGGTGAGTGTGTGTAACAGTACACAGGATTGAGTTTGTGAATGTGGGTGTCCAGAGTGTGTTCCTGCCCACTTGTGACTCTAATCAGGATGATGCAGTTACAGAAAACAAATGAACGAATCTCATGACCCTTCCAATTCAGATATAATAACAACAATTAAAGGGGGGAAAATCACTTTTAGCATTGTTTGCTGCTTTTAATCAGTAAATACTCTTCAGAACAGTCTCTGGTGAGTTCCATGCTGTTCCTTGAGTAAAGAGGGGCTCCTTGAAATGGATATGACTCATCAGGACGGCTCTGTGACACATAAGCAATGGATCTGGTTAGTGGGGGGTTGAAGATCAACTTGAAATGGAGCATTAGAAAAAAATGACACAGTCCATTTCAGCTCCCAAATCCTCCTCCTCCTGTCCGTTCACCGAAACATGATTAATGGATGTAATCAAGTGATGTCTCTCCGCCTGCCTGTGCCCTTCATGGCCTCAGCTAATTACATGCAAGCAGCAAACAAGCCCAAATCACAATGGGCATTTTATGGAGTGTGGAGGGGCTCCTTCATGCGATGTGTTTGCTGTGGACTCTGTATAGGAAGGAATCTAAAGAATGAGTCATTAACCGTGAGCAGAAAGCCATGCAGGAAGCTGCTGATGACCCAATCAAGCATGTCAGAAATTACATTATCACTGTGGACACGAAACATTCAGCTCCTGCCTGATATCTCATACAACTTGATAATTGGCTCATAGATTACATGAAGAGGGTTTCGTTTTTCTCACCGGTGTGACAGCACGCTATAAATACTTCTGAAAACAAGAGGTATTGTTTGTAGATAACACACACAGAGCCTGATATTGTCAGCATAGCCTCTGCTTAAAGAGGTCTACAACTCGTCATCAAACAGCATCACTTTCTTGTCATGTTATTTAAAATGTTATCAAAACTGGACCCGTTGCCAAGCTTAACAATCGAAGCTAAATGGAGTTTGTTTTTAGTAGCAGTCAGATAGCCTCACATGGTTGACATATGTATGCATGTATTTTTGCGTCCCTGCACAGAGTACTATTTATATACACCATTAGGAACAGGCTTAACAAAGATAATTATGGTTCAGCATCCATTAATTATCTTAATAAGCTTGTTTATAAGATATGGTCAAATGCTTCATAACAGACATGGCTTCAGTACTGCAAATTCAGTAAATGAATAAATGCATATGTATGACAAGCTCATAGCTGATGTGCCATATAAAGCTTTTTATTACCAAACTTGAACAATACAAATTTAATGTCTTGCTTTACTTTGAGCATTTGGTGTTGTTTTCCCTTTAGTACAATTAAATCAGATACTAGGAATGGTGACACATGCTGGCCTTGATAAAATAAATATGCATTAAAGGGCAGCACGGTGGCACAGCAGGTAGTGTCTGGAGGTTGTGGGTTCGATTCCCGCTCCAGGTGACTGTCTGTGAGGAGTTGGTGTGTTCTCCCCGTGTCTGTGTGGGTTTCCTCCGGGTGCTCCGGTTTCCTCCCACAGTCCAAAAACACACGTTTGTGGGTGGATTGGCGGCTCAAAAAAAAGTGTCCGTAGGTGTGAGTGTGTGAGTGAATGTGTGTGTGTCTGTGTTGCCCTGTGAAGGACTGGCGCCCCCTCCAGGGTGTATTCCCGCCTTGCGCCCAATGATTCCAGGTAGGCTCTGGACCCACCGCGACCCTGAATTGGATAAGCGGTTACAGATGATGATGATGATGATATGTAATTAAGTTTCTGCATGTTACTGTACTCAGCTCTGTATAAAAGATGCAAAAAACCTCCAATCATTTTTGGATGCACTTTCTGATTTGAGTGGCAGAAGGCTCTTTCAGTGTGTAGTTAGGAACAATAGGCAGTTTGGGGTTGTTTTGGTTAAAAATAACATGTGGCAAATTTGTTAAAGAATTTCTATTCCAAAAGTCATTTTCTGATTAAAAAATTACATAATAAACATAATCATGATTAATCACGACAATGATTACAACAAGATCTTCAAAAATGAGTAGATATACCACAAACAAGAACACATCAGATATTCATCACCATTGTACATTATAGTTCATTACAATTCATAGTTATTATACGCTAACTAATCAAACTTCAATCCTCTGGTGGCCCTGTTTCAGAACAAGCTCTGTTATAGAGCAAATAAAGTAATACACAATCACTGTGGGAGAATGTTACACCCAAGGAAAGAAAATCCTGATGATTCTGAACATTGTAGAGTTAGAGTTAGGACTAGAGTTAAGATTAGGGGTAATTATATTTCGTACACATTGTATTAAGCCTGGAAATGTAGTCAAATATGAATAAATTCACCTTGAGAACCATCTCTGAAAAAGGGTGGAATAACAGAAGAAAACAGATGATTGTCAGCTTTTCCCACTGGCCTGAAAGCATTGTATGACTAACAGCAAGATACAGTGTCTGTCCATTTATAAAAAAGAAAAATTCAACTCATTGAACTGACTGGCTTCACAATGGCCTACAATATTACAAGAGCCAAAAAAGGGATACAAGATCATTAAATAATGGTTGCACTATTCCTCTGTAAACCCATTTAAATGTTTATTTGATTTTATGTTTTTAAATCCAAGAAGCATGATGTTTAAAAATGTACCAGGAAAAGAATATATATAAAACAAGAGAAACAATCAGTATTACTTGATTGCTGGAATGTCTACTTCACAATACCACAAACGCTGTGTAATTTATTACAGTTACACTGTGTAAGTGTTCAGTGCCTTGAGAAAATCTGTTTCTTGTCTCAGTCCACAACTGCTGGCAAACACTGAGTCACTCCTCATTTGTGTGAGGACCCTGTACTGCTCTTAGCCATCATTTAATTGAAAGCAGTAATAAAGTTTAACTGCAGAGGTCTCTTTAACAGCAGAAAAGATCCTGGCAGCAACAATAAATTCTCATCTTGTCTAACAATCACATCAGTGTATTACCCATCACCTTTATCAACTCTGAAGTTTCACTTTGAGTGCCCAGAGGTCAAAAGCATTTCTACCATGTTGCCAGTAAACAAGCAATTTCCACACCGGACACTTTTCAGTTCTTCATGCTATTTTTTCAGTGTCAGTCTATGAAAGCTTCGTACATAGAGACTTCACAAACCATGTGTTAGTGCTGAATAAAATGTGTATTCATAAGACGCCCATTCATTGTGATTTTCTCCCTAAGTGCTTTATTCCTTGTGTAATTCTTTTTTCTTTACTCTATTCTTGCCCCACCTTAATTAGTCAGGTGTTTCCCATTGTGTCCCATTATAAGTACTCCTTTGTTTGTCCTTGTTCTCTGTCTGTTTACTCTTACTGTCCTTAAATCGCTTGGAGTCTTGAGTTTCTGCTTTGGTTCACCAAGGATTTGTAAGCTATTTTCTTATATATTTATATTTAATAGAGTTTATATGCACATGCATACAGCCTTCCCTCATGACACAAAAGAGGTGGAGTTCTTGTTTTGTTTCCATTACGACAGATAATATTCCACGTGGTTTTTAATCAAGCCTGGTATGTTTTATTATGACAAAGCAATGCAACTCATCTGTTAATTATGTTACTCTTTATATTAAAATAAAGGACATTGGATCTATTTTAACAGTTACAGGGTATACTTACCATAACACCAAATATAATTTATACATTGCATATGAATAATTAATATTTTATCACTATTTAACACAGTTTAGAAAATATTTTTAATGCCTATGGAAATGTTATATCTCTGTATAGAAACTATAAAATTAATTAGAAAATAAAGGTATTTTCTCAGTACATTTTTAAGAGACTATTTTCTTATAATTTTCAAATGGCACAAAACTACCATCATGTGAATATCTTCACTCTCTCCTCTCTTTCCAGTATTTCATCAGGTATTGAGAGCGTACGTCGCTTGGCTGATATTTAAATACTCTTTCACCTGTACATAACTGAAATGTGGTGAATACCTCAGCAATTCCCAGATCTTCATTATAAACACTCATTGAAAAGCTTGAGACCTTGACAACTGTTGGTGCGCTCAAATTCTTTGCTGTGACATATAGACATGCATTTTTTTTCATTTTATGTGTGTGTGTGTGTTATTTTATTTTACTTTATTATCAGTTTAGAGTCCCAGGTGAATGTGAGGGATGTGCTTCATCAGCTCCATGTGTGGAAAAAATAAAGTAAATCCTTTTATGGACGGGTGGCAGGCAGAGTGGGAGGCAGCTAATGTAGAGTGGAACCTTTCATCTTGAATATTATAATAAATCCCTCTCAGATGTAGACATTTGTCAGTGGGGCACTTGTCAACCCTCGTTGCTCTTTCTCTCTACCCAGCAACGAGAGCCAAATCAGTCAGTCCATTTCCCAAACTTCTAGGGCCATTTCCCAGGAATATTTGGGAATTAATCTCTGACTTTCTCCTCACGATGCATCGGACTGGTCACTTTACTCTCTTTGGGAATTTGTACTGGTGTTCATTTATACTTCATACTCCATGCATCTCCCTCATACTTCATCTCGGCAACTAATTACTGAGTTCAGTGATGGAAGGGCACATATTTAAATTGCAGTCCATTCATCAATATGTTTCATCCATTTGGATGAGCCATTAATAATACATTCATTTTCCAAATGTGTCCCTAAAGAATGCAACAGATATAAAAATACCACATTAAATTCATCATTGGGCAAGAATACATTACTGATCAAAGGTCTGGAATAAAATGGGATTCTTCAACTTATAACAATAGTTATGAGAAGTGATCTCCATTACATCCTGTCTTTACACATCCCCCTATTGCTCACCTGCAGACTGAAAGCTCCACCCAGCTGATCAAAATGGATCATTTGGTTTATGATGTAAGAAGCCCTGGCTGTCTAAATCTGTCCTTTGGGTCTACGGAATGCTGCTGTTTTCAAGCAGAAATGCTCAGCCACAGCACTGACTGCTTATTTCATTCGTGACACATTTTCAAGTATACACACAATATACAAGCATGTTATGGTACAAACTTTATTTTCACTGGACTTGTCTTTAATTCAAGATACTAATTTTATTATTATTCATTGTTAAAGTTAAACAGCTTCCTCAGTCACCTTAGCATGTCCTACAGGTCCAAATGGGCATATATAAACGGGTATAATCAATTATTCTGTTCAAATTAGAATCCTTTGATAAACATATGCAAACGTAAATTTGGCAATGTTAACAATTTAAAACGTAACTAGTTTTATGTTTCAACACTGATTTATCTTTAAAACAAAGTGTATTAATGGGCAGTCAATTTCCTTTGCTGTAATAGACTCTCTTATTAACCCCATGCTCAATGTCATTGGCTGTCATGACCTTAGGGCCATGACACAGGGTCCTGTTTCATTTCTTGCTTTATAAATAAACGGGATGTCTAAAATATTGGAGCCTGTTTCCACTGGACTGTTTTCTACACAGTATTGTATACAATTCCAGAAAGCACTTGTGATTTATTTATTCTATTTTTGAGCAATGGTCTCTTTTAGTAATGGTCTCAAGCTAAATGGCAACAATTAAGAGTCAGTATCATTGGGCACCACCAACTACAACACTAGAAGACAGTTTCATGAAAACATTTTCTTATAAAAGCTTTCAACAAATGGAAGTGCAAGGAAATAGCACCCATGGTTGTCATGGTCCACTCAATAGAGAGCATGACCTGAAATATCCAGCACGGCCCATTTCACAGGGCTGCTTTTTATATCCTAGCAACATGTAGCTCAGTGAAAGGCTCTCCTCCTTCAGTCCACCTGTAATTATAAAAAACAAACAATGTGCCACTCATCCGAAGATGGCCAAGTTTCCGCTCAGCTGAAGGAACTTGAGGAGTTTGTCTCCTTCACCCTCGGTATTAAAATGCTGACCCATCCGTTCCCCGTCACTTAAATCCACCATCTGCTAGGCCCGCCTCTCGCTCCCTCCATCTGGACAAATGAAACTCCCGTCTGGCAGCTCTCTGTTTCACAAGCCTGGCTTTCTCTGCATCCTCCATTACTGCGAACAAGAGGGATATCATTGCATTGGTTTTTGCAGAGTGCAGCTAAATGATTGTGAGAGCGGTTTGGTGATAACTGGTCCTGGACAGGGAGGCCATGGTTACAGATGATGAAAAACTCCCTAGGCTTTGAAATTGTCTGTTTAACTTGGTGCATTACACCTTGCAATTACCTGAGCTGTCAACAAAGTAAAAGCTCGGTGAAGCCATCCAGCAACTGGGCCTAAGTTTTAAGTTAGGTATTATCAGGCCGAGAGATAACATAGTGCAAGGCCTTAATGGTGTATTTGCATATAAAGTGATTTCTGATCCTTCACTTCACTGCATGCACACACGCACACACACACACACACACACACACAGCAACTTTAACACTGCGTCTCATTCAAAGTCAAAGCAATTAAAAATGCTCCTTTGCCCTCAAAAGGAAGCAACACACACAAAGATTTTTTTTTGTTATCTTCTACCTCAGTAAAAATATTTACATTGATAATAAGCTGCTCTGAACATGCTTCTCCATGGTAAATAGACTGTCAAACATGGTTCTGTATCATCAATCCTATTGAAGTGATCTAAGAGCAAGGATTTATTAGTGTGTGAAGACAAAGACAGTGTTTGCACAGTGTGAGAAGCTGGCGTAATTAACCACTGGAGGCTCCACTTCATACGATGGTGACAAAAGCAGGGGAATGCAAATGGTAAATATGTCACCATGTCCATGTTTGTTTTATGAAAAAAATCCTTACTGTTCTGTCACATATTTATGAAAATGCCATCTACCATAACCTCATATGTTGTTGCATTGCAACGCAAATGAAGTCTATGACTCATTAATTTAACTCCTACTCTGACATATGCCCTTAATGCAACAGCGTAGATCTGCCCTCAATCACAGACCGATTTAATTTACAGCTAACATGTTTCTGTGGACCCTACAACTGACCTGAATCTGCTCAGGGTCCTAAAACTAGAAGAAGAAAGAGACAATTGCCTAATCTAATCTATCCATATTAAATATAGACTCTGTACATATTTAAGGTTCAGATTCAAAAAAAGTATTGACAACAAAATCCAGTGTTTTAATGACTTACTTTATACCGGGTGGGCCATTTATACATGTACACCTTAATAAAATGGGAATGGTTGGTGATATTAACTTCCTGTTTGTGGCACATTAGTATATGGGAGGGGGGAAACTTTTCAAGATGGGTGGTGACCATGGTGGCCATTTTGAAGTCAGCCATTTTGGATCCAAGTTTTGTTTTTTCAATGGGAAGAGGGTCATGTGACACATCAAACTTATTGTGAATTTCACAAGAAAAACAATGGTGTGCTTGGTTTTAACGTAACCTTATTCTTATTCTGCTGGCATAGGCTTCCAGTATCCGTAGTTTCAGGTGCTGCACATCTTGATGGTATGGTGTGGTATATGGGGTACAAAGATAATGGGGCCATTCTTCATCAGTGGAAACCTCAAGGCCACTGGATATGTGAAATTGCTGCAAGATGATTTGTTTCACTCTTTATGCACTGAAGCTGGCACGTTCCCTGAGTTTTTTCAGCAAGATGGTGCACCACCACATGGGTATCAGGTCCAAGCATTATGAACAGTTTCCTGAAAAGTGGATTGGCCAGTTGAATGGCCCCCCAAGGTCTCCTGATCTGACCCTCTTAGACCTTTATCTTTGGGGTAGACTTTTATCTTAAGAGCGGGAGAAGAGGGTTGCATTGACAATCCAACACAATGGGCAGCACTTTGAACACATTTTATAAGTGGTCAGAAATGTGTAAATAACTCCTGAAAGAATAAAGTTACATTAAAAACAAAAAAATAGTTTTTCTTGTGAAATTCCCAATAAGTTTGATGTGTCACATGACCCTCTTCCCATTGAAAGAACAAAAGTTGGATCCAAAATGGCCGACTTCAAAATGGTCACCATGGTCACCACTCATCTTGAAAGGTTTCCTCCCTCCCATATACTAATGTGCCACAAACAGGAAGTTAATATCACCAACCATTCCCATTTATTAAGGTGTATCCATATAAGTGGCCCACCCTGTTCAATGCTAAGCGTCAAACACCACAAGCACAGATAATTAAATGTCTTGATTATGCATGGCTAAAATGAGCTTAGACCATGTGCAAATTGCTAAAAAACAGAGCTTCTGCTCCTCACATCTCACTGTTGTGTGCTTATGTTGAAGTGAGCTGTGTGTGGCTCATACTCATTTAAAGGAAAAGGTGTCTAAATAGGTTCTTCTGAACAGGCCTGAGAAGGAGAGCTATACATTTTTTGAGCCTTGTGATATTTTGATGAAAGAATTTCACAGATGTTTAATTAAGGAAGTATTAAATTGTGGAATGTTTAATATGTCCCTATAAAACATAATGAAAAAGAGAAATATGCTAACTATAAGTGAATTCCTCTAAATTGTTGGGAATATGTGAGTGTTGGCCTTTCATGATCACCTGTTCGGTCACACTGGTCATTAGAGGCTGGGAATCCAAGGTAGCCTAATTAGCCTTGCTCTCTCTTATACAAGGCTATATAGGTGTTTCTCAGCTAAAAATGTGGAGGTATTATTCTCCTCCAAAAATGTAGCTACACAATTACACCATATGATGAGTGCTTGTAACCAGCGATTGGCTTCACGTTTCTCAGAGGAAGCATTTGTTAGCCTTCACCTTCCCAACTTGGTAGCACTGTGTAATTGAGCAATGGAAAACAAGAGGTTAGAAATGCAATAACTAATTATTGGAATGGAAAAAATTTAAATGGACAGACTTGAAAGGCTTTCAGATTCATGTAATATGTGAGAACTGTTCACACCAATGCAGCTGACAGGAACTAAATATCTTAAAAATTTACCAAGTACCAACACCACTGTACTCAGAGTGTATGCATTTCTACCGTGAAGCATTTCACATCACAATAAAACCAGTGACTTTGCATATGCCTGAACAACTGAATTATCCAGTTTTAATTGCTCCCATAATGCTGAGTGTCAGAGTTTAGCTCCTCAAAATATAAAATAACACTTTCGTACAGGCCAGGCTAGACACATTTCAGCGACACTGTGTGTAAATTCAAGCGGAGCTTTTCTGCTGCCCACTTTTGCCCCTGTGACCCCTTTTGCGCATTAATCCCCTGTCCCTTCCATCTACCTTATCGCTGCTGAATCATGCAGATCCCGACTGGCCAGTCCCTGCAGCCGCACGCCGGAATCCTTCAGCAGTCAATAAAGAAAATGCCAAAGCTGAGCTGGAGACGGGACTCAGTCCCACGTGGAGACACAGAGGAGCGGAAAAAAACAGTGTGTCTTCTCCTATCTGCACCACACAGTCCCAGGCCTACCCCCGAGCTTCAGCCCTGCTTATTATTCACACAGTCTTCGTCCACACACAGCTCCCAAACTCATGGCTGTGGCAAGCGGGGTATTAAAACTGAGGTGAGTCACAAGTTTTGACAGGTGTGATGACTGTGGAATTGGCCTGGAGATGTGCTGAATTGGAAAGTAACACACACTTACCTAGTTTTATATATATATACATACACAATAGTTATCTTATTGGGTGGTGCATTGATTGCTCAGTAAGAAAAGGTCAGATACAACTGGGGAAGAGAGCAAGTCAGCGAGGTGTGTCCAAGACTCTTGTTAATTACAAGCATAAAATCTACCCTCTCCTCTTATTCTGCACTGCAGCGTTTGGTTTCAGTTCAGTGCCTACTCCTGCTGGGGCCAATAGCAGCATTAAAACTCTATACTGCACTGAGACCCACATTATATTCCAAACCAAACTCACTATAATGAACACACAAATCTCTAAACTAATGACGGCTGCTGCCTACATTAAATTTTCTAATACCAGAGACCAAGAACCATGAACAGCCTGGTTTTCTACTCAATTAGGATGCATTTTGTGTTACGTTGTTTAACAAAGTGTATGATGTCTATGGTTTAGTAAATATAAATAGAGCAAGAACAAACAACAGTGGCATAAAGATCTCATTCATTCATTCATTCATTCATTCATTCATTCATTCTCTTTAACTTCTTTTCCAGTTCAGGGTCACGATGGGTCCGGAGCCTACCCGGAATCACTAGGCATAAGTCAGGAATCCACCCTGGAGGGGACACCAGTCCTTCACAGGGCAACACACACACGCTCACATATGGACTCTTCTGAGTCGCCATACCACCTACGAACCCGTGGGAGGAAATTGGAGCACCTGGAGGAAACCCATGCGGCCCACGGAGAACACAGCAAACTCCTCATACAGATCTCGATTTAAAAAAATAAATAAATGACAACAGCAATGATTTAAAAATACACGTTGAAAGGTATTTAAACAAAAACAGAAAACACATTTATTTAACTTATCAAATGGAGTATTTTTAAATTATTATTAGAAAATTACCTGAAAAATATCTTTAATGCTCTTTAATCAGATGATGAGGGAGGTCAAGGTTGAGTACAAAAGGAGTTTATTAGGAGGCTAAGTTATATATTAGCATCATCATCAACAGGTATATACAACATGAACATATTCTAACAGATTGAGAATAATGCTCCTCAACAGGCAGATATATGTTTTCATGTATTTACTGCACCAGATATGTGACATGGTCTACACTATGCAGAGCGGAATCCATATCAACAACATCCAGGAATGCCACTGACTGCTCTGGGCATAAGCTAATCTGACTGATGACTGATGCACTGTTTAGATGTGTATTGTGGTCTGGTGAGTCAAACTTTCTATTTATGGAAACAATGGATACTCAAATTCCAACCTGTTCCAAGAACAGGATAATTCATATTGTTACCAGCATTAAGTTAAGAACAAATTTAAAAAGCCAGAGTTTACAGAGCCTGTTATGACCGATGCCCATGACTCAGGGTGAATTTGGACAACACTGAAGATGCATAAAGACAATGTGGAGTAGCCAAAGCTGCCTTCCAGACAACATCATTTTCAGCGACTTTTCTGCTTTCTCCTTCATGACTGTGCCAAGATACATTCTGCATTCAGCTGCATAATAAGCATGTGTCTTGTATTGTATTGTATCTGTCTCCCACAGAAAATGTGTGCATTATATTTTATAACGTGAAAAGAAAAATAACCGACAGTGATGACCCTATTTGGTTTTATTAACTTGAATAACACAAGAATGGCAAATAAATTCTGCTTTGAAAACTAGATCAATTATCATCATAACTTCACAAGTGGTCCAAGAAAATGTGATATAGCCCAGTGAGTATCAGAAAGAGAAAGTCACAAGTTAAAATATGTAATATTGTGGGGCTTTTTTTAGAAATATTTTTTGCTATATTTATTTAGAATTGAGGCTTGTATCATATTTTTTAAATGTACACTATGCACATGATGTATGGCAGATACAAATGGTGCAGTGCCATTAACGCTGTGGTTGCACAGATAAAAACTTCATCCTGTGTAACATAAGGTACAGCAACCTCAGCTATTTAGCTTTGACAAATCTCATATCCCATAATAATAAACTGTTCATGTACTTACAAGCACTCCGATAGCAATATTATCTCTCCTATTACAATCACCCACATATAGTCTATGCTTCCTGACATTCTAAATGAAGGCCTCTGGATACAGGCTTGCTTTGGCGCCAGCATCACAGAGCATAGACACCTAAACCTAAGCTTCATCTGATATCAGCTCTCGGAGGCAGTGCAATCGCCAGCCAACGGTTTTAAGATCAGCTTCCTCCACTTCCTACTGGGTACAAATGGCTCCCTTGGATGTGCACCAGTTAATGCCCTTGTAATCTGACTCTCCGATAATTGAAAGCCGCTCTCTATAGACACTTTAAAATACAGTCAGCATCATAAAACATTTGCACAGTCCAGGGGAACAAGGAGTACAGACATCTGTGATCAACGGCACCATCAGAGTTTTATGTCTATGGAATGACAGCAGCAGTAACAGCTCCACCAAGAGTCATTACTCACATATTCCTGCAACAAATACTTCCTAAAGGCTTCCAAGGCACAATATGTACCTCCGGTATTCTCTGTGGGAAATAAGACACAGCTAAACAACAACAGCAACCACAACAACACCTATTATCTAATGTAAACTCTTTGGGAATGCAGTGCAACAGGACTGAGATAAAGCCGTATGCAAAATAAGGAATACTTCTTAAATGACATGTTTTGACACACTTAAACTAACCAGGTTTATTTGCTGAGTAAATTTCATTGTAATTAACAGGAGATAAAACACAAAGCAGGATTTCACAGTGGTCCAGACCACTTAAACCTCAAGTCAAACATGTCCAATAAGTAAAGAGCTGGGACATTCCTACCAGACAATCTTCCAATCACAGCTTGAGATGTCTCGCTAACTGAGGTATCTTGCTTTGTGGAACAGGCTCCTGATGTTCTCATTGACAAATATTTGAAAACAATGGTTTGTTAAGTTATAGGCATCAGTTGTGTATATATATATATATATATATATATATATATATATATATATATATATATAACTGGGTCGCAGTGGGTCCAGAGCCCACTTGGAATCATTGGGCGCAAGGCAGGAATACACCCTGGAGAGGGCGCCAGTCCTTCTCAGGGCAACACAGACAGACAAGACAGACAGACACACACCCACACACACACACACCCACCCCCCTACGGACACTTTTGAGTCGCCAATCCACCTACCAATGTGTGTTTTTGGACTGTGGGAGGAAACCGGAGCACCCAGAGGAAACCCACACGGACACGGGGAGAACACACTAACTCACAGACAGTCACCCGGAGCGGGAATCGAACCCACAACCTCCAGGTATATATATAAAATTATAAATACTATTAATGATATTTTTATTATGGATTATATTATTTTATTATAGTTTTTGAGTTTTAAAACTCATTCTTAAAGCATGAGATATCAATATGACAACTAACTGAAGAACATCCCTGTATACTG
This sequence comes from Hoplias malabaricus, assembly GCF_029633855.1. Classification (NCBI taxonomy): domain Eukaryota; kingdom Metazoa; phylum Chordata; class Actinopteri; order Characiformes; family Erythrinidae; genus Hoplias; species Hoplias malabaricus. Next base: position 24,989,835 of record NC_089811.1, on the reverse strand, counting down.
AGGCGGCACAAAGAAATAAAAATCTCAACTCTCCAAAATATAAACTTATGTAGGGTAAAAAAAAACCTTTTCCAACTTTATTTTTGGAATCCAAATTAAAACAACATTATTACAAAGACTTTTGGAGCACTTCTATTGTCCATACATTATAATTGTCCATAAATTGTGAACAAAAGCAGCTTTTTTTCAAAGGATGAATTCAACTAAAAACTGACAAAAATGGATATACATTCTTGTTTTTTTGACAGTGATTTGTATTGCTGTAGTATCCTGACAGTCAGAATTGTTGTAGTCAGAGCAGACTGCCCCTCCCTTTAAAATGTATTTCCTCCAGCAGCTGAACCAGAGTTCACGTATAAGCAAAACAAGTCCCCTGATAGTACTGCAGCTGAGTAACTGATGGTTCTGTTGTTTGGGCCACAATCAAGAACAGGTGGAATGTTCACACATGTCAAAACTGATCAAAGCAAAGGAAATGCTAGGTTCAAGGTAGCGTTAGTACAGACACTATGTCTATCGAATATAAGACTTTCATCTGTAATTCATATGCAGCAGCTGTGCACTAAGGTATATTTTCAGCTCAGCAGATAAAATTCCGCTCGGCAGCTTATTGCTGCCTTATCTTATCCACCCCTCCAGACTAACAATGATATTGGGAGTGTTGAGAGAACTCTGTGAGTGACTTTCGATGTAATTAACCATTAATTCTTAATGCAGTTTCTTTTTTCAGACTTCACATCAGGCTATTAAATGGGCTTCATCATTTAGATCAAGTCAACCAATTGTTTCTCAATAAAGATTTTTAAATAACCATCATTCCCTCTGTGTGCATGGCCATTATGAATTATGCATAGCTGATTAGCACGAGGTCCTGATATCTGTATCAAACTAGTTAGCATTTATATCAAAAGCATCTGGGTTTTCTTAGAGAGTGTGACCCAAAGTAGGCCATTATTCACATCAACTGTTTTCTTTTCAGAATAAGAACATTTAAAGAACAAGTCTGTGAAAAAACATCACATCTCCAACATATATCATGAAAAGTATAGATTAACTGAGTCAATAAAGTAATCAATTGCCTGCCTGACATAGATTGTATAGGTTACCTGGGAATTATTTGTGCTGCCATTAATTGATACAAATTATAACATGCCTCTTCACAGCATTGAAGCAAATATAATTATTAATGCATAAAGGCCAAGCGCTCATAACGTCAGCTTACCCTGACTAGCCCTGGGACAAACTCTTTCTAGCTTATCCTTAGTATACAAAATAGAAAAATAAGAACCATAAGAACTGCAAAGTGTATCAAACAAAAAGTTCAACATCAAGAGAGACGATGAATCAGCTTCCAGATGGCCAGTGTCACAGGGTCAGGCTACTCAGGTTCAAGCACTCCTATTAGAGTCTCAGAACATAGCATCTGATCCCTCACAATTATGAACAACACCCTTATAGACTTCAGTAGAAAATCTAAGACAAGCACAAACTCATTATAAACATATAAAAATGAGGAAAAAATGATCAGTTAGCAACGTCACAGTGCCTGATTAGACCTCAATGCTCTTCAGATGTACAAGTTGACAATCGGGTGTATTAAAAGTCCAGATGTTTGCCGATTATGCAGACCTTTGTAACACTTTAGGGTGAATGATTTATGCTGCTACAATAATTCATTCATTGCAGACACAGTTCACACACGACAAATACAATCCCAAATCAGAAAAAGTTGGGCAGCATGGGGGGGGGGGTCCTTAAATACAGGAATAGATGAACCTTAACACATGAAATTAATTTGACCATACAACATGTAATACCTTGTGTTAATATATATATCATATTTAGAATGACTGGCGCCCCCTCCAGGGTGTATTCCTGCCTTGCGCCCAGTGATTCTAGGTAGGCTCTGGACCCACCGCAACCCTGAACTGGATAAGGGTTACAGAAAATGAATGAATGAATGAATATTTATTTTATTTTTACTTTATTTATTTATTTGCATTTTGTTAGAAAATGGAAAATCTACACAATGTAAAAAATGTAATTCCAAGTAATTTTGGAACATTTCCGTTCCATTCATCTTGAGAATTTCACATAACATGAAGGACAGCTGCTGGCTCGACAAATGGTTAAATATCAGTGAAACAAAATGGTGGTTGATGTTCTGAAAAGTCAGTATCATATTATGCTGCCACCTACTGACAAGAGTCAGACAGAATTCTGTTGACATTGCTAAGTTGTGATGACTGGGAACTAGACAAGTGGTGTAATGGGTTTCACAGTTATTTCAATGATTTGCAGCCCTTTGTTTGCCAACGTCTTTACAAATTAGCATGCTAATTCAGAGCTATTAACGTGGAATTGTGTTACTGTGTTAGTTAATGCCTTATTATATTAATTGAGATATATTATACCTCATTTAAAAGAGAAATAATCCAGCTTCCCTGTTGTTTCTGAAGTGTAGTGACTTTTTCCTGCCTCAGAAATAAGTATGACTTTAGATTACATCACTGTTCTTCAGTGGGCGGGGCAAAATAAAAATGTACAATTCACAAGTTTCGCCACCCTACCTAATTTACTGATGCCATGAATCACCCAGAAAACCTTCATTGTGCAGTAGGAATGCGTTATGACTTCAAATCCATATCAACTTCAAGCCACTGATGTGATTTCACTTACTAAATTTTTCTCTATGGAAGCCATGTTGTAAGAAAAAAAATACAATTTACATTCAATACAATGGTTTCATGGGGAAAAAACACTCAGCTTTAAGCTATAAGGTGCCACCCACCTGATGTGGCTTGATTTCAGAGGTAGTACATTACAGTATCTGGCATTGGCAGCTACTGATTGAACTTTGCTAGATGGATGGCTCTCATTATCACCTGCCAGTTGAAAGGTGGGCAGTGAGCAGAATGCCTGAGCTGAGAGACACAGTCAAATTGATGTTTGTCTCTGGAGACAGGAATGCAGGGCCCAGATGGCTGTCCACTGCAGGGACAGTGCTGTGGTGGCAGGGCTGGGCTGTAGAGGGTTTGACTAGTTATGAAAGGGCTGGGGGCCAGTGCCAGGCTTGTCAGATGGCAGCTCGTCGAGCCTCGCCAGAGAGAGAGACTGAGATGGGCTGGCAGCAGGGCCAGGTGGGTTGGCTACCACAGCAGTTCCCTGGCACCTCCTCTTCGGGCATGTTTACAGTTCTGGCCTGGTGTGGAGGCCAGGCCATGTGCTGACTTTTAAAGAGGTTTCAGGCTGGGACTCAAGGTCAGAGGGAGTCTTAAAAGAAGGCAGGCATGAAGCGTGTGGTTTTCACCTGGGGCCTTTTCTGGTAGACTCTTGAATTTCTTGTAACTACATAGGGGGGAGAAGTGCAGTATGTGATATTTGTAGTGCTCTCCCTTTAGAGAACTCATGTTCTTAAAGAGGACAAATTCTTCCCCTTTTCTACAATTAACACAGTTCTCTGGGTTCTTATATAAACATCCGTGACATGCTTTGATCAAACACCACAGCTATCCCAAACCCCCTTGTCTAAACAACCCTGTTCAGAATGATTGGCTTCAGCATCTGATCCTTCTTTATTTGAGCCACAGCTTAGTTCATAGAGCAAGGGACCAGGAGTGATGAAATTCTTTTTTTTTTAGCCATTTTAGCTATGTTCTCTGTCTTCTCTGCTCTACTTTTCATTGTATTTAACCAGTAGTCTTATTTCTCTGAGCTTGTTGTGTTTGTTTTGCTCTGTTTAACCTCATATTTACTCTCTGAACACGGGTCCAGATCTGTGATGATATGGATACAGACGAGGAGGCGGGACAATTCTAAAAAGTCAGCACTTGACATAATCAGAACAGCTCACTGTATCACTTGATCCAAAGCTTGTAAACAGAGCCATACTACTACAGAGCTATGAACAGCACGAACAAGAAAAGATTTTAATATTTACATTTTTGTGACAATGAAATTGTCTCCCATGAGGAACTATTTTACCATATAACACATATAAACAAATGTAAAATATTCTCATATATCAATCAACATTAACAGCATTTTGTGTAATGACCTTTACTGAAGTAGCTTCTAAAGAAAAGAGGCATTAAACTATTCCGACATCTGGTTTCTGTCAGGACCACTGAACAATCATGACTTTGTATGTCTTTCTAGAGTGGAACATTTCACATCAGCCACTGGGAAAACAACTTTTTGCATGTTTACAAATGAAGACTTTTTGGAGTCAAAAATAAATTCCCTTTAAGTGTAATTCTTTGGTGAGTGTCTGAAGGAGCTTTACAGGTTTCCACAGCATGTTGCAGCAAGCATTTTGTAACCCATTTTAGGTCCCTACTGTCAAGTTTGCCCAGACAAATCCAGGTAGACTTCCAAGACATCGAGTAATGTCATCTAAGAGAACAGGGCTCATTAAGGTGTACACTAATGTCAAAATAGAGGCTTTGAACAGGTTTGTGCAACAAAATCTACATTAGCGCTGGGCTGAAAAGATGCCATAGCAGCTAAAATTTTTTAAAATGGAAACTTCTTTTTCACAGGTCAGTGGCCTGCACTTCAACTGGAGCCTGGAGTAGTTAAAAAGGCTAATGGTGAATTCGAAAGTGGCACATTTTCATACAGATGATGGTTATACAATGCAGTTTAGCAAAGCACTCGGCACAAGCTGAGAAGAGCTGCCCAGAGCCTATAGAAAGAGATTTTTACAGTATAGGCAGCCTACAGATGCTTATAGCAGTAGGACTTTATAACCATGTCTTTCACCCACAGAGAGGGTCAATAGGGACCAGTGACAAGAGAGGCTGCCCCTGGTTTGATGGAACAAGGAGAGACAGGTGAAGGTCGAGGCAGTTTAGACACTAGAGGATGCTTTTATCTATACTGCAGAAACGTGTGCAGAAAGTCTACCCCAACCTGAAACTCCATGCATTTAAGACAGACTACATCTAAAAGAACATTTCATTGGATATATTAAGACCTGCTCATTATGGAGCTCGGGTTGATGGCAGACTGACTTTCACGCTGTATGCTGGGAATAATGAATGACTCATGCCTTCATGTTCCAGCACCTTCGTTCGGTTCCTTTGTCTAAATGCTGGCTCAAATCTAAGAAAAGTAATGATGCCTTATATAAGAATGGTAGAGACATCATAAAGTTATATTTTATGATATCAAGTGTCTTTTTACCATCCCATACAATAAATAGCACAAGTATTTTGAGATCCATCCAGTTATATACTGAATATTACAAGCAGTACATGTGTAACAATACACATAGTACTTTATTTCATTCCATTCATAATTCATTGTGCCCATGATTTTATATAGAACAATGATTCTCTATAGAACCATTAATATAGTGAAATCCTCCTGATTGATGGTGAATGTGATACTTATTCCATATTGCACCTTTTTTTTTTGAGACTAGATCTGTATAGCACCAAAAAAGGGTTCTGGTTTTGTAACAAGCTTGACACTGTAACAATAGAAGAACCTGTTTGGTGCCGAATAGAACCATTTAAAAAAAAATACGCTATTTAGAAACATAAACAATAATTTCTCCATGAATCTAAACAACCATACCACAATGAAAATAGTTCTATATGGGACTCGTAATTCCAAATAGAGTCACTGCTTCTATTAAATAACCCCTGAGGGTTCTCTTTTTTTAAAGAAGTAATTAAAGCTGTGCTAACATGTGAAATCTCATTGGCTTAACTTTACCCTTTTCCAGGTCTGCTCATACTACGAATATCAATCTCCATGACATTTGATTAATTTCCTTTTTTGCCAGATATGTCCTATGACTAGAAATGAGTCTATACATTTCCAGATGTGTAGAAACCTGGGTAAGACTCCACATTATAATCTTGTCGTCATATCAGCCCCTACTTATCAGACATTCCTTATCCAGACAGGGCAGGCACCATGGGTAATGCTTGATATTTTAGTATTGCTGTCATACACTGAGGGCGGCACGGTGGCGCAGCAGGTAGTGTCGCAGTCACACAGCTCCAGGGGCCTGGAGGTTGTGGGTTCGATTCCCGCTCCGGGTGACTGTCTGTGAGGAGTTGGTGTGTTCTCCCCGTGTCAGCGTGGGTTTCCTCCGGGTGCTCCGGTTTCCTCCCACAGTCCAAAAACACACGTTGCAGGTGGATTGTCGACTCGAAAGTGTCCGTAGGTGTGAGTGAATGTGTGTGTGTGTGTGTTGCCCTGTGAAGGACTGGCGTCCCCTCCAGGGTGTATTCCCGCCTTGCGCCCAGTGATTCCAGGTAGGCTCTGGACCCCCCGCGACCCTAAATTGGATAAGCGGTTACAGATAATGGATGGATGTCATACACTGAGACAGATTTGTGATGCTCACACAAGTCAAGAATATATCACTATATATATATTCATTAGTCTTAAGCACCTAGTATAATTATATATATTTAAACGAATGCCTTCTCAGTAAGTGTGGTGCTTGTATAAAAGTATATATAATCACAGTAAATACAAAAAAATAATAATATAAAACAAATAAGAAATATAAGAAAAAACATTTCTATGAAGTAGTAGGTGTGAGTGAGTTTGAAGAATGTTTTGTTCAGATTCTCCTTGATTGCTTGAATTTGTTAAATCAACAGCACATATTGATCATTATTTATTAAAAGGTAAAACTAGGTATTGGATGATAAGCTCAAATAATATGGACTGCCACAAGGAGAGATTTGGAAGTTAAAGCAACACATTCACACAAAGAATATCACACTTACTGGAGTAATGTTATTTGGTTTTATTCTAATGTTGGGCGTTATTTTTGTTTGTTTGTTTTAAGCAAATAAACACTTACTGCACAGATAGCTTTTTAAATCTCATAATCTCTGGTGCCTAAAACTTTTGCACAGTACTGTATATATAAACACACACACACATATATACATATATAAAAGAACTCCTAAATAATGTGTGAATAATTGTTTTGCAAGCAAAATAAAACAGAATGAAAACTGAAAAAATGGCTTAGTGCTTAAAGACATACAGACATGTTTTTGCGTTACAGATATGTGAATAATTAGGGGGACTGACTTAGTCTAGTATGAGCAGCTACACAAAGCCTTAAGGTACACACAAACAGATGCAATAGTTAATTTAATGTTTTTGAATACTGTGAGCTAAAAGAAATAATAGTGAACATAAATTTCATAAATAAGAGTAATAACTCTTATATTAACTATAAATATATTGTTTTGACTTATACATATTTACACCTTGTGTGTACATTGTTGTGTTCTTTTGTGATTGGTCAGCTGATGAAAACATTTGATGGAAACACTCTTAAATCAAAAAATGAAGCTTCCACATTTTGTGGGAAAGTGAATATTACCGCTGGAGAAGGTAATTCATTTACACTAGTTTTTTTTAATACTCTTTATATTCCCTATATCAATTAATAAACGTGCTTTACACATTTTGTTTATAGCTAGCAGTACAAGAATGTCAGAGAAAGTTACTCCCAGAACCTGAAAAAAAGAAAAAAGAAAAAAGAAAGATAGATAGAAAGAAAATAACACTTCTTCTCAAGTGTTCTTTCTCTTGCAGTTCTCTAGCTGAATTCAGCAAGTATATGTTCATGGGTTTTGGGGAGTGGCTTTGAAAGTACTTCTGAATGTAAGCAATGGACAACCAGGACCTAATGGTACCAATCATGAGCAAGTTTCAAAATATGGTACTGGCCCAAAACAATCTGATTCTGCTACTCTGTGCACTACATAACATGATACATTCACCTGATATTATAATGGGCAACCATTATATACAAAAATAGAATGCTCCCATGATCTGCGCTACAGCACAAAACAAGCATTGCCAGAGACTTAAAGGAAAAGCATGCCTTACATACTAATCACAGCTGAATATGATCCTTTTGCAGTGTCTTGGTAAAATGGCCATAATTTTTTAGAACAGAAATTTGAAAAGTGGGGTGCTTTATCCTGACTGGAGGCCCCTGCTGGTGGGAGGTCTGACCTATGAAGGGTGAGAGCCGCAAGCTTCCCTCCAGCTTCGTCTTGCACATCACACATTCGCTGCAGCAACCCACCCTCCACTGTGAGCTCAGTCAATTAAAATGTGATGCATAATTTAGCAGGTAATTTAGAAATGGAATCAAATTGAATATGATTTGTAGCTAGCTATGGACAGTAAGCTCTCGCTTTCTTGAAACCCTTCATGTCCTGTGCCAAGTAATGCCAATAACATTAGATCACACCAGTTTAATTTTTTTAAAATACGAAAATGCGTCATTCACAGACGCACACATATATATAATTTGCTGGAGAGGGAGCTGATGTAAATATGTAAATAAAAAAACCTGGCAGAAAATCTGAGGATCAAGTCTATTAAATTTCACACAATTAAAAACGGTATGTGGCAAAATCCTTCACATCCCAAGGGTGCTGGGGCAGCACAAAGGCAGTATCTGCCTTCTCAAATGAACGAAACCTCAATGGGAGAACCTGTCCCTGACTATTAAAAACGTGGCCCTAGGTGAAATTACATTACCGAACACAGAGAGATTTTCTCCCATTCTGTTTCTATTCTCAGCATGCTAACGGCAGGTGGAACACGTGTCCTGCTCATTCTTTATGGAACGACTCCCTGTTACTTCAATTAAAAGATAGTGCTAAAAGTATGCCAAGCACAGAGGAATGACACCATAATTGCCTGTGTGTAATGACTGACTGGCACGGGGCTCAGCTCTTTATTTGGCCAGAGGACACACAAGACAGGAGCCAACATATAGAAGAATATCCACATTCCCCTCTTCTTCACAGATTAAAAATAAGAGAATTACACTGAAGGGTATAAGCAGAATATACTACTGGGCTTAATTGGTGCATTAGTTTGGTTATAACATCAGCCAGCTTCGAGGTCCTGCAGCGTGAGGTCTATCAACAGATCTCTCCGCAATTTTAATCACTTTCTGAAGTGCAGCAGTAGGATCAGTAGCTGATATACATCAGTCTAAAGTTTGGTAACCAGTCTTACTACACATGGGGTGGCCATGACCTTTTGAGAAGACTTGAGAAGCAAGTTTAAAAACTAAATTTCCATGGTTACATCACCAGGACCGGCAAGTAATAGTGGGGTGGAGAGATTAAAGGAAAAGTGAGTTCCCCTTCCACAACACCCACAGATGTGTTGCCTTTAAACAATACACCTAATCCCCAACTGCTCTCTGGTCATTGAGGTGTCTGCCCGCCACTCAGGGTTTATTTGGGTATGTGTGTGTGTGTGTGTGTGTGTGTGTGTGTGTGTGTGTGTGTGTGTGTGGTTGTTCACTGCCCCTAATAACAAGTGTGTGTGTTTACTGCCACTGCTGAAGTGCCCTTGAGAAAGGCACCTAACCCCCAACTGCTCCCTGAGAGTGTATGCTTTGATTGTTTGTATGTTCACTGACCCTAGTCACTAGTGTGTGTGTGTTCTTTGCCATGTTAATGCCATATTTGTTTGTGCTGCTCTGGAATGATGATTAAAGCATGTTTTCACAGTGCCCCAAACATTGCTTTTGCCTATACACATAAAAATGATGGTTCTACAAGTGCTAAACGGTTCTTGACGCATCTTGAGAGGTTAACAAAGGTTTTTAACTGGCATCAAAAATAGTTCCTCTATTGTTGTGATTTCAAACCTGTTACAACAGAAGAATTGTTTTTGGTGCCATATTGAACCCTTTTCTGAAAGGTACTATACAGAATCATTTCTAGGACATTTTTTACCAATCTGAAGAACCCCTTCATGACGCAAAGAACACTTTAATTATTTAAAATGTGCTTCAGTTGTTCAGGGTTGTATATAGAATCCTTTTCTTTATTAAAGAACGCTTGAATACCATAATTATTAAGTTTGAACATCTGTGACATAGCCCTTCCCAATGACAAACCACTGCAAAACCTTTGTCACTACATTAAATGTAATTAATTTTGGATAAATTAAATGGCAATCACTTGGAAAATGACCATTTAAAGACCTCTGCAATCTGTATCAGCATCAGTCACAGAATCTTCTGCTGGTTTTGCCCTAAGAGCAGTAGAATGTCAGTCTATCCGTTACTGAGTGAACCAGTTTACCAGCTTGTTGGACTGATTTATATCTGACTGATAATGGTAATGTGCTCAGTGAGCATTCATTAGTATTTAACACTGAAACAAGGCTCTGAGTTTAAGCCAATTGTTTCATCAGTCCAAAAGGCACTCCAAATCCAATCTGAGGCGAGGAGGAGGCATCGACTCTTCCTCATCACTCTCAGTGACTCGTACGCCCCTTTCTCACTCCTCCTCAGCCAAGATTAGGGAGCTGAATAGTAAACCAAGTGCTTGAAATTCAGCTTGTCCCCAGGACCAGCCCTCTGGGGACAAAACCCATTCCACTGTGTGGTCACTGGGCTCCAGTGTCCAATGTTGATAAGTCATCACGGACGGACGGCACTCTCAATCAGACAGGGCTTCGCGTCCACCTCTCTGCCTCACTGCTACACGCCTTATTCCACCTATCTCTGAAGACAATCAACAGCATCCCTCCCTCTACCACACCTTCCTGCTTCTCCACAGGGCTCTCAGGACTACTGAGGTAACATGTGCTAAGAAAAACAGGATGTGTCTCTCTGTGCCAGAGAATTTTACAGGCAGCTTTACTGTATGACATACATGGCGCAAAAATATGTATTTGCCATGACCTTATTTCTACACTCTATGCACAATAAAGGCCAGGTGAAATCCAGTTCCCTTTCTGTCTGTAGCAGACTTTTCTTGCCAAATCACAATTGCAGTTATACCTTTGGTGTAGTGCAGTTTGTAGGCTTGTAAAATGAGGACAAAGCACCTAGCTCTAATGGAGAGAATCACCAATAAAAGGTCAAATATATCACCTTTTTCAGCTACAGCAATACCCAGAGTCGTCTCCATAATTACTCATTTGATTCCCACTAACATGGTGCAACATCTGATTTGCAAGTTAACGAACCCAAGCTTCCCATTATACCACGCTGAAAGAACGTGAAGACTCAAGTGGCGGTGACTATCAGTTTTAACTTCAGGTGCCGTCCAAATAGGTTTCCTACTGCTCCAGACAGCAAGCCAGCTAGTTTTCAATTGCGTTTATTACTGGGAGTAAATGATAGCATGCCAAGGTTGGGGAAATTACTGAGACTAGACGACATCAGGCTGCTGCTAAAAACCTTCATTACAATCTGACCAGAGTTCAGCAAAAAGTTGTTAAAAAGACACAAGGCTGAGGTTTCTACTTACATAGTAATTACAATAATACATTTCTCCTTAAATGAGGGAGCTGGTGCCAAAACTAAACTGCTGCTACACCGTTTAAGGTGGAACATAAAATTACCACAAGAATGAGTCCTTTGAGAAAGCAGAGTCTTTTTAAAAAGAAAGTGAAAAACAATGAAAAGATTATTTGGTATTTTCATTAGTAAATTACTTCACTGTGTAGAAGGAAATGCATCATTAGGTGCATTCCATTTTTTAACTACAAACTATTGCCGTAAGGTATTATTGTGTATACTGGCATACAATACATACAATACTGTATATTGTATACTGATTTTAATAGTATGGGGTTTGTCGGGTTAGTGTGCACAAAATATTAATGTACTACTCTGTGTCATACCATCAGTAAGCAATGTGAGCATGTTGCTATGCTAACATATATCATTGCAAGCCACCATCACCAACACACATTTCATTCAGTTTGGTTTAATCCAAAACTAAAAGGCAAAACACCAACAAATGCTTTTGTGGTTGCTGTTGTGTTTCACACCACATATAAACCAGGTTTTTCTCTCTAAATTTTCTTACCCAGCTGGCATCTCTCCAAATCAATCCAGGGAAACAGCAACTCTTTGCTATTTCTTGATATTTTTTATGAAGTGCATAAATCCTCCCTGTGCTTTTTGCATTGCATTATGGGATAATAGTGTGCATTTACACCATATAATAAAACCTACCAGTTGTATGTATGCATTGTGGATATATGAGTACACATTTACATTTTTAACCAAACCACATACTACACACTCTAACTTAAAATTATTGTTAGGAGTGCAATTGCAATGCACCTATGATAATCTACCACTGCACTTGTCAGCTGTTGTGTTAGCGCTGGTAGCTTTGTTCAAGCTACAAATTAATTTCCCACCAATATACCAGATTAGCATGTTTTCATTAATCATTACGCCATAATATCAGTCAAAAAAGGCTAATTATATCCACTCATGTTTACACAAATATATGCAGACCTTTTCTCATGGGTACTCAAACATCTGTTGAATTTTAGAATAAGACTAATCATTTAAAATCTGTTTATTAATGGTAATTAATTAGGACATTATGAAATATGAAAATTAATATTCATTTATTATGCATAGATAAAAAGGCAACAATAACCTGTTTTTGCAATAGTAAAAGTGTCAAATAAGCTTTTTAAGAAATATTTGATGAGGTTGACAGTATTGATGTTGACTGACGGTATCCAGCAAGATCTGAATATTAACAGAATAGATCTATGTGGGTTCACTATTTGGCAAAAATGTCACCTTTCAATCCAACCTGATTAATAAGTAAGAAATAATCAGTAATCAGTGGAAAATAATCAGTAAGAAATAACCAGTAAGAAATAATCATTTATTTTAAACAATTTATTAAAGCTTTATGAGGGTAGAATAAGGGTATCCAAATAACAAATATGGTCAGAATGAATGTACTTTTTGCCATCAGATATATAATCCACTACTGAAAGCTCTTCCACAAAAACAGACTCACTACACTTATGCACATATTACACTTTCATTTTCCCTCCCCTATAAAGGTTCTTTATTCTCTAATGGACCTAGCAAGCTCTTCATTACGACCACACAGAATGAGATTCAGAACTACGGACAGTAGACACCCAGACAATTCGTAGTGGGAAGTAAATATGTTTACGGCTGCAAGATAAGCCTGGGCAAATACTGCATGTCTGAGGGCTATAACCAAATTGAACACCAATCCCAACTACCTTTGTAAACATCTCTTTTACTTTCACTTCAGACCCTTGCTTATTGTCTGACATTTTGACACAAGCTAATCTGCTTCATACACTCTTCTTATTAATATCAGCCCCATGGTGCCCCTGTTACAACATCAGAACTCTGGCCTTTGTCCTCTCTGGGATTCTCATTCATAGCACTGCTTCTGTTTGTTTTGAGCTGCCACCCAGCACTGAGAGGTCATGCCAATGTGGCGGAGTGTTGGAGGGGAATAGAATGATGTGGGAGTTGCCATGAAGACTTCTTTCTTACCTCCCTCTTTCTCTCAGAGAGCAGACACAATCACATGCTGTGTAATTGAACTGACCTGCTGACCATTTGCTCCCCTTGACCTTCCCGCACAAACTTCCTCCCACTCTGCCACCGAGGACAAGTAATGGTCGTTAAGAGCTCTGCCCATGGTCTTCTGCTGAAAGTACGAAGACTGTGTTTGAACTGGCAAAGGGTTGGGGGAGACACTCGGGGGGGAATGGCTGTACAAAGATTCATCACTATCTCAGCAAAAGCGCTGAACTTTGGAGTTGGTCACTTTTAATGAGAACACCTCTTGAGAACATGAAAAAGAAGAAAAAAATTCACATTTCTGTCATGTTACATACAGAAGCACATGATCAAATATTACATTAATGAGACAGTATCTGCCAGGGGTGCTCCAACCAGAGGGAACACTGACAAATAACACTGTCTCTCTTCACCAAGTCACTTGTCATCTTCATTTGTAGATATGGCCAGAAAAGGTCAAAGAAGTGAGAGAAAAAACTTCAAGTCAGAACTCTAATGAAGTGAATGGACCGTGTACTAGGATGGACACAGTTCGGAATCAGTGGGTTGCCTTCATGTGGCATTTAATTCCTCCTTTACTCTTTAGTTTTCATCAGCTGCACTGGACTTAGCTGGACCTTGAGAGCACCTTGGCATCATTACAAAACCCATAAAATATATTATGCGGACATGTACAAACATAATAATCCCGTTTCTAAAAATGTTGGAACATTTTGTAAATGCAATAAAAATTGTGATACACCAGCAATGTTTTCACTGAACATCTTAAATGTTTTGTAAGCGTAAACAAATGTAGAAATTGGAATGCGTTGCAAGTGTCATGATTGTTGTTCCTTTTCTCCCTATTGACTAGTTTTGTTTCTGCATTTCTTTTCTTTTTTGTTTTCTCTTCTTCTCACAGTTTTCACTAGCTGCGTTCCAAAGCCTAAGCCGATCTGTATGCTTGTCCAGTTCAGGATCATGGTTTGTCCAGAATCACTGAGCACAAGGCAGGAATACACGCTCAAGGGGGTGTCAGTCCAACACAGAGCAACACACACACACACCCACACTTACTCACACACTCACACCTACGTACACTTTTGATTCACCAATCCACCTACCAACATGTGTTTTTGGACCGTGGGAGGAAACTGGAGCACCCGGAGGAAACCCACGCCGACACTGGGAGAACACACCAACTCCTCACTCAGACAGTCCAACTCAGACAGTCACCCGGAGCAGGACTTGAACCTACAACCTCCAGGTCCCTGGAGTTGTGTGACTGCGACACTACCTGCTGTGCCACCGTGCCACCCACATATCATATATTTATGCCTTAAAATACATTTTTACAAATGCATTGTTTCAGAACTGCAAAAAGTATTAACAATAGCATACATTACTGCTACAACCACATCCAGATTTTTAGAAAAACAGCCAGTGTCCCCTGAATATCCCACCCCCACATTATCTGGGCCTACAAAAAAAGAAACTGGAAATAAATGATAAATCTTCTTATGGTGATTCAGGTTTTTTATGACTGCCATCATGGTATGTTGTAAACATTCAACTTCACCCATTTTATACAATACTTGGAGAATAATATAATTTAAAGGCAAGTAGTTAAGGAGCTGTGTACAGCGCTTAAGTGGTCAAGTCACTCATTCCACAACCAAGAGCAGTTCAAAGCCCTCCTTAAACAAGCACATAGCTACTCCAATAGTAAGCACAACACCTAACTTTACAACCCCACCAATGAGAGTATGCCATACTTGTGCTGTGCACACAGCCCTTCATGGTATCTTCATTATAGAAATTCAAACCATTTGAGTTTTAAAGTCTGTTAGAACTGAAAATATTTGAAGCAAAAACACTGCTTACTTTAGGTTCAAGATAGCTTCCTATGTTTGTGTTTTTTTTCCTTTGTGAAACTTACAAAAATACCTTTTAAGAAGCCATCACTTAAGAAACCTAAATACTCAGACTATGCATAATAAATGAAAAAGCAAATGGAATTGCTTTGGATTTCCTGTCATGTGGACCTGAGCAAAGCAATTGAAGAGGGGAGAAAAGCAATGCAAAGTAAATGTACATCTATTTGTCAGGACCTTACTTTTGCTTTTCTCTCAAAGTCACAATCCATCCTTCTTTATGCTGGGCTAATGATGTTTGACAGAATGACGAGGCACCTCTTTGGAAATTTCCTACATGAAAACAGCAGCACGTATTGATCAACGGCTCTAAATACTGTTTGGCCAATGCATAATTTATTAGTTTGCACAAAGGCAAAAGCGGCGCAGAACAATCTTGCTTGCTGATGGCGGCCCAGTAAAATTGGAGCTGATCTTGGCGCAGATTGCGGCAGTCTGACAGAAAGCATAAGCACGGCAGCACTGAAAAAACAACAAGCCAGAGAGAGAGTTTCATTTAAAACAGCGCTTTAGAGCAGAGATGGGAATGACTCTGTGGGCAGACACGGGTTTAATTACCCTGAAAAATCACACCACACTCTCAGCATTCCCCAGCTTATGTCGTGTGACAACGACGTGAAGCCTTGAAATCCGGTCACTAGGGTGAACAGCGGAGGAGAAAATCATATCCATTTTTGCAGGGTTAAGGGAAGAAATCTTGCTGTAAATATCCCCGGCCCATCGGGATTCAATACCTGAGCAAAGTCACTCCAAGGTGATATCTGGCTTGAATTGGACATTGGGTGTCTCTTGACTCTTCATTATTAATTCAGCCTTTGGCTCATGGGTGCCACAGTATCATTTCAAAGGCCGAGATGAGAAATTGAAGAGCTGAGGGAGTAATACTGCAGCTTTGCTTTCTGACCTGCCTCCTGCCTGTCAATATAGCCACTCGAATGATGAGGGTCACTGCAGAGCTCATTCTGGGCCTCTACTGAATACGCCTCTAGGGTACAAAAGGCTTGGTGGTTACAGTCTCTTGACTTGGATTTACATTTCCAATGAGGTGAAAGGGGATCCCACTTATATTAATATTTTGTCATGTTTTCCTTCCTATATTTGAGCATCATTCTGTCACTGAAATGTAAACAAAAGTGTTCAGACTCAACGAACATGAAATTACGGCAGAGTGGGATTTACTGTGTTGGTAGGAGTCAGGCATTGTATACACTACACAATCCAGACATTCTATGTGCTACATTTGAAACTGAGGAGTGAACTTAAAGGTGGTTTTAAATCTATAATGATAATAATAATAATAATTATTATTAATAATTAATAATAATAATAGATAAATACAATTTTTAAATGTTAGGTGATGTTTTTATGTTGCCTTAGAACTAAATTCCTGCACCTCGTCACCATAAATATATTTAAAAAATAGAAATGTTTTGATGCCAAAATATTGTTGCACAACATTTGTAATATTTTAGGAATAAGGCTGTAATCATAATTCATTATAAGTCATGAATTAGAACTTTAGGTATGATTTCCTGGGCTCCCCCTATAGTGGAATGTGTAATTCACTTTTACAGCATTGTCTTGAAATCAAGGGGTAGGGGAGGGAGTGGGGGTGGTTTCCTACACTCTTCCAAATGTTACATAGCCCAACTTCTGCAGTGCTGAGACAAGAGTAGCACTGACAGAGACTCTGTTCTCTCTATTACATGTCTAACTATAGTTTAAAAATACACAGAGTACTTTTAAGATAAAAATGCTACTTAAGAGGCATTAAGCAGAGGACCTCTGGTTCCCACCACCAAAAGGAACACTTCTTACATTTATGTTTATAGTTAATTTTTACATAAACCATCATGAATTACCCTTTTACATCTTAACAATTGCACACTAGGCAACTTCACCACAGTGCCTGCCTATGTTACCGTAGTTCACCTACCTAGACAATAGTAGTCACACACCCCAAATCTCAGAAGCATTTTGTGCATTAATCATTGTGACCTCCACCAGCCAAGCATGGGAACCACAAGAACCACCATTCCTGTCCAGCTTTATAAACAGAGTTTCTCAGTTTCAGAGTGAACGTCTGCAGAAGCCATTGCTAAAAAACATGTCCTTAAATCACATTCTTCATATTTGTAGTTTATTTGTACTACTTAGAAAAATGACATAAAACTGCCTACCGCGCCTTTAATGATGTACTATCAACATAAGCACAACGACATTGTTGGGCTGTTGCCCAACAAAAGACAATCACTGAGAATCATGATCATTTAGACAAGATGAATATTAATAGCTTTTCTTCAGCGACCGCAAAGCCTTGTCCAAAAGCAACACCACTGTGTCTCATAATCTCGCTCTGGGACAACAAGGAAAAAAAGTAAATCAATTTCTTGAAGCAGTGCCAGCCCTATGAAATGAAAAAAAGGAAAGTCTCGCTCTGAATTATGAAGTACTGATCATAAACATTAGCAAAATGGTGCTGGCAGAGAGACATGCCAGGAATTGCACTGTCTAACTGATATACAGCCACTCTCACAGTGTTTATCCAGTGTATTTGGCCACAGTCACAGATGAAAGACAGTGTTACAGTATAAGTCACTTCTGTGAAATCTCCATGAAAGAGCTTATTAGGACCTTTGCAGTAGAAATTATATTTTAGGGTCCTAATCAACTCCCAATTTAAAGCATTAATCCTAAATGATGTGTGGTGATGTGACATGTCTCAGGTTTTTCTCCTGAAGCCTGCCAGCCGTGCTGTGTGCACAGAGACAAATGGAGCTCTTTCATCTAGATAATTTTATCGAGGATGCCAAAGCAAGTACCAAAGTGTGCTTTAGAGGACTTCGGCAACAGCTGCCGCTACAAAAATAAATGTTCCAAGCAAAGGCACATCTCTGACATTGGGACTAACTGCATTCCTCTAGCCACATTGATTTCACTATTCATCAGGAGAATATACGTCGCCAAGAACCCAAACAGACGAGCTGAGGCTGGCCTAAGGTCATAATGCACGTCGCATCCAGGAAGCACATTAATTCAACTTGGCCTCACAGTTATAAGAAGCTACGTCTGTGAAGATTGTCTTGGTCTGTCAATCAACAGATCCATAAAGTGTTATTACAGGCTATGATATGGTGGGTTTGATAGGAGGACTGGGCCCTTCCTGTAATATCCACTAGCTTGGTTTTAGAAGCCCACTGAGGCAACAGCTTGCTCTCAAAACACTACACAGACAAACAAGCAATAATCTTGTTTACCATGCCCCACCATCACTAGCTCAGGTCCACCGGGCTCCAAATGGGCTTTCATTTAGCCAGCCAATGCTTGGATACATAGATTAGGAAGTGTGCATGTGTGTGCGTCTGTGTGAATGCCCAAATGCTGTTGAATTACAATTCAGTGATGTACAGCCTCTGATGCAGTGGGAGAAATTTCCATGTTGCTGCTGAGCTCTTTGTGGAGTAATGTCATATTCGGCCATAGTTCATTTGAATAAAACGTGGCCCTTCATGATGTGCTTGATTCGCCATGCATCCTTGAGAAAAACTGAAACCGCCACACAGCAGTCCTACAGGTAGAGGCGATTAAATTACCGCCACCTCTTGGCTGGGGCAAGTCCCTCGCAACTAGGGTAAGTGGCCCTTTCGCTACACACAAAGAGGCGTACCCCCACTACAGGGAGACTCGGAAAGGCACTCCATCACCCCACGTCCAGAGATTAATGGTGGAAAATGTCACAGGGAATAAGGTCATGCACTGAGGAACCTGGCTGAGAGAGTAGGACAACAACGGGGCATTCTGCAATCTGACCAGCGCTGCCCATTCTCAACAGCAGCCAGCCGGCACACAGGGAGGTGAGAGGAGACAGGAGGCTTTTTTATGGAACATTAAAGATAATGGGAGACCATTCACTCATAGGTTTCTCTGAAATTGCACCACATGTGCAAGTCAATGTGTCCCCAAAACAAAGGAGAAAAGGCAAAGTGTGCAAAATAGATGGGATGGCATATCAGCCCCTGCTTTTCAGTCATTGTGTCCCGGGTCCCAAAGAATGGCTCTCAAGCATGGCTTGAGGGGGACAATATGTTACCTTGAGCAGAGGTGTGACCTGCATCTAGAGCATAGCTCATGAACCTCATTAAGGAGGTTAGTGGTCCCATCAAGGAGCAATATGCCATTAGACTCACTACACTGATCTTTCATTTATGAAGACAGGGAAAGACCTTCGAGGCCTGCTTGCGTATACATCCTTCACATACCGTTTTATGTGGCTTTGCCATTTTAGGGTACATTACGTTTAGGCTGACCATACATATTTGGCTTTTGACTCTTTGTTGGATGTATAATCTGTGTCCAAAAGTTCACCACATAAAAGTTTATTCAGAGGTTTATTCAGGATATTATCTGATAGTTTGTCCCACTTTGCTGAAGTTGCAGCCTTTTGTTTTCTGGGAAGGTGTTCCACTAGCTGTAGAAACACTGTTGGGAAGATGTGATTGCATTCATTCACAAGAGCCATACCGAGGTCATGTTGGATGTTCATTTCTGGATCACAAACACCACTCCAACTCATTCCACATGTAATGGATGGCGCTTCAACATTCTGATGAATAGTTCCACACTTCAAATTCTTCATACAAGCATAGCACATGTTTACTACCATGCTGGCTCACAAATCTCATTGTGAGGTCTTGAATAGGAATATTGTGCTGAATTCTGACAGCTATGTTATATTTTTACCTTAAAATTACAGCTTCAAAATCATTGTGATGATCCACCGATCTATAACAGGGAGATTAGAGCCTTTGTCATTGCTACACTGGGCTCAGCACAGCAGAAACTGCACTATGTAGCTTTCAGAGGAGGGTAGAAAACCACTTCCCCTCCTTCCCCCGCTCCATTGATTTCTGATTTCTGTAAAGTGCTCTAAAAACAAATTACATTAGGGGGAGCCCCTGCAAAAAAACAAAAAAAAAACAAAAAAAAAAAAAACACAAATCTTACGCAGTGTTCCTTTAACACTGAGGAAAGTTTTTATTGGTAATGTGCAATGCATTCAGTTCTCAAATCCAAACAGCAGTTGAATTATGATGGCATAATGGAGTCACACACTGTGTCATAAATGCAGGCAAGGCAAGTGAGCAACACAGCAGAGCGTCTTGACACGTAACAGTATAGACACACTATAGCTGTCAAGTCTATATGTTAAGGCAGAACATAAATTAACAACTAACCAGTCAGAAAACAGCCTGAGACTTCACATAAAATGGTTGTGCAACATGGCTGCATTCATTTTGCTGTGACAAAGCGTCAGAAATAGAAACGGGCTCTTCATAAAAACGGACGCATCGCTGCCATTTTAGATGTCAGGAGGTAACTATAGAGCAGTGCTGTTCCTGTCTGAGTGGGGAATCAAACACATAACTAGTAACCGAGAACTTACACATAGCTTCCTCAAAGATTCTTGGGTCTGTGTGAATATAATGCAAAATTTACCTGACGTGTCTAAATATCTGCAGACAACAGGCCTCATTTTGCTCCACACGTCCATATATAATGATAAAGAGCGAGTGCTAAAAGTAGCCCATACTCCAACACCCACACACAAGGTACAGATAAATCACTTCCCAAATGTGTCTCTTACCACATGGATGGTTTGTGATGAATGACTGGAGGTAGTTAGGTTTGTGCTGTTGTGTTAAGAATGAGCGGCAGAGAGGGCGTAGATTTACGTCAAGTCTCCCAGAGGCTGCTGATTCCCACGGTTCCAGAGTTAGCAGGGTCTGACTGATGATCCACGCACCACATCCTGCTTACACTGCAATTCAGGCCTCACAAATAAATAAATAGCCTTAAAAATCACCTCTGCTCTCATGCAAAGCTGCAGCTTAATGTGTATAGATATTTAATATGATGCTCAGCACAAAAGTTAAATTGAATTTCCATCCTCACACCACCTTTAAAATGGCTCTCCCGGCTACCACAATGGCCTGTGTATCTGTACAGAGATATGCCTAACACAACAGGCGAGTCAGATTATATTTCTCTGAAAACAACAATAAAACTCATCCTGTTTATATGGAGCTTAACATTGCACAAATGCAATTATTCCAAAGTCAGATCTAAATCAATTTTCATTAGAATTATTAAGATTTTATATTTATCACATTTACAGTACATTTCGTTTAGAAATATGATGTTAAGTGCCCTTTAAAATTCCTTTGTAAACTTTCAGAAAAAAGGACTAATCAATATTTTGATATTGATCAATATTTTCAACAAGGTTTTCATATTTAAAAAGCAATTTATCTGAGCAGTAAAAGTGTATTTCCTAATACACACTTCTGTGTGTGAATGTGGTTTAAACATTTCCAAAGCTCTCCTCATGGCAGTCCAATATTATTTGAGATTATCATCCAAAACCTAGTTTTACCAGTTAGTAAGTTTAAATCAAGTTATTGATTTAAAGAAAATCCATACAATCAAAGCCATCTAGAAAACATCTAATATGTCTTGGTAAAAACTTATAAATATAATGTGTAATATAATATATACAAGTACCATGCCAATTGAAAATATAAGATTATTATCATTTAAAATGATTTAGATACCTAGGATTTTGCACAGTAGTGTATGGTATATGTGGCATAAACCCGTAGAGCTCTGTCTTATTGGGATGAATTTCCCCAAATAAAGTTCTTGCAACCTGAAAAACCAAGCTTTTTCAAATATTTACATAAAATGGATGGATTTTTTTCAGCCATAGCTCCTGTTGTATAAAGCCTCTAGCACTGCAAACTGACCCTTAATTTCAGAAGGAAACGCAGGAGCAGTTTGGGCATAGTTTATTTGTGCATTGCTGCAAAACAAATGTTTTTTTTTCTAATCAGCTGAAAGCATTGGTATAAATACAATAAATATGCCCATGCTTGGGTCATGACCACTTTTAGATTAAAACAGCTTTGCCTCCATCAGCTAGCATGGTCTCATGTGGTAGATTTCAGCTCTGATGGTCCAGAAGTGTGAAGGGTGGCGAGATGTGTAATTTGCTGGCTAATAATTCACAAGAGGCCGAGGAGAAGTGAAATTCCTACTTGACCTCATGACCTGCAAAACATGGATAAAATAGATGTTGACAGAACAGACCCATGACCATAGCTTTCCCTCAGAATATTCAATGTACTCACTTTTGACTATGTACACAGCAATGCTGAGAGCAGCTGCACAAGCTGTAAGCAGGAAGTTGGCACAGTTTGAATGTAAACATCCAGTTTTCCCAGTTTGTGAATTGGCATGATAGAGGTTATTGGCATGTATTGTTGAGCCCAGCATAGTTCTTTCATTATAGAAGTTTGGACTACATTACCAGATTATCAGAAAATCCCATCACAGAGAGCCTTCCACAGCCAACCCGGATCACGTCCATGGCCAGCCCCCTGAAAAACACGTCCTCATGCCAGGATCTGACTTGAGAGAAAATCACTGAGAGTGACAGAATGGGAGACAATCTGTTGTCTTTTCGTCAATAAGGAAGGAATGATAATGTTATAAAAAAAAAAATAAAAAAAAAAAAAATAAAAAAAAAACGTTTCCTCAGATGTGTCTGAGCAGAGTTTGGAGCTGTTTAGTTACAGGCTGTAAATTTACTTCAAATGTTCCCCATTAGACTGCACATGGTATGAGCCCTTTAAAGTAAAACAGAGGAGAGCTTGTGGCATTCAGTTTTACTCCCTGTTCCGCCATGTGCCACTTTGGCTGTGGTTTCCTGAGAATGCAACTTGCTGCTTCATACTGAGATGAAAAGACTGTTCCTCATCCTCGATCTCCAGTTGCTACATGGCTTAGCAGCCAACTGGCCATGTGTGTGATCGTATGGTAGAATCAGGCTCTTGAGGTGCACAACAATGCTCTGTGGAGTGCAGCTCAGAAGCACGGAGTGGCTTCATATGCTTTGGGGGAAATCCACTGCCATCTAAAAGTTTATGACATCTTTTCTATAATTTGGTAACATTTTTCTGAAGGTGTTTCTTCAGAAGGCCACACGTCATTTAAAAGAGACTTTCATGACACCTGACATTGTTGGAATGATCCAGATGTTACAGCAGGTTCATGTCAAGAATGTCTGATGTAGGTGTCATATATGAACAAACACCTACAATGTTTATTCATGCTCAGAATAGACAGGCTGTTACCATTTCTTGTCATTTGTGTATGTACAAATTTAAAATGGAGAATGAAATACTATAAACTAGTAAATATAACAAATTGTTATGTGTCTCATTAAATAAATGAAGGCCTAATAGTGAGAGAAATGGGCTTGGCTCGGGGTCATCTGATTGATCTCCTGGATCAGGAGGAAAGTTGAGGGTGGGGAACAGTGCCTGTTCTCTCCCTCAGCATGCATGGCTGATGTGCCCTTGAGCAAGGCACCTAACCCCCAACTGACCTCCAGCTGGTAGTCTATTTGCCCGCTGTGTGTGTGTGTGTGTGTGTGTGAGAGAGATTGCCCTCAGTAAAACTTAATTTGTAGTTCAATTTTCTCATTCCATTTTATTCAGAATATGTATTTTTATTTAGTTTCATTCATGATGTTATAATGCTTTCACAGTCATATTATAATGATCTACAGCTCTGTGCATTGTTTCTTCATTATTCTTAACACAAAGCTTTGTAGCTTCCCACTAATTATTTGAAACCGTGATGCTGCCTGCTAGCATATTGGCATCATTTTATACATTTTATAAAAAGAAGAAATATTGGCTTCCATCTCATTTTTCAAACTCCCACAGATTTTAGATACTGGTGTTCAAATCGGAGAACATCATAACACCGGAAAAGGCCCAATTTGATAAGAGAATGTTTTTGTTTGTTTGTTTGTTTTTCTTCTTTTTTTTAATTAGTCAAATTAGTCTTCCATACTTGCTGAGGAGACCAAGCATTTTTTAGTGCTTTAAATGGTTAAGGACACAGAGAGAAGAATAACACACATATTCTTCACATGAACTAAACAGGTTCAGGGATATAATGTCATACACTAATTCCATATTTATTTTATTTGACATAGCTGAAATTATTTTATCCACATGTTATTTAATTTCAAGAGCCATCAGCCTAGATTTTTCTTACATTTATTTTTTTGTCTTTGAATTATGTCACTGATGTTGCACTAAATCCTCATTAACGAAAAGAAAAGTAAAAAAAAATGGTTTATGTAGAAACAGTGTTTGCATACTGTGCTTTTATCTTTGTGTCTGTGTATATATGTGGGCAGCATACATATCTATACACACACACACACACACACATAGTATGAAGACTTTAGGTAACCTCAAGATACGTAATGTCAGAAAAATCCAGCCCTTTTCAGGACAAGGTAACCTCCACTGAGGGCCACTCATATATGAGCATGAAAATATCACCATTTCACAAGTGAAAAGTTCCCTAGGAGTTGAGTTTCTGAAGCAGAGACACGGGGGCACAAAGCACCTCCCTGGAAATATGCAGACTTGGGTTTTATGTGTCTGCTCTCAGAGTTGCCTGCAGGCGACGACTGTTCTGGTCTGGGACTCGTGAAGGAGTCTTTAAAGTCAAAGCCATGTGTAATTTCATTGGAGAGCTTTGTGTACCTTGAGACATGACACATTACCTCCACCAGCTTCTCCCCCCCAACAGGTGGGCTCCAGTCGAAAAGAGCAGGAGGAATATAAACAGCTAATGGAAAAGTAGGAGTCTAAGGTCTGAGAAAAAAACAGGTTAAGCGGAAAACGGAACCTCTGGGGATGGAAATATGATTGCCAGTCTCATCATTTCCTTCAGTGACATATTGAAGCACTGGCAGCATACATAATAACATCAGCAACACCAAATGACACAACCTGCATCCAAATAAACATAATGGAAAGTGCACCAAAATAAATACTGTCTGAAGTTGAAGAGTGGAGGTGGTAAATGGTGCACATTGTTGTTGTGTTCTGTTTCTTGTTTGTTTGTTTGTTTTATCGCTTTCGGTCATATTGTGCAGAACTAACGGTTCTTTTCACAGCAGGACACATCCCCTCACCCCACACCCTGTGAAACATATGCATTATCACACATACACAATCACACACACAGAGACACTTCTCCTTTCTGATTGAAATATGCCACAGACCTTCTAAGACTTCCCTTCCTCTAAAATATTTTTACCCTATAGTTACAGCCAGGCTCCAGCTGTTCCACTCAATTTA
The DNA here is from genome assembly GCF_029633855.1 of Hoplias malabaricus. Lineage (NCBI taxonomy): Eukaryota > Metazoa > Chordata > Actinopteri > Characiformes > Erythrinidae > Hoplias > Hoplias malabaricus. Next base: position 24,964,336 of record NC_089811.1, on the reverse strand, counting down.
ACCCCCTAAACCAGAGGAACCAGTGGCTTTAACCATCGCTGACAGGAGACATGAAGTGATTCAAGCGGCAACCAGCAAAGTAGGAAATGGCTGTCATTCCAATCACTAACAGTGACAGCCGGGTTTCAAGTGACTTTTGTGTACTGATAAGTGAGAAAAAAAAACATACACAAATAAATCAATCAATACATAAAAAATATAAAACAATGATAGATAATGTGTAATAACAAATATAGACTATAATTAATTTATTCATTCATTATCTGAAACTGCTTATCCAGTTCAGGGTCATGGGGGGTCCGGAGCCTACCCGGAATCACTGAGCGCAAGGCAGGAACACACCCTGGAGGGGGCGCCAGTCCTTCAAAGTGTGAAACACTCACTCAAACACACACCTACAGATGCTTTTGAGTCACCAATCCACCTGCCAACATGTGTTTTTGGACCTTTTTTTTCCCCGGAGGAAACCCTTGTGGACACGGGGAGAACACACCAAACTCCACACAGACAGTCACCCAGAGTGGGACTTGAACCCACAACCCCCAGGTCCCTGGAGCTGTGTGACAGTGACACTACCGTGCCGCCCATGATCTTTATTTCTAATAATTCATTTCTGATTTTATGAAATATTAGCGATTAGAGATCAGAATCATATTATTTTTACTCCAGATTCAATCAGCTATTGGTCCATTTCTTGTGAAATTTGCAGATTAGTGACAATCAAATTATAACAAATACCACAATGTTGTTGCATAATTTAACATTTTATTTTTGTTAAGTTGTTGCGCCCTCGTCCTGTCGTGTCTGTTTTCCCCGCCATGTGCTCACTTAGCACACTGCTCTGATTGTTATTGTCCATGTCTCCGCCCAAGTTCCGCCTTTGTTCCTCCTCCTCGTCAGTGTCGTTTGTAATCCCTCCAACTCGTTATCTGTCTCAGGTGTCTCTTGTCTATGTAATGTATTTTAGTTCCCTTGTCTTAGTTCCTTTTGTTGGTCATTCGTTTCCTATGTCATGTTACTCAGTTTAGTCTGTCTGTCTCCGCAGGTTTCCGTTGTTGTTTCGCTCCCTAGTCTGTTTGTCTCATATGTCCCTCGCTTCTGTTTGCTCTCTTCTCATTTCCTTTGTCATCGTTTCTCCTTTCCATTGTCATGTTGGTTTCAAGTCTGTCTGTCTCTGCTGATCCCCGTTTAGGGTTGTTCTCTGTTTAGCTCTCTCTGTTTAAGACTGTTTAGCTCTGTCCAGTGTTAGTCTGTTTAGCTCTCTAGTCTGTCTGTCCCATTTGCTCTAGCTCTAACACTGGCCATTCTGCCAGTTGTGTTATGATTGGCTTTCTGTAAGTCTGTGTATATGCACTTCCATGTATCATCTTGTGCTGGCTGGTACTGGTCTGACATGACATTGCTACCTTCTACATGTCAAGCCTAAATAGCAGACCTGTGATTGGTCCCTTTGCATGTTAGTTACATTTTTATCCTGCATTAGCAGACAGTTCTTGGTCACGTTAAGTGTTGAAAGGCACCAGACTCTCTCAAGAGTCTGAAAATGCGAAAAAGCAGAATTGGCCTGGCCCTCTCTATGTGGGTAGGTCGCCCACTTTCTCCTCCATATATAAGCATGATACTAGCCAGTGCAATCATCTGTTAACTGACGTAGCAGAAGATAAGATTGTGCTGTAAACATACTGAGCTCCAGTGATGCTGTATGAGCAAGAACACATAAAGAAGCACTGACTGGCTTCAGAGGAACGTGTGTTAGTGTTCACACATCCAGCCAAGTATCACTGTGTGATGGAGAGACCCGACTATTTGGAATATGATTCTTTTTTGATAGCAAGCAACATTGCAGACAATAAATCTGGTGTGCATCCATTATATTTGCCTGTTTGTAATATATAGGCCATTGTGTCATTGATGACTCCATTTACATGACAATAAACTATGGTTTATACTGAGTCCATGCCATGGTCATTGCACAGCACTTACGACTGGGCTCTGGCAGCCTACTGCTGACCTTCAGTTTTATGACAGCTCTTATGTGCCTTGCCGCTGTGCATTAGCACAAAAACAAACCTGGACTAAAGCACTGCAACAAAGTCCACAGCATTTTGTGAAGGGCCTCATAATAATCCCGTTGAGGGTCTGTGTATGGCATATATGAGCCTGTCGAGCGTATAAATTAAAATTTGATTTAAAGTTCAGCTCTTCACCACTGAGAAATTTTTTTTGTACAATTTGATACAAACGGAACAAATCAGTAGATCAGAAGGGGGAAGAAATTTCAATTAGGGAACCACCGCAAAGGATCATGAAAGTTATGCGCGCCACAGAACGCCAGCAGCTCAAATTAATCCGGAGTGGTGCATAAAGAAGCCTTCTCTCATTGTAATCATTCGAGATAAAGCCAGACTAATATGAAAAGGTGAAAATTCAATTTTCTCACTGGAAGAAATGATCACTGTCTGTGATCAGGTAGCAAAAAGAGATGACGGGTGAAGGCTCGCCTAAAAATAAAACGGTTTGTAAAATGAAATGGGAGCCACTGCATCTCCCAAAAGGCGCCTTCTTATTATACATCGGCTTCGTCTTTTAATTAAAGGTGCTGGAGGGCTGTGATTGGCAGGTGAATTTAATGTCATCATATACATCCTATTATTGCAAATTGCTTTCCTTTGGATGCTGATGGTCAGGTGTGGATTACTCGCGCTAAAGCCTCCCTTGCTATAGAAAAAGCAATGAATGGATTCAATCTCCTCTCCTAACCTCCACATTCTGCCCAGCGCCTTCGTTTTATGTGTTCTACGTGCTCTTTACTGTTTTTTTCTATATGAAAATCACTCAGATAACTTCCTGGAAAAGTCTGAACATGCAGCATCCCCCGCAGTACCTGTCCAAGGCTGTCAGAGTACATGTTCTTTTCTCTGCATATCATGAGGCATTTTTATTTGCATAGTTTTTACTTATGTGGACTTTAGACAGCTGTAAAACAGTGTGTTCTCATAGGATTTATGAATATATGTATATATTTTGATCCCTGTGTGCTTTTAAGGAGTCAATGCTCTTCACATTAGCTGTATGCACATTTATATGTCTGTGTCTACAATAGGTTGAATTCCCTATAAACCTTTGCACATTCAGTGTTGATATAAAATCATACACTGACACTGACAAGTTTAGCAATTTGGAATACATCATCCTGGATGATAACTGGATTGAAATATAAACAATACAATTCAAATACAATAGAAGTAATTAGAAAATGCAGATACCTTTAAATTAAAACCTGCAATCAAAAAATAGCGATTAATATTTTGTATTAAATTAATACTAAGGAGAACAACACTGTGTTTTTCTCAAAAATCATGCCTTTAATATGGAAATAATGCTTATGATATAAGTTTGGTATAACACCCAAACGTCCTCCTCTTACACACATTAAGCTCTATAAATCCTTCTTTCTCGCTTTAGTTTCCTGTGAAAAACATTCTGAACATTTTCAGTCTCAAGCTGTTTTGCTACGGTACGCACACATTAGTTTCTGTTTTTTTTTTCTTACTGAATACCCTGTATATGAAGCACTACACAGAACCCACTTGTAGAGCAGTTCCTAAATCCGAATGAATCAATTCGATGATGTGGTCAAAAATGAAAATATTTACTAATTGCAGCCCTAACCTTCACTGGCAACTGCTAACTAAACAAAATCCATTTAGCCACCGAACATGGTTTAAAAAAATGATCCATAGTGCACTGCCATGTGTGCTCTGCTGCTTTAATTACATCTTGTCAAAATGCCAGTGATGATGAAGGAAGCTCAAAGATGCTACTGTGTACGGTATATATTCTCTTATCCCTAGCCTACACTGCACCCTGCCACACTAATGACCGCCTGATACACATCAGTGAAAAACACTGGCCCTAAAACAGCAGGCCTCTAGTGGAGAAGGGCAATTTGTTGACTTGTTTACTGCCTGAGGTTTGCTGTTAAAACCGGAGTGGTGGATGTGCTCTGTGGAGCAAAGTCAGATAGGGTTAGAACAACCACATGCAACAGTTAAACACGTGTCTGGTAATGTCACACTTCTCAGTGCTCCAGAGGCAATGATAGCTGGTGCAAGATGAGCTAGCAACTGCCGTAGGATCTATACATTTTCCAGTGCAGCACTAATGACAAAATTAAAGTGCCACAGGTATGGCTCCAGTGCAACACTGTCAACTCTTTCTGAGGTGTGACTGTTTCAGAAGCCAGTAGATGTAATCCTGCTCTCACATATTCACTTAATGAGCTTTAGAAGCATCTCATTTCAGCTTGAATCTCTCACCTGTACATTAAGCACACTTTCGAACTTGCTAGCAACTTAGCATGCATGGCTAAGCAAAGGTATTAGTGATGTGAACATATCCACTGAACCATGAAGTGAATGTATACAGCAAGATGTAACACGCTCATATTTTTCTCCGGATTTCAATTATCCCTTCATTGCCCTCAGTGTCTAAAACAATCAAATTAGTTCCTCTCCATCTTTCTATCTGTGTTTCTCTCTCTTTCGACCTGTCCCACTCCCCACATTTCTTTTCCTCCTTCTCTGTGCATCTATGTCCCTTTTTTAGCTCCATCCATCTCTCCCTCTCTGTCCCTCATGCACTCTCTCTCTCTCGAGCTATTGCAAATCATTTCCAGCAACAATATGACAGGGCTTTATTAATGACACCCTGTGCTGGCATTCATACTCAACAAGACTGGAACAAATAGTAACACAATGTGCTATCCACTTTGATAAATGAGTCAAATAATGCTAATTTATACCATGCTATCAAATAAGATCTACTGTGTATGATAGATTAGTCAACGCTGAGCTTTCTCAAAACATTGCGTGTTCATTTGCGACACTGTTGCTGCCAGAATACAAGTTTGTTTCTATTTTTGTTTTGTAATTTTGTACATAATTTGATAGCACCAGCTGCCCTTTGCATTGACTCTAAACTGCATGATGAATGGACCAATAAAAACAGTCTAAAATGGCTTGGAATACAATCTCATTACCTGAACTTACATTCATTCATTCTGTCTTCTTCTGCAACATCTTGACCAGAGTCATGCTGTGTTCGGGGTCTACCTGGAATCACTGGATGTAAAACCTTGGACAGGGCAGCAGTGCACCACAAGGCATTACATACTCTGACATTCACTCACACTCATACCTGTGGACAATTTCACACAACCAATCCACCTACCAGCATGTGATATTGGACTGTGGGAGGAACAGGAGCACCAGGCAGAAACCCATGCAGACACAGGGAGAACACACTAAACCCCTCACACTGACATTAACACAAGGCAAGGATTAAATACAGGTTCGCAAAACTCTTGAGTTGTGTGTCAGTGACACTACCTGTAGCACCATAGTGTCTTCTGCATTGCATTAATATTTATTAGGAATAGATCCATCTGTATTAGCATTACTGTGGAATTTAAAATGTATTTCTGTAGAGCAAATAAACATGCAGGCACAGGGCATCGTACACCAAATAAACTATATCTAAGGCCTGAAGTCCTTTAGATGTTTGTCAGGGTTCTTTTGTGGCTTCTTGGGTGAGTCGTCACTGTGATCTTGGAGAAACACTGCAGGGCAGGCCATTTTCTGGGAAGAGTTGCAACTGTTCCAAGTTTGCTCCATTTAACACTTCCCATTCTGATTATGTCAATCCACAGTTTCTTTTTAATGGCAGCATATTTTATTGCTTTTTATGACAGTTTATTCCTACATTTAGGGAAAGGTTCTATCTGAGCTATGTTCAGATTCAACAGGGCCATCAGTCCCAATTATCAACGTCATTTGATTAAAAAATGAAATAAATACATGCTATGTTCATGTAAAACATGTTTTATGCTTCTTCAGGTTGTCTGTATCTTATGCTATTTCCTTTAAGATCTTAAAATAATATGATTAATAAATATGTAAATTAAGTAAAAATCATAAGGGAGAAATCATTAAAATGTTATACTTGTATAAATGTACAATGGGTTAGTACAAAAGAGAGACGGAATGTCTTTTCCTACTGTGTATTGTATACTGAAAAAAGGATTGAAGCTTAACCTTTCAGAGAGATAAAATTAAAAACAACAGCAAAAAAGAAAAAAAAATCCAATTCAGAGAGAAATCTCACCTCTTCACTCTAAAGGTTCACGCTGTGGTTTAGCCTTGTAAATGCACATCTTATTCTGAGAAAGCTGCAAGGCCAGAACTCTCAAAACTCCATCCACTCCAACAATTTTACAAGAAGATTACTTGTTCTTTACAATGCCCCACAGCCACAATGCAAAATGGCCTCGATGCCAGTAGAGAGGTATAATCAATGAGTAATGTTCCAAAGAGGCAGCACAAGTACTTGGAGAAAAAGAAGAAGAAATGAGGAGGGGCTTTATAATCCCTCTCGGAATTTTCAGGAAAGTCATTAGGTCAAAGGAGTGTGGAGGATGAAGTGTGAGGGCCTTTTTTTTTTTTTTTTTATAATGAAGCGCCGGAGCTCCTCTGGGAAACAATGCTGGAGGCCAGTAGATCTGAAAATTAATGTTTTGAAGTGCTATCTGCAAAGGGTCCCCCCGGGCACCTTCTGCCTGCCGTATCTGGGAGCAGAAAGGCGTCAAATCACACAAAAGCCATTTTGATTACAGGCATGCTGTCAGTCCATATCTATGCATCAGTCTCTCTATCAGAAATAATGGACCAGACAGACAGGATGTGCTAAATAATTCAGTCAAATTTTGGCACCCGGAGACAAGCTATTGTGACAAGAACTCTTTAAGGTATCCCACTGGGGAAGGACAGAAAATGATTCAGACTGTCTCACCAAATAACGCAAAGACAGTTCAAAGGGAAGCAGCTTTTGGGGCGTTAGTTTGGTCTAGCATTTCTTTACAAATGTATCCTTATTAAAAATATTATTTTCCCCCATATATTTCTCTTCAACAACAGGAGAACAGGCTCATCTTCAACATATACAAATAATATCTTGCCATGGGAAGCAGTACTTCCTAGGCTGAAAATATTTTTGTCTCTAGGTGCAAATGGAATTCTCTATTTTGCAAAACGAGCACATCCATATGGCTTGAATTAGCCACAAAGGAACCATGTGAAAACAAGAACCCCTTCAGAGAAGAGTCTAGAGTCTGCATCTGAAACTAAGAGGAAAAAGCTCAGCATAACCAACAGCATTTACACTTTAGAGCAGGACTGAAATCACAGAAATACAAAACTTTCATAACACCAGATATGAGTGGTCAGCATGGCAGAATTATCAGCGCATAATACTTTTTAACATTTCCTTTAAAAAACGTGTACCTATCAATGCCATATTTAAAAGCAAAATATCTGCATTTCTCATTGCAGTTTCAGCAGAATTAGTCCTGTTTAATTGGATTTACTGCTTTGCAACAGGTAATATGCAGAAAAAATAATTTTGTTGTGTGTATCCGATGTGTATATTTTAAATCTGGCACCGATGGCTTAATGTTAATGTGTTAACATGAAAATATGGTGTAGGTCACAGTTTTTACATTGGTATATGTAATGATATAAATGATATACAATGTGTTTTTATTTAAACCTTTATAATGAGCCATAGGTTCCGTATGATTATCTGTTCAATTGTGTACATTTGTGTGAATGTGTGCATAAATGTGTAAGGGTGTTATGCCCTGTGATGGACTAATACCAGGGTATTCCTGTCCAGGGTGTATTCCTGCCTTGCACCCAGTAATTCCAGGTGGGACCCTGAACTGGGTAAGTAAACAGTTAAAGACAACAAACAAACAAACAAGCACATTTTCTGACTCCAACATGAGTAAATGTTTTCCTTGTGGCTCTGTGTATGTGACTTACTCATTACTCATAAACACACAACTCATATAAATACTACAATTAAAACAATATAAGTCATTTATTCAAATCACATTTGTGAACAGCACCATTCCAACTAATTGTGTCTTTCACTAGAGGCTCATGCTGTGCCCTAAATAGTGCCATACTCCCTAAATAGAAAACTTCACAGATGATAAAACCAGGAATAATACATCCAGAAAATTTTTTTACGTCACCGGTTTTGCTGAAATATCACTAGACATCTCACAATTTCAGTCAAGAAGAAGTTTGTATGATCTATGTATAATAAATCTCATAGATTCTGTCATCATGTGTTATAAACCAGACACTCAGTTCCCAAAATGGTGGCCACTGCAAAAAATCATGTGACTAAAACCCAAGGATGTAATGCATACTTCAGAGCTCAGTTATGTTACTGGATTCAATGAGATACTATTAATGAAAAGTCATGTATGATTTTTTCTTCATTTTTTACATAATCAAGAGTATTAACAGATTATATATCACTGATTTGACGCAGCAATAGACTCTACTCCTCTGGCGAGACTTTACAGTAGACAGGAGAATATGGCTATGAGGTTTTGATGGATCTCAGCCACAAGAACATTAGTAAGGTCAGGTACAGATTTTGGCTGATTAATTCTAGACCACAAACTCAACTCCAACTCATTCAAGCGGTATTTAATGGCGCTATATCTTTTCACTGCCTTACAGCTCATTGCTGAGAGACATTATACCCTTCTAGCAACTTACTTGAAATTAAGCATGGTGGGCCTATACTTGTGGGCAGCTACTCCAAAACATATTCAGTGGTGCTTCACCACTTTAAATTACACAGTTCCACTGATCCACAACCCAATACAGGGGGCTGTGTGCATCTCTAGTCAGCACTTAGCACTAGGCCTGGTATCCTGTTCAATTGGCTTTCTGCTTTTCTACGGAGATTACAAACTGTGTGCTCAACTGAACACCTGCATCAGCAATGGGTGCATCTTAAAGTAGCCGTATTCTCTCATAATAATGTGTCTCTGGATAAGTTTTAACATAGAGTGTATATCCCACAGCCTATTACACAGACAAATAACTGACCAATCAGATATGTAGCTACAAAAGCCAACAAATACCCTACTGAATGTCAAGGCAGACTTTAAGGCTGAATATAACTGTGCTTGCATAGCCTGGCCCCAGGAAATCTTCATGTATCCCACTGGAAAGGTTTGAGAGTATCTCCTCCACACAGTAACCTACTGCTGCTAGATTTTGGCCTTCATCAAAAAGAATAAAAGTGAATAGTGTTTAAAAGCGAATGGCTCCTAAAGGGCATCAAATATCACTGCCTTATGCCCGCATCCAAGTCTTTATCAGTCAAAAGAGAACACAATGAGTTCAAAAGGTGCACATTTCCAACAGTTTTAAATAAAAAAACCCTGTCTTTTCCTGAATTTCTGCACTACACAGGGGGCTTGCTTGTGCTATAGTATCACGCCTCCCCGACCTCACATGCTCATGCCTTAGAGGCTGCACTGATGAGAGAGTTTTCATTCTGCTAAGAGTAGTTAGAGACATACTTTTTAGATAAACACTCTGGCTGGATAACACAGATTAAAGTTGATGAGACATTTGGTGATATTTGTATGCTTTGTGAAGGCTCTAATGTCTGTCCCTCTGGAGCTCTATATGTCTTGGTCTATAGTTCATAGTTACAGTATTTCATGCCAAACAAAAGAACATTTTTAGCACAGTCTTAGAGTTGAATAGGCTATGTGAATATGTTGTGTTATGCAGTATTCATTACCGCAGCATTAGGTATCCGACACAATTCTGAATTTTATAGCTGTTTCATTTTTTTGTCCTTCAGGTCTCTTAGTACAATACTCAGCACACATTATAAAATGATAGTATCAGGAATCCCTTTGGTGGCATTCTAGTCATTCTATCTTGCCTGCCAGCCTATGCACTAATCTGTAAAATAATACACATAGACTAATACAGCCAGGCTCCTGTGTTGTTACAAAAAGTGAGTAATATTTTTTTATTATTATTTAAATTGTCTAACTTCACTTTTAGCTTACTGTCCTCCTCATGAGTCATGTATGTCCCTTGAGTAATATACACACTCTACAATATTATAATGATTATAATAATGATCTTAAGATATTTACTACAGTTACACAATGTCAATAAGACATTTGGTATCCAAGCAACCTAACAGCATTAGTTATACGCCTGTTTCCTTCTGCCATCACCAGTAAGTGAAAAAAAAAAAACAGGAAAAATATCCACCACATCAGTAGTTTTTAAAAGGTTCCCCCCAGCTTCAAGATTAATCTGAAATGGATTCCTAGGGTTTAAACCAGAAAACTCTCTCTGTAAGTTATTGCAACCATTTTAAGACACTGTTGCTGTCCAATTAAATACTCCCAAAATAGTATCTTTACAAGAGTGGGAAAATACCTTCTTAATTTTAAACGGAAGTCATTGTAATATGATTTTATTCCAAGTAATTTTTGAGCATTTCTATTGGTCCATTTTATGGGTGAACGACAACGTCTGTGTTCATGATGTAGTAAAATAAAAATCAATAAAAATGGATATAGTGTTTTTAATTGGACAATATGAAGTAAGTTTACTAAAGAAAATCAAAATTTGCTGGGTTTTTTTTCAATATAAGCTTTGGAAGGCACTGCTACTTTGCTTTGTTTTGATCACAATGAATCCTGAAATTATTAGTGGTGGTAAAGGTAATTCCATGTGAACATGATACATTTTTGATGGCAGCAAGTTTTTACTCCTTAAATGCATTTTGTAACTCATCCCTATGAACCATCCATAGCTCTAGGCAATGACACATGTCCACTTTCCTATTTCTCAGTGATTCTCTACTCTTCTTCTCACAGCACTGCATAGCTCAGCTCATGGTTTGGTGTTCTTCTTTTGTAAGGGAAACCAACTAAGCTATCTGCTGTGCACAAACCAGGACCAGACTAGGTACGGTTTGCTTTCTCCTGATTGGCTGAATGCAAAGCATTTAATATGTGTTATTGATCCAACATTCTAATCATTTCTTTCCATTATCTGTTTAATGACCTGTTGGTTTTTCCAGAAAAGAATGATTGATGTTTGTGCTGTTTTCTTGGCACATGGTAGAAAGGACAGGCATACAGATCTTCAACAGTAAATGAAGGAAAACAAATTGCCTGGCTGTGTATTCTACAAGGGAACTTGAAACATGCTTGGAGATGTTCTGCTCTAAAAAAGCATGAGAAAGGTTGAAAATATTATTTTTGAATTACTGAAAATAACAAAAACATCCTGTATTTCAGGGTCAAATATGATTCAAATAAAACAATTTAATTGTAGTGAAAAAAAATCGGATGTACACATTTGCACTGCAGAAAATAGACACATTTTACATTGTGAAACACATGAAAAATGGTCAGAATTTGCAGAAGCAAACCAGTAAATCTAAGCTAATGTTAATATATTAAACAAAAAACATTACTCCACACATTCAGAGGTTAAAATAATTGGTGTCTGTATGTAGGACTACAATTTCCTCTTTGTTAACATATTCTCTGAGCTTGCATGGGCACAAAAATGAAAGGTTATATATATATATATAGTTAAGCATATGAATAAAAATGAAGCTTTTCTTATCATGCCAGATATAGTCACCGGCCACATGGGATTAATCTGATTTTGAAAATGAGGCACCAGGGGAGTCTTACACCATTGCTTTCTATGCATTTTCTGGAATTATTGCCTCAGAAACTCACACACCACATATTTATGTATGAGCAAGAGACAAGTATGTAAGTTAAAGAGAGAGAGAGAGAGAGAGAGAGAGAGAGAGAGAGAGAGATGTACTTTTCTATATATACAGGAAATTACAAGTGTGTGTGTGTGTGTGTGTGTGTGTGTGTGTGTGTTTGTCAAGAAATGCTGTATATAATCACACTGCTGGGACATAAATCTGATTACACCTCTACTTCTGATTACAGAAGCGTAATAATATTAAGATGAAGATGTTTATTTTTTTTTATTTAGGGTAAGTTTAGGCTTAGGGTAAGTGTAAGGACACAGGCCGTGGTTAGGTTAGCATTACTTGTGGTTAAGACTAGGGTATGTCTCCACAAAATGAAAAGAGGTTTATGTAATAGCCCCTGAAACCGCGGAGAAGTTACTCTTCTGTGTGTGTGTGTGTGTGTGTGTGTGTGTGTGTGTGTGTGTGTGTGTGTGTGAGAGAGAGAGAGAGAGAGAGAGAGAGAGAGAGAGAGAGAGAGAGAGGGTGTGTATGCATGTGTGTACGTATGTGTGTGTAGATAGATAGAGGGATTGTGTGTGAGTGGGTGGTAGTATAAATCCTGACAGTAAGTATGTTCTCAGTTTCAGATTGAATATAAGTGAACATGTGTTATTCTTGAAACATTGATCACTCTCCTTTTTAGCTTCCAAATCTTCACAGCTATACAAACTTAGAACTTAGTCTCTTTTACTCTGGGACATACATTGCCACACCACTGCATTATACTGAAACTCAGATCACTCCCCAACACATCAGCACTGTGTTTACCACTTTAGCAATTTGTCAGTGTTTGCTGTATATGCAGAAGGTCCATACAAATTTTCTCTTAAATGTGCACTATATGAAGCATTTAGCACCTAACACCTCTTCCATCATTAAAAGATTTAACACCGTCAGTGTCGTTACACCACTCATGTGGTGCTCATTACAACAAGACATGTGTAGTGTTCACAGCACCACTGTTCATTTCTCACTGGACTGGACCTGTTCAATTATTTGATGTATAACTCTTCACAGAGCCATTATTGGTTCTCTGTGCCGGAGTTAATTACGCGGTCAATAATGACCAGTCAATCCTGAAATGTATAATCAGTCTTATTTGAGAATTTTGGAGTGGTTGCATGCATTTATTGCCACAGATGTATAGACATTTCAGCCAACAACCACAAATAAAGGAAAAAATTGGCAAACAACCAAAAACATCAAGATTAAATAATCTGACAATGAGGTGCAGGCATGTTTACAAAAAGCAGAAGATAATCAACAGTGAAAATGTCAGATGGAATCTATTTTATTGTTCCTGCGATAAACAAGTTGTACTCTCGTGCCAAGTAGTCTATACATTATTAAGAAAGAAATCTCTTCTAATAAAATAATTCATCTATTTCATTGTATGTACAGTTGAACAGTGCCTGTGTCAGCACTCTTGGCACTAAAAAAACAGCAGTGCTAACAGAATGGGATGTTCTGAAGCAGCTGTACATGAACCATGACCAGTGCTAAGCAGCAGAGGGGAATAAAACTCCCAGCCACTGGGCTCTGAAGCAGTGAAACTGCAGTCTGAAGGAGCACTATCCAATACATAATTTGACCTCACTGACAGGCTGGTGGCAGTAGGCAATATCCAGTTGAAAGCCTTCCCAGAAATGTATAAGCTGTTACTACAGCAAAGTGGGACACACTACATATAAAAAAAAATAAAAGACAGACATTTGAATATGGTAAGATCCACCTGTTTTACTGTTTACTTTTTTTTTGAGTGTTGGCTTTTTTACTGTTTGGATTTCAGTAAATCAACTGTAGAATATTGTTCTTGAATTTTATACATACTCACTACACTCACTATGGTTGGGTTTATTGAGTATGACTATGATCCTAAATATTGCCACCAAATATTCATCAAGATCTGTCAATAGATGCCCAGTCAATTCTGTTTATTTTTTCTGTATGTGACATGTGTTTACACCATTTCAGTCAATATCTAATGTGTCTGTGAACGCTAAGCTAACAAAGGTTAAAGTGCAAATGGCAAAGGGCTGTTATGTGGGAGAGCGAAACTGCAGGGTGTGGGGCCCGCTTTGAGGTTTCACATACAGTGTAAAATATTAAGAGTATGAGAAACTGTGCTGAAAGAGGGCAAACAAACATAAAGAGAGTTCAAGAGAGTGTGAGCGCTTTGTTGTGTTGGGGTTTGAACTGACAACCTCAGCCACTAAGGACATGAGCACTTCTCTACGCCACATGCTGGTGGGTATTAGAAGACTTTTCTATGATGCTTGTGATGGGAAAAAGGGAGGAAACAACAAACAAAGTATACAATGAATGGCGTACTCAAAAAAAAAAGATTTTTTAAATGGAAAGAGAACCAAAATAATGCAGTATTTCTTCAGCTGACACTTTTTTTGTCATTTTTTTTTTCTTTTCACTTTTCTCTGGATTTCCATTCTGTTCTATTTTCTTGTTTTCTGCTCTGTTCTCTTTTGTGCAACATTTTCTGAGTGTCTCCAATGTATAACTAGCCATCTCTCCTGCTGAAGATTATGAAGTTTATACAATAACCCCATTCTGGGAGTTGGACTTCCTGGTTTAGGCCTCTCTAAAGGTGTGCTGTTCTTGTCCCCTGCTGATAGAACCAAGTGTCCACATGTATAAATTGACAATTTTTGAATTAACAAAAAGCATTATAAAGACAAGGCAATGGAACAAAGTCCCAGAAAACTAAACATGGACCCACAGATTCAAACCAGAAAGGAGAAAACAAAAGAAGACATCCTAGTCCATGGTCACCTTGCCGAAGCAGAGATTCTGAGTATGAGGAAAACCAGAATGACAACACCACACTCTGCACACGTGGAACTGGAAGCTAACACCAACCTGACATAGCCTTAATCTCAGTGTTTCTGAGAAATGGACAATCATCTCCCTCAGAGGACAGAGAAAATATACACAAAACTGAAGCTATAAAAGGCAAAAGCTACAGCTTAGCTCTTAAGGTATATATCCCACTAGATAGTGGACTTAAATTAAGCTCAACTTGTGCCTTTCAGAGGACTGGAAGTAAGAATACATCTGGGTAAGCTGATGTTAAACCTAATGACCAGACTTTAGTTATGTAAAAATCTGTCCTAAAACTGCATAAAAATATCTCATCTCTGACCAGACACCTCTGGAATATTAACTTACAGTTACGCCTGAACAAAACTGACCTGGACAAATGTGAGAATGGAAGGGTCACACTTGAAATGCACGGTCTGACTCCAGGACCATTAAACATCAGTGATATTCATGGCAGTACAATGGCACTTCTTAAGGACATAGTAATATCTAACAGTAAAGCTGAACAGCACACTGATGCTGTCCTTGAGTGGAAGCAAAGCAGAGGACTGGGTCACGGCCCAATGCAGGAAAGCAACCGTCACACTTGACCTGCTTGACCTCACTTCAAAACCTCTACAGCTGAAAGATATTCACAGCTGGAGCATGCTGTGTCCTGGGGAGAGAGAAACTTCCAACACTGAGAAACAAACTAAAGAGTGTGGGGCAGTAACAGACACCACGGAAACCTAAACATGGCCTTGATCCAGCTTTTTTCTGATTCTTCCTTTCCTCTTCACATAATACTACCAAGTTGAGAGGGCAAAAGCTGAAAAGTGGACCTTATCAAAGTGTCTTAAACATAGTGTCACTGGACAGCTCAATACACTTGGAGGAGAAACCTAACTGTCCAGTTCTGCTGTGAGCTAACAGACACTACATTTGCTAGCATTTTGCTGATTGACAGGGGGCAGGAAGACTCACTTGGACCCTTGGCCACAGATGGTGATGGCATCAACAGTGATAGAAATATTTTAGAGGTTTTATCTCAAGATTTCAGTGAACCACACTTTGAACAAGCTTTATGATCTTTCTGTCATGTAGTTTCCTCTTATCTGATAAGAAGTTTTCCATCAGTATCATCTCTCATCCCATTCATGCTTCCCTTTCTAAAAGAATCAACTGGAAGTGTGAAAGTTCAAAGCTTTAGCAAAAAAAAAAAATAAGTTCATGAAGAATAGTACCCACCATAAACAGCCCTTCACTGAGCCTTTTATGTTCTTTGCCTTTAAATGTAGAGATGATAATATGTTAAAAAAAAGAGAGAGAGAGAGAGAGAGAGAGAGAGAGAACTGGTTCTAGTCTTGAAATCTGATCACGCAGTGTCAAAAAGTCAAAGTGTGACCTCCTCTATATCCTGTGTCAGACAAGTCAGCATGAAAGCTGAGCAATCAAATACTGCACTGAGTCCATGACTTCAGTACCTCCTCATCCCTGTCCAGTCTCTGGGCTCTGCAGTGCACTTCCTCTCTTCTCTAAGAATAGCAAATGTTGGGGGCTTCACACAGATCTGGATGAAATAAATGCATTAATATGAGCTTTAATGTCCTGGCGCTTATCCTTTGTCACAGCTGGCACTCATTACAGTAGTCTGACAGATGTTTGGAATACGAAGTCTTGCTATCAGTAAAGCAGCACAGTCAGAAACCTAAGCAGAAGACTTTCCATGCTGAAACCCACTTCCATGAAGAGCCTATTGAATTCCTTACCCACAAAAAATTATTAAAATAAAAAAAAAAAACACATCTTGACTGACAGAACATAATCAAACCAAACTTGAATTTAAAACATCTGAAATTACTCCATTACAGTCAATTACCATTCTGAATTCCAAGTGGCATTACAAGCTGAATTTTCCAAGCCACGGGACACCAGTGGATGCATCAGACTTTATTTCTCCAGCAATCTGTTGCCTCCAACAATAGACTGTAATTACTAATCAACTCAGCAGTCAGCTTCGAGCTATGGAATAGATTAGTTACCTTCACTTGATAATAGTTAATCCCCTGCTGGAGAGATGCTGGTTATGCTGGCTGCATGAGAAACACACTTACACACAACACCCTAGCACAAAAGGTGCAATCACAGCCTGTCTGTATTTGTTTCTCCTTTAGCATGTTTTTCCTCAACTAGTTGCCTTCAATCCTACTCGCTTTTTGTGCCAGAAGTCTTTGATTCCTTGGCTTCAAAGAAATTAATTGCCTTTAAGGAAAAAGAAGAATAACAAATGACAGGCAGGAATGGAAAACAACAACTGTCCCTGTGGACTAAAGGAGCTAAATGAAGAAAGGCCGCATTCGCACAGAGGCAAACTCGGTGTGAAACAAAGTGTTAGATGTATTAACCTTTCCAGCACCTAGCCTCTGGGATCTGACCGTCCCTCTATTTGCAGGGAGCACAGCATTTACTTATTATCTGTAAATAGGACGACTTCAGGGCAAAAATACTAGAACCAACAGGCCTAGTCAATGAAATCAGATGCCAATATGGGTTCCATCTGAGCATATCAGACCTTTCATATAAACATATACATTTATTTTTTCACCAGGGAATCCTGTTTTCTTCATCTCATCTACTTTCAGGGTAACCTAGAGTTTGCCAGGGATATTGCTATATAGGGCAGCCTGCTCATATTACCCTGCTGTGCTAATCCAAATATTAGACATATAAGTTCAAAAGTTTGTACAGACTACTTATAAACAGCATGTTTAACTGCATGAATGTAGCTTGTGTAATCGTCATAGAAACGCATCAAATGAAAAGGGATGCTCGGGAATAGCTACAAATGAGCATAAGGTCAATATTCTCAATGCAAATCATCATCTAGAGGGGCTTAAGGCCCTCAACGCTTAGCTGTGGAACATAAGAGCTGTATCCCTTGGCATGATGAAGCTTTATCTATCCACCTTTGGGATGAGTTGAAGTGGCTTTTATGATCCAGACCTAAGCATTCAACAAGGGTACAGGACCTTCTGGCACAGAAGTGTTCAAATCATGCCGTTGTCAAACAGGTAACAAGTCTTTTGTAAGTTCATCAATGTCATGAAAGTCAGCCCCTCGACAACTGCCTAAGAATGTGGATGTACTTTGTATATGCACTGACTAAAGGCATTTGAGAGTGGGTGATACAGCTGGGATGTATCCTTTTAGCCACAGATTTCACCACTATCCACTTGTCCCTAGATGTGTCGGGCCCAGTGAGACTAACCTGAATTCAAATCAGGCATTTTTACAGGTCCATAAAAGCCCCAAGAGATCCACTCCAGCCTCTTAATGTTGTTTTCTATCTTTTACAAGTATGAAGTCAAAATCAAGGTCGCATTTTCCTATCCTCTGAGCACGTCTGAAGTACAGGGAGAAAGAGCGATGGCATATTTGAAACCAGCCACACCCATCTCAAACAAAAGGCAGTATATCTAGCCAGTGTAGCGTGGCTGCTGGGAGTGCAGAGATATGATGCTTTTAATATGTTGCTTTCTGGAAGTATTGAACAGCTTTTGCGATGAGCGTTCTTTATCTTGCAGGGAGCAGTGAAAGCCCGTGACAGGCAGTGTTTGGGCGGCTGAGTGCTTTATCTCCGTTCCTTTTACAGAGCACTGAGGCGAGGCAGAGAGGCAGAGAGGGTGAATGCACTTCTCCAGGAAGGAGACGGCAGAAACAAAAACAAGCAAGAATATCTGTAATTAGAACAAAAGAGTCAGAGACAAAGAGAGCTCGAGTGTGACAGATCGGTACAGGTAACTTATTTAGATGAAAAGGACTGGGAAAAAGAAAGAAACGCGGTCATAAACATTGAAAGTAATAATGTAATAATGACATATCGATCTTCAGCCAGACAGGATAGATAAGTAATATTAGCAATGTCTGGAGCAGCTGCTTATACAGAAGAAGACACATTAATGTTTGGAAATATAAGGCACTCCTGAGACAAAAACAAACGGCTTCTTCATGTATCCTTCAGGAAAAACAGTCGTTATTTTACCCATGGCAACTCCACAACCATGTGAATGTACAAATATTTCTCAATGACACATGCCCTGTTCTACATACACTACAGTGCAAATATTGGAGGCCACCCTTTTGTTTATTTCATTGCTTCAGATATGATATAGAACATATGTAGGTGCTTTCGGCCTTTCATCCACTGTGAGATTACAGCACGATCATTTTAGTCTAAAATAACGTGTAGCTGTCAAGTAGATGTTACTAGAGAAGAAAAAACTGACCGAAGAGGGAAGCACCACATTACTGAATATGTTTGGGATTGGGAACTGGATCATGAAAAGCAAAAGATCCAAGCAATTTCTAAGACTGAATCACTGCTTTGTCTGACCTACTCACACCAGTGCAATACACACTAACACGCACCACCAACACCATCAGTGTCACATCAGTGCCTAAAATGACCCACCACCCAAAATATACTCTGTGGTTGTCCAGAAGAACTGGATAAAAGAAGGCAATAAATTATGCAGAGCACCAGATAGACTATAATTGCAGACCTACAAAATCAGCCTATATAGTCAGTGAAGGTGATATGAAAGGGAAATAAATGAAATGGACTAACCTTGTATGTTACTATCGCTCATTACAGTTGGTGTTCATGATTTTAATCAAAAAACATTTTTCATACAGTGCTTTACAACCATTCTGTTGATGTCTATTTGCCATTTGCTGCTCTCCAGTGTGTTTGTGTGCTTGAAACTGGTCTGATGTGTTCATGAAGCCCCTGTGTTAACTGTCTTGGTCCAGCATTCTAGGATTTCTCTCTCTGTTTCTCTGTGCTCACAGCAGAGAAACAGCATCTGGACAACAAATAGAAAAACATTAAAAAGCCTGAACTGAGATGAGGATATTGGTCTATTCCCACTCCAAAGGTGAGTAATATTTCTTTAATTTTGCTTTTTCAAATAACTTAAGGTGAAATTCACTCTAATTTCAGGATTTGGGAGAGCAAAAATTGCTTGAAAGTAAAGAAAAACCAGAAGTGTTGCAAAACAAAACAACTCCAGTTACAAATGATTTTCTGTGGTAATTTAAACAGCAAATAAAAACGTACAGACATGTTCAACTTCAGGCTAATAAAACTAAGTTTTTGTTCCTTCAAATTTACCATTCATCCTTAAATGTTTCCGAATGTAAACATACCAGAGAACAGCATTTCCCCACAACTGTAGATGTGTAATTTGGTATTACACAGAAGTCCCACCAGCATGTATTTTATTAAATATATTACATAGTTTTGAGGGAAGGAGCGGGACAGAATTTTTATATCTCAAAATGTACAATGTACTCTACAGAAGCAATAATATTGTTATTCATTGAAGAACTAGGTGTAATCCTTATTTCAAAACAAAACACAGGAAAACACAAATCACTGTGTTTTTATTTCAAGGCTACAATCCTGTAAAATCTAATGTCTTGCGTTTTCAATCTAGAGAACACCATCTTGTCCAGAGACTTTCCAGAACATATATTAGGATTCTATAAAGCAGGCTCAGCCTCTTATAATACAGGAAAACTTAGATAGGTTTCATTTCCACCCAGTGATAAAATGGCCATGGATTTGAAGGAGTACATTCTGTCTGGAAATGAAGGGATTCAGCATATTTTCACATTAACTTCACTGAAGCTGAACTGAGCTATGAGCCTCCTATCTGAAGTTACAGAGGTATATATGATGATATTTTACATATGACAGAGCAACATGGATATCATTGGCATAATGGGCTTTGATTGTGGTACAAAATATTTTGTTTTTTCAGTGCAGTGGAATGCGTATTGTGGAAGAACGAAATATGATTATCAGTGGATGAATTAAAATTTTGAATTATGCTGTCACTAATTATTGCCTTGTGAAGGACTGGTGCCCCCTCCAGGGTTTGTTGCCGCATTGCGCCCAGTGATTCTGGATAGGCTCCGCACCCAGCGCAACCCTGAACTGGATAAGTGGTTACAGAGAATGAATGAATGAATGTCACTAATTGCTAATCAGGAAGAATATAAGAATAAGAACTGTAAAACACAAACATATTTTACACACTTTTAAACACACAAATATATTATACACATTATAAATAAACATTTAAATAAATGTGTATAATGGTATTTTCTTTCATTCACCTTCTGTTAATACTTCATCCTGATCATGGTTATGGTGTGTCCAGGGCATATCTGGAATTGGATGAAGTCCAGAACACACCCTAGGCACCATTCCATCACAGGACATCACACATTCAAAAAGTCATTCATAATGGCGAATAAAGTTATACTCAGGCTTTGATGGCAGCTTTTAAAATGTGCATTTTGTTCATAAATCAAAATATAATAATAAATGCATTATGCAGATTGTGTATGGTTAATAATGTATTGTGATATGATATTTTTGGCCATATTGCCCATCCCTACAGAAAAGCTGGATATTTTACAGCAATGTGACTGTATCTAAAAAGATCAGTGCTAAGACAATAGTTCGGCTTTCTGCCCAGAACCTGAGATCCAGTATATACACCCTCCACACTCCCCACAGCTCCCTGCAGAGCGAGTCTGTGTGTTAGTGATGGTCTCCAGAGAGCAAAGGAATGTGAATTGCATGTAAATCAGTCAGTATATCTAATAAAAAAAAAATAATAAAGATTGAATGTGGATGTATGGAATTGCATACTGAAAGCCATAATTAATAGCATTCGCTAATTCATTCTACCAAAAGGTAGCCCTAAAAATAAGTAAATAAATAAATAAATAAAGAGAGTGAGGCGCTTTTAACGCCCCAGGCCTTATGTGAGGATGAATTACTCTGCTGTGTGGGTTTCCTAGAACATTCCAGCATCAGGCCCTCAGCCCTCGCTGTATGCCAGGTGGCAGCTGGGACAGTTCCCCTTTAATCTGGCTCCGCGGCACCGCTTCAGTGCCACAGCAGCAGGCGCCGTGAAGAGCTGAGCAGGAAACACAGCCTCTCTCCACGGCTAAGCTCACTACAGGCTAAGCTCTCACACTATGCATGTTCTGTCATATGCACTAGCCACAAGTCTGCATGAGCTGTCTGCCAGTTAGTTACTGATTTACTGTCATCTATACAATTATACAAATTGTGAAAACCCCAAATTCAACAAAACTGGCACATTCAGTGGTTATGGATTCCTTCCTGTTAAATATGAGTCCTATTTTTTTCCCCAAAAAATGAACCAAAATGTAGGCCATTTGCTCTATGACTAAACTTGGACCAACATGACCTCAGCATCACAGAATGTGGGATTGGGATTTGGGATTACAAAAGATCAAACCAACTTCTAAGCCGAACAGAGGTGGAATACCATTTGTTTGTGAAACAAATCTAATGAAACAGAAAGAAAATGCATTAAAGACAAAGACTAGACATAGAGACATAGAGTTAGACCTCTACATACCAATGATACCTCTACATTCCTAGACTTTGTTCACAAGCTCATTTTGTTTGCAAGTCAAACAAATAGAGCCCGGCACCCAGCATTGAAGTTAACTTAGGGCATATAGCACTAAACAATGAATTTGCTTTGAGTGGCGAGGTGAAATGAATTACTGACAGGAGGAGGAGGAGGGGATAGTGGGAGATGGTGCACGGTTCATCTGCCACAGGAGATGGAGCAAGATGTACCACCTAATGTTGATGGCACAGGTTCAAGTTCATGATGAGACTCAGGTTTATCCACCCTCTTGTAGAATTGATCTTGTGATGTCTGAGTAGTGGCTCTCCATTAGTACATAGTGTATGCTAGTTTAAAAAATGTAAACAAATAAACAAATGTACTGTCAGGTTATGTGAGCCTCAAATCTGTGAGCACAATATTGAAGGGTTTTTTGTGCTGTGCAGTTCAGTTTAGTGCAGCCCGACTGTGCACGATGACATGTGTTGACAACTTAAACCCATTTCTGAGGGAGCAAATGTCAGCGACTGGTGCTTGAGGAACAGAAAAGTTCAAAAATAAGCGAAATAAGGTTTTACACTGTTTAGAAGCATAGCTGGCCAGCTAACAGGCACTCGTGATTCAGCACACCACAGCAAATGGTTTATCCAGTGAACAGTTCAAATCATACATATTTAGAGAATAAAGCCTCATACCTGTGAGCACAAAGTCAAGTGAAGAGTCTTCTGAGTATTTTTGCCTGTTTTCACAGTGTCTGCTTTGTTTACGTGATGTAGTAAACTAAAAATCCACAAAAATAGAGATAAATCTTTAATTGAACAGCAACAATATATTATTGCACTGATAATGTCAATTAAATACAACCAATACTGGCAACAGAGATACACTACAGACTTATCCGTGCATGTTTTCTAGTTTAAAGAGACTGAAGACTGAAATTAACACCATGTTGGTTGGGTGGGATTTTTTCACGCTTGAGACAAACAGTAGTAAAATGCTCACCTCAAAATCTATTAGGCCACTGGTTTGAAGGCAGACATGACCATCAAAGATTTCAATACATCACATTTAATTAAGCATTCATAGAAAAACAAGGCCAAAGAGTGCAACTTTGACATCATTCATAAATTCTGTTATCCAACCGGTCATTGCCATTCATTAAAGCCTAGCATGTTTTATTTGAGGAACAGGACATCACTTTAACCAAAATAAAAATTGTGATGGAAAAGATATCAGGAATTAGGCAACTTAACCACAACAAGGAACTGGTACTCTGTATCGGTATAAAGAAGTATCAGTGCAACCATAAATAATGATGTTTATTTTTGCTATATTGACAGCCAACAAGCATTATATGCATGAGAATATTCTATTGCATAAAACAGCATTCTCCCTGCTGTCATGGATTGTTTCATTCTATTTTGGTGCCTTTCACACATAGTGTCCAAGACCTGACAGTTAACTTCAGCGTATTTCATTTGCTGGATGCTGCAGATTGTATTGAAAGAGCAATTTAAACACAAAAAGCTAATTATAAAGTGAGTTTCCATTCTGAAAATCTCATTATTGTCTCAGTATTGTTAGCAATAATGTTGCTTTTTGGTGTAAGTGTAGAAGAACTAATACCTAGCAATAGCAATAGTCTTTAAAAAAGAAAAAGTGTAATGGAAATGTCAGGTTGGAGAGACACTATTTTCACAGTACTCAGGAACTATGGAAAGATTAACTTTATTAATGCTAACTTAAATATTATCTGATAACATCACATATTTAGAAAATATCAAAACCTAACAAACCCTGGTTTGCCTCAACAATTTCCCTCTCCTTAAATCAGACTTTAAAATAAGGGTACATACATTTACAATACCTAAGAGAGTAATAGGCCTTAATTGATAGGCATTGTCACAAATAGTCATTAAATGGGTCTCCGGTTGTGGGGAAATGCAGTTCCCTCTGGTTTGTTTATGTTCAGAAGGTCAGTTGATTTTAAGGGTTTTAACTGTTTGAATTACCACAGAAACTAATTTGTAACTCGAGTTGTTTAGGTTTGTGTCAATTTTGGTAATGCAGTTAGCTGTCTCCCGAATTTGGAGACAGTTACACCTTCAGTGATTTGAAACAGCAAAAACAAGTCAATTACACACCTACAGTGCAGGAATAGAGAAATATCCTCATCTTGGTTCATGCTTTGCAGCATTTGGAGGTCTATTAATTGTCTAAAATTCTCCAGATACTATTTCTGCCAACAATAGACAGGTATTTTTTTTACTCATTTACAGACACTGAGGCTTCATAAAAAATATTATACCAGTTTCCAGCACTCAGAATGGAGAGCTAGAAGAGGGTGAGGAAATATATTCTGAATTTCATAAAAAGTGTTTTTGATTACAATAATGAACACTGGCTTTATTAAGAAACATATACTAGCTGTAACTAGCATTATTTTAGGACTTTATTAGTTTTTGTACATTTTTTAGGAGGGTGTATGTAAGAAAAAAATTACATAATTATGTAACTACTCCATGATAAAACTCTTGCATTCGGACGACAATAAAAAAATAGTTTTTGGTTCACAAATTATATTGCATTGTCACATGAGCACTATATATCTGCAGCTGCCATTATATGTAATGGCATTATATTATGTAATCTCCCTTTTCTCTGTGATTTTATTAGACTTTTTTCTTTCTTCTCATAATGCCCTCTCAGGTTAAGTCCAGACCTACACCACGTAACTGGTTCTGTAACTCTTCCATTTTCATATTGTTTTGCTCTGAAAATATTTTCTAGGTGTAGCTATGGAAACACATGCTCAGAGGCTAAATATTTGATCCAACGTAAAGTGAGGCAGGATTACATTTATCAGACGACTGTGTGGTGCAATGAAAAACAGTAGGTAATTCAGAGAGTATCTGGGAAAAAAAAACAGATATTGTCAATTCAGACAGAAATAAAATCACAGAACAACGCCTCCCCCACCATTTCATAGGAAGCATGTGCTAGCCTTCACACTCCCCGTTTTAAGGCATTATGGGGCTAAGACAATAAGTTAGTGGTATAAATAGGAAATAAAAAGATGATTTTTATACAATATTCAGACAAATCTTGTTTGAAATAGCTCATTTACACTGTGATGCCATTTTGATAGATGTATTTCTATGGTGGAGTATTACTGAAAACCCAGAATATGACAGGCTACATTTAGATGCTTACCAGTGAATCCACAATTAAATATAACTCATTTAATGCTTAGCAGATTTTAAAAGAAATTATCAGATCAATAGCAACCAGACCAATGTGTCAATATTACAGTGGTATTTTGTCAAAACTAGAAAACATCTTATGAAATATATCAGTGGTACTCAGTGTTAAACACAGTGAAAAAGCAATGAAAAAGTCTTGAAAAAAAATTACAATGTTTGCTGAAGTCTATATCCTGTTTATAGAAGTCTACAAGGCTGCTGGGTGAACGTGTATTCTAATTTGTCTGATCTCCCCATCTCCGTGCTCAGTTCATTCAGCCTTCTTTATTCATTCATTCATTCATTCATCTTCTACAATCACTTCATGATCAGTGTTGCAGTGAGACTGGATCCTACTTGGAATCATTGAAGCCAATGCATGGATTCACCTTGGTCAGTGTGCCAAATGAGCAAAAGCTGTTACTGCAGCAAAGGGGCATAGGGGACACCTACCTTTTCATATGCGACAGTGGTTAGTATGAAACCTTTGTGTTCTCAGGTGCCTCAAGGGCAGCAGTGATGGTGCAAAACAACTGTCAGAAAAATTAACATGATGCAAAATGTATAGGAAACAAAACCAGAAGTGGGAAGGGCATATCTCCTTGAAATTGTAGACAGTGGGCACTGTTTGTTATCTAGGCTACTCTTTAGCAAGCTGACCTGGTCATGAATGATGAAGTGCTACGTAACTCTGCTCTGAGCTACTTGTTTGTCATGATAATGTCGCCATACTATTGTCCACACAATTATAAACTCAACAGCCGTCCTAAAACATATTTTCTACAACATACAGTGCTCAGCAAAGGTTTCAGAAACTCAAGAATATATAAAAACTTAATATAATTTTTATTTGCTCAGAAAGAAATACAGTAATACTACAATAAAGCCCAACAATAATATCATAATGTGATATTTTGTATATACAGAATGTGATTAACCTTTCACAAAGCTCTCCTTAAAAATATTGTAGTAATAGGCATCTTACAATAACAGGGTTGGCTAAGCAATACTTCATTATGTTAGTTCAAGTGTGCAGCTGAAGATGTTTAATAAATCCATGCAATTCCTGGGAGTATCATGATGAAATTTGGAAGCAAAATTCCTTTGTCAATATAGCTCACAAAAAAAATCTTGCAAAGACTTGCAAAGACTTCAAAATATACAGTATATATATATATATATATATATATATATATATATATATATATATATATATATATATGCGCCAAATACTGCATGGGACACTAGCAGCAAAAACCCAACTTTATATTTCAATATATTACCATTGTTATATTTTATAGTGTACATTTCATTAAAATTAATCATTGCAATTAATACACTCAGAGTAATTTTATGTGATTTTTTATATACTTGTCTCTCATGTTGTCTCTGCTCCTCTGGATTTAAGAGTTTTATGGCATCATTTTACTTATTAAATGTGAGGGCACAATTCATGGAGAAAAATGATTGTTCAAAATAAATGTGCTCACTCTGATTTGTTTTGAATTTGATTTTTAATATTATCCAAATTTATTTTACATGAGAGAAACAAAATCCCGTGTGCTCCATGAACAGTGCTCCCACATTTTAAAACATGTTTTTGACTTTTGACACTAAAATAATGCCATAGGTTTTCAGTTTCTTCAGCCTCCAAAATGAGGCTTTGTGACTGAGTAGATGCCAAAAGCACACTGCACTTGTCACTCATGGCCATAATACCACA
This sequence comes from Hoplias malabaricus, assembly GCF_029633855.1. Taxonomy (NCBI): domain Eukaryota; kingdom Metazoa; phylum Chordata; class Actinopteri; order Characiformes; family Erythrinidae; genus Hoplias; species Hoplias malabaricus. The sequence continues at coordinate 24,937,409 of NC_089811.1, read as the reverse complement.
CTATGACTACCTTGTCTCTGATGCAGGCCCAGGGCTCAAATTAATGTTGAGTTAACATGTCACTTCTGCTCTTATATGTTGTTGCTGTAATTCACCACATAGTTTACCATGATAAGAGTAATCTATCTCTAATATCACATTGAAACTTTAAACTCACTCATAAATTCAGCAATTACAATGGCTTTTGGAAAAAAGTAACACTTTTGCACCTCTGTCCTAAGTAGCTCATTAATCTTTAGAATTCAGTGATATTGGGAAACCCAGAGCTTTCACTGCAAATATAATGGAATTCATTCTCATGCAATGCTTTCAGTGACAGATAGTCAATAGAACAGAGAAGATGAGCAAATGATGCAAGTGAATGTTCAACATAGTCACACACACAAACACACACACACACACACACACACACAAATGGTCTATGATGGCAAAACTAAGTCATGCTGCTACACCTAGTGAGCACCCACGACATGCCAAGCTGTCAAACTCTTGGACACACTTTACCGTACGTTTTAAGATTAACCTTCAAATTGTGTCATAACTGCAATTTGTTTACTATTTCTGTTTATTACATAATTTTGTAATATTTTCTCTGAAACAAAACCTCATATCCAAAAACATAACTTGTAATATATTGTTGGAGTCTGAAACAAAACCTCATCTCCAAAATGAGAAACTTTCAGCAGAAGGAAACTAAAGAACTTTAATCGAAATGTAATTTTCCAATTAATTTAGGCCCATTTTTATTGGTCCATTCATCATGAGCCACTATACATGCACAAAGTACAGGGCAGCTGGCTTATTGAAATGGTAAAATCAGACAAAAAATGAAAATAAAACATGTGAAGATGCTAGGTATTGATGTAATAGTGCCAAATTCGTGATATGATCAATTGCGTCATGTAGTGTAATTCATTCTTAGCTTCTCTTTCTCTCTTTCAGTTGCATTTCATTCTAACAAAATAAATAAATAAGTACATCTCTTGGCTCCAGTAGGTACGCTTAAGCACTTTAATGAATTCATGAGCAAATTTGATTAACAGCTTATCTTATTGTAAAGTAGAGCAAATTACTGGCCATCGATAAAAGAATTCCTCTTGCTCTGGAGCAATAACATCAAGAGAAAACCCTTGCTCTCCCACAGTTCCCAAAACAGATAAATGTGTATCCTCACAGTACAAAAACACTTAAAGCATCCATAAATGTCTTAATAACACTATCATTATTTAATGTTGAAACATTTCCAGACAAATCAGTCTTAAAACCAAAGCTTTTGAATTATTCATCCATGAGTGAAGAAGCAAAACAGATTGTCTAGCCCAGCACAGGTCTCCTCCCCCTCGCCCAAGACTAATTCATCAGGGTCACTTTCCAATATCAGGCCTCTATGCTGCATGCCAAGCCTCCTAGCTGATGAAATCACAGTGTATGCAAACTGTGCAAAGTCATCCAAATCCAATTAATAGGTTTTCATACAAGTTTGGGTGATAACATCCTATCAGGGCACACAATCTCATTTTGAAAAATGCATTCAAATGTCTTTGCTTCAGTATTGACCATTGTCGTGTGGGCAAGGTAAGCATTGGAGGCATTTGACCAAATGTCACCACATTGATTTCCTCGCCTGCTTGCGATTGCTAAGGCACGACGAAAAACCCTGTGGTACACAATAAAACTACTGCCCACCCCACCCCCCAACCCAAACCCCAATTAGGTCACACAGAGGATGGGTCCTGCAGGTCACCATAGAATACTGATGTTCTGCTATACTCCGATTCTTGAGTCCCTCAGACTCAGTGGACTTGGCAAAGAACAGCTGCAAAACTCCAGTCCCAATCTGTCCATCCATTAAAGGTCAGAGCCCTTAATGACTCGGCCGGATCTGCAGCCAGCTCAAACTGAACTTCAATTGGATCAAATGAGGCGTGCAATAGAACACCAACAAAAACAATGAAGACTGCCACAGAGGTGTTAGATGAATCGCTTCCTGAGGCAATAGTGCTGTTCTTAGAAGAACCCAAACACTCCACTATGGCATCATTCAAAATCACTTGCAGCAAACTTGCAGCATCTCTTACACACAGTAGCTCCTACACTGCCCCATGAAATATATAGGAATAGGCCTGTCACAATCATGAACTTATTAACTGCTGCATACATATCTATAAATAACATTTGAATGATACATTCAACGTAAGCAAACACTGAAGCAACTCCTGCTTTCTAGATGTTATTACATCTCAACTGATACATAGCTCAAGCTCACATAAACAAACATAACTCATTACTGCCTTCTAAAGCCAAAAGACATTTGTTACAATTTTTTTGTTGTTATTGTTCATCTAAAATATGTCATATGTCAGTCTCCATCTCCATTTCGCTTGTTGCTACACCAACACTAGCTTTTATGATGAAACCAGCTCTAGTCATTTTGATCAGAACCTTATGTTATAATTTTAACAGACACAGATAAAGACCATCAGCTCATTCACTTAGCCATTTTCTTTTCTAAATGTGAGAGGCTGACTCAGACCATTAGGTCAACTACTGGCTTGGCAGGTCTGAAACACCTGAAAGTGAGGCATATATATTGAGGGCTGCTTCGAAACACTGGGTGAATGACTTCCATATGACAGGTATAAAAAGCCAGCACTTCTAGCAGCATGGTGTTTCAGATGTTGATGCAAAGCAGCTATGAAAATAAAAGGAGAACCGAAGGAGTCGGTCAGTTTTCCACTCTCAGCAAATGTTATACAAGCGCACTGATTTTTGCTCATTTCTATGAGGACTTGCTAACTGTATTTCCAGATGTCTTTACCTGGGGAGGCCTTCTGGAAGTCTTAAGTGTTCCATTTCCAGAAGAGGGCATGCCCTCCAGCAACATGTCCTCTACAGGGATTCTGAGGTCTGTGACTACAACATTCTCACTGGGAAGGAGATAGTGGGGACTTGATTTCTTGATTTTGTTACATACTAACCTGTGTGATATCATGGTCAAGTTAAACTCAAAGATTTCTCTTACAAGCTTCCAAGTGTAATGCATATTGCAGGTATTTAAAGTAGATTCTCTACTGTTATTCTCCAGACAAGTAAGCCTATAGCAGTTACTACTATAGAATTATAGTATAGGTACAGTAACAGTCAAAGGTTTGGACACCTTACCTCATTAGTCATTGGTGCAATAGTGCACAAACACATTAAGAAGGCGAGCAGTTCTACAAATGAACTCTTGACGAGACCATAGTCATTTACTGAAAACCATTCCAGGGGACGACTTCATGAAGCTGACTGAGAGAACGCCAACACTGTGTAAAGCTATCATCAAAGCAAAAAGGGGGTACTTTGAAGAATCTAAAGTTTTAAAAATATGGTGGTTTGTTTAACACTTTTTGGTTACTGCATAATTCTATGTGTTCCTTCATAGTTTAAATGTCTTCCATATTCATTTACAATGATAAAAATAATAAAAAAATAAAAAAACAAAGAAAAAACATTGAATGAGATGTCAAAACCTTTGACAGGTACTGTACATTCATACTCTACCTTGAATCTGAAAAAGGTGAAAAAGGAATCTCTCCCAGAGTGGGCATGTCCAAACATTTGACTGGTACTGTAGGTCCAGACCCTACCTTGAATCAGATATAATAATATATATAATATAATAATATAATAATCATATAATAATATAATCATATAATGATATAATAATCAGAATATAAATAAGTTAAAATTGTGTTCATTAAGACATGCCATGGAGACGAATGTAACTTCTGTCTTGATGTCTTCACTAGAAGCCAGCAGTGAGCAATGTTTGTTTCTTTAGCTTGAGCACAGGGGTCAGCCATGGCCTAATGAGTAAATGAGGGTGCTTGGGGCCTGGAATGTTGCTGGCTTGGTCTCCACGACTGGCAGAAAATTGGGGGCAAGAGAAGTGAACAAACAGTGCTTTCATGTCCCTCAACATCCATTGTTGAAATGCCCTTCAAAAGGAACTAAACCCCTAACTGTTCCATTGGGGATGGTTGCGAGCTTTGCTGTGTTTGTGTGTGTGTGTGTGTTTATGTGTGTGTGTGTGTGTGTGTGTGTGTGTGTGTGTGTGTGTGTGTTCATTGCCACAGATGGGATAAATGCTAAAAAAAAGTTATTGTACGTGGTAAAGTGAAAATAAAAACCATGTTTAGCGTGTTTATCCACCGCTAGAAGATGATTTATCTATGTAATTTGCCAACTTTCTGCCTGTGGTTTAACTGTTGCATGCAGTGAACATAAATGGGCAATAAAATCATCAATTACAAGGATTTATTTGTCAATTAATCAGCTAATATTTCATGATTGCAACAAGCCTCCATCCACATCTAAAATCTAAAGAGGCATTTCCTCAGATTTGTGGTGCAGTCATGCTCCAGCAAAAAAATGCACGAGCTCTGAGAAGTGTCTATAATTCATGGGTATAGACGAAAACTTTAATTATAAACCAGTCGCACTAATGAACAGGTACAGTTTTTCTGCCACTCCTGATAAAAACTCTTCCAAGTGAATACTTGGATCTTTTAAAGATCCCTATGAGAAATGTCAATATGTATTCAGAAGACTAAAGAATATGTAACCTCTCTTATCATTGTCCCCTCTTCACGACTGGGATCATTTACACATTTGACTGGTGGGCTATGCTGTTATTGACTTGGCTCCAATGCCAGGTACAACTCACAGTTGGACAATAAGCTAGCACAGCGTGCTTCAATATAATCTCATTTAATTAGGCTCTGGGGGCCATCTCCCTGATTTCATTGCGAAATGATTGTGCTTACCCCTTTTCCTGGCCAGCACTACATACACTTTTTCCTTTCTTCCCACAGAGCAGGTTTCCAGCAACCTTCAGATAGAAGCTGATAGATATCTTATGTGACATTGTGATAAACTGCACTTTGATAAAATAAAGCTATAGTTTGTGCTACCTCAGCTCTCATAATGTCTTTCCATCACACATCACAGTGGTGGTAAACAGCTGGCTGTGATACACTGAGCTAGATGGCAAACACTGATTACAAAAGCACTAAATGGAGAAAGTGCTCTCTGCCCAATCCTAACACCTTAAATAACCCCCAAGACACAAATGCGGATGATATTGACTGCTGCCGCGACCACGTGATGCCTTCATAACGCTTATGAAAATGCAGACAAAAGTGGGGAGCCTCCTGATAATTGGGAGCTTTCCAAAGGACTGTGGAGATGTATGTAGCCTGTGAATTGAGTGGGAGAGAACAGTCTCGCAAGCAGACCATTCATTTAATCCCTGAAGAGAGCTTTCTGACATTTTCAGGCATTCATGAATATGCAGCTTTTGAAAATGGCACATTTTTCTTCTGAATATGTGCTGATTAAGCAATAAAAAAGATTCAGGTGGGGTACTGGGCATTAGCACTTAGTTCAGCCTTTTTCTCCCCTTTTTTCATCTTAATGATTTATCATGACAGTATAATAGTAGCAGGATCTATGCAAAAAGCCCAGGTGCAAAAAAAAAAAAAAAACAATCTCCCAAATCCCACTTCAGCTGTGCAGTGATCTGCTGCTTATACGTTTATAATGGGTCTTAGAGTTTGATGCAACACTTGCTTTACATAATGTTTAAACTTCATTTTGTTAATGGTCAGTAACGGCTCGAATAAAACTGCTCCATAACATTAATGTGGCCAAGCTTGGAGGTCTTAAATGGCTCCTGGGGGCTAAATACAGGATTACCCTCCACTAATTGAGGTAATAAGCCTATGACAATTAATGAAATCTGAGGAACAATGGGAAACTAGCTTCTTTATTTAACCTGCTTCCATGCACTGAGCATTATAAGAATGAGATGTATTGATTTACACTTTCTGCTGATAGTCCCTTACAGACATATCCGCAGATGCTCAAACTGTGAACTGTTTGTGAAAACCAGTTGATCATCAACAGCTTTAGTATTCGGTCTAGATTTTGACTTGTTAAGTTAAAGGGGAACTGTTTTAATATTTCAGAATGAATACATATTTCAGTCACTGGGAAGTAAACAAAGTCAACAGCGGGGGTTGAAAAGATGCATGTTAGAGGCACTGATCCAAATGTCAGATTTTCTTTACAGGGGTGGTGATAAAAACAAGGGTCACTGTCTACAATACACTTTTTTCTTTTGCATGCAGTGTTCATAATTGCATAATAGTAGTCAATCATAACATAACATGTATTATTAATATTATTATTATGTATTACGATTTAATACAGAGTAAATCATGAGACTGTACGGCTATGTATTATGCTCTTACATTTACTCTGTTCTATGTGAATATAAAATACATGTGCTTTAGGCCAAAAGCAATTGCACATGAATGTCTCAACACTGGCATCTCCAAATGTAATTCATAAACACTTCATGTAATAACTTTCTGCACGGGAGCGTTTAGGTGGTCTTGAGGTCTGGTTCCAATCACCACAGCTGTGAACAATACTGGATGTGTTTCTCTAGAATAGTGTATTACACATCTAACTACGCATTGGTTTTATTTATTATATTCATCCATTTAATCATTTAGGAAATATTTGGAATAAATTTAGTGTTGGGGTTAGATTTAATAGAATGTATAACTTCATCATTCATATTCAGTTCAAATCTCCAAAGCCTAGGGAGTGGACTGATCAAATAAAAGTAATGTCGGGTTTCTCGTAGTGGTACTTTGCAAACTTTAAGATCAAGCTTGATCATTTTCTTCACGACATCCAGCCGTGAAAACCTAAACCTCAGGAGCTTCATGAAGGTGGGATTCATTCCTCTCATTAAATCAAAACACATGTAGCCTGGTGATCCACACACTCTTTAAAGCAAGTCTGACAGAGGCTCAGAGCCTCAGAGCCTACCTGCTGTCATCTGAGCTCAGACATCCAAGCCGGCCTTCACTCCATATTCACTGCTTTCGTGTAAAAACCTCATCTGGGAGGCTTTATTACCAGAACCCAACGAGATATGCAGTGAAATCCAAACTAAGGCTACACTGAGAAAGACAGCTTCAGCACTGGAGTAATGGTTTAGAATTAAGCACATTTAAGAGAGTTGAATAAACCCCATGACATCTGTGAGAATAAGGGGAAACAAACTAGACTAAAAATCTTAACACTAAGAAAGTCAGAGGAAGGGCTTGAGAGTTGGATTAAAATAACACATACTTAAACAGAAATGTAGCAGAGAAACAGTGGGGAGGCTCATTAGGGAAACCAGACAAGCTATGTGCCGAACTGCAAATCCTCAGGCTAGTTTGAGAAAGTCCGTGGAAGCAGCGGGACACACTGTCCCTCGCAGTGAGACGAACATCTACCGTGAACCGTTCCCGCAGCACGGTCCTGCTGGCCGACCCTGATGCCGTTACGGCGGCAGAAAACGTCGCAATAAGTTACAGTAAGTGCGATGCCCTCCGCCGCACACACAAACACACACACACACACACCGGTCACTGAACGCGCGCCCCGCGGTCTTACCTCTCTGTGCGGCGGCGCTTCTTAGTCGTTCAGCGCGCGAGAATACATCCCCCAATCCCAGCACGAGCACAGCGAGCAGCATCAGTTCGTTCATGGCTGCGCGAGGGAGCTGCTGCCTGCACGCGCGAGACTCGAGTCCGGCTCAGCACCGAGCGGACACACGAGCGGACGAGCGACGAGCGGACACACAGAGAGAGATGAGCAGCGCGAGACCAAACCCTTCTCCACTGCGCGCATCCAGACACACCAGCAGAGAGAGAGAGAGAGAGAGAGAGAGAGAAGCCTATCAGAGAGAGAGTATTCTGAGAGGCTGTGCATGTGTGTGAGAGAGTGCGGGGGGGTACACGAGAGAGAGAGAGAGAGAGAGAGAGAGAGAGAGAGAGGTTCAAGCAAAGATGAATGAGAGAGCATAGACTACACCAGAAGTGAGAGACAGACAGTGTGTGGAGTGAGTGAGAGAGGTGTATGACAGAGAGATACTAGAACACAGAGAGAGAGAGAGAGAGAGAGAGAGAGAGAGAGAGAGAGAGAGAGAGAGAGGACGAGCGAAGAGACTGCGGTCGATATAGCGTTGTTTTCTTTCAACACCCGTTATCTGACTAGCCCCGCCCTCCTGCGCCACTATTGGCTAATAGTTGAAACTAACAAGCAACAGAGTGCGCCGCTCCTCCAATTAACCAATCAGTAAGCACGTAGCGGCCCAATCGTAGCACAGGACAGCTGCCTCTGTCTGAAAACGGGTGAAAACAAGGCGACAACGCCGCAGTAGTGAGCGAGGCTTGACTTTGAATACGTAACCCACACGTTCACTGCTTCAGCCTGCCTGAGGAATAAAGACAGCAGACGTCAGTCTTAAATAAAAGACAGGTAGTGGATGGTAAAATGGCAATGGAATTTTGAGCAGCGAACTAACAATTCAGAGACACCAAAAGGAACATGCCCTCACAAATAAGAGTAATTTCTAAAGGAACATATCCAATAACATGGAATATGGGTCTGAAAATCAGGGAACCAATCTGTAGGGTTTAAAGCTTATTTATTTAAGGATGGAACAGTGGTGCAACAGGTACTCTCACTACCATCGAGCTCCAGGGTCTCAGGGTCCTGGTAAATATACTCGCCTCCAGTCACTGTCTCTGAGGCATTTGTCACCTTCTCATGGCTTTCCTCCACATGGTACTGTTTCCTCTCATCATTCAAAAAACCTGTATATCAGTGAGTGAAGGACTGAGTGATATGCTGCGATTGATTGTTGCCCTTTTTTATATTCCTGGGTTATTTTCACTTCACTCATCCATGGTGCCTTTAAAACTGAACTATAAATACTTCAGCTAAAAAAGGGTACTTAAGAAATAGAAGGACACAGTATTAATAACTGCTGGCATTAATCAATAAACTGAAGACAAGTGCTTTCTCTGTCATTACTGACTGTACCTAAACACAACAACAACCTACTGTGGCTTTAATTAGAGTTTTCAACCACAATAGACAGCAATGATAATTGCTAAATGGCCAGCAAAGCACTAAATGAAATGAGTGTCCATTAAGTGGATCGACACTTTTCCATAAACCACACAATGTCCTGGCAAAGCTTTAACCGCTCAAGTCTGGCTGAAAAATTGCACACAAACATTCAAGGGACTAAACCATAAATCTCTTTATCATAAATAAGGAATGAGAAGTAGCCATGTAGAATGTGCATCAGCGACACACATTTGGTATGAGATATCAAGTTATCCTCTGAGGCAAAGTGGTCAATCTGTGGATAAACCCTCCCCGGGGGTTGGCTGGATTAAATATTTAAAAGAACTCGAGCATACTGTATCAGCACTGCAGGTCTCTCGTTCAGCCCAAAGGACTTTCACTGTCACACCACTCATCATCACAGACCTTTCTAGAAAGCTGACCTCCAGTAAAGCTCAGCACTGGATCAGTGGCTCTGCTGAGGTCAGTCATGATCTTCATCTCTGTGTCAATGCCCCTAGTCGTTTTAACAAAGCAATGAAAAGACATTTTTCATTTACAGCATGTCTGAATGCTGATATGGTGCTCTCTGCTTGGCTCTTGTCTCAGGAGGCTGAGGATAGATTTGCTAAAGGTGTGGTTCTAGAAGTTATAATGTTGGTCAGTATATTTTGTTGCAAATCTTTGTCATTCTTGTTGTTCCTCTTAGTTCTTAGTTCTGTAGCACAAAATTCATTCCAAACCACCCCAATGGTTAAGGATGGAGAGCCATCACTTCAGAGAATACAACCCCACTTTTGGCTTCAAGCATGATGCCTTTAAGCTCATGTGCAACTGCTCCAGAGCATCCTTGTCCATTCCATGCTTTTCTGCGAGAATTACACAAGCAGTGTGGGCACAACTGAATGGATGTGTCTACAAGGGAGGCACCATAAAGTAGCTGAAATCCCTATGGTGACTACAACCTCTTGGATGTATTGTGTATGTGTAATATTAGTAGCCGATTACTAACAGTGGTAACAGTAGGGTCACAACCACATAGATCCAGGTTCCTGGGGTTGTGTGTTCAATTCCTGACTCAGGGGGTTTGTTAAAATGTGTGGATGTCCTTTTGGAGCATCGGTTTCCTTCAACAATACAATTTCTTTAGTGTGTGATGGACTACCACCCTTGTCCAGGGTGTGTTCCTGCTTTGTGCCGATGATAGGATCTGGATGACCCCTGACCCAGAACAGGTTGTGCAAATAGGAAAATACCAACATCATGTCAATATGCATGAAATATTTATCCAACTATTTTGTTTTCCAATAAATCCAATAGTGCCACACTAAAATTAATTCAGAAATATGAATACAAAGTATATTTATGTAGTATATTACATAGCACTGCACTCCATCCATCCATTATCTGTAACCGCTTATCCAATTTTAGGGTCGCGGGGGGTCCAGAGCCTACCTGGAATCATCGGGCGCAAGGCGGGAATACACCCTGGAGGGGACGCCAGTCCTTCACAGGGCAACACAGACACACACACACATTCACGGACACTTTCGAGTCGCCAATCCACCTGCAACGTGTGTTTTTGGACTGTGGGAGGAAACCGGAGCACTCGGAGGAAACCCACGCGGACACGGGGAGAACACACCAACTCCTCACAGACAGTCACCCGGAGCAGGAATCGAACCCACAACCTCCAGGCCCCTGGAGCTGTGTGACTGCGACACTACCTGCTGCGCCACCGTGCCGCCCATAGCACTGCACTATTAGACTTAATTAAACTCCCTCTGTTTTATCCATTCAGCTATTGTTATTTAGGTACTGAAGGTATCCAGAATACTCTAAGAGAAGCACACTGTGACTTAATTTAACACAATTAAAAATGTCTATATAACCTACTCCTAATCTGTAGTACAATTGTACTTTACGTCTGAGAAGACAAAGGTATTCTCCTCCTGCTGAAATGCAAGAAGCCTGTCACAGCATCTTTTCAAACTGTTACACATCCTAAAGAGAACTCGTTCAGAAAGGCTTCTCTTTCTTCTAATATGCTCTGCCACACTCAATTGGCTGGTTGCAAAGCAAAAAGCAAGACAGGGACTTTTTTATCCTTCCCCCTCAATGAGAACGCAGCCGTCAGAGTCTCTGAGAACCTCAAACCAGCTGTAGAGCTCGGCTCACTCCCGATTCCCAGCGAGCGTTAGGGGCTAATCAGAGTTTTACTAGCACTGCACCCTCAGGGGGTTCACTACAGCTCTCTGTGTCCTGCGCATATTGGTTATATACTTGGTTTCAAAATACTGAATAAATAAATAGCACACAAAAATTTGCTTTGTTGATTTAAAATCATGTGAACCTAGAGCGACAAGCAATGTTTTATTACATGTGAAACCCAGCATACGGAGAGTGAAGTATGCACCAGCCCTATAAAGCTGCATTTAATAGCTCTCTGTACCTTATCGCCACTGGTCAGGGACTCCACAGAGCCGCCAGTTGAAAAAGACACACACATACGCACACGTTGAAGTCCATGTTTTCAGTACTCAAAGCACGAGGTCTACTGAAGACTGCCCACACAGTGGACAGCCCACGGCTCGCTTCAGGGAAGGCACATGCGTCTGTGCAGCGCTATCCCTCTCCAAAGCACAGATGCTTCATAGGATTCCAGGCTCAAACTACCAACCATTCTTTGTACTACTCCAACTCAAAGCTGGAAGCTGAGCTCACGCTTTGTAAAACATGTTTCCTTTCACTGTTAACGTCCTTCTGTCTGGTTCTGCCTTTGTTACCATTTTGTAGGTTCTGGCATTACTCTGGCACAGTTAGAATGGGAGAGAACATCCCATTTAGTATTATTATTACCATCTATGCCTTCAATCAATTATTTAAGCTGTCTTTGAATGGTCTCAGCTGTAAATTGCAACTCCGAAGCGTTGTCAGAAAAAGGAACACATTCCCAAGGTCTCCAGTCAACAACCGTAGGCTTATTTTTGTATTCAGGGAGCACTGAGATATGCTTTGTTTTTGTTCTGCGGTTTCCATCCTAATAAAGCACTAATAAAGTCCAGCACTGTAGTTCCTCTAGAAGTGACTGGCCTTTTTCTTGAAAGGTCAGCAATTAAAAAGCTGAGCAGTTTTACTTGCTGAACATGGGCATTGTTACCACTCCAGTGGAGGAAAGAAAATCACAAAAAGACTTGCTATCGTTCAAAGAGTAATTACATTTCCACAAGACAAACCTTGTTATGTAGGTTAGCGTGGTCTGCCAGTGCCTTTGACACAAAACTTCTAATAGAAACTAAATGGCCTAATTGCACGGCTCACTGCCACACAAGTGATATATCACTTATATTTACGCAGCTAAATGGAAATCAGGGACATTTTCATAAACACTTTCATAAAAACTATGGTGCTTTCTCCACCAGCCAAAGCAGCTCACTTAGCTTGGCATCAGCGACAGGTTAGTGGAGAATTATCATGTCAGGAAAGACTCAGCATGTATAAATATGCTGTCAGCCAAGGATATGGATCAGCTCCTCACTGTCTTTCCGAGGCCATCGTCGCACCTTTAGCCTTAATTAGCAGGAGGGCTACACAAAGAGAATAGCGCACACACAAATGCAAAGCCCTTGTGCTAATAATTATTCTAGCGTTGTAGTGCAGGGCTTTGCCCCTGTCAATAGCAGTGATGCTCAGACTGAACCCTTGGGCCCTGCTGCACTTTCACAAGCCCACTGGCACATGTGTGAACATGACACCTGGCTGCCCCATTGACATCACACCCAGCTTTATTCCAACCTCTCTCTCCCTCTGACTGCATTCTGATACACAAACATACACTCTTTGTTTTAGTACAATGCTTCAATGCAAGACCAAGCATATGTGTGATATGTATTACAAACCACAAATCCAAACCTGTAGGGACAGTATGTGAAAGGCTGAGGAAGACTAATAAAACTGAGTAGTGACAAATTAATCCACTATGAATTGTGAAAACTGAAACTGTACAAAAACTCAGAGGAAAATTTAATGTCATTGTTGTCTCAGCAGACCTAAAAGGTTCTCCCAAAACTCTTCAGGAGAAATTATTTCAGATAGAGTGATAAACTACTTCTGGCCCTCTTGCAACAATAATAAAAAAAAAAAAAAGCCAAGAAAATCTTGTGTAAATACCTTGCACATTTATTTAATCGAAAAAGTATAAAGCAAATATTTCCAGTGACTTCACTGTTTCCAACTTGATGGTATTCTGTTAATATAAGTTAATTTAAATGTTGATGCCTGCAACACACTCAGAACAAAAACGTTGGGGCATATTTACCACTGTATTATGTCAGCTTTCTTTTAACTTAAAGTTTTTAATCATTTGGGGAATGTTCTGCTAATGGAAATTTTGCCATTCTTACTTAATACAATAGTCCACCTACTCGACAGTCTGTGGTCTCTGTTGCTTGATGCTTCTCTTTATGCTATGCCACAGGAGACAGGTCTGGACTGCAGACAGGCCAATCAAGCACACACACACCAAGTCTACAAAGTCATGCTACTGTAGCACATGCAGAGTGAAGCCTGGCATTTCCATGCTGAAATTACCTTGGATTTTCACTTAATGGCAGCATGTCTCACTCCAATCCAAATGTATGACTCTACATGAATGATACTTTCATGCATATGCAAGTCATTCATGCTGTAAAAAATGATGACATATGTGGACGTAACACTTTGCACTGACAATATGCAGTGGCAGAAGATTGACAATGGGTTTCTGAAGTAATCCAGAGCACTACTAGCATATGTTCTAGGCATAGCATGAATTTCCCTTGCAATGTTATCTGAGGTCTCAAAGATCAAGCAAATTCTACAGGGGTGTCCAGTTTTGCTTTACCCAGACACCTCTGAATTTCAATAATGGTATTACATTTTTTAGAGTGTTGTTTTACAGCAGTTTTCCTTTTCTGGAAATGATGTTACAAAAACCAATAATAGTTTTAATTTTAATTTATAAATATAAAAATAGTTATTTACAGCACCAAGAGAGAGAATACTCTTAGTATTAGATGATAACGATTTAATTTCCATATTTAGCTGGAGAAAGCATGAGTGTTATTATCTCAGCAAATCTGCACTGTAAAAAAAAATGAGGTGGCCTCAACAAAAAAAATTTAAGTCAACATTCTGCACTTAACGTTTTGAGTAAGCAGAACTTTATGCAAAATTTTCATTAACTCAAAAAAAAAGCAAATTAGAGAACTTGCTAATTTAAGCTTACGTATCTTATAAATGCAAGTTTTGTAAACTCAAACTTTTTATTTCTCAAGTGCACAAAACAAATTTAAATAGATTGCATCAATTAATAGTTTGCATCTTCAATACTTGTCTATTTAAGTTGACATGACTTACAAATGCAGGTTTAAAAAACTCAAACCAATTTAGAATTCAAGTACATCATGACAAGGACAATCATGTTTTGAACACTCACAGCACATTTAAAGTTGAAATTTACACAATTTTCATATTTTATTAATAAAATATCAATTACAGTCCAACAAGGAGAAGAAATGCACTTGGCAGGTCACTGATGCCTTCTACGATAACACTTTACTCAAGCACAACAGAGAAGTCAATCGCATCTGGGGAAGAACACGGAGCCCCTCCATGATTATCTAGGACAGTCAAGTTTGCCAACTTTACATCCTTTGTATACTTCTTCTCTTCAGCATCTGTCGTCTATTGAACAAGGGAGGAGGGGTGGGGTTTCAAAAAAATCAGGAAACCATGGACAAGAGACTAAACCTATCAATGTGTGTGATACAAATTGACACAAAATGATAAAAGCCTGTTCCATGTCGTTTCGACTGCATTAAACACAAGCAGGTAATGCTTCATATCAAATATCACATTTGCTCAACTTGTTTTATAATGGACTATGGTGATATAGGTCTAAAAGTCGTGATGCAGCTAAATTGCTTTTTAGTTCAACTTAACACAGAATTCCAAAACCTAGCTGTACAGAGAATCTCAAATAGCACCTTGCATAAAATTACATTTTAATATTTACCAAGCAGGTCTTCAAGGTGTGCATGCAAACAGCGTTTAAGATCTTTAAGTGCAGCAGTCTTTCTGTGGAAAAAAGTTAAGTTTATTTTTGTAAACTATTTTTTAAGTAAACTAGACTGGTTCACACTAGGTTTTGCAGTGTGAAACAATCCTACAAAAACTATAAAAAGAAAAATATGCTGAAACGGGCCAGAGCTGGAGAGTCACAAGTACAGCAAACACTCTCCAAGAACAGGCCATCGTTCTCGAACCAGACCAACCAGAGGTTCCTGCTCAACAACCTCCTTCCACTGTAAAGAAAAGGTTCGCTTCATGCTGACAATCAAAAAACTCATGTTTGGACCCTTTTTATCCATCTCAGCCCTTGCTGCCTTTCTCTCTTCTTCCAAGGAATCATCACTCAGCCCTGCAGCGTTATATCGCAAACATCTTAGTAATCACAAAGCTCACATTTGAAGGTAGAACTTTGGTGACATGTAGATACTTTGCTATGACATTTTGAAAGATGACATCTCAGGGAACCAGCTGTTTTAAAGGAACACACAGAATTGGAGTGAAAACAGGGCCAGCGTGTACCATGGAATCCGTGGCGTACTCTGTGGTGCTTCAACCGAACATCTGGGTCTTGGCTTGTGAAAGAGCAGATTTTGCACTTCATCTAATGTATCCCTTTTTTTGCATTTTCTAAAAGTCCTGTTTGAAAGGATTTTAGAGATTTAGTCAATTTAGGAAACTGTTATGAAATTCGTTAATTGATTAATTACTTTTGAAAAAAGTACCAACAAGTAACAGCATAAATTTAGGTGACCTTACAACAGTTGGATTTTATTAATATATTTAGCCATTTCTAACTTTCAATGTCCTGTTTTACATAGTTTTTCCTCCACCAAATACAAATGCCATAATGATTTATATATTTTTGTTCACCATAAACAAAAGAACAGACAACTGTTTTCTTGATGACTCAGCAGTTTACTTCAGTTTTTAAAAAATCGTTCTTGCATTAACATTTTACAATTAGGTAAATGTTTTGAGAAACAGATGTTGCTCAAACATCACTGTATCGTGTTTTCGTGCTACTTTAAAGTCACTACTCAACCCGACTTCAAGTACAAATAGAAAGAAACATCAAGAAGACAGTTGTATTTGTGTTCACACTAGAAATTTTAGTTAGAGTGAAATCTAGGCTGGTGTGTAAGCTAATCTTAGATATCCTGCCCAGTTAACCTACCTAGCATGGAAAAATGTATAGTGCTAGTGCTGTTAGACACCTACGAACTTCTCAAAAGCAAAACAAAAAACAAATAGTAGGTCTGAAAAGTATTTAAGCCTAATGTGGAAAAGTAATGGGAAAATCTGTTGAACCGATTCAGACAATACGGATATTTTTGTATCATTTACGGCTTAATCTCGTAATAACATCATGCTGCCTTCATATAAATGATATCAGACTAAAGGGGCGTTGTTGTAGTCAGCTTCCTGAATTTTCCGTTCTACCTTAAACATCTCAGCAAACACTGAGGAGGCTCAATATAAAGTTATCGCTACCTATTCCGGTATTTAAGGTGGAATGGAAAACAAGCCAGCCAACAAGATGCCAACCTAACAAAATAGAACTTAAGGAAAGCGCTCAGGCTTGTTACACTGCCTGTTTGAGTCTGGTACGTTGGACATTTGATTAAATGAAACAAACGACTCATAATACAACTTTCAATGGCTACCGTCGAGGTGGCAGAGTTAGCTAATATAACAATACCACGGCAATTTCCCTTACATATTCATTGCTTTACAGGTTGATCAGAACAATACATTTCGAGTTAGATGAACTATCACACAATTGAGTTCTATTCCCAACTCAACTAAATTTGAAGTTTGATTTTTTTACAGTGTGAACACAGTGCGAGACTTTCCTGAGAACTCTATAAACTCTAAAAAAAATGATACAACTGAGATTCTAGGGCTCTTGAGAAATATCAGAGCAGTAGGAGACGTCAGCTGTAGTATTTCGTCTTTATTGTCTAGAAAAAAACAGTGATATTAAGGAGAGATCTTTCTTGTTTTGTCTTACATATGGGATGACTGAAATCCTAAGCCATTTTGTTAAAGAAGTCTTCAGCAGCATATGCTTTCACAGTGCATCAGTACATTTCAGACGAGCTGGAGCTGTGAAGACAGTGGCGTTTCTGTACTTCACTGATATTCAGCTTATGCTGTGCACAGAACAATCCTAACATGCAATTTGTGAATGCAGACAAAAGTATTCCCATGCCCTTATAGGGATATTCATCACAGGAGAAGACTGGTTTTTAATGCCATGCCGTGTGAGGGTTTGAAGGTCATGGGTATTCAGCTGTGCTTTTTGGCTTTGGCCTTTATGCATCAAGATTACTCATGATTTCCGAAATCTCATGATGCTTTGCACTGTAGCGTTAGGACCATGTATAATCTTTGCAATCTCGATAATCAAAATATTGCAAAATTATCGTCTATGGTGCTTAGGATCACTGTGCAACCAAAGAAGATAAAATAGGCAATATTCCAATATATTTCTTATACTGGTTTTCAGTATTAAGAAATATACAACAAAACACACAGCTTATCTCTAACATACATGTGTAATATAGTCAAAAACTGTGGTGGTTATGCATTTTTGTTGGGTTACCTAGGTATTACATTTTAACAAGACACAGCAATTCACAATCTTGTGTTTATTTTGTTTGTTCATTTCATTTCATTGTTGTAAAAGCTGAAATGGGCCCAGACTTCCACTTGATGGAGGATGGTACCTGTCTGAGTTTCTTTTCTTCACTGCAGTTGTACCCTATTAGTGAAATTATCACTACAATATTGAATCCAGATGTAGGGACTTTGGTAAATCAAACTGAAGGGGGAGTTTATTTAGATCACTTGCATGTTACAATTTGCTAGTGCCCATAAACGCTGAATTGAGGAGGTGAACTATATATTTACGATAAATTTTGGGCAGCAGTTCAGGGCCGGCTTAAGAATGGGTGTAAAGCCAACCCCAATAGAAGAATGCAAGAGAAAGGGTGGAGATGGGGTACAGGTAGAAGCAAGCTTGCAGGGTACCAAAACCTTGTAATTACATTATTGATATTTGGAAAGAGCATATTAATAATGTATTACAAAAGAAAGGGATACAATTTATCACCTAATAAATATTTTGTCCCAGGCCTATTTGTAAGCGAAGAGGCCATCCTTGCTCATGGTCATTTTGCTAGTCCTGATATTGCAGATTACAATTGTTCTCTCTTTCTCATACAAAGATATTTTTGTCCTGAAAATGTACAGTAACAAAACCAACAGCCTTGGACACTATGAGGCAGAGAATGGCATATTCTCCTACAGAGCTGAGTTATATCTACCTATTTTACCTGTGTTTTCAGCTTGTTATGTAACGGGCTGAAAAGCTGAGTGTTGGTAATGCATTAGGATAGGTTGTTATCGCTGCGGCTGCAGCCTTGACCTCTGCTCTGCATACAGAGTCCACCCATAATCATATTCCTTTTATTAGTCTGTGCTCTTCCCCTGCTCTAGCCACCACTGTGAGAAGAATTTGACTAAAAAGTAAGTAGAATATGTAGTGTGTGTTTGGGTGCATTGCCAGTTTATTAGGCACAGCTACATACGTTCCTTTATGGAAGCCCAGTCGACGTGAAAACGTCAGAAAGTGTATCCTGATGTATCAATGCAACACATAAACATGTCATTAACATATTAATAGTGTTAATGTGCTAGGAAGGGTTTAACATCCTAATAATCTCTGGTCATGTTTGGTCCTATATATATGGTCCCTTCTCACAGGCTTTTCAATCAGAACACATTCACCCTCAGCAACAAACACAAACATGCATCCCACTGAATCAATTTTTTGTTCATTTGCACGTTACATTTGCAAATACATACAGACTGTTTACACTGTCATACTGACGGATAGGTGATCACAAGATTTCATAGAGTAATCACAAGAGTGAAACATGATCTTTCTTTTATTAACATTTATAACCTAACCATAGTAAAACATTTTAATTATGTTTTACTATATTTTTGACATTATAAGCATTGTGAAGATTTTTTTTGTTTCTGCTTACAACAATGTTCCAACAATTATTGCTATGGAAATAACATCACACCGCAATGTATTCTGGGCAAGATCTACTCCTGAAGTGGACGTCAGTGTTGACTCGTTCCCTCATCCCTCCAAGGGCTCATTTAACACACTTCACTTGAGTTCATACTGAAATGGAACGGCCCTAAAGATGGTGTCAGTGACTCCCCTGAGGGCAAGCTGCGAAGCAAAGTGGGCGAGGGCAAGTTAAAACCAGAATTGAAATGCAGGGCTAGGTTTTGTAACAAGTTCCTGAAGGATACATTTATTTAAACAGTATCACAGACTGAAACAAACCACACACTGAAAGTAGATATGGCTTAAATACTGAAATGTTGAAAACGAGGGGATTTACTGACCAGAACTAATCTATAGACGTCAGCAAACAGTCACATTAATAATCTGAGTTCAGAATGCAAATTTAACAGCCAATCAGCAGTCAAGATTTTGCAACAATTATTTTTATAGACCGTTTATATACTGAAATTTAATTATTGATTAGAATAGAATTGCTATGCATGTAATTTGCATGACATTCAGTTAATGCTTTTGCTATTAGAGAACACAGAATTGGCAGAGTTATGTTCTTAGCTCAGAAACAGATAGGCAGAGAAGAGAATTCTTTGCTGAGGTTTCTTTCTTGTGCAGTATTATGTTCCAGCCCTCTCCCTAAGTAGTCCAGAGCAAATGATGCATTCTAGTGTCTGAGAGAGACCCTTAATCAAGCTCTCGGATGACAGCTATTTGTTAGATGAATCACTCCAGTCATGTTGAAGAAAAAAAAATAATTGCACTTTTACACCATATGCCCCATAAGTGTAGCACCTTTGGGATCAACTAGCCCAGTGTCACTGTACCTTGCTGTCCACAGAACCTCTGCGCACACATGTGCAGTAGGGATTAAGCACCATCAAAGTGATTTAATAGTTCAGATTCACTGTCAGACCGGTGATAAATTAAACTATGACACTGCAGCTCCACTTTCCCAGGAGCCGTCGAAGTTGGCTATTTCACAATTTCACGGGTGACCGCAAAACACCAAAGCAAAACGTACTTATGGTGTGATTCAGTAGCCACATGCTTATCATTTTGTCACAGTTGCCTCATTATTGCTCGGTAAATATTGACATCCAGGGGATTGCAGATTAACATGAAACTCAAGATCTTCCAGACACATGCACAGAGCCATTCAATCTTAACTACCTGCGTGTATTTCTGCCATAACAAGATGTGACAATCTCTCCGTTTCTATACGGAGTAAATGACAACATTCCCCCAGCCAGCAGAGCGCATGCCGTGACATCAAAAAATTCTGACAGTCAGTGTGCAGAATTAATGTGTTTCACATACTCACTCTCTCTCTCTCTCTCTCTCTCTCTCTCTCTGCAGTGAGGTGTAGAATGCACAGAAGTGCACAGAAAAATGTTTGACTTAATACTGCCATCTAGAGAGACCAATGAATCTTGATAAATTGAAGTTCTCCAAATGTATTATGCAGGTTCTCCACCAACAAGTTACCAAATAGACCATGAGACGATAAAAAGACAAATATATTTTTAAAATTTGGATTGGTCTGACCTTAAATAAAAGTGATCAACTGCATTCATATATATTAAGACATTTCTCACTGAACTGTCCAGCACAGAAGATTGTGCTTTTGTAATGTTCATCAGCCCAGATCTGTCTGCTGACTTCCAATGGAGTCTTAGCCCAAATGAATGTAGAGTACCTCAGTGCTAAGCAATGAAGAGGGTACGTGTGTAGATACCATACAGCAGCACTTCAGTATTGTACAATTACTGGCTATATTTCATTTGTTGCTCTGCACACACTGTTTGCCCATTTTCACCGTTCTTCACTGGTCATGAAGGGGCCACCACAGAGCAGGTATGATTTGAGTCGTGGATCATTCTCAGTGCTGCAGTGACACTGACATGGTGGTGGTGGTGTGTTAGTGTGTGTTGTGCAAGTGGATCAGACATAGCAGTGCTTCTAACATTTTTAGATACTGTGTCCATTCATTGTCCACTCTGTTAGACACATCTACCTTGATGATCCATCTTGTAGATGTGAAGTATGTGACAGCTCATCTGTTGCTGCACAGTTTGTGTTGGTCATCGTATGTGTTCATCATTGGACACAGAACGCTGTTGGCTGGACATTCTTTGATTGTGGACTATTCTCAGTCCAACAGTGACACTTATTGGTTTAATACCTCCAGGAGAACTGCTGTGTCTCATCCACTTATACCAAAACAATACACACTAACACACTACCACCACATCAGTGTCACTGAGAATGATCCACCACCCAAACCTGCTCTGTGGTGGTCCTGTGGGACTGCCACAAAAGGTAGCAAACAGTGTATGCAGTGCAATGGGTATACTACTGTCTGTAACTGTAGAACAGTAGAACAGGAGAGAGATGGACTGGAGAGTGAGTGTAGAAACAAGGAAGTGGTCATAATAGTAAGGCTTATCTTTGGTTGTATATATTTGTGTATATGCAATTAATTTTATATGGAAATTATTAAAACCCTACATTTGATTAGAAACAGTACAAAGATAACATTTCAATTGTTGCAAATAATTTTATGAAATTTTATTCTAGCAACACATTCCAAAAAGGTTGGGACAGGTGAATACTTAGCACTGTGCTACATCTCCTCCACTTTTAATCACACTCTAAGGGTTTGGGAAATGAGGAAACCAGCAGGATCAGCTGCTCAACAGCTAAGGGTCTCTGAAATAGTGTTTTGGGTTTTAATTTTTTTTTATTTTACAAAGCACAAAAAATGTGTAAGGCATTCATGGCCTTTGAAATCTACAAGGCCTGGATGGTAGCATATTATCCCAAAACCTGTATATATCTTCCAGCATTAACAGTGCCTTCAGAGATGTGTGAGTCATGTGCACTAATACAGCTCACACCCTCAAAGATGTTGGCTTTTGAACTGTGTGCTTATAACAAGCTGGGTGGTCCCTCTCCTCTTTAGCATAGAAGATGCAGCACCCATGATTCCCAAAAATAATCTCTGGATGCTGTTTATACATGGTTTCTTCTTTGCCACTGCATTCACAGACAATGACCTTCCAAAGTGTTTCTGAGCCTATATTGTAGTGATTTCCACTATTAAACCTTGTCTGTTTTTAATACAGTGCCACCTGAAGGCTTGAAGAATTTCAATATTTGAAATGTATTCTTTGTGCAGTTTTCTTTTAAATATAAGATTTAAGTGATTTGCACATCATTGAATTCTGGTCTGGAAATGGGGCATGCATAAATGCTTATATACTTCAATGCCAAAAATCATTACTGCATTATGTAAATGTATTACATGGTTAAGTGTTATCTTGTGAGTGAGGGGAACACTGGTCATTCTCATGGCAATGCAACAAGAATTCTATGCATTTGAAGGGAGACATGATAGTGGGAACCAGGCGGATGAGTACATTTCATTTCTGAAGCTGTGTGGGCATTTACATTCCTCGATCCACAGTGTCATGTGTGTACCAGGAATAGGTCATAAAAGCATTACCACCCACAGTGGATAGTACTGGTGTGTTGAGAGGTAGGTTATACCTCTCAAAAAAGCAGTTCAAGCTGAAACACTCCTTATATCACATGAGTGGGTGGAGTTAAATTGCAGGAGGCCAAATATGCAGCCAGGTCTCTGGATGACTTTGAAAAGATATTTAAGTAAAATGTATTCTCAAAATTTGTATGACATTTTGTTTGCCTTTCGTGGATGTATTTGTGATGTGTGCCCACTGCCAAAAATCAAACTTAACCCTAAATTTAAACCCAGGCTTCAAAAGGTCAAAAGCAGTAGGGTTTTGTTCAACAGCAATCTAAAATATAACTTCCCACCTGAGCTTGCAGGGCCCTTATTGTAGTGCTCATTAAATAACTATAACTATTATCTTCATATAAGTGATATAAATTTTTTTATGTACAACTTGTCTTACAAATAACTGAAATTTTCCTTTTCATAATATATGTTTTCATTTTCCATTTAAATTTAATCATATCTTAATACAAACAGATTTGTCATTAATATATGTCAACAGATAAAACTGTCATTAAAACCGTTTTCAAGTGTACTGCATCTCAAATCCTAGCAAGCAGAAATATATGCAGCATTTGGCAGCATCACATTTTATATTGGTTTAAGTTTATGTGTAAGAAGAGAATGAATATTTGTCAAATAGCATACTAGCTAGCACGCTATTTGACAAATATCCTTGCTTATTAGCCTTTTTTTATATCTTGCATGTAGGTGTAACAATTATATTGTTAAACCTCATCACTGGTCAATATTAGGAGAAGGTAAAAACTGATATAATCATTGCCTACCTAGAGTGACTCAATAAGATGTGCTATACGATATAATATTGTTTAAAATGCTATTTACACAGCTTCATATGTATGCAACAGAATCTGAGGTTATTTGAGTGCTGCCATAGAAGAGCCACTGGTTCCAAAAGAACCATGTTTGCTAATATGTTTAAATGAGGAAAATTCTTAAGATTAGCTTTTAAACCTTTAAATTCACTCATCTCTTAAACAAACAAAGTTCATTATGGAACTAAGAGTGGTTCTCCTATGTCATCACTCAAAGAACACTTTGTATCATATATTTTCAAAAGTGGAACCTGAAATCCATTTGTGTGCTCAGTATATATATATATATATATAACAGGTAAGATGAGTAAAAAATTTAACATCAGTATGTAACTGAACACCATAAGCAACAATTTTGGACAATAGTTCTGTGCAAAATTCTACTGATTTCTGATCATTTTTGAATACATTACCCATTCTTTGTTCTCGCAGTTTCTAAATAAAGACATGGTTATATACTATTTTCGGGTGTGCATGAAATAAAATCAAATGGTGGAGGGAATAGAAATTTGATGTGGATAGCATGTTTGATTTTTACTTGTTGCCAGTTCAACTCACTATTTAGGTTATCCCCAGTCATATAATGCTCCATAGATAGGAGCATGAATCCTAGCTCATGCGTCCTCTAAAATTCCTCTTTTTGAATTGCCACTAACACATCTTCATTGGACAGCTCAACACTCTTGGAGAACAATAAATAATTGTGCTCACTTGGACTCAGAGCTACAGATTGCATTTACATAACTGAGGATCGAACTCGCACTTTCCTGATGATGGGCTCAGTGCATCAGTAGCGGCACCACTCAAGAGTCAATGGATTCTTTTATTGTAGAATTCTGTGCTTCAGTAGCTTGCAAGATTACATTGTTAAGAATCATTTGCTGATTTTGATATATGTTTCATATGACAGTCCACAACTGGAAAACAGAAAATGCTATTCTTGCCGTATTGAGAAATCTACCTTGTACCTGTTTAGCAGCTTTAGCATGAGCTGCTGTGAAAACAAGCATATGTGCATTCTGGCCATGTTAAACTCAATGTAACTGCAAAATTGTCTTATGTAGAACATGGTGCTATCCCTTAGCAAGTCTTAAAATGGTAGAATTGCTTCTCAGCTTTTACTAGCTGTGGTACGCATGAAGCCAGGGTAATTTGCATATTCAAATTGAGTATTCAGTTGTCACTCTGGCAACAGCTCTACTGAATACAGTTGTCAAAAGTCATATTTAGATATTTAGATCCAGTGCAATGGAATGCAGCCAAAAGGATTTCAGGGAATTTTGAACTGACTTTCGAGCCTGCTTCTTGCCAACTGCCATGCATCTGGCAGATATAAGTCCAGTATCACTTCAACCAATCAAATGCAACAGTAGACAGCAGAGTTCAGCTAAACTCGATAACATTTGAGCAGTGTATTTCTTTAGACCTGGGATGAGTAACATAGGCTGGGGGTCCAAATTAGTTTCACCATTTCTCTACACTAACACTACAGCTAAACCAACCAATAAAATGGTGGGTTAAATCAGGCATTTGATTGATTTTTGAATTATTGAATAGAGGGAAATTTTACACTAACCAATCTTCAGGTTTGTTGTATGGCATGGTGGCGCAGCAGGTCACACCACTCCAGGGACACCGGAGGGGGCAAGAATCTTCAGGTTTGTTACCAGTCATATATTTGTATTTATAATCAATTTAAATCCAATATGTCCTATTGGTGTTGTAAATTCATGCTTTGTATAATTATTAACATTAACAATTGACATTCAGAACTTATAAATAATGAAATTTTGTCTATACTGATTATAGCAATTTTCCTTTTCATTCAATTAATACTTATTTGTTAAGTCAGTTAATACTGTATATCCCCCACTGTTTGTGTACTTTCCCCTTAAAAACATAGTCCCACACATGTAGTCTAGTGGTTCTGCCCCATCCAATCCATCACACGGAAGCTAAATAGAGGACAATAGAGGATTAAAACACAATCAAAAGCATTAGGAAAAACATGCCGGGATAAAGACATAAGCATATTTACTGTAGAAGCCTTGACAGTGAACTATGAAAGCAAAAAAATGAAATTGTGAAATTGACTGGCAGTCATATCACCCAACACTACATTGAACTATACTTTATGAATCCAAAAGTTGCATTTCACCCTCATTGAGGACAACCACAACTACTTCTAGATATTTTAATTGTGAGTAGGCTATGCCACAAGACATATATGCCTCAAAATTCAATTCCATGTTGATTTTTCCACTTTTTTACCACTAAAGCACAAAGCAGCGAGCCCACACATGTAAATGTAGCGCAACCCATTTTGTGTCACATTAAGGAAGAAAAATGCTTTCGGGTTCAGATTTACATATAGTGTAAAAATAAAAGCCTCATATATCATTCAATTCTTATATGACGTACAATATGTCACACTGCTGTCGGAAACCCCTCAGAGTGTGTCTCCATATCAGGAACTATCATCTTAAAGTGGAAATAGTGATGAAAATGGCACAGTCATGAGATCATTTTGTCTGAGATCCAATGGCACAGAGAATAAGTGCAAAAATAAAATGAAACTATATGGTTTTCCTGTGTAGAACCACTGTGCTGAGAAATAATGAAAGTGGGCATGCCAATATACCCATGAGCTCTGGACTAATCAGCGTTCTCCTTACTGGGGCTCTATGACTGGATCTTCAATATGCTGTCTGTAGTAGAGCTCTCAAGTCATGTCAGAGCAGGCTGTCCATGCACACACACACACACATACACACACACAGCAGCAGCAGCAGCAGTAATGATGCCCAATCGCTCTGCCCATGACAGTGGTGCTCTTCCTTCTGCACAGTAATAAAGGCAGAGGAGAGACCTAGTGGAGAAGCACAACAGCCTGGGGAGCCTGAGAGGATGAACTGAATCAGAAATGAACCTGGAGGTCTTCTCTGATCTGCACTTATGCACACGCTCTCTCTCTCTCACACACACACATACTGCATCATCCTCCCTGTGCCCCTTCCCATCGATTGGTCATGGATGAGCGCTTTGGCCAGAAGCTCAGACAGGTTTCCAGAGTGCAATCACCAACCTGGCCATCATCCCTGGGGGAGGAGCCAGGGCATTCAAAAGCAAATAAAAAATTTAAAAAAAGATAGAGAAAAGAGCTGAACCTTGATGCAGGGTCACTGGACACAGCTCCTGTTAGATACCTGCCAATTAATGAGCCTCTGTCCACCACTGATTGAAATTAAGAACCACAGAGACTGCGGTGTGCCCAGAAGTACATTCCACTCTGAAGCAGTAAGTTTACTCTAGATATTAAGATTAACCATGCTACAAAGAGTAATATATGGATATATAAAGAAATTATAATAATGAATCAACAAAAACAGAGTCAACATTTTTTAAAAGTTAAAAGTGGAAATAAGGAGTCATTCATTCATTATCTGTAACCATTTTTCCAGTTCAGGGTCGCAGTGGGTCGCAGGCAGGAACACTCCCTGGAGGAGGCGCCAGTCCTTCACAGGGTGACACCTGTGCTGTGAGACCGCTACAGATGATCCAGAATGCTGCAGCACGCGTGGTTTTCAACCAACCAAAAAGAGCACATGTCACGCCCCTATTAGTTGAGCTGCATTGGCTACCCTTAGCTGCTCGCATCAAATTTAAATCACTAATGATGGCCTTCAGAGTATTCACTGGTTCTGCTCCCATCTACCTCAATAAACTCTTAAAACCATATGTTAGTGCCCGCCCTCTCCATTCCTCAAAGGAGCACCAACTAACAAGGACAACCCCCCGTACAGGTCAGTCTATTCTCATCTCTGGTACCACGCTGGTGGAACGAGCTTCCAAAGTGACTGATTTTTGAGAGCAACTATCAGAGCAACAGAAACCCTCTCTGCATTCAAGAAATCATTGAAAACCCAGCTCTTCCAAGAGTATCTTTTGTACTGAAAGTCTTTCTTTAATGCACTTATTACTTCCTGGCATATTGCACTTAATGTAAGTTATTTTGTATAATTTGTGCTGTAGTTTGAATGTTAGATCCTCTTTTGTAAGTCACTTTGGATAAAAGTGTCTGCCAAATGCATAAATGTAAATGTAAATGACACACATTCACACCTATGGACACTTTTGAGTCACCAATCCACCTACCAATGTGTGTTTTGGACTGTGGGAGGAAACCGGAGCACCCAGAGGAAACCCACACGGACACGGGGAGAACACACCAAACTCCAGAAGCAGGACTTGAGCCCACAACCTCCAGCTGCTGACTCACCATGCCGCCCAAATAAGGAGTCAAATGTATAAAAAGTCTATCAAAAGAAACAACACTGAATCATTCTCAAGCAAATGAAATAAAAACATACCCATGGAAAGTTATTCAATATTGGTTAATCATTTTAATTCTGAGACTAAAGGGCAGAACTAATCAAAATATGCAAGTTAGATATGGGTGATTTATTTTTTCATCTATATATATATTTGGCTGAATATTTAATTCAAAATAATACACATAAGTTTAATTGACACTTAATTGATTGACAACTGAAAAACAGAAACATCTTATCATTGCCATAAATACCACTGTATTAAACATGTTTGAATCTTTTATGTGGAATTTTTGTTGGAGAGAATGGATTACAAAAATAACAGAAATGAGTAATCTCTGAGGAGAACAAGCTTAAAACTAAATTTGCCAGCTATCTAGATAGCTTATCACAGGTTGGCTTCTTTTCTATGCTTGAAAGCTTAAGAAGTTTTCTGCTCTTTCGTCTTTGCTGAACTGAAACAAAATCACAGACATTTTTTTGCTTTGTTTGATGAGGTTAAAGGTGGCAAGGTTTATGAACAAAAACAAAACCCTTGTCTGAGGGATTATCTGCTATATTCTAAAATACTTAATAACATGACAAAGCATGCTAGGCTCTAGTTCTAGCCCCAAGTGCATGTAATGAAGTGGATGGCTGCATATCATGTACACCAGCAGTTCCCCATTCTGGTCCCAGAGCAGTCCTTGTCCTGCACATATCCCTGAGCCAACACACCTGATCAAACTAACTGACTCCATAACAAGCGCTTATTGAGTTGAAGTGGTTGTAAAATGTGCAGGGAATTGAGTGCTCCAGGACCAAGGCTGGGAACATGTGATATATAACAGGTCATCATGAGTCCTGCTCAGTTGGCAAGTTCCCTGCTCCAACACACCTGGTTCAACTCATCAAGTTATTGCTATATTTAGTAAATGTGTTTGAGCAGGGAAATCACACTATGCTAGGCTCCAGCCCTATAGTCCTTCCCTTTCTTCACCCATCTCTGATTCACTATCCAGCCAAGTGAATACTCCCACTGGGTCAAAGCTGAAATCACTTCAGACCTATGCTAATATCCAAGCCACAGCACAGCATCAGTACAGCGTTAAAAAGGCCTCATGTTCTGCCTTTGTGATGGAGAATCTGAAATGTGGCTTTCTTTCTGCTCTGATGTTCCCCATTCAGAGCTCAATCATGTTCTTGGTGTTTTTCCTCACTCTGACACAGAGACTTTTCTCAGACGGACAGGCCTCTTCTATAGTGATTCTTTTCAGTCGCTGTGGCAAAGGGCCAGCTTTCTCACTCTCCCTCATTCACTGCCACATGCATAAACACACATTAACTGAACTACAGTCATGCACAGGGCTCTTCTGCAGTAGGGGGTGAAATGGATTTTGGGGACTATTCCAGTATTATGAGGCAGCAGTGAGTCATGTGACCAAACTAAAACTAAACCCCCCAGGCTTCACAAGAATTTTAATGGCCTGTTCCTGTCAAAGGCCATTTTGTAAGTTGACATTTGACCAAACCCTGCATTTCCTTTGACAAATAATGTCTTTTCATATGTTTCAGGCACATTGAGATTAGACAGCCATTTTGTCCCAGCCTTTCTTTTACTGCAGAGTAGGTCAATAATGGCTGACAGGGAATGCACATTCAACACCATTCTATTTGCAAAGCTCAGAATGATTATGTTTGCTGTTGCTGAATACCACTCTTTGGAGATGGCCTTTGCTAGCTTGAGAGTAAGACCACAAAGCTTCAGAGCAGGAATGAGGATGAGATACTAATCAAGAAATCGTTGTTTTTCCACACCAGGCATCACAACTTCATAGTGCTGTTGCAATCCAGTTTAAATTTACTCTGGAATAAAGTGGAATGAAATGTGCCTGGTAACAAAAAACTCAAACATGGGGGTGAAAGAATTACATCCAAATTGCAGTCTGGCAACTAAAGGTCATGCAGGCTGTGGTTAAAACAATTTATTAAAATGACATGTACAGTACTGTGCAGAAGTCAGATGCCACCCATCACTTATTTAATTTACACTCAAAACAGCCATTTTATTTATCAAGTGAAAAATGAATAGTTCAGCAAATGTTTTGCATGTCATTAGATACGCAATAATAGACTTACACAAAGAGCTGGGGAAACATTGCAAAATGTGACTAATAACATTATAGCCTTGGCCACCTGATCATGTCAGGGGACATGTTCAGACTTAAATGTTCATAAGGATTATTTTGTGCATTTTTTGTCCTTTCTCCCACTGGGAGAAGACCACTAAGCAAGGCCTGAAAAGAAGTGTTGCTCTCAGGAAGACCTTTGCATTACAGCACAAAACTGGATATTCGAATATTCAGGGAGTGGGTTGATGTATATTGTTGCCATTAACAAAATCTCTCCAGCTTCACTTGCTACATTTTCTCGCTAACCTGCTAACTAGCTTGCTAACTAAGGGAACAGAGTATATACAATTTAACCAGTTTGAGGTGATGTGCTAAATTTCAGGCACAGTGCTGATAAAACAAACTGTGTTGTTGCCTCACTCCGCAGTGTTTTGTTTTAGCATGTTAGGCTCTATTATATGACTTAAGCTTCAATTGCACAAAGACTTATGTTGATGAGCTTGAATATGGGCGGAGTGGGGAGAGCACTGTTTTTACTGCTGGAGAGCCTGAATATGGGGAATGATTGGAGTGTTGCCTTTATCAATAGATTTATCCAAAAAAACTGAATATCTGAATCTCAATTAGAAACCAAATGGCTACCCAATGAACAAATATCTGAATACCTGAATACTTGGGGCCAGTCTTTTGTTCAGAAAATCAGTGCTCAGTGCTCGTTTTAAAATCAATGCTAAGTCATTCACTAACTCATGCATACACAGTGCCACTAAGGGCACCGAGTGTACACAAATAAACCAGAGCTTTGTAGAGGTGTTCTAATTTGTGGTGTAAAGCTGACAAAATGGACTGTAGCTCTGCCATGCTTCGTTGTAAGTATGCTGTAGCGTGTTAGGCTATTTTAGGCTTTGTTCAAAACATTTATGTTGACAAGGTTGAATACGTGTGGAATGGAGGATTGCCTTTATTGATAGTCACATTTATCAAAAAACTGAATATCCAAACATCAAAATTATAAACTGAACGAATAGCCAAATATTCGGGGCCAGTCCTAAAGCATACCAAATTTTAAAAAGTACAAGCATCCTCTGCGACAATTGAAGTGCTCCTGTTTGTTTTTAAAAAGCTGTTAACCCATTACTGGACAAACTTAACATACTTGGAAGCAAACATTAATTCTACAGCTCAAAACACTGATGATCTGATGCCCCATCCAGGGTGTGTTCCTGCTTTCTGTCCACTGATTCCAGTCTATTAGCAGTCGATATATCTGAAACTCTGATAAGAGAAAAAAAAATTAAATTTTTGGTGGCAGCCACACGACTGTAAATATATTCTTTCAATCATTTCACTTAGACCAAAACAAAATGCCTGAATGGCCTACCTGCCTGTCTACATAATTGCCCCATGACCTGCCCACATGCACATATCACATGCAAAGCACTACACACAGCTATACATGGCTGAACCCTAGCCAGTTGCACAAAAATTGTAGAAAAAAGGTGCCCTGCTAAAAAAAGAAAAAAAAGAGAAATAGGAAACAATGTGTTGTTTTCTCTACAAATGCTTTTATCATGGAATGCTCTAGCTATAGTGAGGGAATATGCATTCATATGTTTGTGGGAGTGGTTTGGAAGTGGGGTTGTGAGATATTGTGTGTTAAATACATGCTGGATTACCAAATTACCTACTGCAGATTTAAAGGATGTATTCGATGGCAAATAAATATACAATCCACACTTCCTGAAAAGTTGGGTCATTCTGTAAAATGCCAAAAAATAAATGGTTTGTTTATTCTCTTGGAGCTTTATTTAACTGACAAGAGCACAACAAAATGATTTGCAATGTTTTCATCAAATAACTTGACTGCATTTTGAAAATATAAACACATTCATTTTGATACCCACTTTGATAACATACTGCAAAAGTTAAGGACTGAGACATGTTTACCACTGTGTTACATCACCGTTCCTTGTAACATTGTTTATTCATTTGGGAATGTATAATACTAATTGTAAAAGATTTGCAAGTGGAATTTTTGCCCATTCTGACTTGATTCAAGAGTTCAGCTGCTGGAGAGTCTATTGTAGCCTTTGCCTGATTCTCCTATATATGATGCTCAGTGGGAGACAGATCTGGACTGCAGGCAGGTCACACGAACACACACACGTTCTGTGTACAAAGCCATGTTGTTGTAGCACATACAGAATGAGGCATTGTCTTGCTGAAATAACCATGAACATCCAAGGAAAACACATCTTGCCAGCAGCATATCAGAAACCAAAGAATTTGCTTTCACACCAATGGAAAAGTCTCACATACGCAAGGCACCATGCATCTCCCCATACCATGATAATTTTGTCTTTTGCAATTTTGTCCTATCGCTGAAAAGTCTTTTGCAAACTATCGCTAAAATCTCTGGATGGTCACGTTTGTCATCATGACATAATGATATTAATTTTTCATAAAAAACAAACTGAAATATTCCTCTGACATTATTATAGTATTTTGGCCCATCTTAGGTGAGTTTGGGTCCAGAGAACTCCTTAGCAGTTCCACAAAGAACTAATGTATGGCATTCTCCTTGTTTAATAGAGATGCAGTTAGAGACTATTTTAAATGACAAATTTTCTAAGCCCATTTGGCTGTATTTATCATTGTTGCATAGGAATCTCTTTTGCATTGCCATCTGAGGGCTCAAAGGTCACAGTCAGCATTGTTGTTCAGCCTTACAGTACATAGAATAGAATTTCTTCAGTTTTCAGTAGATCCCATATTCTTTGCAATAGTGCATTGAAAAAAGTTTGAATTATTTGACAGTTCTCCTTTTATATTTACCTGCATCTAGTTTAATGCTTCAAAAACAGTGGCATTTATTTTCTATATACTTTTCCTCTTATTTTGCCCCATACAAACATTTTTGGAATGTGATGCAAGCATTAAATTATACATGTAATCATATTTACAAAGTGCAATCAAATTTTTCAATGAAATTTTTGGAAATACATGTTGACATGCAAATAGATTATTGGTTTTATTTTTACAAATATTTTACAACATGTCCTCACTTATCCAGAAATGGAGTTTGCAGTAATGTTTATTTTTAGAAATATGCTAGAGTGCTGTATTTTAACAACAACATGACTAAGAAACAAGTCCATACTGGTGTTGTTTGTTTACAAAACTAAAGAATACCTGACAGTTGCAGTAGAAAAAAGTCAGAAAGTTGTAAAAGCTGAGGCTATGTAAGACAAACCTAGTACTGAAAAGTAATTGCTAGTACACATTTCCTCTATAGTTCTTTGCAAACTGCTGCTAACATATTACTGGGCATTTCAGCATACTTGGAAGCAAACCATAACTGCTCAACACACTTGGAGGAGAACACTTACCACACAGCTCTAACGCTATTGAACAGAGCAGGCATCATGCTGACTCAAGGGGCTAAGGGGCCATCTCATCTATCCTGAAAAAGTGAGGCCAATTACATTTTCATGGATGTCCCAGGACTGAACTCATGTTTACAGTGCCAGCACTTTGAGTTATTTGGGAGTCCCATGGATCACTGTTTAATGCTGCATTTTTATACTTAGTGATAGTGACCTGCAGGATTTAATATCACTGTCTGGCTAATGCACTCTGGTATGAATAAAGTATTCATTCCTCAGCAATGATGAATCATTTCCAGTTTGGAGTTTTTGGGAAGCCCTTAGTGTCAGTTACAATCATTTGTTTACCTTCATTCCTATGAAAGCTTTCTTCCTGATCTCAGTAAATGGTTCAACAAGTCGACAAAACTGACATGATGCTACCAGGAGCTGCGGTGATGCAACCTGGCCTGTTTATTTTTTGGAGAATGAGAAATTCTGAGCATCATTTCTGCAGCTTACTCACAGCCATGCCCTGGGGTGATAACATTCAGCTGTCCTGAGGTGTATTGATTTGATTTAAAATGCAACTGGGTTATTAATTGTGAAAGCAGCATGTTTTCCAGCTCCAATCAATTTCTAATTAGCGGTAAACCCAGAAGTTACCAAACTTAGAAACATCATGCAAACCTTGGCTAGAAACATAGACTAAAGATCTAGACAGAGGTTGGAAAATGACAAAAACCATTACTGTCTGGACAAAATCTTCTTTTCACTTTTTCAATATTGTATCTTTACGGCAAAAGGGAATAGTGATCCTAATATTTAATGCATGTTAATTAAATTAATTCTGGACTAATTCTATTGGTATGTTCATTAGTAAATATTTACATGTTATACACAACAGCTGTGAGGCACAGCATAAGGCCTTCCTCCTTGATCTCTAAACTATACACAAAATCTTTCGTCATTTCTCACCAGTCGTTTCCTGCCACACAAAACATGATAATGTTATTTAGCCCCAGGAGCAAATAGTGGGAACTGAACATCTGTCAGAGTTAATACCATCAAACTGAATGTGTAGCTACAATGGAGGGGAATATATGGGCTAGGTGAAGGACAGGGTTGAGAAACCGTACACACACACACACACACACACACACACACACACATACAAAATCAAGTAAGCATGCCAGCAGAATTCAAAGGACTAAATCAATAGAGCTCAAAAAATTGATTGCAGACTTCTTTGGTATTTGCAGTGGTCCTTATATGAGAAAGGTTAATGCTTTTTGATGAGTTTCCGTGCTATCCCAAATGTGCCAGGTTAGTCTTCTTCAGCCCTCAGTCCTAACCTCCCATGTTCTGGCCCAGTTCTCCATGCTCTGGCCATCCTTTAATGGAAGGCTGTTGTTTATTTTGCACAGAAATGGGAGCAGGAACGTTTATTGAGGTTGACACTTTGTGGTCAAAGTGTGCCAACTCTTACATTTGCCTCTTTGACTGATGGAGAAAGGTACAAGTGTGTCATGTTGTTTCCACCCTTCAGCTGGCTCTAACCATAGCAGCACAAGGTTACCCTCTCCTGCACAGGATAATTGCACATAACGAATTGTCCTGAATGTGAAAGATCACACCCATGAGCTCAGTGTTTCAGTGGATAAATGTTGTCTAAAAATCCACCTACACACACACTATACTTCTTATGGATGTAGACACAGACAACACATTTTCATTATAAGCCTCATATCTCCAAAATTACATTTATATGTACATCATATTTTGTATCATATTGTTTAAAAGTAGAAGTAGACGTCATTCCATTGAAATAATCATGCCATCTCCATAATAAGTCATGTGAGGAACAATATTTAGTATATATGTATATAG
Organism: Hoplias malabaricus; assembly: GCF_029633855.1. Lineage (NCBI taxonomy): Eukaryota > Metazoa > Chordata > Actinopteri > Characiformes > Erythrinidae > Hoplias > Hoplias malabaricus. The sequence goes on along the minus strand of NC_089811.1, from coordinate 24,902,161 downwards.
GTGGTAATATCAGGGCAGATTATGGTGAATAATATAATGGCAGTGCTTAATTTGAGCAGGATCCTTCTGGAAGAATATCCAGGACCTCCAATATTTGTAGTGCTTTCCTTCCGGAAACTAGTCACATGGATTCGACATGGCCTTCAACTTAAGCAGTGTAAAATGCTATCATGATACCATTACCTTTAACACAGGTCATAATGGGAGATAACTAGAGTGGACATACAGTACTGTGCATTAGTCTTAGACGCCTAACTGGCTTTTGGAACATCGCATGGACATCGGGGGCAGTGCCTCTGGACTGGCAGAGTGGGGTGGTGGTTCCCCTTTTTAAAAAGGGGGATCGGAGGGTGTGTTCCAACTATAGGGGGATCACACTCCTCACCCTCCCCGGTAAGGTCTATGCGGGGGTACTGGAGAAGATAGTCCAACTGATAGTTGAACCTCGTATCCAAGAGGAACAATGCGGATTCCGCCCCGGTCGTAGAACACAGGACCGTAGCCAAGTGACGGAAGGTGTCCGGTTTGGTGGTCTCAGGATTCCATGTCTGCTTTTCGCGGATGATGTGGTCTTGTTGGCCTCCGCGAGCCAGGACCTCTTGCTGGACCAGTTTGCAGCCAAGTGTGAAGCGGTAGGGATGAGGATCAGTACCTCCAAGTCCGAGTCCATGGTACTCAGTCGGAAAAGGGTGGAGTGCTCTCTCCAGGTTGGAAGTGAGATCCTGCCTCAAGTGGAGAAATTTAAATACCTCGGGGTCTTGTTCACAAGTGGGGGAAAGATGGAGCGGGAGATTGACAGGCGGATCGGTGCAGCCTCAGCAGTAATGCGGGCTCTGTACCGGTCCGTTGTGGTGAAGAGAGAGCTGAGCAGAAAAGAAAAACTCTCGATTTACCATTTAATCTACGTCCCAACCCTCAAATATGGTCACGAGCTTTGGATAGTGACTGAAAGAACGAGATCGCGGGTACAAGCGGCTGAACTGAGTTTTCTCCGCAGGGTGTCTGGACTCTCCCTTAGAGACAGGGTAAGGAGCATCCGTGAGAGACTCGGAGTGGAGCTGCTGCTCCTCCACGTCGAGAGGAGCCAGTTGAGGTGGTTCGGGCATCTGGTCCAGGAGGCCTGGACGCCTTCCTGATGAGGTGTTCCAGGCATGTCCAACAGGGAGGAGGCCCCACAGACTAAGAATACGCTGGAGAGACTACATGTCTCGACTGGCCTGGGAACGCCTCGATATACCACCGGAGGAGCTGGAGGCGGTGGCTGGGGAGAGGGAGGTCTCTTTGCTCTCTAGGTTTCTTTGTTCCAACTGCTTCCCCCGTGACCCGGACAAGTGGCGGATAATGGATGGATGGATGGATTATATGGTGCATGTCCATATAAACCAATGGTAGTGGCAAGAAGGCAGGACTTTAACAGACATGTTTAAATCTATATAAATCAGCATACAATGTGTGTTGACTGCAGAAGCAAGTATTTCACAACGACTTTGTATGGGGGCCAGCCAATGACATTACAGATCTCCAAATCAGTGGCGGATGCTGGTCTTTCAAGGAGGGGAAGCTCAATTTCGGCCTACATCATAAAATGTGTCGGTTTATTAATACGTAAATTCTACCCTCCGTTCCTTTTCAAGAAAATGATCTGTGACCCTGTCGTACCAACAAGGCGTCTTTTCCAGGGACTTGACTAGTGTCCTCTCAATGGCCAGCAGAGCTAACGGCCTTGGCCCATGTGAAGTGTGTCCGCCTGTTAGTGCTTTGTGACGGTGGAGGGGCTCAGCAGCACCCGCTGGACAGAATCTGTGATAGAAGTCAGAAAGAGTGATAGAAGTCAGTCTCCAAATACAAGCAGCTACAAAAAACCCCACCAGAAATAGAAGCTTGATTTGTCGCTAGTCATTTTTAACAAAGAAAATGCCGCTAAGAGGTTTCGGAAAGTCTCAGGTTCAACTCAGAACAGAATGAAAATGTAATGCTCCCACGCATCTCTACACCAAAGGATCGCTGATTCGCTCATTTCGCTGTCAATCAAAAAGGGATTCAGCCTCAGACAGATCATCCAATCATCATGCAGAAGCTGAGCGTCCAGGCCAGCCGAGGCCAGCCCACTGCCCCATAGACCCCCAGAGACGCTGAGCGTCCGATGGGCGGGACAAAGCCCAGCATTTATCCAATGACTCGTCTCGTTTCGCTGCACTTTGCTGCTTCGCTATTGAACTCTGTGGACGCTGAGCTGTTTAAAGCACCGTGAAGGGAATGATTGAGAGGAAAGCTGTGTCTTTACCAGTGATAAGAAGCTGAATCTGAACAAACATTGAGCGCGTTGTAGTGCAATTTTATTCAATGACATGTACACACAACAGTATATATTTGGTCACTTATTTTTTGACATTTTAGGGTAAACTGAGCTTCCCTTGCAAGCTTAGAGCAATCACCTCTGCTGCAAATATACATTTTATATTTAATATTGTGACTGGTCACATTTTGAGTTTTGGGCTTGCAGGCTAAGTATTTCAAGGCTACTCCAACAAATGATGGGTTGTTTACCAGTGAAAAAGATTTCCCAAAGTTTGCATCTTTTGTAGAAATAACCCATACAAGTGCTGCTGGTGCAGAAGCATATGGCAGAATGTCACTTGCAGACCAAGTTTTAGGTTAAACTTCATTATCCAAGAAGCCACTGTGAAAAAGTTTAGAGCATTTAACTTGCAAATGAATGTACAATTACCTCACGAATACAAAACAGCACAGCTGGGTGCATACCCATCAGCCTGCACAAGAAAAAGCAGAGCCAAATGCCCAGCAGATGGATCCTTCTCCCCTTTTGTACTGTACACCTACGGCTGGACTTTTCAAATGCCTTTCAGAGGAAAAAAAAAAAAAAAAACGACAACAAAAACTTCATGTATATATGTAATACAGTCTTTACGAGCTAAACCACAGACCTTGACAATGTATGCAAAACATGGCACACCTTACTGTGTGGTATCACGCAACTCTTTGCCTTTAAAACAGCAGCAATGACAGCTCACTTCTACAAAGGGTATTTTGTTGAACAGGACATAGAAGAAAATCAAGTGATATTTTGGTTTCTGCCAAACACTCCCACCTGAGACACCACCTGTTCCAAAAACTTCTGTCTGAAAAATGCTTCACCACTAGGCACCTGAACAGTTTCTTTTCAGTTTTTTTTTCTCATTTTTTTCTCTGGCAAACAAGCAATCCTGATCTATCATAGCTCTTCTACACTCCCCTGGTTCCATACCCAACAGCAACTCCTAGCATCATCCCTGTGCCTCCGCATTTTCCCACAACTACAAAGAAAGAATGATGATGTCTACACATTTCCTTTGCATATATAGCTGCACTCCCTTTGCGCTACATGATACAAAATTATCCACAAGGACCTCCATTCTCTTTAAATGGTAAATATAGCAACTTGTTTAGTGAGTATTCTCTCACAACAGAGAATACACTACAATGTCATCTGCAACTAATATCATCATAGATTTTCATATGAACAAAAGCCAGGAAGACTACACATTTGCATATTTATTGCCACTGGTTTAATATTATTATAACAAGTTTTTCTATTTGGTTTACTAAGGTAATTTTATTTTTATTTTTTTATTATCACAACATAATAAACATATTTCACTCAAATAAGGAATTTTGTATTTCATTACAATGATCTAACTAATGTATTTTGTTGTCGATAATATCAAGAAAATAAACGGAAAATTTAGCAAGGTTATAAAAAAAAATATTGTTCATATAACTTGCATATGACTAATTAAGCAGACATTTATTTTTGTAAAAGGTTTGGATGCTAGTAGCATATTAATCACTTTTTGTCAAATTATTTTTAATGACTCTATGAGTCCCATGGAAGCATGCTTATTAAAGAGTGAAAAAATGATGATGTATATATGTGCAATGCATAGGAGCAGAATTAATTTAACTGGGCTTAATTCTGTATTGCAGCATTTACACAGTTAAACTATTTCACACATTCTATCACTGTTTCTTGAAATCCATAGTATTGGAAAAACTTTGCAGTAGATCTTTGAATTCTACTGCAAGGATCTGATTATATTCAGCCATGACAGCATTAATGAGGTCATGTACTGATATTGGATGATGAGCTAAATCACACTTATATGTTTTTACTCACAACTCACAATGGCAGCTCGTTAAATTATGCCATGGTGTTTTGAAAAGATTCAAATGCTCCTTAGATTGGAACGTGGGGCTAACCAACAACACAGAGCAACAGATGGGCTACGATCTGTAAATGTAGATTCTATGTTAATGGTCAGTGTAGCTGATAAAATGGACAATGAGGGTATAAAAAAAATTGATAAATGTCAGACCACCTAGCGGGCCGGCCTGGAAGAGACATTTTTACCTATTGACTGATTGACTGACTGACTCCTTATGTTGAAACAAGCATGTGCGAGTAAGAACGCTACACCAACTGTTGTTAGTTCAGCCATATTTCACATAGCACTTTTCCACCAATGAGGAAATGAAACTGTTCCAATTTATAAACTAAATTTGAAAAAGTTTGGCGCATTTCCACCGACATAAAAATACCTAGCTGAAACCAAAGTAGAGTAGGTTCTTCAGCATGAACCGTGGCTTCGTAACTCAAAAAAGAGCTCAGAGTATGAAATACAGCATTATGGCCCAGTGGAGCTGGACAGGGTCATTTACAAATATAAATAAATAATAGGAAATAAAACAGGAACATGCTCCATTTGTGTGTGATTCTGGGGCTGCGTTTGGCTCTGTGTTTGTCTGCTGTTCACAAGCTCAGCAGGACGACTTGGAACACGACAACATTTACACATGTATTACATCTCACAGAGAGAGGAGGACTGCTGAATTCATTTTATTTCATGTGTTTTTTTTCTGAAAAGGAAAGTGGTGGGGAGACATTTCATGGCGTTAGTGTGTTTATAAAACACCTTAAAACACACTGAATAAATAAGTAATTGTAATTCTTAAAATCAACAAATTTACAAAATGATTTAGTTCTTCTTTGTTCTTTGGTGGTAGATCATCTAGTATTTATTTTTAAATAAAATGAACAAGTAAAACACTGATGCCGGTATATTTTATGAATAAATCTTTGTGCTCCTTTTTTCATTTCTGCATGTATTAGTCCTGTCCTCCATATTTTCTGTACAACACAATCACATAATAAAAAACATGTAAACAAAGACATTGATATGAAGCATCAAAGCTTCTCCAGACCTTCCAATGACACGGGTATGTATTTTGGGCTTTCCTGTTTTTTTTTAAATGCCAGAAAGACCTCTGGGACAATGGCTATATGGCTAATGGCGGTCTGGCAAGCCTAGTTTTCTTTTTTGTTGTTTTAATATTATGGCTGATCGGTGTAAATGGTTGGAAATTATCCCAACGGAAATAGCAGCAGTAATACAGTAAATGGAATTCTGGAGTCTGTAAGAAGGCTTTGTTTACATTATTTCACTATGTGCTGAATGAATTTTCCAATGTTCATTTAAACTTTTCCTTATTTTTGTGGACAAACAAAATTGAGTAAATTGTACTTTTATTATATTAATAAAGTGTTTCTGGTCATTACTTGCCTTTTACAGGTCTTTTGCTTGTACTGACTGATCAGATCTTTCCTCTCCCTCCTCTCTTTGCTAGAAACATGTCATGGTTTTTATATCCCATGATTGTGGCCGTGTGGTCCTGTCCTTCTGGTTGATGTTTTACAAATGATTTACCCTACAGTTCCTCAGCTGAGCAAAGCTCTAAAAGCCCTTAAGAACCTTTGTTCAAATTGAACATGGTAAACACCTCCTTTAAGACCCTAGGTATATTGTTCCTGACATTCATTGCCCTGAAAAGATGTTCTTGAACCCAGTGTTATAGTTGGATTCAAATCCTTAATTATGCAAGTGGGTCATGCACAATAAGTCACATTTGCCATCCAGAACATGGCTTAATAGCTCAAGAAGGCTTTAGAACGTAGGCTTAAAAATAAAGTGTGTCCAAATGGATGTCCATTATTTTCACTCAAGAGTGTGAGGCTGTGAAACAGCTGTCAGAAAAATGTACACAGCGTTCACAGATAAAGCATAAAAGCAGTGTTGTCTTTACCTAGGCCTTCCATGGGCCATTTTGTAATACAGGAGCTGCATTTGCTCAAGGACGCTGCATTTCTTAACGCCGAACTGAGCATTCGGCCCTTTAATTATCCATTTGACTCAAATAAAGCACTTTGTAGCTGCAAAGCTGGAAAATGTTCCTTGTGATGAGTAACTTTTCATAGGTTCCATGTGTAAAGCCAACATAGTCTGCAATAAGTACAAGAGTGCTAAGGCCAGCTATATAAAGTGAATCATCCCTACCACCCAATTACAAAAGATTGCAATCAGCCATGCAGAAGAAAAAGCTATTGCTATTCCACACATAAAGCCAATGACTGAAAAAGAGAACATTCTGAAACTAGAAAGGGAGAAAAACGCATCAGCGAACAAATATTCTGAAGATTAGAACACGGTAAATACTCCTTCAGGTTTTGGGATGCTTTCGGCCCATTTAAAAAGAAATAGTGAAGTGAGTTTATTTATTTATTTTCTTTTTTAAAGGATTTGCAAGTATGCAAATGGTCTTCTATTCAGTGGCGTGACGCTGAAGTGTGTGGCAGCAATGAGAGAAACGCCACAGAACTGGGTCCCTGATGATTAAGAGCCCCATCTTTCCCCAGGCGACTTTTTCTCCAGAGACATATCATCTTACTGATGCTTTTCCAGCTACCCGCCTCTAACAAATGACAAAAAAGCGGCCTGCTGTACTTCACCATCCTGGGTTTATTTATCTGTGGAATTTGCTCGCTGTTAAAGCCTTGATGTCTTCATGCACACCAAGCTGTGTATGAAGGATACTGCTGATTTTAAAGGTCAGTAAACAGAATCATTTTGAACACATAAACTAAACGCAACAGTAAGTGCGTCTACTTACGATTTAATGATGACCATGTTTGTCACGATACTACTTAAGAAATAATTGGCTTTCCCTTGTTAACCGTGCACCCTACTGTGTGAGAGAGAGAACACAAGAGGGAGAGATTTGAGAGTGGGTTTTATATCAGAAAAACAAGTTAAACTCCCTGACGAACCACCTGTGCATCCTTTCATAATTAATAAGGCTATAAAGAAGCAGCAGAAATGAGAAATCCAGTAACCTTCCCTGAACTCTCCAATGTAATTAACAACATCTCTCATTGCAAAGCATCCCAGCCTTCTCCTACATAATTGTTTCTTACACTGAGAGGATTTCAAAAGGCTCCTCGTACTGTAAATGTCTCTGCGAAAGGTTTCCAAAGACAAAAAAAAAAAGAAGAAGAAGCAGCCAGGAGATATGTGGAAGTGCTCAGCCATTGTTTCATATCCACTGGAGCCTGAAATGAAACAGAGACAGTTTTGGCCCCTAAAATCCACAATAAGGAGGGTGCTATTTGTCTTTGAATATCGGTCATGGAGAAGGAGAGGAACAGATGAGAAGAGGATAAATGAGAGCCCAGTTTTTCAGCCAGCTGAACTGTTATTCTAAGCTGTACATATAGCACTCTGAATTCCACCTTCATTCATTTAAATTCAATTTAAATGGCTTATAAATAAGAATTATTATTATTGTTATTATTATTATTATTATTATGTATCATTAGGGAAAGTTAGGGGAAAAAAAACACTTAACAGCAAAAAAATGCGTGTCTTCTCTGTATTTTCTCAAATTTTTCAAAACTGTTTTTTTTTCTTCCTTCCCCTTACTTATGCAAGTGTGGTATCTATTCTCTCCAGAAATATGACCTGAAATATGTATAACTTGTACTTAAATTACATTTTTGGTTCATACATACTGAAGTGTCTATACTGAAGAACTGACCCCTTTTTTGATAAATTTGACTCCTCAGCCATCACATGAACCCACCGAGCCCTTCCACATCCAGGCCTCTTTTTGTATGTTTAATTCTGTTTCCCATCAGGACTGTTTCTGAAAATGTTATGTTACTCACAGTCTGGGGACGTTCCTCCAAAGTGAAATGGCTTAATGTAAAATAGATGCATCCCCCATGGTTTGTTTAAAATAGGGGAAGGCCATTATCAGTGAGAGCTCAGCAAAGGCAACAAGCCAACAGGAGATCAGGGGAGTTAGTGAGTTATCATCCTCGCTCCACACTCTGCATAATCACACAGCACATGCACCAGGACTATAACAACGTGGGGGAAAACAAATCATATTCCAAAAAAAAAAAAAAAAGAAAAAATATGTGCATGCTTTCAGATGTGAAAGCTGTTTGATGTGGACAAATGAAATATTGATTGGAGTCAGTAAGGCACCGGAGCCATGCTATTTTTACATTTAACATCACAGCATGTGTCTTCCTGGTCCTTGCTCCGACAAATAGATCTTTGTGTTTATTGCACGGCACATATTTATCATTGGCGGACAGGCTCTGAATTACGAGGTATGTCAAAAAGGCCTGCCATGATTGGCAAGCATTGTAAAAGTCATATTTATTAAAACTGATATAAGACAGCGCTTGGCAGGATTGCATGAACATCCATGGACACAAGAGCAACACTTGGTCACTTGAGACACTGGTCTACATTTAGCAAAGCTACAAAACAACCTACTACACTACAAGTTGAACATGAAGCTACACTTGATCATCAAAATGTCACTTAAGTTAGTGGGTGTAATTGACTTTGTAGGCGACATGGCTTGACAGGCATGGCAGAAATTCATATGTCTCCTTTCATATGTGCCAGACTACCATGACACTTCCTCCCACTTCATCCAACACTGGACACTGCCCCAGCCTACGCACAAGCAAATCAAATATGTGTCTAGGGACATTACTGTGTGTTTGTGTTTCTAATATGAGCTTTATGTTAATGTTTGGCATTGGCATTTTTAAATCACTTTCTGGAAATGATCTCATCAATAACCATGTCTTAAGAAAGAATTCATTATATACAAAATAAGGTCATGTGTGACAATACAGGGTAAAATCCTAGATAGCAATGAATAGTTAGCTTGGAAATTTGGCCCAAATATGGCACAAGTTCTCCTACAGTCCATATTTGGCCTTGAATGGCAGCACTGATGCAGGATGAGTCTGGTTGCCTGAACTCAACCACAAGTCCACATTATGCAGGCCAGATGTCAGGTGTGTTGTTAAACAAATCTGGGCCAAATTGATTTCTGGCCCACACAACACGTCATAACCCAAGTCAACCCCAGCTCAAGACAGTTGGCCCCTTTTGGCCCACACAACATTTTCCATTGCCATAACTTAGCCCTAAGTGTCAGAAATGACACAGATTAGGACCAAAGGTGTTTGCTATCCTACATCTAGAGATATACTAGCTGTTAAATTGTTATACTGTTATAACATATATAATATAATATAACTATTATATTTGTATCACATGAAGGTGGCCTTGAGCATCCTGGATTCATTTGGTACATTGTGCGCATTCTCAAAAATTTACCCTAAGTGCACTGCACACAAAAAGAGTAAAGGAAGTGCAAGCACGCAGCAGCATCAAAATTGCAGACAATGGCAATGCCATTGTCACAACATCTTTGACGTAGCAGCCTCACATAAAAATCTATGAAGGAGGAGTTATTGTCACTTTTCTTTCCAAGATCATAGAATTATCCAACTGCTAATCTCCTCATGTGATGCCATATTTACATTAGGCCTATCTGGAATGTTTTCATGGTTAGGGTTCTCCACTCTGCCCTCTGGTGGAAGCATGTGTAACGCAGCGCATAGGCACGACATATTCATGACACAGCTGGTTGTCAATGCAAGCAAAGCCAGTAAGCAAGTAAATCTTCAGCCTATTCATCATACAGAATCTACCACTGAGCACAACCCTACTAAATACATAGTAAGCCTACTGAGCACATAAAAGATTGAGTGATAAATGCACACAAGGCACCTAGCAAACGAGTGACAAACTAACTACCGGACAATCCTACTGAGAAACCTCCAAATGCATAACAAAACTACTGAGCACCTACTGAACCTACTAAGAATATAAATTTACTGACATATTAAACCAAGCAAGAAGATCAGATACAATTGTAATTGTAGTTTATTATAAACAGAAAGAAAGAAACAAGTCAAACAGCAGACAAACTAACAAAACTAAAAATGGAGCTGAAAACCAGAAAAGTGGTAAACCGTTACAGAACATACAACATGTCTGACTCTGGAAGTAAAACAATGCATTTTAAAACTGAGAGAGATGAAGAGCATCTCAGAGCATTTGGTAAGCATGGCTACTGATAGCTCCCAGATGGATGAAAAATAAGGTGTTTGGGTTTGTTTGTTTGTTTGTTATTTGTTTGTTTTGTGCCTCTGCATTTAACAGATCTGTAGTAGTGGGCAGAAACACACTCATCCAGAGTCATGGGCAGCCACCTTAACACGCACAGAGCAGCTGGGTGTTAGGTGCCTTGTTCAAACACACCTCAGTTATGAATGTTGAGGGAGGAGACAGTGTTGTAACTTCACTCCCCACCAAAAGGAATACATATCCAAACTCCTAAGTACAAGATATACATTTTTTGTATGCCAATACACCTACTGAGCATGCAAGAACAAGTGAAAATATAACAAATCTACAGAAAATCAAACAAACTGTAAATATCAACCTACTGAACAACAAACAAGTCTATTGCACCTACGGTAACTCTTAAGCACATTAACCTACTGAACACCAAGGTACAAATTATCTAACAGACCAACTGACCACCTAGGAAACATACTGAACTCTCAACAAACCTGTTCACATTACCAAACAAGCACATAGCACACCCCATAACCCTACAGAATATCTATCCAACCTACTAAGTACAAATATTATACTTCTGAACACCTACTAAATTTACAAAGCACAAACCTGTTGAGCGCAACACAGAAACCAGTGAGAACTAAGAGTACCTCAAGAATCTCCTGGGGACATGCGGAATCTACTGTCTAATAAAACAACTGAGGATGTCATATCAAATCTACATAGAATCTAACAAATCCATTCATCCATTCACTTATTTATTGTCTGTAACTGCTCATCTAGTTCAGGGTTGTGGTGGGTCTGAAGCCTACCCGGAATCACTAGGTGCAATGCAGGAACACACCCTGGATGGGGCACCAGTCCACCAGGGCGACACACACTCAAATCAAATCAAATCAAATTTATTTGTATAGCGCTTTTCACAACTGATGTTGTCACAAAGCAGCTTCACAGAATTCCAGTAAGACAAAGATTTGACATGAAATGTAAAAAAATGTAAAAACCCTCAAGTGAACAAGCCAGGGGCGACAGTGGCAAGGAAAAACTCCCTCAGCTGAGGAAGAAAGCTTGGGAGGAACCAAGGCTCACAAGGGGTGACCTATCCTCCTCTGGTCAATCTACTGGTAATAATAGTTAGTAGTCCGTGAGAACTTCAGTGTAGGGGCAGCTTCGAGGCACTTGGTGGTTGCTGGAGCGTGGGCAGCTGGTCTGAAGCGTGGAGGAGGATCTCGACAGTCATCCATCAGTGTCCAGACGGACAGGTGGGCAGTCATTTACTCGGAAAAATGTAAAGGGATGGAATTAATATTGAACTGTTTGGTGTTTGTAAAGCACCATTAGTGTGGCTAATGACTCCAGCATACCTGACTATGACAGCTTTAACTAAAAGGAGAGAACCAGAAGGACACACAGACACGGGAGCATCCTGAAACACTGGCATCCCTCCGCTCCACCGTCAACAAACCTGAGTGATCGTGAGAAGCGGCGGGACAACAGCATCAGCGTCTCACTTTACTATAATTCCGTGTCCATGGACCCCCCGGATCTGCCGCCTTTATCTATGAGGGAGCATTAACTACCAAAAGATAAACTAAACAAATGAGTTTTTAGCCTAGATTTGAAGACTGCGACTGTGTCTGAATCCCAAACATTTTCTGGAAGATCATTCCAGAGTTTGGGGGCTTTATAAGAAAAGGCTCTTCCCCCAGCTGAGGCCTCCTGAATTCTGGGAACAATTAAAAATCCAGTATTCTGTGATCTGAGTAAACGTGGAGGCTCGTGATAGGAAATTGTATCTTGAAGGTATTCAGGAGCAAGCCCATGTCGAGCTTTATATGTTAATAACTGAATTTTGTAGTCGATGCGGAATTTAACAGGCAGCCAATGAAGTGATGATAGAACTGGGCTGATATGTTCAAATTTTCTAGTTTTAGTGAGGACCCTGGCTTCAGCATTTTGAACTAAAAAAGTTTTCTTAAGTTGCTGCTGGTTGTCACACCTTGACACTTTCTGCTTTGTTTTCCTCTTCCATGTGCTCTGTTAGTTGTTTTCCTTCTCCTCACATGGCTTTGTTTATGTTCACTCGCTCCACCTCTTGTTCCGCCTCTCTGTAATTGTCCTCGTTATCTGTGTCAGGTGTGTCTAGTTAGTTCATGTATTCAAGCCCTCTTCCCTCACTTCCTGGTATCGGTCATTTTGAGTTTGTTCATCTCTTTGTTTGTTTCATGGTTTCATTGTGTTTGTTTCATGCTCACGTTTCTTCGTAGTGTTTCTCGTTTGTGTTTTGTAATGTGTGATCTCTAGCTTGCCCTGTTTCCTGCTCGTTAATGTTATTTCGTGTTTCTCGTCTAGTTCGTTTGTTTTGTTATTTCTTTATTAAAATTCCATGTTGTAGCGAGTGTGTCCGCCTCCCTGAATCTACTCATCACACCACCCTGACAGAATGACCGATCCAAAAATGGACACAGCTAGCACGGACTACCCCTTTAGGAGAGGTGTAATTCGCCGGACTCCGTTCCATAAAGATCCCGTGGAGGAGGCGTTGAGAGCGGCTTCAGAGTGGAGTCAACGGCTGCAGCTCATCTCCGGTGCGGTTCATTTCCCCCGAACAGAAGACTCGATTCATGAATCGAGTGATTCCTCCAGCGGGAATCGACGGAGCCGGAGGAGAAAACAGGCTGAAAGCCCAGCTCCAGAGAATTACCCCCTCAGGTCCGGGGAGATTTTTGGGGGGGCGTTATATACAAGGGCTGTTAGCCTCAGATCACAGGACATGGGAAATGAGGCTAACAGGGGCGCATCTCCAGAGGACCTAAGTTTAAAGTCCCTCGACAGTGCGCCCAAACCCGTTAAATCCAAGACGCGTGCTCGGCGAGCAGCACGAGCACCTGCATCGCTGGGCGTGTCAATTCCTGCTTCCGTAAAAGCGGCATCTACGGCCGCTCCGGTTCCTGTAAGAGCTGCACCAAGGTAGCGCCTCTCTTCATGCCCGCGGCACCTCCGGCCGCACCTGTCTTCGTGCCCGCGGCACCTCCGGCCGCACCTGTCTCCATGAGCGCAACGTCTACGGCCGCGTCTGTCTCCCTGAGCGCGGTGCCTACGGCCGCGCCTGTCTTCCTCAGCGCGGGGCCTCCGGCCGCGTCTGTCTCCATGGACGACGTCGCAGATTCTTCTGCCTCCGTGGACGTCGTCGCTAGGACCCCAGTTCCTAAACACCGCTCTGCGCTCACTCCTGACCTCCAGGAGAAGCTTACAGGCCTCATGGCACGCCTGGAGCTCTCCTTGAAGGCGGCGTCCGCTTCTCCTGTCTTTGAAGGAGCGACGCCCGCCTCTTCTGTTTCCGTGGACGACGGCGCAGATTCCTCTGCCTTCGTGGACGTCGTCGCACGTTCTCCAGTCTCCGTGGATGACGTCGTCGCAGTTCCGTCTGCCTCCGTGGATGACGTCGTCGCAGTTCCGTCTGCCTCCGTGGATGACGTCGTCGCAGTTCCGTCTGCCTCCGTGGATGACGTCGTCGCAGTTCCGTCTGCCTCCTTGGACGTCACTGCAGGTTCCCCTGTCTCCGTGGACGTCGTCGCAGGGTCTCCAGTCTCCGTGAGTACGGCTCCCTCAGCTGCTCCTATCTCCGAGACTGTGGCTACGGCCGTTTCTGCCCCTGAGACTGTGGCCACGGCCGTTTCTACCCCTGAGACTGTGGCATCGGCCGTTTCTACTCCAGTGACTTTGGCTAAGGCCGTTTTTGCCCATGAGACTGTGGCCCCGGCCGTTTCTAAGCCAGTGACTGTGGCTCCGGCCGTTTCTAAGCCAGTGAGTGTGGCTCCGGCCGTTTCTAAGCCAGTGACTGTGGCTCCGGCCGTTTCTAAGCCAGTGACTGTGGCTCCGGCCGTTTCTAAGCCTGTGACTGTGGCTCCGGCCGTTTCTAAGCCTGTGACTGTGGCTCCGGCCCCAAGGACTTCGAGGCCAATCCCCAGAACTGTACCCAGGCTGGCACCTTGGACAGTCCCACAGACACATGCCAGTCCTGGGTACCACCCAGTTGTTTTTGTCCCTGTCTCTGTCCCTGTTCTGGTTCCTGTCTCTGTCCTTGTCCCTGTGCCTTTGTCTGCCTTTCTTTCAATTCCGGTCCCTGTCACCATGTTTGTCTCAGTTCCTATTAATGTAATGGTCCCTGTTCCCTTGCCTCATGTCCAGTTCCCTGTATTATCACGAGTCCCATCTCCTCTTTCTACTTCTGTCCGATGTCCGTTTAAAGTCTAGTTCCTTGTTCCCTTTTCCATTCTGAGTCTTTTCTAGTTTGTCTTGTTCTTCTGGCCCCCTCCTGCGCCAGCTCCTGGAGAGTCTCGTTTTTCGCGCTCCGGGAGTTGCGCGTCTTGGGGGGGGCGTCTGTCACACCTTGACACTTTCTGCTTTGTTTTCCTCTTCCATGTGCTCTGTTAGTTGTTTTCCTTCTCCTCACATGGCTTTGTTTATGTTCACTCGCTCCACCTCTTGTTCCGCCTCTCTGTAATTGTCCTCGTTATCTGTGTCAGGTGTGTCTAGTTAGTTCATGTATTTAAGCCCTCTTCCCTCACTTCCTGGTATCGGTCATTTTGAGTTTGTTCATCTCTTTGTTTGTTTCATGGTTTCATTGTGTTTGTTTCACGCTCACGTTTCTTCGTAGTGTTTCTCGTTTGTGTTTTGTAATGTGTGATCTCTAGCTTGCCCTGTTTCCTGCTCGTTAATGTTATTTCGTGTTTCTCGTCTAGTTCGTTTGTTTTGTTATTTCTTTATTAAAATTCCGTGTTGTAGCGAGTGTGTCCGCCTCCCTGAATCTACTCATCACACCACCCTGACACTGGTGCATCCTGACAGTAGTGCGTTACAGTAGTCAAGCCTTGAAGTAATAAAGGCATGTACTAATGTTTCTGCATCCTGCAGGAATAAGGCATTTCTAATCTTAGCAATATTGCGAAGATATAAAAAAGCTGTCCTAGTGATACTGCCTATGTGTTGATCAAATGATAAATCCGGGTCAATTATGACACCAAGATTTTTTGCTGCTGAACCAGGTTTAACTGGAAAGTCAGCGAGATTTAAAATTAAATCTGATGATTTATTTCTTGCCACCTTTGGACCCAAAAGCAGGACCTCTGTTTTGTTGCTGTTTAGGAGGAGGAAGTTACGCAACATCCAGCCTTTCACGTCTTTTACACAGTCCTCTATTTTCTTTAATCTGTGTTTGTCATCGGGCTTGGCTGAAATATACAATTGCGTGTCATCTGCGTAACAGTGAAAGTTAATGTCATGGTTTCTTATAACTGTACCTAGCGGTAACATGTATAATGTAAATAATAATGGTCCTAAAATAGAGCCTTGTGGAATTCCAAATCTTACTTTAGAATAATTTGAATTTAGATTGTTTACTTTTACGAATTGATAACGTTCCCTTAAATAAGATTTGAACCATAATAGGGCTGTCCCTGTATTTCCAACCATGTTTTCTAACCTTTCTAGGAGAATATTGTGGTCTATTGTATTGAAGGCTGCGCTGAGGTCAAGAAGCACCAACAGGGATACGTGGCCTTGATCAGAGGCAAGAAGAAGATCATTTGTTATCTTGACTAGAACTGTCTCTGTACTATAATGTGGCCTGAATCCAGATTGGAATTTTTCATATATATGATTCTTATGTAGATATGAACTAAGTTGTTGGGCCACGGCTTTTTCTAAGATCTTGGACAGAAATGGCAATGGCGATTTGAAATAGGCCTGTAATTAGAGAGTGTACTAGCATCAAGATTTGGTTTCTTGATCATAGGTTTAATAACTGCTAGTTTAAAAGCTTTGGGTACATGGCCCAGGCTAAGGGATGAGTTTACTATAGTTAAAAGAGGATTGATAATAGCTGGTAGTACTTCTTTGAGCAATTTTGTGGGAATTGCATCAAATGTGTAAGTTGTACAGTTTGCGGAGTTGATAATCTTCTCTAGTTCTAACTGTGGAAGTGGGTAAAAGGTATCAAGTCTTTCTTTTACAATTACATTATGTTTTATATCATTCACATCGGGTGGCAGCCAGGTCGGATTTAATCCTGTGGCTTGAGTTTGTTGTCTAATATTCTCAATTTTATTATTAAAAAAGTACATAAAATCTTTACTGGTGAGAGTTGCTGGAATTAGTTGTTCGGAACCTGCTTGATTTTTTGTAGTTCTGGAAAACACACTAAACAGTGCTCTCGGATTATTTTTATTATTGGAGATCAGCGAGGCCAGATATGCTGAGCGAGCTTTGGTGAGGGCATTTCTATATTCTATAAGGCTGTCCTTCCAGGCAGAATGGAACACTTCCAGGTTGGTTGATCGCCATTTCCGCTCTAGTTTCTGTGATGTTTGTTTTAAAGTAAGGATTTTATCATTATACCATGGTGCAAGCTTTTTCTGTCTTATACTTTTATGTTTAAGTGGTGCTACCTTTTCTAAAGTAGATCGACAGGTATTTTCTAAGTAGTCAGTTAGTACATCTAGGTCCATTAAGTCTGATGGAGTGGGAACTGGTGTTGATATTTCTGGGAGGTTTTCTATAAATTGTAGGGCGGTAGATGGTTTTATTATACGCTTTGTAGAATAGCGAGGGGTCTTACATATATTATGGCTAAGACGTAGCTCATATGAAATTAGGTAATGGTCGGAGATTGCTAAGAGTCTAAGATTGAGGTAAATGCCTTTTTTAGTGGGTCACATTCCTTCTCAAAATGGATATTGAAATCTCCTGCAATTATAACTTTATGATATAATTCAAAAAGCAAAATCGCTGAAGTAATGCCCTGGTGGTATGTAAATGTTGCATAATAAAAATGCGTCCTGTTTTGTGACCGGATTTGTAATAATGGTGGAGAGAACCTCAAAAGAAGTGAAGGTGTCACATTGTTTAAGACTAATTTCTAGGGTATTTTGGTAAATTACACATACTCCACCTCCTTTGCCTGATAATCTTGGGCTATGTACATAATTAAATCCTAGGGGGGTGGCTTCATTTAGTGCTGAATATTCATTTGGTCTAACCCACGTTTCCGTGAGACAGAAAATGTTGAATTTATGATCACTTATGATATCATTTACGATGACTGCTTTTGAGTTTAGTGATCTTATGTTGAGTAACCCAAATTGTAGTTCTGAGGTGTTGCCGCTATCATATGTGTATGATTTAATATTGATTAGGTTGCTGAAACAGGCTGATTTTGTTTTTCTACTTTTACATTTAGTTCGGGGGAAAGACACAGTCTCAATACAGTTGAACCTAGGTGATGCCTCAAGGCAGTTCGCAGACGGTCGGTTTAGCCGCTCTGGATTGTCAGCAGCAGTCTACACTACTCTGCTGACTAACTAAAAGCCTATGTGCTATGCTGCAAGACAGTAAGGCAGCACCCTCCCGTGTGGGGTGGATACCATCCCTACCTATAAGGCCAGGCTTGCCCTCGAAACGTAACCAATTGTCTATAAAGCCCACTTGATTTTCAGAACACCACTTGGACATCCAGCAGTTTAACACAGAAAATCTGCTGTAGACTTCAGCGCCACGCCACATTGGTATGGGACCAGAGCAGATTACGGCATCGGACATCGTCTGGGCCAGTTTAATCTCTGTAATATTACTCTGTAATATTACCCTTAGTTACCTCAGACTGCCGCAGACGAATATCATTGGCCCCTACATGAATGACTATCCTCGAATATCTCCTATTAGCTAACAGTCTAAGGTTGCCACTAATATCCGGCGCTCTGGCTCCCGATAAACAGCTAACTGTTACTGCCGGCACCCCTAAAGGAGTAGCTAATTTCATGTGTCGAACAATAGAGCAAACCTGTTTGACACGCAAATCGGAGGAGCGTGGTGTCCCGGTGGGCTAGCTTTGGCCTCAGCGTTAGCATCAGCCTTAGCTTTCCGGCTATGTCGCCGAGACATCACCCATTCACCCCGCTGTGAGGGCTCTAACGCCGGAGTCGAGGGGGTGCTAACTCTCCCTAAGGCACCCGGAGTTGCTAGCACTGAATCACACTGTTTATCCCTTGATAATAATAAGCTCCGGATGCGCACTTCTAGCTGATCCACTTTATCCACCAGAGAGCTAACTAGCTGACACTTAGCACAAACACAACCACTGTCATTGTCGCATGAGGTGGAAAAGGGGATTAAACTAAACATGCCACACTCTGAGCAGGCAAAACAGCCAGTAGTAGCCATGGAATTACAGGTACTTAACGCTTTTAGTTGAACTTACACCAAAAACGGTTCTCCAGGGTCCGGTGGCAGTTTTAGTGCCTCTGTAATAAATATCCCTGCAGAGACAATCTATAAGATAGATCTATGGATGGTTAGTAGGTTATAAAAACAGAAATAAGTACAGAAATAACAGTAGAAACAAGTAACAGGAAAACCAGAGCGATCAAAACAGCTTCTTCTAAACGGGTACAGCAATCACACATTCACTCTAACTTATGAGTAACCAATGTGTGTTTTTGGACCGTGGGATGTCCAAACCAGAGCACCTAGTGGAAACTCACACAGACACAAGGAGAACACACTCACCCAAGGTGGGGCTCACACCCACAACCCCTGGATCTTAGAAGTGTGACTGGGCCACCATGTTGCTAGAATGCAACAACTTTAGCAAGCATAATTAAAAAATAAAATCTACAGGACTGAGTATATAACATAACTTTTCTTGCTATTTTAGGTCATGTTGTGCCTCACACTATAAAGCCACATATCAGATCCACTACTCATCAGGCATTCTAACCTAATAAACAATTAACACATTGTGCTTGCTCTATTTGGAGAGAGATAACAGTCTTGGCATTTTGCTTTTAAACAAAAAAATTGTGTTTGTGCGAAGAGAGAGAGAGAGAGAGAAAGAGAGAGAGAGAGAGGGCACAAGGGAGCACAAGATGGAGAATCTCATTAAGTTAAATCCATTTTGCTTCCTAGAATTATTGCAATTATTGTACATTTTTTTCCATTATAGGTTCTTATCTATCCTTAATGAAATTTGACGCCTAAGGTTGTACAAGGACAAACAACCAATGATAGCAAGTTGGCATTTTAGTTTAAAAAAGTAAGCCTTAAAACTGAGACTGTACTGAACTTCAAAATATAATTTAAGTAAATGGAGTAGAGTCCAATATTTGAAGGCAGTCTGGTTACTCATGTAGTATGTACTCACCTGAATGAGTCTGCAAGTCGTTTGCTGGCTAACAAAGGATTGTGTCGTGTTTTTCATTGAGGCAAATAGTATGAGTATGTATTCAAGGTTACATCTGCTTCAGACTATGAAGATACTCTGCAGTTGCTTGAAAAGTGAGTGGGAAGTAGGCAGTGTACTGCACACTGTACAAGGTTGACCATTTAAAATAACAAGGACACATTCTTTAAAATACTTGCTTGTTATTTTTAAATTTGTTGTTTTTTTTTACTCCATGAATTTTATGGAAATATTTTACACTATTCCTGCCATATAAGATAATTCAGTTTCACCTTAACCTTGATCCAAGTGGTGAGATGCAGAACAAGAAAAGCAAACAATTCTGGATTCAAGCTGTAAAGTCCATGTTTTGTGTGATTTCCAGGGTATTGACCATTGTGTGATTTATCTGCTTTCTGATTTGTAAAGAAAAAGAAAATGGGGGGGGGGGGCAGTAAACATGCCTATCTGGTGATTGTGTTTAACTGGAGGTGAGGCACATTTTTTTTGTCCGCTGCTCTTGTTCACCAGCTCAGCAGCACAACTCTGGAGCGATACTCCAAAATACTAATTTTTAACCTAAATAGAGAGAACTTTGCATCGTTTAAAGCATGACAGATATCACTACAATCTGAATCCACTGTAAACAATGGCTAGACCATGACATTTTATTGACTTGATGCGTTTATCTCGGTCTCTGCCCTGATTTATACAGAGCAGCTTTGAATAATGCAGCCTTGTTTCCCAGTAGATCTGGTGTAAATACGGACCGGCTCGCCGGAGAATTAAAAAAAATCCTCCCACTAAAGATCAAGAATTCATTGTAAAGATCAAAAAGGAATGTGTGACGGAATGGAACTATTTTTCCTTGCGGAAGGTTGATAAACAAACAAAAAATGTATCACTATGGTATATATATATATATATATATATATATATATATATATATATATATATATATAACATATATTTATTTAACTTATTGCACTTTACATTTTAACTTGAACAGTGAATCAGTGAATAGCTAACAGTGAATCAACAAATCACATGTGAATTTATTATTATAATCTTAATTTTATATATATATATCAGTGGCAATTGCTCTAAGACTGCAAGGGAAGCTCAGCTTCCCCTAATATGTCAAAAAATAACTGATCAAATATAAACTGTTGTGTGTACAAGTCATTGAATAAATATGCACTACAATGCGATTAACTTTTGTTCAGAATCAGCTTCTTATCACTGGTAAAGACGCGGCTTTCCTCTCAATCATTCGCGCAGATTCACAGTGATTTAAACAGTGCGGACGCTGAGCGTCCACAGAGTTCAATAGCGAAGTGAAGCAGAACGAGACGAGCCATTGTATAAATGCTGGGCTTTGTCCCACCCAACGGACGCTCAGCGTCTCTGGGGGTCTATGGGGCAGTGGGCTGGCCCCGGCTGGCCTGGACGCTCAGCTTCTGCATGATGATTGGATGATCTGTCTGAGGCTGAATCCCTTTTTGATTGACAGCGAAATGAGCGAATCAGCGATCCTTTGGTGTAAAGATCCGTGCGAGCATTACATTTTCATTGTGTTCTGAGTTGAACCAGATTTTCTTAATCCTTTTAGCGGCATTTTCTTTGTTAAAAACGACTAGTGACAAATCAAGCTTCTATTTCTGGTGGGTTTTTTTGTAGCTGCTTGTGTTTGGAGACTGACTTCTATCACTCTTTCTGACTTCTATCGCAGTTTCTAGCGAGTGCTGCTGAGCCCCTCCACCGTCACAAAGCACTCACAGGCGGACACACTTCACATGGGCCAAGGCCGTTTAAGCAGCCTAGCTCTGCTGGCCATTGAGAGGACACTAGTCAAGTCCCTGGAAAAGACGCCTTGTTGGTACGACAGGATCACAGATCATTTCCTTGAAAAGGAACGGAGGGTAGAATTTACGTATAAATAAACCGACACATTTCATGATGTAGGCTGAAATTGAGCTTCCCCTCCTTGAAAGACCAGCATCCGCCACTGATATATATATATATATATATATATATATATATATATATATTACAACATACATTATAGGTCAGACCCCAAAACCTCAATGTCACTGACTGAGTTCAGTTCTTCTCATAAAAGCTATTCTGGATTCTGGATTATATCCATGATATGATGAGTCTGAAATGTCTAGCAGAGGGCAGAAGGTCAAACAGGTGATATCCCAGGTGGGCTGAGATGTTCAGTATCTTGGCTACCCTACTGAAGCCCAAAGAGACCAGTGAAAATACAATGATCTTCGGTAGAGTATTAATGACCCTCTCAAGGTCTTCCCTGTCCACTGCAGAGCACCTGTGTACCACACAGAGATACAATACATCAGCACACTCTTGATGGAGCAGAAATAGCAGGACACCAGCAGCTTATACAGGCTGTTTATTTTGAGGCTCCATAAGAAGAAGTCACCACTGTGCCTTCTTCACTACCGTTGTGGTGGCAGGAAAGGAAAGGAAAGATCATCAGCAATGTGGTTACCTAGGAACCTGAAACTAGAGGCCCTTCCTGCACAGTCCCCAATGATATATAATGGATCAAGATGTCTTGTCTCCTCCTGAGAAGTCCACACATATGTCATTCACAAACGTGATGATGGTGTTGGTGGAATGTGTAGGGGCACATTCATGAGTGTCAAGGGCTCATCATGTGGGCTGCTGTTGCTGAATTCAGGGATGGAGAAGAGGGCCTATTCTACAGTTCAGGGACTGTTAGTCAGAGAAAGACTGTATCAAAGAATAAAAGAGAGCATTTACACATAGACAGAAACGTGTAGTCATCAATGTGACATGGTTTTTCCCATGAGACGTCTTAGGGAAATGCCAGGTCTCATTCTGCATGTGCTACAGCAGTGTGACTTTGTAGACACGGTGTGTGTGTGTTTGTGTGTGTCTTCCTGCAGCACAGATCTGTCTACTATGGCACCTCATGAAGAGGAAAATTACACCATGGTGATGAGAGGCTACTTATTAGCTGAAGTCTTGTATCAAGCAAGATTTGGCAAAATTTCCATGTGGAAAACTGCAATGATTTGTTTCCTCAGTTGTCAAATGATAAAAAAGTCTAAATAAACAAAAAATGCATGTAACACAGTGGTAACCTTGCCCGTTACTAGTTATGGGAGAGTAATGCAGGCTTCAAATTCGGAAGTTACATTAAAGCCAAGCACACCATTGATTTGACCAGTGAAATTCCCAATAAGTTTGATGTGTCACATGACCCTCTTCCCAGTGAAAAAAAAAAAAGTTGGATCCAAAATGGCCGACTTCAAAATGGCCCGCCATGGTCACTAGCCATCTTGAAAAGTTTTCCTCCTCCCATATACTAATATGCCACTCACAGGAAGTTAAATATCACCAACCATTCCCATTTTATTAAGATGTATCCATATAAATGCCCCACCCTGCATATATATATATATATATATATATATATATATATATATATATATATAAATTGCAATATTTCTGGAAATGGGGTTTATATATCACTGTTCAAGTTGTGGGACTTCACTTTAAAATGTGCCAAATTTCACATTTCCAGAAAAATAGAGAGACTGACAGACTGGTAGAGTATACAGAGTCAATTTGACATAAAAAATATATTCATTAACTCATTATCTGTAACCACTTTTCCAGTTCAGGGTTGTAGTGGGTCCCGAGCCTACCCAAAATCAAGTTGATTGTTCCAGTTAATTGAGTGCAAATAAATAACACACCCTGGAGGGTTACTTCACAGGACAACACAGAGACACACACATTCACACACACCTACGGACACTTTTTTTGAGTCACCAATCCACCTACAAACATGTGTTTTTGGACGTGGGAGGAAACCAGAGCACCCGGTGGAAACCCACGCGGACACGGGGAGAACACAACAAACCCCTCACAGACAGTCACCCAGAGTGGGACTCAAACCCACAACCTCCAGGTCCTTGGCGCTGTAAGACTGCGGCACTACCTGCTGTGCCACCGTGCCTCCCACATAAAAATATAATTCCACTGAAATATGTTTCTATAGTTCCTGACTAAAAGTAGTGAAGACAAACCCTTCAGGATGATACCACCCCAGTGACAGTTTAGTTTAACACAGAGGATGATGAAGCAGGAACCAACACACTGTTAGGGGAAATAAACTGGAGCAACACACAGTCATGTTTTTATTTTATTTATTTTTTTTTTTATAATATAAAAGAAAATCTTTTAAAACATGCGTTTTCTGGGAAGGGTGTTCCTCTATGGAATAAGAAGCACCTCTGGTGAATCCTTCAATTTGTCATCTAAGCTTTAAAGACTGTATCATATATTTTTCAGAAGCTTTTCTTGTACATCTTAATATAAATGCATAGAGTGTTAAAATAGATCAGCTGAGCTCAGCTGCCAGGGGAATAAATCTAAAGGATGCAGTGATCTAAATGAACTTTCAGAATTAGTTAGACCATTCAGGAAATGTGTTGAGATTCAATTTGCCCCTTTAATTTCTTTACAAGAGAAAATAAGTTAAGAATTACTTTTTCCCCTAAGCTTCTCTGCAACTCTAGCCCTTGATTACAAATGCTAGGCATTTGCAAAGAATGTAAACATGCCTGTTCTCATTTTTTCTTCTCATTTGTAATGCAAACTTTCATATTTCACATTAGAAAATAAAACAATATTATATATTTTCCACAGGCTGCATTTAATGCTTTGTTGTTTTAATGTTGTTGTTGTTTTACATTATGTTAAATTCAGAGAATAGATAGTATTTTTAATCTATGTAAAAAAAATTGTAAAAGCATGCGTGTAATTAAACATGTTATTTGGCCAAAATGTTGCATATGACCAGAGGCTTTAATTATCTGGGCTGATTCTAATAGTTGAAGTAGAAGCTATACAGCAGCAAGCATGAAATAAATAAGCTATTTTCATTCAAACAGATATCAGTGATTGCCTCAAATATATAGGTACAACTTGTTTGTCTAATGCCGTGGTCAATACCACTGTGCTGTATTAAACACATCACTGAGGAGTACAACCAGTTTCATCTCAAGGATAATTACTGAGATGAGTTATTGGTCAACACTTGCCAATTCATATTAATTGCAGCTAAATAGCTAGTTAAATGATTTAAAGGTGCAAGGGTAGGAAAACAATTTGTTTAATCATTTGCCATATGCCATTGTTCAAGAGGCCATCATGTACTCTCTAAATATGAAGTCATTTGTTTATTCTTAGACAAGCAAATCAAATCAGAATGGCTCATTACAATACAGTAGCTGCAAAATGTGTTCATTGTAAATGTGTTATCTGTTGATGACTTTTTATTTACTTTACTATACTGTAAATATCACATATGTTATAAAGTAACTTCTGTTCTATAACCTCCAGTTAAGTCAACAGGGAAATTTTCAATCATATATTACAACTTCCCACTGCAACTAATCTGCTTTCCAGTCTCAGTAAGCTGAAAGGAAAGAGCCTTGGATTAATCACCATGCCTGCATATAAAAGAATCTGTCAGGAGGATATAAAGTTTATACTAAAACTGTGAGAAATGTGAAAACTTATATTGCTTCATGAAATGAAACATATCATATTTGCAACAACTAAAAATACCAGATGGAAGACCAGAGCTATAATCTTAGTGTGAAAGCTTCCAAAACACTTAACTGACAGAAAATGAGTTTCCTAAAAACACCAGAGCATAAAACTAATCAAAGGACATTTATAAGGTAGAGGAGCACTTCACAATAATACTTTAGCACAATAAGTTTTTAGTGAAAAAAGTCCTTATCATCACCCTAAATCAACACTGAACGATTTTGAGGTCAAGAATAAGAAAGTTTGGATTCTGTTCCCTTCAGCGTACAGTGACTAATGTTCCCACCAGATGATGCAATAGCCAGTAAAATTAAATTCAATACAGTTTTTATCAGTGCTGGACATACTGCTTCTGCATTGTTCATTTCAAAATTCTCATTTTAGGACAGTAAGAACAATTTTAATGCTATGGTTAATTTGAAAAAAATTATTGTAAATAACACAATAGCACCCTGTCCAGGGTGTGTTCCTGCTTCACACCCAGTGATTCCAGGTAGGATCTAGACATACCATGACCCTGAAAAGAATAAAGTAATTACAGAAAATGAATGATAGAATGAACAATAGAAGTGTATGAGGGCACATGCAAGGGTTAAATGAACTCACCTAAATACCTTCATTCAGCAGAGTAGGCTCATTTAACAAAATATACTGATTTAACCCTAAATTTAACCCAGCACAACATTTTACAATTCTATGTGAAGCAGTGACCAAGTACTGCTTTGCTAGGTCTGATCCAATAGAGGAGTTAGGTACTGGCTATAACCGTTCTTGCATGATTAGCTATGCACCAAAACGTAACACTTGTAAATTGATAGGCCTTCAGTTTAGGGGGGTCGAAAGCCTACCTGGAATCATCAGGCGCAAGGCGGGAATACATCCTGGAGGGGACGCCAGTCCTTCACAGGGCAACACAGACACACATTCACTCACACCTACGGACACTTTCGAGTCGCCAATCCACCTGCAACGTGTGTTTTTGGACTGTGGGAGGAAACCGGAGCACCCGGAGGAAACTCACGCAGACACGGGGAGAACACACCAACTCCTCACAGACAGTCACCCGGAGCGGGAATCGAACCCACAACCTCCAGGTCCCTGGAGCTGTGCGACTGCGACACTACCTGCTGCGCCACCGTGCCGCACAGTGGCTCCAAAAGAGCACTTTTACCAAGTCAAACAGAGTGAATCAGACCTTAAAATTTGAGGTTTAACTGCATTTGTTGTTGTCTGAATTTGTTTTTTGCTGGTATCTTTTGTTAACTGTCTGCAAGATCAGAGTGGGTCTACTCAGAATCATCAAGCACAAATTAGACTCACTCTGGATGTTGCCAGTCCATCACAGGGCATTATATACTAATATCTACTGACACCCTTGAATAGCTAAACCACCTCCTAACTGTTTTTTTGATGTTTTTTGTGAACTTTCACAGACACAGGAAGAACACACCAAATTCTTCTCAGAGCAAGTTTCCCAAGGCAGAGGTTTCACCCCACAACCCAAGGAGCTGCGACACTACCGTTGCGCTACCGTACTGCACTGATTATTTCACCAAAGTAAAAATAATATTACTTAAGTATGGGTTCAGGCTTCTTTTTTCTCTTTTTTTTAGTCATTCTGAAACAAATGTACATAGACAAACTCATTTTTGTTGTTTCTAGAAAACAGTTTGAAAAACTGAAGGGAAATTTGTTGAACTCTAGATAACCCTATTTTAAAAGTTTAAAAGTACAAATGTGTGAGGCTAACAATGAGGCCTCTATATAATCAGACAAAGCAACCTTAGAACTAAACAACTGAGTTGGTGTGACTTCTAAACCTGGAAAGCAGGGGGTGAAAGTGACTGTGGCATGCATACTAATTATCCAATTATCCAGCTAATTATCAGAAAGTACAGTGATTAAATGGGCTTACTGTGACCCAAAAGGTTCATGTGACGTGTTTCTTTCTCTTACTGTTCCTCACTCTTTGGCCTTTCCACTATCTTTTTTCACCTTCACGCGTGTAAAGTGGGTCAGTCTACACATCCGAGGTCGGCACAATAAAGGCGGATCGGCACATTCATCACAGTGTTAACAGGTCCCAGACTCCACACACAATTACCCTCCCAACAATAGCACGGCAACAAACTATTTTTCTGAGCTTGCATTCTGAAGGACATGACTCCTAGGTATGTGGCAGTGTGTGTTTGTAAAGCAATTCATAGTGAACTCTATTAAGGCAGGTCAGAACAAAAATATTCTCTTCACATACCATACAACACTTCTTATTTCCCTTCTTCCCATTGCTGGTATTCTCACTGACCATTTACAATTGTTCTGTAAAGGGCTCAAACCTTGGAGAAAACATAATTAAAAGAAATTCACATAGTTCACAAAAGTTTCAGAATGCACTACCTTTCAGTCTATCAACACACAGAGGTTAGGTGCTGATGTTGCATGATTAGCTCTGGAGTACAAACAGCACTCCAGCTCAATGCACTGGAACTGGAAGAAACTGTGTACTTCCAAACATAAGAGGTTTCACTGCTACATAGCCCTATCTTGTACAGCTTAATACCCATCTACACAACATATTCTTCATGGTGACCCTAATCTCATGTGTGGCTGTTCCAGAGTGTGTCCAGTGCAACTAATCATCCAGCATCAGTACCTGACCTCACTAATGTTCTTGTGGCAGAATCAGATATTCACAGAAATGTTCTCAAGTGTAAAATGTTCTGAAATAACCTAAAGAGACTGCTAAAGCAGGGAAAGTGGGACAAACTCCTTGTTAGTATCATTCATTTCATCCAACTGAAGAAAAAGTTGGAGAAGCAGCTCTCCACAAACATTTATATACTTACTGTTTTTTTTTGTTTGTTTGTTTTTTTCCCCAAGTAGTAATGGGCAGCAAGGTCAGACCTACTACCTTTCTTTGGAGCATTAGGGAGTTGCCTCAACCACCATCAATGTGTATTATCCACCTAGATGAGGCTAGAGCATCCAGGTACGCACCCAGTCATTCAAGTAAATACATAACCCCTTACTACAGCATGTAGGACTGAAATCATGTTTCCAAAAACCTTATAGTTCAAATAGGTTTTCTAAAGTGATTAAAATTAGAAGGTTGTTCAGGGATGTATGATTTTGCCCTAGATAAGCATTTATCCCTCAGTGTTTTAAATGTGCTAATACACAGTTCATTACAGCTAGACATCTTGGGTAGACATTGAAGAAAAAAAAGCAAAAGAGCATCAGAAATCAGCTTGCTTCAGATGTTATGCCACTGTCATTTACTGCTGGAAACCCATGGGGAGGAGTAGATTACTTCTATCAGATACTTTAGAGAGGTTCTGAAGGCGTATTTCCTAGACACCCTCCACTATCAGATCCACAGGAAAAGGCTCACTAAGTCCCGCACCTCAGGAGAACTGCCTTTGAAAAGTTGAAGGAAGGGTATCTTTATAGGGCACATCCCAACCACTGATCCATTTTTAGCCTTCCCATTCCTTGCCTGCTGGTTACATCCACCTCGCTCTGTTCTTTAGAAAGGTTTATGCTCTAAATGACCAATAACCTTCACAGAGCAAATGACTGGGCATTAGAATTATGGAGATTCTTCTGCTTCTACTTTTTATGGATGCAGTGTAAGTCTTGAGCACATTAATCCCCTTCTCCCAATACTCAATTTCACCTGAATATGAACTCAGGAAAATGGCCTTAAACCCGAGTTACGTCACCGTTATCAGACACCAAAGTAACACCGTTCAAATGGTTATTTTTACCTCCCCTTGCAGTATGGCTTCACCCAGACACCAGGCCTGCTCAAAGCTTTTCAAAGCAGGTACATTCTCCAAGGCCCCATGAGTGGCTTGACAGGTTATCAAAACCTGTCCAAGATGATCTAATCTGCTCCTTACAAGCTTGTCAGAGTAGAACAGGCCTGTGTCAGGATCTATATCGTGTTGTTTTAGACAATTTTTTTTCACCCCCCAAGTAAAGCCCACATCATCTCTGTAGCATATCACTGGTGAAGCTAGAATCAGAAGACTCAGAGTTACTGACAGCAATACTTTGTGGTCCTCAATCCTGGTCCTTGATTACCCTTTGCAATCTTCCATGTTAAACACAATAAGAGCTTTTGTAAATTAGCCAAGAACTGGACCCAGAACCACACTTTTTGTGCTGTTTGGCACAGTTTTGCAGTTTTTTTCATTATTTAATTCAGTTTGTCCTCATGTGCTGACACTGCACTAGAAGGAGCCATCCTGCTTCATGACTTATAAAATGCTGTCAGTTGGACGGTGCCATAATTCATTTCATAGCTTCATATGCAAATTAATTAAAACTAGCTGAGGTTAACAGTACACTGTGCTAATTTTAATCTCTGCTAAATTATTTCTCTGATCCCTGTTCTCAGACTGTAGATGTGACCAGATGGATGGTTACGTTACTGGAAAGTTATTATCATTTAAGCTTACTTGTTATGTAAACAATCCACTAAGCGGAGATTGGACCCCCCCAGTATATAAATGAAATGATGTAGAATGAATTGATATATACTGCATATTTGGCATTAATGTAAATAATATGAATTTATAGTTTAAACTTTTTACTTTTATAGGCATACAATTATTTTGCTCAACAGTTTTAAAGAAACATAAAATAAAATAGATAGAACCTTGAAAAATCTATTGTTTTGATACATTTTTTTCTAATTTACAGAAAAAGGAGAGCAATTATTTACAGTGTTTACAGTGGCATATGCCAGAAAAACCATGAGGCCTGTTGGTAGGAGGGGTTCTAATTCTCAGAGTAGGTGAATTTTATAAGTGGGGTGTCTATCATGCTCATTCATTTGGTCAGTTACATTTTGGTTTGGACACCATTCTTAGCAATGGAAGAGTTTTTGAACATGCTTTTTTACACACAACAAAAATCTGTTGAAATGTATAGCTAGATGACAGATCAGTACCTGAAGGCAGAATATTGTTGTGCTGTTGCCATTTGTTTTCCAGGTTTTTATTTATTGTTTATTTTATTTCCTCTTTTATTTATTTATTTGCCTGACAGGAGCATCCTTCATTTCAGCAGGCAATTTTCCTAATGCTTTGAAAGTACAGAGCTGAATGCTGTCTTGTGCTTCCAGTCATTTTTGGAGCGGAGTTGAAGGAGACACATGGAGACACAATCTTTCGTCTGCCTCAAAAGATAAACAATGATAAACAATAGAGAGAGGGTGCAGTAACTACAATGTCTGTCCTAGGCTCTTGCACGAAACTGTTTTTCGCACTTTTAGCATAGAGAGGAAGTCAAACTTCTGGATGATACTGCAAATATTGATACAGAGAACTGACTTGCTGACGTGGAAAGTCTCTGGGTTTTTTCCCTTCTTTTTTCCCCTATTTTTGCTTCTTCCCCAATCTATCTCTGCCATTCTGTCATTTCTGTATTATTCCCCTGCCAGTTCTGTGCCTCTCCTGGCTTCTCTGTCTGTCTCTCCTCAGTGGACTTCCTCCAAAGGTCCAGCTGAGTCCTGGTATAATGACCTCCTCTGGGAGCAGGAGATCTGTCCATAATGTCTGGCTGTGGGGCTGTAATAGGGGTCCGCGTTCTCGTGTGTAACAGTGGAAAACTCTTGACACGTTGCAGTATGCTGTGCCTTCTCTGTAAAGTCTCAGCCTTGCTACCACACTGACTGTAGGATTCAGATGAAGAGACGTCATTATGTGCAATCTTGTTCCATCAGGGCTCTTCTGCAGTGAATAGCCTCCATAGCTCAATCTGACAATCTTCACCAGCACCCTCGCTCTCTCTTTTCTCTCTCTGTACCTGTATGTGTGTCTGTTTACATCTCTTGGCCTCTTTCATGTTGCCTGGGTTTGACCATAGGGCAGTCGTTAGCTGAAGGTTTTCATAATATTTTAGTTACAGGAACATTCTAGCATTTCTTCAGCCTAATCCCTTCTGCAATATACAACTTATAATCAAATAAATTTTTATGAATGAACCTGCCAACTTAAATTCACTTCTAAACCATTTCAGTCTCCAATTCTGGTTAAAAAGTACCATCTAGCACATATATACCTGTATATTTTAACTGTTGGGACAGTCTTATGTGTAAATAAGTACACATTACAACATACTTCTGCACATTGCTGTTTGTTTGCTGAATTTAACCTATTGAGTGCTTCCCACTTTTGAAATGTACGAGGAACGATACCAGTTATTTGATGAGATGTTGATCTGAGGAGAAGAAAGTTACATTTTGGCAAATCCCACATGGAACATGTCTGGATCACAGGCAAAACTCTTTGCAACACTCATTTAAATTAGTTACCACTAAAATAAAAATGGGAATAGCCAAAAGGAAGGGATTAATACGAGGTTCAAAATATATAGAAAGGTGGTATGCCTGCATAACATTTAGATTAACTTTTATGTGTGTCAGCTTTAATGTAACTGAAACAACTGGTTACGGCAGGTATTAATGGAATGGTTACAAGTTTTATGTTACAAGACAATGAGCATTTTTTGAATTCCCGTGAATATACACATTAAACAGACGACTGTATTTAATAATAAATATAATTTTTAAATATAAAATAATAATTAAAACATTTTATTTTTTTCAATTTCCACATTCTACAGAGTAGATCTTGATGAGCTGAACATTAAATATTGTGTTTCCTTTGTAATACTGCACCTTTAAAGTGGAAATAAATCATGCATTTTAATATATGAGCTCCACACATGCTCAGATGATGTGTTTTTTTTCTCCTCAATAAAAAATGTAGGGTGTTTCAGTGTTCAATGAAATGCCATGGAGATGACATCTGTAGCCACACTCCAGTTGATGACCAAATAGTGAGAATAAACTAGATTTGCACTTACAATTGTCAACGACCCCACGGCATTAGTATTGATATCCTCTCCTTCCCTAGATTTGTCACTGGCAGCGCCCCTCACCACAAGAAACTATCCATGCCCTAACAGTACATTTGTCAAAACACAGAAAGGACACAGACAAGCACAGATCAAAGGTGAATGTACTCTTTAAGAATGCAGTGTGACACCTACATGACAAATAAAGGCTATGACATTTTCCAGGTTGAAATGACACGTAACTACAACTGTATTTTTGCTGTAGACATATTTAGGAATAATCAAACGTTAAAATGTTAATGGAATTAGTAATCTATATTCAAAAGATACATTAAAAAATACACGGAGAGCTGCCCCCCTACCTAACCTTCAGTAGCAGCTTCTTCTAGTTCTAGAAGGCTTTGCATTAGATAGTGAAGCATTTTTGCGAGAATGTTGATGGCATTAAGATGTTAAAAAAGCAATACTGAAGTCAGATACTAATGATTTGTTTTAAATCACAAAAACAAAATCAATGTTTTCAGTTGCAGCTATATACATCATTCCAGAACATGAAACGCTCATATGCAGCTGCTTCTGAATGTCCTATATCATTCAACAATTTCTTGTGTAGTGGAATTCACTACTAAGTGTCATCTTGAAAGCACATTTTGCAAAGTGAGCAGAGTTTAAAAGATGGACATAGATGAGCACCTTCAAAAAGATGCTCTGTCCTACCCTATTAGAGTACAGAAAAGCTTTGGCACTGTAGCCATTTACAATTATAGCTGAAGCATAAAGTGAGTGGGCTTTTTATTAGACAAGCTTCCCCTTTCCATGAACCCTGATTACTCAGTGATGCCCTAAAGATGTGTAAGTGTTTTTATAACTGAGAAAGAATGTATCTAAAGGCTATGCATATGAACAATTCAGTGGGAGGATGTAGGATTATTTAGTTTATATAGAGAGTGGTTTAAATGCCTGCTGTGGCCAAATAATATGTACAGATTAGAATAATGGGATGAATACTGAAGAAGATTTCTGAATTGAACTGAATCCATTTTGTTTGTCCCTGGGGGGCTGTTCAACAGCCCGGCTGTTTGGGCATTAAAGGATTACAAGGCAGCACACACGTATGGGGCAAAAGCTAAGCTAATGTTACATTTCTACCATGTTAAAAATTGTGTAGACATTTTTTCATAATGAGTGATTTTGACTTCTTTAAGGTGCATCCATTACAGAGACAGCAATGCTACAGTAAAGCTGTGCATAAGTATGGCACCTAGCCCAATGCCAAGCACCAAACAGTGTTCTGCGGAGTAATAGAACACTTTTTAAAAGTTTTCAAAGGTTTGTGCTCAATTTTACATTTAATTCCATGCACACAGACAAACAGTGCCAGCATACCAGCTCCTGCATGTTTTGCCACAGTAACTAATGAGACCTTGAAAGGTGGCTGGCTGAAATTTCTGTCCTCAAGGAACATAATGGTTTGACGGCTTGCTTCAAATGTAAATGTGGAAATGCAGGGTCGGTCTTGAGCCATGGAATGTCAGAAGCAAATGAAGCACTTCTATGAACTCTTGTGACTCAGTCTACCTTGAAAGCATAAATTTTATAATTAATTGCCCTTACACAGACTATCATAGTCAGAGCTGATGAAATCTTGTAACCCTCACTCGTCTTGGAGTAGATCTCTTCTGATTATAAATGAATCTAACAAAGTTATTAGAATCCATTAGTGGAGTGTCTACCTGTCGCCTACCTGACGTCCCCCTCTGGTATCCCCTCAGACTGCTATATTTTTCAATTATGTTAATAGGATCATCTTGTCTGGATAAAGTTATTACAGCACGATGACATTTGAATACACTGTCAGCTCATCATGGTCAAAATTACATCTTAATTTCTTCAAAAGATTGAACAGGACAGTAGCTAAATTAAGCTTTCCAGTTCTGGCACACATCATTGACACAATTAATACTGATTACTACTGGATTTCCAAAAGAAAAATATGTGATCACTGACTTTGAGTTTCTGACCTTCAGTGCATTTTATCTCAGAACTGTTCAAATGTCAAAAAAGGACTAGAGACTGACATTGTCTGGGAGCTGGTTATAGATTGATAAAATAATCATTCATATCCCAGCAAAATATATGAAAAAAACATGTATGTCTTCAAAAAACATCAGATTATACATATTTTATTTAGCAGCAGGTAGTGTCGCAGTCACACAGCTCCAGGGACCTGGAGGTTGTGGGTTCAATTCCTGCTCCAGGTTACTGTCTGTGAGGAGTTGGTGTGTTCTCCCCGTGGGTTTCCTTCGGGTGCTCCGGTTTCCTCCAACAGTCCAAAAACACACGTTAGTAGGGTGATTGGCGACTCAAAAGTGACCGTAGGTGTGAGTGTGTGAGTGAATGTGTGTGTGTTGCCCTGTGAAGGACTGGCGTCCCCTCAAGGGTGTATTCCCGCCTTGCGCCCAATGATTCCAGGTAGGCTCTGGACCCACCGCGACCCTGAATTGGATAAGCGGTTACAGATAATGAATGGATGGATATTTTATTTAGTCGCCATTTCCAAAACTCTTCTTATGGAAGTCTACTGTAATAAATATATATATATATATATATATATATAGTTACAACACCTTACAGTTACAGTTATTCAAAATTAAACTAAATCAGTTATGTGTTCATGGAATTTAATTTAAAAATGAAACATTAATTTATTATGGCTTGACACTGACAAAAACCTGTAGCACTGGGAGGAAAATAAAATAAAATATGCCACATAGGAAGCATAGGAAATTAAAACATCATGCAAGCATTTAATTTACACTTTGCTTGTATACATTTAAAAGAGACAGCCATGATTGTGGGGAGACAATATTCTCTCTGGTTTGTTTGCATTCAGAAGCTCATCTCCTTTTAATGTTTAAAGGTTTAGTCATTGTTCCTCTGCCATGAGCAGAGAGAAAGCCTAGCATACCAGACAGAGACACTTTGTTTATCTAGAAATTTACTGACACAGGGGCTTTATAAACACATTAGACCAAGTTTCAAAACACAAACAGATGGTAGAGCTAGCAAATTGTTTTGAAATTTATAAAATGTGTTTTTTGATTACAATTGTGAAGGTCACCTTTAAGAAAATACATAATTTTAATACATGAATCATTTTTGGCAAAAACTAAGAAATCATTCATAAATCTCCCAATTTCCCACTAAAAGACATAAAGTGAAATATGATTTGACTAGGCTTGTAACATTAGGTGAGGTGAAACAGATTAGTAGCATTTGTCTGTTTATTTTAATCTGGCTGAGATGCTCTTGGTAGCAGATCCCTTCACTTGTGATAAATAAATTAATGGTATTTTACCAACAAGCGTCTTTTTATAATTGATATGTTTATATGCCTAGAAAATCCATGAAATATTGGCCTCGATTTAATATAGTGCAGTAGGAGAAAGAAGCTGAGTAGAAAAAGTCATTGATAGAATATAGTGGATAACACCAATGTCTCTGACACAGCATTGTACTATTCACTGCGTTGCAAAACACAACACAAACATGTCCTTGGCGAATTTTCCTAACCTATATTTATAGAAAAACTTCAGGCCGTATTTTTGTCTGCTGATTAAGTTTATACCAGTTTACCATCTGATGTCAGAATTAGTAATGAATGAGGTGTTCACAAACAGCATTCGTCAACTTCTATAACCACTTCATCCTAATCAAGGTCACGCTGGATCCTAAGCTTACACGTAATCACTGAGCATAAGCTGGGGACACACATTGATCAGGATGCTAGTCCATCTCAGCTGTTCACTAAGTCTCTAATTATAAAAGGAATCTGATCATGAGAAACATTGTTGATAAAGGACCAGGTCTGATTTCTTTTGTCTTAGTGGCCTGTAGTGTTTTAACTGGGTGAATATCAATCTTTGGAGGAAGTGTGAACTTTAAAGTAGGAATCTTCATGTTATATCTCAGTGATACCCTCTTGTTGATTGTTTACTTTACTTGCCAGTTAGTGGTCTCTTACCTTTTTCAGAGAGGGATGGGGAATAAAAGAAGATTTAAGACATTTCCCAAACATCACCAAATGTCAGCTGGCTTGTGTCATGCCTTCCTCTCTGTTGACTTCCCCTCTGTTGCTTTATTAACCTTGGGAATGCCACCAACAAATGCATTTTGAAGCTAGGCTTCAGTAAGGTCTAGCTACCCTATTTCTGTTTATCGTTTACTTTCCTTGCTGTCAGCTCTGATCAGTGCTTCCTTCGCGAAGCTCTTTGTGGACTCACTGAATAAGGCCATGCTTGCAGTGCCACAGCCTGGCGTTCTTTTAAGTCCTCACAAGAGTGGAGAGCAGCATCATGAATATGCAGAGGCAGATAGCCTCCAGGCCTAATAAAAGGAGGCATTAAGCTCCTCTAATTAAATTCCCCTTTCCACATGCCTATTGTGAGAGACACTGGGGGCAAGATCATATTCTTCATCATTGGGCAAGGCTTGAGCCACAGCACCTTCACTGCCGCTATTTAAGAAATGAAATTATTTATGAAAAATACGCCATCAGAAAGCACGGTAAGTAAATCCCGGACGTGTTGTGAATATCCTGTCCAGAATTGAAAGACTTGATTTAAATGCATTGAATATTGAATTACACTGTTGTTTATGCTTGGCATAGGTAATCCTTAATCCTCTATAAAGGCCCCAGGAAATTCAACATCTCGCACACCCTGATTAACTGATAAATTATAAGCAAGGACTTACTATTGGGAAGGGAACATTAGTCACCAGAGGCAAAGTAAACATTTTTTTAGTCAGTTGAAGCAAAATAAACACTTTGTAGTGAAGCATTTTACATTCCATTAGTCAAGAAAATCACCACCTCTGACTCAATCATAACATACATTTGCACAGAAACAAACCAATGCTTTCCTCTGTCGTCAGCCTCTGCTCGGCAGTGCACGATTATAAATAATAATGCCGAGCCAAAGTGTTCATATGACTATGAGTAATAAACAGTGTCGAACACTAGTGTAAATTACATTGTCTGCTATAGCCATTGAATATATCAGCAGTCAGCAGGGGGTATAGCCTGCACTCTAGGAGAAACTAGAGCCAGTAGTAGTAGTGATAGTAACTTAGTCAGGCCTAATTAACCAAGAGGAGTCTGGGAAACTATGTTCCCTTGCAGAGTTCTGTACTTAATATAGTAGCTAACAACACTTGACATCACACTTTTGGAGAGGGGTGACTGGTATAGAATTAAAGGTCAGTTTTTCTCTATTGAGAAAAACACCTAATCTGGAGGTGTTTATGGGTTGGGAAATTTCCCCTCCTTAATTGTGTTGTAAGCATATGCTCTTTTGTTTGAATATGCACTTCCTGTTTTACTTTGTTTGCTTTTGTGCCTTTTTTCTGTTCATACTTGCTTGACCAATTCCTGGTTTGAAACCTTCTGGGGTTGCTTACAAAAATAAATACAGAATACTTCATTATTCCTAATAACTGTGGTCTCATCTCCACAGTTAATTATCCATGCCCCAAAAGGCTGTGTGTGGACACACTCACCCAAACGTCCTGTAAAGTAACTTATACATTGTTTAAAAAAAAATACAGAACCAGTACAGCACACACACACACCCCATACACACACACACAGCTCTGAGGCAGTATAAATGAAAGAGGTGGATGTGAAATGTATTCACTGCTTTCACCCACTCCCCACTGGTTTGCCATGTTCAATGGTGTTTTAAACAAGAGACTGGCAAGCTCCCCTCGGATCACCATACATTTCTAATAGAAGCTAGCTTTGAATTACAACATTGGAAACCCTAATCAACTATTGATATCCAGATACGAATGCTACCCCCATCCCAATAACAACATTTTTAGATAGGTATTATTAGCTGGATAACATTTGACATTTATTGTCAGTCCAATACTAGTTGGATTCAATGTTGTGATCATTTAAAAAATTGATACTTGTTTCTAATTACCGGAACCCTGATTAAATTAGTTTTAATGGATCTAAATACTGGAATCCGGATTCTGGACTCAAGAGAACACAAGGTTGACGTTCATATAATAAGTGAATCAATCTTTGGTTTTGGGATATTATTTATTTAAAAAGGGCATGGGATCATATAAGTATCAGGTTGAGGTAAGCTTTAGGCCCAACTTTAATTATACATATTAATTTCCCTCTTCCTGTCATATTTAGTCAAATGAAATTATATATAAGGGTTTCTTATATATTCTCAGGCTGCCAAGTCTGGAGATGAATGAATAGGGGCTTCCTCATGAAGCTGATTCATTACATATATATTTTAAGCTTTGCAGTGAAATGCGTCAAGTTTATTGGTTGAACTGTCAGACTTGCTACTGGAAATGGGAGCAGGCTGAACTGGTGATGGGGAAGCTGGTCTCACTACAGGTTAACTTTCCTCATCATCTGTATTTACTGGAGAATTTTCTTCAGCCAGAGTTTGTGTTGCCCGTTTTTATGGCACATGTTTCACTGATGGTTCTTTAGTGGCCTCCTGCAGAGCATCATCAGTGTCCTCGTGCTGAGCACCATCATCTGACACCACTAATGTTTCTTCAGTGACCTCCTACTGAACTTCCTTCTCTGTTTCACATTCAGAAACCAATTTTAATAATGTCTGTTGTGGTCTGAGTTTCTGTAAAGCAATAAATATCTGGGTCTTAGCTCTTGTTTCCAAGGCACCCCTATAATCACTGTCTACCTCAGACGGCCACTGTAGCTGTATATTAACTGTGACACATTTGTTGATGGAAAAAAGCTGATCAACTGAGGCACCAGCCTACTGGAACAGCAAGTACCAAAAGCATTCAAAATATACAATACATTTACCAATAATAAGTCAAAGAAAGGGATTAGAATAACATGAAACTTTAGCACTTGATTAATCTGAAGTTGTGGAACATGGATTTAGTCCTGTTTTTTGTCATAGAATATTTCCATGCTGGAAATTATATATTCGTTATCAGGCATGGAGTACCTCAAGGATCAATATTAGGGCCAGTATTCTTCTCACTATATCTATTGCCTTTGGGTAGCATTAGTAGGATGTATAATATCCAGTAGCAGGAGATAGCTCTTTCTCACATAAGTGCCTGAGACGAATTAAACTCTGCATCACTCACCCCTGTGACAGCTTACTAAAACATGGTTTCACACTGTCAGAATACATGATGTCAAAGGTTAAGAATCTTAGTGTAGTTCTTCATCCCAAACTTTAAGATTTTTCTCACATAACTTGTTTGTTCTAGACTTTACAGTCTAGACCTTCAGACTTTACAGTTTGGTCCAAACCAAAATAGTATGTATTAAAAGTGAAATTTGGTACAACCAAAATCATTGATCTTGGTCCAGATTAAATTAAAAAAAGATTGGTTCATGTGCAATGCAAAAACACCTTTTCAGATGTTTCAGATTTTCTGACCAATTACAGGATGTTGAGGCAGTATGAATGACAGAAGGTGGATGTGAAATGTATTCATTGCATTCACAGAGTGACAACTGAGTGTCATCAGTGAACAGCGACCATCATTTGATGTAAAATATTTTTTTGTGGATCTGCTTGTTTTCACTGTTGTACAAACCAGGGACATTAACATAACACCTGTTTTCAGTCTCACATCATCTTGGTTTTTATGCCATGTGTTACTGTAGTAAACATAAATAAATAAAAATACAGGTTTGATTTGATCCATTTATAATTAATAGCAGTAAATACTAAATTGTAGAAATAAATCTGTTCATTTAGGTGCACACCCCTCTACAAACCAATCAATTATGGGGAGATAAAAATCCATGCATATGATGAGGGCAGGACATAGGAATATCTAATCTGTTCTCTAAATTGCAGCATGAAACCACAACTTTCAGGATTAAATGTACACAATAACAATATGCAAACCTTGGTTTGGACTTTCATGTGTGAAATCATTATTCCTAAATAATTTCATACTCCTCAGGACTTAAAGTTACATATTCCCTCATTTGTCTTGCTTGGAGCAATTGATTGGTTGGTGTCAGAAAGATTTCACTTTTCTTTAGTGCAAAATTCAGCAGACAAATATAAGATTGAAAATGTATTGTTATAGTCTGTTTTTTAGATCTAAATTATGCAAATGTTAATGACTATCTTTCCATTGGTGATGTTCATGTATTTATTTGTTTGATAATTTGCGCAAATATATCTTTGATTTTTTATGTGTTCAATGAATAAATGACTTATGTGTTGTGCCTTCCATAAGGTTAAGAAAAAAGACTTAATTTTCTCTGCTGCACCCCACTGCTCCCATTTAAAATTTAAAATCAAACTACTCAGACTTGAAGTACACATACCAGAACTCTTGTGCATATGTAGGTGTTATCAGATTCACAAAAATATTGCACAGTAATTATGCAAATAAGACACTTTAACATGAGTGGACATTTCCTATGTAATGATGCAATTACTGTGCAATTAAAGAGTGGTTCCAAGATTTACAATAACATTTGTGTAACTAATTGCTGCATTTAAATAAGTGAAAAGTCCCTTAAATTATGCTAACTCTTGTTCATCTACAGTGTGGGACCATGTAACTACATAAATGTTACATAGTAATAATGTAGATCTTACTCTTTTAAATAAAATGAAACCGTTCCTATGCAATTATGTACCAAAGTGCAATTACAGGATGGTTATATGTCACAATAATTGTTTCATTTGAGGATTATGTTCTGTATTTACTTTTGGGTCCTGTTTGTCATGTGATCATGTGATAATCCTGTACTTGTCACATGATCAATCTGCCCTCATTACATTTGTCACATGGACGTATTAACTGTAATTTACATATTTATAATTAAAAACAGCTGAGCAGTTAGTCTCTCCTGTGGCTGTATGATGGCCAAACTGTAGTGGCAGTCTATTGAGTTAGACTGCTCCACGTGGTCAAAGCTGGTACAGCATGCTAATTTTTAGCACCTAGCTTCCCAGAAAAGTTTTTCTCTTGTTTCAAAGACCCAAGGGGTAACTGGCATATCACATTAACTGTCAGCCATTGAAATCTTAAATTTTTGTTACACATCGTGCACATCACATGTCGAAAAAAAATATATTGAGATAAGACGAAAAAATGATGTTATGTTTTTGATGGTTAAAATTGTACAAGTGATGCTAAAAATATTTTTAAACAATTGTTGGTGTTTATAACAGGCAGAAAATACACTGAGTCTCAGGAACATATGTTTAATTTTTAATGTCATCGTGTCCTTCAGGGCTTCCGTGCAGGTGTGTCTTGTATTGTGGTATTTATAAATCCAATGCTTTAGTGTTTGGTTATCTTCTTTTTGAGTTTTTGATTAGTCTCTTGTTCTTTTTCAGCCTATTTCTAGTTTTGCTGTCTTCCTCATAATGACCTGTCCTTAGTTACCCTTTGTTTGTTTTATTTAAGATTTCCATTG
Source organism: Hoplias malabaricus (assembly GCF_029633855.1). NCBI lineage: Eukaryota > Metazoa > Chordata > Actinopteri > Characiformes > Erythrinidae > Hoplias > Hoplias malabaricus. The sequence continues at coordinate 24,860,640 of NC_089811.1, read as the reverse complement.
TGTCTATAATTTGTTTGTATACTTGTATTGACAATTAATAGAACATCTCTGCATTTACTTCCACCACATTCCCATACCACTCTGCTTTTTTAGTGCAGTAAGGAAAAATATCTATATATTTACAGCACTAATTCTAATCATGTTATTCAAATTACATTAGTGAAAACATCTAATTCAATATTGTTATCCAGTTTCTTGCTTAAGACTCCAACATTGTTATTTGGGTTGCAATATAGGAAAACCTCAAAAACATTATTAGTCAGAGTGCGTATACATCTGCACATTTGTCTGTGTATGATATTTTTGTGTCTGATATGCATATTTTTAAAGTCATTTGGTGAAACAGAGAGGTCTGAATGTATAAAATTTATGCTTGCCAAGATTTTCAAATTGCATATTTCCACAAACCAAGCAGTTAGGCTTTCCTGAGTATTTATAATTCATGCACAAACGTCAATATTTTATTGCAAACAAATTACTGGAATATAAACAGAGTTACTGTTGAAGCAAATGCCTGATTTCTCTTCTTCAAGGCCTTATTTTATATGTTACAAATTTAGACCAGCATCTGGGATAAAACACTTGTGTTTTGCTTTCACTTGTTGCCTTGATCAAGAGAGGTAAACCTTATGGCAGATAGAAAAGGACCAACAAATACAAAATGTCTTTCCAATAATTCATCATCATTGGGTGTAAGGCGGGAATACACCCTGGAGGGGGCGCCAGTCCTTCACAGGACAACACACACAAGGACACTTTTGAGTCGCCAATCCACGTGTGTTTTTGGACTGTGGGAGGAAACCCACGCAGACACGGGGAGAACACACCAACTCCTCACAGACAGGCACTCGGAGCGGGAATCGAACCCACAACCTCCAGGTCCCTGGAGCTGTGTGACTGCGACACTACTTGCTGCACCACCGTGCCGCCTCTTTCCATTCATCTAAATTGTAATTGCCACACTATATGTCCACATCCAGAAATCTTAACTTTGTATTGTCATTTCATTTTTAAAAAGCAAATATGTAGCATCAGTATTTAGTTAATAAGTTATATTTTACAATTTAATTTTTATTTTGAAATTAAAATTAAACCAATTTCACTCCCACCAAGTTAATGTAAACAGTACCGCATATACAAATTTTATATACTTAACTTTCATGGTGAAGATTCCTCGGGTAAATCTAAATAACCTTTTCTGCCAGTCCAATCCAAAGCAAACAACATTGAAAATCACACTATCTTATATTAAAAAAAAAAATTATTCTATACAAAGTCAGAAGTTTGGAATATTATTGTCTCAGTGTTATCATCTGGAATTCCAATTCTTTTGTTTTCTGTCAGATATAATCTCCACTTAAGTATTATCCCAGTTCCAAAAAATGCTATCCAATGTATTTCACCTAGTTTCAATTTTATCTGGATTTAACTACTGTTATTACTATTTCCAGTACTCATATCTGGATTCCATATTTGCTATGCTTATGACCAATTCTGTTGCATTAATCTCTGAATTATCTAGATACCAAAATTTCCTTATATAAAGGTCAAAAATTCCAAGAAAGATATCCATAATGGATCTAAGATGATGATCAAATATTCCAAGAGAATGATCTTGAATGGACCCAAGATGATAATGGAATGATTATCTAATATGAAAAATAGTTATGCAAGTTGGATCCATGCACATCATGTCCTCAAAATTCTAAATAATGCTCTAAAGATGGACAAAGATCATGATCTGAACTTGCAAACATTATTTTAGCCTCATTGTGCCACCTGGTGCCTTGCCGAATTTCCAATTAAATGCATCTCCCAAGGTAAAAAAAAAAAGTCTTTCTCTGTCTCTCCATCTCTCATATATTTGAGAAATAAAAAGTTGGTTCCATGTCATAAGTTCCATGTTAAAACGTGACATGTTCACTCACCTTAGTACAAACTGTCCTAAATGACTTGAGAAAAACAGTCAATTACCTAGCACTCCTCTCGTCCATTGACAGTGTTGTAACTGCTTTCCAATAGATGGGGTTAATTAAAATATTTATTTTATTTCACAATATCAGCCTCCACACAATAGAGTGGGATTGTTTATCAGTGTAGATGTGTCTGACTAAGTACTTCCTGAAACCTTTTCAAAAGGAAGGTCAAAATAAGAACAAATGTTTAAGTTGTACTGTACTTAAGAAAAATAAAATAATAATAAAACCTGCCACTCTTCCCTAGCCATTTCCCCTCCCACACTTTCTGGAAAATGGCTGTTTTGTCAGTTGTTCTTTGAAAATTGGGCCTTGATTATTTTATATTTAAAGCACTACTGGCTCAATCAATTTAATTGCCCATTACAAGAGGACTGTAATTATTTTTTTCTATTTAATCAAATAGCAACACTTGAGCAGTTCCCTCACAGAGGTTTGATTTTATGACTGACTCACACTTCAAGTTCAGAGACATAAGAATTGTCTGATAGTAGCAAACTGACATTCTTTGTTGTAACATTCCCTTAACAAATTGATGAATCTACTGCAGCTAGGGGCTTCTGAGTTGTATGTCTGAGCATTACATAGGTTCCCTGGGACTCATGATCAAATACCAGTGGCGCTATAAGCCATTTAGGTCAGGAATCCCCAGGAACACTACTGGAATATCTTCCCTCTACTCTGTCACTATAACAACCCATCTAGTGCTTGCATATTTATGTGGCATAGCCCAGAACCTAGTGAGCTCTCGTTGGTGCACTGAATGATCAATTATGTGTGTTAAGTAGCTTTGAAAAAGTGGAAGAGTGTTATGTCGGCCATTAGATATTGATCATTATCAAAGATAATCTTATGCTTAGAACTACAAAATGTAACATAGAGGAAAAAAGGTTCAAAGTACATTACACTGCCTGAAAAAGGGTGGCATGATGATGCTACAAGCAGTATTGCTATCACACAGCTAAAGCATCTGTGAGGACTTTGGTGTGTTCTGCCTGTGTCTGTGTGGGTTTCCTTCCATAGTCCAAAAACAAATGGACCGGATATGTGAAACTGTCCAAAGGTGTGAGTGTGTGAGTGACTGAGTGAGTGTGTGATGCCCTGCAATGGGCAGATGTCCTGATTTTATCTGGCTGTGCATTCCATGATTCAGGTTAAACTCCAGATTCACCATGACCTAGATCAGGATAAAATAGTAACTGAAAATGAACTCATCAGAGATTGGGAAAAAAGCATTGATAAACATTGCTATTTACTGGAAAATTGAACCTATTCATTTAAAATCTATTGCCTGTTTATACCATAAAGGTCCAACTATGTAGACATTTTGGCTGAAGGACCACACCTGAAGCACCTCTTCCTACATATTTCACACCCTATAAATCTCATGCTTCAGTTTCCTGCATGAAGAAATGTCTCAGAATCCTCACACTGGAGGAATTGCATCATCAAGTAACCCACCTGTCCTACTTCATTACAGACTTCAAAATAATCTCCTCAGATGGTGACTTCTCATCCCATGTCTCCATTTGGATGCATTTCACTAATCCTGCTACTTCTATGAGTGCCTACACTTCAAACTATCAGTTCCCAAGCTTTGGACAGGACCTTTGCCAAGCTCCTAAAGGCATCTGAAGGACCAATGCAATCCTTTTCCCTCCAAAGGGAAGCTCTATTACCTCTATTTTGCCACCCTTGGAAATAAAAAACACTTCCTCCAGACCAGCATGATCCGGTAATGTCACACAAGCAGTGCCCTCCCATCCTCTCATGAAATGGCTAAAAAAGAGTTGTCCAGATTTTCTTTTAGAATTTTAGAATTTTGTGCAGCCTCCTCAACTGTCTGACAGGACTCCCAGACCACAATATTGTGAACGTCTTAGACATTGGTTTTCCCAGACACATCATGCCAGCATCTCAACACTGATTTAAGGCATCTGACAAGCCCAAGAGGCTTTGAAATCTGCAGTTCTTTCATGGGTCTGGCTTCTGTGTCCACAGCAAAGCCACCAAAAAATCTACCTAGCATTTTCAGGGTTACTTCCACTGTCTCAGTCTCAGTGTGTGTAAACAAAATGCATGTATGTGGCGAACTGCATATATGACTGACACAATAGGATTCCCTAACAGATATACACACGGTCATCTTGTCCAATTCCAAGTGTCAGCTAGAGAGAGGTGTAAACGAGAACTTAAAAACTTCAGAGAATCTAGTATATACAAATGTAATAATCCAAAATCAATTGTTAATATTTATAACACTGATTCTTTGGGTTGCGTGCATCAAAGCCTCACAATAAAATATTTCAAAATTTTCTAGAGGCATAGACATTTTTATTGGCACAATTAAAAGTATCTTATACCTGTAATTCCAGATGAAATGCTGGAAAGCTGAATGAGTAGTATCTGCAAACTTTTGGATATTGTTTGTACATATCTGTCATGAATGCAAAAAAATACCCTTTGAACTTATTCTTGTGACTGCCAAAATCCTGCTTACACCTAACCCACCACTGTGTGACAGTCTCCCATCAGAGCACAGCTTCTGATTCACTTTTCCCCCCTGATATTTCCATCTTTGCTGCTATCAGTTAATGAGTCCCACACTGTGACTCTGTACCTGTGGAGCACTGCAGAATCAATCTGAAGAACTGGCTGCCACAGGGATCTTCAGCACCATGGACAGAGATTCCCTTATCAGCTGTGAGCCCATGCTGATCTCAGCTGCTGCCTTCTGTAGGAACTCTGTGCTGACCTTGTGATAGATGAAAACCACAGAGCAAAATTTTATTTATTTCAAAACAATACTTTCTCCCCAAACACTGGGCACTGCACAGTAATATAATGCTTTACATTAATGCCACATTTTCAGAATATTTAAAACTGGCTGGAAAACTGAACATTAAATGACCCATCTATTCATTTTAAAAGTGGTGGGCAAGAGGGGCATTTTCCCCAGTCGACACTATCTTTGGATTATTTATACTTTGTATATCAACTCATCTTCATGAGCAGCAAACTTTCAAACAAGCTTTCAACTTTCAAACAAGCAGCTGTTATTAAATCCAAAAACCAATGTGAGACACTAAAATGGCCATGATAAGTAATGTTCACAGAAAAAAAAAGTATAGAGTCTGAATTTCTACTTGTTGAAAATACAGGTTTGAAGCGGGTTTGGTTTAAAAGTTTAAAAGAGGCAACACAAGATAAAGGTCTTTTCAGTGACAACAGATAAAAATTGTATATAGTATGAGTGATCTTTATACTGATACTTCTTCCAGTTTTATATCCTCAAAGTAAAGCTAAGATTTTACTTGTTATAAAGTGTTTATTTTCATTTAGCGCTTGTCTCCCAAATGAAAGTGATGAGTCTTTGAATCTGATGTATCAGGGAGTTGGGGTCAAATAGACTAGTGATTCAGTTTACTGACTCCAGAGTTGTGTGTCACTAAACAAAAGTCATGAACCATATCTATGCTTACATTACACAAAGTAATCTGTTTCCAAAATTCCCCAGAGGAAAGTAGCAAAAGTCTGCTTGAAAAAAACATATGACTGAATATAATTCATTAACTAATGTGCTACATTGCATACATGGTATCATCACATTTTATTTATGCTTATAGCAAGACATTTAAAAACATTTAAAACATAAAAAAACGAATTAATTAAAAAATGCCTCTGTACATTTCACTTTTATACATTCTTTTTACATTCTGCTGCTTGCAATTAGTGTTAAAAGTAACCTAAATCTTCAACCTGCAACTAAAATATTTTACCAGCATCTATATTATTTAACCAGTATGATTACTGGGGAAAACTGCAAATTTGAATAAAGACTTGTCTAAATAAATTTCTTAGTTAAGGAGTTCAGAAAAATAAATTAACTATACATTAAAGAAGAGCAAAAAAAAACAGTTTAATAATTGGTCCTTGTGGGATGGATGTTAAAATTGTAGTGTGGAGGGTACGGATGAGGAAATGTGGGTTCACTCAGCAAGGAGTAGGCAGGACTCAAAATAACTCTTTCCGTGAGACTTTATTTAAACGAAGCACACGTGATGATGGCACAACAAGAGAGGTACCCGAAGAGAAATGAAAAGAAAAGAAAAATAAATGAAAAGAAAATAAAAAGAGCACGTTGGAACTAAACAGACAAAGTTTGTCCATACTGCAGTTCCCTCTACCTTTACCTGGCTACTGCAGCCAAATCCCCCTCCTTTTAGGAACTTAGCCCCACCCCTCTCTTAATTGGACTAACCCAACTCTAGCAAAGGGGTAAGAAGGTTGCTCCCAGGAAGATATTAATTCCCTTCAATACGACCATCAACAGATATCCCCCGCACATCTCATTCCAGCTTCACTGGTAAGTGTTTATCTATGTACATAGTTTTAATAGTTTTACTCATTTGCTTTTTCCCTTGCACAGGTTCCTGAATCCAGCTCTTCCCTCCCCCTCTCTATACCTCACCGTGGGCCCTTCGGCTAGCACAAAGAGAGACAGGAAATTCGCTGCCATTCCCCTAGGACCGGAACTGAAACAAGGTAAGCAATGATACTAATATACATTCCTTAATGTATATTCCAGTCTTGGTGATGGGTCCAATTCACTGACCTCATCACACACCCCCCCCCTTACACTAGTCACTCCTCAGAGTGACGTGAAAGGAAGTCAGCTGTAATGTTCTGAGCACCTTTCCGGTACCGCACCTGAAATTTAAAAGGCTGAAGTGACAAATACCATCTCGTAATCCTCGCGTTACTGTCTTTCATCCTGTACATCCACTGTAACGCCCTATGGTCCGTCTCAAGTATGAAGTTAGCACCTAACAGATAGTACTTCAATGAGTCCAATGCCCACTTCACTGCTAGAGCCTCTTTTTCCACCGTAGAGTAGTTCAACTCTCTTGGAAACAATTTCCTACTGATATAGAGAATTGGTTTGCGGCCCTCTTCCTCGCCTTGCAGCAGCACCGCTCCCAGACCACATCCCGATGCATCTGTTTGAACAACGAATGGCCTCTCGAAGTCTGGGCTGCTCAACACTGGTTCTGAGCACAAACACTGCTTCAGGTCATTAAATGCTTTGTCACACTGTTCCGTCCACTTGACTTTCTGAGGCTTATCTTTCTTTATAAGATCAGTCAACACTGCCGCTCTGGCTGAAAAATCAGGTATAAAACGCCTGTACCATCCCACTAGTCCCAAGAACGATCTCACCCTTCTTTTCGTTGTAGGTGCCGGAGTTCTTCTGACCGCTTCCACCTTATCAACCTGCGGGCGAATCATCCCTCCACCCAGGATATAACCCAGGTATGAGACCGAATCCCTGGCTAGATAGCACTTGTTTGGGTTGGCCGTTAATCCTGCAGCAGCAATCTTTTGCAACACTGTCTGGACGTGATGTAAATGTTCTTCCCAGCTGGTGCTATATACAACCACGTCATCGATGTAGGCGGCTGCAAATCCATCGGTCCCTTTCAACACCTGGTCCATAAGTCTCTGGAAACTGGCGGCCGCACCATGTAATCCAAAGGGCATTGTGGTGAAATGATATAGCCCAGAGGGTACACGGAACGCTGTCAGCTCCCTGGCTGATGGACTCAGTGGTACTTGCCAGTAACCTTTGCATAAGTCCCAGGTTGTCAAATACCGAGCCTTACCCAGCCTCTCAATCAGCTCATCCGCTCTTGGCATGGGGTAGGGGTCAAACGCAGAGACAGAATTCAATTTGGAGAAGTCTATGCAAAAGCGTAACCCTCCATCTTTCTTGGGTACAAGCACCACAGGGCTACACCACTCACTTGTAGAAGGTTCTATGACCCCCAGTTTCAACATCATCCTCACCTCTTCCTTCAGGTCTGGAATCAAGCGTGCAGGTACTCTACAGTTCGTCTGCCTGATTGGATCCGATTTCAGGAGACGGATGTCATGCTGGATAATACTCGTTTTGCCTGGCTCCTCACTGAAGAGTTTTGGTGGGATGACTTTCCTCAGTTCTTTTTGCTGCTTTGTACTGAGGTGTGACAAATTGAGCGGCGTACTAGCTCCACTTGTACCCGGGAAATATTGCTCCGTGCACTCCTCCTCTTCTCCGACTGCACATACCCAGAGTTGTTCTGTGGTGTTTGCTTTTGGCTCTTTCCATCGTCGCAGCATATTGATGTGAAAGACTTGTTGCTGCTTCTTCCTGTCAGGTAGCGACAACTCGTATGAGGTTTTGTTGATCTGCCTAATCACCTCATATGGCCCATGCCATTTTGCCAGCAGCCCAGTGTCCGATGTGGGCAAAAGAACCAGTGCTTTCTCTCCCGGTGTCAGTGTTCTGTTCTTCGCCACCTTGTCGTACCACTCTTTTTGGCGTGATTGGGCTCTTTCCATGTTGTCTCTGACCAACTCTGTCAACCTGGACATTTTGTCTCTCATTTTGAGCACATGTGACAGTACATTCATTTTTTGATCTTGTTGTCCCCCTTCCCAGGCTTCTCGCATGACGTCAAGTGGGCCTCTCACTTCCCTGCCATACAGGAGCTGAAATGGGGAAAAGCCTGTAGATGCTTGAGGTACTTCTCTATAGGCAAAGAGTAAGTATGGCAGCCATGTGTCCCAATCAGAACCAGTCTCCGAGACAAACTTTCTGAGCATACTCTTCAATGTCTTATTGAAGCGTTCAACTAACCCGTCAGTCTGAGGATGGTATGGAGTGGTCTTTATACCTCTTATACCCAGCAAAGAAAAGACCTGCCCTAGTTGTTTTGATGTAAAATTTGTTCCCTGGTCTGTCAAAACTTCTTTCGGTATCCCTACTCTTGAGATTAGTTGGATTAGTGCATTAACCACTTGACGTGTTTTAACCTTGCGGAGTGCAAAAGCCTCTGGATACCGTGTTGCATAATCACAAATTACCAGGATGTAGCGATTGCCTACTCGACTTCTTGGTAAGGGCCCTACCACATCCATGGCAATCCGTGAAAATGGTACATCAACAATAGGCATATTTATCATAGGGACTTTGTCCGAGTTTTTCTGAGGAGATGTTAATTGACATTCAGGACACGTTCTGCAATATTCGACTACATCAAGATATAATCTAGGCCAGTAAAACCTGCCAGCTATCCTGCTCAGTGTCTTAGCCTGACCCAGGTGTCCTGCCCAAGGCTCTGAATGTGCTAATTTAAGTACTTCTTGCCTTAAGTTAGTTGGTAGCACTAACTGATTGATATTGTTTTTGGTCCTGTATAAAATGTTATCTTTTATAATGAACTGGTTCTCTCTGCCGTTTACAATGCTCTCTTTACTACTCTTTAAAAACAGGGGTTTAAGAGAGTCATCCTGTGCTTGCAACTCAGTTATGTTACCCGGTATTAGCTCAGTATTGTCTTCAGGGATTTTCACTTGTTCTGTTAAGGCAGTACCTTTAACTTTCTCTTGCCGTTTTATTCTGCGTGGTTTCCTGTCCTTTCCCTCGTTGCCATAAGGTAATGTTTCAAGCAAAGCCTTTCGCTCATCTATTTCTTTTTGCTTATTTTGAGATCTAGTAGCTACCATTACCTCCGCTTTTTTCAGTTTTGCAGCTAATAAATCAATAAGTATAGGCACGTCTCTACCTAGTATAACCGCATAAGGTGTTTTCTGCAGTATGCCAACATTTAATAAGAACCCCTGTCCATTTATTTCAATGTTAACCTCAGCTGTAGGGTAGACTTGCTCTTCACCATGTATGCATTTAACCCTAAGTTTTGACTCATGCTTTACCTGAGACTTTAACACAAATTTTTCTGAAACTAGGGTTTGACTGGCTCCTGTGTCAATGAGAGCTTTAACCGTTTTAGTACCTATTTTAACTGTAATCTGATTATCATTAGTATTATCAACTGGTTCGAAGCTTCTCTCCTTCTTTGGTATGTAACACAGTTGACTAGCACTATTTTGCAATTTTGGGCATGCGTTTATTTTATGGCCAGTTTGATTACAATTAAAACATTTCCATGTGTTCTCTGAGCGACTTTTATTATTACTTTGTTCCTTTCCTACTCTCCAATTAGTGTTACGCCAGCGCCCCTGTGCGGCTTGTTTATTAAATTGCGGCTTCAGACCACTGCATAATCCATCCAAAGACTTACCGAGCTCCCGCTGTTGGCTTGTTTTGTTGAAGCCGCTGGCGCCAATCCTGAACTCTGCATCTGCTCGCCGTGCGGCGGTGAATGCTTCAGCTAATTCCACTGCTTGCTTAGCTGTTACCGGCCCGCGTTCGATGATCCAAGTTCTCAGTTCAGGTTTTACCATGCTCAGGTACTGTTCTAATATGATGGTGTCTCCTATTTCTTCTTTCGTCTTTTCCCGTGGTGTCATCCATTTCTCATATAGTGATTTCAACCTGGTGTAGAGCTCTTTCGGTGTCTCATCTTCAAGAACTGTGGTGTCTCTGAAGCGTTGTCTATAAGTTTCTTTGTTGATTTCATACTTTTTAAGGATCGCGTCTTTAACTTTACCGTAGTCGCCGATGTCTTCTCCATCCATAGCCACATAAGCTGCCCTAGCCTTACCATCAAGGAGTGGAACAAGGTGTAAAGCCCAATTTTCCACGGGCCATCTGGCTGCTTGCGCCATCCTTTCGAACATGGTCAGGTAATGTTCAACGTCATCTGTTTCTTTAAGCATGGGCATTCTCGGTGTCGGCCAGATAGAATTCATGCCCTGCTGGTGTTGTTGTTGCCATTCCGTGTAAGACTCTTGCGCTACTAACGCCGTTTGGGAGCGTCGCAGGATCTGGGGCTGTGGAGCTGTACCCGCTTCGTCTCCTTCATCACTCTTACGGAACTCTTCCTGGTGCGTCCTCAGAACTTCCCCTTGTAGCAGGTTAAACTGGTGCTGCATAGCGCGCCACCTTTGCTCTTGTTTAACTGCTTCTTTTCGTAGGAGTTCATCTTTCTCTCGCTGCTCTCTAATGAAGCTCCGGAGCAAACCACTGACCTGCTCTATTTCTCCGGTAGAGCTGCTTGATGCTTCTACTTCTGGCCGGCTCTGCGTGTTATATTCTTCATCTGGTGAATCTCTCTGTTGTGCACTTGAGGTTGTGTGAGCTTTTTTGGGAGCCATCCTTACTGTTGCTGAGTCTGTCTTGCTGAAATTGGTAGGCGCTACTGTCGACGGCCTCCACTGTTGCCACTCTATCACAAGTCAATGGTGATCAAGGCTGCGTCCGCTTGCGTTTCTACCACTTGTGAAGTTCAGCACTCCTAGACTGCTTCCACTGCCACCATTTGTGGGATGGATGTTAAAATTGTAGTGTGGAGGGTACGGATGAGGAAATGTGGGTTCACTCAGCAAGGAGTAGGCAGGACTCAAAATAACTCTTTCCGTGAGACTTTATTTAAACGAAGCACACGTGATGATGGCACAACAAGAGAGGTACCCGAAGAGAAATGAAAAGAAAAGAAAAATAAATGAAAAGAAAATAAAAAGAGCACGTTGGAACTAAACAGACAAAGTTTGTCCATACTGCAGTTCCCTCTACCTTTACCTGGCTACTGCAGCCAAATCCCCCTCCTTTTAGGAACTTAGCCCCACCCCTCTCTATACCTCACCGTGGGCCCTTCGGCTAGCACAAAGAGAGACAGGAAATTCGCTGCCATTCCCCTAGGACCGGAACTGAAACAAGGTAAGCAATGATACTAATATACATTCCTTAATGTATATTCCAGTCTTGGTGATGGGTCCAATTCACTGACCTCATCACAGTCCTGCATCACTATTTGCACATACATGTGCTGCACATTCTCCTCTGCGTGTGCTGCCATATGGCCCAATTGTGGGAACCCAATTACAAATTGATCAGAGTATCCAGAATACTTTCTCAGTCTAGGTCTGGACCAAGGTCTGCAAATTGGTGATGCTGGTTATAGTCATATGAACATTTTCCATTTTCTCCTTAAATTAAAGAACCCGTTCTGTTGTCGTAATATTGACTGCCTGGACATTTTTAAATCACGCCTCAAGACCCACCTGTTCAGGACAGCATACAGTCTTTAGCCTAGTCCTTTGATTTTTGATTTTATGTATCTCTTTAATTAGCCAGTTTAGCTAACTAGCTTTGTTTATATACCTATTGTTTTGCTTTGTTTTTATTATGTACGGTGACCTTGAGAGTCTTGAAAGGCGCCAAAAATAAAATGTATTATTATTATTATTATTATTATTATTATATTGTAATTGAAGGTTTAAATATTTATTCAAGCAATTTGTGGTACACATGTCATATTTAGTTAAAACTATCATATTAAATCTTATTTCCCCCTGAATATGTCTTACCAACAGACATTTTATTCCCCACCTAATGTATGGGAGGTCTCTATGGATGGTATATGTGACCACCTGGAAAATTAAATGCATGCAATTGGACCAGAGTACTTTGCAAATAACTACAAGAATGACTATCTTGCACTGAATATCAGCAACCATTTAACACTCAATCTAGTTCAAAAGGTTAACAGTGCTTAATATGAGGTATTATTATTTCATAAATGTTATCCTTCTTGATCTGGATTCCCACATTCATTTTTTAAAGTCTTGCCTAAAAATGGCACTGTCAGCCAAGGAAGTGTTGCCTCCAAGAGGCAAGAGTGAATGAAGAGAGACAGGAAGACAGTTATGACAAGTAAGACAGGACTTGAGAGAGGGAGAGAGACAGATAATCCGAAGCATTTGTCTTCAATCAGAATTCTGCACCATGTTTGTCAGAGCTCCTGGCAGTCGTCCTGAGGTCTCATCCATCGCATTAGCCCAACTGTCACGGCAATCACTCCACTATTTGGTCAGCCCCCTCTATCAGCACCTCATTACCAACAGGCTAGGTTTATGCGGCCCTCATGGCTTTGGCATGCAATGAAAGAAAGCTGAGATGCATTTGGTCTCTCGCTGGGTCTCTTTCTGTGAGACCAGCCATTTCTAATGAAGGATTTGGGGGGCATAATGAGACAAGCTGGGTGTTCCACTGGCCCTGCCTGCCTCTCCACATCACTCCATAATTTGGAAATATTCCCTGTTTGCCTGTGCCACCTGTATGCTGCAGGCATGAGATACACAGGTGTACCTCAGGGGGCCAAGCCCACGCTGCAACCTCTGCGCCACTTATTAAGCCTCTGCCAGCAACCCATTGAGTGCAAAAATGGATTTCAACCTACTTTTCTTGTTAATTGTCTTTTTTCTTGTTTTCATCCAATTAAGGGCAAATTGTAAATTGCAGAAATGCAACCTGTATTGTCATGATGCTGCTTACCTACTCACAGCACCTAAGAATAGGGTTTACTTCCTACTTCAATGCAAATGAGGCCATACTAATTAGAAGCAGCACATTCTCTGAATTCATTGTGTCCTGCTGGGTTAGGAAACGGCAGGTATTGTACAACAGGGCTAAGTGCATTTGCATTTCAGAGAGGGGAGAAAAGAAATCAGGCTTGCTGCATGTCATGAAGCCTTGTTTGTAGTCTGACAGCTTTAAGGAATGGACAACACATTCTTATAACAGTGGCAAGTTCAAGTCTGGCTGAAATATGAAGGGAAAATGTAAACTGTGCCATTTTTTCCCCCCACAAAGCTCAAAAACAGAATTTAATAGAATATCCCCACCACACATGAACCAGTGTCCCTGAGGAGCTTGAATTTAATTCAGTGGGTGAAGACCAAGCTGTTTTTTCCTCTGCTGAGTTGGAGTCTGTCTAGATGCATTCCCTAGAGAGCAAACCCTCCTCACTTCACTGGCACGGCATTATTCTCTTATCTGCAGTACTTCCCCATTTTTAGACCGCATGGCACTCCATCAATTCCCCATGACAAGGAGGAGGAACTGGAACAATAGAAACAGGCTTTCAGATTTATTGGAAGTCTGCCTTATATTCATTTTCATTTTGATTTCACCCACTATGGCCATTAAGGCCCTGGTCTACTCTGGCTGAGTTAAGTGAACTCAGGTGGCTTGAGGAAACCAATTGCCTTAGACCAATTAAGTTTAATAACTCAATCATTTGAGTTAAAACAACACCCTGAACTGAGTACAAACAACTCACTAGTAAGAAGTTATATGTGGTTAACTATGTTAAGTGAATGAAGTGAACTGGAGTTACTCTAAGTTCACATTACTTAAAATCACAAGTTGTTGTTTCTACGCAAACCAGTGAATTACTTCAAATTACCATTACACACTTCTTAGATGGGGCCAGTAGCCAATGACAAATATATGTGTTTTACTCATCAAAGTTGAACTGCCCTTACTTTGCCACGACGAATCCTTTTCAATTAAATTGTGCGTGCAGTGCATGAGGACTTGCGTTGTGTTCAGAAGCTCTCAAATAACTGCCAACGCCAGACTGCGTCCAGCCAATCAGGAGAGAGGATATCGGATGCATCACAAGTAAACAGAAGCTCAATAGGAGATTTTAAGGTGGACTGACTGACGATAAGGAAACGTGTTTTAGCACTTGAATTTAACTCCACCAACAGAAACACAAACACAAGTAGATGAACCAACACAACAACTACTATTTTAAGATGGAAAAAGTGAAGAAGAAGCCAACTTAGCTTTTTTATTCTCCAGCTTCGTTTCACCTTAAATGGTGCAGCGGTTTACATACACCCCCCGTTTAACTGCTTTATTATCTAAAGTTGACTGAAAATAGGGCGACCAGGCGTCCTCTTTTACCTGGACATGTCCTCTTTTTTAGACTTAAAAAATGTCCGGGCGGAATTTCACAAGCGTCCGGAATTTTGTTTTTCTAGAGCTTACAGAGAACTTCGGAAAACGTTTCGTTCACAAACTAGTCCCGCCCTCCCCTACTCCGATTGGTTCGCTTGAGTGAGAAGGGGGCATGGTGAAGTAGCCTAAAATCTTCTGATTGGACGGTCTGACTGTAGAGCTACCGTTATTGGTCGATAACCTTCTCTGTAAAAATGTAATTTAATAAATTGTATTTGTGTGAGTTCCAACGTGTATAACTGTGTGCTGGATAGTGTAAATCATCAGCATGTGTTCACTTTTCACTTTTCTGCTTCAAAGTTTGGTACTCCATTTTTCAACACAGACACGCCCCCCCCCCCATGCAGAGAAACAAAAAAATGAAAAAAACTCAGTTCACTCAGTCAGTATAACTAAATTAAATAAATTCACATTTATCTTTCACCCTGTTCTTCTACATTCAGGACCAAGAGACAGCGGAGCTGCTAAAGTTTTCAAACTCTGTGTCCACTCACTGTCCACTCTGTTAGACACACCTACCTTGTTGGTCCATATTGTAGATATATAGTAAGAGACAGCAGCTCATCTCGCTGTCATACAGCTCCAGGGATCTGGGGTTGGTGGTTCGAGTCCCACTCCGGGTGACTGTCTGTGAGGATTTTGGTGTGTTCTCCCCGTGCCTGCATGGGTTTTCTCCCACGGGTCAAAAGCACATGTTGATAGGTGTATTGGCAACTGAAAAGTGTCTCTAGGTTGTGAGTGAATGTGTAAGTGTATGTCACCCTGTGAAGGACTGACGCCACTTCCAGGGTGTGTCTCTGCCTTGCGCCCAGTGATTCTGGGTAGGCTCCGAACCCACCGCAACCCTGAATTGGATAAGCGGTTACAGACAATAAATGTGTGTGAATGAATGACTTATAGTCTACACTTAAGATCAGCAGAACACTTGACAGCAGAACTAAATCAGCGCTGGATGTGCTAATTCTTGTACATGATCTCAGCCAGCACGAAAATATTTAATGCTGATTATAAACAAAAATCTCCAGTTGGAGAAGGAAAGTATTTAAAAGTTTAATTGTATTACCACCATTCAAATACCATAAAAAGTAATGGAAAGTACATTTTGCAGATGGAAATTAACACAGCATCCTTGATTCATGTTCATGTTCAAAACTGCCATTTAAAAAAAAAAAAAAAAAAACTGACTGGTGTCATGTAGCTAATGATTATGTGTCCACCATTTTTGTTAACCTCCCTCACACACCACCTGAATGAATATGGTGGGTAAAAGAGTTCCTCTTTTAAGATTACGTCCCAGCAGCAACATTGTAATCCAGCCTGTTACCCAGAATTTAACTTGAATGTTATCCTAAGAGATCACAGTACACATTATCCCCACTCTCTAACTTCTTATACAAAATACTACAAAAATGTAAATGTATAAAATATGCAAAAGTATTAAAAGGGTTTTGCTAAAAACAGTTGTTCCAGTAATTCAAAATTTAAGCTAAAGACATTATGAAAAGTCTTGAGGGTAATTGCACAATTATCTAAATGACACATTTGCAAATGGAGGGTAGACATTTTTTTAACACAATGACAGTCAGACAGCCTAGCAGGATCTCAAATTTGTAGAGTTCTTACTGCTACAAACAGAGACCATAATGAGTCCCTAAGATGTCTTTATTCAGTCTGGAGTCTCTCATGTAGCTAAACATCAGGCTGAGATGACTGGCAAAGACACAAGTGGAGCTCCTCAGCATCAGGGGAAATCCAGTGTGCCTTATTAGTGCACCCAGCAAGTTGGCCGAGAATCGATTACTCACCCTCACTCCAGCTCCCTGAGACACACACCATCACTCAGAGAGCATTTTCTTTCTGACACACACACATACTGTGCAAGCTATCCTAGGAGCTGAAGCTCCCTTTGTTCCTTTTCACTCTTAAAGTATTACAAGAGCACAGACAGGAAAATGTCCAGTGCCTGAGGAACTGTGTATTATCTCTACATTCTCAGAGGAGGAGCATATCTGTTTTATTTTTCTGCACACTTTATTATGAGAATTCATACCTGTAATCACCACTTACCTCCAAAGTCATCATAAGTCTACTTTATAAGCTTTCATGAAGCACAGTAGATAGATAAGCTTAAATCTTTGAGCTTATTTTTCCATATATCTTATTTTTCATTTTATATCTGTTACTTTTTAGTTATTGTAAGATCAGCCCATTTATCTTGCTAAATAATGTGCTGTTGAAGCCCATTGTTTACATGTGGCACTCGTCTACAGCACAATTATTCGATGTCAGCTCTTCATGGACAATGTGACATTTAAAGCTGTCTCACATTCATAAATCAAAATCAGAGAAAGAATGAAAATGTCTTTATAAAAAAGTGTCCTGGTGAAGAGGATACAAAAAACATGAAAAAACAAAACAACAAAAAGCTCTCAGCTTGTAAATGTTGCATTATTACATTTAGAAATAAAACCCAAACAATAAATATATTAAGCAATTATTTTTAAATAATTCCTTTCAACAAGAACAGTGTCACTGACATGAAACACCTCTTCTACAGCATCAAAAGCTATTAATTAAGTAATTATTTAGTAGTAACAGCACTTCATTGTGAAGGATCATCAACCTGCTAAATATGAGTGAGTAAATTAGACTTCAATATCTTTAACAGTATAGTCCCTATGTTTCTTATTTTATCTCAACTTCAGATGAGTTTTTGAGAAGCATCCCAGCCTTGGTTTTCATCTCTTAAATGTGGTCCTAATATTAAGATAAATCCCTCTGTACAACATTCTTAACATTTGCCATTCAGCTAAAATGAGTAAGTGATTATTTGTAGGGAATTCTGACCAGCAGTGTAAAATATTTTACTGAAATAATGACATTTAAGGGCGGCACGGTGGCGCAGCAGGTAGTGTCGCAGTCACACAGCTCCAGGGGCCTGGAGGTTGTGGGTTTGATTTCCGCTCCGGGTGACTGTCTGTGAGGAGTTTGGTGTGTTCTCCCCGTGTCCGCGTGGGTTTCCTCCGGGTGCTCCGGTTTCCTCACACAGTCCAAAAACATACGTTGGTAGGTGGATTGGTGACTTAAAAGTGTCCGTAAGTGTGTGAGTGAATGTGTGTCTGTGTTGCCCTGTGAAGGACTGGCGCCCCCTCCAGGGTGTATTCCCGCCTTGCGCCCAATGATTCCAGGTAGGCTCTGGACCCACCGCGACCCTGAACTGGATAAGCAGTTATAGATAATGAATGAATGAATGAATGATATTTAATCATATTTTTAAAAAAGACCTCCTTGTGATAGGAAAAGTTCAGCTAAAAGCTAATTTGGTGGAACTGAAGGTGAGTAATGATGGGTGAATAATCATTGCAAAATCCTGGGTATAAAAATAGCAGTTTAAATACTTATTAAACTTATACTTTACTTACTATTTCTTATACTTTAATTTCTTTTACTTTACAAAATCAACACAATAAATATCCTAGACCCTCCAAACACTCTGTATATAATTTAGTTCATTATATGTGTGTGTGTGTGAGAGAGAGAATGAATCCCAAAATCTGGTTAAAAAATAGGAGCTGGCAAAATGACATTGTTAATTGATTAAAATTAAAATATAGCATTAGTTTTGTCTAAATTTCCACCTGGAAACTTTTTATGAGGTAAATTGTCATTGAGAACCAGGGGCTGCCTCCTCAGTTTTCATGTTATGTGGGTTTGCACCTTTAAGCAATTCAGATAGGAAATAAATCTGTGCTGAAGGAAAGTTAGTAAGGATAGGGTTAGGGTTGAAAAAGTTGATGAGGAATTTGGTTTGTTCTCCCCGTGTTTGCGTGGGTTTCCTCCGGGTGCTCCAGTTTTAATGGACTTTGTTTTAATGTGGTTTATATATTTTCCCAGAAATTGTTACGTTAAATGATAATGTCATTATATGCCACTTATATGATGATAATATAATATTAATTATGCAATAACTGTCCTTTAAAGATCAATGACTTTTTAGCAAAAAGCAAGAAATTGCAGATGGAAAATATAAAAATATGGTTAAATATCCTAAACAAATACAATAAATCACAGTTTTCAAACAAATCAACATTATCAGCCCCAAAATAGAGACAACTAGAGAACAGAACAGAGCAGGAGGTTAAAATATTGGTGACGTTCATTCTTATGTAAACATACACACCAGTAAACACAATGGGCCATATTAAGGTCAGCAAAAATGACTGAGGAAATATTGATATATTATATTTCAATAATGCAATTGTTGTGACAGGTCTACTTGCGCATGGTGATTCCAAGAAGGCTCCAGACCCACTGGGACCCTGAACTTAATAAGAGATTAGAGACTGAATAAATTAATAATAAATTATTTAATAAATTATATTTAATAAATTAGACATTAATGAATAAATTTATGTTTTCGTATTGTGGGTTCCTTGGTAAAAAGCATACATTGTCATTGTTAGCTATTTACATTTTCTAACTTGAGAAGAATTTAGTAAAATAGAGGTATAATGAGGTGTTTCATAAATTAAGGTTTGCTCTGTAATACACAAAACTGCAACCAATGTTTTATCTTGACCTTGTCACATTTTAAGTTAGGACAAAAGGTAGGAATTTTCAGTACATGGGCCCAGGGCTGTATTAAAGCTTTGCATAGTAATAAAAGGATGCTAAGAACTTGGCTCTAAAGGACTCCCTACCTTGCACATTTATGTTTTTCTTCTAGTACAGCACTTCAGTTCAGGATCAACATATTTAAACGTCCAGGGCATTAATGTTTGAAAAAGATTATATATTTTGGGTGACTTAAATCCTCCCTCTGGTCATCAGTTAAACCCCTAAACATATTTTGAATTTATTTTCAAGAAAAAAATCTTAATGCTTTAAAAGTGGCTTAGATGAAACTCCACACCTTCATTCAGTGCATGCAGATCTATGAATATGAAATGAATCCCCACCTCTACCACCACTTATCCTGCACCGCTCGCATGAAGCTCAAAAGCCCGGCCCTGCAAGTTGACAAAACTGGTTCCTTAGGTTTATGATGCAAGAACCCTGTGTTTCTGAGTTTTTTACCCTGTAGACTGTCTTTGCAGAACTGCTCAGTCAGGACTCTGCTTATTTCAATTCATGATACGTATTCTAGCATATAAACACACAAAGAGGTTGATGGGATAAAAGCAAAGTTCTAGACCATTCAAATGTTTTCTAAAAGAATGTTACTTCCAAGTAAACATCCTTATTTTTGAAATGCTTGGCTTAAACTCTCCAACTGTTACTAAAGTTACTTGAGGATTATCGAAGAATGGTACAAATGAGCATAATGCAGAATAAATACTGCAGTTTAAACAGCCTTGTAAATATTACTTATAACTCATCATAATCCTGTCACTCATTTCCCACAGTAGGACAGTTGGGAATCTGACCAGTTGGGAATCATTAGCTCAACTTATGAAATTAAGAGTATTAATAGGATATCAGATATTGGTATTGGATGACTGAATTTACAAACCCCCCCAAAAAAATTTCAAACATTTTAGATTGAGCTCCATCACCGCAGAAAACATGGTTTCAAAGCCTAATGCCCTTTGTACCCCTCTAGCTGATGATAAATGCATGCAAGTATAGTCATCAAAATAAAAATAAAAGACTATTATACAAATACAAAGTAAATACAATCATCAGAATGATACATTTATTAATTTTTTTAAATATAAATTTAAATAATAAAAATAAAATATTTTAATTGTCTGATTGGCGTGGCTTTGTGATAACTCACCTAATTTGTGGAGGCTATACTTTAAGCCCAATTTATGCTTCTGCGTCAAACCTATGCCATAGGCAACGCGTCAATGCGGACCCAAGGTGTAGCCTGAAGCGCACCTCTCCTCTCAAGTATGGAACGCAGATGGGCTCAAAACGTGTTGGATTTTCCATGTTAACATGTAGCATATAATTTCATGTTAACACGCTAAGATATTATTGCTGAAAAAACATAAAGTTTTACCTTACCAAATAATAGAAAAAATCCAGTGTTTAATGTTCTGAACAATGTCTTTTGGGAGATTTTGTATAAATATTACATAAAGCATAACTCACATATATCAAGGAGATTTTACCTCTCACATTAAAAAAAAAAAGAAATTATATATATAAAGTAGATATACATAAATAAATAAAACATGAGAAAATTAATGTATATTCGTGCACATTCTACATGTTTTCAGAAAGAAGAAGTTCATTTCACTGGGTTTGTATTGACACTGTATTGTTTAGCAGTATGCCATTAAAAGAATGTACATAATTTATTTGAATGAATTACACCTTAGTTTGTGACACCTAGTGTAAGAGAATAGTGATGCTTGTTTGATATAAAATTATGAAAAATTTTAGAAGATTTAATAAAGTTATATAATTATATGCATGTTTAAGGTATTTTAGGTATTAAACACCAGAGTCTTTTATTGTGAAAAATAAACTTCCTGTTGCCATGGGGATCAGCTAGCTAGTGTTGCTGTCTTCACACTGCTCACATAGGGCTCAACACACCCATAGGTCAGCGCTTAGCTCACTATGTTATCAAAAATTAAGATGAAATGTAGGGGCTATGTTCACAGAGCATTTATGTTTCATTGTCACCTATAATGTGTGATGTAAGTCCTATTGTGAATATGTAAGTATGCCCAGATTTGAGGCCTTCCATTAGTAAAAACCCTAAGAAGCATTTAAACATGTAATTTTTGGTCATGTTATCATGACTAGATTTTACTTGTTAACGCGCAAAATTTTAATTACGTGTTAACGTGCGTGTGTAAACATGTTTTGTGCCCAACAACATTCCATACTCCAGAAATTGAATGTGTCACATCCATGAAGACCTTCAATTTTTCAATAATAACAAATTATTTCCACCAGGTCAGGGAAGCCCTGGTGGCCACCCAATTAGGTGTGTCTGAATGTGTCATGTGATCCTGCTGAGTTTATTTTTTTTTTCCTTCACCATGAATGAGGAGACTAGATGTCTGAGCTAAGCTTCAATTTAAGAGACAGATTATGGACATTTTGTTCATTCCAAATTTTCTAACAATAACAAAATATTCCCACCAGAGAGCAGCACAGTGGTGCAGCAGGTAGTGTCCCAATCACACAGCTCCGGGGAGCTGGAGGTTGTGGGTTCGAGTCCGGCTCTGGGTGACTGTCTGTGAGGAGTGTGGTGTGTTCTCCCCATGTCCGCATGGGTTTCCTCCCAGTGCTCCAGTTTTCTCCCAAGGTCTAAAAACACACGCTGGTAGGTGGATTGGCAACTCAAATGTGTCCGTAGGTGTGAGTGAATGCGTGTGTGTCTTTGTTGCCCTGTGAAGGACTGGCGCCCCCCTCCAGGGTGTATTCTTGCCTTGTGCTCAATGATTCCGGGTAGGCTCAATCGGTTACAGATAATGAATGAATGAATATTCCCACCAGGTCAGGGAAAACCTAATGGTCTCTCCCGACTGAGTACGACATCCGGGACCTTTCGCACACTACCTGATATATTCTAGGTATTTGGACATACTACATCATGTCGCATACTAACTAGTATGGGAGTATTCTGTGAAGCTGCTTTGTAACAACATCAGTTGTAAAAAGCGCTATACAAATAAATTTGATTTGATTAGTATGGGAGTATGCCATTTCAGATGCAGCCCAAGAGAAGGGCATCTCTGCAAGCCGGAGGCACCTTCAAGTGGGAGGTACAGCTCCAAGTGGGAGGGACATCCTAACCCTAAACCTATCCCTAACCCTAACCTCCCACTTGCCAGTATCTGCCCACTTCCTGTGTATGCCCCTTAAACATGCTGCTGTCCCGCCTGTATGTCCCGCCCACTTGCAGGTCTCTGGCCAGCCGAGATATGCAGTTGTAAGTAAGTACCTTGTAATACAGAGTAAGTACCTGTTACGTAAGCCATAAAATAAGTACTGAGTAAGTAAAGGGTATGACACTAGAAATATGTGCTTATTACTGGTATCCTACAAACATTTTAAAATGAGGCACGCCAGGTGTACAGAGTAAGTACCTATTAAGTAAGGTGAAAGAAAATGTAAGTACTAAGTAAGTAAAGGGTATGATACTAGAAATATGTGGTTAATACTTGGTATCTTACAAATACTTTACAAATAAGACACAATGTTCTGAATCCATTTGTACTTCTCAGCATAATTATAGATTACAAAATTGAATTAAATGTATGACAGTTTATGCAACTGACTTTTACTGTAATTTTTTTATAAATAAGGAAGGCAGATTCTATTTTGAATTGACTGTAGTTCTGAATGTAATTATAGATCCTTTAAAACTATTTACAGTGCACCTACAGAGAAGGACATGGTTGGGTACTTTTATTACAGGCACTAAGCAGAGTTTCATGGTGCTATGTACCCGTTAGGTTCAGAACATGTGATTTGCCACAATAATCATCCTCTCATACTTCAGAGGTATTTTATACTGTTTTGCCTGTATGTATTAATACATTATATGTACATAGCTGACTGATGATGAAATGGATGTTCCTCTTCTGCTCTACTTTCTTAATTGTAAAATGTAAATGAAAAATGTTGCACTTATTTCTAGTCTCATACCCTTTTAATACTCAGTACTTATTTTATCTTACAGCTTACTTAACAGGTACATACTCTGTACTTACCCAGTAATTAGCAGGCTGTAATTGTGTTACCAAATTCTGGTAGTAGTACATGACTCACAGACTAAAAATACTAAAGAGTGGGGGCCTTTCAAGTTATAGAAAGTCTTTGTAGGAGGTCAGTTTGTGTGAGTCATTTAGTTGCCATATGGGAACAAAGATATTCAATAGATGCAGTTTACAATCCAGTACTACAACCAACCTTTTTGCAATTACATTAGCTTCTGCCATTTACCCCCACCCCCAACAGAACATATACATCCCACCAAGGCCTTTATTCCTATTCACACATTTTCAAAGTATTATGCTTTTTTCAACTATTATCAGCATAGGTTAGGAAACCAATATTGGTCTTGAACCACTCCCTTTTCATCCTCTTCAATGGTCAGGAACCCCCACGTGACCATCACAGAGCAGGTTTTATTTATTTGGTGTATCATTCTCAGTGCTGCATTGACACTAATGTGTGGGTGCTGTATTAATTTGCACTTGACCGTGTAAGCATGTCACTGCTGTAGTTTTTAAACACTTACTGTCCACACTATTAGACACACCTACCTCCCCGTTCCACCTTGTAAAGTGAGAGACCCTAGCTTATCTGTTGCTACACCATTTGGTCGTCCTCTAGTCCTTTGTTTACTACACGACCAACATGCTGTCCATATAAGGCTGGATATTTATGTGTGTTGGGATTAGTAGTATCATGGAGGGGTTCTAAACTCCAGCAGCACTGCTGTGTCTGTGTAAACACAAAGTAATACACCGCCATGTTACTGACATAGCAGTGCTGAGATCAATCACCAAGATAATGCTTACCCTGTAGTGATCCTAACCATTGAAGCACAGGTGGCTGAAAGAGGTCTAATAAAGTATTCAAAGCATCAGAAATACGTTTTGTGAGAGTAGAGTGCACAAGAATGGTAAATTGAGCTATCAAAAAGGGAAGGGAATGAAGAACATATAATGTGCCTTTTTAATGTTTTGGTTGATCATTGTACATTGTTTGCAAGCACAACAACAAAAGCAAGTAAACAAACTAAAAACACTTCACTACCATTCGACTGAAACTCCAATCTGCTGTGATTGAGCTTCAGTGAAGGTGACATTGGGACCCAATGAGAAAAAGCTCTTATCTTCAAATAGTGCTTTTCAGTCACACAACACTGAATTAATTGTCACAATAATAACCAGCACAGACTGCCAATGTGGACTTTTCATGAGAAGACTCATTAATTAGCCCACAGTGTGATACCATTTTTAATTATGTTGGGGCATGTTTTTTCCATAGCAGAAGGCTATAATTATATATCCAGTAAATGAGACTGGATCTTACAACATTCCTCACCCTTACAGTAAGATTTATCATGTTGACACCATTTATCATTGTGGTTCACTGCAATGTAATGTGAAACAGAGCTTATATTAAAAGTAAAGCAAAAAAAAAAAGGCCATTCATATAGAATCAGTAATGACTCTATAATAAATAAGTAAATAAATGCAGTTTTGTAGACTTGAATGCAAAATTTAAGGAGTCAAGAATTTGAAAATTGTCTACTTTAGAATTTTTGGACTATACACACAAACTCTTGGCCAAAACTACAACACTGAACAACAGTGGTTCAAAGGGTACCCAATATGCTTCATGTTGCCTCAGAGCATTTTATGTTCATGCTGTGTTATCTGCTGTGTTTTCTCAGTCCCTGTTAGAATAGAACCCCCCCTCCCCCCACCCCAACTATTAACACACACACACACACACACATAAACCACAATAAATTTTAAGTGGTGACCCGAATTGTTGACGGTGCATGCATTCTTGACCCCATACAGCACCTGGGAGAAGTGTGAATATCAAAATACATGTGGTAATGTGTATCATGTGTATCTGGATGGCCTAAACCTACTAGAATCTAATGAAATACAGCCAGTGATTCGACCGGCATAGCACCTGTAAAACATGAAATTCAGGTTCACATGTAAATTTAATCCCAACCAAATAGAGTTAGATATTATGATCAATGGTGGGTGTTAGAGAGAGTTTTATATAGATTTTGTGGGGACAGAGCACAATAATTCTAAAGCCCAGGGGCACCAAGGGATCAAGTCACACTGAATTTCCAGAATTTGTTTGCCATTTTAAATAAATAAATCTGTATCTCAAATATAGTAACTAGTAGTACAGTAGTACTGGTATAGTAGTACAGGGAAATGGGAAAAAAACCTTCCTAAATTCCAATGGAAGTCAAAAAGAAAATGTTTTTTGCTTTTTTTTTCTTTCATCTTGAAATTTAACCTATGTGAAGGACAGCTGCTCTGATCAAACGGGTTAACTAAAAAAAGAAAAAAATGGAGATACCAGGAAAAGATTGACCACTTGGAGGACTGCATCAGGCACTAGGGGTAATACAGACTGGAACTAGGATTGAATGCCAGTCCATATCTTGGCATACACACCTACAGATATTGATTCACACACACATCAACTCACAGCAGATGGTTTTTGAAAACTATTTTCACACTTTGAATTTGATGTCCTCAACACGTTCCCAAAAGTTGTCATCTTATTATAATACTCTGTAAACATTTGGAAACTCAGGATAGCAGTTGCTGTAGTTTTGAAGGCGAAATGTTGTCCCATTCTTGCTTGTTACAGGATTTCAGCTAATCAGCATATACAGGAGCATGATTCTCCAAATCCTGTAAATATCATTCATCATGAACAGTGCCTTCACAGATTAGCAATGTGTGCTAATGCCCCCTCATACTATCAAGGATATCTGTTGTTAGTTCAGCCATATTTCACATACCAAAAAATATTTGGAACCGTTCAGCATGTTTCTGCCGCAAAACCAGAAAAATTTGTTCCCAGCTGGAACTAAAGAACAGTAGATCCTTCAGCGTGAACTGTGGCTGATATAAGACAGGAACATACTCCGTTTGTGTGTTTTTGGGGCTTTGTTTGGCGCAGCACCATGCGCACTAGCCAGAGGCTCGGCTCAGTATTGGTTAGTTCACACGTTCAGCCTCAGCAACATTTACACACATATAATATCTTACAGTTACACTGAAAAAATAAGTAATTGTAATTCTTAAAATCAACAAAATGTTCTTGGTCTTTTTTTGGTTCTTTGGTGGTATATCATCTAGTATTTATTTTTAAATTAAATGAACAAGAAAAACACTGATGCTGGTGTATGAACAAAACTTTGTGCTTCTTTTTTCATTTCGGTATTAATTAGTCCTGCCCTCCACATTTTCTGTAAAACACAACCACATATAAAAAACACTATTACAGAAGAATAAGTAGCCAATTCATCTAACCTAACCTTTGGACAATACATTCTGGATAATTTGTGATAAATGTGATCTATATGTTTACCATAAGCTCTTGATTCACAGTTTTGACCTGGTTGTCAACAGTGGAAAACTTGGGTTGTAATTGTAATTGTAAAAGTAATAGCTTTAATAGCATGGTCTACGCTATTAGCTGTATTCCAATCAGGCCATAACTACCAATTATTGTACATGTTAGAGTGGTTTGATGTTAGCTTGTATAAGATTAAAACAAAACATTATTAAAATGTCAAAGAAAAGAAAACAAAGGAACACAAAAAGGCAGCACTACTGGACTTCCAGGGGGAAAAGAATAAATAGCATGCAGTAGAACTGTCATTCTACTAACTATACACAGCAAAATCCCCAGTGTTCAATTACCATGTACATTTCTCATTTATGTCCCAATAACCAGCTCATCATTGCCAGAGGTGTGGTGGTGGGGGGTGCTATGTAACAAATGTTCTATGAACCTACATAAGTATTAATTATGCTGATGGATGATGGAACAGGCCTTACTTTGGGTACAGCTGATAAACATTTATCCCTCTAATAATGCATTAACCTCATAAATGAATAATGGGACTAGAACAGAATAAGGTAGATATAGCCACAGTTAACAATACATTTCTCTGAGCTATACTTACTGGAGTGCCTTATTTTATTCGAAGACACCAAACAAAAAAGCAGATTATTCTGCCGGGAAAGCAACTCACATAGTAAAAAATACAGATATTTCAAGAAAGTCTAACATAAAAATATGTAAAATAAATCATTTTTTAAATGGATATGAAATAAATAAAAAGTAAAAAAAAAAAAAGCAAAAGGCTTGAAGGATTGTGAGATGTGACAGGAGTGAGGAATTTGAATTTGTGATATATATATATATATATATATATATATATATATATATATATAAAATCAGACCATAATACTAATATAATTCCAATTTCATCTTGCATCACTAGTGTAAAAGTGTGCAAAGTACAGACATTTATATATTTTTTAAATAAATAAGGGTATGTATTTTCCCTGACATTCCCTGACTGTCACAGTGGACTGTAGATTGAAGTTAATAGGAGACAAACAGAGGTAGCAAGAATACCTCTATATGTCTTCATTCAGTAGAAAAATCAACAAAATCTGTAATACAACCAGGAGTGCCCAAGTATCTCACTTGCCAAGACAAGCTCAATTTCTGAAATCTAGAAAGTTGAGAGAACTAGTTGAACATTGTTGTATTAGAATGGTGCGTGTGAAACAGCTCTGCTCCATCAGGCTTATGGCTGGATCAGTCCAAACACACATTACAGTGCTCATTGAGAGTGCACTCACCTATGAAAACAATGTGTCAGCTCCCTGATTGCCTCTATAACCATGACCTTCAGCTAAAAGAGCATGGAACACTCAAAGATGAGGAAACAACTCACTCACTCAGCTCTGCATAATCACTGTGCTCATTCAGGGAGAAGAGACTGACAGAGGCAGAAGAAGACACAAATAAATACACACTATACTTCTATATATACTTCACTATACTAAATGCACATTATACTTCACTGTGCAAATGTCAGAGACCACCCTTCATTTACTTAACTGCCACTCCAAATGCTCATTATTTTGTAGTTTTGAAGAATTTATACAAACCGGATTCCAAAAAAGTTGGGACACTAAACAAATTGTGAATGCAATGATGTGGAGATGGCAGATGTCTATATTTTATTCATAATAGAACATAGATGACAGATCAATAGTTTAATCTGAGTAAATGTAACATTTGAAAGGAAAAATATGTTGATTCAAAATTTCAGTGTCAACAAATCCCAAAAAAGTTGGGACAAGTAGCAATAAGTGGCTGGAAAAAGGAAATTGAGCAAATAACGAACAGCTGGAAGACCAATAAACACTAATTAGGTCAATTGACAACATGATTGGGTATAAAAAGAGCTTCTCAGAGTGTCAGTGTCTCAGAGGATCACCAATTGTTGCACAGAAAGATAGTGCAGCAATACCAGAATGGTGTTACCCAGCATAAAATAGCAAAGACTTCTAGGTTATCATCATCAACCGTGCATAACATCATCAAAAGATTCAGAGAATCTGGACCAATTGCTGTGCGTAAGGGTCAAGGCCGTAAAACTCTACTGGATGCTCGTGATCTCCGGGCCCTTAAACGTCACTGCACCTCAAACAGGAATGCCACTGTCAAGGAAATAACAGAATGGGCTCAGGAATACTTCCAGAAAGCATTCAGTGAACACAATCCACCGTGCCATCCGCCGTTGCCAGCTGAAACTCTACAGTGCAATTAGGAAGCCATTTCTAAGCAAGCTCCACAAGTGTGGCAAAATGGAAGACTGTTCTGTGGTCAGATGAGTCACGATTTGAAGTTCTTTATGGAACACTGGGACGCCATGTCATCCGGACCAGAGAGGACAAGGATAACCCAAGTTGTTATCAATGCTCCGTTCAGAAGTCTGCATCACTGATGGTATGGGGTTGCATGGGTGCTTGTGGCATGGGCAGCTTGCATGTCTGGAAAGGCACCATTAATGCAGAGAATTATATTCAGGTTATAGAACAACATATGCTCCCTTCTAGACGTCATCTCTTTCAGGGAAGACCCTGCATTTTTCAACAAGATAATGTTAGACCACATTCTGCAGCAATCACAACATCATGGCTACGTAGGAGAAGGATCCGGGTACTGAAATGGCCAGCCTGCAGTCCAGATCTTTCACCTATAGAGAACATTTGGCGCATCATAAAGAGGAAGGTGCGACAAGGCCCAAGATGATTGAACAGTTAGAGGCCTGTATTAGACATGAATGAGAGAGCATTCCTATTTCTAAACTTGAGAAACTGGTCTCCTCTGTCCTCAGACGTCTGTTGAGTGTTGTAAGAAGAAGGGGGGATGCCATACAGTGGTAAAAAATGGCCTTGTCCAAACTTTTTTGGGATTTGGTGACGCCATGAAATTTTGAAACATATTTTTCCCTTAAAATGATACATTCTCTCAGTTTAAACTTTTGATCTGTGATTTGCGTTCTATTCTGAATAAAATATTAGATGTTGGTACCTCCACATCATTGCATTCAGTTTTTATTCACAATTTGTTTAGTGTCCCAACTTTTTTGGAATCCAGTTTGTAAAAAATTACTTTGCATGACAATGAGGAAAGTATAAATATGTGTGCAGTGAGTTAAATTAAATAGTTATTTTATATATATATATATATATATATATATATATATATATATATATATATATATATATTATAGTTAGTAGTTAAATAAAAATATCTATAAGTAATTTACAGACTACAGTTCTTTTTTAAGTGATTTATAAATGACTTGGTCAAAATTTATAAAATATTTTGCTGCCCGAAATCTAAAATCTGGACTATCTAATGTTAAAATATCTAATCTAATGTAAAAATAGGACTAAAAATGTTTACAAGTAATTTACAAACTACACTGTTTCATTTATTCATGCATTACTTGTTCAATATATATAGAATTTTGCAGGCCATAAACTCCCACTGTCCCAAAACACACACTGGTAGGTGGATTCGCTACTCAGATATGTCCATAGGTGTGAGTGTATGCATGAGTGTGTTTTGCCCTGTGATGGACTGGCACCTTGTTCCTACCTTCCACCCAGTGATTCTAGATAGACTCCGGACTCACCGCAACCCTGAACTGGAAAAGTGGTTACATACAATGAATCAATGAAAAATACAGATCATTTATTAAAGGCGTTGTTCATGATTGTAATAAAAAAAAACTTTTGATACAATTCAGAAATTATTTGATAGCTGTCCAATCTGTTTGCACCCTGGAAACTGGTTTAATGTACTTACAAACTCTGGTGACAGTATACAAGTAAAAAAAAAACAGATGGTTTTCAAAAACTTTTTTCACACTCTGAATTTGATGTCCTCAACACGTTCCCAAAAAGTTGTCATCTTATTATAACACTCTGTAAACATTTGGAAACTCAGGATAGCAGTTGCTGTAGTTTTGAAAGTGAAATTTTGTCCCATTCTTGCTTGTTACAGGATTTCAGCTAATCAGCATATACAGGAGCATGATTCTCCAAATCCTGTAAATATCATTTATCATGAACAGTGCCTTCGTAGATTAGCAAGTCACCCATGACATGTGCACTAATGCCCCCTCATACCATCAAGGATGTCTGTTGTTAGTTCAGCCATATTTCACATTCCAGTTTGTGAACAAAATTTGGAACCGTTCAGCACCAGCAAAATTCTGTTCAGCACGAGAAACATTTGTTCCCAGCTGGAACTAAAGAACAATAGATCCTTCAGTGTAAACTGTGGCTGATATAAGACAGGAGCACACGCTGTTTGTGTGTTTCTGGGGCTGTGTTTGGCACAGGAAATTGTAAAACAATTTCACCAGTTGCTACACTGTTCCAACTTGTGAATATATATTTTTTCAAAACATATATATATATATATATATATATATATATCAGTGGCGGATGCTGGTCTTTCAAGGAGGGGAAGCTCAATTTCGGCCTACATCATAAATAATATACATAAATTCTACCCTCTGTTACTTTTCAAGAAAATGACCTGTGACCCTGTCGTACCAACAAGGCGTCTTTTCCACGGACTTGACTAGTGTCCTCTCAATGGCCAGCAGAGCTAGGCTGCTTAAACGGCCTTGGCCCATGTGAAGTGTGTCCGCCTGTGCTCCCACGGATCTTTACACCAAAGGATCACTGATTCATTCATTTCGCTGTCCATCAAAAAGGGATTCAGCCTCAGACAGATCATCTAATCATCATGCACAAGCTGAGCGTCCGGGCCGGCCGAGGCCAGCCCATTGCCCCATAGACCCCCAGAGACGCTGAGCGTCCGATGGGTGGGACAAAGCCCAGCATTTATCCAATGACTCATCTTGTTTCGCTGCACTTCGCTGCTTCGCTATTGAACTCTGTGGACACTCAGCGTTCTCACTGTTTAAATCACTGTGAGAATGATTGAGAGGAAAGCCGCGTTTTTACCAGTGATAAGAAGCAGATTCTGAACAAAAGTTGAGCGTGTTGTAGTGTATATTTATTCAATGACATGTACACACAACAGTATATATTTGATCACTTATTTTTTTACATTTTAGGGGAAGCTGAGCTTCCCTTGCAGTCTTAGAGCAATCACCACTTATATATATATCAACATTTGGAAATTGTCTTTGTAAAATGTTCAATAAAATATATTGTTTAAATGATTTGCACATCATTCATTCATTCATTCATTCATTTTCTGTAACCACTTTTCAATTCCAGGACACGGTGGGTCCAGACCCTACCTGGAATCACTGGGCACACGGTAGGAACACACACTGGATGGGGCACCAGTCCATTTCAACTGCTCATCATTGTGTTCTGTTTTTATTTACTTGTTGCACAACATCCCAACTTTTCTGCAACTAGAGTTGTATAAAGTGAAGGGAAAGAGAGACTTAACAGTCAACACTTCAAATTTCATCTCTGAGAAACAGGATAAAAGTTTTACTTTTGCTTCAAATCTTGGAAAAACACAACTATCAATGTGAGGACAGTACTGCATACAATATTCATTCAGACTCTCTATCGAATTAGGGCATTTCTGCTTATTTAAGGAGCACCCATTGCTGAAACAGGTGCATAATTATGCACACAGCTTGTATAATCTCCACAGAAAAGCCCTGCCACTCAGAGGCGATTGCTTTAAGACTGCAAGGGAAGCTCAGCTTCCCCTAAAATGTCAAAAAATAAGTGATCAAATATATGCTGTTGTGTGTACATGTCATTGAATAAAAATTCACTACAACACGCTCAACTTTTGTTCAGAATCAGCTTCTTATCACTGGTAAAGACGCGGCGTTCCTCTCAATCACTCCCGCAACTGCACAGTGCTTTAAACAGTCTGGACGCTGAGTGTCCACAGAGTTTAATAGCGAAGTGCAGCGAAACGAGACGAGTCATTGGATAAATGCTGGGCTTTGTCCCGCCCATCGGACGCTCAGCGTCTCTGGGGGTCTATGGGGCAGTGGGCTGGCCCCGGCTGGCCTGGACGCTCAGCTTCTGCATGATGATTGGATGATCTGTCTGAGGCTGAATCCCTTTGTGATTGACAGCGAAATGAGCGAATCAGCGATCCTTTGGTGTAAAGATTCGTGCGAGCATTACATTTCATTCTGTTCTGAGTTGAACCGGAGACATTCTTAATCCCCTTAGCGGCATTTTCTTTGTTAAAAACGACTAGCGCCAAAACTAGGTTCACACTTCACATGGGCCAAGGCCATTTAAGCAACATAGCTCTGCTGGCCATTGAGAGGACACTAGTCAAGTCCCTGGAAAAGACGCCTTGTTGGTACGACAGGGTCAAAGATCATTTTCTTGAAAAGGAACGGAGGGTAGAATTTACGTATAAATAAACCGACACATTTTATGATGTAGGCCGAAATTGAGCTTCCCCTCCTTGAAAGACCAGCATCCGCCACTGAAATACAACTCTCTGGAGTAGCCACACATGCCAAGAGTTGGCAAGAAAGGTTAAAAAAAAACCTACCCAGCAACAGACTGTTAACTGTTGTCTAAATGCACCTTTAAATGAGTAGAGCTGGAGTAGTACTTGTGATACAGGATTAATAATTATCCAGCATTAGTACACGATCGCAGTGATGTCCATGTGGCAATCCAATCCTCACAAAAATGTTCCAAGAGTAGTGGTAGTTATCTGAAGAAATACCACTATTCTGGTTTCATAAGAATTACTGGATGAGGAAGCATCTGAACATGAAACTTTTGAACATGAAACAGCAGGTATGGTTTGGGTGGTTAATTATTCTCAGCTCTGTAGTGACAATGACATGGTGGTGGAGGTGGCATAAGTACTCGAGTCCCTTAATTAAGCACTAATCTAGTCAAAGCTGAAGTATGTTTTTTACTCAAGTAAAAAAGAACATGATCCTAATATTACTTAAAGTAAAAAATCAAAAGGAGTTCTCTAAAAATAAAATGTATTCAGTTTTTAAACAGGACCTTGCACACCCATACACACATAGCTATTAGCTCCTACTAGTTTGAATGACATTAAAGACACCTCAGTCACCAAGATGTATTGATTGACCCAGTCATGTAAAAAGAATCTTTAAATAAGGTTTTGTCAGATGCATTGCAAAGATTAACCTCTGGCTTGATGCTGTTGTTCTGTTTGTTCACAGAAAAATAAATAAATAAATAAATAAAATAAAAACTGTAACATATTCAGTTGCAGATTCCTATAGGTTTTTTGTGGTATAAATTGGAGAAATATTGTGTACACACCCTGAACCTTCAATGCCTGCTAATATAGTCAAATTATGTTACTCAGCCATTTCTGCTGTTGCCCAAAACATCAACTTGTAAAAATGCTTTAACCTAAACTTTATTTAAATACTCGAGTATGAATAGTGTTTTACAGAAAGAATATGGATTTGGACAGTTTTTCTCCTGTTGGTCTATGTGTGATTTTAATGCTATTTTTGATCTATTTAAAAAAGTGGCTTCACAAATAATCGATTGTGTACAGAAATGTCTGTTCATATGTTTTTACTGCAGTAGCATTACAAAATTCTTCAATTTAATTATTGCTAATGAGTTTATTAACTTTTTTGCTTTTTTGGCAGTAAGACCATGAGCCTGAAACTTTGCTAAACATGATATTTGTTTCATAGCTGTTTCTACAGGTTTTGTGAATATGATTTCAGAATTGAAATAGGAGGAGCAAGAGGCTGTGATATCTGACATACAATTAAGATATTAAAGGCACCATTTTAATTATAAAATTCTGATGTTTCCTTACCATTTGCTGCTCTCCAGTCTGTTTGCATGCTTAAAACCATTCTAATGTGTTTACGAAGCTCTAGTCTCTATAAATGTTTTTTAAAAAGTGTCACAGTCCTTTCCCTCTCTCTTTTTGCTGTAGCTGGAACTGGCTCTAAATTCAGGAGAGCACTAACTGCATGAAAATCTAAACAACTCAAGTAACAAATGAGTTTCTGTGATAATTCAAACAATTGATAAAAATTTACAGACAAGTTGAAATTCAGCCACCATTTGCCACCCCAAACATACTGATCCATTATGAAAGTGGGAGAGCTTCTGTACTTAAACAAACGAGAGAACAGTGTTTCCCCACAATCGTAGACGTTGTCTTAACGCTTACACCACAAAAAGATCCTTATCAACCGTCAACAGCATGATGCAGCTGAGCTGGTAACATCATAGCAATAACATCACAGTGTCCGTGTTGTATCTATTTTTCTCTATTCCTTCCCCGTGACCTCACTGCTAGGTTCTGTTCATACTGCTCCCACACCTCCTCAGTTTCATATCCAATAAGATTCTGATATGCGCTTCATTAGGTACAAGAATAAAACTGTCTGATTAAAAGATATATAAATAAATATATATCTTATAAATATTTTTAAATATGAACTAAAATAAAGGGCCTGTTTGGAAAATGTAGAAAGTAAAAATGACCAATTTTTCTTTTGAAATTTACAACATATTAAGTGACAGTAAGTACAGATACCTAAACAAAAAGGTAACAGAAGTACATGTACTGTGTGTGTTACACTAGTACACTAGTAACTGAATCAAACACAGCATGGTGCACAGTGTTTTTAAACATTGTGTCCACTCACTGTCCACTCTATCTGATACTCCTACCTTGTTGGTCTACCTTGAAGAGGTAAAGTCAGAGACAATACTACATCTGGCGCTACACACTTTGTGTTGGTCATCCAATAATCCTTCATCAGTGGCTGGGTGTTTTTTGGCAGTGGACTATTCTCAGTCCAGCAGTGACACTGAGGGGTTTAAAAACTCTAGAAAATTTTACCCAAATTTCTGTGACTATAATACTTTGCATATGGTTTCTATGTAAATCACTAGATGCACTTTTCAAAGAAAGGGATATCCAACTTTGGCACACTTATGACACAAAAAGCAATCCTTTCTTAGACCATCTGCAATGGGCAGCACTCTGGGGTATTCAGATTCTCTGGGCAGCAATAAATTAGTTTGATTTGGATTGACATCTCACTAGACAGTTGCAAATTGTGAGATTTGCATTTAATTACGGACATAACTACCAGCACAAATAGCACTATTAATTAGCAAAGGACAACAGAGCAAAATCCTGACATTTATTTTGGTACAGATAAAGGCTGATGACATTCCACAGCAGAGAAGAGCACTCTGTAAATTCAGGAGGCTTCATCCCTCATTCGTGCATTTGTTATTCAGTGCAGCACCATTTAACTCAGTTTACAAGAAGCAAAACTTATGGCACAGAGAGAAATCCTGGTTTCCTGAATCATACTGCAATCTCACAGGCTAAAATATTCATTGTGTGAATCCAGAGTTACAATACATCAACCCCACAAAACGCTTTTGTTAACTCCCCCAAATGTAAATGGCAGATGAAATCCCAGGGGACTGAGGGTGTGTCTGTAATGGTGAAGGATATGGACCTAAATCCTGCTCTGAAATCCAACTTAATTCCACTGTATAATCAATGCGCTGCAAAGGGCTTTTTCCACACAAATTCTCTGCTCTGTTCTGTTAATCTCTTAATGCGCATTAAGCATCTCACAAGCAAAACCCCTCACTTCCTCTGTGCTCTCTGGATGAGTAATAAACTTCTAAAGGGAATATTGATGAATTTTCCCAAGACCAGGGTGGGAATAAGGAGATCTTTGAGGATGATTTAAGCAGAAACCATGGTGATCATTCAGTAGCAATACTTTTCAATATACCGTTGAACACTTTTGATTTGAACACTGTTAAATCAGAAATGTACTGAGACGTCAAATATATATCTCATACCTCAAAAGCATGCAACTTTTAAAGAGAGCCACTCTCCAGGGTTTGTCAAACTACAGTCATTATTCTTGTCAGCAAATTATATTTGATACTTGACACAGTTCCTTAAAGAAGCAGTTGAATATAAAAACCTACAAGAAAGATGTAGGTACATAATTTTCAAATGTTTTACTGGCCAAATGGCAAGTCAGTACACAGTAGTACTATTAATGGTACATACAATGTTAATAATTTGACAAGTGCAATGAGTCAGTCAGTGAATCAGTCAATGAGTGAATGATTTAGTGAATCAGTCAATGGTTCAATCGGATCAGTCAATGAGTGCATCAATAGATCACTCAGGGAATCTGTAATTAATTAGTCAGTGATTCACTTGAAATCAATCAAATCAATTATTGAAACAGGATATCACATAGGGAATGAGTCTATGAATCACAAAATGACTCAGTAGGGAGTCAGTCAGTAAATCAGTCAATGAATCACTTAGGGAGTCAGTGAAATACTTAGGGATTCACTTTATGATTCACTGGCTCATGGTCAATTAATATGTCAACGACTCAGTGAATGAGTCAGTCAGAAAAACTGCATTTCTGTCACCCCTTAGTTTTTTATGAAGGACTATGTAGTGTACTTTGCCACCTTACATGAGATTCCAAACCACAGGAAGTAAAAACTTTCCATTTAAAGGGACCTTAGAAGAGAGTTGTGAGCAGTTTATCACTGCCAGTCCTTCACAGAGTGACACACACTGACACA
Source organism: Hoplias malabaricus (assembly GCF_029633855.1). Classification (NCBI taxonomy): domain Eukaryota; kingdom Metazoa; phylum Chordata; class Actinopteri; order Characiformes; family Erythrinidae; genus Hoplias; species Hoplias malabaricus. The sequence goes on along the minus strand of NC_089811.1, from coordinate 24,823,264 downwards.
TTCACTCACATACTCACACCTATGCACACTTTTGAATCACCAATCCATCTACCCACGTGTGTTTTGGACCGTGGAAGGAAACCAGAGCACCCAGAGGAAACCCCCATGCAGACCAAGATGAACACACCAAACTCCTCACAGACAGTCACCCAGAGTGGGACCTGAACCCACAACCTCCAGGTCCCTGGAGCTGTGTGTCAGCAACACTACCCGCTGAGCCTCCATGCTGCCCTCAGTTTTATTTTCTCAATCTCAAATAGTTAATAAAAGAAAACACATACACAGCAAATTCACCAGTGTTAAATCAAAACCATTAGTGTAAAAACATAAACTTGTCAACTCTCTCAGTGTTAATTTAACACTAATAGTGTTGATTTAACACAGGTGAATTTGCTGTGTAGTTCCTGTAACAGCCAACATTACTCTACTTCTTAAGCAGTGGTGGATACTGGTCTTTCAAGGAGGGGAAGCTCAATTTCGGCCTACATCATAAAATGTGTCGGTTTATTTTTAAGAAAATGATCTGTGACCCTGCCGTACCAACAAGGCGTCTTTTCCAGGGACTTGACTAGTGTCCTCTCAATGGCCAGCAGAGCTACGCTGCTTAAACGGCCTTGGCCCATGTGAAGTGTGTCCGCCTGTGATGCCACTGATCTTTACACCAAAGGATCACTGATTCGCTCACTTCGCTGTCAATCAAAATGGGATTCAGCCTCAGAAAAATCATCCAATCATCATGCACAAGCTGAGCGTCCGGGCCAGCCGAGGCCAGCCCACTGCCCCATAGACCCCCAGAGACGCTGAGCGTCCGATGGGCAGGACAAAGCCCAGCATTTATCCAATGACTTGTCTCGTTTCGCTGCTTCGCTATTGAACTCTGTGGACGCTCAGTCCACACTGTTTAAGTCACTGTGAAGTTGCGGGAATGATTGAGAGGAAAGCCGCGTCTTTACCAGTGATAAGAAGCTGATTCTGAACAAAAGTTGAGCGCATTGTAGTGCATATTTATTCAATGACATGTACACACAACAGTATATATTTGATCACTTATTTTTTGACATTTTAGGGGAAGCTGAGCTTCCCTTGCAGTCTTAGAGCAATCGCCTCTGTTCTTAAGCAATCTGAAGAAAATAATTACATCTTACAATATTATCAGATATTTTTATCTCAAAAATGTGAATAGCAGGATGTAAAAAAAAAGTTTTTACAAAGGCAGTTGCTAAGCTGTTTCTTATACGGTTGTGAAGCAATGCTATGGTATCCCAGATGGTTGCAAAAGTGCTAAAATTGCAGTAAAAGTCAGTGACCGAAATGGCTCCCTACTCCCTATTTAGTATTGTGCTTTATAGTGTGGCATCATTTTGCTCACTAAAAGGTATACATGGAGCCATTTGATACACAGCCAAAGATTACCATACGATGCACCATCCTTTACGTGATGATGCTGCAGGGCATTCAGAATGAAGTAATTTCACTAACTTGCTAAGTGTAGTCAGTGAGTGAGTCAATCACTCATTATGCCAGTAAGGGCGTGAATCAGTCAGTGAGTGAATCAACAAGTGAATCAATTGCTGAATTATTCAGTCATAGTCCATCATGAAATCACCCAAATAGAAGCAGGACTGTATGGAACAAAGCCTAGCACTGAATGTAATGTGAGAGGTGGGACAAACACTCCAGTAGAGCTTGGTTCATACAGAGTGCTGGTTAATACTGTGGTAGAATGAGAGAAATATTCCTTCCTTTTAATGGTGCGTTGCCCCATCATCCCAATGAATGAACCACCCATGGACAGGGCCATGTTTACCACCATGCTAAATAACCTCTTCTTTTAACAACATTCTGTAAGCATTTGGGAAATGGGATGACCAGCCACTGTAGTTTTGAAAATGAACAGGTTTCCAAAGTGCATGCAATCCAAATATGATAGGTTTGGTGTTTTGTTCTGGCAGGATCAGGCTCAAATTAATTTTTAGTTGCTAGGCAGTTGCCATGGTATTCCAAGAGGTTGCTAAGGTGTTGATAAGTGTTACTAGGCTTTTGATATGGTATCCCATGGGATGGCTATGGTTTGCTATTGTATTGCCAGTGGTTGACAATGAGTTAAGTGGTTGCTAGTTGGTTATAGTGGTGTCAGTAAGCTGTTGCTTGGCAGTTGCTATGGTATCCCAAGTGCTTGCTAAGTGTGTAAACTTAGTCAGTGAGTGAGTGAATCAGTTGGCGAAACACTCTGAACTAGTCATGAATAGAATCACTTTGAATATGAGTCAGTCGGTGCAATCACTTAGTGCACTTCAGTCATTTAATAAAGCAGTCAGTAAGTGATTCCAAGTGAATCAATTAGTGAATCAGTGTATCAGTAAGTGAAACACTTAGTGAATCAACCAATCACTTAGGGATTCTGCGATTCAGTGTGTGAATACGTCAGATTTTGCCATCCAAACCAGAAGTGAGCTGATGAGGCATGATACATAATGACAAACTGAGCACAGCTTGTTACATTATCACTAACTATAGTCTATGCTGAATACAAACAAAAATGTCTCCATTTTGGAAAAGAGAGCAGATTCTTCGCACTATGTCTGTTAAAAAATTGTTTTGTGCCATTTCTTTGAGTGGTACAGTTGTATGAATATGGGCGCCTGTTTGTTCTCTCACTTTGCTGATAATCACTGCACAAGAAGCGGTTCAGGACATGACACAATTTACCTCACCTGCCCTCATTGAAAATAATGGGATGACTGGGTCCAGTTTATATAAACAGTCAAATTCAGACTGTCAGTCAGTGAATTAATTAGTGAAGCAGTGTGTAATCTGTGTGAATCAATCTTTAAACAGGTTTATCACTTAGTGAATCACTGAATCAGTCCATGAATCAGCCAGTGAGTGTTTCAGTGAATCAACAAGGGTGATATATGCAGCATAGATTTGCTAAGAAATAGCAAAGATTTAGAGGGGAAAATTGCACAAAGACTAAAAGTATCAGCTTGTTGCACTTCACAGTAAAGTGTAATTTTATTTCACAGAATCAATTACATCAGTATGGGCATGCACTCTTGACAAGATCATAGTCTGCTTGCCAAGATTATTAAAAAAATTCTTCAGAGCTTCTCTACCCATGAAATGTTCATTGTTATAAATCATCTAACAGATGTTTCACAAATCCTCATTTACTCTGGGAGAGTTATGAGTATATTACGCTCATAATTCTGCTATTAAATAAAGCCAAAACATTGCAAAAAGACTGATTTCTAAATGGGAATGTCTCAGGCAAGAGGTGCTACGTCCTGCAGACGGAAAGTGAAGTGGCCTTTTGTTCATTTATATTCAGCCACTTAAATATTCATTTCAATCAAGCAGTGCATAATTGAGATTGGCAGTTGTGATCCTGGGGTGAACTGTGTAGTCCTGATTACAAATTGCATGAGAGAGAGAGATTGCATGAGAGAGAGAGAGAGATTTCTATAAAAGCAACATTGCTGGAGTGGGGAACATTGCTCATTTGTTAACATTTAAGGTTGTCTATCATTTCATATTCACATGTTCATATTTTACATGACATTAATATAGTCTACAAAAAGGAGCTTCTATTTATTTTGCTCACTTATTTTTACAATATGTTAGTAAAAAAGTATAAGCTTCAAGACTCCCTATATTTTAATTGCCCTGCAAAGCACCTTTAAGAAACAAAGAGTCTGATTTTCTTATTTGCTCAATGTTATCTTCATTAACATCAAAGCTTATATGCATTTTTGTTTAAAAAAAAAATCATATAAACCCCAGAAATTCAGCTTATAAATACAAAAAGGTGAATCAAGTGTAGAGCTCTTTCATAATTAAGTATTGACAAGAATAAAAAAAATGAATCAAAGATATAACGTGCAATTGTGGAAAATAATTCTGCTTTGAGTCAAACACATTAGTAACAATAATTTTCCTCCACTGGATATGAGTTAAAACAGTGAGCTTGTGCTTTCTTTATTTTTTTTTATCATGCTCTCTTGCTAAAGTGCGCACACACGTACAGTTTATCACAAATGTTTGTTCAAATTGAGGATTTCTGCACTGAAGTGTCTGTTATATTGCAAAGGACTGGAGATGGCTACCAGACCATTTTGCTCTAACAAAAACTCTGTTTTGAAAGTGCATACGTCAGATCTATGGCACCACATCAATGAAAAACTTCAAGTGTAACAAACCCTAAAAATATAAACCTGCAATTTTTAATATTTGAAAATGTAAATATCCCACTAGTGAGGGCAAATATGAACCTCAAGCAAAAAGAGGAATTGCATTCCCACAGATCATAATATCATTCCCAAGCTCTCATTCTCAAATTATTATTATTTTTTTACCCTCTTTTCCTTGCATGCCAAACTACTGCGTCTGAGCTCCAGTTTTGAAATAGGCAGATTTTGTTCATTTGGTTTGGGGTCAGGGCAGTTTGTCAGTGAGTGCTATTATTGATACTCTAGACAAAAATAACATGATAGACATGCATCGTTTAGCCATTTGAGTTACATTTTGAATTAGGAAAATGGATACAAAACAAAAAAATCTCCATTAGCAATCACTACAATAATGAAATATTAACCCTATTAAAATTAGTGACGGTCAAACTTTATCTTTGGGACCAAACAATCAACCCCCTTTTTCAGGCTTTTATCAGTTTAGCTGTGGTGGACTAAGTCAGTTCAAGAGGTTTATCCTCAAGCTTTATAGGAATGGACGAAGGAGAATGGAGTTCTGAGGGAGTCCAAATGAAAATGGCAATGAGGTACAAGAGAGTGCACTATAGAGAAAGACTCTCCTCCAAGTCAGTGACCTTGGATTTTTGCACCCCAAAGAACATTGTCCATCCTGAATACATTGAAAATACAGATACAAACAGAATTCTATGTATTAGTTCTTCAAAAATATAAAAAAAAAATAAATTCCCTAATCATTAAAGCAATATTAGGTGGACAATTCAGAGATACAGAAATTTGCGCAAGAAATTGTTGGTAACCAAGGTAAAAGTGACATCACATGGACATTAGCCTAGCCCCATGCACGTTTTATTCTAAAATCAATGCCTTTGCCCCAAACCCTGTCAAGTTACCAAAGCAATATATATAGCTGTAAGGATCGCGGGGCGGACTGATGGAAGCAGACGCACTTGCTAAAAGACAGTATACATTTATTGAAACAAAAGGTACAAAACAGATAGAGACTTAGAATAAAGAAAGACCTAGACAGACAGAATAGGACAGGGAACAAAACAGAGAAACCTAAACAGTCAGAGAGAGCTAAACAGGGCAAACAGTACAGACAGACTAGAGAGCTAAACAGGGCAAACAGAGCACAGAAAGGGAAACAGACGAGAGATGTACCAGCTTGAAGGGAAAACAGACGAAAGAGACAAACTGAGATGAGAATGAGGAACAGACGAGACCAGTGAAAGTGTAGCGAGGAACAGCAGAGACAAAATAACTTCTGAGTATAACAACAACAGTAGAATGTCCGACAACAGGAAGTGAGACAAGGGAACCTGAGACTGATAACGAGGGGGCAGGATTACAAATAACACTGACGAGGAGAAGGAACTAAAGTGGAGACACCAACAACAAAGAGCCATGTGCTTTGTGAGTACATGGTGGAAACAACAGACAAGACAGGGCCAGGGACTAGACCAACAGGACTCAGGACAAGACAGGAACAGACAGGAAATGGAGCTGGAGACACGACAGGACCGGAAACAGGAGACTGGATGGAGGAGAAAACAAAAGACTAGTAAAGGGGAGCAACAGAACACAAAACTTGAGACAAGACAGGGGACAGAAAAGGTGACTGGATAATGAAAGGGAACAGGGATCAGAACATTCACAGGGACTGACACAAAGATGGTGACAGGGACTGACACAAAGATGGTGACAGGGACTGACACAAAGATGGTGACAGGGACCGGGACTGAGACAAAAGCAGACAAAGGTACAGGAACATAGACAGAGACAGGGACTAAGACAGGGACAGTCAGAGGGACAAAAACAATGGGTTCACCACTTCCACAGGAACAGGAGCTGCCTTAACAGGAAAAGGAGCGGCCTTGTCCTGAGGTTTGAGGCTAAGAGCCCCCCCCCCCCCCCCCCAGGGGATAGTCCTGGGAGCAGGGGGTCCTGCACAGACATCCTCGGGAGCAGGCTGGGGTTCTGGTTCCCCTGGAGCAGCCTGGGAGGATCTTGCTCTCAGATGTTCACAGAATGTCTCAACATTACGTTTTAGGGCTTTTTCTTTCAGTACTTGAGTTCAGAGCAGCCTCAAATGTTATGGGTACTCCCATGAATGATTGTAAAACTGCAGGTTGATCACCAACAGTAACAATCAGTAACTGTTCTGCCAGCCTAAGTTCTTTCTCCAGCGACATGGCTGTGTTAGCTGCGTCCTTGGTTTGGTCGGACATTCTGTAAGGATTGCGGGGCGGACTGACGGAGGCGGATACTTACTAAAACACAGTATACTTTTACTGAAACAAAAGGTAACAGAACAGTTAGACAGACTTGGAATAAAGAAAGTCCTAGACAGAGAGAATAGGACAGATAAAACCAAACAGAAACCTAGACAGAGGGAGCTAAACAGACAGAGAGAACAGGGCAAACGGTTCAGACAGACTAGAGAGCTAAACAGGGCAAACAGAGCACAGAAAGGGAAACAGATGAGAGAGGTACCAGCTTGAAGGGAAAACAGACGAGAGACACAAACTGACTTGAAAGGGATGAAAATGAGGAACAGATGAGAGAAACAGACCAGTGAAAGTGTAGCGAGGAACAGCAGAGACAAAACAACTTGTGAGCATAACAACAGTGGAATGTCCGACAACAGGAAGTGAGACAAAGGAACTTAAATACACACAAGGACACCTGAGACAACAACAACAAAGAGCCATGTGCTATATGAGCACATGGTGGAAACAACAGACAAGACAGGGCCAGGGCATGAAAATAGCAGTCGTGTTAGAACCCAGCTAAGCAAGTATTTTATCTTCTAATCATTTTTACTTAGTAGGTCTCATCACACAAAGCTGGGAGGATACAAAAAAAAAATAAATCAATTCAATTGCAGTTGCCTGACCACTCTGAACAACATTGTGTTGAGTGAAAAGAAGGCAGAGGAATGAACAACCTTCCCAACTCCTGATTTCTAGCTGATATTACAGCCAGACAGCTTGAGGCAAATTTTCTTACATTTGATTGTAAGATTGTAGCTCACAAACCTATGCAGTAAAATGGACAGTTGCTGGTTTTCACTGTAACATGCCTGACGTAAAGTATTATTATTTAAAATGTAATTAATCATTAATACCTGGTTGACTACCATAGTTTGTAAAACTAAATTACCACATCAAAGTTAGCAACAGTCTCACAGATGCAGACGTGCCAGTGCAGTATGTTACATGCATTTGTTTTGCATCAGGGTTAATTTGGTGCAATGACAGAGCTTCTGAAGACTTAGTGGACAGTAAGCTAAAAATAGGCTAATTGACACTGGCACTCTTGTAAACTCAAGTAATTTACAGTGTGTTCAGAATTGTCAGCTTTGATTCAATTAAGACAAACCCAGATACGATCTGTTAGTGCAGTTATCACTCCCTTATGGGCATCGGAGAGCAACAAACAGAGCGAGACCTGCTGAGCAGGTGGATCTTGTTCTATTTCTAAACAAACTCTGATTTCACAGAACCGCACCCTGTTCCATCTTAAATGGTACTGTAATTATAAGTGGTTCCCACAACCAACCTTAAATTGTGAAGACTTTCTGAGCCTTAAAATGGTGCCCATGCCCAAGTTCCACTTTAAAGGGTTTACATTCAAACATTCACTTGTTGCTCTCGGAGCCATTTGATATAAACATGCCACTAAAAAGGGACCATAATTTGGGCTAAGTAGGCACTGCATTTCCAGAAAAGAATAAAAAAATGTGCCTTTTTGCAATAAAGCTATCACTCCAGTAAAATTTAGATATCACAACAAATAGACGTATTACAAGCTTAAGAATGGTCGTCATGAATGCAAGACAAATTTAGATGTTGTTCATTAGCAACATTTATTATAAGCCTTTCTTTTAATCAAAATGGAATTTGGGAAACAGAACAAGCATTGTGTTTGTGTATCATTTAAGGTTTTTTTTTTCTCTTGGTATGTACTATGCAGCCAGCCTTTAATCCCATATAACAAAGCTTTCAGTAAAAGGTTGAACAACAGTGTGTAAAAGGATTAATCAATTAACTAATTGGAGTCATAAGTCAAGCATTACCCAGTTTGAAGTGTTAATTGAAGTGTGGAGTGTTAAGTGACAGATACATTAAACTGGTCACAATGAGTACTGTGGCTGATTTCTTATTAGAGCATATGTGAGATTTTATAATAAAGCATTGTGCAGCTAACTAGCACTGGGCTAGAATCAGCCACTGCAATGTCTGTTTTACACATCAGCACTCATCAGAAGTGGTAGTTGATTGTTGAATACACCATTGGCTTATTTTTCAAGCTGCATATTTTATATGCAGTATATAGAATATTAGAATGGAATTATGATCATCTGTGAGCATTATGTGTTACGCAGAGGCAGTATGTGTTGCCGGCGCCAGGTCTAGGGTTGGCTGGGCCAGCAGCAAGGGATACACATACCAAGCAGCACTCTGTATCCGTAGAGTCTATGGATTTGTGAAACTGAATCAGTGAAGAAACACGACAGCAGTGAAAAGCTTAGTCGAAGACAACGCGAGTTTTATTTCTGAACTTTACATTTTCATCACTTTAATAATTGATTTAGGTTTTGTCTTTTTGCTTTGTTGTTTTTTTACACCAACATCGTAAATGAAACACATTTCCAAGACTTTACAGAAAAGAGCATTATAGTGTACATAAACTCCATAAACTGTACTGATAAGGCTTCTACTAATCAAAAACAGCAATATTTAAATTTAATAAAGGGACAAAATGCATTGGTGTTAATATTCTCAATTCACTCGAACATAGCACTTAGAACGCTCACAAAATGGTGTCTACAAGCCCATAGAAAATGAGAGAACAGCATTAAAAAATGTCACTAGCTCTCATTGTAGTTTTATAACTGAACCAACCCTACTTTTTACAAGGCATGACCCTGGAGCTTTAATATTTACAGCTGCGCTATTTCACACAAAGGAAACATCTAGAACTATGATTAGAAGCATGAGTTCAGGCTCTATCTCGTTAAACTGAATAAGATGACAGCCATAGCTGGTAGCTAGTCACCCCAGAATCAAACATTGGATTACAGGCAAAACTAAACGTTTTTAACACAACTAAATACCACAAAGACTTCACAAAATGCTTTTGTGGCCATTTTTACCAATGCTTATTTAAACTAAAGCATTTAAGAAGCATTTGTAACTACCTGTGAATCAGTGAAGAAACACGACAGCAGTGAAAAGCTTAGTCGAAGACAGCGCGAGTTTATTTCTGAACTGCACATGCTCAAAGTCTAAATTTAGTGTTCTCCATGCAACTCCCTTTGTTCTCCCATTATGGACGAAGCTTGCCTGGGCCACCTCTCTCAGACAAGTTGCGGACAAATACACTATCCCCTGGCTGAAGAATGATGCCCTTAACACCTCGGTCATAGTGTTTTTTACCTGTTTTGTTACTTGAGGCAATCTTATATGCCTCCTGCATTCGAGAAGCCCACTTCTCTGCATATTCTTGCTTGGTTTGAGTCTCCTTCCGATTTGAGGTCGAACAGTAAATCAATAGGCAGGCGTGGAGCTCTTCCATAAAGGAGAAAGAACGGTAAATAGCCTGTCGCTTCATGCCTCGTACAGTTATATGCAAGTGGCAAGTGGTCTTTCCACTCTGTCTTTTTCTCTTCCTGCAGAGTGCGAAGCATCTGAAGAAGTGTCCTATTTAATCTTTCCACCGGATTACCCTGTGGATGATAGCAGGTGGTGCGAGAATGGGAAACTACTGCAAACTGCTCAAGTCGCTGAAAGAGGCTGTTCTCAAACTCCCGCCCCTGATCATGATGTAACTTCTCAGGGTACCCGAAGCGAGGAATAAAGTCAGAGCAGATCTTCTCGGCTGCTGTTTTTCCCGATTTGTTCTTAGTTGGATACGCCTGGGCAAAACTTGTAAAGTGGTCATATAAAAAAAGATATACTCATAGCCACCTTTACTTGGTTCGAGGTGAAGATAATCAACAGACACAAGCTCAAAAGGGAAAGTGGATGTTATGGACCCCATTGGTGCTTTGTCTGGAACGTTAGGCCACTTCTGCTTGATACATGAGCACTGTCGGATAACATAGTCCTCGATTTCCTTTTGCATGAAAGGCCAATAAAACCTTTCCCTGGCTAAATGGATGACCTTATCAGCCCCCACATGCCCTGTCATCGTGGAGCTGCTTAAGTACCAGTGGCTTAAGTTTACATGGGAGTACCAGCTGTTTATGTGTTCCCATCTGGCTGTATAGAATTCCTTTGTCAATTTTCAGTCTATTCCATTCATGCACCAGTCGCCGTGTTCCTTGTCCCAGCTGTCTCTTGTCTTTGGGATTCCAGCATTCTTTCTTTAATCTCATTACTTCACAGATTGAGATATCCTCCTCCTGAGCAGCTGATATCCTCTGGGGTGATGAGGGGAACACTTTACCTGGCCGATACTTAAATGTAAAGTGGAAGTCAGCTAACTCTTCTACCCATCTATGTCCCACTGCACTCAGCCGGTCTGTGCTTAAAACATATGTAAGGGGGTTATTATCAGTATATACTGTGAAAATAGGCACATAATACAGATAATCCTGAAATTTATCACAGATTGCCCACTTCAATGCAAGAAACTCAAGCTTGCCAGGGTGGAGATGGTAGTTTCGTTCGGCAGGTGAGAGTGTCCTTGAGCCGAAGGCTATAACTCTGAGTCTTCCGCCCTGCTGCTGGTAAAGCACAGCCCCCAACCCTTCACTGGAAGCATCTGTGCGTAACACGAATGGTAGTTCAAAGTTCGGATATGCTAGGATGGGCGGGTGGGTTAACACGTCCACCAGGTTAGATAGGATGGTACTGTGCTCCCGTGTCCACTACACGGGTGTCTTGGAGGACAGCTGACCCTGAGTGGTGCGTCTTTTTTTTGGTTTTGCTGCTGGCCTTGTTTTGGCTATCCTCACTGGTACCCTCCAGGAGCCTGAAAAGGGAGCGTGCAATTCTGAAAAAGTCTTGTTTAAAGGACCTATAGTAACCCATAAAGCCTAATAGAGTTCTGACCTCTCCTACCATCTTTGGCTCTCTCTCTTTTAACTGAAGACCTGCTTCCAGGTCCTTAGGGTCTATCTGAATGCCTTGGCCTGACACTAACCTCCCTATGTACCTCACCTGTTAGCTCACATTTTTTCGGACTCAACTTAACTCCATGCTCCCTTAGATGGCAGAGTACTCACCTGAGGTCCCTGACATGGTCATGGAACATCTTGGAAAAGCAAAGAAGGTCATCTAGGTATGGAGAGCAGCATTCATCTCTTAGACCATCAAGGATGCCCTCCATATACCTTTGAAATGCTGCAGGGGCGGTCATGAGACCAAATGGAAGCCGAATCCACTCATAAAGGGACCAGGGGGTACTGAAAGCAGTTAGATGTCTGGAGGTCTCATCCACAAAACCCTGGTGGTAAGTGCTGCCCTGATCAAGTATGGAGAATCAGGAATAGCCACCAAGATTATCCAGCAAATCTTGGATACGTGGAAGTGGGTGGCGGTCGGGAATCTTTTTGCAATTTAACTTGCGGAAATCTACACAGGGACGCAAGCTCTTGTGCTTTTTCCGGACGCAAACCACAGGGGACGAGTATGGCGAAGTGGACTTTCTTATCCAACCGTGGTCAAGTAAATTACTTACATACTCTTTTACTTATTTGTACAGAGGCTGGGGTATTGAATTGTAACAATTCTGCACAGGAGTTTCATCTCGCAGATTTATTTTTAGTTGTAAGCTTGGTATACAGCCAATGTCAGCTTCATCTTTAGCAAATACATCTGGCTCACTGTATAGCATTTCTCTGACTACCTGTTGCTCATCCTCACTAAGATGTGACAAATCAACGGGGGATGCCACTTGTCTTGAGTTGTTGCCTTGAAAGAGTGTTCATTTCTTTCAGGGCTTGGACTATACTCTTCACTTTGTTTAAGCTGTGCTGTGCACATTTGAGCAGTGGGAAGGTGCAAAGTCTCTGGCACCCCACAGGAATGCTGTATTGGCTGTACTGCTATAACATCTTCGAGGGTGCTCAGTACAGTCCTCCGTGATAGATAAATGTCATGTATAGTTGAGTTCTGAAGGGGAATTTTTGCAGGTTTAGAGAGACCACCGGGGACATCTTCTAGTGTGGAAAATGGCTCTAACCCCTCAGGATAGGAACACTCAGGACTAGGTTGGAAGAGCATTGTTCCACTTTCTGGCTTTGTTGTGACCCTGCACTTGACTTCATAAATTTGGCCAGCAGGTACTATTACACCCTGTTTTCCAACTCTCACACTAAATGACTGGAATGTTTCTTCAGGTACTTGCATCTGAAGAACAGAGACTCCGCTGTTCTCCCACTGACACCCAGTGCTTCCTTAAGTAAGGCGGTAATATTAACTGCACTCTGTTCTTCCTTGTTTTCATTGATAATCTCTGCGATGACATTACTACCTAAAAGAGCACAGTTAACAGAACTCTGACCAATTAGTATTGGTACTCGAATAGCTACATGTCCCTGAATCCTACTATGTACTTGAAGATCAACTTCTGCCCAACCCTCAAAGGTAACTCCGGTCCCATTAGCAGCGGATACTTCAAGGGGGTGATCAGTCAAAAGAGTGTTAAGAGACAATATCTGGAGTTTGGGCAACATTTTTTCTACCCATTCCCTCCCCACTATGGTCACCTGAGCCCCTGAATCAAGCAGCATTTGAGTTGGGACCCTATTGATTGTGCACGACAACCTCCCGACAACCTCAGACTCCGGAACATCTAGAGACTGAGACTGGACTGAAGAAGCACACGCACACACACACACACACACCTTCACAAAACACTGGTTTGTTGGACTGAAAATGATATACTGAAAATGAGTGTACTGTTTACACATATCTTGTTTATATCATGGTTACATCCAGTTAACGTTTACAGCACAAATACACTTTGAATTGCAGTGTCTCTCTCCCTCAGCCCCCCCCCCCCCCCCCTTATGGATTTGTATTGTCTTGTATTGCATTGTACTGTATTGTATGGATATTGTTTTGTATTTCTTATCCATGTGTTTTGCACTTTAATGTGTATGCACTGTTTTATGTTTGCACTAGCTTTGCACTAGATGCACTTTAATGTTGTGTATTGTTTTATGTCTTTTGCACTTTAATGTGTGTGCACTGTTTTATGTTTACACTACCTTTGCACTAGTTGCACTTTAATGTTGTGTATTGTTTTATGTCTTTTGCACTTTAATGTGTGTGCACTGTTTTATGTTTGCACTAGCTTTGCCCTAGATGCATTTTAATGTTGTGTATTGTTTTATGTAGCACCTTGGTCCTGGAGGAATGCTATTTCATTTCACTGTGTACTGTAAACACTGTATACTGCTGAAATGACAATAAACTTCTTGAACTTGAACACTACTGGTGTGCTGAGCTGTATTTACAGTCACAGGTCGGGCTCTGGCAACTGCTCCAAGGCGTTTTATCCTATCTGTCTCCTCACTAGTGGACTTAGTGATCTGTTCTAAAAGGCAGTCATCACTAACCTGTAAGTCTGTTAGGTAAGATTTGAGATCACATCTATCGTGGCTACTTTTCTCATTGAGACCCGGGTAGAGTGTGTGTAGGAATGTGCCTTGAACAAGCTTCTGATTGTAGCTAAAGTCAGCACCAGGTTGTTGGGACTCAAAAAGAACCAGGTCTAGGGTTGGCTGGGCCAGCAGCAAGGGATACACAGACCAAGCGTAGAGTCTATGGATCTGTGAATCAGTGAAGAAACACGACAGCAGTGAAAAGCTGAGTCGAAGACAACACAAGTTTATTTCTGAACTTTACATTTTCATCACTTTAATAATTATTATTTAGGTTTTGTCTTTTTGCTTTGTTGTTTTTTTACATTTACACCAACATCGTAAATAACACACATTTCCAAGACAGGCAATGTAGCTTAAGGCTGCCAAACTTTACAGAAAAGAGCATTGTAGTGTACCAGTGGTGGATGCTGGTCTTTCAAGGAGGGGAAGCTCAATTTCGGCCTACATTAGAAAATGTGTCGGTTTATTCATATGTAAATTCTACCTGCTTAAACGGACTTGGCCCATGTGAAGTGTGCCTGCCTGTGACAGAAACAGAAAGAAAATGTAATGCTCCCATGGGCTCTACACCAAAGGATCGCTGATTCGCTCATTTCACTGTCAATCAAAAAGGGATTCAGCCTCAGACAGATCATCCAATCATCATGCAGCCAGCCGAGGCCAGCCCCCATATACCACCAGAGACGCTGAGCGTCCGATGGGTGGGACAAAGCCCAACATTTATCCAATGACTCGTCTCGTTTCGTTGCACTTCGCTGCTTGGCTATTGAACCGCGTCCACACTGTTTAAAGCACTGTGAAACTGCGTGAATGATTGAGAGGAAAGCCATGTCTTTACCAGTGATAAGAAGACGATTCTGAACAAAAGTTGAGTGCGTTGTAGTGCATATTTATTCAATGACATGTACACACAACAGTATATATTTGATCACTTATTTTTTTACATTTTAGGGGAAGCTGAGCTTCCCTTGCAGTCTTAGAGCAATCCCCACTGTAGTGTACATAAACTCCATAAACTGTACTGATAAGGCTTCTACTAATCAAAAACAACATTTAACTTTAATAAAGGGACAAAATGCATTGGTGTTAATATTCTCAATTCACTCGAACATAGCACTTACAAAATGGTGTCTACAAGCCCATAGAAAATGATAGAACAGCATTAAAAATGTCACTAGCTCTCATTGTAGTTTTATAACTGAACCAACCCTACTTTTTAACAAGGCATGACCCTGCAGCTTTAATATTTACAGCTGCGCTATTTCACACAAAGGAAACATCTAGAACTATGATTAGAAGCATGAGTTCAGGCTCTATCTCGTTAAGCTGAATAAGATGGTAGCCGTAGCTGGTAGCTAGTCACCCCAGAATCAAACATTGGATTACAGGCAAAACTAAACGTTTTTAACACAACTAAATAACACAAAGACTTCACAAAATGCTTTTGTGGCCATTTTTACCAATGCTTATGTAAACTAAAGCATTTAAGAAGCATTTGTAACTACCTGTGAAACTAGCCGTGAAAAGCTTAGTCGAAGACAGCGCGAGTTTATTTCTAAACTGCGCATGTTCAGAGTCTAAATTTAGTGTGTTCTCCATGCAACTAACTGGGATGGCAACTAACAAAAGAATGTCTTGAAAAGCTTTTAGAATGGTTCTGATGATTAAAATTAAAAAAGTGTGATGAGGGGGATTGTCTGTGTTAGATTAAGCTGTAGATGGAGGCAATTTTCTAACCCTCTACATATGCACACACAGTGCAGTCAACCCCATGGGCTGATGCCCATTTCAAGGTTATCTCTACAAGTCCAGATATGGAAGATATGGACAAAAATGCTGAAGCAAACCGTTTGCAGTCGTTGAGTGCAGCAACACAAATAAATGAAAATAAACTCTGCACGAGATCAAGTTTAAAAAGAACCTATTTTCATCACATTTCCCAGAATTCTCAGTTACCTAAGGTATCCTTAGGATAAATTCTTCTGAATTCTAAATTCTAAATTCTTGAAATCATTCAAATAAAGACTAGTTTAAATCTATTTCACCTGTCTGTGTGTGAAATTGGAGATTTCTTCTGCATTTCAAACTCTAATTCTCTTCTCTGCTAGCAGGTGTCAGTAAATGTTTGCTCATTTTAATTTTTTTATCAGACATACATTAAGCACCCCATAACACGTATCAGACACATTTTTGGTCATAAATGAGTTTGTGTTAATGCACCATATATACAATTATTTTGTTAAAAATATTACAAAATTCACATCTGCAGTGTCACTGGTTAATTTATTATTTATTAAGAAAGAAAGAAATATATATCCCGCATTCACACAGCTCCAGGGATCTGGAGGTTGTGGGTTTGATTCCCGCTCCGGATGACTGTCTGTGAGGAGTTGGTGTGTTCTCCCCGTGTCCGCGTGTGTTTCCTCCGGGTGCTCCAGTTTCCTCCCACAGTCCATAAACACACGTTGGTAGGTGGATTGGTGACTCAAAAGTGTCCGTAGGTGTGAGTGTGTGAGTGTATGCGTGTGTGTGTTGGTGTTGCCCTGTGAAGGACTGGCGCCCCCTCCAGGGTGTATTCCCACCTTGCGCTCAATGATTCCAGGTAGGCTCTGGACCCACCGCGACCCTGAACTGGATAAGCGGTTACAGATAATGAATGAATGAATGAAATATATATGCCTATATACCATATGCCTTCCAAACTACAAAGAAGCACAAGAATAAATAGAACCATGGCAATCTGCAAATACTGAATAATCTGCATACACTCTTGTGTTGCCTGTAGAACCATCTGCAAATGTTGATGCCAAAAAATTCTCAAACTGAACAGTTCTCACTGGAGTGCCCATTGGGGAACAAAGCCTTAATTCTTAATTAGGTCATATGAACTCAATGTTTGTTTACATTTTAGTAAAATGATACATGAATAAAGAAAGTGAAAAATGCATATATTGCATATTCATACACCATTAAGACAAACAGAACTTTATGAGTGCCTCCAGTCTTGAAGGCCATATTCATATAATCTTGTAAAATTTCTTTGTGGCACAGAAAACATTGTTCATTGTTTTTGAGAAATACATTTATGCATTCATTCGAACACTGTATCCTGTTTTGAGGCACGATGAGTCCAGAATTTACACAGAATCACAGGGGGAAATAATTGGAGAGATACACCCTGAACCAGAAACTACACATTCACAACCATGGATTAAAAATAAAAAAGCCAATCCACCTAACAGGTTTTTGGAATGCTGACACCTAGAGCAAACCCACTTAGACATTGAAAAAACACACCATCTCCTCACAGTCAAATGAGGCAGGGGTTGAAGTTTAAGAAATTTAAATACCAAATTAATTAGTTGCAATACCTTAAGCTTTGGGCGGCAAGGTGGCAGTGAGTGTCACTGTCACACACCTCCAGGGACCTGAACATTGTGGGTTCAAGTCCTGCTCCGGGTGATTGTCTGTGAGGAGTTTGGGGTATTCTCCCTGTGTTTGCATGGGTTTCCTCTGGGTGCTCCGGTTTCTTCACACATTCCAAAAACACAGGTTGGTAAGTGGATTGGTGATTCAAAAAGTGTCCATAGGTGTGAGTGTGTGTCACCCTGTGAAGGACTGGTGCCCCTCCAGAATGTTTTTCTGCGTTGTGCCCAGTGCTCCTAACCCACCATGACCCTGAACTGGATAAGTGATTACACACAATGAATGAATGAATGAATGAATGAATGAATGAATGAACTTAAGCTTTGTTCATAGGATTTGAGAAGGAATGGATGTAAAGTACAAAGTACATTAAAAGCTTTAAGCCACTGAGGAATCCTTTACCGTCAAGCAAAATAAGATGTTATATACTAGTGACGAAGGTCACTGGTTTGATCCCCACAAGAGGCTGTAAGCGGGGGGAGTGAAGGAACAGAGCTGTCTCCTCCCTCAGCACCCTTGGCTGAATCTGCCCTTGAGCAAGGCACCTTACCCTTGACTGCTTCCCGGATGCAGGGATGGCTGCCCAGTGCTCTGCATATGCTTTTGCTTACTACCACCAGCAGTATATGTATTCATCATATTGTGGGGACTAAAATCAGTTTACACATTTGTTGTGGGGATTTGTTGTCCTTATGGGGAACTACAATCATGCACCCATTCCCCATGACATAAATAATCTAATTTAAGGTGAGGATGTGTTAAGATTTTTAGGGTTAGTATGTCATTAGAAGTCTAGCCAATGTAATGTCCCTTGAAACACAGTATGTGTGCACTCTGTATGTGTGTATGTGGGTGTAGGCAAGAAAGGGGTTAAATGAAAAGATGTGAGTAATTAAAAAATAAGTAAAATAATGGAGTGTACAATACACAACTAACAATTACTGGCACATAATTAAATCGTGGTTAATTAGCATCCATGCTAGTGGAATGAGAATATTAAAAAATTCTTATGTAAAATAGTTTAATAAATTGTATACTTATAACAATTTTGGGTATCAAGTTTAAAATTTAAAATGACCAGTGAGTATCCACCACAGTCCTGAACAGGAGGAAACAGATTCAGAACACAAAATGAATAAGTATGATGGATAAGACAAAAGTTCATCATATGAATACTATAGCCACAACTTAATAAATAGTATATTGAATATATTGTCCCCTGAAGATTTAGCAAAACTACTACTTTTCTTCTTCAAGTTAGTAACACGTACAGCCAGTTGAATAATTAGGTATAGTAAATTGGTGCCTCAGGATACTTAGATCTACTACCTCATCACATCTTCTGACATGTTAAACACTTTCTGATAAGTATAGGAAAGGTGAGTATTCTGTATAACAGATTTCATGCCAGTGGGGAAAAAAGCAAATGCACTATACATAAATGAATGATTGCATTTTTGAGTACTTCTTAGTATGAGTGCATCTTAGTATTCTGGAAATGCTGTCAGTGTCATTTTCCATTTTGCACCAAGCAGCTGGATACATGTCAAAGTTTAGATTCCAGATAGCAGTGGAAAAATATTATTCTTTGCTGCTCACCATCATACTCTCCATTACTGCAACATCACTGCCTACACATTTCACACTACTGTGCACTTACAGAAACATTCACTCAGGTATTCCAAACTCTTGGGCACTGAACCAGCTTCCGTCATTTCTCACTCATGGCACACTAAGGAGACGTTTCGAAAAATCAATGAACTGAAGCAAATTCCTGTGTCTACTGTGAAAGACATTGTCACTCTGCTGTGTCAGCGAGCTAACTGCTCCTAAAGAACTAGCCCCCACCCCCAACCCCAGGTTCAATTACTACAACTTAAGTTAAAATGTCTTACACCAGGAAACAATTTACTCTCCTGTTTGAATGATTTTTAATCTACTTGTTACAAAACATATTTTACAGGTAGTGTTTTCCCACAGTTTCAGTGGATGCTCCAGTATCTTTTGTGCATTCAAAAACATATGCTGATTTTGAATATTTTAATTGGTTTAAATGTTTCTTATGATGGAGTGGCACCCTGTCCAGGGTGTGCTCCTGCTTTGTGACCGGTGATTCAGGGTTTGCTCCGGACCTTACGCCACCCTGAACAGGATGAAGCAGTCATGGAAGATGAATGAAAGTCCATCTTACTGTTTTCCTAGATTAAATCAAGGTCTCTGAAAATCAGAAATTGATTCTTTATTGAAATGCTATAGAAGAGCCACTTTTGATTCCTAAATAATATTTTAAATAGATTGGAGGCAACCATATCCTTAAATAAGTGGCAAGAGAGGAAATAACCATTTACATTTTTAAAATATCCAAAAAATCACACCAGTGATCACTCAAAAGTCTCTTGGATGGCATCGTTATTAGTTTGATTTTGGTTTATTTCAGTTTCATAAAGTATATACACATAAATTAATAAGAATAAGTGAAACGACCAACCAAAAGGGTAGGCTTATTTTCCCTACCCTTGTTCCCTAACCTAGATTTCCATACCATACTTTATCTTGTTTACATAATACAGAGAAAAGAAAATCCAGATATTTCCACATAATGATAGTGATCTTTTTTTTTTTTGTATAGGTTCATCATCTTATTTTTTATATATATATTTTAATTTGTACTGGCGCCCCCTCCAGGGTGTATTCCCGCCTTGCGCCCAATGATTCCAGGTAGTCTCTGGACCCACCGCGACCCTGAATTGGATAAGCGGTTACAGATGATGGATGGATGGATGGATTTTAATTTGTTAATTTGCTTACATATTCTTAATTCTTTTTCACAACTGTTCCACAGTTTTATTTTCAGCAGTTCACACAGTGATTGAGCCAGTGCCAGTAAGCCTACAAAATCCTCAGGTCTGAGGTAATCTTCAAAACAGTCAGTGACTGGAAAGATAGGGGCTAAAATATCTTTGCAAATATTTTGTGCTACTCTAGTTTCAAATATCTCTCAAAATAAATCAATTGTAAAATATCTACTTGCCCTGATTCAAAGGTCATTAGCCTTGACTGACTATGAGCTCATATTCACCCTGCCTGACAAACTAATGCATAATAAATAGGGTAGATATACCACAGAATGGATAATCAACAAAAAAACAGTGCTATTTCCAATGAAAGACTGTTTACTCTGCTAAATAACGTATGCCTGAGGTATGAGACCCTACTGTTTATAAAACCTATGTCCTGCTTAATTTGATGGAATATGGGTACATACTTATAAGACCAGATTTAAACTGCAACAGCAGCTAGTATACTACCACCAGGCCTTAGAAAAATGGTCTTGCAGAATCTTAAATTTTTTAAAGGAACAGAGAAAAATGGGTAGATCTATAGTGTGCTTCATTTGGCTGTTCACATTTATCCAAAGGCAACAGAAACAGATTTATTAACTGAACTCTAAAGATGCTATCACAAGCCTTACCCTTAAAAAGTAGCTAGAACATATTGAGCATATGGCTGCACAGTACAGATCTTTGGGTTATCACTGTATTATTGGCAACATAACAATCCTCAAAGCATTGGGTTTAATATACCTATTTAAGCACAATCCATTTGTTATCTGTTTCTCAGCCATTCCATTCCCCCTTGCAGCAACATGGCTGCTACAACTACCACAATATTTCACTTACCATAACTTTTGCTTCCCACAAGCAAGGGCTGCAAACATTTGGACAGTGATTATCCACAAGAAGAAAGACACACATGCTAGGTTAGCTTTTATCTGTTATTTGTAGGGTTATTGCACAGCAAGTTATGTTTATGAGTTGCAAGTTATCTGTACTTATTACATTGCACTTATCAGCCACTTCCACATTTGGGGAGCAGTCCAACTGCTTGTCCAATCTTAGCAATGGAGATAAACTTTTGCTCATGATGAAAAACTGTTTAAACTGAAAAATACAGCCTAATAAACAGAAATAATGCTTTTGTGACTGCTTTATTTTAAACAGATTGCCTCAAACAATGTCTTTTCAGGCTTAATGTGGGTTTTAACCAACAAATGCAGGTTTCTACATTGCAAGGGTTGAAATGGAAAACCTTGAATTTTTTAAATGTTCGATAGCCTTTCATCTTGTTAGAGGACTGTTTTTACACTGCTGAGAGTGCTCTGTGCTTAGGCTGATTTAATCACAAGTTCAATACCTACAAGTACAGCACAAATTTTGCCAGGCCGAGAAAATGTTTTGCACATTTAGTGGAAATAGTTTGGTAAAATTTCTTGTGAAATTAATTTCAGTTTGTTGTTTTCTGTTTGAGAGGCTTGTGACAGAGGATCTCTATTAGGTAGGTCTGGCCTTGATAATTTAATAATTTAAATCCCAACTTCCAAGCTATACATAAACTATTTTAATAATACAAGTACCCAAACATTACATGGAGTCAGTTCTCAGGTGTGGTCAATCACACTGATTACAATGGCTTCCATTATTAATCAGGCCACAACTTCATGTCACAGCACAAAATGAACTCCTTACATGTATGACATAGACATTCATTTATTCATAGTCTGTAACCACTTATCCAGTTCAGTGTCACAGTGGGTCCTGGAGCCTACCTGGAATCACTGGGTGCAAGGTGGAAATAAACACTAGATGGGGCACCAGTCCATCGCATTGCGAAAATGACATAGAAACACATAAGGAAACAACACCCTGAGACACATCACATCCCTGGCAAATAACAAAAGGACTGCATTAAGCAACACATTGCAGGCATCTACTTGTCCTTGTGTGCAAAGTTAAACTGATAAAAACCAAAAAATTCCATCCATTGCAAGAATGCAAGAATAGATTGTTCTTTAATATCTTGTGATTTTTCCATTGCTACCATTTCTATATGTTTCTTGTCTTATGTCTGAAATATTAGAGTCCTAGACCCTATTTGAAGAGAACTAAACCATATAATGACTGTTTACTTCCATTCTCACTGCTTTTATAGAGTAATATTGATAACTATAATCAGATCCTGTCAGCCATACACACAGTATACAAAACATACATACAATACATACATCAAACATCATGCATGTAGTCACAGACCCAGTTCCATAGAGGGCAGCTGGAGTGCAGTGTACATGTTTCTTTTTTTTTCCAAAACATGACCTCATTATCTGTATTCTAACACAACAGTCTGTAGATGTTAGGCAAGCATCTGAAAAAATATTAAAGTGATCGTCTATCAGGGGTGTAGCCAAGGGTGGGGCTGAGCCAACTCAAACTGGACCAAGCTCCACCCAGTCAGATAAAGCTTATTCCCCATGTTCAAGTAAACATCCAGACACACTCTCCTTTCCTGCGAGTTTGCTTCAGAGCAGCAGCATGAGGGGATGTGATTAGGGTTGCCAACCCGTCTAAAAGCTTTTGTTTTGAAACAATATGGGACACATTTTATTCTGTTTTTAGTGGCCCATATTCTGTGTTTTAGAGGCCCAAACCAAAACCAGTGCTGAAATCAATTCCTCCGCACCTCTAAGGTTTGCATTTGTTTATTATTCTAGAAAAAAAATTGTGCCCATACACTTTTTCAAAGGCCAACCAGAAGGTCTCTTTCTGGCTCTCCCACTGTCATCTATAGACTCTGTTTGATTTATTGAGCTCCACTTTGTAGTTTTCCAATCACAGACTGTAGTCCATATATAGTCCATAGGATTTATATATGTGTTAAGTACAGCTGATAAAACAAACATTGAGTATAGAAACATGGTGGTTTTAATTGTTATGGCAGACTGATGTAGACCTGAAAGTTCTGAACGTGGTAAAGCAATGGTTACATATTTTGTAGTTTGGTGGCTTGATATACAAGGATCTAATTGCAATAAAAATAAATATGTAATGTGACAAAAGGTTTATCACCAAATATCCCATAAAAGTAGTTGAACAAGTTTTACACTCCACCCACCCACCACAATTCTCCTTTACATGTTTAAGACCCTTATGACCCTGGCTTCTGGAAGGAGGGGAGTGGGGAGAGGGAGGAAGGAAAAAAACCCAGACATTTCCATTTAGATGGCTTTGATTATGGGGCATTCAAGGAAAAGAATGTGAAAGAAAGGATGGATGGATGTGCTTGGCATGTCATCCGTACTGGTATAAAGGAGAAAGAGCTGATTATTCATGGATGTGAAAGATAGATGGGAAGGGTATTACCACACATCATGAAATCCAGTGAGGAAGCATTATTACTGTAGAATAAGATATAACCATAAATCTACAGTTCATTCTGGACCCTCAAATAAATGTGGATTCAAACTGTCTTGTGTTTTTCTCTGAACTGTCTCCATAGCTGTAGTGTGCTTCACAAACACAATAATTATAAAACAGGGAAGAAGAGTACATTCAGTTGTTAGATTGTACAGAACAAATGATGTCCTTTGAGTAAATGGAGCAAAAGTGCTATTGTGTAAGAAAGACAGCTGCAAGGGACTGAGGCAAATGTGATCTGAAAAAACTTGCTGATGCCCAAAAAAAGGATATAGTATATCTTTGGCATTAAAAATTATCAATTAAAATCAATCAATACTTTTGTACACTGAGTAGACAGCTTAAAGAAAGGTAAGTGCACTTTGTTGGTATTGACTGTGGCCCATCTGCTGCTGCACAATTTATCTGCTGATTTAACCCATCCATCAGAGGACGGAGCCTAGCAGGGGGCCAGAACTGTGCAGATAATATTTGGGTGGTGACCTATTTTGACAGCAACATAGAGTAGTGAAGTGGGTTTCAATCCTGGTCCTGATGGGTCTCTGCCTTGAATGTTGTAGTTTTCTCCTTACCCAATCACACCCACTTCAACTGTGGAAGGGCTTGTTAATTAGCTCAGCGGTTGTATCAGGTGTGTTGGAAGCAGAGGAATCTCTAAAATGTGTGGGGCACTGGCCCATTGGAACAGGATTGCAAACCACTGGTGTAGTGTTGTATGGATCTGGTTTATTTTTATTTAAAAAGAGAGGCTTCAACAGAGAAATAACAGGCAACTGTTTGCATACTGCATATAAACGCATATGATTAAATTTTGGAAATAAAATTATATGCTTAGTTTGCTTGGCTAAGTATGGACCAACTGCCTTTAAGCAAATATGGGATAGGTTTTATGCAGATGACGCCACGTCACTGCATGAACTGCAGATAGACTATGAGTCACTCAAATACAGCCTGTGTTTTGCGTTGTTTATGGTCGCTCAAAATCACTTCATCTGATAAATCACAAGGAGCATGCATCAGATACAGAATGTTGTTCATGAGGGAGGAAAGTGAAGAATTTGATTGGAATGCAGCTTAAGTGTCACTGCATGTTTTTAGGATGAGACTGCATGACGGCAGCTACCTGTTTGATTTTAACTGTGTTTCTTTGTAGATATTTTTAAACTCTATGATCAGCACCACGTCTGCTGTACCATTTAATGTGGAATGGAAAGCTATGTTGATGGTGCAGATGAGGAGCAAGTATTTATTTTGCTCAGTCCTGTTGGTGCTGTGAGTGTCCATTGGTAATAAACTTAAACCCTAAAGTTACCTTAAAGAAACAGCCATAACATTGAGGCGTCCTGGCGCTGAATGTTTTTGTTGCTCCGTTAATCCACAGGACATAAGAAACCTATGCAACAGTCATCGTGGAGCACCTTGATAATGAGGTCGACCAGTCTGCTAAAAACAAGTTGTACGTCTCTATACTCAATGTGTGCTTTCATTAGTGTCCTTGAGTTAAAGGCTGTCTGGAGAAGTAGGCAATTTTACTGCCTTCATAGCAGCTAATCTTGCATTTGAGTTATAAATAGGCTCCATAACATAAGCATCACTCTATATGTTGTGGTGTATTTATTTGTATAGGTCTCTCATAATATCTATTTTAATGTCTAAATTAACATTGTACTCGGTCCATGCATAGTCTCCTCCAATCTATTTTTCTCTTAGAGTCCTCCATCTGGATTTCACACGTTGTGAGAACCATGTGACTGAAACAACCTATTACAACAGCCTTGTTCAAGATGAACTGTGCCTAGCCTTGGTGGTCAGCTATAATAGCCACTTGCAGTTGGGAGGGTAGTGTAGTAATGCGCTGTCAACCCAAACACTAGCCACCTGCCGCCCAGGTGAGCTCTAGCAGATCTCACAGCATTATTATTATAATAAAAACAGAATTATTTCTTGTTGTGTAAATTACCATAGAACATTTACCATCATTGCACATAACTTCACAGTCATCTGCATTTTCATACAAATCTTTTTTTTTATACAAATGAATAAAGAAACTTAGGGGTGGTTTCCCAGAAAGGCTATTTAGCCTAGTCCTGAACTGCACAGAATTTTTAATGGTCATTTTCCATTGAAAGGAGGTCTTAGTTTAAGACTAGGCTTAAACCATGTCTGGGAAACCAACCCTTAAAGTTTAAAATTTCATGTGGAGGATCCAGACTGTTCTTGTCATGTAAATTGGCAAGAACATTCAGATACCTGTATTTTATACGGGTGTTGTACAATACAAATCTAGCCACCAAACTAAAACCTCATTTAACCTTGTTGTTTGAGCATTGTGGCTCAGCTTAAGCCAGTCTTAATCCTTACTTTCTCTTTCTGTTTACACAGACATGAAGGTAGGCCGTCAAAAGGCTTAGTTTGCCAATCAGGAGGCAGTAAAACCTTCTGTCCTTCTGCCAGAGAAACCATCCCCCAGGGACGTCCACCTCTGCCACTTCAGTCATATCAAACAGCTTGTTATCAGCTTCAAGTTTCTTTTTTGCCATCACACTAGTCCGATAACCTCATTCTTTGTTTTAATGGCTTCACTGGTATAGGCATTCCTTAGGGAGGGGATTACGCCTTCCTTGAGTTTAACTTTAATAAGAACAGGCAACTACAAAATACATTGGTTCTTCTCATTTTTACAAAACTAAGAGTTTGAGATAGCCCAAACTATAAAAATTGTAAAATAAGCTTGCTTGTGTATGTGCTTACAATATTGGAATCAAAGCAGGTAATTACAGACATTAATTCAACACCCTATATTTAGCTTGGACCTGCAGATACATAGAAGTCACTATCTGATTTTTTGGATGGCCTTAATGGCACTTAATATGGTCTCATATTGGTCAGGACATAATTTCACTCAAAACTGTACACCAGAATGTTTTAGTAAATAATTTGAGACCATTTCTAGAAGCCCATTACTAATCACAGTTTCAGCAGATATTCCAAGTCTCCTGTAATTTCCGGCATTCTCTCTCATATTATATGATATACATAATGGCTCCCTGATGCCCGCAAGTCAGAAAAAGTCTCCCAAAATCTAGAAGACAAACTTGCATGCCGGCGACAGACTTTTTTCCCAATTGCATGTAGGAAAGAGAGGAAGAGTGAGAGAAAGGCCGTAGTTGCTGTGGTAGCATACCTTGTGGTAATGTGCTCCCCTCCTGTGCATATTCATGAAGTGCATGCAAAACAGGGAGCGTTCTGGTTGGCATCTGCAAAGAATCTGTCAGTCAGCCTACCAGTTTTTAGTGAAGGGGTGTCATGGCACAGGCAGGGAAAGCGGAGGCAGGGCCTTCCAAAAAGAGAAGGAGGTAAGTCCTGCTCCGGGTCCGAGGGTAGTTTGGTGTGTTCTCCCCGTGTCCATGTGGGTTTCCTCCGGGTGCTCTGGTTTCCTCCCATGGCCTAAAAATGCACATTGGTAGGTGGACTGGCGACTCAGAAGTGTCCATATGTGTGAGTGAATGTGTGAGTGTGTGTTGCCCTGCGAAGGACTGGCACCCCATCCAGGGTGTGTTCCTGGCTTGCCAGTTCTGAAGCTCCAGATGAACTTCTGGGGGTGTTGCCCAGTTCAGTGGGATTAATTGACACCATTAAGACCATAATCAGGACACAGTGATTAAACACCTGGCATTAAGAGAGGGGATCAAGCTTTAAAAGACCCATGAGACCAAGCAGTGCACTTAACTCTTAAAATATGAATGTAAAGAGGATGTAAATGAGGTTGGAATGTCAGGAGGAAATCTTAGAGTCATAGTGCCATCCACTGATCACTTGGTTAAATGTGTTTAATTTCCATAAGAAGGGAAAAAATTCTTGATAGTAAACAATCGAGGCTATAAACAAACCAAACATACACACATATTGATATAAGTATTGCAATTCACAGCACCCAGTTTTCAGTCATGGGCAAATCTCATTTAGAGTTTTATTTAGTTGTTAATGGTAAGTTGAGCTACTTACTGGGGTTTGCTGCTTACCTCCAGCATATCCGACTTTGGCAATAAGTGAAGCATGGCACTGAATGTAGGTGTGGAGCAACAGGAGTCTTTTCGATCACCTCCATGGCAGCCTCAGATTCCCTGCCGAGCACTTCCTGCGGAATCAATAACGCTGGCTGTCTGTCAGGCATGATGGACTGCTGCTCAGAACACGGGGCCGTTCGCCACACACACAGAGGGTTTCTTCTGAGCTTAAGGCCATTTTTTATCACTCCATTTGTCCCTACAATATGTGTAAAGATACCCCAGTCACATGAATAATTTATACCTTCCCCAAGTACCCTGCAATGACTGACAATGTGAGGGAGCAAAGCAGTGGCAGACTTCATTTTCTGTCTTGTGTCATCAAGGCTTCTACATCCTTTCTTTTTCTGAAGACTTTGCACAGCTACAGGGAGTTTTTTTTTTTTTTTTGAAGTGCCGAACTTGACAGGCCACAATTAAAATCATCTTGAAGCCCACATGTTCCAAGATGGTCAGTAATTCAACACATTTTGCGTGGGAAGATACTGACTGGGTGAAAAATGTAAATGCCACTGAACATACTGTCATCGCTCTTTTTTTTCCATCAGCACAATGTGCACTCACAAAACCCTGAAGATTCATCCAAATAAAAGAAAAGCTCACATCCACAGGATGTTCCATATGGAGCTGAATACTCAACAAATAAAAGGGTCCTCTGTTCTTCAAAGGACACAAGATCCTTCTATGAAAAATGATTTTGCCCCAGAATACATTCAGTCTAGACTATGAAAAACATGCTAATTATTAAGTTGTCCAATTCCAACATGTATTCCATGTACGGTTTCATTATTTACTCATTTTCAAATGCTCACCTCTCAGTGCATATAACTGCTGTTCCAATAATGTGAAAAAAGTGTTAACCATTCATTCAGTACAACACTTCCAAGGAAATTAATACAAAACCACTTCACACCAGTTTTGGCAATGGACAAACTTCCTGACTGTTACGTAGGTGCTCAGCCCTCTCCAGGGAAAAAAGCAATTCTCACCACTGGCACTCTGTTGTAAAACACTGACTGCCACCAGGTGGCCAAAAAGTGTAACAAGTCTGATTTGTCCTTAAAGTCATTGACTATTCAACCAGACTCTGAATGCAGTTCTGTTTTTCCATGAACTCCCAGCCTCAAGAAGTGTGGGCAAAAACAAGTACTAAACAGAAGTATAACTCAAAGTCAGAAAGCTTTAAAGCACTCTGAAGCTCTTTGAGCTGCACTCCTTTGACCAATGAATGAAGATGCCCTTGTATTTCAGGATTGGTCTTAGCCAGTTTACCACAAGGTAAAACAGTGCATGTCAATTCAGTTGCCGTCATGAAATATACTATGGCAAAGTATGACTTCTCTTTTAAGTAGTTAGCCACAAGGAGGTGATTTTCACTCGTTAAAAAGCATTTTTGGCATTTTCAACTGTACTTTTATCTCTGGAAATATATTTCCTCTTCAATGTCTTTATAATATATATTGCAGCTGGCTGCATATCAGCTTTTGTCTTGTTCATGTAAATCTACCATTTCTGAAAGAGCTAACTATCCAAAGAATAACATTTATTTCCAAAATAGTAACTTCACAGGAGAAGGAAAGAACTTAAATTTCAGTGGAAGCCAATGTAAAATGATTTCTTCCTGGGTAATTTGAGCATTTCTATTGGTCTATTGGTGCATGTTTCTTTGGACAGTGACAATATGCAATATGGAACCTCTGATTTATGCATCAGTCCAACTTTTAAGAGTTTCAGACAAAGTTTGAATGTTATATTTGTTTTCCACCAATAAGGAAAATCCCACTGCACGTTTTGAGTATTTTTACAAGTCTTACAAAGAAGGTGCTGGTAGACAGAACGCTAACACAGCAATATTGCCTCAGGAGCAGATGCCGGTGCTTCTGACTGCCATTGATCCTTTTGTAATCATGCTGTGCCCATTTAAACATTCTTGCCATAAGGAAATGCTTGCATGAGCAAAACACAGACCCCCACCACTGTGAGAACAAGCCTGTAAAGCCAGCAGGATTTGTCATTTAAAGTGCCTTTAGTTTAATTAAAGTCACTAAGCAATTAGCAGCAGCCGTGTTGATTTTAAACATGCTTCTGTCATTTTCAATTCATTAGCCAGGCTTGATAATCATGTCAGTGATGCAGTGGACCATGTAAATATAAGGCATCAACTATACGTTGATCATTCTGTCCACTACAAGGCTTCATGTAAACAAGATAGGCAAGCGCACCTGTCAAGCCATGAAACCTGCAGGACTAATAGAGTGTACCCAATTAACTTATCGACCATTACAATGACAGACTGTTACCTATCATACTGCCATGTTGTTCTGCTAGGGAAATGATTAGCTGTCATAGCAGTTAGATACCTTCAATACCCCACAAAGAAAATGCTTATGAATAACTAAAAGAGCAGGTGAGGGGGGGGGGGTGAATTCATGCTCAAAAGATGTTTTTTTTTTTAGATTTTTAATTAGTGGATTTAGCTACTTTGACGCTAATTGCTTTCACAGATGTTAAAATGTGCATTGAAAGACCACAAAAATAGAATGGGATTTTCAGGAGCAGCCACAAAACTCCGAAAGCACCATACCCAATGCTTCCAAACTGATATCCAAAAGAAGTATAAAGCTGAAGCTCTGGGATGCAGAGTAGTTTTTAAAAAATCATATTCACTGGACTAGCAAAGTTCTAGGATGAGATGGATTGGAGTTTGGAATAGGCAGTTTATCTTTAACAGATTGTTATTAGCTGTACTGGTTGTCAGGGTTAAATACAATCAGATATTCACAGCAGTTGACATAAACTGACATTAAGTTGACATTAAGATTCAAATCAGTTACAGCAGTAAAAGGATATCTTATATGAGAAAACATCTACCTAAAATTAACAATGGGATACAAGCATCACACATTCTATAGACTAGGTTTTTGCTTAATTTGGGTCTATAGAACTAGCTCTTAGAAAGAAATCAAAGCTGTATTGAGTCTATTCAGCCATTCATGATTCAAATGGGCCATGTCACATTATACAGTTATTACATCATTCAATATATGATTACAGGTAATTTCAAGCCCTAAGCAGCAGACAGTTGTTCAATTTTTAAATGCACATCTAGAGCTTAAAAATAGGTCTTTAGAATGTAACAAATATGTATAGCCCATTGAACACAAGGCACAATGTAAGTGACATAAGATAATTGAATGGAAGGTGTTTTTTAAAATGACGGTATCAAATGGTCTATGGGTACTTTGTGAAACTCTTGAGCTATGAGCTCTATTCAAATGATCAATGTTTGATGTCCTGTAGCTGTCTCTTGGATATCAGACACCTCTGGGTCCATGCCCTGATCATTAATTCATGCCACAGAAATAGGTTTCATGCAATGAAAAGAGGCCTGGTGCTAAAAAAGCTTTGTCCTCCTCCGCTGTCTTTTATCACAGAGAGATATGAACAAATACAGTGTTTTCCCTTCAT
The DNA here is from genome assembly GCF_029633855.1 of Hoplias malabaricus. Lineage (NCBI taxonomy): Eukaryota > Metazoa > Chordata > Actinopteri > Characiformes > Erythrinidae > Hoplias > Hoplias malabaricus. The sequence goes on along the minus strand of NC_089811.1, from coordinate 24,792,219 downwards.
TAATAGGATGAACCAGCTCTCCAGAATATTAACTTCCATGTTTTTCCTTTATGCTTTCTTATTAAGACTTTACTATTATATTAGTATACCATTACTGTGCAAATGTGTAAATGACACTAAAATCAAAGTGTAAATGACCATTTATTCATACTGTTTCATGCCACGGGTAGTGCTCCATCTATTCTCATACATTTCGGTATTGATTGCTTACCCTGTGTGGAGTGTAGGTGTCTCTGTGAGCGATGAGCCAACCCTGTTTGAATAGGACTCTGGCCACAAGGCAAGTGCAGTCCTGAAGATAATAGCACCAGCAGCATCACTGTTGTCCTAAAATGCTGTAAGTGGAAAAAGCTTTGAGATCGTAAATAAACTTCTGAAGAATAGAAATAGGTGATAGGCAGCCACAGGCAGTGGCACTCCCTCTAAATATGATTTCTCTGCACACAGAAGCAATGAGATGTGTCAGATTATTTTTGTCAGAGTTCATGGTGCTTGTGTTTTACTCCATGTGCTCTGCATGGTTCAGTCCCCCTGCCTCTGTCTATTAGCCCAGAGGAAATGAATCATTGATGAATGTTGAGAGCCCTGCTTTTTTTGCTTCATCTTGTGATCATTCATATGCAATCTGTACCATGTCAAACAAACAAGGCCTACATGTGAAATACGTAAATATACTGTAATTTTGTACAGTATGTTCAGTCTAAATATATATAAATCTTTAGATCAAATATGGCAATTAAATTCCCACATGAAAGTTTCATTCTGAAAATCCAGAATGAGCTCTCGCCCCTTTGCTGCCATTGTATGCTTAGCTGAACCTATGTGCTTTTAGGTCCTTTACACCTTTATTTGCTACACATGGGAAAACATGGGAATTTCTTTTTTTTAATTCATCCAAGAACTTACATTTAGGTTTCGGCATAGCTGCTCGAGATGAGGGTGGGTACATGAACTTTGCATGACGTAAACAAGGGCTACTGACGCGCAGACTGACCAATTAAATGTTCACAGAGAAGGTTACCGACTAATAACGGTAGCTCAGACCGTCCAATCCGAAGATTTTAGGCTACTTCACCACTCCCCCTTCTCACTCAAGAAAACCAAAGTCTAAAAAAGAGGACATGTCTGGGTAAAAGAGGACGTCTGGTCACCCTAGCCTTGCTGCTTATTTTGTCTCCTTAGTCTCCTTAGTGACTAAGAAGGCAGTGTTTAGAACACTGACAGTATACATAAACTGGACTTAGTGATTCCACTGTTTTCATTAGGGAAACCTGTGCTCAAACATGTCACTTCCTGATGTGCTCCTCATGCAGTGAACATGGGTTAAGTGAAAGACCACACAGGTGTCATGGCTGCTGGAAGGACAAGGAGGCAGACGTATATGTAAGGAATGTTTATTTACAAAAACAAACTTAACAAACAGTGAAAAACCAAACATGAGCAGGAAGGATAAAAACACAAACTAGAAATCAACTGAACAGAAACAAGACACAAACAAACAGGAAGCAGCCATGAACCGGAAGGCACAAACATACAGGGGGTATAAATACAAAAGCACAGACTAGGAACACCTGGGAAACATAACAAGAGTGCAGGGCAACAAAGGAGAAACAGGTGGGAACACTAATGACAGGGTTGGGCTAAGGCGGAGACAAGGGAGCATACTGGAACAAAACAAAACAGAGCCATGTGCTCCTTAGGCACACAGCAGACAAGGGGTTGATTCCTGATTAAATATGAGAAATGGTGTCCCAAAACAGGTGGGAAATGAATATTGGTACCAAAATGATGGTGTACCTAAATGTGTGATAAACGAAAACTGTTGATGCCACAAAACATCTGGGAAACAAATACAGGTGGAGACCAGTAGATGGTGGCATACGAAAATAGGTGGATTTTCATTCATCAAATTTTTTTTTTCGGTATTCTTTTACTAAGACTTCTCTCACAAAGACTCAAAAGTGTCCGTAGGTGTAAGTGTGTGACTGAATGTGTGTGTGTGTGTGTGTGTGTGTGTGTGTGTGTTTGTGTTGCCCTGTGAAGGACTGGCGTCCCCTCCAGGGTGTATTCCTGCCTTGCGCCCAATGATTCCAGGTAGGCTCTGGACTCACCGCGACCCTGAACTGGATAAGCGGTTACAGATAATGAGATAATGAAATATGAATGAAACATAATAATTTGTACATTGTAAACTTTGATAAATTTCAATTAGAAAATGTGTTGGAAACAAAAATGGATTCCAAAAATTGGTGGTGTACCAAAATCGGTGTCAAACAACAATTGTTGATGTCCAAAGACACGTACCAAAAATGTGTGTTGACAAACAAATGTCTGAAAACTAAATACATTTAAAATAATTGTTTAACATTTTTGCCCAAAATCTCTTTCAGAAGTGTGTGTGGAATTAGACATTTTGGTACTCGTTTCATTTCAGAACATCACACCATACTTTTTCCTTTTTCTTACCCACCCATTTTGAGGCACTACCGATAAATGGGCTCCACCTGTTTTGAGGAGCAACCCGTTTTGAGGATCAACCCATTTTAAGGAGCCACCCATTTTAAGGCTCCACCCATTTATGGGCTCTACTTGGATCCACCCATTTTGAGGAGCCACCTATTTTGAGGCTTCACCCATTTTAAGGCTCCGCCCGTTTTGAGGCTCCAACCATTTTGAGGCTCCACTCGTTTTGAGGCTCCACCCAATGTAATGCTCCATCCATTTTTAGGCTCCACCCGTTTTAGGCTCCACCCATATTAGGACGCTACCCGTTTTAAGGCACCACCCGATTTCAGACTCGACTGTTTTATATCTCCACCCGTTTTAGGACTCTACTCATTTTAAGGCTCTACCCGTTTTGAGGCTCCACCCTGTTAAGGCTACACTCATCTAAAGGTGGCGGTTCGTTCTTCTGGAAACATAGCCACTATGTCTGTAGAAACCTTGAAGTTGATATTAGGTGTAGCAAAACAGATTTTCAAAGTCCCAATTACAATTTTTTTTGTTATTTAATATGAGTGGGTGTAAAATGACAACTGTTGATGCCCCAAAATGGGTGGGATACAAAAACAAGTAGAGTCCAAAAATGGGCATTAAAACTGTGGCGTGTCCCAAAAAAAATTGGAAATGAAAGCAGAGGGATGTCCCAGAATTGACAAAGTACCAAAATGGGTGGGAAATAACTACAGAACAAGTATGCAATCAGGTGGTAAACAAAGCTGAGTGCCATAATGGGTGTTAAATGATTCCCTAAAATATGTGGGAAAAAAATAGGCTCCAAAACAGGTGGGAAATGAAAATGGCTACCAAAATGTGTACCAAATGTGATAAATGAAAACTGTCAATGCCCCAAAAACATCTGGGAAACAAATACAAATGGAGCCCAAATTGATTTTCCATCCATCCATCCATTATCTGTAACCGCTTATCCAATTTAGGGTTGCGGGGGGTCCAGAGCCTACCTGGAATCATCGGGCAGGAATACACCCTGGAGGGGACGCCAGTCCTTCACAGGGCAACACAGACACACACACATTCACTCACACCTACGGACACTTTCGAGTCGCCAATCCACCTGCAACGTGTGTTTTTGGACTGTGGGAGGAAACAGGAGCACCCGGAGGAAACCCACGCGGACACGGGGAGAACACACCAACTCCTCACAGACAGTCACCCGGAGCGGGAATCAAACCCACAACCTCCAGGCCCCTGGAGCTGTGTGACTGCGACACTACCTGCTGCGCCACCGTGCCGCCCCAAATTGATTTTCATTATTTAAATATTTTTTGGTATTCTTTTACTCTGTGTGCAGAATTACACTCAGCTGAACATAATCATTTGTACATTGTTAGCCCTGAGAAGTCTGAGTAAGAAAATGGGTGGGAAACAAGAATGAATACCAAAAATTGGTGGGTGTAAAATGGCAATGGTTGATGTTTCCAAACACATGTACCAAAAACATGTGTTGACAAACAGATGTTTGAAAGCTAAATATTTAAAATGATTGTTTAACATTTTTGCCCAAATCTACTCTCAGAAGTGTTGGAATTAAACATTTTGGTACCTCTTCCGTTTCAGGACATCACCCATTCACTTTCTCACCCATTCTCATAGCCCAACCCAATTTGGGGCTCCACCTCTTTTCAGCCATCTAAAGGTGGCTGTTTCTTTAGCCTCTTCCTCTTTGCTCTCCACATCTGAAAACATAGCCACAATGTCTGTAGAAACAACCTTGAAATTGATATAAGGTGAGTAGGGGGATGTCCCAAAATAGGTGGTGTACTGAAACAAGCGGAGAACCAAAATGGCTGTCAGTTAACAGCTGGGTTACCAAAAGAAATGGAAACAAGCAGGTGGAACCAAAAAATGTGTGGTGATTTTATGCCTGGGAAATGAAAACTGGTGTGAAAAAGCTGAGGAATACTAAAAGAAGTGGTGTATTGTAATTCATTCATTGTCTGTAACCCTTTATCCAGCTCAGGGTCATGGTGGGTCTGGAGTGTACCCAAATCCCTGCGCGCAAGGCAGGAACACACCCTGGAGGGTGTGCCTGTTCTTTGCAGGTCACCACACACTCACACATTGACTCATGCCTATGGACACTTTTAAGTAGCCAATCAACCTACTAACATGTGTTTTTGGACCATGGGAAGAAACTGGTGCACCCAGAGGAAACCAATGCAGAGAACACCCCAGGCTTCTCACAGACAGTCACCCAGAGCAGGGCTTGAACCCACTAACCCCAGAACCTTGGAGTTGTGTGACAGTGACACTACCTGTTGCGCCACCGTGCCCTTCAGTACTGAAATCAGTGGAGTCCAAATAGGGCTGGAGTATAGGTGGCCATCAAAACGAGTGGGGTACTAAAACCGATGGGAAATTAAAACAGTGGTGTGTTCCTGTTGATGCCCCAAAACATGTGGAAAACAAAAAGGGGTCCAAAATGCTGGTGTACCAAAATGGGTGTAAAATGAAAATTAATCTATTTTCATATCCCGCATTTTTTCAGCTCCAAGCTTATTCAAATTTTTTTTATTTTATTTTTTTCCCCACCCGTTCTGGAGCATCAGCAGTTGTTTCACATCCATTTGTTTCACCACCATACTGGTACCCGTTCTAATTTTCTTCCTGTTTTGTGGCATCACCATTCATTTCCCACTCAGCAATTACCAGCTTATGCAGCTTCAGTTAATGCAATAAAGTCTTCCTCTTAAGGGGTAACATAACCTTTTAATAAAAATAATAATAATAACTCAAGGTGTTTTTAACTAAATAATTTGAAGGGATGAGGGGTGGAGAAGGAGAGGTCTCAAAAATAAATAAAGTACATCTTAAAAGGAATCTTAAAGTGAGAGATTGAACAGTTAGAGGTGCTAAGGGATGGTATTACAAAGTCTAGTGATCACAGGGTTAAATAATCCGCCTCCCACTGATGTCAGTCTGGGCTTAGGTACCACTAAGTGAGCAACATAAGTTAACCTGAGTGTGTGTGTAGTATTGCAGAAGCTCAGAGAAGAGGGCAGGCAAAGGCAATGTAGTAGTGCTGACTCAAAATTACAGCTTGGACGCAATATTCAAATATCAGCAGGTGCCATTATCCACAACATGCACTAAGTGGGGAATTTGAACCTGAACACAGCCTGTTAGATGCATGTAGAGCAATCAGAAGTACTCAAACTGTACTGAGACACAGTTACAATAAACTGGCAATTTGACTTAAAGCCAAAACAACCTTTTAGCCGGTCCACATAGAAGCATTACTTCCCTCAAAGACAGATATTTAAAAACAGCATTGTAGAGGATTTTTGTTGTTGTTTAAAAAGGGTTTTAAAATAAAAACAAGGAAAAATACTTTCAGAAACACCCATAAAAGGACTAAAAAATCGGGTGCCACATCTCATAGTTTAGTACACTGTAACCAATAAAAGACAACATTTTCACATATGCTTTGGCACTTTTATTCTGTCACCACAGAGTCTCTCTCTCTCTCTCTCTCTCTCTCTCTCTCTCTCTCTCTTTCTCTCTCTCTCTCTCTCTCTCTCTCTCTCTCTCTCTCTCTCTCTCTCTCTCTCTCTCTCTCTCTCTCTCCATAGTCCAATAAATTGCAAACAACCCATAACCCTACCCAACCCCCCTGTATAATCATAATATTGCCCAATCCTTATATTGCATCAGTACGTCCTATAAATGCTGTCACCTATTTGGTCACGGCATTCTCTTTGGAGTATGGCATAGTGCTTGACAGTATCTGGGGTTCAGGTTGGGCCATCTGACATTGAGTTTTATGGTCCAGTTAAGAGTCTTTTTAGGCAGTGGGCCCATTTCATCGTTTTCACGGGACTCATGATAGGAGAACGTGGAGCTGGAGACCTGGGTCACTGGTCCAAGTGACTTCAGCGGGTCCTCTTGGTGTTCGGCACTCACATCACATCTCTTTTTTCAGCACATATCAAAGTTTTTTTTAATCCATCCTGGGACCACATCAAAGGTATACGGCTGCAGTTGATCATGGTGGAGTTTTTTTTTGTGTGCTTTTTTATCTCTGACTTGATAGAGCACGGGTCCCAGGCACTTAGTGAGGAGCATAGGGCCTTTCCAAGGAGCTTTAAGTTTTGGGCTTAGGGCTTCTTTTTTTGCTGTCCTTTGTGTAGAACAGGTCTTCACATGGTAGGGCTGCTGGTAGGGCACTGGTTGGCTTACTCTGCAGCAGCTCAGGATGTCTACATTCCACTGCCTTCTTACTGTTGCTAACACTCTGTCATGACCCAAACCAATATAACACCTGGTCTGATCTACTGCAGGCTACTCAATTGTCCCTCCATGAGAAGGCAGCACTCCCTATGTCTGCCTGAAATTGTCTAGATGTGAAGGTAGCCTTCTTCAGGCAAGCACAGACTGAGAGTTTCCCTCAGGAAATCAATGCCCTATGGCATTCTTATACCTTTCAGCCTACCAGTCACCTCAGCTCTCTCTCACCAGAGTATGACTACACTCTGGGCCTTATTTGCATTGGAGGTCATCTCTGCAAGGCCGATGAACCATCTGAGGACACTCTTCACCAATCACTCAGCTGCTGGCAAGAATATAATGAGTGCTTACTGCACACAGGCCCTGAGAGCGTCTTCACAGAGATCTGAAAGATTTATTTGATCCTCAGGGGCCTCCAAGCTATCAGGAATAACCAATGGCATTACATGAAGCATCGCAAATGGTGGAGTAAAACAGTGATCCCTAAAATGGCCGAACTTCCAGTTGCATAACTTAGACTCAACAAACCCCGCTTTTGGTCTATTGGTGTGGACTGCTTTTTACCATATATAGTCAAGATAGGACGGTGACAGGAGAAAGATTGGGCATTGTGTTTAAATGTATCACAACCAAGTGCATTCATCTAGACCAACTACCCATTAAGGACAAAGATTCATTCCTCCTGGCACACCTAAGCTTCATCACACATGGAGGGAAACCTTATGAGATATTGTGCGACAGGGGTACCAACTTCCGTTCTGGAGAGAAGGAGCTTCAAGAGGCTTTTAAAGCACTGGAAACATCTCTCAAGGAACAGATAGACAAGCAGTACATCACTTTAACATTTAACCCACCTCTGGCACCACACTTTGGCAGAGTATAGGAGAGAGAGATTAATGTCGCTTTTCCACCACATGGGTCTGGCTCTACATGACTCGACACAGCTCGGCTCACTTAAAACTCACTTAAAACTTTTCCACTGGCAGGGCTCCCCCGCGAAATGGAGGCAGTGACTAACAGGGCTTGCTGGCTTTGAAAACCACTACAGTGACGGTAAAGTTACTTATTGTGTATTTGTGTATTGTTTTAGTTTTTGGACTAAACAGTTCTCAAAGATCAGTTTTACTTGTTGCACGTTCTGCTTTTTTGTCAGCCATCGGCCCAAGAAGCATATAAGCCTCTTCAAAACACCTCAAGGTAAAATTATGAGTTAACATTGTGAGTCCAATAAAAATGAATGTGAAAGCTGCTGTAATTTTAGAGATTTTACAAGTGGCGAGTTTTTCCTGGACTTGAATGAGCTCTGCATTTCCTGGTGATTGACAGGGCTTTGGCCAATCAGCACTCTGCAGGGTTTACATGTCACCATTTAGTACCTACTCTGCACGGTTGGAACCCCGAGCTAGCTGGGACTGAAAGCTTAAGAGCTTGGAAAAGCAAAAGAGCCGTGCCGAGTCATGTAGAGTGGTGTAGGTTCCATGCAGTGGAAAAGAGCCACAAGACACCTTTCCAGGTTCTTTGGGACACTACTCTAATCTCAGATGGGTGGAAACATGCTGTGAACAAAGAAAGCCACATTTCAACTTGTTTATGGAAATGAGACTGTTGAAAATATTAAGTGATCAAAAATAAAAAATTGCAGTTAAAATGAAATTTGATGTAACAATGTGGGAAATATGTGTATTTAAGTTTTACATTTGTTTGTACAAAATACAATCAAGTCACTGTTTGATAACCAATCATCTTATGTTATACTGACTAATGAGTCATATCAGTCAGTAAAATACACTTTTTAAAAAACAAACACATTTAAAAAGCAACGTAGAAAATGGAGAACAGGAGAATTGCGGTTCCTACAACAAAACAGACTCCTCCTTCCATTAGATTTTATTCAGAAATTCTGCATCTTTTAAGTTGGAACTATATCTTTGAGTAAGAAGCCAAATTTAACTTGTTCATGGTTGAAACTTAACTTGTCAAACTTTTTATTCATTGTTAGTATTACCACAGAAATCAATTTGTAATTCAAGCTGTTGTTTTGTAGCACTTACAGTTATGTAATGCATCTGTAGCAGCAAAAATAAGTCAATGTTACCGACCTTCGAAGCATGCTTTTCAACATTAGGAGGTCTCTTAACGGTCCAAATGACTCCATATGCCATTTCTTGGCCATAGCTGAGATAGCAATGTGGTGAGAGAATGCCTGAGCCAGTTCAGACTGAGATACTTTCTTTGTTTCCCATTTACTGAGCCTGGGCTCAGTAAACACCAGACCTTTTTCCAGGGCACCAACAAACAAGATAGCTAGCAAATAGCGAGTAAATATTCTCAGAATTTTATTTCAAAAAGTGTACAGGATTAAAATTGTGGACATGTTTATTATTTGAAAGTAGTAAATAATATCAGCTGATACAGTTGTTTGCGAATGTTTTCGGATGGTATAAATGATTTGTTATTACATCAATATAATTTCACATTTTCTAGAGTGAACACAGTTTTGTATATTTCCATGCCCTTACTATTCACTGTATGAATATATACATTCTGGCTATTGTAAATCTGTTTCATCATTACCAAGTGCCAGACAAACATGTAATTTGAACATGGCCACTCACTGTATACTAATAAATTATGAGGATGCTTAACTTTTCCAAGGCAACAGCAGATTCACTGCACTGGCCTTTTACCACAGATACAGATACAGAAAAATCCTAGCATGCCAGACTGAGACAGTTTGTTTTTTAAATAATTTACAGACATCAGGGCTTCATAAACACATTGGACCATAAGCACATTTGATTGTTTTTTATTTACAACAGTGAAGGTCACTTTTAGTCAGAATATTTAAAGAAAGAACAGTTTGAAAAGTCAGAGTTTCATAGAAGAAAAAAAATAGTATTTAGACAGTATTTTCCATCTGAGTCTTTTGTGCACTATAGGCAGAGAGGGACAGTAGGGTTGCTTTGTGAGTGGACACAGTGAATGCAGCCCCAAAAAAATGCATTTGATTCCCAAGCAAATTATTCCATAAAAAAATCTATTTCATCTGCTGTTGTGGCTGTTTTCGAGGAAGAATATTTAAAATAAATTATGGCTGTAACTGCCTGCACGTTTGTTTGTATATGTTTTTAGCTGTCATACGTTTAAATATATTTAGATTGGGGTGAATTCAGATTTTTCATATTTTTAATGGGTGTCATGATCAGGAAAAAGTGTTTAGAAACGCTGCTCTAGGGCGTTAATAATGCTAAATTGTGGAGTATCTTTTTTTCTATAGATTCTGTTAATTGAATCAGCTCTGACTGTGACCCTTTTGACTGGAGTGAAAGAACCTCTGTAGTTTTATGGTTTTTCAAGCTTTGATGTTTCTGGTTCACTTTCTAGATCAGTGGTCAATAACCCTCCTGCTGGAGATCTACTTCACTAGTTCTAACCTGTACTGCCCTTAGATAACACTAAAGTAACTGATCCAGCCAAATAGAGAATCGTCAGGTTTAGATCACACTACGGCTGTTGTCTTAAAACAGCCACAAGATGGGGCTGTTTCTCTACAATTACAAAAGCCGATTGGCTGTTGTTTCTCAGAATCCTAGTTCGTATAGAATGCTTGAGAGGATTATTCTCTGTATTAGTCAAACAGCATGACTCCATGGAGCTAATCCTTGGTAGAATTATGAGAGTTCTGACCTGATTTATATCAGTAGCAGAATTCTAATGCGAGAATAGCAATAAAAGTGGACGTCACAAGGTTTTTTTTAAACAACAATTGAAATTCCAATTGTGATCTCTCCATTTGACTTGCCGAGGTCTTTTCTGCTGCTGAATGATTACTGTGCTACATAATGACTTGAACCCAAACTACTGGTTTAAAAAGGGCATGGCTTTCCTTCGCAGTGCCCTCTGGGTGCGGCTCCAGAATGACAGTGGTTTCCTGTTGGTAGCGCAGACAAGGTTTTTCTTCGGGATGGTTAATTTTAAACACCAGCTTTACACAAAAATGGCAGATTCATAACAAACATGGCGTTGCAGTCTGAACAAAATGGCCAATTGTTTGCAGACATCCGCTCAATCAGTGTTTTTTTTCTGAATCAAGCGCATCACAAGACCTCTCCTTTGCGGCATTCATAGATTTTATTATTTTAGGAAGCATTTGTATTATATACTGGAATATTTCTGTGAGGATGTGATTAAATTCAGCAAGTTAAGTTCAGTGACCATGACTATGATTATGGTGCTTTGGTTAGGGTTCTGTTGGTACAATAAGTGGATCAGAAACAACAGTGCTTCTGGAGCTTTTAAATACTGTCCACTCACTGTACATATTATTAGACACCTATCTCGTGGTCCACATTGTAGATGTAAAGTCAGCGATAGTAGCTCATCTGTTGCTGCTTAATTTTTGTTGGTTGTCCTGACACTGGTATACAGGGCTTTAAAAACACCACTGTGTCTGATCCACTCTTACCAGCACAACACACAATAACACACTGCCACCACCATGTCAGTGTCACATCATACCTGCTCTGTACTGGTCCTGTGGGGGTCCTGACCATTGAAGGGCAGGGTGAAATATGGGGGTAAGACAGTATGCGGAGAAACAGATAAACTACAAGTGTAGAAATACAAAGTACTCCTGTATGGTCAGTGGATCTGATAAAATGCACAGTGAGTGTAGATACAAGGTAGGTGTTCTTAATCAAGTGATCATTCAGTGCATACTCCTCCAGCTACTGAGAAAGGGAACCTTAGATTGTGCTTCAGCGTCCCAATATTATAAGCCATGTTTTTCCCATAAGAATTTTACAAACTGGTCAAATCTTAGCCCCTACATCAGTAATAATATAATATACACTTCAAATAAGTGGGGGATTAACAATGGACAACAGAAATTGCTAATTAAAGGTGACATCCATGATTTTAATCAAAACCACTTTTTATACAATTCTGAGAATCTTTCCTCACTGTTTGCTGCTCTCCAGTAAAATCTCTGCTCATGGCAGAGAAAAGTCATCTTGAGCCCTATTCCTGCTCCATTGCTGGGTAATACTGACTTATTTTGCTGTTTCAGATTACTTAAAGTGGAAATGTCTCCAAATTTGGGAGATGATAAACTGCATTATGGAAGGTGCTACAAAAGTAAACAACTCAAGTTACAAATGGGTTTCTGTGGTAATTCAAACAAAAAATAAAACTTACAGACAACTTAATTTTCAGCCACTTACAAACAAGTCCTTTTTTTCTTCAAACATACAGTTCAACCTTAGAATGAGAGATTGCTTCCCCACAATCTATGTCCAGTTTAAAACATATGTCTACGCTTATTTTCGACATATAGTGAATGAATGCTGCAGGCCTCATTTCTGTGTGGCATAAGACGTTTTATAATAAGAGTTCAATGGAGTGAGTAAAAACAAGTGTTTATCAGATTTCTTTGACAAAAAATATTTACTGGCTCCAATCTGTAACACTAACTTTGGATTTTCCATTCTGTTGTAGGTTGAGCAGTGCTACCACACGCACAAAACAACAGCAGGAAATTTAACACAAAGATGTTTTGGAAGGATGAATTTGGCCCAAACTGAAAACAACATCCTTATCGGCTCAGTTATATTTGAAGTGTGTGCAGCAGGCTGCCATCTCTAAAACAATCTTTACACTTAGGTAGGTGAAGTCAAGCAAAATAGGCTGTATACTTATCTAAAATTTCTTCAGAAATTAAATTTATTGATAGAGAGATTTCCCTCTCTTTTCTGCAGTTGCAACATCTACCCTTCTACCCTACAGTTTACAATATATATTGGATCACTGCTGTGAGTGCATTTGGCCACAAGAGCATTAGTGAGATCAGATACTTAGTTCTGGACCACAAATAACATGCAAACTCACTCCAGGAAATGTAGTTCCATTGCTGTACAGCCCCACACAGCAGGGCATTGTGAATTTATGTTCATGTTTACGTCTGCTCCAGAGTGACTAATTTAATTCCATCAGTTCCTAAAGTGTTGATATAAGACATAATATCAACTGAACATGTGTTTCAGCAGTGGACATATTTTATAGTAGCTGAATTCATAATTATGAGAGGTGTGTACACTCATTGTCCATCCTCTCAGCTCCACTTACCACAGGAACACTTTGTAATTCTATAATTGCAGTCTATAGTACATTTGTTGCTCTATAAACTTTATTTTCTCACAGAACCACCAGAGGACAGGTATGATTTGGGAGGTGGCTCATTCAGTGCAGCGATACTGACGTGGTGGTGGTGTGTTAATGTGTGTTAATGTGTGTTGTGTTGGTATGAGTGGATCAGACACAGCAGTGTGGCTGGAGTTTTTAAACAATGTCCACTCACTTTCCACTTTATTAGACACACATACCTCATTGGACCAGCTTGTCGATGTGAAGTCAGAGACAACAGCTCACTGCATAGTTTGTGTTGGTTGTCCTCTAGTCCTTCATCAGTGGACACATAATGCTCTTTGCTGAATTTTTTCCCTGCATCTCTGTGTTTGATCCACATCCCAGTTCATATCTGCTGTGTGGGGAGCCAGATTATTGAAGGGTAAAGGGAGCAAACAATGTATACAGAGCAACAGATGGACTCCAGTCTGTAATTAGAGAAATACAAATTGCTCCAGTGAGTGTAGAAACAAGGCAATGGTCATAATGTTATGGTTGATCGGTGTTTAATGCACATATGGGTCAGAATGCTGAATGAGACCTGAGTATAAAGTGAAGGAGAGAATAGGAGGAAAGTTAGGAGACAAAGTTACACCTCAGAAATATATTTTCTCTCCTGTTTTATAATATACTTTAAAATCTGTTCATGCTCGTTCTGTGCTGTATTGTACACTGTATTTGCTCTGTTTGGTATGTTTATCAATGTTTCTATATATGAATTATTGTAACCTTCTTTGAGTTCTTGAAAAGTGATATATAAATATCATGTATCATATTATTATAAATCTTAACAAGCAGACAGCTGTAAACAGTGTCCACCTGCTGGATCCAACATGGCATAGAACAACAACAACAACAACAACAACAACAACCTGTAAATTTCCATGGTGGACAGTTACAGGCTTTCACACTTTTTCCCCCCTATGCCATGCTGCAGCCTGCAGATGGGCATTGTTTGCAGCTGTCTGCTTGGTGGGACTTTGTCTCCTAACTTTCCTCCTTTTCTATCCTTCCCTGTACACTGAGGCCTCTTTCCTTCCTTTCCTCCTGTAAGGTTTGTTTGTGTTAAAACCTCATATAGCCCAAGTTTCAATGCTGTAACAACAGTCGATTTCAATGGAAAACTATTGAAATGTAAAGCATCCCTGTAAAATATAAAAACGGCAGAAGGGTTTCTCGGGAGCATTGCTGTATATTTGTTTCACTAATTTAAAGATGTTGTACCCAATTCTAATCTAATATATATATATTTTTAAAATTCTGATAATGTTTCCTAACGATTTGCTACGTCTCCTCTCTTTCTGTGTGCAAAAAAAATCCAGTGTTTGTAAGCATCCTTGGCTTGGTAAACGGGTAACAAACTAAGCCTGTGTGACTAGGCTGACCTCTTTTGGTTTTGCACTAGCTAAATCTGGAACCTGGTCCCTGGAACTGGGTATGATTTTTAGTCCCTGCTCACACCTGGTACAAAGCTAACAGAGCAAGTAATAAATGTGATGTGTAAACTTTGCAGAGACTGGTTTGCCAGAGAGACCTGTCAATAACCACAAAATGCAGAACTAGCCACATGTAACATCTCCAAGTTACGGCAGTGGTCACATTTATTTAATCAAATTCACAACAGTAACATGCTAAATTACCATGTGGTGTTTTGAAGAGGTCCAAAGGCTCCTGGGCTCTCCATCTGAACTGGCTCTGGCATTGTCTCCTTTCTTTGCTCACTCAGGCATGGCTAAGAAACTGCATCTGAATGTGTGTTTGTATATCCAAGAGACCTCTGAAAGTTGAAAGGCATGAACGGAGATGAGGATACTGCTCTTTTACTACTCTATAAGTGGATAACACCTGATTTATTTTTGCTGTTGCCGTTCCAACTTAAAAGTTGCAGAGCTTCTGAATGAACACAAATAGTAGTGGAAGTTTGCTTTCCTGTTTAAACAGTAGTTCTCCTGAATCGTCTCATTGTCTTTAAGTCTAAACTAGTTTTAAACCCACCTTTGTGCGTATGAAATACCTTACATAAACCCACCCTGCTGTTCTTTAACTTCTTCTTGACACTGACAATCTTGTACATATTAAAATATCAGAAATTGGCTGCCAGAATGTCAGAGACTGCTGGCATTTATATGTAAAAGTCTGGGCCCTGACCTATGATTTATTTCGTTGGTACCCATTCATTCTTTCTGCGCCAAAGAGAGGGGGATGGGGCCATTACTCATGTGCTACTTATAACATTCACAGACAAGTCCCAGATGTTGGCTTGAGACCTGAAATGGCCTCCCAGTGCAGCCTTATAACTTGTACAACCCACCAACACCCACAAAACCCAATGTCAACTCTCACAAGATCCCAAACCCACATGCGGCAGCTTAATATAAACAAGATACAAAATAAACAACTGTCTGATGTTTCACTGGCTCATGACATTATTACAGATGCTAAATAAAAACTCCAGTCATGGCAGGATTAGTGGTTTTGTACTTCAGGATTTGAGTAAATGAAGATCTTAAACTTGTATCTTATAAAATGTAAGGAAAGGCTCATGTTCAGTTTGTTGGTGCTATACACTAAAAACAACCCATAAAAGTTTCCAGCTACAAAACAGATTTAGAAAAACACTCAGTGTAAGCAGATGTTTGGACCACTTTCATCTGTATTTCCCGTCCATGTGGTTTTGAGTCATAAATATAAAGAAATATTTTGTCTTGTCAAACTTTTTGCACAATTAAAATAGTAGAAATGCTCAGAATGCCTACATTTGGACAATTTTTACACATTTATATTCTGCTGTGCCCTTATAAATGGGACATATGCATAATGGGAGTGAGACAGAGTGTCAGCTGCTATGTGTTTGAGACTGGGAGAGAAAAGAGAAAAACAGGAGCTGGACCATCTATCAGCATTGGCAACTGATTCTTAGAAACTCAACTCAGACACCAATCTGGTCCCAAGAGCTACTGAAACTCTTTAAATACAGACATCTGCCAGTCAGCTCTGCACTAATTATAACACAAGAAATAGAATAGTCTAAATATTTCCATGTATTTTTATTTGGGTGATATAATATCTCAAGTTTTAAATGGCCATCCACTGGTCTAAAACCAAATACCCATCATGAGTAATGTATGTAACAACTGCATCTACACTTCAGGAAATGTTTTAAAACTAGAACTGTGAGAACAATGAAACACTGTCAGAAAAACTGTCACTGTGGTGATACATATATAATACCTTATTCTATTTTAATAGTGTTGATTTCATACACCCAATTTAATCTCCATGACTTATGTTTGTTCTGCCGGGTGGGCCATTTATATAGACACACCTTAATAAAATAAGAATGGTTGGTGACATTAACTTCTTGTTTGTGGCACATTACTATATGGGAGGGGGGGAAATGTTGAAAATGGGTGGTGACCATGGTGGCCATTTTGAAGTCAGCCATTTTGGATCCAGCTTTTGTTTTTTCAATGGGAAGAGGGTCATGTGACACATCAAACTTATAGGGAATTTCACAAGAAAAACAATGGTGTGCTTGTGGTGGTGGATCGGATTGACAATTGTTTTTAATTATATTGTTCAAATTGTGGGTGGCACGGTGGCGCAGCAGGTAGTGTCGCAGTCACACAGCCGCAGTCACACAGCTCCAGGGGCCTGGAGGTTGTGGGTTCGATTCCCGCTCTGGGTGACTGTCTGTGAGGAGTTGGTGTGTTCTCCCCGTGTCCGTGTGGGTTTCCTCCGGGTGCTCTGGTTTCCTCCCACATGCCAAAAACACACGTTGGTAGGTGGATCGGCGACTCAAGTGTGTGTGTGTTGCCCTGTGAAGGACTGGCGCCCCCTCCAGGGTGTATTCCTGCCTCGCGCCCTGAACTGGATAAGCGGTTACAGATAATGAATGAATGTCCAAACTGTGTACATTAGCAATTGGTGCATCTTAAAGTAGCTGGAATCACTTACTAGAATACATTGCATTGTCAAATAAACCAACTTCAATAAAGGACACAAATAGCATCAAAAAGAAAAGGACTGAGTTTTAGAACTGGAGTGGAACTTTTTAAGTAAATCCTGCATCTATCAGCACAGGAACAGAAGCATATATATATTTTTCTTTCTCTTTTTGAATGCTATCCTGTAATAAATAAAATGATGTTGAAACCACAAAAGTCAGTCTTGTTACATAACACTTTGGAGTACCAAACCTTTGGCCAAAAACAAAAACAAAAAATAATAATATATCTCTCATATAGCTGAACAGAAATAAATGTTTTGTGATCAAGATGAAGCCATCTGGAAAACCTCTCTGCTTCTGTTTGGGAGGTAAAGTCAACACCACAGTAATCTGAGCCAATGTCAAATGTCAGTATGGACTGAGTTCATAGGCTGTGCCCCAATTCCCTGCATTATTTCCTATTCCTAGACATTCCCAGTATGCCTAGACAATTCCCAGTATGCAGGATTAAAACATTAGCCGATTCTGAGCTCACATATGGAACATTGGATGATATGTAAGTGCAGCATGATCAGTGTTCTCTATTGAGTATCTCTGTCAGCTATTGGTATATGGTGACCATTGCACATGCTGATAGAAGTGATGTCCCACCATACAATTTCTCACCAGATTTATACATGCAAGATGTAAGTTGAGAAAGCCTGGAGAATAAATGCTTTCCTCTAAGAAATTTGCTCTGTGCTGTGTTGCCTATTGATATATCCTGAGATTTATAAACCTCCAAAGAGCAATTGTCTAGGATATTCAAACTGTTGCCACTGAACAAAATATGAGTCTTCTAATTTTACCAAATTATTAATGCTATATGTGCAACAGGGGGTAGCTCTAATCAGCACAGCTAGTCAAGGAGATCCAACCATCATCTGTAACTGCTTATCCAGTCCTTCACAGGGCAACACACACACTCACTTTTTTGAGTCACCAATCCACCTACCAACATGTGTTTTTGGACTGTGGGAGGAAACCGGAGCACCCCCACACAGACAACACACCAAACTCCACATAGACGGTCACCCAGAGCGGGAATTGAACCCACAACCTCCAGGCTGCGCCACCGTGCCGCCAGTTAAGTTCATATTTTCAATAGAATTAAAGAATGCTGTTACTGATGTTGCAGGTAGTGTCTCAGTCAGGTCCTCAGAGGTTGTGGGTTCAAGTCCCACTCCGGGTGACTGCCTGTCAACATAAACTATTAATATGTTTTTTGTATTTGTTTTTTATAATGAATATATGAATGAATGAATGAATATTGAATAGGATTTCAAAATATCACAACTGTTCTGAAATCTATACATGTGCATTATCGGGGTTGGGATCGGTATTAATAATTTTAAAAACTGCATGTAATGTTAACTCAGATTGTAAAATAATTACAATATTAAAGGTGCTGTATATGAATTCACTCAAACACACATGTGGTAAAATTCAGACTATTTCCTCACATTCAAATAAAATCACAGAAAACCGTAGTATTGGACAGTATATGAACGCAGACTAAACTGAGCCCTGATGAGCATAATTAAAAAAGGTGGGGTTTGTGGTTTTGGCTCCGCCCGCTCCACTCATTCATTTCTCCCTCATCCCCCTCCTCCTTCTCAAGGTTAGCTCAGTTTTCTTTCTTGTTTTTAAAGCTGCCATTGCTGTTGGTTTCAGCCGATGGATGTTAAAAGACAAGGGAATGAACAACTGTTGCCCAGTTTCAGGCGTTGTGTTTTTCGTAGTGTCCTTCAATGAGTCTCGGAGGACATAACTGAGGAATTTTTACTGTGTCTGGAGTTTGTAAACTTTCCACAGTTTTGTCTTTGCTCCTCGGTGGTGTTTACACGGATTGCCCGCTGGAGGATGCAGCAGCGGGCTGTTTAACCCCCTCTCGCCGCTCTCGGAGCTTCTTCCATCGATCTCGGAGCGATGGGCTGCGGGCTGCGGAAGCTGGAGGACCCCGAGGACAGCAGCCCGGGGAAAATCTACTCCACACTTCGGAGACCGCAGGTCGAGACCAAAACCGACACCGTTTACGAGTACGTGCTGCTCGACTTCAGCCTCGAAGGTACTTGAAAACCTCAGTCTGTTTCTTATATAAATATTTTTTAAATTAAATGTAGCTTTAAGCAATGACGTTAAATTATCCCCAGGTCCAGCTGTGACTAGGATACTGTTTAATTGGTTTAAAATTTATGGTTTAAACGTCTGGTTTCCTTAGGGTGTTTATGCAGTTCATTTATTGTGAAAAAACTTCCTATTATTTTTGAAAGTGACATTACACCTTAAATAATGCTCTGGTTGCGCTTAAGGTGAGATAGAATATTAAATATGAAATATATATATATATATATAACTATTGTGGTCTGCAAATGTTTCCTTCTTTCAGAAAATTCCTATAAGAAACTGCCTTCAGATTTGTTTAGGAATATATTTTTTTTTAGAAATTTACAATCAAAATATGGACTGAAATGGCCTAAACAGATGTAAAATTATTTTTAAAGTTGTTTTCAAATGAATGTACCGGCATGTCACAGGCATCTGTCTCTGAGTTGATGGATGAGGTTTAGGGCGGACGGAGTTGGATTTGATGAATTTGTTGGGGTTGGAGTTGCTTTTGATGGGGTTGGACTTAATGGGTTTGGATATGATGGGGTTTCATTTGATTGATTTGGGTACTTGGTTTGATGGGGTTGGATATTCAGAGTTTGATGTGGTTGAAGCTGATGTAGTAGGATTTGATGAATTTGATATGCTTGGACTTGATGGATTCACTGTTTGTTTTTGTCCCACTTCATCAGCTGCTGAAATAGGTCACAGGCGCTCTCCCCTCTTACTCATGTCTGCATGAGACTGTGTGGAAAATGTTAACTGGTTTAGTATTTGCATTCAAAAGACCACACATACATATCAGAAAGCTGAATCTAATATTTCTGGTTGAATTACAGTTTTAAATGATCAAAGGTTTGTGTTTACTTAGGCTGTGTGTGCTAACAAGCCAGCAGCCATGTGTTCAGGCTTTGGTACACATCACCAGACACCAAATACAGACCTTCTTTATTTGTTCAGGACAATATTCTGACCTCCAACAACCTTATCCATGTGGTTGTTTTTGTTATTGTGCCTTTAAGGTATACTTAAATGAGCTCTGTTCTGATTGGCTACCCTAGACCATGCCTCATTCAGTCTGGGCTGAAACACACCTTATCTTTGTGACTGGTCCGGGTGAGCAGGCTAATGGGTGGATGTGTGTGGAAGTTCTTTGTTGTTCTTTTGCTGGTCTTACACCAAACAACTTTTCAGGTGATTTCACTGTAGCAAACAAATTCCCAGCACAAGAATAAAATCATTAGAGTTGTGCTAGAGTTGTATATAGCAAGCTGATTTTGCCTAAAATCACATCAATTATAAAATCACAAAAATCTAATGTTACAGTGTCAAGATTTGTTACAACAGAAGCACATTTTTGGTGCCATAGAGAACCCTTCTCTCAAAGGTGCTTTATAGAATCCATCTATAGCACATTGTCCATCAGTCTAAAGAACCTGTTCATGATGTAAAGAACCCTTTAATCATACAAAAGGTTCTTCATGTGTTCAGGGTTCTATATAGCATCATTTTATTTATTGAAGAATCCTTAAAGAACCATCATTTTTAAGCGTGAAGTTACCTTTGATTTACATGGAATTTCACTCTGTCATTACATTTATACTAGTAATAACACCAGTTAACTCCTTTAACTACAGTTACTCTTTTTTTAACTAGTAAACATTGCAGTTGCAGATCTCTACACTGTAATTCTAACTACTAAAAATCCCGGGTATATGGTAAAGCCCACATACATAATGAAATTCTTACTAGTAAATATGCTAATTCAAGATATCTAGTAATACGCATTCAAGATCTATGTAGATTAATATTTCTAAAATATAAGTTTTTATATATGTCTGTAGCTGTTGTCTCCAGCACAGATTATTGGATTTTTGAATTATTTTGAGAGCTATCTCAGCTTGGAATACCTAAAGGTATCTTTGTGATTTTGACGGCTGACCAAGATCCTAGATCTGCAGTTTGATCAACATGTATTCATTCAAGTTCCAAACATCATCATCAGTTAGGTGTTGCCTGCAATTTGAAGGATTTTTCAGGGTGGCCTTTGGTTGGTCTGATCTCTAAAATGGTGTCACTTGACTGGTATTATCAGACCGAAAGGCTGTCAGGGGCTATTAAAGACCATTACAGGCTTAGGTCAAGGCATGACAGGATTAGCAAGGCTGTGGAAACAGCTTGAGAATTGGAGAAGTATAAAAGTCAAACCATCAATGCTTCACATGACTTCTGTTGAGATGAATATAAAATATTCTTTTAGAGTCAGGCAGAGTCTGGTGTGTTATTTTATCTCCTGTGGCTGATACTGAAAAGAGAGGACTGATTCTGCTAGCAGACAAGTATGATTTCCAATTTAATACTTTTAAGAAGTAGTTTAACCCCAAATTAATGTTTGTGTATACACTCAGTGGTATTTTAATATAATTTTCCAAGGTAATAATTGCTTTACTATGACCACATATTTGGGGTTTGTCTCTTGAGGTGTTTTTAGCACATGGCTGTAAATCATATGGTGCCCATGCAAGTTAAAACTTGCTTTGCTCTATCTAAAATTATTTTCTTCCCAATCTGAACCTGTGGTGAACTATACCTTTGCAGTGCAGTCTTTTACCAAGGCCTTTACTCAGTGACCTTAATTTGCATCTATGAAGTCTGAGAGGAAGCTGAAATCTAATAGAACTCAGGTATTAGACCTCAGAGTCTGGCATTTTGAGTGGTGTCATCTGAATCAATCTCTCTCTCTCTCTCTCTTTTTCAAATGCCAGATGTTACTGTGTTGTAGAGCCAACATACAGATTAAAACCGATTGGCCTTAATCATCCACCTTGGATCTGTTTTCCCTGAACAGCTGCAGAAATGAGGATTAATGCAAACCTCATGTTGCGTGAGTCTAAAGGTACTGTATGTTTGAGGCTAGAAATAAACTAAGATCTGTGGCAGAGTAACTCTGTCCTTCAGGATGGTTGCTCTGAGAGCAACAGCTGATAAATAACGGATTGTTATCCAGTCCTTCCGAACAAATGAGAGGATGAAGCTCGTAGTGCTCAAGCTAACAATAGAGAATGGACTTCAGTTTAAGTCAGTGTGTATCGGAAATCATAATGCCTTTTCCTTCCGTACTGCTGAGTGCTTTTACTCTGTGGTAGGCGGGGGTGGTGGTGGGAAGAAGAGGTGAAACATGATAGTCTTGGTTAATTATTTTCCCGTTCTGTAGTACAAAGTGTAGCTATATTAAAAAAAAAAAAATTGGGCTTTTCTGTTTTTTAGTTGCTCAGGATGGTTCCTATATCTCATTCTGATCTGAACCCACTGTAGAAATAAAAAAAATAAACAATGACCCTGTCATGACTTGGTCCATTTACCTCTGGTGCTGGAGCTGAATTCAGCCACAGTGACGATGGAATAGAGTGACGGTTCCCATCTGAACTTGTAGAAATGCTGGCTGGGTCGCAGGAGAGCACAAAGGTTCCAAGAATCAGGAAAGGAACTGATTTATGAACCAGAGTTCCTTTTGGTGGAAAAGCTTCCAGGGAGAACACACAACTCTAGATCTCAGGAACTGTGTGACTGACACTACCTGTTGTGCCAGGGTGCCACCCAAGGAATTAAAATATAGACTCGTATTCTGGACCTGTTTACTGTCAGCATGATGTCCAAAATATATTTGTGAAGACGAAAAAACTGATACATTGACCACAAGTTGATAAATGAGATGATGTCTCTGTGTTTGTTCTTCTCCTTTTGTGATAATTTCTTAGACGTTTGGAATAAATCATTTTCACTGCCACGTGCTGCGTCAGGACTGTTGTTGTGACTGTGCCCCCCACCTGGTTGGTCTGGCTAGAAATCTACTCAGAGCACATGGCCGAGGCTAGCAGTCCACTGTCTCCCAATCTGCTGTAATCTCTCTCTTTGTTAATCTCAAATGCAGGGCCTGGTGGATTAATTGAGATTGTAGTGTGGTTGTTTTTGTAGTGTTGGGAGAGAAACAAATTCAGAGGTTCTTTAGTAAAGAAAAAGTGGTTCTGTATAAAACCCTGAACATTTGAAGAACCTTTTGCATGATTAAAGGGTTCTTTGCATAGTGAAGGGGATCTTCAGATTGCTGGAGATTGTGCATATATCACATTCTCCATCAGTTGGACGAACCCCTTCATGATGCAAGGAACCATTTAAACATGCAAAGGGCTCTTGCATAAGTGAATATGGTTCTATTAGGACCATTCCTTTCAATGAAGAACCCTTGTAGAACCATAATTTTTAAGAGTGTATTTTCATGCTGTTGTTGGCAGACCTCAATAAGATGGGTTGCTAGCTAATAAGCTAATAAATACATCTGAGTTTGTGGCTATGACTAGTGATTTAACAGTAACATAAGTCAGTCTTTTTTTTTTTTCTTGGTTGAAGGAGGAACTAGGCAGGGAAGTGGGGGGTGGGGGGAGATAAAAGCTTCAGAACATTTGTGCCATGTATCGACCTGAAAGTATTTGTAGTCTTTCAGAATTAAATTTTCTCTTTGATATGTCACCAGAGAGGTCTCTGTTTGCTGCATGTCTGTAAGATGTTGCAGTATTTCTGTAAGAGCCCACATTACACCACCAATAATTTGAATTTCCCTCTGGGATCAAAGTACAATCTATATATACTGGCTGGGAAGTTCTGCACTTGGGATTATTTGTTTATAGACAATGCTTATTTAAGAGCAGCAGCCTGATCTATGGCGTTGGAAAAAATTCTAAATTTGAAAGCGGAGATAATAATTTAGTTTGAGGAAAAATCACATCAGGCAACAAACAGTGCTGTCGTAAATGGGAAAATATCCTTTGAGTGGAAAAAAAATAAAATCCATGTTGTTCCAGGACGCTCAAAACAGTGTGGTTTACTCACTGCTCTTGGGTTATCCCTGCAGTTCGCTTTGCTTGGGTTGCCATCACTGACTGATATAATTCCAGATCACAGACATTTTGAGTTCTCTACTCATTAGCGCAGCATTGTGCACTAGGCACAAGGTATTGGATGCTGGTATCGGAGCCTCATTTGCGATTACGAATAAATGAACACGGTATCGGGCAAATACCTGATACCAGTATCAGTATTCATGCATCTCTAATTTAATCCCAATATTTTATTGAACACAACAAAAAGACAACAAGCAAGGACTTCCCTAAAAAGAGTGGATGGCAGCATTTTGCCTAAACCTGTATATATCATTCAATATTAATGGTGCCTTTACAGATGTGCAAGTCACCCATGCCACATGCAGCCTACACCATCATGCTGGCTATTGATTTGTGCGTTAGTAACAAGCTGGATGGTCCCTTTCCTCTTTAGCCTGGAGGACACATCAACCTTGGTTTAGAGAAAAAAATGTCAAATTTTGATTTGTCAGACCTCAGAACAAGTTTCAACTTCGCCTCATTCCATCTTAACAGATCTCAGATCCAGAGAAGGTGGCTGCATTTCTGGGTCATTTTATGTAGTTTCTTTTGTAACTATAGTTTTAACTGTTATTTGTGAATACAGCGACGAACTGTTCACATGCCGTGTTTTTGGGAAATGTTTCTAAGCCCATGCAGTGATTTTCACTACAGAAACATGTCTGTTTTTAATACAGTGACATCTGAGGGCCTGAAGATAACAACGAGTCAATATTGGCTTATGGCCTTTCCTATTGCATAGATATTACATTGAGAAAAATTAACATTGTTGCACTGTTTGCCTGCACAGTTTTTCTCTGAAGCCCTGAATACATTTTCTGAGTTTTGGAACATTGGAAATGTTACATATGTATATTTTTCTCTTAAATACAGTTTAAGTGATTAGCACACTATGGCAACCTGTTTTTAGTTTTACATTTAGCACACTTCAATTTCAGAAAAGGAACTTTTTTGTATTCTGAACAATATTTTTGTTGCCTGGCAGCAATAAATTACCGGTAGCACTAACATTAGCATGAGTACTGGGGTTCTAATTTTGGCCTTTGCTCTGCACAGAGCTGAACAATGACATCCGAATCTTATCTGTAGTTGTTTAGGTAGATATTTAAACACGAAATTTAATGATGTTTAGGCAATATTGGGATATTGTGCCAAATGATTTGCTTTTCATTGATTTTCCTGTATTTGTGCACTGTATATTGTGATTATGCACAGGATTATTATGTGTTATTGTGATTTTCAATGATACTAATACATGTAAAAGTAGTCCCTCTTTTTACATTTTAGAAACATTATGGAATTGAGGTCGGCAGAATCTACAAGAAGAATTAGAGGTTTCCAATAGGTATTTCCCATATTGATGAATCCACCATCTGATGAAAAGTCAAGGCTTCATCTTTAAGGTAGTAAGCAGGACCCAAATCCCTGGTCTTAAAATAGGTAATGTGTCTTGATACAGCAAATCTAATCATTTTTATACAGTAAAGTGCAGGTCTGCAGGGAGTTTGACATAAGTGAGTCGTTTCAACTGTGAATTGTTCCAGCAGTAATTAATATTGGGCTGATATTTAGCTGCTTATGGAATTCAAAGAGGAGGATTTTCACATATTTGTTTATTTTTTACAATGTGCTCCAGCTTCTGCATCATCATTCCCATATTATTTCCCTTTCTCACCCTTCAGAGTGCTTCTTTTATGTGCTCTTTTTCTCCCCCAACCCTTTCTGGGTCATTAAAACCACCCTAAGTTCTTCCTACTCTTCCACCACTTTCTCTCCTTTTTCTTTCTTTTCTGCCTTCACTGTAGCCCCTCAGACCTTCCTTTTAGTTCACCCTTCTTTGTACTCTGACTCCTGTCCTCACTTGCTCTTTTATCTCAAATCACCCTTTTCTCTAAACATCTGTCTTGCTGTCTTAGTCTTTACTCACTGTTTCTTTTTCTTTCTCTCTCTCTCTCTCTCTCTCTCTCTCAGAACAGAAGCCTCAGTGTAAGTGTTGAGTGATTTAGGGAGGGTGTGTGTGTGGAATGGGGGAATAAACGTGTGTATTTCTAAAAGGTTGGTGTGGTATCATACTTTGTGGCTTAGTGAATGCCAGAGAGAGACACAAAATGCTCTTTGGGCAAAACCATTGTTCATCCCTCTTCTCAAAGTGAAAGTCTCTCTGTGCCAAAATTGTTTGTGTTTCACAGTTGCCAAGTGTATTGAATCACATGAAAAAGAGGTCTTGCACCAAGCTGTTTACCATCTGCACAGTGTCAGAAAAGAGGAAATTTAAAAGAGAGATGCCATATTCTACAAACTGGTTATTTTTACTTCAAATGGTGTGTGTGTGTGTGTGTGTACGTGGGTGTGTCTAGCATGTCTCTGTGTGAAAAAATGAAAAACTGGATGTTTGTGTTGGTATGTTTGTGTTGTGAATGTTGTGGAATGTGCCTGTGTGTGTGTGTGTGTGTGTGTGTGTGTGAGTGTTCTCAGTGAACAGCAGCTCTTTGTGGATGCAGGAAGTGTGTTTTGGGGCAGTGTATGTGAAGGAGCGGTGAGGGTAAGTGAGGGGGGAATCCTCTGCCATAGAGATTAGACGGGACCATAAAGACACCTTTGAAAGCAACACTACAACACTTCAGCAAACCCTTTCAATGTGGTCGGCACGGTAACAAGTCAGTCACCTCTTTTTTTTTTTTTTTTTTTTTTTTTTTTTTTTTTGTTTGTTTGTTTTGTTTTCTTTATTTCCCCCATATTTTTTAACTTCTCAAGTCCAGTGGAATTATACAAATCTCAGTGGAAATTATATGTAGAAATGTTGGAATTGCTTTTCAAGATTTTATTTTTTCTTTGAATTCTCATGAACTTCCATTTGATGGGCAAATAAATTATGCTTTGCTCACCTTACTTGTCTTTTCTAAATATAAACAAAATGTTTAAACTAAATTTTGGACAAACCTAAAATATGTAAAAAAAAAATGTTTTATATTACATAAGTAATGCTGTGTTGTGTTTGAGGGTATCATGATAGGGTAGAAAAAGGTGCAACCACCAAAGGCTAAGTTTAGCAAGCAAAGACTTTCTGATGAACATAGCTGAATGGGCTCATTCATCCATCTTAAGTGTAATACATTTATGAGGCTACTAGTCAGATATTCCAGACCTGTTTTTCAGAAGCCATAGGATGGTTTAACACTTCCACACTAACCATATTTCACTCAAACATCAGACATGCTTCCATTAAAAATACTCATGTGCCGGATAACTTGTCTTGTATATATGTGCATGTGAGTGTAATGTACACACTGGACCATCTCAGTATATGCTTCTCAGTTATGATTCTACAAAATTTGGTAATTATCCTGCTCCCATGTGCTCCAGTTTCCTGAGTTGAAGTGGGTGTGCTAGAGCAAGACAAGGCAAGGGGCGCTCCACGACTGAGACAACTAACCTACACCAATTGCTCAAAAGTAGCAAAAGTATTTAGGAGTCTGTTGGCTGTTATATTCACATGCTTCCATCTTTCTCTCCTGTCTTCAATGTTTTCCTCAGGCAGTCGGCCAACAGTGCAGTACCTGTCTTCTCTATGTGAGCTGCCTCTGGCGTTGCAGCCCTACTACACTCAGGGCTATGTGATGGCTGCCCTACATCCAATCATCCTTTCTGTGGGTCGCACACGCTCACTGCCCTGCAGCCTGCTGTACCGCGCCATCCTGACTAGGCCACGACCAAGGTAACCCTTACACACACAAACATCCCAACTCCATAGACTCCACCATCAATCAATTATTCCACAATCTGAAAAAAAAAACAGAGGTGATCCTATAAATATATAAATAACTGCAACTTTAAGTGCACCAGACAAAAATGAGTCACAAGACTGGATCATGCCTAATAATGTGTAATACCACTACAAATGTGAATAACAACCATGATTTAATGTGGCATGGACTGGACAAGTTTCTTGATGTAGGTGACATCAGTGTTCAACCACAGTCAGCTACGTATTTTAGCTACAATTCTGACATTCTGAATTTCCTGTAGACTGGGATTCTTGACACTGCTGTACAACCCATATGACTATACACCTTCAAATTTAGCTGCTTCCTTCAAACTGTGACATTTGGCATGCCCCAAATGCACTCACTCCTTTTGGCCAATTATTAACATCTGCTTGGTCACCCATTTTCCACACTTCGAACTGCACACATTCCCTGAAATATACCACTCTTTTCTCAATTTATGAATCCCGTTGCACACCTGCAGGCATTTATAGCCCAATCATTCTTGTACAATGCCATCTGCCGGATCCTGAATTACTACCTCTTTAAATAGTCAAGGTGACTAATTTATTTGTTTGGGAAGCTTGCTTTTGTTGTTTTGCATCAGTATATCTATTTGTTCATTTGATTTAGCCATTGATCAATCTTAATTGTCACTTATAATGCACAATTTAGCCAGAAATTACCGGATACCTGCTTATAAAATATTCTTCTGATATTAAGAATATTAATAGAGAGTTTAAATCTCTTTGCTGCAACAACCGCATTTACAAAATCTAGGCTGTTTACTAGGTATAAGAACAATGGTAATGAAACTTTACCTTCAGCTATCAGAACATTGGTAATGTCAGGTACCAATGCTGAAAGAGATATATAGATTTATAGATTTAAAATTTTAATTTACTAGAATACCTACCATTATCAGACATTCAGTGTATGTATGTGTCATGATGCTTGATTTTCTTCCTGATATCATGAGCTACTTGGCAGTACCCAGTCCCACGCTGGTCCTGTATCCAGGGCAGAATAGTGAGGGTGGTCCCAGTCTGCCTACACCAAAGTAAATATTAAATTATTAATAAGATGGTTTGCATATTTAAACAGGCGCTTACTAGGAAGTCAGACAGACATGGAGGAGGTCAGTGACAAGCAAAAGTGTAAGACTGTAGACATGGAGACTCAGATAACAGGGACAAGAGTTATCCCTGACAACACAGCAGGAGCCAATCAGATAAAGAGGAACAGTGCCTAAAAAGGGCAACTGGCTGACAAATTATGACGTAACAGATATTGTTGCATAATTTAAAAACAAAAACATGTATGAACCCACAGACTATGTCTTGGGTGTCTTGTTTTTGTGCCGTCATCCTGTATGTAGAAAAGACTTGGAAGTGTCATGCAGGCACTTGGAGCTTTATTCACAGAAACAGTTCATAAATCAGTTAATCACGGCCAAATATTTTACAGATTTCAGTGTTTTAAATGAACCGGGCCTCTCACAGATTAATGCTGATCTTGTGATTTCTTTCAACTTCTTAAAACTAGAGCATGACCATTATGATAATTTCATTAACAAAGATTTTAAATGACCTGAAATACAGACAAGCATAAAAGCTTAATACCATCCTTTTTCTCATGTCAGAGGTGTCTGTTGATATGGAAAAAGTCACTAATTTAATTAATTTAAATCATGGGATGTCAGTATCTTATGGTAACTAGAAGTACCCCCTTGCAAAACTGGGATTCCAGATGCTCATGAATTTTATTTTTGTGTGTTTCAGTAAGCATGCTGTAGCCATGGTCCACAGTGTGCCAGTGCTGAGGGTGGAGGAGTGGCCCCTACCCGGAGATTCTCTGACCAGTGACACTGTGAGAGCACTCATAGACCGGGTTAGTGTCCACTCACATTACAATCACTGTACATTATCTGTACATGGACATTCTATACATGTGTGGTTTGATTTGTGTGCAGATTAGTGTCTGTTACATTCATTTACAGTGTGCCTTTACCAAATGAGTATTAATAAGCTTTAACAATTGCTCCCATGTTAAAAGCGCAGCTGTACAATTTTGGAGTAATAAAACCTATACACAAAATTAATAACATAATAACACAACCTTGCGTAAAATTAGAAGAAATAGAAAATGTAATTTCACTGTTTTTTTTAATAGAAATAAACAAGTAAAATTAAAAGCCTCTTGACATAGCCCCTCCCATTTCAGATGATTTTTTTTTTTTTAATGACCAACTAGAAGCAGAATATGCTAAAGCTAGGTTACTATTTAATAAGGAGTGGGGGAAAATGGGAAATGCCTACACCTTAAAACCATACCTAGTGCTAATATCAAACACAACATTGTCAATGTGTGTGTGTATTTATTTATTTATTTATTTATTATTATTTTATTATTTTTTTTATTTTGGCGGCACCATGGCTCAACAGGTAGTGCCGCAGTCACAAAGCTAAAGGGACCTGGAGGTTGTGGCTACAAGTCCCACTCCGGGTGACTGTCTGTGAGGAGTTTGGTGTGTTCTTGCCATCTCCGTGTGCTCCGGTTTCCTCCCACAATCCAAAAACACATGTTGGTAGGTGGATTGGTGACTCAAAAAAGTGTCCTTAGGTGTGAATATGTGAGCGTGTTTCACCCTGTGAGGGACTGGCGACCCCTCCGGGGTGTGTTCCCGCCTTGCGCCCAGTGGTTCCACGTAGGCTCTGGCCCCACCGCGACCCTGAATTGGATAAGCGGTTTCAAAAAAATGAATTAATGAATTTATTTATTTTTTTTAGGTATGTTTTTGTTAAGGATTTTTAAGCTGAAAGTGTGTTTGTGTGTGCATATAGGTGAACAGCAGTGCTCGAGGAGGTGTGCGGTTTGTGGGTTCAGTACTTCAGCAGGCCACTGGTGGAGGAGGGGGAGTCTGTAATGGTAGGATGGCAAGTCCCAGACGAGGCTGTCGCTCTCCACCACAAACCCCACCTGGAGAACGAGAGGTGGAGGACGGAGGATACACCCCAGGTCTCTTTCTGATCACCACTACACACATACAGAAATTAATTCTTCATTTGTTTCTTTAATCCTAGATGTGAGATTGGGTTTCTAACTCAGATTTTTAAACATCAGTGTGCACAGGCATTTTTGGGCACAGTGATATGTACAAAATGTGCTTTTTCTTTTATAAAAATGTAGTTTTGTCAGCTTATAAAATGAAAACAAATTCCGAAATAGAAATGTAAATTTTTTGCCACAGCAGAGAAGTGGGCCTGGAGGTTGTGGGTTCGATTCCCGCTCCGGTAGACTGTCTGTGAGGAGTTTGGTTTGTTCTCCCCGTGTCCGCGTGGGTTTCCTCTGGGTAGGTGGATTGGCGACTCAAA
Organism: Hoplias malabaricus; assembly: GCF_029633855.1. NCBI lineage: Eukaryota > Metazoa > Chordata > Actinopteri > Characiformes > Erythrinidae > Hoplias > Hoplias malabaricus. Next base: position 24,761,117 of record NC_089811.1, on the reverse strand, counting down.
AGTGTCCATAGGTGTGAGTGAATGTGTGAGTGTGTGTGTTGCCCTGTGAAGGACTGGCACCCCCTCCAGGGTGTATTCCTGCCTTGCGCCCAATGATTCCAGGTAGGCTCTGGACCCACCGCGACCCTGAACTGGATAATCTACTATTACAGATAATAGATGGATGGATGGATAGTTATCACCTTAAATATGTTTAGAGCAGTCTGAACATTATACTCAAGTACAGATGTTTTTACTTTTTGAGCCAGGCCCCCTAGTCCACCATCAGTATCTGAACTCTCAAATGCTCTTATAGATGAATGGGCAAATATTATCACAGAAATGCCTCAAAATCTTGTAGAAAGCCTACCCAGAAAAGGGGAAGCTTCAGTGTGGGGCCGGGGGGCAGAGGGGCAGAGACTCTATAGGTTGTTTGCAGATGACATCACTACACTGCGTGAACTGCAGATATAGGGCCGGAAGTGATCATATACAATGGGATCTTTTTGAGACTCTCTAAAGCCTGTGCTTTGCGTTATGGTCGCTCAAAATCATTTCAACTGATAAATCACAAGGAGCATGTATCAAGTACAGAAGGATGTTGTTTATGAGAGATAACAGTGAAGAATTTGATTGGAATACAGCATAACAGCTGTCGCCTGTGGTCAGGACGAGACAGAAGGCAGCTTCCTTCTCAGAAGCTTCTTATTAGAATTTTGTTGTGTTTCTTTGTAGATGTTTTTTAATTCTACCATCAGCGCACAGTACCAGTAGAACTGTGTAAATACTCATTCTCATAGCCTCATGGGGCTGAATTTTTTTAATTCATTCGTTCCCCCTTAAAATGACACAACACAATCAATGAGTATTTTATTTTTGCTCAGTTCTGTGGGTACTGTGAGTATCTACTGGGGATGAACTTAAAACCTAACGTTGCCTTAAATACACGGCCATAGCATTAACAAGGCATTTCTCTGCTGAATGTTGTTGCACCATTACTCCCCAGGACAATAAAACAAAACCAACATCTTTATGCTGAGTTTAACCAATCTGCTAAAACAAGTTGTATTTCTACACTTTTGAGCTAAAGGGTGTCTGGAGAAGGCAGTTCTCATATTGTCTCAATAGCAGCTAATCTTACAGTTCAGTTAGAAATCGTCTCCATGACATATGCATCACCTTCTATGTACTGTATGCTGTAATGTATTTGTTTGTACATTTCTCTCATAATATACTCTGGATTTTGTGTATCGTCTGAACGTGTGTCATAAATGTTCCTCTAGGTCTCAATAAATAGGTCCATGTAGTGCATGTAAAGACACTTTCAACAAGTATCTTAAGACACCTGTTTAATACTTCTAACAAATCACTATAGACATTCAATATGCAACACTGGATAAAACAGATTTGTAGACTATATAAGGTCCTGTCAAAAAAAGTGAGGGACTTTTGTTAAAATTTCAAGTGGACTATATTTCTAGTTTATTTTACAAACAAATTTTTGTGATTTTTATCTTTTCTCTTATGTGTGTCTGATGCACTGACAAAAATCTATGGCACTTAAAGCTAAAGAAGCAACAATGTGCATGCTACTAATGTGCATAATTAAACATCATTGATTGTGAGGCAGTAATAACTATTGCAGATATTGCAGTACACATTATTAAACAATTCATATTTCAAACCTGCAAAGTGGCAAGTAAAGTTTTATGAAAATTAAAATTTCTTGTGATTTTCATCCTGGTCCTTGTGTTTCGTCCCCTCACCCTTGATGAACTCATTCTGTTGACCCCTTCCTGGCGTGTCACTTCAGTTCACTGTAACCTTCTCATGTTTGAACCCAGTTCAGCCTCAGGGCTCCTCTCTCTCATACATGACACTCTTTACTGGATTTACACAGACCATTAATTTCAGCCTGAGGCTGTGGGTGTTTTGTTGATTTTCACAATACAACCTCTTTTGTATAGCACATCTGCTAATGTTAGTGCTCCTTTTTGGTGTATTTCCTGTGTATAATATTTTAGGGAATAAATAAATCTACGTAGCACATGCATCGCAAATTATATGGTATGTTCTTTCCAGATATCATTCAGCAAATAATCAATGATAAAATAAGCTTCTTCTTGGCTGTGATACAGAAAGAGAGACATGTTTGACTTGCAGTCTATTCACCTGCATATATTCTGGAAAGTTTAATGGATTGGTCTTGTAGGACAATCTCATTCTCCACAACATTCAAAGTGGGAATCTGACGGTTGATATGTTGGTTATGTTTAATATTTAAAAATTATTTTCTTATGAAGACTTTCTTGATTGTTCTGTTGCATGTGTGGACTTTAGAATGCGATGTTCACAGGCATGGGCACTCAGCAAGAGTATATTTAAAGTGAATGAATGAAAAATGGTTTTCATATTGAAAAATCCCATTTGCTTTGAAAGAAGGCGATGACAAATTATTTCCTCAAAATGGTTGAAATGTTTTTCAGTGGTCTAGCCTTTTTTTATTATTTATTTATTTTATTTGTGTGGGTTTTTATTTTTTTTAACCATACAAGGTTTTTTAGTAAAGAATTTGCTGTGTTTTTAGTCATGTAACTTGTATAACTTAACTGTTTATCTTGTCTGTAAGTTTTAATAATAAAATTTGAATCACCAAAGAAACTAATTTGTAACTCGAGTTGCCCTGTGAAGGACTGGCGCCCCCTCCAGGGTGTATTCCCGCCTTGCGCCCAATGATTCCAGGTAGGCTCTGGACCCACCGCGACCCTGAACTGGATAAGCGCTTACAGATAATGAATGAATGAATGAATGTAACTCGAGATATGTAACACTTTATGTACTTTGTTTGCATTCAGTTAGTGCTGTCTTTAATTTAGAATCTGCTCCCTCTACAGCAAAAATAGGTCAATATTACCCACCTATGGAGCAAGAATACAGCAATATCCTCACCTCGGTTCATGCCTTTCCAATATTGGAGGTAGTCCATTGTCTTAAAACCTCAGAAAATGCTGTTTTACTGCTGTGAGCAGAAAGAGACAGCCCTAGCACGCTGGGCTGAGACACACATCCAGTGTATTTTTCTTGATACATAGTGTTGCTGTATCTATCCATCTATCTATCCTATTTAACTGTCAAAAATGAATCAAATTTTTAAGAGGCCAGAAATTTATTGTGCTGTTTTCATATGTGTCCAGATCAGAGCCTGCTGGTGCTGTTCCACTCATGGGCTCCTGGCTGTGTGCCGCTGGACACTCTGGCCTGCTGCTACCACCAAGGGGCGCTGTCTATGCGTGTGGCCAGGAAGGGTCAAGTTGTTAGCAGTCTGGAGGCTGATTGGCTGGAGCTGACTGCTGCATACTATCGCAAGGGCTGGTCATTAGTCGATTCGTTTGTATACTGGGACACGCCCAAAGGTTAGTGTATAACTTAAAGGGCAATTGCACTTTGACCCCAAAAAAGTGCCAAAATGCAGGGAATGGGAATGACTCGAAAGGAAGAGCCACAAACCCTCTCTGTTGACCTCTAAGGGAGAGAAATAGTTTAAAGGACATTGCACATAATTTATGGTCCAACTAATTTAAAGAGCTTCTCTGTTCTTCATTATATGCTCTGTGTAGACCAAGTCTCTGTTTGTTTGTAGAAGAAAAATCAGACTTTATTTTTAGCCTTTTTATGTCAAATTAATTGTCTCCACCCGCAGTATTTTGTTTCTGGTTTTTTCCCTATCTAGCCTCTCCTCTCCCACTAGAGCTATATTTAGGACTCATGTCTAAACCTCACGACCTCACTTCCTCTTTCACACCAGACTAATAGCAGCTAAATCTGTGTGCGCGTGCATGCGTAGACATCTGGGGCCTGAGAATGTAGAACATGAAAGAGCAAATGCAAAGCTCTCTTTCTCTGTCCCTCCTAAATATCTCTCTCTCTCTCTCTCTCTCGCTCTCTCTGTGCTCGGTACTAATCCGTGAGCACTGATTTTTTTTTTTCCCTCTCCTTCCTTCCCCCCTCTAAGTAGTTCAGTGTCATCTTTAGTAGGTCACTGACACATTTCCAATGCTGATGAAATGAGACCCAGTGAATGTGTGTGGCTTGGCAGATAACACTATTCGCACAGGTTATAACTCCAAATGTTAATTATTTGTATATTTATATTATTTATAACATACTACTTATTAATATAACACATAAAGTAAATAGTGCACATTTTGTGTTAGGAATATGTTGACATAAAGTCTGCCAAGTGGAAGTCCAACACAGATCGCTGTATAAATTCCTACTGTCAGCGAGGAACGCAGTGTATGTATTCAAAGTATGAAATGAAGTAAATGAGGATCTGCTCTTTGTGGTTGACAGGTGATGCCGGGCCCCGATCTTTAGAAGGTCTGTTTGTGTATGAGGAGAAGAGCTCTGCGCCTCCGGCCAATGACACCATTGTAGTGGAGCAGTGGACAGTTATTGAGGTGAGCAAAAACAATAATGCACTCTTCTTCATACTTCTCTAATGCTTTACTGGTTAGTATGACATACTTGTGTTATACAAAACCATTTGCGTTATTCATTCAACACAAAGCCCAACTTTTAATAAATTGATTATTTTTTAAAGATCAATTCTGTCTTAAATGTGCCCTTTAGTGTGATACAAAAAATTTTTTATAAACACCAGTGCTGTTACATATAAATATAACCCTACAACTCTAATGTAATATTGTTTAATTAACTTTGTTCACAACAATATCAGCATATTAAGTGCATACCCAGCATTATAAGTCAGATTGAAGGGTGCACCTTTAATGATTTGAACATTTCCATCCAAATAGTTCAGCTTATATTAAAATGCTTGTGAAATGACATTTTCTTAAAGTGTACCGTTTATGCTGCTGCTGTGTTTCAGGACTCTGATGTAAAGACGGATTACGGACCACTCCTTCACACACTGGCTGAGTTTGGCTGGTTACTGACCTGTGTGCTGCCCACACCCATCATTCGTCACGACAGGTAAGACACAGACACAAACCCCTCTGACACTTTTGTGATATGTTTCTACAGTGTCACTGACTGGGGTTTTTTTTTTTTTTTTTTTTTTTTTTTTAAAACAGTGAGGGAAACCTAGCCACTAAACAAGTGGTGTTCCTGCAAAGGCCTGTTAAATCTCAGACACTGCGACAGAACAGTGAGGTAGGCTGGGGATCTGTAATTAAATGGGACAAATTATTGACTATGTTTTAAAAACACTTTTGTTGTTGCATTTTTAGGACTTCAGTAATATTTCCAGCATTTTTTAGCTATTGCAGTTATTTTCCAAATAACTCCAAGTTTTCACGTTTTTCAGGATGTGTAGAAACACTGCTTAATCTAAAGTTTCCTTATCACACCTTTTACATTTTTTAAATATCTATTTCTAAATTCTCTAACTTTTGTCTGTTTCTGAATGTCTGTCTGTACATTTACAGTTAAATCTAGATTTTCTCTCTCACACACCCAGGTGGGCTCTGTGCGGAGAGATCATTCTATGAATCGAGGAGTGGGAGTTGCTCACGTAGAGGAGCTGTCCCCATGCTCTGGGGGTATTGGCGGTTTCCCTGTGTTTGGAGGGGGTTATCCCAGTGCCCTTTCCCATCTGGAGGAGGGGGGTTTCGAGCAGGATGAGGGGGCAGCTGAGGTCACATGCATGTGACCAGCCAGATATCTGCGAACTGTCTCGCCCATGTCGAGTCAAATCTGCTTCAGCAGGGATCAAGCTTTGTTTGTCATTTGGAAATGGATTTTGCACCCCTATAATAGGCAAATTTTTTAGCACTTTTAATTTTTTTTTTCTATTAAGCCATGACATCCTTTTGGGAGTGAATTTAAATTAATTTTTTATACCTTTTCCTGAACATTTGTTACACAAACTCCACTATTAAAACCACCTCCACCTTAATATTTACTAAGGCATATGCACCAACACGGAGCATTATCAAGTTTTCCAGTTCACATCTTCACAGTCCAGTTCCTACACACTGTTAAACCTCTTTTTGTTTTTTTAGTGTCACCCCCCACCAACTAACGTCACTCAGAACCAGTTTTACACCGGAGATTAGCCACTGGCACAGACTCTACAGCTCCTGCAGGATGTAAACATTTATGTGGTGTGTATTTTTCTGACATGCTTCTCTCAGTACTGAGGACACCCATGCTTCTGCAGTCAAAACAGTAGGAATGCTCCATCCTCTTTGGAAAACCAGAGCTTTTAGGAAAAACAAGGCTTTCTGAAGCCAGGCTTTTGGGGGATTTTTGACTGTAAATTTTTTACACACATGGATGTAAGCCTCAGTTTGCCAGCTCTTTGGGTAGAGAGCAAACAATTGGGACAATGGCAGGCTGTTTGTTGGAGTATTCAGCTCAAGTGGTGCCAGAATCGTCTTCATTAATCCCCCGTGGAATGCCATTGGAATTATTTGGCTGTACAGCGTTTTGGTCATATTTCTAAAAGGGAATGTAATGCACACAGTGAATCTACATTCACTAACTGAGACACAGTGTTTTAGTGGAGTAATAACTTTGTACTCACAGTGTTCTCCACTACTTTACTGTGATATTAAGCCTCATAATGAACCTCAGATTTGACTTGACCAAATATCAGATTTATTTTGAAAACATCGAGAGCAATTTTTCCAGTGGTCATACTGAATGTTAAAAGTAAATGAGGGAATTTTGAAAGGAAAAATGTATCAACCAAAAGATGTAGAGTTATGTAAAAGATGTAGACACTGATATGTAAACCTTTGTAAAAGGTACAAACTGAGACTGAATTACAGTAATCCAGTGTCATTTAAACTGTGCTCTTCTAGAGTACAAAAGTGAATCGATGGAAATATTGGTCAAATCTTACATCTGCTGCATGACAAAACACTTTTACATTTATTTAACAGTACTGATATGATCCCAATTTAAAATCATGCATCTCTAGTTAAAATATTTTCAGAATTTTTAAACATGATCCTTGTACTTTTTGAACACTTGCCAGATTTTTCTACTGACAATTTTTAAAATATATATATGCTCTAAATGCGAACAGCAAGCACGGTAGGCTGTAGATCGTATGCTGCTGTATGTAATTGATCAGCCATAGAGTATTGAGGTCTTTTTGGTGTTTTATTAAGCCAGTGTTACCTACCAGCTGCAGTATTTAAGGAACATCAAGATGTACCATTTACTGTTGGTACTGTTGGTTAATACCTTTATTAAATCAGGTATACTATCCTCTCTGCATCCTTGTACTGTCTTCTTTTGAAAAATGAAACCTAATTGATGAATGTATCTGCTAGAACAGAGTGGAGATCAGAGTCAGTTCTGGGTTTTATGATTTTTTTATTAACATCAACCATAATAAAAATACTTTCAAACTTTAGTCCATTTAAAAAATAAATAAATACAGTGGGTTGTACAAGACCTCCACCCAAGTATTAACCAAACAACAAAGAAGGAAGGGGTGAATATTTACAGTACTGTGCAGAAGTCTTAGACACCCAAGATAATTGTATATATTTAAACTAATGCCTTCTCAGTAAGTGTGGTGCTTTTATAAAGTTATATATAATCACAGTTAATAAAAAATAATATAAAACAAATAAGATTTTTTTTCTATAAAGTAGTAGATGTTCGTTCATTCATTCATTCATTATCTGTAACCGCTTATCCAGTTCAGGGTCGTGATGGGACCAGAGCCTGCCTGGAATCATTGAGCGCAAGGCAGGAATACACCCTGGAGGGGGCACCAGTCCTTCACAGGGCAACACAGACACACACATTCACTCACACACTCACACCTACGGACACTTTTGAGTCACTAATCCACCTACCAACGTGTGTTTTTGGACTGTGGGAGGAAACCCACGTGGACACGGGGAGAACACACCAACTCCTCACAGACAGTCACCTGGAGCGGGAATCGAACCCACAACCTCCAGGCCCCTGGAGCTGTGTGACTGCGACACTACCTGCTGTGCCACCGTGCCGCCCCAATAGTAGATGTGAGTTTGAAAAAAAATTTTTGTTCAGATTCTCCTTGATTGCACACATTATTTAAAATCATTAGTTATTAAACGGTAATTATTATTAGACTGCCACGAGGAGAGATTTGGAAAAAGTTACACCAACAAATTCACACACACAATATCACACTTACTGGAATAATGCTATTGGGTTTTATTCTAATGTTGGGCGTTTTTTGTTGTTTGTTTTTAGCAAACAAACACTGCTCAGATAAACAGCTTTTTAAATCTCAATCTCTAGTGTCAAACCTTTGCACAGAACTGTATATAAATTTAAATTTAATTTAAAGAACATTTATGAAGGAGGAAAAAAGAAACGAGCCTAACACTTTAAAGTCTAGCATGATTGGTTACATGTTGGAGCACAACAGTAGGTATGTACAAAGGTGCTTTAGCTTTGGGCAGTTGCAAAGAGCAAGATAATGCTTCATATGTAAAATGTATGCTTTTGAATTCCAGCTGATTGGTCTTGTGCTGAACTCTGAACATTGCTGGAGTTTAGGCTTCAGTCTTTCCAGTGGAGGAAATCTGTCCCTCCTCTTCCTCCTCCTCCTCCAGAATGGGAACGATCAGGTTGTCTTTAGACATCAAGTTGTACTTTATCACGAACTGTGTGAAGCGGTGACACAAGAAGGTCTCATTCTGTAGGCGATTCACATCAAAAAAAATAAAAATAAGATCAAGTTCTGTTGCAAATTGTAGAACAATACATTTTTCATTTTTGAAGTAGCACATTCAAGTCTGTGGTGCTCCAACCAATTCAAACACTGTGAAACAACCCAATCACTGTTAGGGGGAAAACATGGGATAAAACAAGCTGTTCAGATTTTGTGCTGCATTTTACATAGAGCGCAGAGACTTGAGTCATCCCACCTGCTTTTCTGAGTCTGTCCAATCACAGCACAAAAATAAGGTCAAAAGGGGCAAAAAACAAAACACCTGGTGGTTAGGGAACTGGGCTTGTAACCGGAAGGTTGCCGGTTTGATGCCCAGAGCTTGCAGGTCGTGACTGAAGTGCACTTGGGCAGGGCACTTAACCCCCAACAGCTCCCACAGCAACCCTCACAGCATATATGCTCACTGCCCCCTAGTGTGTGTGTAAATGTATGGATTGGGTTAAATGCATGGCCTATAAAGTGATTCTAATTCTAAAATACAGAGAAACAAGCACAGAGAAGAGAACCAAACAAAAATGGCTAAAATTCAGGGCTCTTACACTAAACTGAGTAGTGGCTCATTCTTAAAGGAACGGGTGCTGAAACCGACTGCTCTGAACAGGGCTGTTTAGAGAGGGTATAAATGTTGCTGTTTTAGAAAAACTTTAGAAAGACCTTTATTTAAGACCCAAGGGAACCGTGTTAATCTGTGGAAACTAGAATATAATATGGCCCCTTTAAGAGACCAGAGGCTTTTTTAAATATTGTCTCAGGCTGCCACCTTCTGGCTGCTCTAGAGAATGCCATTTGAACATAATGAAACGGTGCCATAGGGAAAAGTACTGTAGATATTCCACCATCTACAGACAGTTCAATGTTAACTATTAAAAAAACCTATCACAGTGACGAAATTTTACTGATGATTAACTAACATATGTTACTAGACAGTTAGTTAATCATCAGGCAAAGTGTGATATGCACCGAAATCTTGCTTCATTGAGTTTTGATATATGATTGAGTCCAAATTAAGCGGGAAAACAAATCTTACTCTAAAATAAAAAACCCAGTCTAAAGTTAGACTTTAGTACCCAGTCTTAAGTTAGATCTTTGGTTACATATATTGTCAGGTACATGTATTTGAAAAATATATACATATTGTGATATAAACTCATGAATTGCAGCTTAAATAACTGTCAGGATTAAATAATGAACGTGAAAAATGTACCTCATACAAGTCAAATATCTGGCGATGGTGAAAATAGGCATGGGAGAAAATCCTGTAGATGCGACGGCATACAGAGCCCAGCTTCGCCACGGAGGACTCCTTAATGCTGACCCTGTAGAGAGACACAAGATGCGATGTACCATGAGAATGCCCATCAGTATTAACGAGTGGATCATCAATTAAAGCACTTGTTCTTTAATAGTCTGTGAAATACTAATACTAATTTTGCATAATATAAACCAGAATTTAAGTTAATAAACATGTGCTCTGGGCGGGACAGTGGTGCAGCAGGTAGTGTCGCAGTCACACAGCTCCAGGGACCTGGAGGATGTGGGTTCGAGCCCCGCTCCGTGTGACTGTCTGTGAGGAGTGTGGTGTGTTCTCCCCGTATCCGCGTGGGTTTCCTCCGGGTGCTCCGGTTTCCTCCCACAGTCCAAAAACACACATTGGTAGGTGGATTGGTGACTCAAAAGTGTTGCCCTGTGAAGGACTGGCGCCCCCTCCAGGGTGTGTTCCCACCTTGCGCACAATGATTCCAGGTAGGCTCTGGACCCACTGTGACCCTGAACTGGATAAGCGCTTACAGATAATGAATGAATGAATAAATTAATGAACATGTGCTCTTTAAATGAAATTCTTAGCCTAATAATCTCTCATGATTGGGACCAAGTGAGGTTTAATAACCAGTGTGTGGAAAGACTTACCGACTAGGAAAATATTTATTGCTGTTCAAAAGACATGCAGCTCCATCCAAGGTGTGCCTTGTGTAGTCAATGGCAGGACACTGAGTGGACAGCAGAGGAAAAAAAGATAAAATTTTAAATATATATATATATATATATATATATATATTTTTTTTATATGTCCATCTGTTGCTTTGCAATTCAATTGCTTTGCTCTTCAATGATCAGGACCACCACAGAGTTGGCATGATCTGGCTGGTGGATCATTATCAGCGCTGCTGTGACACTGATGTGGTGGTGTGTTAGTGTGTTTTTCACTGATACGAGTTGATCAGACAAAGCAGGGCTGCCGGCAGTGCATAGAAAGCAGCACAAGGAAAAGTGAAAGACTGTCTAACGTTCAGTGAACAGTGATACACTCTATGAATCATTCTGTTAATGCCAAAACCATTGGCAGACGGCTGCACAACTCAGGACTACATGCACACAGGCTGTTACGACAGCTGCCCTTAACACCACATGAACATCGCCAAAGACTGCAATGGTGTTGTTCCAGACTGTCATGGTGTCACTCAAAATGGCAGCGACTCATCTTCAGTTACGATCGACGACTCCCTATGTAGAGGCACAGTGTTTTCATGCATCGCACGTCCAGTAGGCCTGGTGTCACTGTGTGGGTTGCAACTTCATACTATGCCAGATCACCTTTGGTCTTAATTATAGGCATGGGATGGATTATCGCAGGACACCATTAGGAACATCTACAACTCCGTGCCAAGATGTTTGGCGGCCTGATGTCATACTTAGAGACATTACGTTTCTATGTGTAACTCAATAAAAAAAATTGCCCCTATCAGTCTCGGTTTAAACCATTTATTTTTCCTGGTAACTTTTATTTTCCTTCCAAAAATAATTGAACTCTGCCACTTCCTTCTGGGTGCTACTATTTATTTATTGATTTATTGACTGATTGATTGATGTGTTGCGCTTCATAGAGGCATTGTAAAAATACCCAAGAACACATTTATATATGTATTGTTTACTACATTGTGGTGGCAATAATGACTGACCATACCTTCAAATTTCCACAGGCTTAGCCTCAGTGTTATGTTTCTTACTGTTTGAAGCAGACTGGTCTGTAAATGAGAAGGGGAGAAGTGTTATTTCCACTCACCTCTTTAGGAGTCTTATGAGCAGCACAGAGGAATATCCACTGCTCGGTGGCAGTCATCTGTGTACACGTGTCTGGGTGGCACTCGCTCTACAAGCAAAAATGGCATGAATAAACAATTAACAGCGAAAGTTTCAGAAAGGAAAAAAAGCTTATAACTCAAGCATGATTTTAAGTGTGTACAGGGGGGTGTCACAAGATTCATTAAAGGTTTAAGAATCAATTGGACAGACACAAAATAGAAAATACCTGAAGTTTAACAGCCAAGCCATTGAGCTCCAAACAAAACTGCCTGCGAAAACAATAAGACAGAGCTGAAAAATGTACTGAATCTATAAAATGTAAAGTACACATTGATAGTCTTTCTGCACATGCAGCATCTCATTAACCAACAGAACAAGAACGGTCAATTTCAGGGTTTGTCTGTTCACTAATGAGCTTTAACAGCCAAGTGAATGTTACCTGAGATGCTCGTACTTCCACACTCCCTCATCCTGTCCCTCTGGAGGCTCCATAATCTTGTCTATATTGGAGCAGTCCGAGCGGATGTTTTGCTGGATGTACTGAGAAGATCAGAACAAACATGCTCATTTTCAGTGGAATGTATCCTCACATTTCTGAACAACAGTATTCATCTTTCATTCTTTTAAAAAACAAATGAGAGAAGAATTCAGCCTTACTCCTACCTGTTGCACAGCCAGTGTGCTGTCCATCTCCTCGAAAGACTCCTCAGGCCAGTTGTAGAAGTCCTGTCAAAAAGGGAGAAGTCTTCTTAAGCTTGGGATTTTAAATAATAATGTATTTATAAAGACACTAGGTCTTTTCCTACTACCATCATCAACTATGCCTTGAACTGAAAGAACAATATGTAGAAAAAAAATAACATCCAGGTATGAATTCATTATATGTGACTGCTTCATGTTGTTGAGGGTAGAGATGAGCCTGGACCCTTTCCAGAATCACTAGCAGGAACACAACCTGGACAGAGTATCACACCTGGGGACTAATTTTTGTTTGTGTTTATTGAAGAAATCTAGTGCACCATGAGAAGATTCACACAGATAGGGAGAACACACCAAACTTCTCAGAGACAGTGACCCAAGGCAGGGATTGAACCCACAAACCCAGGTCCCTAGAGCTGTGTGGCAGAGACATTATCTGTTGCACCACCATGCTCCCACATTAAGATACGGCTCATAGTAATTTAATATACTTTGCAGTGGGACTAAAAATAAAACTAAAAACTAAGTCACCGTGCTAAAAACCAAGTATGGGCTAAAGCAGAAGTCCCAGTCTTGGTCATAGAGGCTCAGTGCCTGGCACAATTAATCTCTGTCCCTGCTTTCACAATGCCACTTCACATAAGTCAGAGGCTGCTTAGACCAATCATGCTTGTAGCCGTGTAAAAAAGTAAAATGGTCAAGACAGTATGCGTCCAAAATTGCTGAGCTAAAACTGTGCTAAAACTCCCCAGCACTGGGATGTGGAGTAGCAGTGTTGATCGGAGGGTTGGAACTGTGTCCCCTGGGGTGATAAAGCAATATCCAAAACATCTGACATTGGTTGGACTGGCTTTTCTGCTACAAACTAATCATACAACGTCAGCACATGTAATCAAATCCTCACAGCAATATTCTGGGGAGCCTGCTCCTGCACAATTTCTAAAACTCGTTGTTACAAAATGTAATCCGGCTCACGGAGGGCTTGAAAGTTAGGTGTAGAGACTGTTAATTGTAATTGGTTTTAATATTCTTAAAACCCTCAGTGTGACTGCGAGACTGAGAATAGTCCACCAACCAAAATTATCCAGCCAAAATCATCCTGTATCCACTGATGAAGAACTAGAGACCACCAACACAAAACGGTGTGGACACCGATGAGCTACTATTTCTGACTTCTGACATCTACAAGGTGGACCAATGCGTTAGGTGTGTCTAACAGAGTGGACAGTAAAAACTCCAGAAGCACTAAACACACCACCATGTCAGGGTCACTGCAGCGCTGAGAAAGATCCACCACCCTAACATAGTTGCTCTGAGATTGTCCTGGTGGGGTCCTGACCATTGAAGAACTGGTTGAAAGCAGGGAAATAGTATAAAGAGAAACAAATGGACTATAGTCTGTAGATATAAACTACAATGTACTCCTGTATGGTCGGTGGAACACAGGAAATGGACAGTGAATGTAGACACAAGGTGGTCATAATGTTATGGTTGATCGGTGTATATCTAGACACACGTTGCGACGTCGGGTTACCATCAGAACGGTATATAATTAACTTAAACAAAAACGTCTTTCTCTACAGTGAACCATTTAAAATTCAAAACAGTCGGAGTGACTTACTTTACTTATTAAATACTTTATGCAGAAATTTTGAAAAATCGGTAGAATCCCCCTTTACATAAGTGTCCTTCACGTGTCCTGCTCGGCACAAAAACAAATGTCTAACCTCGATACCGATACTTTCAGGATCACTACTTGGTACATATTTAAAATGAACCGCTACTGAACAGAGTGAGTCTCGTTATAGTCTTTATCATACAGCCTGTGTATGTTGTGTATTCTAAACTGTCAAGAGCTGCTCTAGAGCCATAAAACAGCAGACATTTTGCCCGGTTAAATCGCCTTAGTGATTTTTCAGACTATAAGAAGTCGCCTGTGGATAAGTCAGACGGACACTAACTATATTAATGGAGTTATTTCATAAGTGCTGGGTTGTATTGCATGTGTTTTATTGTACCTTGGCCCTGGTTCCTGCTCTGTTTCTCCTCACTACGGTGGTGCTCTCCGCCATCACCATCTCGACCATAGACTCTAACACTATTACGAAGAGCGAAGGGAGAGAGCGCCTCTAGCGGCCATTTCTTACTCAGTTCAAACAGGTTCATGAATATTCATAAGGAAGACGGTTTTAAAAAGAAAAAAGACCCCAGCAATCCAATATACGAGTACCCGCCAAGCCTTTAGCCCAAACAGTTTGAAAGGGTTTCTGTGAAACTAAAAAAAGCACGTATTTCTATTTTAAAACAATGGGTTCAGAAAAGAGGAACGGTAGAACATATTTTGTTCTAGAGGGTTACTGTTGACAAACTTCACATATTACATTTTTCATGCAACTCTCACTACAACAAGGACATACAGCACCTGCTGCAAATTACCTTGTGGTGTAGTAGTTCGTGAGTGTATGAATGTTCAAATATGGCATTATTCTTAAAATATATAATTAAAAAACTTAAAAAAATGATATGATTTGGGTGGTGGATCATTCTCAGCACTGCAGTGACATTGATGTGGTAGTGTGTGTGTGTGTGGGGGGGGGGGTTAGTGTTGTGCTGGTACCAGTGGATCAGAGGTGCTGCTTAACATTATTTAAGTGTCCACTCTGTTAGACACTTAGTCCAATTGGTCCATAGATTTGTCCATAGGATAAAGTTTGAGACAGCAGGTCATCGGTTGCTGCAATTTGTTTTCCGTCCTCTAGTCCTTCAACACTGGACACAGGACACTGTTGGCTGGATATTTTTGGTAGGTGGACTATTCTCAACCCAGTGGTGACAGGTTTATAACTAAAGCAGCACAGCTGTGTCCGATTCACTCATACAAGCACAACACACGCCAACACATCACCACCTCATCAGTGTCAAGGCACCACTAAGAATGAGCTACCACCCAAATCATACATGCCCTGTGGTGATCTGGAGTGGGTCTTGCCATGGAAAAGCAAGGCCAAATGAAGATAAAGTATGCAGAGTAACTGATGGACTACACTCTGTAATTGTAGAACTAAAGTGCTCCTATTCAGTCAGTGATGCTGACAAAAAAGGCAATGAGTGTAGAAACAAGGTAGGTGCTCCTATTCCTTAGATCATCCATAAATATTTTAATATGAAAAAAGTTGATTGTACTTGATGTAAATTTCAGAACAAACGCTCATTTTCAGTGGAAATTTTGGGCCCTCTGACTTAGGGGCTTTAAATGACTGCTAAAAGAATGCTACTGACTTTAGAAGAAAATACGGTTAATCTGCTTGAGACAAGAGACAGACACCCTAACAAATAAAAATAAATAACAATAAACAACAATAAAATGACATTTACAAAATCAAACAGCACATGAAAGCCCCTCAAGTTCACTTTATTAATGTAACAAAACATTATCATAATTATGTACAGATGAATGATGTAGAAAAAACAAATAAATGTGGAACAACCATTTTCTCCAGTCTTCTAGGATGACAAGGCTGGTTACACAACAAGCACTAACACACATTAGTCCACATACTTTCCTAGAATATCTGAATCCCGGAACAGGAAATAGTCCTAGGGGTAAAAATGATAAAAAAAAATTAGAATATGCTTCATAAATGTCATGTATTTTTCTAATGCCATCTATCTAGACGTATATGGTGAAAATCTCATTTTTAGATGTGAAAGGAACAGTTATTCCAAGCGACATGTACCTTATCTTCAAGAATGACTTTAGTGCCTCCATATTCTGGTAGTAGAACCTTCTCACCAACTTTAACACTGACAGGAGTTACGTCTCCATTCTGAAATAGAAGAAAATAAGTTTATTTACATTTATATTAATGGCATGGGGCATTTAACAAAGCAGGGAATTGAATCCTAGTTCTTGGGCAAAGTGCGATACAGCAGTGCTACCTACAACACTACACCAGCCACTAAGAAATAGAATAGAAATTTAATGGGACATTATTCACCTTGCTGAGGGCCCCTGGTCCTACTGCCACCACTGTGGCTTGAAGCACTTTGCCTTGTGACTTTTCTGGTAGCATGATTCCTCCTTTCGTCACAGTCTCTGCTGCAAACCGCTCCACCAACACGCGGTCAAACATTGGGAGGAATTTCTGGAAAGCCTTGGCCTACAGACGGGGCAAATATAATAGATACAAAGCTGAGAAAATGTGCTGTGTGATGGTATGAAGCAATGCTGAACTTCATTTTAGCATCTCTAGGCAATCTTGAGAGCAATATGAAGACTAAGCAGTTCATTAAGATTTCCTTAACATATTTGTAGCTGCCCATTAGTACAGAATGAAAAAATTAACACATGGCTAGGATTTGTACTTAAGCATTAAACCATGTCTAAGAAGATTTCCTGCGAAATAAGCTGTGGAACTACTCTTAAATACAGGCACCCTCTTTGTAATAAGATTAAATGCCCCAGCTTGAAAGAAACATTTGTCTTAATTTCTCCCAGAGCAGGAAACACCCCTACTACCAACATTAACTGAGGCAGACTTTCAGGAAAGTGCCAGAGAAATCAAACTCAAGGGGCTACAGACAGATTTTGTAACATCAGGTGCATGTCTGTTAGCAGATATTTTCCCTGTCCTTGAGTGAAGGTCATATGGGGGAGGGAGGTCTATAGTAGATGGAGGACACTGATCTCTAAACTGAAGAATGAAAGGAGGAGGGAGAGATTTGAGGTTCTGTAAATGTTTACCATTTCATGAAGGACAAAGGACACTGACACAAAGATAAGACCTTAAGTCTGACCTACACATGAATTCTTATGAAAATTCTGGAACAAAATGGCTGCTAAAGTACAATCAAACAAAATAATATAATAGAAGAAGTTACATGAGATGAGTATGGAAACAACATCTTCAACTTCATACAACTTTCAGTAGAGGCATAAAACATATTTTAAATATTCTAATGTGGATTAATACTTGTTTTAACCTATACTACAGTATCAATGTTGAATCATAACTGAAATCTACTTTTAGTTTAGGCTTAAATGCTGTCTGGGCATGAGAAACTGCCACATTAGGTACATATGATAAACTATTATGGTATCATTTAAAAGCTATAAATGTAAACTGAAGGTTATTCACAAGTCACATTACGTAAAGATTGGGTAAAACACTCACACTATATTTGATTCAAATGACCACTGATGTTAAACGGCCTCCCACAAACACTCAAGCCTCTTCCATTCAAAATGACCAGGGTTCAATCTCTAAAGACTCCCTTCTCCGAATTCTCCCTTCATCTTACTAAATAATAAAGTAAATGGACTTCTATTAGGAATATGATGCAATGCTGAAGTCATTATTTGATTACTTAACTAAACTCCTAAAAATTATATCACAATTTTATGATTTTTCTGTTATCTAGATCATTTAAACACAAGGTTGCGCACTGTCCAACACTAATGTCCGTCAGTATTTTTACCTACCGGACACATTTGACTTTGGGCTTCAGTTATCTGATTAATCTGAGAGGTTCCCTTGGACGTCTATTCTAGCAGGTAGTATTTAGCATGAAGACACGAGCAGTGTCAGAGTTCTTGAACTTGTAACGTTAGTTTGAGAGACAGAATGACATTAAAGAAGCTGCAGAAGGCGAAGACTGGCCACCACAGCGTCCAGAGACAGATAACTAACAATCTCAGCTGCACTGAAATGATGCGAAATACACTATCAACTGTAAATTGTGCTCTATAATGCCAATTTTTCTTTTTATTTATTATTATTATTATTATTGCTGTAGCTACGTCTAAATTAGCTTACCACAATCTTACTGTAACTATATTAGTAACACTGTAAGTGACCAGTTACATAAAACTAAACATAAAAGACAAGGGTCCTCATGCTTCAGTCAGCCCCGGCGTTACAGCATTAACTTTCAGCTCTAATCGTGACCTTGTGTGGTACATATCAGCGCTGTTAGCTGATTTGGTCCGGAACAAGTGTCCTTCTCCTTCAGTCTTAATGTTGCGCTCATTAAATATAAGGTACATGTCTTTAATTAATGTTAAATTATAATCTCAGTGTTCTTACCATATCTGTAGCTGTGGTTTGGGAGCTGTGTCGGTGAAACGAAGCGGCCCACGCTGAATAGAAAGAAGAAACACGTGAAGAAAAATCTAGAAGTAAAACGCGCATGCGTGAATCACCCTGGTTTGGGTTCGGTTTTAAATTGCTCCGTACACCCTACATAGTGCACTTCGATGGACACGAAATTATGCACATATACCGAAATGGTGAACTGTAATTTAGAGAGGACGTTGGATAAACTACAAATGGCTTTCTCTGAAATATCTCACAAAATAACTGTTGTAGAAACTGACATTTCTTTATCGACATAGGGCACTACATAGAGAACACTAAATCATTTGACATTAGCCCTCAAAAAACAGCGACTGGAACTAGGGCCATTTCCCAATAAACCAAATTAACAGTAAACACACGTTGTATAATACGAAATTAGCACATTGAGCAAAACAGTTGAACATGAACTTCAAAAGCACTATTTGTGCCAGGCTGGGAGTCGATCCCCAAAGGAATCGATTCTGTGATTGCAGGTGTTTAAGAATTGAGATTCGACTTGATTTGAAGTACAACTGACAAGACAAGCTAATGTATCAAGTGCCTTTATTATTCATACTATCAGTTATAATATCAAATTAATATTGTACTCTAATGCGTTGCCACTTCTCTTTCACACATACACTGGTGTTTGGAATAGAGAGGTTTTCATGTGGAATTGACTCTTAAGTATCTGCTTCAAAACTTAGAACCGATTCAGAGTCAATTCAAAAATTTATGGAATCGAACAGAATCGTAATTTCACAACACCGACCGATGACCTCGTGTTTTTTCTACAATAGCGTCTGAGAAACTTCTGGAAGTCGACGCCCCGGAGCGAGCATAACGATTGTTTTCCAATAATACCTTGCGTTGTGAAACACTATCTTGTGTATTTTGCCTTGTATAATATATTCGGTCGTATAATAAATCCATCAGGGAGGTTTGTTAGGTAAATTGCAAAGGAGATCGGTTTAATAAACAGAAATGATCTCTGGCTCAGGGTGAGGGGCGGGCCGTTGTGTTACCCGGATGAAGAACCCCACACGTGTGTCCTGCGGAGGGTTTAGTTGAGCTGTAAGTCACGCTTTAGCAGAGCCGCTTTTCCAGCACATTCTCCTTTCCTCAGAGCAGCGCCCAGAGCTCACTCTCAGTAAGTTCACACATTTCCATTAATAAATCTGTTTTTTTCTTTTTAACACATAGCTGAACTACACACATTCTTAATAATTTTCAGATTAAACCCATGCGCTTCTGCTGATGTAGTGACAACGTTAGCGGATAAGTTGAACTATATTTTAATATTTCTATTCTTACTTATTTATTTGTGTGTAAACTTGATAAATAATACCTACACATTTCAGAGTCTTTATTGCGCTGTGCACAGGTGAGCGGTCACTGTCCATATTGTGAATTAAATCTAACGTCAATTAAGAACCTGCTCTTGCTTTACTAACGTTAGCATCTTTTCCAGATACAAGGTCATTTTTACACGAAACAAAGTAACGCCAGTTAAACAGTAATTTGCAGAGCACAGTGTCTCATTTACGGTTTATGTTGACTAACAGAAATGACCTGTCTCTTGTACGGTTTCCTAACGTTGCATCACTAGTTGCTGAATGACATTTAGTCGCTTAACATAGAACATGTCTCCATTCCTCCTTAAAAACTGCAGCGTGTTCCTTTTTTATTTAACGTTAGTTTAATGTTATGGATAGCATTCATATAACATTAGCAGCTTGTTTCTAGAGAATTCTCCCTGAGCATAAGCAGCCTTTAACCGGTCCAGCCGTTTCAGAGTAAGTGTGGAATAGCGCAGAGGATTTTAATGCATTCTGTTTTTAAACGTAGCGGCTCAGTGCTGTATTTCCGAAGGTGGTCTTTTTAAGGTGTGTTTGAGCGCGTTCTCGACCAGTGTCGTTGCCATGAGGACGCTCGAGAGTTTGACCTTGTGACGCGTGACCCTCCAGAACCCACGTGCTTCATAGGCGACGGGGGGCTGTAGTTTTAACAAAGGCCAAAGATCTGAGATTAACCAAACAGCATGGATCTTAAATTAGGTACTAAATCAATAATGATTAGATTTCTGTGTGTCTTAGAACAATACAGACGTCTGAAATGATGACTTAAAAAAAAAAGCTGCTTCACTGTAATCAAAAGTGAATACTAATGACTGCTAAAGCAGATTGAATCTGACATTAACGAGCTATGTGAAGCGTTAAACCTGCCATTTAATTAACTTGTTTTAAGGAATTAAATCGGATTATATGTCTTGTAGCATTAAGAAGCATCACTAAGTTCTCACTTAATTATATTGTAGTCTTTAAAAGCTAACTCATTTAAAATGTGAAGCATGTTCTTATTGTCTTTGCACAGATATATAACTGTTTAAATTTTTTTTCTATTTAATATCCACATTTGGTCACCAATTAACCCTCTAAATATATCTTTGTTCATCAAAATGACATATTTAGAAGTTACTGCCAAGGAAAACCACTCCCATAAAGTGGTTTTAGAATTAATTCTAAGCGTATACCTTCTACTTCATTCAGTATGTGCTGATCTATGAATATGTAAATAGTCCTTATATCTACTTATTTCTGTGCCGTTAGTGTGTGCCTCAAAAGTCCCACCTTGCAAGTCTTTGGTACACAGTAGATTCAAAGTGGAAATGTTGAGCTGTTTAATGATGTTGACTGCTTATATTGTACAGCATGAGTCTTCTAATATAAAACAATACACCTTTTATTGTGGGAGGTGTGCACACACACCTGGATCAGTGGCATCCTGTAATGCCTAGAAATGAACCAATTTTATATGAATTAACTAATTTGTAGGTTTAAGAAAGCTAAATACATGTGAAAACAACAAGATTAATTGTAGAAATTCAATCAAAGCTTATAATAATAAATCATATTATTATATTAGAAAACTAAATCTTAAATTATTCTAATATGCTGTAGTTTTAAATAAATCCAGAGTTGAGTTATCCATGATGTTAAGAAAACTAAACAGATACTATTGTTGTTGAAACTCATTCCTTTTTGCATCTGAGACATTTAGCCTGTAACCTGTTGCCTTTTAATGACTGTTGCATTGTATCACAATGATTTTAAATGAATGAATGAGATTGTTAAATATGATAATTCTCCTAGAGTAGAAAGGCTTTTAATAGGGATTGACTTGTTTGGACCTGTGGACTGATGCACATACACAATAATGATTATTATATATATATATTTTTAAGTGTTTGCCTATGCTAGTACATATATGTTTGAAAATTTGATATCTCAGTGCATTCTAGCTTTTGCTTAGTGACCAGCATAGTTTTAAGTGAATGCAGTTAGTTTAAGGACCAGTAGGGGCACTAGTTAATTGCCTCCATTTGTGGCCCTTATGTGAGTTCAGCAGTGATGCAGTTAACATGGGTTTTGACAATGTGCTGCCCAATGAAACTACTTACCTTTATTTAAAATACTAAAAATATGAACATTTTTTTCAGAGATGCTTCGCTTGCCCAGTGTGATGAGACAAATGAGGCCTGTGTGCAGGGCACTGGCCCCACACCTCACACGTTCCTATGCTAAAGATGTTAAATTTGGAGCAGACGCCCGGGCCCTCATGCTCCAGGGAGTGGACCTGCTGGCAGATGCAGTTGCTGTTACCATGGGACCAAAGGTTAGTTCGTTGACCAAGAAAACTGGTTTTATCTTTAGGGCAGCGGTCAACCACAAAGTGCAATTTTCCTGGTTTCATTATTTCCCACACTCTAGTTATACTCAGTATATCAACAGCCAGCCAGCCAGCAGTATGTGGTGTTCCCTACCCACTAAAGAATATAATTTAATCCTTGTTTGAATATCAAATGAATCAATGGACTTAGAGATGCATTTAGATATCAGTAAGCTTGCTCATACCAAGTTTATTTCCAGTCTGTGGGAAACAATTATGTTTTTATTATTATAAAAAAATTTTTTTGTCTTTTCTGACACTTCTGCCTCTCCCGTTTCAGGGTCGTACAGTCATCATTGAGCAGACCTGGGGCAGCCCCAAGGTCACCAAAGACGGTGTCACAGTTGCCAAAAGTATTGACCTGAAGGACAAGTATAAGAACATAGGGGCCAAGCTGGTGCAGGATGTGGCCAACAACACCAACGAGGAGGCTGGAGATGGCACCACCACTGCTACTGTGTTGGCACGTGCCATCGCCAAGGAGGGCTTTGACACAATCAGCAAAGGTGCCAACCCTGTGGAGATCCGCCGTGGAGTGATGCTTGCGGTAGAAACGGTCATCAATGAACTTAAGAGGCTGTCCAAGCCAGTCACTACACCTGAGGAGATTGCCCAGGTATAAGGATAATGTTCTTAATGGAAGGGAGTTAATCCTGTAGTTATTTGTCTTTAACATCTGTGCCATTTGATCAATTGAAATAGGTAGCTACTATTTCGGCCAATGGTGACACAGAGGTGGGAAAAATCATCTCAGATGCCATGAAGAAAGTAGGACGTAAGGGAGTTATCACTGTCAAGGTGTGTTTTTTGCTTAGTGTGTAAAACATCTGTATTTCTTGCATGATATTATCTTGCTGGTTTTGACTTAGTATGCATCATGCAGGATGGTAAAACGCTGCATGACGAGCTGGAAATTATTGAAGGCTTGAAGTTCGACCGTGGATACATCTCTCCCTACTTCATCAACACAGCCAAAGGTTAGTATTTTTTGCGTGATCAATTAATGTACATTTCTACATTTATTTTAATAATCTTAATTCTACATAAACTTTAATCGTTCTATAGGTCAGAAGTGTGAGTTCCAGGATGCCTATCTGCTTCTGAGTGAGAAGAAGATATCCAGCGTCCAGAGCATTGTGCCAGCCCTGGAGCTTGCCAACCAGCACCGTAAGCCTTTGGTCATTGTGGCGGAGGATGTGGATGGAGAGGCTCTCAGTACTCTAGTCCTTAACAGGTTATCTGAAAATTGTTTTACCCCATACTTTTCACAAAATGCTTAAAGATAGAATGTTCACTTGCTATAATTTTGCTAATTTTAGTTTTGTTGTAATTGCCACACACTTCCCTGCTATTCCTACACCTGTTTTTAAAAGTGTGATGTTAAGTAGAGGAGGTGTGTGCAAAGATAATTATTGCTCGTGGGTGTGAGTGAAAGGTTAGTGCTAGAACTTGTATTTAACTTCTGCAGGTTGAAGGTTGGGCTGCAGGTTGTTGCCGTGAAGGCCCCTGGCTTTGGAGACAACAGAAAAAACCAGCTTCACGATATGGCGATTGCCACAGGAGGCGTTGTATGTATTACTTAAAATTGAGTTCTCTAATGCTGCTTAAACTGCAAATAGTTGTCTGTCAATTTTTTACAGGATTTTTATGCTTTACTATAAACTTTTTCCTAATTCTGTGTATTTAGGTGTTTGGAGATGAAGCTACGGGCCTTGCTGTCGAGGACATCCAGGCACATGACTTTGGCCGGGTTGGTGAAGTGGTGGTGACCAAGGATGACACTATGATCCTGAAGGGCAAGGGTGACTCCGCTGCCATTGAGAAGCGTGTGGCAGAGATTGCTGAGCAGCTTGAGAACACCACCAGTGACTATGAGAAGGAGAAGCTCAATGAGCGCCTGGCCAAACTCTCTGATGGTGTGGCTGTGTTGAAGGTAAGAATTTGAGGCTTGTGATATAAATATTTAAAACAATGGTAATACGCACATGAACACACAAGATCACTAAAGGCAATTGGCGCACACTAAGTAGAAGGCAGCCATCCCAGCAGCAGGGGAGCTGTTGAGGTTTTGCTGCCATGCTTAATGTAACCTCAGCTGTAAACTTTGAGGGAGAAGGGAGTGCTGTTCCTGCAATCCCCTACACTGTTTTCCTGCTCTTTGGGTGGGTGGAACTAGCGGTCCTTTCTGTGTCTGGTCCACTTTGCTAAGCTTTAAGCCACAGTTGCCCCATGTCATCAAATTGTGAACAACAAAGTTGGAATTATTCAAGGCTTCAGAAGCTTACAAACACTTTTTAAATTGTAATTTAATTCAAAGTTAAATGGCACTTTACTCTAGACATTGCAACACATGACCCTCAATTTCTATGCAAATTATATTTCTAATTGATTAGTGTGAAACATCATAGGGTGGCAGTGGACTGTGGGTGATCAGGAAAGCTTGGATTGATGTTCATTTGCTTGACAGCTATACTAATGCCCATAGACGAACATGCATACAGTGGAAAATGTAAAGTAAATGATACACTAAAGCCTTGCACACATTAATAGGCAGAAGCAAACAAGGGGGACAAGTGTAAATAATGGGAACGGAATTAAATAAATGAATCTGAATCAAGGCTTGAGTATTATGTCACTTCCATAGCTCTGTTTCAAAAGCATTGATGGCTTATCTGTTTTGGTTTAGGTTGGTGGCACAAGTGATGTGGAGGTGAATGAGAAGAAGGACCGTGTGACAGATGCGCTGAATGCCACCCGGGCTGCTGTAGAAGAGGGCATTGTCCTTGGAGGAGGCTGTGCTCTTCTACGTTGTATCCCTGTCTTGGACACCATCAAACCTGCCAACGCTGACCAGAAAATTGGTAAGAACTGGGGCATATTTCATTTAAATATATTGACAGCCTTGGGCCAATAATGAATGTCTCATAATTTTCTTTAATTCTTAATAACTGAAGGAACTGTCAGTTTTGACACTAGCAATTTGTTGTTTGATACACAAACGAGTTTGTGAATTTTATATACAACGTATACTGATCAATCATAACCTTATGACCACCTCATTTGTGCACTCTGTCCATTCTCTCAGTTCCATTGACCACACAGGGCCACTTTATAACTCAGGATGCTTTTGGTTGGTGGATCATCTTCATTCTAGAAGTGCAACTGAGCGATTTTAAAAATCTCCTGGAGCACTGCTGTGTCTGATCCACTCTTACCAGCACAACAATACTGCCAGTGTCACCTTGGAGAGTAATCCACCACCCAAATGATGCACTAACCATTGAAGAACAGGATGAAATGGGGCAAACCAAATATGCAGAGCCACTGGTGGACTACCATCTTTTTTTTTTTTTTTTTTTTTTTTTTTAAAAAGTACTCCTGTAAGGTCACTATAGCTGAGAGAATGGACACCGAATGTTGTAACAAGGAGATGGTCATTAATGTTATGGCTGGTCAGTGTATATGATAAACATGTATTTTCAAACATTCTGCCCACACATGGCTCCACAATACTCATTGGCTTTGTAGCCTGAGGGACCAGTACAACGCATGACTACCTGTAGTTCTAGCCAATCAACCCTGATATCTTTACAAATTAAGTAACTTTAGAACCACTTGGTAATTATAACACTTTTTACTATTGCTGAGTAATAATGTACTAATATGGTATTTCAGGTATTGACATCATCCGCAGAGCCCTGCGCATTCCTGCCATGACCATCGCTAAGAACGCAGGAGTGGAGGGCTCTCTGGTAGTGGAGAAGATCCTGCAGGGTGACGCAGAGGTTGGCTACGATGCCCTTAATGATGAATACGTTAACATGGTGGAGAGGGGCATCATTGATCCTACTAAGGTATGTCATGGCTTTCAGAATAAGCTTTCTATAAAGACATCTATCCTCCTGTAGAGTTTAGTGTAAATCTTAATCTGCTCAGCTATTCTACCCCCGTCTATCCTATTGATTACCTACAGCATGTTAGAGAAAATGACTGGATCTTTTCAGGAGGAATGTTGGTTAGCCCCAGAGTGTAAGGACTTGTTCACACCGCAGGGCATATTTACTTTACAGCATAAGCAATTGTGGAACTTTTAGCTTCAGTATCAAATTTAAGAAATCTGATAAGTTGATGTGTTAAATGTCTCTGGCTCCCTCTGCAGGTGGTGAGGACTGCACTACTGGACGCCGCTGGTGTTGCATCACTGCTGTCCACTGCTGAGGCTGTAGTCACAGAGTTGCCGAAGGAGGAAAAGGAAATGCCGGGTGGAATGGGAGGGATGGGAGGCATGGGAGGAGGCATGGGTGGTATGGGATTCTAAACTCCACTACCAGAAATGCTCTATAGACTTTAAGGCAAGATGCTGAGGGCAGGGGACATGATTGGCCCCTTCCCTAGCCGTCTCCTGACCTGCTGACTGACTGCCCCTGAGTGTGATATGCAGCCAAGTAATGGAAGACCCCTGTCATATGACCTAGAATTAAAACCATTTATGATCATGCCTCTCCACTTGGGACTGAAGACCTGACCCCTGTTACTCTGAAGATGAGCATAAACTGACCAGGCCCACGCTGTTCTGATCTGCCCATGTTTACTTAATGGAAATTTGAATACACTTGAAGCAGTGAAATCTTCTTTAATCTGCCATGTTCACGCACTGAATGAGTCTTGTTAAGGCTGGACTTCTTGTTGCCGTTTGTGAGCTTCAGAAGCAACACAGTAGGGTTCGAGTCTGCCTCTAAAAGGAGAAACAGAGTTGAGGAACTTTTGAGGTAGCTGTCAGCAAATTCCTTTATGTCCATTCTGTTTTTTTTTTTTTTTGTACTCTTGTATTGTCTAGGCCTCCACCTGGAGAAATGCTCAATCCTCAGTTGAGGCAATTAAAGCATCTCACTGAAGAATAATCCATCTTGGGTTTGTTTCTGTTGTACATGTGAATACTGAAAACAAGTTAAACGGAATCAAGGCCAGCTAACACATTAATGTCTAGAACTCATGAATGTAAACTCATTTTGTTGAGAAAAACTCACCTAGAAGCTTCTGCATTTCTGTATGTTTCTAGTCACTTGCCTTTGGGGATGGGAGGATTAGGAATGTTTTCATTCCAAACCTGAGTTTGTCAGAACAGTCTGTTGGGTGAGGAGGGGGTAGAATTATTTCCAAGATGCGAAACTGAGCTTGCCACTGTCATAGTGAAATAGTCCAAAATCTAATGAAAAAGCTGTTCAACAAATATTAACAATTCTTGCTTAAAGTAGATACAATTGTGGAATATTGATACACATTTTGTACATTAGGCATGTCTTTAAAAATAAAGTTGAATACTCTGTAAGGCGATAGTGACCCTGAAGAATTTCATATTTGGTGCAGGAACGCTTGGTTGTTAAACTCAGCTTAGCATTTGATTTTTCATTAGAGTATGCAAATTTTGACTGTGTCAAGATGACACTTTAAATATCACTTCCCCAACTTGAATTACAGCAGAATTTCTGCCTTTTAAAACGACTAAAAAGACATCTTTGTATGGAAAAACACACTATTTGTCATTAAATCTTTTCCCTAACACCACAGTAGCAAGATGAGAAAATAACTTTGATTTGTCATCAATAAGCTTAAGGTAAAAGGAAAAATGTAGCCAGAGGTTTTAAACACCTTTACTCAATGCTTATATTAGTATCACAAGTTGAAGGGAGCGGTCCTCAATTCTGGTCCTGGTCACCCACTGTCCTGCATGTTGTAGCTTTCTCCTCACGCCATCACATTTTAAGCTTGGAAGAGGATGTTAATTAGCTCATTAGTTGCCTCAGGTGTGTCAGGGGGCAGAGGAATCTCTCCAAAGACCCAGCCGAACTGTTATAAAGTGAGAATTTGTGGGTTAAGAGAAACATCTGCCACATGCAAATCTGTATTTACTGGAGTCTGTATTAGTGATATACCAGTATTTTTTTTTTTTTATTGGAGGGGTGTTTCCTTATGGTTTTATTGTGTATGAAAACAAAACATACAAAATCCAAACTCCTGCCTCGCCAATGATGCTGCAGAATACAATAATGTACTAAAACACACTGAGTGGTAGAGCTGGGAACTATAGTATCTTTAATATTCCTTTGAGTGTTAAGCCGTTCTGTGAGGTCGTTAAATGAGGTTGTATTTCATGCAGCAGCTGTTACTGCATGTACTGCATGAGCTAACATCACTCATGTGATCCATCTATTTTGAATGTGAAAATAGTTTGAACTAGGTGTTGAACAAAGACACAGACACCACAGCAGACAGGTTGATTTTTAAATATAAAAATAGTTTATAAACCATGCAGGCAGGATACATACTCACCACAACAAACTCATTAAAACCCCAAAATAATACTAAAACACTCCCCTCAAGATAAAAGAAAAAAAAAAAAAAAGGAAAGGTATATTGTACACTGTACGCTAGTTTGTGGTCTTACATCAGTTATGTACATGTGGTTTTCCCAGAACCAAAATAAATACAGGACGTCAATGCATACATATTTTAAGATACTGATAAATATGTAACTTGCTAAGTAAAAACGCAGTAAGGGCATGGGGTGTTAAAATGGAATCTTTAAGGTCTATTGCGATAGATACCTCACTACTACAGCAATTTCAGGGGAGTCCTAAAAGGAAGTTTATTTCCCCATCAGACCCCTGAGTTTGGGCCCTTTTAGAAGCAGTGGATATCGTAATTTGCATTGAACTATGTGTTTAAAATCAGCCTTTACAAATATATTGCACTCTTACAATAAACAATAGTCCTTTGATTTGGACACTTATTGAGACACACCATAAGATGTTACAAATTGTGCTCCCACCCATAAAAAGGCAGCGATAAAAGCACTTTTAGCAAATCTAAATGTGCCAACTTAAAATGCTTTCCTTCAGCCTCCACAGCCATGTTGTCACTGTGCACAAGTGGAAGTTATTGCTGTGCAAGTGTTCATTCTGTTCATACAGTCATAGCACTTGTGTGATGGAAAGCCCTTGTGATGCTGGTATGGAAGACCTAAAGATTTCCTCTAGTCAGTCTTTTATCCTTTAGACAGTCTTGATTTTACATGTGCACTTGTTTGGAACATTAGGCAACACAAATACACAGTGCCCACTCTGTACTGTGCACTCCAAACAAGTCTCCTTGTCTCTTCGTAAAAAAAAAAAAAAACCTAAACCTCACTGAACATTTTAAGCTGTTCAGAAAATACAGGTGGTGTTACATATCCTACCCTTACTGGACCATCCAGTTCAGTTCTGCTTTTGTTTTTAATAAAAATGTCCCTGATGATTCAAAATTCAATTTAGCCTCTCCTGAATACCTTTGTCTATTTAAGTCGTAATAAACTTGTCCCAAATAACAGGCTTCATCCCTGTCCTTTGCACCATTCATGAAAACCAATTTCTTTTTGCTGAGCCTTCAACAAACCATGCACCATCTCCTCTGCGCCAGCTGCCATTAATAACAGTATGGCTCAAGTGTACGTCGTACACAGTATGTTACCCACAAAATGAGTGAGGCAGATTGGCAGGGCTCAGCAGATGCTGTAAAGCCCAAATATTAGATCCAGCCACAAAGAAGTTATGATAAAGATACATAAAATCAAATGTTTTGTTTGGACCAGGCACTGTAGTTACTGAGGCACATGAAATTGTCTCTACAAAGCTCAAACCCTCCCTTGCAAAGGAACCCCCTTTCCCATATCCCCAGAACCCCCTCTCGCCCTGCTGGCCCCCTCGATCTCAGAGAAGGGCTACGTGTGGTGGACTTCATGGAACATCAGCTCACGTGGTATCTGCGTCTCAGGGCCGTAAAGTGTGCAGGCCCTTCTTTCAAACGCAGTCACCATCTGCTTGACCACTTCATCGAAGAACACTGTGGCCAACTGTGAATGCAGGAGGGAGCGAAATTCAAAGGAAATCTATCCGAAAAAAAGGAGAAGAAACATGGTTAGCAAAAGAAGTATGCAGTGTTTTGCTGGGGATAAGGAATACACATCAATGGATTTAACCTGTAAAAATAACATTTTAACACATAGGCTACATAAATAAATTATACTGCATTCATTTTGGCAGACTATCAGCAGACTCCTTTAAAGCACGTGTTAGTCAAAAGCGTAATCTTGACGAAAGAAAATGACAGATTTTACTTAATAAATGCAGAATGTTTTATATTACTGCTCATCTTTGAACACTGTTTACATTTCATTCAGTTATTCTGTTGGTAAATATTACATTTCTCCATAATGCCAATATATTTCTAACATCAAAAATTACTCTATGTGGACAGAGGTTTTGGGACACACGTCTTAATCATTGAATTCAGGTGTTTAATTCTATTCCTACAGGTGTATAAAATTAAGTACCTAGTCATGCAGTCTTTACCAACAATTGTGAATGAATGGGTCTTTGTGAAGAACTCACTGAATTCTAGTGTGGTCCTATAATAGAATGTTACTGTTGTAACAAATCACTTCATGAAATGTCTTCCCTCCTAGACAATTACAACTAACTCTGAGTGGAAATTCTTTAATATGGAAGCACTTACAGACCACAGCAACTCAGCCATTAAGAATGAGTCTACATAAAATACATGAGTGAGGGCACAGAATTCTGAGGCGCACTTTGCATAAAAGTCTGCTGAGTAAATAAATGCAGAGATTTAAACCTCCTCTCACCTTACCATTAGGCACAAAAACTGCAGTGGGAGCTACATGACATGCATTTCCATGGCCAATCAGCTGCCTGCAAGCCTTACAGCATTAATCTGGGTTTGGCAAATGCCAGAAGAACATTACCAGTATAGTATCAAATGGTGGAGGACAATGCTATGGGTTAGGCTAGTTTGTCAAGCGTTGGCCTAGACCAAGACATTTTGGACACTTGTTTGCTTCTAATTTTGTGATAATAATTTAGGGAAGTCCATTTCTGTTCCAGCACGACGATGCCCCTGTGCACAAAGCAAGGTCCTTAACAGCATATTTAGATGAGTTTGGTGTGGAAGAACTTGACTGGCTGACACAAGAGCTCTGCCCTCAACCCTAGCCTGACCTCACAAATACTCCCCTGGTGGCATGTGCAAAAATTCCCCACAGACATATTTTAGAAAGGCCTCCCAGTATAGAGTAAGCTGTTATGGCTATGCCTAGAGGACCAACTTAAAGCACTAGTAGGTGTAATACATAGGTCTCAATTCATTTGTCCACATAGTGTATGTATATAACCCAGGGAAATGCAGACATCAGCAATATCCTATATTATTTAAGCCATATTTTTCAAATAGTGCCTAATATGTTAATGTGGCTATATGCAATCATCAGACTAAATGCACATATTATCCTTGATGTTTTTCAACAAACCTGTTGAAAAACACCCAAATAGTGCCAGTTGTGAAGTCATTTTACAAACGACTCTACACTTAAAAGTCTGTTTACTTACAGCAAAGTCCAGGGTGCATGTGCGAGGGTAGCCAGGAAGGCCGGGACTGAAACGCCATACTGTTTCCAGGTGATTAAAGAGTTTACCATCAGAGCATGAGGCCTTCAAAACAAAATCATTTTTTAAGCTTTTCAAAGTTTAAAAAAAGTTTACAATTAAAGAATTTTCAAAGTTTTAAGCTTCAAACATGACCGGTATGGTACCTGTTTCATGAAGTTATTGTGTCAATAGTCTAAAGTCAAAAGTGATGCATGCTTGTTAGAGGCCTCACCTTGACTAAATGAGGACGCACTGTCGTAACAAGGGAAGTGTAATTTTCCACCACTGGAGGAAAGCCCACTGTTAATT
This sequence comes from Hoplias malabaricus, assembly GCF_029633855.1. NCBI lineage: Eukaryota > Metazoa > Chordata > Actinopteri > Characiformes > Erythrinidae > Hoplias > Hoplias malabaricus. Next base: position 24,729,012 of record NC_089811.1, on the reverse strand, counting down.
TGGCCTTACAGAAGCCAGAACGCCGGAAGACCACATCTGAGCGTTTGCACCAGGGCACAAATTGAAGATAATCCTCTACCCTGGCCACTACTTCATACATCTCTTGCATGGAATATCTAGAGAGAGACAAGAGAGAGCACAACATGAGTGATGGTCATCTACAGGCAGAAGGACATAACTCAAAACGGAAACAATGTGAAAATGTCAGAGCTGGCATGTCATGGCACAAACAATGAAAAAATGGAGCATAGGGCCTTGAGTTTCAGGGCATAAACCCTTACCTCAGATTCTCCAAGGCTTTGAAGATGTGACATAAATGTCTGACAAACTCTGCCAACAGTTTTTCATTTACTCATGTCTCATATGAACTAGGTCAGATATTTTCGTATGGGGAACCCCAAGTCTCTTAACAAAAACGGACATACACAGAACCTGGTACAAGACTTCAGCATTGTTTCTTCATAATACTAATTATGCATATAAAACTACATTGCAGTATTAAGTTTTCAACATTAAGTGCATTTCAAGGTCAGTTTAGTGAAGGCAAACATATTTAACCTGTGCCAAAAAGCCTGCTTAAAAATGCTAATTTAATGTGGTTTCCTCAAGCATTATACAGAATGGTAAAATAGTTTCAGAGGAATAATCCAAGTTTTAAACTGTTTGTATATAACCTATAGCAAAGGAATTTGTACTGTGTCACTTAAAGGAGTAATCTAAATATAAAACATTAAATTCAGCGGGTTTTTGCTTTGAGCTTTATGTGAACGAGCTTGGTTAAACTAAGATAACCTCTAAACTTGGCAGGGTTACTGCAATATTTCCAGCAAGGTTTATGTTGGAACACAAGGGCATAACCTAATTATAGATGAGAATAAATTTAGAAATTTCTCATGGCTTGCATCTTACCCAATGATGCGCCTCTCTGAATATTCTTTCCTCTTATTGAACGAATCAGAGAGGTTGAAGAAGCTTCGGACTGGAGCGACTGTGGCGCGACCAGACACAGTCCTCAGGAGAGGTGGCACGCGGGTCATCAGAATCCCACATGATGACAAGTATCTGTGTACAATGAGAAGAAAGACTGATCAGTAAACCAACGATTGCATATCACTGCTGTCATAATCTGCAAACCACAACTTGTTACCCTCCTTGCCCTTTCTTGTGTGAAGCACAGTATTACGGAAGATGTCTGAGACATTACAAAAAACTAGAAAGATTTATATAAAAAAAAACATTATAGCTTGATTGAATATTATGCAAAAACACATCTGGAATATTTTTACTTAATATACTTAATGATTTCCAAATTAAAATAAGTTTTTTAAAAAGGTTAGTTTTGATTTCAGAGTGATTTTAAACACGGAGAGCCTCATGTTTTTTATAAAGCTTGCCAAAACATCAGTTATCATGTACATGCCTTCTAAGCTGTTGAGCTTCAGCAGTCTTTATGTTTGTGTACACCAAACACCGACTTTCCATTCCATAAATCAGTTCTGAGCAGTCAGTAACAAATTAACAAACATTTTACATATTGTGACTTACAATTCTGAGCCATATACAGGCCTATTCCTTATGTGGTTTCAGTATGTCCTTTATAAGCATTATATAATGCTTACAGGGGAAAGTAAAACTTATCTAATCATAAACGGCTATGTTTACCTATTGGCAATCAAGACATACACTTTCAGTGGAGACAAAGGCCAGAAAACACTCCTTTATCTGTCAGCTGACATGCTCCCTTAAGGTATAACGTTGCGTAAGTGCAATCACTGTAAATAGAATGCAGCTATACGCAACTTGTTCTCAAATACAACAATCAATCATTAACAATCATTATTTACTGAGACCAAATCATGAATCGAATCTGTCATTTTAATATATTTTATTAAATTATTTTACACTACGAATCATTTACAGCAGTAGGTTTGTTGTCATGCACAAGAAGTCTCAATGTGGTGTTCTCAATATGTTTCCCCTTAGATGATACATCGATCAATATTATCATATAACTTTTTTTTTAATGAATAGCATGGGTGATATTTTTGTGGAAAAGTTCTCTCACACTCATGGTTTACCACTTGGCAGTCTGACAAACAAATCTGTATTTGGTCAATGTAAGGGGAACCACATGGGCTACAAACTAGCATTGAGAATTATGATTATGAGGCTTTTTCCTGCTCCATCGTGACAAACCAGGTGCTAATCCAAAGAAGTGGCTTGCTAAACTGAGTGGCCTGCAAAGAGCTCTGACCCTTAACCCCACCAAACTCTTTAGGGGAGAATGCAGCGCTATACTTGGAGCCCCAAAACAGATGGGAGGGGGAAAAATAAGTGTAAAAACATTAACAGGATTGAGAAGCAGAATAAAAGTGCAGAGAAAAGAGAAAGGTGTACATATAGGCTTTGATGGAGGACAGTGAAGAGATTATGGTACAGGGCTTTTCACAGACAGGAAGTGGGGCTGACAGGACAAGCAACGAAGGGTCTAGTGCCAGTTCAAATGGCACATTAACACAAATTCATGCTTAATATCATTATTATGACATTTTTGGGGTGATTTGTTTACAGACAAAAATTAAATCAAAAACTAATCTTATTTATTTCCATTGCAGAACAGGGAATTTAAGACTTACACAGTTGCATTGTTTTAGGAGTATCATGGAGCAATATTACACAAACTAGAAAAAAAATGATTCAGGCCATTTAATGTGCAGTATGGACAGTTTCAAATGTAGAAAAAAATTAAAAATACAGCTCTATCACAGGGAGCTGAGCAACTCATTTCTGATAAGTGCCAGGACTGATGCTTCATAGAGTCTGTATAACCTTTTGAAAAGTAAGCAAAGATTTAGGTTAAAGACCTAAGCTACATAGTTCAAACATAAAAACTAATTAGAAAAGACCAATAAAAATAGCAACGATTAAACTGGAATAAGCTACTAGAAAGAATAGATGCTAAAAACTAATCTTCCTTCATGCAAAGTATGAGAAAGTTATATACGGTACATAAAACTAATCAATGATTAAAATGAAACATTTGCTCAGACTCAGTTAAAAGCTAAGTGTGTGACATTTTCTGTGCAAATGGGACAACAGAATAAGTCAGATGATTCATAGATGTGTAGAAGTAATATATACAAGTACCATGAGTCTTATGTTCTATATGTTTTTGCCATTTAAACATCTGCAAGATTTATAACACCAGCAGATAACGTGCAAGTATATCTGATGCAATCTATATCCAAAAACATGATGACGCAGAGAATGTGTCTCAAAAAATGTCTCTCTAGTACAAGGGTTAAAAACAACTGAAGGTCTTGCTTATTTCTGCCATTCTGATTTTGTGAAAGTGAAAATTTAATCAAGTGTAAAACCTTGTGACATCCACTGTAACATTACATAAACATGGAAAGGAGGGGGTGACACCGAAAGCCAAGTGTGACGGAGGAATATCTGCCCGAGGCTGTAGTGTACGGCTTTTGGCCAGATGCCCGGTGCACCGTTTAAGGCACACTGCCAGCCATAGTTTTCCATGGGTACACTGTGTCCTGCAGCTGGGTGAGGAAGGGCTAGCGACCTCAAACACAGACACACCGCTCGGGTATCACTGGAGCTGACGTCAGAGCCGGTGTATGACGTCACGTCTTAGTTTCACTGGGAGCTTTAAACGGTGCAGTTAATGAGCACAAAAATAGTGCAAACATCAAACCGTGGGTAAAGAGCCGTCTTATAAAAGTGAGAAAGATATCAGCTGGGGAAATGGATAATGTTAATGCATAAACCAGAATAAATTCTGGGGGGTGAGGTGTGGGGCGAAAGATTTAATGATTTTATATCAAGATATCAATTTGAAAGGGTGCAATTGTAAAATTGCAAGAGCTGTGTTCTTTTTCTATTACAACATCATGAACAGTGGTTTAAAATATGAAATGGGGACACTAATGCAGAATGAGAATAACCAGAGGCAACTAAACACGGTTGTGTACATGACAACAACCAGGGCTGAATGACTTACATTCAGTGTTCAAAATTAAAGATGGATCTTCTAGCTGTTTTTAGTATTTAAAAAAGGGCTAAAATTCACTATATAGAAATTAATGGCAGTATTGGTCACAAAGAGAAATTAGACATTTTTCACTAATCGTCCAGTCCTGATACTAAGCTGAAGAGAATAAGAAGCAAAAGTAGGGATATAGAAATAAAGACGGAAAAAACATCAAGCTGGCCCTTTATGACTACAGTTGGGTTGTTTAAACCCAGATGTTTGCACAGAATAGACGAAGGACATAAACAGTTTCACAGCATTGCTTTATTTCCAGGGCACTAAGAAATGTAGTGATAGCGCTAAATCCCCAGAAGTGGGCTCAGTTCACCTCGGACGTCGATGGTATCTCTGGACATTGTGACCCGTTACGTAACACATATCGTTACCGGTCTACCGTAAAGAACAGCTGCTCGCGGTTAACGTTACCACTTAGCCACTGTTAGCACCTACAGCGTCTGCATCGGCACCGAGGCAAGTGACCGGGGTTAAAGTTTGGCTCGAAAGCGTGTTTTACAATTGTAACTGTGTTTATCTCGTGCGTCCGTTTATGAATCGCAGAAGCAATTCGGAGGTGTCACTCCGTTAACATTAGATGACAAGCTTCCTTCGTAAACCGTACAGTATATCACCTCCGCTAAGCTAATCTTACCCACCCTCAGGGCTGCTGAGCTTGTTATCTAACTGAGAAGAGCAGAAAGGCTAGTTTAGGGACAGCGAGCTTTATTTTACCTCACTCCGCTCCGCCCCGGTGCTTCCCGAGCTGTGCTGGACGGTAAGTGTTTAATACATTCCGCCACCGCTCTCCGCAGACAGCGAGACCCTCTCGCCATCTTCACTTCGGCTCCGTTTCACCTTCCTCTCGATCAACTATCGTTACTCACCACGCATAAACCCCGCCCTATTAGTGTGCGCCCCTCCGTTCTGAGAAAACCATTGGACAGCAGCGCCATAGAGCTCGCCACGGATTGGTCGAGCTGCCTGTCAGTCACCTTGCCTGTGTGACGTGTTCGGTTTACAGATCGGGGTGACTGCGCGCGCATCTATGTCACGGGATGCGGGATTGAGTTGCGGAGGGTGGGCGAGTCCACGGGGCATAACTAGAAAAGGTTACGGCTAAATTTGTACAGGACACAATGTAAAAGCTCTTGTAACATTAAAGATAATAAAGTGAAAATGTATAAAAAAGCACAAAAGGAGAACTCGAAATGAAAACGCATTACAGTCACATACCTTCTGAAGTCCTTCTCCCACCGTTCTGCTAATAAATACGACGTTATTTTACAGCACTCCTGCCCTTCTGCAGATTAACTAACGCAGTGACTGCAGGAAAGAAACGCATAATCACTCTACTCAACGAAATCAGTTCCAGAATATCTTCCATCATTTCTGGCATGCACTATCCCCGTCAATGATATAAGACTTTTAAAACAGACTTCCACCATTTTTTCTTTTTTAAATATACAGTGTAACCGACATTCAAATTCTCATAGGTGGTCATACATGATGTATGAAGAGTTTATTGCTTCAAAGCTACTATGATTCTGTTTTATCAAAAGTTTTGTTTGTTTATATATATATATATATATATAAACCTATCTATAGGTTCTATATCTATAGAATATATATATATATATATATATATATATATATATATATATATATATATATATATATATATATATATAGACACAATACATAGCAGTTAAGTACAGAGGCCATTTCACATCAAACAGCTGCAGTGACTGAATTCTACAGGTGTTAAAATCTCTACATCTTCAGCTATAACAGCAGTGCTGTGATCATTTATTAAATAGAAATATATGAACAGTAGTCTTAGTAATCTGTCAATCCTAAGTCTACACTCTGTTCAAAATTAAAAATGTAATTATATTCACATATTGTTCCTTAAATTGTGACATTTACTGTATATATTCGTTTTAAACGTTCTGTCTACTGCGCATGCGCAGAAGGTGAGCTTGACACCCCCCCCCCCCCCCCCCCCTTAGCGAGTCAGCTCCGTTCACAAAGATGAACCGAGTCTTTGGGCTCCTATAGTTCTTTAGTAGGTTTAAATAAACGAAAGTCGTATTCTTTTCATATTTTGATTTTTCTTTTTTTCTCAGTTAAATCTTTAGTCGAAAACCAAAATCAGAAAAATTGGTGCACATGAAAATAGCAGAAACAAAACAGATGAATACAAAACTGGGACAATGAGAACTTGACCTGAAATGTCCTAAATAAAATAAAATATTTTTATCTGCGTTCCACTGAAACTGTTATAGTTTACCTCGTGAAAATGTCAATTTGGTGTTTTTTTATGATAAAATATTGTGGGCGAGATAAGCATTCAACTGCCGAGCATTCTGCTTTGAAACTGCATTGTTCCAGTCAAGGTTTCTTACATAATGAATCTAAGAAACCAGTTCTGTGGATGAGGCAGGACACATTGATTGTATTAAATGAATGTAAATGTGTAGAGTTACACCTACTATATATAGGGATTTGTTTTTCTTGGAAATAACTATTTAAATGTCATTTTGATTTAATGGACTGAGATTACAAATATGGGGTTAATCCAAGAGCGAGATGTGTCAGTTTAACCTCAAGGAACCGACGCAAAGATCTGAATCAAAGAGCCGTCTCCTTCCTGAACCACACTTTAGCAGAGGCCTGAGGGGAGTGTACACTCAAACGCAAAAATGGCGAAGATCGCCACAACACACGAAGGTGAGTGTTTTTATTGAAAACACATGCCGTAGAGTTTATTGTGTAGTGTATATAGGTGTTCTTTTCAATATGCTAGAGGGATTTGGTAAGTGAGTGTGAAGTTACTGCAGTAACTCGTCTCTATGGTGGTGGGGAGAGGACGAAGCGCGGGGACGAGAACATGGCGCCGCAGCGCTTTATTAAACCAACTGCGCACAAAGACGATTCCGGCGGTATATTATTCGCCCGCGTAAAATTTCACAGTGCAGCAGTTATTTCTAATGAATAAAGAGGATTATTGATTAAAATGTGAAGTTTTTTGTGTTCACAAACCTCACCGTGTTCAGTGTAGTCCGCGGCCTATTAGTGTTGTATGAGGCCGAATCTCAAAATGGCGACAATAGAACATGTTAACGGAGCAAAGAAATGCCTCGAGACCAAAACATGCTCCCAGGTAAACACAGGAACAGTCATCTGAGCTGAGTTGTTTGTGCGCTGCACGTACAGTAGACGTTAGTCTGCCACATAATTCACATCCTGGCAGGCAGCTTAGTATATGCGAACAAAACAAGCACAGCATGTCCCTGTGTTACACAACTGTTTCCCTAATGCTGTGGCTTTGTTCCAGTTTAATTCCAGTGGTAGCAATATTAAACTAGCAACTAGGTAGAAAATTAGATACGGAAACATTTAAGGGTGTTCTGAATTTGATAAAGTATATAAATACAACCTGATTCGATAAGTCACACTCAATTGTTTTTTAACTAGCACAGTGTATACTGCACACCATACAATCGAATTAAAGCCTACATAACTACAAAACTACTTTTGATGAGCACTTATTTACAAGTTAATTCCAGCAGTATTATCTACTAAGAGGTACTCAACAGGTACTGTCCCTCAAACCAGCTCCAGGTTCCTGGGTTGAGGGCTCGAGCCCCACCTTTGTACTCTGAGGGCTTGGGTGGGTTATGGCCCAGAATCCAAAAACAAATGTTGGAAGGATGATTAGCTATTCAGTCTGTGTCTATAAGTTTGTCTGCCTTGCAGCCAATAATTTTATGTACGACGTGGACCCACTGCAGCCCTGAACAGGACAGAGCAGTTACAGAAAATGAATGAATGAGACTCTGATTCTTAAACTCTGTAACTTTTGCCTTAATTGGATACACACGTTTATGAAAATTCAATTAGTCCCCACCTCCAAACACACCTGCAGCCCAAAAGCCCTGACCCAAATTTGATGGTCATGGTTTCTTAGGTTTGTGACATAGGAGACCTTGGCTGCACAGTTCAACAATGAAAATGCAGTGCTCCAAAAATAAGGTGAAAATGATCAATTAAGTTGTTTCCTGCCTGCATTATTCATCCATGAATCTTTATTCATGTAATAAACCAGGGCTGGATAATAATTCCATATCTATATACATCACAACATAAAATGTTTCAATAACTATGATCTTCATACGTGTTGTTAATATTTCAGTATGTATTATTTACAGTCTGTCACTGACAGTAATTACAGGATGCTGGCATCAGTTCACTGCATTGCATTTTAAATTTAGTTTAAAAAATACTAATATAGACAAAGCAAATAGGTTTTTGTTTGATGGTGATGTCATGTTGTTCTTAGTTTTTGGCAGTTTTATTTTTGTGGCTTTTTTGTTCATATCAGTCGGAATTATATTGTATTGGGTGAAATGAATATATACTGGAGGTGTTTTTTTTTTTTTTTTAAACAGGGTTAAAACGATAGTATTAATGTGTTGATTTTTCTGGTAGCTGGTATTTTCTGTGGTCGGCATGGTGGCACAGCAGGTTGTGCTGCTGTCACAGCTTCAGGGACCTGGAGGTTGTGGGTTTGAGTCCCACTCCAGGTTGCTCTCTGAGTTTTGTGCGTTTTCCCTGTGTCCTCTTGGGTTTCCTCCTGGTGCTCTGGTTTCTTCCACAGTCCAGAAACACATATTGGTAGGTGTTTTGGCGACCAGCGTTTGTTTATAGGTGAGAGTCCATGTCCAGTGTCCATAGGTGTGAATTAATGTGTCTTGACCCCCACCCTCCAAGGGTGAGTTCCTGCCTTGTGCCCTCAGCTCCAGACCCTCCTTGACCCTGAACTGGATAAGGGGTTACAGACAGAATGAATGAATGGTTTTTGCTGTTTTAATAATTTATCTATTTTTATTTATTTATTTATTTATTTTTATTTGTTAGGAATTATTAGTGATGGAAACTAGGTAACTGGGTGTATTTCATGTGTGTGGGCTTAACAGTGAGATCGATGTTCAATGTCATGGTGTTAATCTGCAAATAAGATCAATGTTATAATTTTTCACTGGTGATGACAGGTTTCGCAAAGATTTTAACAATATATCCTGCATAACTTCAATTGATTTTAAAATCTGAGTGGGCTCCTTTTTTAATTGCTCATATGTTTTCTTTTAAATTTTCAGACATCGAGGCCCAGATCCGCCAGATCCAGGGGATGAAGGCTTCCCTGCAGGAGGAGGGAGACCAGGGTGTTGGGCTTGATTCCACTGGATACTATGACCAGGAAATTTATGGAGGCAGCGATAGTCGTTTCGCTGGATATGTCACCTCAATTGCTGCCAATGAGCAGGAGGATGTATGTTATTTTATGATTGATAGTCCAATTGATTTAATTCCACACCGATTATAGTGGCACAAAAGTTATTTTTATACCTCCTAAGTTTTATGTTATCTTTAATGGTAAAACACTAAGGCTTAACCAGTCCCTCTCTTTCTGTTTTTAGGATGATGAAGATGACTCTTCAACAAGTTTGCTTGGACAGAAAAAACCAGGGTACCATGCTCCAGTGGCAATTCTTAATGCCATTCCTCAATCAGATGAGCAGGTAAATTAGCACATTATATTCCCAGAATGTTAAAAAAAAGAGCTACTCTAACAAAAATACAGTTAACGTTAACGTATGCCTTTTTTCCCTTGTAGTACGATCCGTTTGCTGAGCACAGACCACAGAAGATTTCAGACCGTGAAGATGAGTACAAGAAACGCAGGCAAAAGATGATCATCTCCCCTGAGCGTCATGACCCTTTTGCAGATGGTAAATGTCACACAGTTGTTTTGCTTCATAGTCCCATCCTTGACCATTCTGATCAGTATAAAGTGTCTGTTTATTATTCTGATTAAAATCAAGTTTTTGTGGTTAACCCTTCAAACACTGCCCAACAGCTTGCTCCCCAGACTTGGATGTTCCTTAGTATCTGTTTTTCTTATTTAAACAGTTGTGTAAAGGTTACAAACAGTAACTACATGCCTAATTTGTTCAAGGGAAAAAAAACCTGCTAGATAAGAGATGCTGCCTGTTTATGGAAACTATTAGTTGGGTGGTGTTAATACAAAATTTCTATATACAACAAGACATGGGCTGCAGGTAGGTGTGTGTTAGTGTTTTGAGGGTTAATGGATCAGATGTGAATTCTGAACTGTTTTTGGTAGAACACAACAAAAAGCCAGACAGACTCTTATTTGGAATTCAATCATTTAAAGTAAGTTTTATTACAGAAAGCTATTGGTTAAATCAAATTGTGTAGAAGGATTCATAGCTCAATTAGATGTGCATCATGTAGAACATAGTTGCAGATTTTGCTCACTAACTTGAATGCTGTGCTTGAGACAGCCTTCCGATGTGCTCCAGCTCATTTTTGGGAATCAATTCAAAGAGGCAGTAATATTGAATATTGGCTCCTTTTTATGATTCAGTTGCTAGATTTGAGCAAATTTTTATTTTTTTGCCATTTTATTGGACTGGATCAGTGCTACAATGGGTTAATAAAGTGCACATCCAGTCATCATGTGGCTATTTCCCAAACTGTATTTCAGCTCATTATAATAGCACAGCTGACGTCACACACATCATCTATCTGTAGGTTAATATGAATTTTGATATTCCACAGTATTGATGGATGAGGTGTCTTGCTTTTGATTACAATTTATATTGCATTTAAGGCATTTGGCAACATTATCTGATCATATACGTTAAGCGTATAAAGCCTGATTTAAATATATATATCGTATAATAATTGAGGTTAATTGGCTACCTGCATTTGCTAAAGGCAAAAATTCATTCTTTTCAAATCTGCATCTCACAGAATTATTTAAGGATCCAGTTCAATACTTATAATCCGAATAAGATTGCATGTAGTTAGTCCCAAAACGGGACATCCTCTATATAAGTGTTGTGTAAATATATTTCTATTTTATCTTAAAATAGAGATATATTTTAAAGAATCTGTGTACAAAGATTCCACGGGCCCATACTAACTGTCCTTAATTTCTCTCCTACAGCAGTACTGCTATGCCAGTCCTGTCTGCACTCTCTTAAGGGTGCAGCACCTCATCCTGTGTAGGTTATGGTGAACAAAGAGAAGCGAGTTTATCAGATTTAGGAATATTTTTGTGGGGGGAGGGGGACACCATGATCTAAGAAACATTTGTACCCTGAATTCTAATATAGCCATACAAATTTCGTCTCAGCTTCATTCCTCCCCAATCATTTATTTTTTTTTTTTTCCATTTTTTTTTATTAATTTACTCAGTTAATTCTTATTTTTTGGTTGGTATAATGTTTTTGTTTTTCTTTTAAAAAAAAATTCCAACTATTTAAATTTCCCTTGTTTAAAAAAAGCACCGAAGTGCTTCATCATGTACTATATTAGTTATTATTATTTACCACAAGGGTACAGTGTCACAACGTCTTTGTCTGCGACACACCAGTATAGTATTTCACATCATTAATATTATTCTGTAATCCAGAGTACATCGTTAGTTCTATATAAGGTTTGAATACATTTGAGGAATTTTGAGTGTATTGAGCATCACAGGTGGTATGCTGTTGTGTGTGAGTTCAAACCCTTTTCCAAAGTGTTACTAATGGTAAAGAGAAATTTTCTAGGCTTCTTTTCTGCCGGTTGAAGTCTGACTGCAGAAGGACCCTTGGCACTGAAAGTGTACGTATTCTGGAGAGCACAGCCCAGGACCCTGCAACAAATGATGGCTATATCCTCTCCTTATCTGTTAAAAGAATCAGAAACCTCTATGTACCTGCCTGTTCTTAATCTATAAATGTTAGGAGTGTCTAGTGTTAGGTTGTTTTGTGATGCAGCCTTTTTATATGAGAGGAAAATTTAAGTTAAAGCTTTCTGTTAAGGAAAAGATCTGTTGGAGTAGAATGAGGGCCAGTTGAATGTAGTGTTTGCTGTGAGTGACTTTGCTGGTTGCAGCTCTTGCCTTGCTAACCGCCATGCATTTTGTTGGTGCTCTTTCGCACAGGGGGCAAAACACCAGATCCCAAGATGCAGGTTAGGACATACATGGACGTGATGAAGGAGCAGCAACTTGGCAAAGAAGAGGTATGTAATCTTTGCTTACATAGTACAGCAGTTATTAGTCAAAGTTTTGGTTTTACTTGTCTACTTGAATATTTGTTTACCATAGTATTATAAAATAAGACTTGATGCAGAGATTAAGAATTTCAGTTTTTGAGATGTATTCCCATTTGTTTGATGTTCTCTGAAACTTTTTTTTGTGTGTTTTTTTTTTTTTCTTTTATAAAGAGAGAAATCAGGCTGCAGATGGCAGAAAAGGCAAAATCAGGGGATCTGAAAGCAGTTAATGGCTCTGCTGCGTCTCAAGCTGCTGCCACTAAACGCAAGCGTCGTTGGGACCAAACCGCTGATCAAACTCCAAGTTCTACACCAAAGAAGGTTTCCAGCTGGGATCAAGCAGATGCATCTGCTGAGGTAAGTTTACCTTTTAGAAATATGGATTATGCTGGCAAAGTTGTCAAATACAGCCGTTCTCCATTTTTATCAGTTGTTTTTGGTTTGACGTGCTTTGGTATTACAAACATCAAAAATAAATATAACGTATCAGCCAAAAATGGAAATAAGTTGCTTCTCTTTGTCAAACACACAAAACAATAATCAGTTTAATTTTTAAAGAGTTTGTGTAAACAGAAATCTAAAATAAAATCTAGCAACTGAACCTGAGAATTATCAAAGACATTGGTCAAATACAATCAGTAATCAAGCATTGTACACATGCAAACAATAAATAATATTATCGTCCACTGTGCAGCACCAAGCCACAGGGTTTAAATGCGTTCCAAAATTGACTGTCACCAGGAGCAGCAGCAGAAAACCATTCCACAGCCAAACAACAGCAAAACGTGACAAACTCCCATAGTTAACATCAGCCACAGCCAACAACATTGAGAGCAGAACATGAACCGCAGACATTGACAGCAGGTTTCTCCAATCTACAGTCCCAACCGAGAGAAACGGGCAGGACGTTGCAAAAGAGTAGTGATGGACTTGAACTCCTTTGGTCAGCAAGCCAGCCGTTAGCATCAGAGATAGTGACCGGCTAGTCCCTGGCCACCAACAAAGAAACTAGTCCACACAGGTCCCCACACAGACAGCCAGCCAATACAACAACGAACAAAACCCGTGTGAGACATAGGCAGAAGCAGCAGTCAACAGACAGACGCCAGTGTGCTCTGATCCAGCACTGACCTCAGACAAAGACTTTTGGTGCAATTCAAAATATCAGTCTTATGGATCAGCCTGTTTATCAGATACCCAATCCAGCTCTTTTTGTTAAAATCATGACCGATATCCTAATTTTTCTTGAGACTACATATACTTTAATATATTTTTTTTATTTTAGACACCAGGGCACACGCCTGGGCACACACCTTCCAACAGTCGGTGGGACGAGACACCTGGTCGCCCTAAAGGGAGTGAGACACCTGGAGCCACACCAAGCACCCGCATGTGGGACCCAACTCCCAGTCATACACCTGCTGGAGCGGCCACGCCTGGCCGAGGGGACACCCCTGGACATGCCACACCCGGCCATGGTGGGGCCACTTCCAGTGTGCGCAAGAATCGCTGGGATGAGACACCAAAGACAGAGAGAGGTCAGTGCTTTACTTCTCTTTACTTTGCACTTTTGCTTTACCTGTATGAAGTGGCACAAAAGCTTTTTAAACTGGGACCTGAAAAACACCAGCTAGGTTATATTGGCCAGTCTTGTGGTTTGGGCAAAATCAAATATAGTGGTTTGTGTTGCAATAAAACTGTTGCACTTTACCTAAAGAAATTATTTTATGTCAGAGGTATTAATGGCTGCATGATCAAAATGATCTCAATAGATGATAGTCACAACCGGCATGGTTCTATAGCAGTATAGAGATAACTGGTCATTTTAAAACCATCCAGATGTTTGTAAACCTGTATATGCTTCTCTCCATATTTAGAGACACCGGGTCATGGCAGTGGCTGGGCTGAAACCCCTCGCACAGACAGAGGAGATGAGTCTGTGGGTGAGACACCAACCCCTGGAGCAAGCAAAAGAAAGTCTCGGTGGGATGAGACTCCCGCCAGTCAGATGGGTTCCTCTACTCCTCTGCTCACTCCTGGAAAGACCCCTATTGGCACACCTGCTATGAATATGGCCACCCCAACTCCAGGTACTGGCACAAAACCTTTATGATTTTGTGGATTTCTTTGTGTGCACACAATGTGCAGTTAGTCATACATTTTATTTACTTTTTTCAGGTCATCTGATGAGTATGACCCCAGAGCAACTTCAGGCATGGCGTTGGGAGAGGGAAATCGATGAAAGGAACCGTCCACTGACTGATGAGGAGCTTGATGCCATGTTCCCTGAAGGCTACAAGGTTTAAAAAAAAAAGTGCAAAACGTATTCTTGCATTGTCAGTGTTGAACAGCTGTTAAATTAAATGTTTTAATTTTTTTTTCCACCAGGTGTTGCCCCCACCAGCAGGCTATGTACCTATCCGCACCCCTGCTCGCAAGTTAACTGCCACACCAACTCCAATTGGTGGCATGACTGGCTTCCACATGCAGACAGAGGACAGATCCATGAAACAGATGAACGATCAACCATCTGGCAACTTGCCATTCCTCAAACCAGATGACATTCAGTACTTTGACAAACTTTTGGTGAGTGCTTCTTGGATTTCGGTTAGTTTCCCTTTAGGATTTCCCAATGGGGGCTGTATTTTGTTATTTAAAATTATTTAGTTATTTTTTTTTATTGTTGGTGCATCACAGAATTGCCCTTTTGTGGCTAATTATTTTATATATATATAGATAGATAGATAGATACTTGAGGTTATAAGTATAGGCCAGTGATACAGCAGTGGTTGTTTGTCTAAATGGGCAAACCACTGTCTAGACTTTAAGCAGTGGTTAAAAATAAGCTGTTTGTAATTGGTTGTAATTTCAAATTGGCAAGTAATAATATAAAAATATTTTTACTTAAGGTGGAGGTGGATGAATCTACTCTGAGCCCAGAAGAGCAAAAGGAGCGTAAAATCATGAAGCTGCTTCTGAAGATTAAAAATGGCACCCCTCCTATGAGGAAGGTATGAGCTATGTTTTAATTTTATTTCTTTGACAATTTACTTTTATTTACTTATTTTTAGGGTCATAAACACCACTAACTATCACTTCTGTCCTCTTAGGCTGCCCTCAGGCAAATCACAGACAAAGCCAGGGAGTTTGGTGCTGGACCGCTTTTCAATCAAATCCTGCCCCTGCTTATGTCTCCTACACTAGAAGACCAAGAGCGACATCTGTTGGTGAAAGTTATTGACCGCATCCTATACAAACTGGATGACTTGGTTCGTCCTTACGTCCACAAGGTGATTATTGACAAATTTTGATTGCACACAGTTTATACACAACACACAATGCAAGTGTTAAATAAAATCAGACCTGGCTAAACTGTACTTGTTATTGCAGATCCTTGTTGTGATTGAGCCCTTGCTGATTGACGAAGATTACTATGCTAGAGTGGAAGGCAGAGAGATCATCTCCAACTTGGCAAAGGTGAAATGCAACCTAGTCTTGCGTATTGTGGTGCATGTTATGACTTACTTTCCTTTTTTTTTCCACCGCTAAATACTAATTAAATTCTTATTTGATTTTAGGCTGCTGGTCTGGCCACTATGATCTCCACGATGAGACCTGATATTGACAACATGGACGAGTATGTGAGAAACACAACAGCTCGTGCCTTTGCTGTTGTTGCATCTGCCTTGGGCATTCCGTCACTCCTGCCTTTCCTCAAGGCTGTGTGCAAAAGCAAAAAGTCTTGGCAGGCTCGACACACAGGCATTAAGATTGTACAGCAGATTGCTATTCTCATGGGCTGTGCCATCCTGCCCCATCTCCGTAGCTTGGTGGAGATTATTGAACATGGTTAGTATGATATATCTGTTAATCTGAAACTATAAAGAATTGTGGAACACTGCTTTTTGGTTATGACCCATGGGTTCAACAGAATGTGATCTTTTTTTTGCCTTTAGTTTTTGTGGTCGGCTATGGTGTTTGCCAGTATATTAATGCCTGTTTGTCTACTCACAGGTCTTGTGGATGAACAGCAGAAGGTGCGAACTATCAGTGCTTTGGCTATTGCTGCTCTTGCTGAGGCTGCCACACCTTATGGTATTGAATCCTTTGATTCTGTGCTGAAGCCTCTTTGGAAGGGTATCCGACAGCACAGGGGCAAGGTGAATCTAAAGTTTTATTTTTCTGTGGTGGGAATTGGCATTTTATTATATGGATTTACAGGTTATTTATTTACATTTATTTATTTGTTTATTAAAGTACATAAATGCTATTTATAATAACATCCCTGTTCTGTCTTTAGGGTCTGGCTGCCTTCTTAAAAGCCATTGGATACTTGATTCCACTCATGGATGCTGAGTATGCCAACTACTACACAAGAGAAGTGATGCTTATCCTTATCAGGGAGTTCCAGTCTCCTGATGAGGAAATGAAGAAGATTGTGCTAAAGGTAATATAGGAGTGAACATACTGTTAAGTGCTGCATATCAACACAGTTGTAAGGAATGTACTTTCTTGCAGGGTGTCAGATTCAGGTAATCAAGATAATTGATTATCGGGATCAGATTAGTTTCTTTTTATATTTGGAAAATGGGTCTTTGTGATAATGGGTCTTGAAAGCTGTATCTTACGTTTCCCTGTGCTTTCAATGTAGTATATTATGAAGGTCATATCTTTTTTTTTTTTCTCGTTCAGGTTGTGAAGCAGTGCTGTGGCACAGATGGTGTGGAGGCCAACTACATCAAAACTGAGATCCTTCCTCCATTCTTTAAGCACTTCTGGCAGCACCGTATGGCCTTAGACAGGCGCAACTACAGACAGGTACACTGACTCTTGTTGTTATGTGAATTTGTATATCTTTTGTTGCAACAGCATATTTTCAGATTTTCATTCTCACTCACATTTGTTTGTTCACTTAACTAGTTGGTAGACACTACAGTAGAACTCGCCAACAAAGTTGGAGCTGCAGAAATCATTTCCCGCATAGTAGATGACTTGAAGGATGAAGCTGAGCAGTACAGAAAAATGGTCATGGAGACAATTGAGAAGATCATGGGTAACCTGGGTGCAGCTGACATTGACCACAAACTGGAGGAGCAGCTTATTGATGGCATCTTGTATGCATTCCAGGAACAGACAACTGAGGTGGGTTATTAGAGTTTTCAGAATGTTGTGCGTTTTGGTAATATCTGCTCCCTTGTTGACGTGATGTTGCTCTCCTTTACCAGGACTCTGTCATGCTGAATGGTTTCGGCACAGTGGTGAATGCTCTGGGCAAACGCGTTAAGCCTTACCTGCCTCAGATCTGTGGTACCGTTCTTTGGCGTCTGAATAATAAATCCGCCAAAGTGCGGCAGCAGGCTGCTGATCTCATCTCCCGCACAGCTGTAGTCATGAAGACTTGTCAAGAGGTAAGGGAGGAATAGTTGCATCTAATGTTTTTGTTCCCAAAAATGTTAAGACTGTGACCCATTTTGTATATTCATGCTTTTTTTTGATGTTGTTAACAGGAAAAGCTGATGGGTCATTTGGGTGTAGTACTGTATGAGTATTTGGGAGAAGAATACCCTGAAGTACTTGGAAGCATTCTTGGGGCCCTTAAAGCTATTGTCAATGTGATTGGTATGTAGAAATTGTCCATTGACTTGTCAAGCAATGCATGTCTTGACATTAATTTAATTTGGTGACATTATAATTATTTATTTTTCTTTTTAATAGGTATGCACAAAATGACTCCACCAATTAAAGATTTGCTTCCTCGATTGACTCCAATTCTGAAGAACAGACATGAGAAGGTGCAGGAGAATTGTATTGATCTTGTGGGCAGAATTGCTGACAGGTCAGTTTTGAAGGACATAGGAGTACTGGCTCAGTGCCTTGCAGTAACTTTTTTTTTTTTTTTTTTTTTTTTTTATAATTTTAATTAATGATATTCTAATTTGTTTTTATAGGGGTGCAGAATATGTGTCTGCTAGGGAGTGGATGAGAATTTGTTTTGAGCTGCTCGAGTTACTAAAAGCTCATAAGAAGGCGATTCGGCGAGCCACCGTCAACACTTTCGGCTATATTGCTAAAGCTATTGGGTAAGTACAAATTTATTTTACAAGAACAACTTCATTTTATACTGTTTATTTATATTTTAAAAATTGAGTATTGATGCAAACATTTTTTCTTTAAATTGTTTTTTTTCTCCTCCCCCACCAGGCCTCATGATGTGCTTGCCACTTTACTCAACAACTTAAAAGTACAAGAGCGTCAGAACCGTGTGTGTACAACAGTAGCCATCGCCATTGTAGCAGAGACATGTTCACCATTCACTGTACTCCCAGCACTGATGAATGAATACCGTGTGCCCGAGCTCAACGTTCAAAATGGTGTTCTTAAATCCCTCTCCTTTTTATTTGAATATATTGGTGAAATGGGAAAGGACTACATCTATGCGGTCACACCATTATTGGAGGATGCTTTAATGGACAGGTGAGGGTTGTACAGTTTTGACTTTGATGCCTCAGGGTTCTTGTATATTTGAAGGACATTAATTGTTATTTGCTTAATATTAACACTCAATTTTCTAAAATAAATCTCTACGTAAGGAAAGTTCACTGCTGTGAAGGTTTTGTATTTTCCAATGTTGCCTAAAATCGTAATATTTGTGTGCAGAGCAGAGTGAAGAAAAGATTATAGTCAGTCCTTTTTTACCTTTAGTTTTACACAAATAACAGCAGTGTTCAGTCGGGTACCTTTTGAATGTGGGGAGAAAAAAAATGTAAAACTGTCCTGTAAAAGCAGTGTAAATTACTGAATCTGGGCACCTATGCTAACAGTTACAGTACTAAAGTTTATAGATTTCTTATTGTACTCAACTTTGTTTTTTGCCATGTCTTCCTTTAGAGACCTTGTGCACAGGCAGACGGCCAGCGCTGTAGTGCAACACATGTCTCTGGGTGTGTATGGATTCGGCTGTGAAGACTCCCTTAACCACTTACTCAACTACGTTTGGCCTAATGTTTTTGAGACATCACCACATGTTATTCAGGCTGTAATGGGAGCCCTTGAGGGTCTTCGAGTAGCTATTGGACCATGCCGCATGCTGCAGTATTGCTTACAGGTGAGCAATCTTAAAGTGAGAGGAGAGAATAGAATTTGCTGGATCTTTATTTGAATTTACAATTTAAACATCTAGTGATATTTTAAAGATTTATATATATAATGTATTTTTTTATTTGCTCTTTTTCAGGGTTTGTTCCATCCTGCACGTAAAGTACGTGATGTGTACTGGAAGATTTATAATTCCATCTACATTGGCTCCCAGGATGCATTGATTGCACATTATCCTCTCGTCTTCAATGATGAAAAGAACCCCTTTGTCCGCTATGAGCTGGAGTACTTTGTGTAAATACATATACACATCTTTTCATGTGCACTCTCTTTACCTGTACCTTTTGTGTCTCAGTTTCCATTGGTTTGTAGGACATTGGTCAAATTGATTTTAAGAGCTGTTTGTTTGCAGTCATATTTACCATGCTGGCTGAGGTCAGAATAATTTTTAACAAAAAAACTGAAAGTAGAAAAAAACAACCAAACTTGACACCTTGTAAGTACTTGGATATAATTCCTTTTTGTTTGTTTTTTTTTGTTTTTTAAAGTGCATACCCAATGGAAGCAAAGCGTAGTGGCAGATTTGTTTAGAAATGTTTAAGTCCTTAGCAGGAAAGTCTGGACATATGTAGTTGTGATTTCCGTGCTGATCTGTCCACTGATTCTTTGATCATCGGTCACTGGTCTGTTTTATTTGGATGTTGCTTACTTTGGCTGAAATAAACATTTGTGTATTTAAAGTCATTTCGAGAAATGAATACTGCTTGCATGAATATCAGGTTTTTAATTGATTTTGTTGCTACCGGGTTCTCTGCCTGCACCACTGTATTAGAGCAGACCTCCACTAAATGGCACCGATTGATGGTTTATTAGGGTGTTTTCAGACCTGCACTTTAGTCTGGTTAAATCAATCTCTGGTTCGTTTTCACCCTTGGTGTGGTTCACTTGGGCAGGTGTGAAAAAAGTAATCGCACTCGGAAGAGGACCAAAACAATCACACCGAGACCCTTGAGAGGATGTCCCAAACAAACTCTGGAGTGGGTTGTTTCTGGTGAAGTTAACTATCAAGTATGCAGGTAAACAGACCTGTTTAAAGTTTAGTCACTAATTGGGGTAATGGATCCGGAACGCACTAGTCCAGAACACAGGACCAATTTTTTTTTTTTTTTTTTTTTTTCTTTTTTGTGCAATTGGATTTCTCTGTGTAAACAAACCAACGGGGAAATGCTCCCAAGATTACAATCTTCTTAACTGATTTGGCATTTGAGAAAATGCTCTTACACGCAGCAGTGGGACCTTTTTTAAATGTTTTTTAATAGCAAAGTACTCCTGATTGGGACGCAAAGAAAAGTTTAGTAATTTGCTAGATTGGATCGAACTGCATGCTTTTTTTAGCCCTAACCCATCTAAACAGCCCTGTTCAGAGCGAGCAGCACCTGTTGTGAGCCTATTTACTCCCAAGTGCGAGGTGCCCAGGAGTGAGACATGAGGAGGGGAAACACTGCACTCATGTTGGTTTTGCCGTGGATGTGCCGCTGCAGAGATTGGGCCACATCATATGCTTTGCACCCACAAACACGTATGGAATTTTGACCTGAATAGTTGCTGAAGACCGAAGTATAAGCTCTTGGCGGGGGGTTAAATAAGTAAAAGAAAATTAGGGCTTGAAAATCATAAAATTCGCTCATTCTCCTCAAACCTATGTTCCACCGTAAAAGATGTGTTCTTCATATAAACAACCCTTGAGAGAACTGCAGTTCACCACAATCCTAGACATAGCCTTTAAGTAATGTAACAATAGCAGCACATGTATTTGCCCATCGATGGAGCAGGAATAGAACAACGTCCTTGTCGATTTTCAACATTTCAGTTTTTAGAGGTGATTCTACAACCCAAAAGCCTCTGGATGCCTTTTCTTTGCACTGGCTGAGAGAGAGGTAGAAAGCCTGAGCCAGTTTAGACTGAGACTGCTTGTCTGTGAATTTCATGGTGGAAAAATATAAAACCATGGCAGTAAATATGCCTGCTAAACAGAAAAACTACCACATAAAAGCTGAATGCCTCCACCATGCTTTGAGCTGCTGAGGGAGAGTTTTGGATGATGCCCTGTATTCAGTGAAGCCGTTATCAGTTTCCTACATGCATCTATTTAATGTGAAAATGTAATTTGGTTTAGGAAAAGACTTAGGCTAACCTCATGATGAAATTTTCATGCCACTGCAGCTGCTTGAGCCTTACATCAAGCATTGAAAAAAAACATAATTGTGCTGGTAATTTTCCATTTATTCTCTGAGATTTTGGAATGAAATTAAAAATTATTGGGATATTTTATAATTTGTATGAGCTGTATATGTAACTTTTATAAGAATTAAAGTTTACAATGGTGGTGCTCAAACAGTTCCAGGGTCATGGGATTGTTCATGGTGGTGTATCAGGGATCTCAAGGATGCTCACTGGATGCCTCCTTCTGAAAGTATACCAGGTTTCCTCCCACTGCAAAAACACGTTTGTATCTGGATTAGCTATACAAAAGTGTCTATAGGTGTGGGTGTGTGTTGCCCTGAAAAGGACACCTGCCCCCCTAGGGTGTATTCCTGCCTTGCAAGGCTCAATGATTCCGGGTAGGCTCCGGACCCACCACGACCCTGAATATGGTTAACAGTTACAAACAATGACTGGCTGACAGTTAATTAATTTCCAGCACACTTTGTGAGGAAGAGCACTAAATGCTATCACTTTCACCTAAAGTATAGCAGCCTTAATTGAATAACATTTTACTTCTAAGGAATATTACCCTCTAAGCTGTTAATCAAGCCTTGGGATATCATATTAAAAACCTCCAAAGAGTTGTTACTGCTAATGATAAAGAGTCATTTCCAGCACCCAACATGAGGAAGAGCACCTAAAATTACTGCTAAATTATCACCCATTGAATAGCAGCTGTAACTGAATATCTTACTTCGAAGAAATACCAAACTCTAAGCTGTTGATCAATCCTTGGGATATTCGTGCTAGCAATTTTGTTTAATCTCCAAGTCTGGGCAGGAAATATAAAACTAATCGCTAGAGCTGTGGAATTGGATGAATTGGGACACCTACACTTTACAACTATAAGAGCTTTTATGACATTCACAATCTATAAGCATTAACAAGGAGTTGGTCCTCCTTGTTGGTTGCACCTGTAACAGCTTCTTCGCTTCTGGGGAGGCTTTCTATAAGATTTTAGTGTTTTTCCGTGCCACTGTCGCCCTTGGCTTGCTCACCTGGGGGATTTTTACATCTTTACATTGGTACACTCACTCACAATCTCCACTCTAGTTCATCCCAAATGAGTTTGATGGGGTAGATTAGGTCTTTGTGTTGGCCAGTCAAGTTCTTCTACACGGAACTTATCCAGCCATATCTTTATGGACTTTGCTTTGTGCACTGGGGTACAGTCATGCTGGAACAAAAAAAGGAACTTCCCCAAACTGTTGGAAGTAAACAATTGTCCAAAACATTCAAAACAGCACAATGCAGACAGGCAGATAAAATACTCATTGATCTTCCAGAGAGAAAAGTGTGATTTGTCACTCCATGGAACACATTTTCACTTTGCCAGTCTCTAGTAGTGCATTTGACATTGTTCTTGGTGATGTAAGGCTTGTTGTTCAGTCATGGAAATCCATGTCATTAAATTCCGTGCTGAAACTCAGCAGTTATTCAGTCAGAAAGGCATTGGTGGCTTTTCTGCACTTTGTCTTAGAATTTAGTGACTCTCTCTTTGTAGCCGAGTTGCTGTGTTTCCTCAATGCTTCCACTTTTCAATAATCAGACTCATATTTGATCATGGCCTATCTAGGAGAGAAGAAATGGTGAAATACTTTTAAAGTACCATGCTGGAATTTAGTGAGCTCTAGAATGAGCAATTCCTTCCAAATGTACCAATGCTGACTGCATTGGTAAGTGCTTGATTTTATTCACCTGAGGCAATGGGACTCTCCCATTACTTTTGTTCATATAGCCATCCACCCCAGCAATTCCTCATGACCTGCTGGTCAGAACTTTCTCATGTGCCTCTAAAGAAAACAGTCTCACTAACAGATGATGTCATCTAAATCACAAACATAGCAGTTTGTTTATTGTGACTCTGGGTCATGGTGGTTATGGTGGCTGAGGATGAATAAATCATTTGGTTAATTCTTTCATTAATGTTTAAACCTAAAGTGAGGGTTACATGTAAATGTGTTCAGAAACAAAAACCTTACAGTGTAAAATAAAACTTTTAGCCTTCTTATAAAACTTTCTTATAAAGCTTTGTCATACAGCTTGTGGCAATAATATAGTAGTAAACTGTGAACAGTGTGTGTGTGTGTATATATGTATATATATATATATATATATGATTTAATATAGAAACAGAAAATTTTAAGTTATAACATTTTATATAACAGCTATAAAACAGCTATAACAGTTCTTCAGTGGCAATAACTCACAAGGATAAACTCAGAGCAGGTATTGTTTGAG
This sequence comes from Hoplias malabaricus, assembly GCF_029633855.1. Classification (NCBI taxonomy): domain Eukaryota; kingdom Metazoa; phylum Chordata; class Actinopteri; order Characiformes; family Erythrinidae; genus Hoplias; species Hoplias malabaricus. Next base: position 24,705,233 of record NC_089811.1, on the reverse strand, counting down.
AAATGGACGCTGGATGCTGTTGTCTGGATATTTTTGGCTGGTGCACTATTCTCAGACTATGCTCAGCAGGGACACAGTAATGAGGACTTACAGGACTTTTCTTAAAGCTCCAGGACTGTTGTGTCTCATCTACTCTTACCAGCGCAACACACATTAACACATCACCAGCACATCATACTTTGTTGTTGTCCTGACCACTGAAGGACAAGGTGAAATATGGCTTACAACGTATGCAGAGCAACAGATGGATTCGTGTCTGTAATTTTAGTACCACAAATAATTTTAAATAAAATGTTCATTTATATAAAATAAAATAATAATAATAAAATATTTTTTTATATTAAGCGTTAACAGTATATATTTAGTAAGTTTTAAACAGGACTTCTTAAATATACAGTGACCTGACTCAGACTATTTTCCAGGGGAAAGAGGAAGAGATTTAGTTTAATTCCTGACAGTTGGCTTTACAAACATACAAACACTGCTCCAAAAAAAAAAGAAAAAAAAAAGAAGTAGTAGTAGACTACCCTGTTGCCTTCAAAGAATTTAAACCTTTTGGCTATGTCTTTGCATTTCCTCTTTTTTTTAACAAAATATTTCCGAATTGATCTGCTGGACAGAAGCCTAAAGCTAATGAATGTTCTTTTGAAAGGAAGCAACTTTATTTCCAGAATTGTCAGAGGCTAATAATCTTCAACCATGCGGACAGTCAACAGTCAGAAGCAGTGTTTACTTTATGGTTGTACACACTTATAGGCCTATTTTCAAGAGAAATTTTAAATATTCCACTATCACTTCTTCCTTATGGTCCGTGAGACTTACCTTTGAGAGTTACCATTCATTCACATATTGTCAGTGTCAGGTCCGTCAATAGAGATTAATTTGTTTAATCAAAGATTGTAACTGGCATTTTATTCATGTTTTTTCTCCATTTTTGTCTTGAAATGACATTCTCCGTTCCGAAACTAACTATATCTTCTCCCAGAAAGGCCATGTGGGTTGGGTACCCACTTTAATAAAAGTTTTAAATATAACTGTGATGGACTGGCGCCCCCTCCAGTGTGTGTTCCTTCTTTGCGCCCAGTGATTCCGGGTAGATTCTGGACCCACCATGACCCTGAACTGTGGATAAGCGGTTACAGAAAATGAATGAATGAATTACCAGTTTAAAATAACTATTTTAAATGGTTAATTAATTACAATAAGATCTTAAGTGAAAGAATCTTACTGGTGTCATTACGTTATCATATGTTACGTCAAAATGTCATATAAGGACTCATTTATCTTACACTTTAATAATTAATGATATTGTTAACCTATATTAAATTATCTAATGTGGTTTTATGTATAAATAATTACTTTAATTCAAAAAAATAATCTGTGATATGTTGATGGAGAATGAAATTTAGTCTCTCCAGGAAACTGTGCTAACATCAGTTCGAAAAAGCAGTTAGCTGTGAAAGCAGATCTGTAGTTCCCAATGTTTCAGCACTTCAGGGAAGGAAACGATAGAAAATGTAGAAAAAAGTGTACAAACGATAATCGCACCCTGGAGAGGATTGTGAAACAAAACCCATTCAAAAATGTGGGGACTGGACTGCAGCTGGAGTCAGTGCTTCAAGAACCACCACGGACAGATGTATGCAAGACATGAGTTTCAGCTGTCGCATTCCTTGTGTCAAGCCACTCTTGAACAAGAGACAGTGTCAGAAGCATCTCACCTGGGCTAAAGACAAAAAAGACTGGACTGTTGCTCAGTGGTCCAAAGTTATTTTCTCTGATGAAAGTAAATTTTGCATTTCCTTTGGAAATCAATGTCCCAGAGTCTGGAAGGTCAACGCAGCCATCTACCACGAAGTTTTAGAGCACTTCATGCTTCCTGCTACTGAACAACTTTATGGAGATACAGATTTAATTTTCCAACAGGACTTGGCACCTGCACACAGTGTTAAAGCTACCAGTACCTGGTTTAAGGACCATGGTATCCCTGTTCTTAATTGGCCAGCAAACTCACCTGACCTTCACCCCATAGAAAATCTATGGGGTATTGTGAAGAGGAAGATGCAATATACCAAACCCGACAATGCAGAAGAGCTGAAGGCCACTATCAGAGCAACCTGGGCTCTCATAACTCCTGAGCAGTGCCACAGACTGATCAACTCCATGCCATGCCGCATTGCTGCAGTAATTCAGGCAAAAGGAGCCCCAACTAAGTATTGAGTGCTATACATGCTCATACTTTTCATGTTCATATTTTTCAGCATTTCTAAAAATCCTGCTGTTATCTCCAATGTTAACCAGAGAAGGATGAGTTCCTGTTTATGAGTCTTGGTTGTCCTCAAGATTTCTTCCTCGTTCACTGAAGGGGTTTTTTCTTGCCATTGCCACCTTTGGCATGCTCATAGGGGGTTTGGGCACAAATCTCTGGAAAGCTGCTTTGTGATGACTTTTATTTTTGGAAACACAATATAAATAACATTTGATTAATTGCTTGTTAGATATTCAGTCAGAGGAAAAGAAACATTTTTGCAAAAAAAAAAAATCCCATTCATTTTCCTCATAGTGAAATTTGCTTAGACTCCCAATTAGTACTTAGACTCCTAATATGGGCATGATGCAACTTCAGAGGTCTATGAATCAGCCAATCAGTACAGAGACAATTGAAATATAATAAACGTAAATGAAAGGTGGCTATAGTTTTAAAAAAGAAAACCTCAGGCAACGTTTGGAAGTTAAAAAAAACTAGTAAGGGCTGTTCTTTGTTCAGGACGAGTACAAAGACGTCGTAAATGGGCCCTGGGGGAAACAGAGCACAAAAAATGTGGGATATGGGCTCTTTAAACATGCGAGGGCCTCAGTGAGGCAACCCCCACTATGTGTGTGTGTGTGTGTGTGTGTGTGTGTGTGTGTGTGTGTACGCAGTGGGGAGGGCTCAGATTCTGAGGACTTCCTGTTTTCTGAGAGCATCTGAACATCTGAACACATACAGAGGCAGCGGGAAAGTGTGTGTATATGTGTGTGTGTGTGTGTGTGTGTGTGTGTGTGCGCGCGCGCGCGTTGAGCTAAACACACCCGAAGAACGGACCGAAGTCTCACCACTGCGGCTTTAAATGCGGATAGAGTTGCGGAGCCCTCGCCTCCAGTCCTCCGCCCCCGTGGCGGCGCGCTTTGCTTTCTGTGGCCGGAGATAGCGTTCCTCAGCCGGCTATGGCCCTCGGCTAGACCCGAGCCCCGGAGCGGAGCGCAGCCCAGCGATCAGAGTAGCCGCATCTCTTTGAGCACACAGTCTCAGTGCTACTCCGAGCTCAAGGCTACAGCAGAGAGCTCACTTTTCTCTTTGTTTTGCCTGTTCTTCTTCATTTTTAAATCCCCAGCCTCCTTCTCCAGGGCTCGGATGTGCAGTTCCAGGTGACCCAGCGACATGGCTGTTCTGAAACTCGTCGATCAGGTCGGTCACATTCCGCAATTACACATTTATGAGCACTTTATTAAGCTGTTAATGGGACTAAATGAAGAGGTGCAGGGATGATTTGCATGTTGCAAAATAGGAAATGACACGCCAGTCGTTCCGCCATTCTCAACAGCCTGTACTTCTGACATTTCCCATTTTCTTACTTCACTGAAATAATGCATGGGATTTCTTTCTTTCATTCTTTGTTCCTTTCTTTCTTCCTCTTTTTGATGTTCCACCTGAACTCCACTTTTGACACTTGTGCGGGTTTATACACCCAAAACAGTCTAGACCTCTTTTTAGCCATTTTCCAATCTCCCTGTAAGATATCTCTCGCTTATAATTGATCAGGCTTGGTGTGTTACGGTGCCTTTAACACTGGAATGTTAAAATGGGCAGTTGTCAGACTGGTGGCCCTGGGTTGTTGGATGAAATGGGGAAAAACACAACCTATCCAGGCGGAAACACACCTTATAACTTCAGTGTGAATTGGCAGAGCTAACCTGCAAATGGCTGGCCATGCATATGTAAATATAGTCACTTCTGTTTTTGAGCACATGTTTTGCAACTTTTTCATTTTAAATCAGTGAACATTTTTGAATTAGGTTGTCCACAATATTCAACGGCTTTGAGATCGCAGCTTACCTGAATGAGTTGTTGATCTTCCTATCCAAGTACTGCTGCTACATTTTTCAAATTGTAGATGCTTTGGTGTTAAGTCTAATAGAGTCACGTTATTTTTAGCATGTGCATCTGTTCCTTATTCAGCTTCCCTCTGTTCTTGTGTGGACTAGTCATAGTGTGCTGTGATGCTGCACAAGCCCCCGTGTTAAGTAATGTCAAGAACAAACTATTAAAGTGCTCTTTGTTAATGACTGTTAATGTGTGCGGGTTTTTTGTAGGCTTCAGTGAAGTTTCCATGTATAGGTTTTTGCTATTATTTTCTTTCTCAGTAACCACATGAGGAAAGTGCAGGTAAAGGTTAGAACAAAACATTTCAGGGTAGTGGTTTGTGCTGTAAAATAGCCCTCTTGCTCACTATTGTATTTTCATGTAAAACATATGCCCTGGAGCTTCTGCACTAAGCCCATACAATTTTGCTCTCACATTCTTCATTCTTTTCCCCATGAAAGCTCCAGGAAGTAAAGCATGTTGTAAAAAACACCAAAATCCTTTGAACAAATTTTAAAAACTGAACATTTAAAGGCAGTTCTAAAGTCAGTGGTGAATGGCAGCACACATGCTGTGTAGGCAGCCTTAAACATCACCCTGCTAATTGGGGCATGATTTATAAAGGCCTGGGGCTCTTCACTCTATAGACATGTGTAATGTGCTCTCATTGTTACATTATATTTGGACCTGAAATTGACCAGTGTATTCACAGTTGCTGCTTCAACACTTAACCCGTGATTGGTATTTTATTAGCCACAATGCTAATACAGTTCATTGCCATCAGCTCATCCAAAAATTCTTCTGAAATCAAGTTTATCCATAGAGAATTTGTTATTGTTTGTGGCAGTTTATGCTTGTACTCTTCTTGAAAGGCTTTATACTAGATATAGGAGGTTAATTTGTGATTAGCTGATTGCATTCAACCCCTAAGACATTAGTGAGAAGAGGTACTGGTGATGGATGGTTAGCTCTGGATCACAAAAGCCACTCAAACTTATCTGAAATGTATCAGATGGAGCTCTATTACTCCAGGAAATGTAATCCCACTGCTCCGCAATGAAATGCAGAGAGGAGCTTTATGCCTTTCTAGCCAGCACTTTGCGCATCAATTTTGTTTCATGTTTACCTGTAGAGATTACCCAAGCTGTTCATATCAATCCACAGTGAATTCACTATAAAGAAGCTGGCGTCAAGTATAATAAGGCATGTCTACAACCTTTTAACTTACTATTGAGATATTCAGCTCTGATGCTGTGTTAGTAACAAGAGTTAAACATTGTTTCGGTTGGTCCAAAGACTGCTTCTTTAACTCCTAAGAGGCAGATCTTTTACATAAGGGTTTTCACTACTACCAAATAAGCTTAGCATGAATGGTCTACCTGTAAAGCATCTAGAACTCAGATTTTGTGGCTGCACTAAGCTGGTAAAGTGACCCTAACCCTGAGAAGGATGAAGCCATTACACAAAATGAATGAATGAATGAATGAATATTATTATTAGTACAGTGTCAAGGTGATGATATTAAGATAAAGCTATTAGATTAACAATTGCTGCTGTTCAAATGTAAAACATATATATATATATATATATTCATATTTCAAAATAATTCATATTAATGTAAAAAAAAGAGAGAGAGAGAGAGAGAGCTTGAGCTTTTGTTATGTGTCTGCACAGAAGGGTTTAGTCAGTTGAGTGTATTCTTGGTGATGCATCTCCTTCCTGTTTTTTTTTTTTTGGCCCTTTTATTTAATCTGTAAGTGCTGGCCTTTGTAGTTTTATAGAGAGTTTTATTTTTCTTTATTAGTTTTTTTGACAGGTTGCAAGATTAATAATGGTACCATATATGATCAATGTTGCTTGATCAGATGATCAAATGATCAAATTAGTTGGTGCAAGACAGGAGCACACCCTGGACAGAGCAACAGTCCATCAAAATGCATCATGCACTCACATTTTCATGCAGCTCTCAGTCACAGTACTGAAAAGGAAAAAAATAGATCTAGGTCTATCCCTCCTGCATCTTATTTAATGTTTGCCACACACTAGACAGTAAATCACAGAACACATTACACTAGACCTTACTCTGCTGCTCATTCTGTATCAAACCAATGATCTTCAGACACAGTTCCAAGTCAGGTTAATTTATAGACAATTCAGCAGCTTCTCATTGCTGTGCTTTCTGTCTCCAGCAGCGCTGACTTAATTCAGTCTTTGGAATCAAGTTCTATTGGAGGAAAGGTCTGTGCTGGAGTTGTCAAAAGCAGAGGACCCCCCTCCCCACCACACACACACACCCATTTAGTAATGCGAAAGCTTTCAGCACACTCATTGGCCCTTGAGGAGGATGGAGGAGGGAGGTGGGGTGTAGCGTATGTCAACAAAGGTCTCAGTGTTTGGAGCTGTGGGCTTTGCCTGGGAGAAGAGCTGGGAGCTTGGGGAATGTCCTCATTTGTGATGGTCTGTGTCCAGTCTGTTTCTGTTCCCATTGGCCTGCAGTTCTGTCCCGCCACAATCTCTCCCTCTCACACACACACACGTGCACACATACTCTCAGCACTTCGCCCACTGCAGAGCTGTCATGCTTCAGCTCAGGCAGCTGTTCACTTCTAGTATTTACCCCTATTGTGAATGAATGTGTTAAACTTGGTGTGTGTTTCTGTGGCAGTCTGTTAGCAAAAAGCAGTTGAATCTTTACAGATGTAGATTCTTTGCTGAACATTTTTAATTATCCGCTTGGTTTCAAGTGATATTTTTAAAATGTTCTTATGATTATTGAAATTATACAATTTTATATAGAATTTTGAATGTCCCAAGGTCAAATGACATATTTTACAGACTTTCTGACTAAAGTTGTTTATTAGCCCTTTTGAAAGCCTGTAAATGTATCAGCATGCTGGTGTAGTACTGGCATTATTAGTCTAAAAGAGGCACAAGGCTTGTTTTATGGATAGTTGTGAGATTTTTCAGGTATGTGTGTTAGCTCATTCAGCACAACTTTAGATCTGTAAGTTCTTATTACTGATTGTTTGATCATCCATCCATTATCTGTAACCGCTTATCCAATTTAGGGTCGCGGGGGGTCCAGAGCCTACCTGGAATCATCGGGCGCAAGGCGGGAAAACACCCTGGAGGGGGCGCCAGTCCTTCACAGGGCAACACAGACACACAGACATTCACTCACACACTCACACCTACGGACACTTTCGAGTCACCAATCCACCTGCAACGTGTGTTTTTGGACTGTGGGAAGAAACCGTAGCACCCGGAGGATTTAGCCAGTGATATTGCAAAACGCTGTCAATCACAGGATTCAGAAACCATAACAGTGGCAGCACTAATGTTAAGATTTGTTTACTTGTCATGTATTCATGTATTATTTTGTTTTTTGGGACTGAACACAGCTTCAGTTCAGACAGATCAGTGCAGTTTTTCCATTCCTTGTTGTACCGTCAAGCTTTTGATGGAGTCATTTGTCTGCTATCAATCCAAGGAGCGTTTGAACCCTACTGTAGCTGGGACAAATAGCTAGTTTGTGCTGGATGTCTGCATTTCATTGTGATTGGCAAGTTTCTCTGGCCAGTCAGTGCTCTGCAAGGTTTATACCTTATCATTTAGTCCCTACTCAGGGATGAGCATTTATTAAATTTGCAAAACCACAGTAGAAACAAGTAGAGTAGGTATCATTCACTGGAAAAGCACCATCAGTTTTTCTAATTACTAGACAGCTACATTATTTATTGTAAAAAAAAAAAACTTCAAAGAGATTGCATTATTAACAGTTAAGAAAATGTCTCAGATGACCTTGTAATATTCAAATAATCTTGTACTGACCTAAAAGGTTTACTTCTTAGCTTCTGTGCACTACACAATGCACTTCAAATGTCATGCCCTGATAATGCTCTGTAACTGCAGGGCATACAAGTGTATTGAGGTTTGTCTGTTTTGATATTTTAAAACCTTAAGTCAGGACAGGTCAGCCATTTGCTGGAGTATGCTTGAATGAATAAGTCAACCTACATCTTGTTCAGGAGACAGAGGAGAAAAGAGCGGAAGTGATCTCATGCACTAAATGTGTGATTGTGTGTGTGTGTGTGTGTGCTCTCTGAGGTGTAGAGGAGGACTATGTCTTAAATTCTGATGAATGTGGTCTGCTTACATGCTGTTTGGAAATCCACCTATCTGCACTGACATTTACAACAGAGTTTTGGTTTGAGAGTACATTATACATTAGAAAAGGTATTATGCATGAAAATGTAAACACTTTTTAAGTGTTATTACGTGAAGTAAGTTCAGCAGCCATAAGTCAATTCTTTGTACAAAATATTGTTACTTGAGTAAAGTAATGACTGAACTATATGTAAGAACACCAAGGAAAACCCAGAAGTAACTGCTCAAAAAAAGTGTAAAAGAACTGCATTGAAACATTTTTTCATCATAAACACTTAAGGTCATATGACGATGTTGAATTTTCCAAAAAATAGACCATTTTTGTCTAAAATATCATGAAAAACTTGAAATCATCAGTGGTGTGACCAACCACAAAGCACAAAGCAACACGCATGCTTCCATTAATTGCACACAAACGAGAAGTTTTGTCCTTGTGAGCAAAACTCACTCATGCAACTGAGCATATGAAACTAGTATTATTTAAAATGCTTATGAATGTATAAATATATACACATTCACATGTGTAGCCTGTAACACGTGTAGCCTTGCATGAATTTACTGTTGTTCAGTTGTATTTGTACTTTATAAAGCTCTATGCCACATCAATTTTATTGGCCAAATATGGCTAATATTTTCTCTGAAATACATGTCACTGAGAAGGTTTGAAAAGATAACTCTGCACCTGAAAGCAAAACAGATAAATCTCAACATGTGTATATCTTATGAATGCTTCCACTTAACGTACCTCTGCATGTGAATGAAAAAGATGAAGAGGGAAGGGGGTGGATTTGTGAAACAGAGAGAAGGTTTAAATAATGTCTGTTCTCAGTAATGGTGATAGGAACCAGATATCAGAGGAACTCAATGCCTTGTCTTATTGTTTAGATGATAAAAGCTTGAGAAATTTTATTCAAATTCACAATGGACAAAAATAACAACAGCAATTCTCAGACTGAACATTTGATATGCTGTCTTGGTATAATTTACATTTAAATATAGGTATTTAAATTATATGCATATCATTGTATAGTATTTTATTACATTTTATGAGTTCGCCCAACATTAAGTGTGCTCTCCTGCAGCGGAACTGAAAATGCTTTCTGAGCTTCCTCTCAGGCTTTTCTGAGAAGGCGAAAGAAAGCAACAGGAAGTGTGGTCTTGGGGGGTGGCAGCAGAGCAGAGGATTCACAGGAAGTGAAGATGCCGGCAGGTTTTATCTCAACTGATCTATGACTCGGACCATCATTCTTTTGGTGGATTGAACTCTACCCCTTTTCCCAGTGCACTGTGTGCTCTGTGATCATGTGTTTTATGTACTTTATTTTATCAAGTCCATGTGGTGTACTTTGTAGTTCTCCATTGATAGAAAGTCCATTAGCTCCTCTGAATTAATTGTTAGCCATACTTTACAGAGTTTATCAGGACTCTTACTCTCATTTAGGTAGTGAATCATTCTTAATATTGCAGCAGCATTGGTATGAGAAGACAGAGGACTTCAGATCCGGACCTTGGACACAGGTTCGAGACCGGGACTTTAAAATGGCCGGACAGTCCATTTGCATTTGAAGCTATAGTGGCATACCAGCCAGGCATTTTAAAATCCCGTCCTGGAACCTGGATCAAAGGTCTGGATTTGAAGACACCTGTGGTACACTGATGACCAAAAGTTTGGAGACACATTCTCTTTTAACATGATAAGGTGTTGATTCTTCTTTCACTGCACTTCATTCAGCCACTAGAACATTCGGTGTTGCAGTTGACAAAGTAGCAACTTTGGCATTAGATTAATTTGGAGCATACACCAAATTCTGAACAATTATTTGCATTTTAAATGTTCATTTGCTGTTCACTCTTAGACACACCTACATTGCTGGTTTAGCTTTTATTCTTCAGTTCAGAGATTTGTAAAGTTGCTGATCTTTTGCTTCATAGGTAGTGTTCCACCAATAAAGTGATATTAATACATTTTATTTAGTCATTGCCAGTTACAGGACACTATCTAAGTCTATTTACAAAATATGGACAGGTTTTCAAACTGCTGACATCACTACAGCATGGCTGAACATGGAGGATGATGTTAACTGCACTGTTTTATTATGCTGAATGATGAGGGAAAAGGTGTTCCATTATACAGTTGGTGGACACAATGATTTCACAATGAAGTGTGAACAACTATATCAAAAAACGTGTTTTTCTTTCATTATTATTATTTTGAAAATAAAATATCATCTAATAATAATATTTAAATGATATCAGAAATTAGTTTTCAAATTTATATTACTATCAGGCAAAGCAGTTGGATTAGAATAGCCTGAGCGTCTGGTCTTGTTTTTATCTGTAGTATTTTGGAGAAGCTAAGTCTGGATTTACTTTTGTAGCTTAAATGTGCTAAATGTAGTTACAGATATGGGCATGCAGTTGCGACTACCCTTCCTTGTTACATTCATCTCAGTTTTGGCACACACACACAGAGACGTCCTTTCTCGTGATACTGTGCGCTACTTTAAGGAGATGCTGCTTCTCAGACTGATGATTATCACCCACATAGTGGTGTGTTTTGCTTGATCTGAAAGATAGAAAACTGCTCTTTATGTCAGCAATGAAAATGGTGACTTGTACTTTTAGTATATTTTATATATATATATATATATATATATATGTATATATTGAATAGGACAAAAATAAAAGTGACATGAGTTTCTGGATCCTCACTTTGGGTCACTGTAGAATTCCTGGAGGTGTACTGGTTTACTCCCATAGTAAAAGTGTGTGAGTGACTGAGTGAGTGTGTAATGCCCTGCTCATTCCAGGGTGTGTTCCTGTCTTACACTCAATGGTTCCAGGTTCTGTTTGCTTCCTGACCAGGAAGAGAAAGAATGAATGAATTAAATCTGACCAATGATTATACATGAAAAATACATGATGAAATTAATGTCTGCCTCCTTATAATATTTACACTTGGGTAGCTTTTATGTTGATACAGTAAAGGAAGTATAGCAAACTTCAGAAATTATAGGGGGTACTCATATTTCCCCAATATATAATATGACTTATGAGGAATGACCTGGTAATGCTCTACAACCTGTCACTCCACCTGCTGCTTTCTTAAATTTTCTGAAATTGCTGAATCAAATCTTAAAATAAAATAATAAAAATGTTAAATTTCTCATGAAAAAAAAAAACATTTTATTCATTACATCAAACACAGCCTAAATATTGTTGTGATCTTGTGGACCTACTGTATGCCTATTTGCCTGTATACCTGTTTAAAAGTATATGCATTTCAAAGTCTGAATATTCTTAATAAATGACTATATATTTGCCACTTAAGATAAATACTGAAAAGCAGCATACGGATGGACAATATGATTTGCTGAGATAGAATTACTTGATGCAGTGTGAGGCAACTGGGCTAATTCAGACAAAGTGTTTACACAATGCAAATTGATACACTGGTATAGTACCCTCACAGATCCAATGTAAATCTAAAGTAGTAAGGGAACCACTTTAAAATACGAGTAACCTTATTAAGTTTTATAAACTGTTTAATATATTTAAGGGTTTATGAACAGTTATTAATTATGTTGTTAACATACATTAATATCCATTTAAAATAATTTGTAACACCTAAAATACTAACATGTAACAGCATTAAAATGGCAGCAGTACCGTAACTGTCAAATAACTCGTCGAAAATGTCAGGTAAAGAATAAGCTAAGATTCTGCATTTAGTCATTTCATATGTTAAGGTGTATACCACATTATCATTAATGTCTAAAAAGGTGCTCTATTGGTGGTTAATTGATTGCATTTGGTTGTTAAATTGTTAAACCTATTAGCAAATATGTGTTGACTGTTGAGAAGTCGAAGTAAGATCAGTGCCCCGTAGGATCTGAGGTTTACCAGTGAAGATGAGTGTGTGTTTACTATTTGGCACTATTAGGCCCTTTCTATCAATGTGTTCTAACAGATTATTAATGATAAATGATAAATTAATGATCAGATTATTAATAATAAAATTTTAACGTGTTTACAGCATTATTAATAACCATGTAATTAACAGATTTTTACATTTAAACATTTAAAATTTTAACATTTGTAAGCCTTTATAAGGGAACTTTTATTCTAACATATTATTGACGCATGTGACAGAAACCAGACATATTTTAGCCGACGATGTTAAAGGAGAAGCTGATCTCCCAGAATAGTAAATTTATAGGAGAAGGAAAAAACCTTCTTAACTTTCAATGGAAGTTATTTTAGAACATTTATGTTGGTCCATCATGAAAATATTCAACAATATTTTTGATGTTGTTGTAGTTTTTTAACTAAACCCTTTTACTCAGTTGTCCAAGTGTCCTCAATTCCTTCCTTACATGCTCTTTGCTTCTTCACAGCCGCCTCTTGTTCAGGCCATTTTCAATGGAGACCCTGAGGAGATACGCATGCTCATCTTCAAATCAGAAGACATCAATGCACTGGTATGTGACTCTTCCCTGCAGCCTCCCCTACCCACATTCAGCTTCTTTGTCTCAGCTGCACACAGCAGACGTGTTTTAGGAAGAGTGTAGACAATGGGTGAAAAAACACAAATGTATTTACCCGAGGGCAGAGGAGACAGGACCCAAAGTTGTTTTCTTGACTATTCTCTTCTCCTGAAATATTTAGTCTGCACTTCTGGAGGCGGCCTCCATCCATTCCAGCAGTTTGAATGATCACATTGTCCTGCTCTGCTTTGCTCAGGAGGCCTAGATATGCACATCTGTGGCCTGATGATTTCCGGATGTAAACAGGCCTTCACAATGAACACGTTGACACTTTGCTGCTGTCTCTGACACACAGCATTACTGCCTCTGTCAATGAACACACTGCAGCCCAAAGCTAGCGGCCTCATTCGTACCCTCCTGAGTGATCAGCGGTGGCATTCGAACCGAGAGGCCAGGCTTTGGGCCTTTTAGTACAGAGTGGGTTCAGGATGGCATGACAACCACACAGCAGTGAGACAGCAAACACAGAGCACAGTTAAGGATGACAGTGTGACTGAGATAGATTGAACAGCTGATTCACACACGCAGTAAAGATTGTACACTCTGATATCCACTGCCGCGGTATTTGGTTACCAAATCTTCTCTCATTTTCTATGTCTGGATCCTTCTGACTCTCTCTGTCTCACTCATTCATTCTCTCTCTCTCTCTCTCACTTGCTCGCTCACTCTATGTTAGCCTCTTTTTCTGTCTATTTTTGTCTCTGATACTTTCTTTCTTTCTTTCTTTCTTTCATGCCTAACCTAAACCTTTTCTTTCTGTTCTCCCTCTCAGGATGCCGAGAAGCGGACACCTCTCCATGCTGCAGCTTTTCTTGGTGATGCTGAGATCACAGAGCTCCTCATCCTCTCTGGTACAGTCAATTATATTTCAATGAACTCTGTTTATCTTTCTTAAAATTTTATAATGTTCTCAATCTTATCATGAAAATCAGTAGTTTTCTATCTGCTGCATTATGCTGATAAAATCTAGTTAAGCTTCCCCTTTTTTTCACGTTATGAAATGCACCTCTCTCCCTCAGGGGCTCGGGTGAATGCCAAAGACAACATGTGGCTCACCCCTCTTCACAGAGCTGTGGCATCCAGGAGTGAGGTGGGCTGAAGTGCAGTACACACATACAACAAATATGTTTACAGAAGTTTAGAGAGTCATGTTGGGCGACAGGTGTCAAGAAGCTAAGTCTCCAGAGACTTTCTAAAGTGCAACAGAATGCAGCTGAGATCAGGACTTATCTTGCTAGCTAAGTGAAACTGCACTGGAAATGAGAGTTTGAAACTGGGACAACAGGAACTATAACAAGATGGCACTGATAGCAGAGTTTGACTCACTGTGCTCCACTGCAAGATCAACACAGACAACAACAGCACACAGGAAAATACAAAACAAAACACACATGACAGAATAAGAATATTAGTGTGAACATTCCACTAGTTCCTGTTTTAGAAAATTCTCCTTAAAAGCAACGTACAATAATGCATTTGTTTCTTTTCTAGAAAAAATATACACAGTTGAAAACAGCCCTAGTTAAAATGTGTTAAAAGCCTTAAAATAGATTCTTTTTTTATTGCAGAAGCATAACCTCACTCTGAAAAAATGTAGAAAAAAGCAACCTTCAACTCAAGTGAAAAAAAAAATAAAGAAAATATCCTGACTAAGAAATAATCATTTCCCATAAAATTACCAAAAGTTCCACAATTATTGGCCTTAACTATTTCTTGGAAATAAATGTATTTGAACAATTTATGTCATTTCTACTGTAGTGTACAAAGTGGATCAAAGTATATAGGAACCTTTAATTAGTAATTCATCACTTCCTGTTTCCCTGGGTTATAAATATGGCGTTACACAGAGGCCTATTTCTCTTACGCACTATTCAAGTAAGGCAGATGTATATCGACCTTCATAAATCAGGAAAATAGCCTCTCACCTGCAATGCCCTTATCTACAGTCAGTGCAGTCATCAAAATATTCAAAACATCTGGAACAGTGACAAGCCTGGAAGAGGACACAAGTGTATCTTTCACCACGCACAGTGAGAAGGATGGTAAGAGAAGTAAAAAGTTCCCCAAAGCTGACTGTAAGAGAATTTAATCAAATGGTAGCATCTTGGGGTTACGAGTTCTCCCAAACAACCATCAGGCGCTATCTACATGCCAACAAGCTGTTTGGGGGCATGCACAGAGAAAGCTTTTTCTGAGTTATACTTATAAGTGTAAATGGGTGAGGTTTGCCAGCGGTACTGAGGTTTATTACTGGGACCGTGTGCTTTGGTCAGATGAGACCAAGATAGAGCTTTTTGGCAACTCTAAGTGGGTCTGATGTAACACCAAGGATGAGTCCGCAGAAGAACACCTTATGCCCACTGTTCAATATGGGGGAGGATCGGTGATGCTGTGGGCCTGTTTCTCCTCCATAGGACACGGGAATCTTGTAAGGACACATGGGATCATGAACTCTTTTAAATATCAGGACATTTTGAATCAGAATCTGGTGGCCTCTGCCCGAAAGCTGAAGATGGGTCGTCACTGGGTCCTTCAGCAAGATAATGACCCTAAACATGTGGCCAAATCTACTCAAAAATGGTTCACAAAGCACAAAATCAAGCTCCTCTCATGGCCATCTCAGTCCCCAGACCTCAACCCAATAGAAAACCTGTGGGATGAGCTTAACAGGAGAGTGCATAGGAGAAGACCCAGGACTCTGGACGACTTAGAGAGGTTGTGCAAAGAGGAATGGTCAAAGATCACTCTTTCTGTATTCTCCCATCTTGTGAAGAGTTATAGGAGATGATTAAGTGCTGTCTTGTTGGCAAAAGGAGGTTGTACAAAGTACTAACACCAGGGATGCCAATAATTATGGAGGCTGCTGTAAAAGTGTTTTTTTAAAGACAAATCCTCCATTCCAGATTTAAGTTAGTTAAGTTATAATTTTTCCTTAGTTCCTCTTAAAGTTACCGTTACAGCTATACAAGGTTTATATACAGGAGTGACAGACTTTCTTGGCATGTGTTACAAAGGCTATGCAAAATTCTTTCAGTCACAAAGTGAAGTAACTAAGTGATAGATTGGTCATTGGTTTAATAACGCATGAGGACAAAAATGTTTTTGCATGCTATGCATGCACTTCATTTAGACCTGCATGTAGGTGTGATTTTTTTCTTGATCATACCTTTTCTTCGTTTGATGCTGACATTCAGCTGTATTTCCAAACATAACCTCTTTTTTCCATTTTGTTGTAAGTATGCCACATCCTGATTGGATAAGTTGTGGGCTCCATACAGAGGATTCTCATTTAATGTGTCATGTATTTTTGCTTTGCATTTTGTGTGACTGCTTCTCTCTTTACTTTTCATCTTGCTTCTTGATGCAGGAGGCAGTGCGTGTGCTGATCCGTCACTCAGCCGACGTGAACGCTCGGGATAAGAACTGGCAGACACCATTACACGTGGCTGCCGCTAACAAGGCCCTCCGCTGTGCTGAGGTTATCATCCCACTCCTTAGCAGTGTTAATGTCTCTGACCGCGGGGGACGAACTGCCCTGCACCATGCGGCACTGAACGGACACACAGAGGTGCAGAGACCTGCCTACACCCTCTGACATCTTGTATTTAAATGTTTAGTTTTTCCTTTAGCCCATAAGGATTCAATTAGTCAAGAGATGGTTTATGTCACGAATTTCCTTCCTTGGGCACAAGAGCTGCAGTCTTTAAGTAGCAAACAGGCAATAGAAATGTGCAGTCACACATTAACATGAATCTAAATAACTTCCTACAGACAGAATGTGGTTATCTCAATGACATGGAAAATTACTACTTATGAGCATTTACACTGATCAACCATAACATTATAACCACCTCCTTGTTTCCACGCTCACTGTCTGTTCTCTCAGCTCCACTGACCATACAGGAGCACTTTATAGATCTACAATTACTTGTTGCTCTACATATGTTTTTTGCCCAGTTAATGTGTTGCTCTATTATGAGTGTATAAGACACAGTAGTGCTGTTCAAGTTTTTAAACACTGTGTCCACACAATGTCCTCTCTGTTAGACACCTATCTCATTGGTCCACCTTGTACATGTAAAGTCAGAGACAGTAGCTCATCTGTTGCTGCACAGATTGTGTTGGTCATCCCCTAGTCTTCATCAGTGGACACAGGACACAGTTGGCTGAGAATCTTTATTCACCCAAATCTTACCTGCTCTGTGGTGGTCCTCTAGGGGTCCTGACCATTGAAGAACTGGGTGAAAGGGGGCTAACAAAGTATGCAACAGATGGACTCCAGTCTGTAATTGTAGAACTGTGCTCCTGTGAACAGCAGAGCTGAAAGAATGGACACTGAGTGTAGAAACAAGGAGTTAGTCATAATGTTATGCTTGATCTGTGTATATTTGTTTGACCCATATGGACTAATGGTTTTTACAAACAATAAAAGCAAAAAGAAAGAAATAGAAATTTGCACAGAAAAGAAAATGACCTGTTGTTTATGTTTTAAATGATACTTTTGAATAACCTCAATACACCCTTTTCCAAAAGGGCTAAATATTTGCACCATGAAGAAAAGGCAGGTGCTTGCATTTAGCTCGATTAACCAAATTTGTTCCCCCTGACAGATAAAACCTGGTGTAAACATGTCTATTTTCCTCAAAGAAGGCACTTCTTGGCTTTGTTAAGGGGAAAATGCACAAAACTCTTAACAATATGCAGATGTCTTGCTTATAAGATTAGAGGAAAGCAGGGAAATAATATAATAATAATAATAATAATAATAATAATAATAAGCTGTTACTTTGATTTAAGGCTGATCTTATGCCCTTGAATTTTTCTTTCGTCTTTAATTAATGTTATCCTGGTGTTCAGTAATATTACATGTTTATGTAATGTTCACCATTCTTATCAATATGCAAACGTTTGGAACATAGGAACAAACTGGCGTCAATTTAAGGAATGTGCTCTCTTGAATCCAATGAAACATTAGTTATAAACATCATTGCAACTGCCTTTTAATCTTAATCTACTGAGAGAGGCAGAAGAGTTTGGGCTGACTGTCGCCCTTAGGCCATATGAAGTGCTACATTAACACAAACCCGTGGGCTGAAACATTCATATTGCCTCACATGAAAACACACTTGAAATGTGCCCACAGTACCCACCCACAGACACACTTTCATGCCCAATTCCTAATCCATCTTTAGCCATTGATTTTGGTGGAGCTGTCATCCTGTTTAAGTGGTATTTAAAGTGATGTTATATAAAGTAAGACACACACATACACACACACACAAACTGACACATGACTGACTCACAACCTGTTACCCACTGTGACTGACAGAGTCACTCCTCCTCCTGATCAGAACATTCTATTGCTATGCTTCATCTTCATCCCTCATTGTCTTTCTGTCTTTCTGTTGTGTAGATGGTCAGCCTACTTCTGGCTAAAGGTGCTAACATCAATGCCTTTGATAAGAAGGATGGCCGTGCTCTTCACTGGGCTGCATACATGGGTGAGCTGGACAAACTTGAATCACTCATACTCTTGGACTTGAAACTATTAGTCTATAGTCAAGTTCTAGTCAAAGTTGTCAAGTCAAACGAATACGTTTTAACAAAAATCTATTTGTCTCTTAACGTTTCTTATTAACTGCAACTTCAAAATCATGAGCTGACCTTTGGCTGCATTCACATTACAGGCCTTGTTCCATCAATTTAGATTTTTTTTGCGCAAATCAGATTGATTTGTCTTGCCTGTTCACATTCAAAAATGTAAGCATGCACACACTGGTACGTTGGATTAAAACTGGATAAACAGACATGCCATGAGCTCTGGTGCTAGGGAAGAGATCAGACGAATCCCAAATGTCTCCATCAGCACTATGTAGTGCGCAGTGTAAATTATATAATAACGGTTTCTGCACTTACATACTGCTTTGCAGGTTAAACTATAAAAACATTTATATTACCCTATAGACTTTACATCTATGGACTTTACACTGGAACTAGTGCCCTGCCTGGGGTGTACTTATTGTAGTTATAATCTGCAATGTTCACTATGTAGGGTGTATGGTGCTATTTAGGATGCAGCTCCAGACACTCCATCGTTGTTTTGCTGCATTGCTTGTGTTGGCTGAGGCGACAACATTATGCACATGTATACAGGCAAAAAGATGCTTGAAATCCAATCTGATGGTTCACATTCATATCTCTGCCTATGAATTGGAAGCATATTCGATCTAGGATCACAAAACGTGACTCTATCTGATTTGACAAAATTGAATTTGACATCTTCACACTGAAAAGATCAAATCTGAGTCATGTTAAGGCTAAAAAAAATCAGATTTAAGTCACTGCTGGTACAAATGGATCAGACACAGCAGTGTTGCTTGAGTTTTTCTAAACTGTATCAACTCCCTCTCCACTCTGTTATAGAGGTAAAGTTAGAGACAATAGATCATCTGTTGCTGTACAGTTTGCGTTGATCATCCTCTAGTCCTTCATCAGTGGACACAGGGCACTGTTAGCTGAATTGTTTGGTTGGTGGTCTATTCTTAATCCAACAGTGAAACAGAGGGGTTTAAAAGCTCATGTAGCACTGCTGTGTCTGGTCCACTCATACCAACACAACACACACTACCACACCACCATCACGTCAGTGTCACTGCTGAGCTGAGAATGGTTAACAACCCAAATCCACCTGCTCTGTGGAGGTGCTGCAGGGGTCCTGACCATTGAAAAGCTGGGTGAAATGGGGATAAGAAACCAGAGAACCAGTCAGGCCAGCTTCTGTAAAGCCAGTGGAGCTGATAAAATGGACAATGAGTGTGCATACAAGGTAGAGGTTCCTAATTGAGTGATGGTTCTGTGTGTTTATATGGAACACAGCTCTATTTGGAAGACTTAAATGTTAGAGTTTTGCTCTGCTCTGTGTCCTGCAGGTCACTTAGAGGTGGTTTGCCTGTTGGTTGAACAGGGGGCAGAGGTCAGCTGTAAAGACAAGCGAGGATACACACCTCTTCACGCTGCTGCTGCCAATGGACAGATCAGTGTAGTCAAACACCTGCTCAACCTGTCTGTGGAGGTATTATATGGATGTACATATTTATGTACATGTTTACCCATACACCCTGTCGCATTTCTTGTTCTTATTGTCTACAGCTCTCCCTACCAGTGCATATGTTCATTTTGAACTGTATTTTCACACTGAAACCCAGATAATCCCATGTTACAGGCCAAAAGTAAGAAATCAGCCAAATATTTATTGATTATTATTATTATTATTATTATTATTTTAACCAGGCATGTCATTTAGGACAGCTTTTTATCTTCAGAGCAGCCCGGCAAAGGCAAAGCTCTTGAAAATACACAAAAACATGAGAAAAGCAAAATGTTATGAAAGTGATAAGACAAAGAACAAATACAAAAACAAAACACAAAGACAACAACGGTATTGAGAATAATATTATGTACTAATAATAGTACATTAGTCTCACAGCATTTTTGTTT
This sequence comes from Hoplias malabaricus, assembly GCF_029633855.1. Lineage (NCBI taxonomy): Eukaryota > Metazoa > Chordata > Actinopteri > Characiformes > Erythrinidae > Hoplias > Hoplias malabaricus. The sequence continues at coordinate 24,684,899 of NC_089811.1, read as the reverse complement.
ATCCTTTAAAATGTTTGCTAGAGAATTTTTAAAGGCTGACCTGGGGATAAATTTATCTAATCTTAATAGCTTTAGCAGTGAGTTCCAGTCTTGAAATTAAATGAAGACAGACCAAAGACTGTACTTGTTTTAGGGACTTTCCAAGTCATCAGACACATCACAAGTGTTATAAGCCGGAGCCTGCAACAAGTGACACAAATGAGGAGGGGACAATATTCATATAATTTGGATAATTTGTCTTAGTTAACTTACAGTCATGTTTGACAACATTGTTTAGATATTGAAGCTTTAATTAATTTGTTGTGCACATGCACTTAAGCACACAGCATTTATGGTGAAGATCCCGTCATGTAAACCATGCAGGGAATGTGAGAAACAATTATACAATTTGTGAATTTTTGAGCATTTATAACGGGAAAAAGCCACAGTAATATTAAAATATTGCTGCTGATGTTTAGCCCAAACCTTGTGACCTTTGTAGACAAAAATATACATATTCATGTTCTGAAAATATAGCTAAGGTGTGTGTTATTTATGGCCTACAGTGTGCAGTGTTCTCTCAAGACTCTTATCCATTGACTTAATGATAGACTGGAAAAATATTCCCAGAAGTAGTACTGTAATAGAAAAAATATATTAATGTTGTTACCTTGCTCAATTAACATCTGACCACAAAGTCTGTAAGTATTATATTTATTGGTACTTTTCTCTGTATCCCACAGATTGATGAGGCTAATGCATTTGGAAACACTGCACTTCACATTGCCTGTTTTATCGGTCAGGACGCTGTGGTAAGTGAGCTGATTGACTACGGAGCCAATGTGAGCCAGCCCAATAACAAAGGTTTTACCCCTCTGCACTTTGCGGCTGCGTCCACGCATGGAGCACTCTGCTTGGAGTTTCTGGTCAACAACAGTGCAGATGTTAATGTGCAGGTGAGCTCTATAAAGGCCTAGTGCTGTCTCACATCTGTTTTTTTTTTTCAGAGCATTCTACTGAATAATATCCATATATATAAAAGTAGGATTCTCAAAATAAATAAAAAAAGTACATAACTAAGGAGGTGGTCATAATGTTATGTATGATCAGTGTATATCAAGTAACAGGCTTTAAACACAATTTACAAATGTAGGGGAATGCAGAGGATGTATAATTTTGCTGTCACTACTTAATGGCAATACATTTTGTCTCACAGAGCCGAGACGGGAAGAGTCCACTTCACATGACGGCAGTGCATGGACGCTTCACCCGCTCCCAGACCCTCATTCAAAATGGTGAGAGCTTTTGGATAGCTGCCAGTTATTTAAAACAAGCTTTTCAGAATGATGATTATGATAATACACTTTCTTACTGTAAATAATAAGTAAGCTTGACAAATACACATTTTTGCAGCAGTGTTGTTTTAATATTTGGATGAAGTCTTTGAAAATTATCTAGTTTCATACTATAATATTTTATGATTATTAATTGTTTAGGCATAATCTGATATAGGCTATTTGTCCATTATTTGGAAGTTTTGAAACATTCTTGTTGCTTGAAGAATTATAACTGGTACTAATATAAACAGAAACAATTGTATAGGCTCGTTTAAAGTTGTGTGCTTGTAATGATAGGTGCAGAGATAGATTGTGTGGACAAGGATGGAAACACTCCTTTACACATTGCCGCTCGCTATGGCCATGAGCTCCTCATCAACACCTTGATCACCAGCGGAGCCGACTGCACCAGGTTTGTTCGTGTGTTTATGTAAACTTTTAAAAGTTTGGAGGATTATTAATGATGCACATTCATTCTGAGGCTCAACTCTCTTTCTCTCTCTCTCTCTCTCTCTCTCTCTCTCTCTCTCTCTCTCTCTCTCTCTCTCTCTCTCTCTCTCTCTCTCTCTCTCTCTCTTTCTAGGAGAGGAGTTCATGGGATGTTTCCACTGCACCTGGCTGCTCTGTATGCTCATGCAGACTGCTGCCGGAAACTTCTTTCTTCAGGTAACCCTTCATTTTTTCAATTATTTTTTTGATAATAATTATTACCCAAAAAAGTAATTTCTTTAATGTTTAAATTGTAATGTTTAAAATGTTTAAAATCATGAACTGAGATAAGGATAATGCTTTATTCCTGCTCCATAGATGAGTAAAATTTACTGATTTTTGCAGTTTTGGATTAGTAAAATTATCATCAAATGCAGGAGACAGACCAAAAGTACTACAAAAGAGTACAAATCTAAACATCTAAACAACAAAAGTACAAATCTAAACATCTTGATTATAAATGTTTCTGGGGTAATGAGAAATATATCTGCCATGTACAAACAAGGGCCTTTTTGCCCTCCAACATACTGTTCCACCTTAAAAGTTGCTGATATTATTAACATAAAAAACACTGAAAGCAGCAGTTCCTTACAATCATAGACATTTACTTTAAGTTTGTTATAGCTAAGTTTAATGAGCTAAACTCACATTCCTCCTTTTTTCAAACATTTTTTTTAATCATCCAGCACACTTCAAACTGTAAATTGCCATAGCTAAAACTTCACTCATCTCTGCTCCCCTGCTGAGGTTTGCCATGAGGCCCCTGCCGGCCTATGCTCCCCATTATCTTCAAACTGCACAGTTTTGGTCTTCCACATGATGGCTGATGCTTTCTGGAAGCCTTATGTTCAGTAGTCACAGCATGCGATTTTCCTCTCACATTATAGCTGTGTGCGGGTGCTGTTCTGTTGCCCAAGTTTGAGCAGTTTTATAAGCTTGATTCACGGTTTATAGTTCAACACCCTTAAGAGAGCTTTTGAGGATCTTCTGGAGTAGGTCTTTAAATCGTAGAAATGGATCTTTTTGAGTTTGCTGAGGACTGCTGAAAACAACATTCCCTTAGTTGTTTGTGCAGCTGTCTCTGTCACATTTTATTACTTGTCCATTAAACTACTTGTTGAGGTCAATGAAAAATCCTCATGTTGATGTAGGTCTGTTGTGAAATTAACCACTAATGCTTCATATATTCTACGTTTTGTACATTATCAGAGACCACATAAGCAAATGAACAATGTGACATGGTTTGATGATGTAGCCGTATATTTGTCTTGATGCAAATTTGTGCATCTTACGTTCTCATAGGCTCAAAACTCCAGACAGAAATTTTGGACACTACACATATAATGGGAAAGTTGTGTTCATTTGATTGTTCACCAAACTATCAGTTTAAGTCTTCCTTGCACTGGTTCTGTGTATATCACTGCGTTTATTTTTTTCCCCTTTGTCTGCTGGTATTGCTCTCTATTTCTCTTGGGGCTTTCTTTTCTTCCATGCCCTTCCTCTTCATCCCTCCATCCTCACTAAGGCTGGAGTTATAGTATGATATGTGTGCTGAGTAACGATTGGGTCATGTGTGCAGGCTTCCAGATTGACACCCCGGACAGTGTGGGCCGGACCTGTCTGCATGCAGCTGCTGCTGGAGGGTGAGTGTGTCTGGGTCAGGCTCTTTCTCTGCTGACACAGAGTAGCACTGGCATTCTGCCTCATCTGAATATCTGACCGTAGGACATGCTGTAAAAACAGAAAAATTTAACTTAGTTTGTTGCAATTCAGGTTATCTTTCTTTCTTTATTTAAAATAATATTATATACATATATATATACAGTACTGTGCAGAAGTCTTAGGCACCTAAGATAATTATATATATTTAAACTAATGCCTTCTCAGTAAGTGTGGTGCTTGTATAAAGTTATATATAATCACAGTAAATAAAAAAAAGTAATAATATAAAACAAATAATATAAATAAATGATATTTGTTTCTATAAAGTAGTAGGTGTGAGTGTGATTAATTCTCCTTGATTGCATGAATTAGTTATATCAGCAGGACACATTATTTAAAATCATTATTTAACAGGTAAAACTAGGTATTCGAAGACAACCTCAAATAATATGGATTGCCACGAGGAGAGATTTGGAAAAAGTTATATATATATCATCATATTTTTTTTTCTTCAATTCTGATTAACATTTACTGTAATTATTAAGTGTAACTAAATTCAATCAAATTATTATAGATATAGATAGAAGGCACGGTGGCGCAGCAGGTAGTGTCGCAGTCACACAGCTCCAGGGACCTGGAGGTTGTGGGTTAAATTCCCACTCCGGGTGACTGTCTGTGAGGAGTTGGTGTGTTCTCCCCGTGTCCGCGTGAGTTTCCTCTGGGTGCTCCGGTTTCTTCCCACAGTCCAAAAACACACGTTGCAGGTGGATTGGCGACTCAAAAGTGTCCGTAGGTGTGAGTGAATGTGTGTCTGTGTTGCCCTGTGAAGGACTGGCGCCCCCTCCAGGGTGTATTCCCGCCTTGCGCCCAATGATTCCAGGTAGGCTCTGGACCCACCGCGACCCTGAACTGGATAAGCGGTTACAGATAATGAATGAATAGACGGAGTTAAAAATATATAAATAATACACTCTCAAAATTAGTATTTATTGTAAATAAGAGGCATTCTGCATATTAGTTTTAGAAACATTTTTCACAGTGCTAGATTTCCACTCTTAATATTAAATTATTATAATTAAAAATATTAAATATTATCATAATATATATTTGAGTCTGTGTGAGTGCCTGTGCTTTAATCTTCTTCTGATGTGAGTTTTGTTGTTGTCTTGGTCAGCAATGTGGAATGCGTGAAGCTGCTCCTCAGCAATGGATCTGACCACAATCGCACAGACAAGCATGGGAGGTAAGATCTTAAAATGTCATATGGATGTGTGTATACTGTCTGTACTACTGTACTGATACTAGTTTGGACACACCTTGTCAAATGACAGGTGATTTAACCAGGAAGCCCAAGAAAAATATTTAAATCAATTTTTATAATACCTGTATTACATTTTCAGTAAAATCAGCAAAACACTATGTTTACTACATTTGTATTACCAGATGATTCCTATAAACATTAATTATATGGGAGGTTATATGGAAGAGTGGTAACTTACCACTTCCCAACATTGTATATGGGAAAATACAACCTTATGCGTATAAGGCTTATACATCAAATAATGGTTTATATTATACCTGTGAAAAATACAATTTTGAACAACATTGTAATGTTAAAAATAGTCTCAGGTCAGCTTTACTGAATGTGTGTTAAGGATGTGAGGCCTGGATTTCTTTGTTATGTCTGGTTGAAGATTAGAGTTATACCTGTTGGAGAGTAGAGTTAGTGCTCCAGCAGTGTGTGCCATTTCTGTCATCCTTTCTGTGTGTATGCTCTGTGTATGCTGTGTGTATGCTCTGTGTATGCTGTGTGTATGCTCTGTGTGTGCGGGGGTATGTGGGTGTGAATATGTAAGTTGGTGCAGTTTCCTTCATGAAATCAAAAAGGAATTTCCCAAAACTGTACTCTCTCCCAATTTCATGTGTCTCACCTTTTGTTTTATATTATCTATTTACTCTGTGTTTGTGTGTGTGCGTGTGTGCGCCTGTGCATGATCATAGGACTCCTCTCCACTACGCAGCTGCCAGTCGTCATTTTCAGTGCCTGGAGACTCTGGTGTCCTGTGGTACTTGCATTAATGCCACAGATCAGTGGGGGCGTTCTGCTCTGCATTATGCCGCTGCCTCAGACTTGGAGAGGAGGTACAGTTGTCATTTTCTCAGATGATTCTTCTTCTTGTTATTATACAGTCTGATATATGATAAACAAGGCTGCCTGCATTTGGAGGATTGCAGAGTATCAATTTTAATTTTCTCTAGGCAGAGGTTGTGCATCCTTACTATGAACCAGTGCAGTAATGCATTGCCTCTGCATATATATTTACTTTGTTTATTTTTAAAATCTTTAAAAAATGCCTATTATTATATTAATGTTTATTTTTTAAAAGCCCCATTAGATCAGTTTTTTATTTGATCTCTATCTTACACCCTTATTTTGCACATTTTGCACTGTTATATTATTTTCTTTGTCCCAGGGGTGCTGCTAAATATTTTGGGCCCCATAAAAATATATCACTCTGGGCCTTACCACCCCAGGATATGCCAGCTCAAAACAAATGTAGCATTTGATGAAATACTGTTACACTCTGTGCGAACAATTCTGAAGACCAAATTTTTTTACAGTTTAAAAATGATCATAAATTACTATAATATGTTAATCATACATAGGATAAGATGTAAAATATCTTATACCAATCCATTAGAGTTTCACATATTGCCACAAGAAGGCTCAACAGTGATGTCTGGCATCTCAGACCCACCCCCTTCAAAGGCAAGAATTACAGCCCTACCTTACCCTTTACCATCAGCAACCATAAATCCACACTGGTCTCCTTGGTGGTAGCTCCTGGCTACCTGCACGGCCACTTTCAGTTTCCACTTCCTTCCTGATTTTGTGACTGAAGCTACTGCCTTTACCACTGCATCCTTCGATCCTGACAAAATCATCTCCCAACTCACCTTTGCACATTTAAATTCCTCAACTAAACTTGCTAGTGGTAACTCCAGTACCCCTCTACCATACCATGCCATGCTATTTAAACACTTCGGCTCCCCTAGCCACTTCCTTATAGCCTTGTTCATAACCCTTTCCATCCTCTCTAATTCTGTGTTTGAAACGGTCAATGGCCACCTAATGTGAGGCAGTAAGCCAAACTGCAGACACAGCAATTTCAACTTCCCTGTCAATCTGTCAAACTTCCCTTTCATTGATCTATTAATGCTATTAACAGCCTATGCCAGTGCTGCTTTTAGTCCCACCACTTGCTCAGTTTAGCGCTGCACTATACCATGTAACTAAACTCTTCACTGGTCTCTCCAGTACTGTAGGGATCATTACTCCTTCTATAAAATATTGAAATAGAAATAGTTTAATCAAATAACTGGTTGTCTATTTTGATTAATAACATCACAGTGCGGCTTATTATTAGCAAAATCAGCATATGTTATGTTTATGTTTTTGAGACTCTCTGGCTGCATGATCCTGTGAGCACAAAGTCAAACAGTGCACACTGACATGGATTGATGATAAAAACCTGTTCAGTGACTGGTGCTGGAGGCAGAGAAAAGTTGTAAAATAAGCAGAATAACACAGATTCTATGCTGTTTAAAAGCACTACTGGCCAGCTAACAGACACTTGTGCAAGTACACTTGTATAATGGACATGTTTCAGAAAGTAAATTACCCCCCCCACCCCCATGTTTTATACTAAGCAAATTAAAAATGTAATAAAATGGCTTCATTTTATTTTGTGTTATTTGTTTTAAGTTATAGACTCTCTCTCTCTCTCTCTCTCTCTCTCTCTCTCTCTCTCTCTCTCTCTCTCTCTCTCTCTCTCTCTCTCTCTCTCTCTCTCTCTCTCTCTGTGTGTGTGTGTGTGTGTGTGCGTGCGTGAAGGCGACGTGTAGCCCTGGAGCCAGAGAGTCCTGGAGTACAAGCAGAGAAAGAGAAGGAGGCCGCTCTGTAAGTGCTCTGAGCTGGATGAGCGCCTTCGGGTTGCTCTGCTTTTTGTTCTTTTAACTGATGACACTGTTTTTTAACTTTGTTTGGGAGGCTGTATGTGCTTTTTGCTCTTATGTTGCTGCAGAGTTTTCCTTTTGGACTGTGTGTGTGTGTGTGTGTGTTCTGTATACAAATTTGCCTATAGGTATGAGTGTGTGCACCTATGTTTACATTTTGAGACATAATGTTGTGACATTTGTAGGAAAACTGGGACTAAGCTAAAATGTTACCTTGAATTTTAAATGGCACATTTGTTTTTTACAAAAAGGTTGTTTCATTTTAAAATGGAAAGAGTGGAACTATTTCTTTTGGTTTATGATGTAACGATTAAAAATTTCTTCATAACTTTCATATATCCACTTGCCATTTTATTAGGTACATTACCATATAATGTGAAAACCCTAAATATAACCCTAAAACATTTAAGGGATATTTTTCCACAGTTCCATGAAATTCAGTTCAGATACAGAATTTAGCTTTGTAATTTTGTAATTCTCTTTTCAAATAATTCACAGATATTTTGTAAGGTCTGGACACTAGGAGAGTCAGTCCATCATTATGAGAACACTTTTGTGATTTTTTTTTTTTTTTTGTCTACATTTTCTCAGTAACTGCTTTTTGATAGCTATGATTCTTTCAGTATAATCTACATGTTATGTAGATACATGTTTACCCTCCTATGGATTTTTTCCAATGTATAGCAAAAGCAGAGCTTAATTCTCTCAAAAGGGTTTAATACTGTTTATTAATGGGGAAAGCTGAAATGCTCTGCCAGGTGTTATATAATCTTTAGGAGTCCCATATTCTCTATGTCTTTTAGACCATTTTTCCACTTATATTTTTAAATAATTTTTCAACTCATCTATCTTTTAACTTTCTCTTCCTTATGCAAATTGCCATATATTAAAAAAACATTGCAGAAATATCTTATTGAAATTTTAATACTTGTATTTTAGGGGCATTTTAACAGAAAATTGAGAAAATGATTAATGGTCTCTGACTTCTACACCGCATTGTACATATTTGTGTGTGTGTGTGTGTGTGTGAGAGAGAGAGAGAGAGAGAGAGAGAGAGAGAGAGAGAGAGAATGAGAGTTTGTCTATAAGCGCATGCAAGGGCATCTGCCACATTGTATTCTCTCTCATGTGCACACAAATGAGCATGTCACTCATCATCTCACTTTATCTATTTAAGGGCTTTATTTGAATAAAAAGTGAGCCTTGGGGACTGTCAGTTACTACTGTTTGCATAGTTTCATTTTGCTGTCTTCACTCCTCTCACGTCAGCCCCTGATGTCTTTGTTCTGTGTCCATACTTAATTTACTCACACTCTGACCTCCTGTGTTGTATCTCTGTGTGTATGGGTGTGTGTCTGTGTGTGTGTTTAGGTGCCTTGAGTTCCTACTGAAGAGTGGAGCCACTGCTTCACTGAAGGACAAGCAGGGCTACAATGCTGTTCACTACGCTGCTGCCTATGGACACAGACACTGCCTAGAACTGGTGGGGCACACATACAAATGAATACACTATATGTACATCCATCCATCCATTATCTGTAACCGCTTATCCAATTTTAGGGTCACGGGGGTCCAGAGCCCACCTGGAATCATCGGGCGCAAGGCGGGAATACACCCTGGAGGGGACGCCAGTCCTTCACAGGGCAACACAGACACACACACATTCACTCACACCTACGGACACTTTCGAGTCACCAATCCACCTGCAACGTGTGTTTTTGGACTGTGGGAGGAAACCGGAGCACCCGGAGGAAACCCACGCGGACACGGGGAGAACACACCAACTCCTCACAGACAGTCACCCGGAGCTGGAATCGAACCCACAACCTCCAGGCCCCTGGAGCTGTGTGACTGCGACACTACCTGCTGCGCCACCGTGCCGCCCACTATATGTACAATAATGTTTAAAAACCTACTCAGCAAGAGTGTTAGTTTTGGGAATGCTTTACATTATGAGGTCAGGTACTTAATTTAGATGGTTAGCTCTGGATAATAACTCAAGCTGAAGGTACTGAATGAAGCCCACCCAAGTCACTCTCAAGAGCACAGTTCAACTAATTTCCAGCCCATTGCTGGTGTTTTTTACCCTTTTAGCCTCTTGGCACTGGGCATGGTTTTCAAAGCTGCTTCAGTCTAATCTTTTTGGCCAGTGTTTTTTTTTAATGATTATACAAGCTGTGTGTGCCCCATTGAAGATCTGTGCCCATGATGGGTGCCAAATATAAACAATTTGTACAAATGCCTGGACATTTGCATGGTTGGCATAATACTGGCTGTAATTTTAGTGCTTGTGCAGCAGTATTTCACTATATATCACTATATGTAATTGACATCTGTTGTCATATTTTGTGAAAGTGCTTCATCTGCTGGCAAGTTCTAAAATAAGTAGTCTTGTTTTACATAATCTAATTTCCTGTTGTCTTTTTAAACCACGGTTATTCTGCCGTGGAAATTGAGGAGTTATTCTGCATGGAAATTGATTCACTGAGAGATAATTTATTTGTTTATTAAGCTCTTGGAAAGAGAAGGGAACCCTCAGGATGAGATGGATAGTTCAAGCACAAGGAGCCCCCTGCATCTTGCTGTGAGTCAATTACTCATACATTACACATTCATTTTAAAGAATAGTGTTAATATTTGTAACCACTGTCAATTGGACTTAAATGTTAAAATTGCTATTTAAAGTGGCATACACAAACTCAAAAAATGAAATTGGTGGGAATATAATGGCTTAAAAGAGATTAGTGGAACATTGCATTAGAAGGACAAGTGCTTGCCCTCTGCTGGACTGAACACCTGATCTCCCTCGTGGTCATTGTGCAACATATCTATTTATTTAAAATATGGGACACACTAATGGCTGCTCTCACAAGAAAACTTTTATCGCGAAAAAAAAAAATAATTTGAATGATTAAATATATTAGGACCTTTTAAAACCTTTTATGTGTACAGTAAAGTTGTAATTGGGAATACAAATTCCAAATTCAAACTTTGTTGTAAATTTATGGCAACTGTATTTTTAAAAATGACATTTTTCATTTTATTAAACAAAAAAAAAAAAAACATAAAAATGAAATAGTTAAATGTGCATCAATTTGTTTATTTTCTTAGGGATAATATTGTATCCTAAAGTACATGTGAGTTTTGGTTTTGACTAGTTAAAGATCATAAATATTGAATATTAATAATAAATTTTTAAAATAAAATGACAATTATCTTTTTAATACAATGCAACAGTTACCAAAAAAACAAAACAAAACAAAAAAAACGAAAGACTGGGAGAATGTTTGAATTATGAATTAGAACAAAAATGCTGTAAAATTATTCATACACCCAGGTCTGGGTTTATATTTTCAGCACATTCAGCCAGAAGCCATTTTTTAATCATAATATTTATAGCGTGTCATATCGTCATGGTATGTTTAAATTTGAAATGTATTGTTTATCTATAGTAGCTAAGACAATATCATGGTGATTTATCAAAAAGTTTTCTACAGGGGACCTAAGGAAGCATTGCAAATTTGTAATTTTCTTAGTGTTTGAGTTTGTGGTGCGTGTGTGTGTGTGTGTGTGTGTGTGTTTTGCAGGCATATCATGGCCATGCACAGGCTCTGGAGGTATTATTGCAGGGTCATTGTGAGGTGGATCAAGGGGATGAGGTGGGCCGCACTGCTCTGGCTCTGGCTGCCCTCAGGGGCCACACAGATTGTGCCCTGACACTTCTGAACCATGGAGCATCACCACGCACCAGAGACACCACCCGTGGGCGCACACCGATACACCTTGCAGGTAACACAGTGCCGTGTGTCTGATGTGGGAAAGATAACAAATGTACAGCAAGTAAGGTGCTCTGCATATAAAAGCAATGGTCATTAGTAAATGAATCTCTGTGTACCTCACAGTGATGAATGGTCACACGTCATGTGTGCGCCTCTTGCTGGAAGACTCTGACAGTACAGACCTGGTGGACACAGCTGATTCTCAGGGACAGTGAGTGACCTCATTTTAAATTGTAGTTTACTATAGTTTTTGCATTTAATGACTAAATAAACCTTTAAAATCACATACATATAAATTTAAAACATTTTTTTCTGACAGGATTTATGTTTAGTCCTACACATTTTTCACAGTTTTAAATGCTGTGTAGTCCAGGACTGGGCTTAACCTGGGAAAACAGCCCTTAATCAACCAAACCATCTCTTATGCCAGATGCATGCAATTGTCATTGGTATATTTCAGCGACTGCAAAAATGATTTTGAAAATTATTGTTTATTTGTTTGTCTATTTATTGACTTACTTGCCTGGTTCACAGTATAATTTGAGATTGTGATTAATTTTTTTTTTTTTTTTTTTTGTGAGGACCCCTCTGATGCTGGCAGTGGTCGGGGGTCATGTAGATGCTGTGTCTCTGCTGTTGGAGCGAGAGGCCAATGTCGACGCAGCTGACCATCAGGGACTGACCGCACTTCATTTAGGGGTGAGTATAATGAGAGTAAAATTAGAACAGACTTTATTTTGTGACCATCACCCAGATAGCAAAGAATTTGTGGCTCAAATGTGGGTTCTCCTATGGCCCACATTTGGCCAGGAATGATGGCATTGACTCAGTTGTCTCAAATGTCTCTGCTGTCTGGGGCTCTCTTTCTCTCTTTCAAATACACACGCACACACACACACACACACAGGTTCTTTACAGTCTATTTGAGGATATATCTTGTGCTGGCAAAGAATATTTGCAACTATTCTATTTTCATACTGTTATCAGGCTGGTTTATGGTGATTCAGTTAAGGTGTTAGATAATTGTCTTTATGTTCTACTCTCTCTCTCTCTCTCTCTCTTTCTCTCTCTCTCTCATATAGCCACACAAGTTTGAATTGTCTTTAAAGAAACATTTCTCTTTTGTACACAGCCTAAACTTATTGTTTGCCTTCTTTGCCTCATTTTTTATTTTTATTCCTTCTGTCTCTACCCTTCCCTAATTTTCACTCTTTAATTTCTATTCTTTCTCCTCCATCTCTCACTCCTTCTTTCCATTCTATATATTTTTTTCTCTCTCAGTTGTTATGTGGCCAGGAGGAGTGTGTACAGTGTTTGCTGGAGCAGGAGGCCTCTGTGCTGTTGGGAGACTCTAGGGGCCGCACTGCTCTGCACTTGGCTGCAGCTAGGGGCCACGCATCCTGGCTTAGTGAATTGCTGAGCATTGCCTGTGCTGAGCCACCCTTTCCCCCACTACGAGATCACCAGGGATACACACCCCTGCACTGGGCCTGCTACAACGGTCAGTTTATTCATCAGCTCCTTCCTGCCCCCTTAGTTTGTTATTAAATGAACAACTAAATAAATTTGCATTCCATGACAAATAGGGGGTAAATGTTTAGTGGTGTAAATCCATTAAAAAATGTAGGCAGGGAGGCGCAGAATGTAGTGTCGCGGTCACAAAGCTCCCGGGACCTGTTCTCCCCATGTCCGTTTGGGTTTCCTCCGGGTGCTCGGGTTTCCTCCCACAGTCCAAAAACATACGTTGGTGGGTGAATTGGTGACTCAAAAGTGTCCCTAGGTGTGAATGTGTGTGTGTGTGTATGTGTGTGTCACCCTGTGAAGGATTGGTGCCCCTCCAGGGTGTGTTCCCCCTTGCACCCACTGATTCTGGGAAGGCTCCGGACCCACCACGACCCTGGTATTGATCTTGATCCTTGGTAGGCAGATAAAAGAAATATATTTGTAGAATGATGGGCACAACAAAATGGTTAGAGGGAATCATTTTTTTTACTTTTTTATAATATTACAAAGTTTTTATGATGTTTCATTTAGAACCTATCAATTTGTTGAGTAAAAGTTTCCGGAAGAGACTTAAAATCAAACACAACAAAGCTCAGACACGAGAAAATGACAGCACACTCACAGCTCAGACAATAAAACACCTCAATATTCCAGCTCCATGAATTTTATAAGTGAGAAATGTGTAGATTTCTCACAGCAGCTGTTGTGCGAGAGAGATAGAGAGCAAGAGAGAGAGCAAGAGAGCGAGCAAGAAAGAGAGAAAACATTGGAGATTTAATCCATATTTCAGCATAAAAATAATGTAATCTACCACCTGACTTTAACAGACGCTAATACATCATTAAACTCTAAAACGAATTAATTATGGGATGCAGTTGTGACCAAATTTGGTAAAATATTTAATTTGTCTTAAAAGAATTAACAAGTTAAAATTTCCATATAAATCATGTGTTAAAGAGTAAAGAGTTGACAGCACTACTTCTAAAACATTGTTATTTAAGAACAATAAACACAGACACAGACAGATATTTTTGAACAGTTGTTATTATTAGATATTAAGTGAAACTTTTTAAAAGTGTATGTCCCTGATGTGGCACATCTGCAGTTCTTTTATGGCCCACATTTGGCCTTAAAAAATGCTGTTGACTCAGGGTGAGCTGGCTGCTTTAACTCTGCCACAGGTCCAACTTATAACTCCAGATGTCAGGTGTATTTGTGGAGCAAATCTAGGCCCACTCGATATTTGGCCCATGTCTGGACCATACCATATATGCCCTTACCCAGTCAAACCCTCGTCATGACATTTAGCCTATGTCTGTTTGACACAACACCTGCCAGTGCCGGGACTGAGCCATGAGTCCCAAAAGTGAGACAGATTTGTCTCAAATGTGTCTGTTATCTGGGGATATGTTGTAATGGCTCAAAGTTTACATTAAAATAATTAGCTGGATTTTGTAGTTCAGACGATCCTTTGGTTGATATTTTGTTCCATTAGTCCTGTCAATGAAATTATTAGAAATTTCTGTCCCTCGTGGTGTATTTAGGCTACTTGCTTCTGATTTTAAAAAATGGCCAAAAATGAACATTCTAACAATTACAGTAATCACAGGGTTACATTTATATGTTTCTGATCATACTGGCTCATGAGTCTTAGAGGGAGAAGTTTGAAATGGAGGCACCTGTCTGTGAAGCCTCTCAGTCTCAGTTCATTCACTAGTTCTGTATGAAGTGAAAGTATATTTGGACACTGGCTATATTTCTAGACCCCATATAAAAACGCAATATCAACAACAACTTCTTGTACTTGTGTTCATCCAGATTAATCTTAAGTATGTGTCTGTGCCTGTGTTGTAGGTCATGACGGCTGTGTGGAGGTGCTACTGGAGCAGAAAGGCTGTCGATGTTTTGATGGAAATGCCTTCACCCCGCTGCACTGTGCTGTGTAAGTCTTTAGTGCTTCTGTTTTTATCTGTTTTCTTCCTCCTCCTGTGCGTTCAGTGATTTAATTTTTTTAACTGTTATATTTCTGCTATTTTCTAGAGTGACTGATAACGAGTCCTGTGCCACTCTTCTGCTGGAAGCCTTGGGCTCAGAGATAGTGAACTGCAAGGACTCCAAGGACAGGTGCGTGTGTGGAAAAGATAATTTGGCTTAAATATCTGGCTACATTTGTTGCTAAGCTTAGAACTGTCAGTCTTTTAACCCCTTAAATCTCAAGCGCTGATTCTCAAGCTTTTTATCTGGTTTGACACTGTGGTCCAAAATCTGAAAACAATCCCATAACTTTTTTCCATTAAAACTCAATTAAATGTGATGTTGGTGATTTTAATTAAATAAACACTTTTTATAAAATTCTGAGAATTTTCTGAGACTTCCTCACCATTTGCCAACTCTCAGGTTAGTTTGGCTCTGGTGTTTGTACATAGCCCTAGCTCGGTAAATGTGGAAAAAATGAAGAGTCTCAGCCTGAAATGGCTCAGGCTTTTTCTCTGAGTGTCGCTGACTCAGACATGGTGGAGAAATGGCACCTGAAGGTGTTTGGATTCTAGAGAGACCTCTGACCATTGAAAAGCTTGAAAAGTGTTGATGATGTTGTTCTAGTTCTGCTCCATAGGTGGGTAATATTGACATATTTTTGCTGTTACATTTTTATATGATTACTTAAGGTGGAACGGACTCACTCTCCTGACAAATTCAGGAGAACTGCATGAAAGTAAATACACACCGAAAGTGTTACAAAGTTAAACAGCGTGAGTTATCAATGAGTTTCTGTGGTAATTCAAACAGTGAATGAAAACTTTACTGCCAAGTCACACTTAAGTCCAGTTTCATCTTAAAAGACACAGCGCTGCTGAATGAAAACCAATGGGGTGGAATTGTAAGAACTGTTCCCCAGAATCATTTACGTTCCTTTTAATATTATGTTAAACTAATATATTTCAGGACGCCTCTTCATGCAGCTGCATTTTCTGGAAATGTGGATTGTGTACAGCTGCTCCTGGCCCATGAGGCACCTGTGGATGCTGTAGACCAATCAGGGCGCAGTGCGCTCATGATGGCAGCAGAGAGAGGTGCAGTGGGAGTTGTAGGTATGATGCAGGTTCTCTTTCCATTCCATTTTCATTCCTCAACTGATTTTAATAGCACCTGTCAGATAACATGTTTGACGTATTGTGATATTTTGAACAGAAGCTCTTCTCACCAGTGCCAGTGCAGATCTAAGTTTAACAGACCACAAAGGCAACACTGCACTACACCTTGCTTGCAGTAATGTGAGTTTCCAGCAGAGGGGACCATTTGTAAATTAAAGGTTTAACTAAATATCCAGTGCTCTTATAAGTTTGAGGTCTCACTCCTTGTCTTATATTTGCTTTTTTTCAGGGGAAAGAAGACTGTGCTCTGTTTATATTGGGAAAACTTCCTGATGCCACACTTGTCAATGTCACAAACGCTGCGCTCCAGACGTAAGTGTGTTTAACACAGCACTTTAAAAAACAAAATATATTTGTAAATATACACTCATTATGATGAAGCTGGAACAGAAGTCTATAGCTGTTTTATTCACAGTAGAAGCTTTATCATTAATGTCCAGATTTGCAGTTGGCTTCAGGGGAAATGTGTACTATGGTTTTATGTGATTGTATATGGAAATTATTTGTTGTCTTGTTCGCTTTTCCAAGAAAGAAAAATACCATCTACATTGTTACCAGCTTGAAATGCAAAGGCTAGTCATGGCATAAGAATTTATATATGCCCAATCATGTGTGTTATTGTTCTGTGTGTTTCAGTGCACTCCACCTGGCTGCACGCAGTGGTCTGAAGCAGACGGTGCAGGAGTTGTTGTCTCGCGGGGCCAGTGTGCAGGTTATGGACGAGAACGGTGTGTGTCAAGTGCCGTAGCTGCATGCGGCCTGCCTCTCCATACACATTTAAACCATAGGATGTGGTTTCTGCAGCTTTTATCTTCCTAAAAATGTTTTCTCTTTTTTAGTGGAGCTTTCTGCCTCCCCCCCTTTTTTTTGCAGTTTTGCAAAGCTTTTGTGTATACAGTCATATGAAAAAAGTTTGGGTACTCCTGATTAAGTCAAACATCTGTTGATTTTCATCTGTCAACCTAATTTGACCTGTGGAGTTCATACTTCTGCACATGACTGTATGTGTCGCCGTTTGTGCTTGACCCTGTCTTGCTGGCTGTGTAATAATGTGATGCCTGCTCTCTCCCACCCATTCACCCATCTCCCCACCGCCGTCTTTTGTCCCATGGCCCTCTGTCTCTTTGTCTCTCTCTCTCTATCTATCTATCTATCTCTTGCTCTCTCTCTCTCTCTCTCTCTCTCTCTCTCTCTCTCTCTCTCTCTCTCTCTCTCTCTCTCCTTCTTCTTGCCTGTCTCTGCCTATCTCTCGCCCCAGGTTTCACCCCTGCTCTGGCTTGCGCTCCTAGCAGAGAAGTGGCAGACTGCCTGGCTCTCATTCTGGCTACCATGATGCCTTTGTGCTCCCCTTGCAGCTCTGGAGCGCCCTCCCCAGGGGCTCTGCTGAGGTCCCTGCCCCATCAAACCAAAGGCCCTCAGGGGCCACGGGGCCCTTCTAGCGAGGGCACCACCACAGAAAACGACTCGGACTCAGAGACCTTTTGACCTCTGCCTTGCTTGGAGTCCTTCCTCTACAAGTTCTCAAAGCACTTAGCCTAGTGGACCTCACAGAATCTGTACAAACTCGTCGTTTTCCATGTACAGAGGAGATGTTTAAGAGATTATTACACAAAGACTTGTTTATGCTTCTTGCAGCCACATGAGCATATTTTTTGCCATACTGGGGTGATGTGGCTGACTCGTGTCCAGTTGGTGGCATTATGTTGCATTCCATTGTACCCTGAACATTCAGAAGTATGCAAATGAACAATCTCTTAAATCAGAATTGCCAGTTAGAAGACTTAAAGGAGCACTATGTAATATTCTTACCTTAAATTACAGCTTCAGAATCATTTTGATGCTCCACAGACATGTAACAAGTAGAATGGAGCATTCTCTTCTTGTTTAGCACTCAGTACTATGTAACGTTTGAGGGAAGGTAAGAAACTAACCCCAACCTGCACTTCCCCATTGATTACAGTAAAATGCTGTAAAAATGAAGTATTCTAGGGGAGCACCAGGTGCAAAAAATTAACAAAAAAAATAATAAAAAAATGACCTAGTGTTTCTTTGTGACTAGGCATTTAATAATTATTATTTGCAAATAATTTGAAAGTCATGGTGAAAAAGTGGTTATTTCCTAAATTTACAAATGTTAAAAATAATGATACAATGACTTGGCAGCAAATTTCCTTACAAAACTATTGCTACAAATAATATTTGTTTGTGATTTAGATTATAAGAGAAAATAATTTAAAAATCATTGGCAATGCATTATAAAGATTGTGGCTACACATTATGTGGGCACAGTGGTACTTCGGAGTACCATGGAATGCAGTGTTAATACCATATAATGTCCCAAAGGATGTAGAAAAGATTCTTCTTTTGCCATATTTAACAAACTGTAGCAGCTCTTACTGAACAGAGCCCCCTGCAACCTTGAATTCACTGCCACACAGATCATGGAAAAGCCATGGAACTTGAAGAGAAAGCGTTGGCCTTTCAGCAAAGCTCATTGGTGTGAAAAGCATAAATCAGCCTTAACCAGAAACTCGGTACATTCTCTCTGTGCCACACACAGACTTTTCTAAAGCCATTTTATACTTGTTTTACTTAACCTGAATCATGAGTGGTGTAGATAATGTTTTTTAAAGTTCTGTTTGACAGGAGAAGTTGCCAAATATTGACTCAGCGTAACCACACTTAGGGTACACTGTATATATTATGGGTTCCAGTGTCTTAGCCTGTGGACTGTTTGTAAGCACAATCTCCATAAAAGCACAATGTCAGGTCTTGCTTGTTACTAAAACAACAGATGCCTCACAAACCCTCACTTCTGTACATTGCTATAAGCTCCGATCAGGGACAGAAAATATTATTTGACCAGAGCTATACAGGGAAAATAAATTTTACTCACAGTCAGGCTATAGTTATATAGCTATATATTCCTAAAGTATGTGTCTGCAAAAAATATACATGGTTACTTGGTTCAAGCACATTCAAAGTCCATTGAAATGTGATGCAAAACCAATGCAAAAATTCTGCACTGTATGTCCAAAGGTTTATGGACACCTAATTGATCAACATTCTTATTAAAGTGCAGCCGGTGCTGTAGAGCAGTGGAACTGTGTTCTGTGAAGTGATGCAGCACCATCCAGTACCTTTGGAATGATTATCATTCAACAATAGGATCCTGAACTCATTAAAATTCTAACAGTTGCAAATAAATGCAACAATATCCAGAAGAAAAAAAAAGTTTCCAGAGAAGTACAGGCTGTTATTGCAGTGCACTCTTTTTATTAACTTTTATTGATGAGTGTTTACACACATTGGAGAATGTTTTAGAAGTGTGAGGGGAATATGTGGGTCCACATTAACAGTTCAATTAAAGAGTATCTTTAATCTTTAAGGTCAGAGTGTAGTCCACTCACTAACCACTCTGTTAGGTACACCGACCTCATTGGTCCATCCTTGTAGATATAAAGTCAGAGAGAGTAGCTCACAGTTTATGTTGGCCATTGTCTAGTCCATCAATGGACACAGGACACTGCCAACAGGACACTGTTGGTTGGATATTTTGGTCAGTGGAGTTTTCTCAGTCCAGAACTGACAGCTTTACAAACTTCTTCCCAGCCTGCCCACATGGGTTGAGAATGCTTTGGCTAGACTAAAGATGGGCATGGGCTCTGGTTCAGGTGGTACATGGGCTATAAGTGAGACAGAGGTGGTCTGCCTTTATTCGATAAATGCAGGAAGTCCAGAAACTAACTATATGGGACCCACATGAATCCAAAACGGGTTGTCTTAGCTTAGATAGAGTTTGCTTATTTGGTGGACTGCCTGTATTGGCCCATCCTGGTCACTTTACTGTCCCTGTAGGGCATCCGTACAAAAGTTGGGGATACCCATCTTACCTACCCATATGGGCTCCAGTTTGTGCCCTCTTGCAGCTCCGTCATTTTAGTAACATAGACCAAGTAGAAAGTTAGGAGATTATTCTGTGGGCCCCAAAGGGCTTGATGCAAACGACAGAGCAGCACCCATTTGGAGCATTTAGTTAAATATGAGTGAGCGAGTGTGAATTAATCACTTCCACAAGATACTTAGCATCAAGATGCATAAGAAATTGATTTATCCTCATACCTTGGCACCCTGATTTGAAATTGAACCAAATGATATGGTGCCTTGAGATGTCCACCCTTAGTAGGAATTTGTCACTCTTTTGAGTTATTTTTAAACAGTATTAAATAATTCAACAGAGCAACGTCAGCTGAGCTGAGATGCACTTACACCTGAAATATACCAATGTTAATATTTAGCACACAGCGGTACTACATTTTGTCTGCACTTATATGTAGTAGAGCGGGGTGGGTTAGGAGTTGAATGACCTTGAATGACCCCCTCTTTTTCTAACTGTCCTTGACAGAAGACTATTTTCTCTTCATTGATTGCATTGTGTACTTTAAACTTACTGCGGTTTTTCTCAAATCCAGTTCTTCAGGAAGCACTCCCGCTCCCCAAAAACTGGGATTGAGAACTAATGGCTTATTCAGTGACCAAGACGAACAGCAGGAATGTCCAGCTGTGGTCATACTCCCTCTTTAAATTATTCACATTGATTCATATAGGAAAAAGAGACAGAGATTAACTCAAGTAGATGGTACTGAATGTGTGGCCTTCAATAAATGAGCTGTCAGAATTAAGACTGGACGATCAAAAAGAACCAAAATGTACTCAATTTCCCGGTCATCATTGTCCTGTTTTTAACGTGCCAATCTCTCAAGCTTGTCCAGTGCCTTGTTCTGTTTTTTCAAACATTAGCTTATTTTTAGCATTTGTAAAGGATGGCAAGACTGTGTGGAATATAATGAAATGTGAAAAGAGGTTTTTTTAAAGCCTGTTGGGTGGTAGTTTGTCAGTTTACTGTACTCCAGTGTTTTCACTGTGTGGAGATGTGTAGGCATTTGTGTGTGTGCAATACATCTGCAAATGTTAAATCCTGGTTCATGAGAATTTGACATCAGTACAAAGAACTTGCACACAAATATTATTCAAGAGAATAATGGTTGTTGTTTATATATTTGAATTTGAGAATTATTGGAGACTCGAGAAGTGAAAGCTGTCAGTATTATACCAGAAACAAATCAATAAGCTTTGCCACTGGTGACAATCTTAAATGTGCCACACATTCCTCATGCAGTATGAAATGCTGAAGGCTGATTGTCAGCTAAATGTTCTTTTATATGGATTGAATAATTATAATATAAAATGTTTTAACAAAATATTGTGTCCTTTGCTTTATTCTGGTATCATAACCTAAAACACTCAACAAAATATGACAAATTTTCAAAGAGTAATGTTAAAGTATTATAGGGTATAGGGTATACATGGGTGGGAGATAGGGATTTTTTTCTTAATTATCATAATAAATTACTCTATTGTAATGTGTGGCGCAGACACACGGCTCCAAGGACCTGAAGGTTGTAGGTTCAAGTCCCGCTCCGGGTGACTGACTGAGGAGTTTGGTGTGTTCTCCCTGTGTCCGCGTGGGTTTCCTCCAGGTG
Source organism: Hoplias malabaricus (assembly GCF_029633855.1). NCBI lineage: Eukaryota > Metazoa > Chordata > Actinopteri > Characiformes > Erythrinidae > Hoplias > Hoplias malabaricus. The sequence goes on along the minus strand of NC_089811.1, from coordinate 24,663,438 downwards.
CTCAGGTTACCTCCCACAGTCCAAAAACACACTTTGGTAGGTGGATTGGTGACTCATAAGTGTCCGTAGGTGTGAGTGTGTATGTATATCACCCTGTGAAGGACAGGCGCCCCCTGCAGGATGTGTTCCTGCCTTGTGCCCAATGATTCCAGGTAGGCTCCAGAGTCACAACGACCCTAAACTGGATAAGGGCTACAGATAATGATTGAAAGAAATTATGGCGTATAAACAAGTGCAGTCAACTGTTGGTAAATTGTTATTCACATCGTTAATTGTTATCAAATTGTCAAATTGTTATTAAAGCAAAAGCTTTAAGTGGCCAGCGTTACTGTGCAGGTAAGTAAAAATAAATCACAATGTAGAAAACAGACAAAGCAGCATTAATAATCTTTAATTACATAATCTCTGTACATTTCTGAAAAAACTTTTACATCGTACATAGCGCCGATTATTAATATATAAATAAGTAAACACCATTACAGGGATCTAGCAAGTTAATCGGTGTCAGTGCGATAATCCTTAAGGGTCCTTTCTAAAAACCCTAGTGACCTTTTCTCTTGGCACTTCAAGTAAATTGAGTTGTGCACAGCAAGGTAGAGGGTTGTCACCTGCTGTGTGTAAGTGTGCATATGGATTAAAACCTCGCTACTGTGAACTATGGAGTGTACACTGATATTCTGTCCTTTACTGGCTTTTCTGAAGCCCTGAATACAACCAATGTGCTGCTGCTTCTTGTCAACAAAGCAGGGCAGGTCTTTAACAGGGTTCTGTGGTCATTGTGGTCAGCAGCAGCAGCTTGTCCTTAGCAGTTGGCCCCAAGTCCTGTCCAGTGATCTGGGACCATGAGAAAATACTTGTCCATAGCCTCACAGAAGCGAGCTCTGTACAGTTCTGGAGACACTACAGTTGGCATTTTACCTGCAGAGAGTAAATACATGATCACTGCAACGCCTGAAGTAAGAGGCAAATACACCATGCGATCAGAAGTTTGAGAACACCTCATCCAACGTCTTGAACACATCATCAACATTCTTGAAGAACAGTCAAAACGTACCTTGCCCTCCTAGTATTCCTGTGGACTTGACTACCATCTCCAGCTTTTTATCCCATGTGAATGTCCGAATGTAATCTAGAAATACAAAAAGGGGTAAATGTTTGCAAAACTTTCCAGTGTAAATCTCAGCCTTATTAAAACTTTGTTTAGACTGCAGGTCAAATCTGATTTGTTTATAAATCAAATGTGTGTGTGTTCACACTGCAAGTTACAAGTGATCATACAATGTGTGATCAGACTGCAGTCACATTGGGTTCCGTAGCCACATTTATTATCCTGATTATACTGAGTACCGATCCAATACTAGATATTACTTCAGCACAGTGCACTGCAAGTACACATACACTTCAGTTATTAAAATCAATCCAGTGTATACACTTGACTACACAACTGAATATCTCTGCAGTGCATTAAGGAAAAAAACTCCCTGCAAATAGCTTGTATAAATTTCAGTTGGTACAGCACTCTAGATTACATGTGGCTGTTGGACTGGATTTGTTCTCCAACTTAATATATTTCCAGACCATAAACATTTTAGTTACGTTCCGTCACAAATTCACCCTCCCTTTTTAAACACCTGTGTGACCGCTGATGTAATACACAGTACAGCCATTACAGAATTTTATGAAATGTCATGAAGAAAATTCTACAAAGGGCTTTTAATTTGAAACAATGATACAAACTAATACACAAACACACTCAGAGCGAGAAGGGAAAAGCGGGCAGGGGCTATGTGAGCCTCCTGGCACTGTTGAAAAACCAGGTGATATTTTCCTACAGAAACAGAGTATCAGGCTTAGGTTGGGGATCAATAAAGGAGATACACATTCATTCATTGTCTGTAACCACTTATCCAGTTCTGAGCCTACATGGAATTAATGGGTGCAAGGTGGGAACACGCCCTGGAGGGGGTGCTAGTCCTTATAATGCAAATACTGGTTAGTATAAAAGAAAAGAAAAAGGCTGTGATTGGCTCCGATACTGATCTCTGAGATTGGATCGTCGGGACATCACATCACTAATTATCACAGTGTCTTTGCAGGCTTGAGTCCACCAAAGTCCACGGAATCTTAAATTAACCTGATCAAACTGAGTCAATTTAGTGTTTTAAGTCCAATTCCGCTGTGCACAATCTGTCCTGCTCAAATCTGATATACCAAAAGATAATATGATCACGTCTATGTGCTCTGAGTGCTTACCAATAATGCCCACCACCAGCTGGTCAGTGGCGTCATCGCGGCCCACCAACAGTGAATAGTCGATGATGAGGTGGCTGGAGAGGAAGTAGGCGTCGCTGAGGATTGCGGCACGGAGGATTGCTTTGCAGTGAGAGCGGATATAGAGTGGATTATCATGCACCAACTTCAGCAGATTCTCATCCAGCAGCACCACCTCACAGCTCTCCTTACCCTGATCTGTCTTTACGTTCCTGTTCCTCAGAGAACCCTTCAGGTCAAAAACCTGCAGAACCACAGTAGAACACGAGCCACCAAGATAAATGGAGATACACCTTCTACTTTACAACGAGCGCTTCGGGAAATTTTTTTTTTACTACAGACTGACACGAAATTGGAGAGAGTACCTTAATATCGAGTTCCATAGGGGTTTATAAAAACTAAACATTATAAAATATTTTATTTGTCTATCTTTTATGATGTATATATGTGTATGTGGCTAAAGACATTATTGATTGTCCTAGTTCTTGTTCAGGCCTGTCTCTGACCATCACACACTAGAACAGTTGTGATAATTTGGAGTCATATTAAAACTATCAGAAGGTCCCTAATCACACTAGAGCTCTACATGACTTGTTTACCCTCACATGAACAGACAACTAACCATCGCTACAGTGTTTACAATCAGAACTATCAATTCTGCTGAAAAAAAAAAAAAAAAAAAGTTTAACTTAGTCATGCATGGAGACCCAACAACAGACTCACACACCTGCGCCATCTTGCGTCCATAGAAGAGATTTTCCATGACTAAGAGGTCAAGCTTCTTCTCTGTGTTGTTCTGAGAGTTCTTGTAGCCAATGCGGTAGACTCCCAAGATCTTAGCCAGCGCTGTAGGTCTCTGTGGAGAAGTTGAGGAAATGGACAATGAACAAATAAATACCATTTCCTCACAGAAGCACAGTTGTACCAGATACATACTACATGCTGATAAATGCAACAGCAAACTCTATTGTTTATGATTTGTTTGACCAGAGGTGTATGGGTCCCATGTGAGTCTTGGTCCCTTCCAAAGTTTCTTCCTTCAGTTTGAGGGAGCTTTTGTTTTCCAGTCTCGCCTTTGGCATGCTCACCTGGAGTTATGAGTTTTTTTATTTTTCTGTAAAGCTGCTTTGAGACACCATTAGGTTGTAAAAGGTGTTATATAAATAAAATTTGACTTGTCTTGTACTGGGTGGTGTCCATCCAGAGAACCTTTGGGATGAGGTGTAGCGGCTGGTGTGATCCAGAACTAAACACTGGCACCTGACTTCACTAATATTCTTATGGCTGAACGTAATCCAAAAAAAAATCCTGCGTTTAGTTGATGATGAGCAGGTATCCACAAACCTCTGGCCATAGTTATGCTACAGTTAGAAATATTTGAAAAAAACCAACCCAATCTTTGTCTGGTTTACACCACCATGAATATTAGAATTGGTATACAAGTTGAATATAAGCAATACGCTATAAATCAGTACCTTCTGCTGAACTGCACCCGTGATGTAAGTAAAATAGTTAGGGGCAAAGTCCAGGAAAGACTGCACCTCCAGCCTTGGCATCTGCTTCAGTATAAACCGGTCATCTGAGGAGAAGGTTCACCGCTATAAATCATACAGCAAACCTACTATGTGCAAAAATAAACGCAAAATGTGGTAGTACTACAACGTTTAAATACATGCTTTTATAAAGGAAGCATATAAATATCATTTAAAAGATTATGATTCTGTGGGGCATTCTTTATGCTGAGTTCTGCCCTTCCAGGGTTCACCTTCTGTGGCATAGAAGACCGCTCCTGATTTGCCACCTCGTGCCTGCCAGTTGACGCAATGAGATAGAGAGCGAATAAAATCATCCTCTGTGCTCTCCATCACCTCCTCTCGCATCTTATGGAACTCCTCTGCATAGTAGATGCGGCAGTAGAATTTAGCGCTGGCGTCTGAGAACTCTGCATTGAAAAAAGATCACACATGGATTCAGCAATTCTTACTGGGTCACATCAGTTATAGATCACTATTAGTAGACCCAGAAATGGTGTCAAAATAAGAACAAAAAGTGTTTAAAGACCAAAAACCAATACTGAACCCATAATCATGAGATGAAGTCATGATTTAAAAAAAAATCATACTGCTTAGATTTAAAAATGAACACAAATTAAATCATAATATTTATATAATATAATCATGTTCAGTAGCAAACGTCTGACTAACCCTCACATTAACTAGGGCCAAATCACAAGCTATACATTTTTAGATAACTGATTAGAAACTTAAAGTGGCATCATTTTTACACAGTCAAGTAGAAGTTTTAACATTCACAAAAAGATTTCTGGCTGAACTATTTATAAATGAATAACACTCACGCAGTTCAATGTGTGGGTTCCCAGTCTGCTTCTTCTGTTTGTCTGCACCCTCAGGCTCCTCTGAAGGAGGAAGAGGAGAGATATATGAATGAACAGGTGAGTGTGTCTGTGTGTGTGCGTGTATGTGACTGTGAGATTGAGGGATTGAGGGTGTGAGTGACTCACTGAGAGGATCAGAGTCCACACTGTTGCGACCTGGTTGTGAAGTACTGCCCTCATTGGCCCTGGCTGGACTATTCTTCACTCTGTTCTCTCCAGAACTACACACAGAGGAATATAATCCAGTGAAGAGTCAGCCATAGTGTTACAAATCAGGGAGCAAAAATCTAAATCAAAAAATAAAAATTTACAGACTCATGTTCAGACCTGTTAGTCTGTGACGCATCCTCTGCAGAAACTTTTAGCGAGGCCTTCGAAAGCTCTTCAAGGGCATTTTTATATTCTTTACAACTAGAAAGCAAGAGAAACTATTCAAACAGTGTTTCAAGAAAGATGTCAACACGTCACACAGTGTGGACTGAAGGCAGTGTACCTGAGAGCGAAGGCAATGATGGAGCTGGGCTCCTTCTCACACACTGCGATGGGAACACGCTCATGTTCGTACATCAGGTAATGCTTGTCAGGCTCACTAACACAAAACGGAGGATCAAGAGATTTTTCACAGTAATAGTCTTGGATGTATGCCTGTTATATTTAACAGAAAAGCCATGTGATACGTACAAAGGGAGAGGAATGGGGTTATAACTGTTTCCTGGTAACAAGTTGGCCAGAATGGTTTTCATTGTGGTTTTTTCCTTCACTTGACTGTCATTGGAGCCCAGTAAGTGTCCATCAAACACGTCTGTCAGAGACAAAGAGTCGGTTAATGACCAGTCCGTACACTGAATATGTATGATTTAAGACATGTTTAAACAAAGTAATCTGACAGGATTAAATTAAAATTTCACTTTTAGCTAGTGATTCACAGTGATATCAAAATTGCCAGATACATTTTTTGAAGATTATATGCTTTGAGCTGAGGCATAGATTTTGCTGAAATTTCAAACCGAAAATTTTTGACACATTTAGTTTATATCGGATAAAGATCAGATGACACCCTTTGAACTGTGACAATGTGGAGAAGCACAAAGCCAGTGCTGAAGATCTCTGATCTCTGTATTAGACTATTGTTGAAAAGTTACACTGCTAAAAGTCCACTGGTATTTATTTGTGGCTAATCCTTTGCTTTAAGTTAACATTCATTTATTTAATACTATTATTATTTTTATTTTATTTATTTATTTTAAACAAAAATGTACTTTTAAATTATTTCATTTATAACAACATCAAAGCGAGTTTAAAGCTGTGACCAATCGATGTAAAGATAAGCTAAATAATTAAACGTGACTCGTTTTCTCAGGAGACAATTTTCATTGTATTGCTTGCATACAGTTTATTTTACTTTAATTGTATTAATTTCCATAATGCTTTGCACTTGTCTATAATGCTTATCTGGGGTATCTAATCTTCCTGTATTTAATAAATGTGTGTATTGGCGTATCGGCCTCAGCAGATATGTACCATATGTTCCATATCTAATTACTCAACACCTATGAAGCTATAGAGCACTACCATCATATTAGCAACATTGTATAGATGTATATTCAATATACTTGTGTTTTAATTATTTATGGACACAACAAAATGTTTCTAAACAATCTGACTGAAAGAAAATATTTTCAGCAAGAAAAATAATTAAAATTAATACAAAACTACACAAATCAAACCTTTTGTATACATGTTTGTGAGCACTTACCTTCAGGGATGCTGACTGAGTCTTGTTCAAGAAAGGAAGGTCCTGATGTGAGCAGCTCTGAGCCCTGATCTGCTGGTGATGGAAGCTGCAGTAAAGATGATGATCCAGAGCCTGAAGGCATTGGATTGAGGTGCCGATCCTCTGGAACTGCGCATTACAGCAGTCAGTCAGGTGTTTAAACCAACAATACGACCCGCAAGGTGCATTATAGACCAAATCAACTCACCTTTCTCACCGTTCTGTACAACAGGGGAGGGATTCCGAGGGGAGGACTCTAGAACACTCGTCTACAAAAAAGAACAAAACCTTTGCAAATCTTTTCGAAAAGCCATAATTCCTTTATACAGTTTGTGATTCACACAAGGGCTACGCTGTAATGAGTAAGCATATATATGTCTGTGACTTACTGAGCTGCTAACCTTGCTGTCATCATTAATGGTCTGCCTGTGTCTGCCAGGGCTGGCTGGTACAGACAAACGCTTCCTGCCTTTCTCCAGCTGGAAAAGATCTTGTAATCTGATACACACACACAGTTTATCATTTACCATTTACACATAACCTTTTCTCTGGCTTCAAAAATTAGTTGACAGTGGATGTTCCATGTTGATTCATTGCTTAAAAAAAAAAACATTAATACATCATATATTTCACAATGCAAATAGTGCAATTTGGGGATGTAAATGAATGATCTCATATAGTGATCAGGTGTATATCAGTATAAATGTTCATTTTGTATTGGAGACCCTTAAATTTTCATAAACCTCTTCAAGAAGCTGGTTCTTTTTGTTGATCTGTGTGTGATATGTTCATTCATATATACTAATGAAATGCAAAATCCATTTTTATTTGATGTTTTAAATTCTATTTCACTGTTTTTATAATACTGCAACCCTGCTTCTTTCAAATTTAACCAAAAAGGGGAAAAAACCCTCATATGGTAAAACCTGTGCTTATTTAACTAGCTAAAATACATCAATTATCTTTTATACAAAAATTATTTTTGCTGTATTTTTGTTTTTTGCATTTTTACCTATTTTTTAATTTTTCGGATACACAAACCACATTACAGCTGGGCTAATTTCTTTTAAATACTCACACAGATGTACAGTACCGAACACACAATCATCATTCTGAAGTGTTGAATAAGTGCTTACTTGCTGTTCCAGGACTGTAGAGTCTCACAAAGACTCTGCTTCTTTATCACGACCGACTCCAGAAGAGCCTGCAGCTGCTGAGGAGTATCCACTCCAGTCGACTGCAGACGGCCCTGCAGCTTTTCTATCCAGCTGCGCAACTCTACCTCCTCCATCTGACCAAACACAAAGGATATTTAACGTAACGTGTGTAATGATTTAGAAATTAACTTTGCCAACTACCACTTTAAACCACATTGTAAACAAACCTGCACACTGAGCAAGTAATGGAACACTGCTGCAAACTTACATCCTTCTGTGCAAACAGGTCTTCCATTTTCTCCTCACGAGTTTTGCTGAAGGTGTCAGTTTTCAGGGAAGTGAGACGGTCGTCTATTGCTGTGTACACCTGAGTCACCCTAAACGAATAGGATCCAAGCTATTAATTTAAACCATAAAAAAAAAAATAAAAATGGGAAGAGCTTGTGGCAATCATATAAAAAGCCTTACTTCAGAGAGAAATCTTTGAGGTCCTGCTGGAGACTTGTCTTACAGGGGCCTTGGTTTCTGATGAAGATTTTAGGGGGTGGCAGGCAGATCTCAAAAAGTCTCACTGGTATATAGCTGTAGATAAGAAGAGAAATTGATTTGGGGTATACACTTATGGCCAAAAGTTTATAAACACCGCTTATCCAACTTCAATCAAATTAGGTGTTTTAACAGAGAGTCTGTTCAGAGGATTCGTTGGCCTCTGCCCATGAGGACATTAGTCAGGTAATGATGTTGTATGGTTACTTTCTGATCACAAAAGTTTATGCCAACTCATCTTGAAGGTAAAACATGGGGATTGATACTGCTTCACAGCCCAATTCTGTGGGCATTTTAACCTTCTAGTCAAAACTTGGCACTGACATTAGTTTTAAAAAAGCTTTGCATGCACAATTAAAGCAGTCATAGAATTAACTAATTATATTGGAAGAATTAAAGTGTTGTAAAGTGATAAAAACTGGCTTTTATATATATATATATATATATAAAATATAGACATGTTTATTACAAAAGTTTACATTAAGAGCCATAATGCAAGAATATTGCAAAAAAGGAGCTGTTAAGCACGACTGAGACGATGGGCAAAACTAGAATCTTTCTCTCTCATTATTTTCTGAATTCAAAACACACTTAATAACCTGGCTACAAGGTGGAATGCAATAAAGAAAATAGTATATTTTTGTCAAACCACGGGGAATTTGTTTAAGAAGCTCTGCATTAAAGTCAATGATGAACTCTTAAAATTAACAACCGTGAACTGCTTATTTACAATCGTATATGAGCTGCAGCTGTATTAACAACATGAACAGAAGATCACCTAAAAGAGGCCACCATCTGGTTGTAGGAGAAGTACTGGTGGTAATCTTTGTGGATGGAGTGACCACAGGGCTCAGCGTTGGCACGGCGAGTATACTGGTGGCCATAGAAACGCAGCTCCAGATATTTAGCGAAAGACATAGACCATGAGTCATTGGACAAGGGAACCACTGGCGTCACCTGCAATGAGAGACAGATAACTCAGTGTGATCTCTATGAGTCTGGCTGTGATGTACAGGACACAATATTTGTAAAAAATAAAAAAAATAATAAAAAAAAAATAAATAAATAAAAAAAATAATTTAGCAAAATTCAATCCTTTGCGCTTAATTCTTAAAAAATAAAAATGAACAGCATATGTAGAGTAACTAAAAACAGTATTGACATTGAAAGCATGCTTTAACAAGTCAGAATTTGTTTAGAGAACAGGAAAGCATAAGCCTGTTTGAAATCAGCTTACAAACTGCTTTAGTTTGAGATAAATGCATGATGATTTGTGTGTGACTCCTACTACAAACGAATTGTAAGATCAGTATCTACATCTAAAGTAAGTAGTTCCATTAATTAACTGAATATAAAAGAATGTTTAAGGAGTGGTTAAAAATTTTTTAAAAGTGTAGCCTTTTCCAACTTTCTTTAGATGTTGGCATGAATCATGTCATAGTCTTGCTTATTTAGTTTTACAGTAGAGTGATAAGGCTAAAGACAGAGACATGATGATCTTCACAATTCTGTATTACTTTCAACTCTAAATTTGACCTGTATAAAATTCAGAATTCAGTAACACAGTGAATATTGGCACCATTGCTCCAGACCAAACCAGCACAAAATCAACCAAGGTTATTTTTGGCCAATCATTCTTTTAAAGAAAATTTAGAGTATGGGACTTGTCTGCCTCTCTTGTAACCTCTTTACCTGTTTGCAGATGCGGCACCAGGAGTAATTGAGGATGGTGTGTTGGTATCCAGGCACAGGGGAATCAAGCTCTTTCAGAACAATCTGCACACAACCATTTCCATGAACAAAACGCCTGATATGGTGGACCATAGGAGTCTCACAGTACACGCTGGGACACTGGTAAGAGGGCCTGCATCAAAAATCAGAAGTTGAAGTTATACCATTAAGTATCCCATAAACACAAAATGATGAGAAAATGGTAAGAACCATATTTTACCTGAAACAGTATCTTTCCAGGAATATGCCAAGGGTCAGGTCATTCTTCCCATAAAATTCCATTGTCACAATCCTAAATGGAAACGACAGAAACATTCAGATGTTTCTTTAAAATTAAAATTACAAAAAAAAAACAAAAAAAAAAAAAACCCAACATTTTTTTCTGTTTTGTATGTACCACAGAGAGAAAGTTGTGTTTACCAAGGACTGACACAGTGGTTTGGAGCATTATGAGACTGTGTAGAGGAGCTGCTGAACAGCACACAGAGTCGCTGATGATTAACTGGATTCAGACAGTCCAGCTGCTTCAGAGAAAAAACAAATATGGAACACAGTAGAAATTCTTTATAAAGACATTTAGTGCTAATGCTATAGACATTTTATGTGATTTCTCCTAGGCTTGTGGTCTCATTTATAAACAGATTATTTGCATATAGAACATGATTTATAATTTCTTTTGTTAAAATAAACAGGCTTTATTCTATGTCATTCTGCATAATTTGTTTAGCAAAAATTGGGTTAAAAAGTATTAAAATATAAAACCTGAAAAAAAATATATATATACATGTAATACATTACACGTTAAGTGTAATTACAGGAATCCTGAATATGAGCAGCAAAAACTCAGACTAATTATTACCTATTTTAGAATCCTATAACACGTATGGATGTAATATATGGATTTCTTTAAGTGTTCACTGCTCTATATGTAAGCATTTTTTCACAGAACCCTTAAAAACTATTATGTACAGGTTGTAGCTACAAATTTAGAAAAGAACTTGACTTTTCATAACTCATTTTAATGGAAATAATATTCTTTCCCCTTATAAAAGACACATTTTAAGTTTGTAATTAATATACAAAAGTAGAAATGAACATTTTAGCAAGTTTAAGGCAACAAGTCCATTTCCAGTAGATCATTACATGCATTTCATATTCAAACAAAACATAAAAGTTAAAGCTGATTTAGTTTTAAAAGTTGTCAAATGGGAATTATTCACCTTGGCAGCCCAAGCTATTTCATTCTGTGCTGACCCCTTCTCCTCTTCACTATCTGTCTTCACTGGAGCTTTTATCATTGGGCAATTGAAGAAGGGGTCCAGGTCCCGCTGCTGGATACGTCCTCCCTGGGCTCGGTAGTCTGCCAGCAAACTGGCCAGGTCATTACTGCTGCCGAGCTGCTCCACAATGCGAGCTGTGATGAGTTGATGAGAAGGAAGCACTTGGACAGGACGCTGAAGGAGCCCATTGCTCAGAGACACAAGTGATGGGCCAGATTCCTTCAGCAGGAGCTTCTTGCGGCGTCCATCAAGCTCCTTGAAGTCCTTGTTGAGGAGTGGAGACAGGTAGACTTGCTCTGGGAAGTAATCGCGACTGGGGCAGCGAAGTCCAGCTGGAGTCAACAGAAAGGGCTCACGGAAAGTGATGAAAGGCGAGATGCACAGGATGATGTCCTTCAGCTCCTGCTTGAAGCTGGCCGATATGGACTTGAGGCGATCATCTGCTGAGGTCACTTGCTCAGCCACAAAGAGGCCAGTATCATCCTGCAATGGATCCCTAAAGAGTCGTGCTGGAGGAAGTGATGTTTCCGAAGAAGTGCTCCCTCTGTGCATGATGGTACCCTCTTCTTCATTTTCACCTCCTTCTCTCATCTTCTCTTCCCCGATATCCTCTGCGTCAGAAATGAGGTAAGGAGGGGACACAGGTGGCAAGTGACTGACTAGGCAGGACACTGGTGTAGAAGTCTTTAAATCCTCAGCCCCACCTCCAAGCGGAGATACAGCAGAGTCATTTCTAATCACTTTAGGGCTTTCTCCATCTTTCAGTGAGGATTCAGAGATAGAAGCCTGCCTACTGTGGCCCTTTATGACTTCCTGGAGTCCAGGTTCAAAGTCCCCTTCAGAAGGGAGCTCAACATGGCACTCCCCTGCTCCTGTACCACTCCCCTGGCTCGCTCTCTCAGCATCCTTCTCTTCTTCTGCAGCAGAGTTTTCCAGCAGGCAGGGGAATGAGGAGCTCTTAGAAAGACTTGGAGGCATGGCAAACTCATCCATAAGAAAGGAGATTTCCAGTTGTGAGTGGTAAGCTACACACACCATCATTGTAATGATCTCCTTCACTCGAGCAAGCTCGTATTCAGAGGCACCACGGAGCTTAATGGTGCAGCCCAGCTGAGGAGGGCAGCCCTCAAAAAACATCAGGGTCTTAAACTCATCTGACAGAAAAGAGGTAAGATAAAATGTTATATTGTAATATTAGATATACCTACCAAACATATGTCAGTAAACTACATCCATTACTTGTCAGGCACATTCATTTCCATAGTTATAGGGCAAAGTTAAAGGAGCAAACTTTGGACACCAGTGAATAATCAAAATATTCACTCACTGTTAGGTAGCTGGAAGGAGTGAATGTAGAACTTGTGGCAGGTACCCAAACGTGGTTTGGTCAAAAGTTGGTCCATAGACATGACTAAATCACCCTGAGTCATTCGACTTACTCGATCTAGCACTTGCTGCAAAGACATTAAATAAATGATAAAAATATTAATAAATAAAATTATGAAGACGAGATCAATGCTCACCAGAGTATGTATGTATATTTGAAAACATTAGCAATTATTAGAAGCAGTTAAATTTGGCAGGTGATTTTGATTTATTTAATTATTGTACATTATAATCAATAAAATCATTTTAGTCTATATATAGCCCAATAAATTAAAAACAATAGCCTAATAGGACTTTGAGGAAAAGACGACTCACTCTCAAAGTAAAACCCTCTTTCTTTCCCATATTCATGCAACAGTAACACATACTGTAGAATCTCTTTTGTGCTATGTGGAAAATGACCTTAGAATGTGGTTCTGATAGCAGCTAGAAATGGGCTTGTTGACAACAGCAAACAGACTGAGCATTTTCTTGTTGTTATTTCCTTGCGATTTTCTGTTTTCTGACCATACGCATAGGCTTGACTATTGGAATGTACTATTCGAAAGCATACTGCACATACACAATGTAATTTCAGTGAGTCTATGGGTCACGGTTAGAGTAAGTGCACCAACCGGTTTGACATTGATGACCAGTGTGATACCATGCTCCAGTAGCATTTCCTGAGCAATGCGGGACACAGTCTTCTCAACCAGCACCAGGTTTGGTCTTACGTCAGCTATCCTCTGCACATAGTTCTTCAGGAACTCTCGCTCCTAAAACGATTACACATATTTGCTAACCAATTCACAGGTATAAACAAATGAGGACATATGGGAATCTGTAAATTATATAAGATGTGAAACCACATGACCAAGTCTATTTGAGATTATTTAACAAAACAGAGTGGTTTCCGGCACATTGGTAGGTAAATTGTCTATTCAAAAGCATCTGTAAAATGTGAATGTGTGAGTGACTGAGTGATTGCGTGAGTTTGATGCCCTCTTATGGCCTGGTGCCCTGTCCAGGGTGTGTCCCTACATTGCGTTCAGTGGTTCTGGGTAGGCTCCAAACACTCAACGCTGAAAGCTTGCTGAGTTGTGTGTTCCAGTACTACTGTGGTTGCGAACTTACTCTACTCCAGAATCAAATAGCACTATGAGTAATGAATCAAAGTCTCAAATGTTAATACACTGTGTGCAGCCTAATTACTAGTAAGATTTTACAAAATAAATAAAATAATAATAATATAATAAATATATGTTTACATTACTGGTCAAAAATACAGAATTCAAAAGAACACAGAGAAAATAAAATATTTTAAAGTTTAGTTTCACTTCAGACATTAAGGTACCTGCAGCACAATAGGATCAATGCAAGTAAATTTGGTCTCTTCTCTGTATAGATACTCAATGGAACACTTGAGCAGAAGGATCTTGGGGTTCTTAATATAGGAGTTCATCTGTAATAAAGAGGTCAGGGAATTAGTTCAGTGATTACTTAAATGATATTTTAAAAGTACTAAAAAAAAAAACCACACCTTTTTGTGAGCAATGTTCTTAGTGCAAACAAAGCCGTTGACCACGACAGAGTCAAACTTCTTTCCTCCTGGTATCTACAAAATGAATAATTCAGCTGGGTCATGAGGTGGTCAAGCCCAGGGAAGATTCAACATCATCTCTTTTCACATCGATCCTCAGAGAATAAACACTGAGAATAGAAATCTGTGGTGGACACACCTTCTTGATGTGGACAAGCTGACGGATGTCCATGTCGTCATCGCAGCTGCGAACATCTGGCCGCACTGTCTGCACCACCTGCCGCACCACAGGCACAATGATGTCCCGCCAAGAAAGAGAGAGAGACTCGCTGTAGAGCAGCTGCTGCAGCAGAGCCATCATATGACTGTGGTTGGCAGATCTGACGAATAATGCAAAAACTCAAAATAAACTTCAGTACTTTTCAAAACAGCCTAAATGGCCGTAACTCAACATTTAAGTACAATTAAATTGAAGAAAAATGGAATATTGAGAAAAAAATAAAATCTTAGATTCTTAGCATGGCACCAACGCTACAAGTGTAAGGGAGCTAAGGCGTAATGAAAGTATGACATACATATTTTATTCATTTTTAGACTGTTTCTTTTCATTTTTACTTTTACTAATGGCACCAGCAGCATTTTACAGGCTTAGAGTACTTACTGGAATTTCAGAATGAGTACTTGAATACTAATGCTCAAAAATATCTGAAGAATTTTTAGTCATCAATTATACAATGTTTCATTTGACACCGGCTGCACAACACGAAACAGGTCTATGGACGCAAAATAAGGTCAAAAAGATTTGAGCATGTAAAACAATATTCACAAATGTACTGAAATTTGTAGGTGTGTTGGAGCAAGTACATACATATAAAATCCAAATTCCCAAATGAATACATTTGTGCCAGAGCATAAAGTCACAGGAAAATTCTAAGGGTCCAAGTGTGACTGGGGGAGATTTTGAAAGCAACAGTAAAAATCTGCATGTATATCTCCACTTCTGTATGTGTGAACCTCTTTCTGCAAAAGCAGATTTTTGACCGTTTTGCCAGCAAATTGATAAACCAATAGGTAAGTTTTAAGTGGTCCAATCAGACAGCAAGTTTAGAATTTTCATGTGCTTTTATAATCACATTAAGTCATTTAAGCAGTCATTATGTTATTTAGTCAGAAATCACTTAAGACTTACGTCATTTGAGCAGCACTGATTCACACATTCACAAAATTTCATTTACAAATGCTCATCTTTTCTAAACATTTAAAAGTCTCTGTATATTCAAAATATTTGTACACATTTGTGAATCTAAATTATTATTAATATTATTATTGTATTTTTTTTTCATATTTCCACATTCCAATTCATTTGGATTTTATTCTGTATATAGTTGCACAAACACACTGCCAATGTAAGTACATTTGTGGGAAGGAAAATTTTTTTTATTTTTTTTAAAACAAGCTCAAACTCTTTTTGAGCCCATTTTGATTAAATATGTTTTATGTCTTCTAAAACAGAGATAACAAGGTGAAATTTCAACATGACAACAGAATATTCAAAATATCCAGCCAAGCACCATAAAATATTTCTTTTATGGATAAAAGTAAATCATACTGTGTCAGAAACCACTTTAGCAACTCTATGCCAGTCACTGTGGTATGAACATCTTTGCTTGCTCTATAACCTTGTAGCTCCAGTGCTAAAGGTAGCAAAAAAAAAAAGCAAGTCTTTTTAAAACTGTGTAAACTTTTGCCAGACTATTCCATTTCATTCTCATTTAGATACAAAAAGGATGACGTTTTCATATCAAGAAAGCAAAGTATTAAGCTATTAGCTCTTTCAGTACTGCTTGGTTAATGTAGAATCCCAAAAACTCACAGAAGTCTCTCCATAGCTTTTTTCTCCCCATTCTCCTCTCTCAGTAGATCCAAGGAGCTGTGGTGCCAGCCCAGAGGTGTAAAGAGCATCTCTTTAGCCTTCTCCTCTACACGCCGATTGAACAGAGATTCTGCCGAAACAAAGTGTTCAGCTGAGCAGTTTAGTACAATAATGTTTGTAGTTAAGATTTTTTAAACAAAGTACATCATCTAAATTCACGAAGAAAGCATCTTTGCATTCCCTGGAACTGTTATTCACACTGAATTCACAACGAAGAGTGTCCAAATCTGACCATATGACCTTCTAGACGCCTACAATTGGATAATATCACTCTGACTCAGTGGTGAGAAAGAATTAAGCCAACCTTTTTTTGACTGTACTCTCTCGGATAGTGCTGGCTGTGGCATTGTTAGGAAATAAACTCAAGTCCAGGCAAAGGAAGACCTAGAAGCTAAATGACAACAATTGTAATGAAAACCTACCTTTAATAAAGGCATCACTGATGGATATATTCTGACCTCCATCTTCTGTGACTAAGATCTCAGCTACAAGACAGTGAAAGAGGAGGAGAGACATTTATAAAAGCTGGTCACAAGACAATCAAAACATGCCAGTTAAACTAAACCAATAATTAGTGTTGCCATAACTCAGCCAAAACCATGCCAGACAGAATTAGTCTTGTTTTTTAATTTGTTTTGAGGAACAGCGAGTCAGTCTTGCTTATTTCAGGACAGGAACTTAGTGCGAGTCATGCTTCTTGACTGTGATATACACTAAAACTTCATATTAGTCTTAAAATTAGATTATTAGAGGGGAGTGTCATGCATCTGTAGTTGTGCAAGACACAGGAGGATGTTGGGAATTTTTTTTCTTTTATATTTCAGACGAACATGAGGTGAATCATAATGCAGGCAAAAACAGGAGAGTGAGTTAGCTCTGCTTTTGAAGCAGTAGGAGGCAAACACAGAGGGCCACCAGGACTCTCAGCCTCTCCTCACTTGGTGCCTGGATGTCTGGGTCGGGGGTAAATGGGTCAGGGTGTTCCATACTTTTCTGTTCAGCAGGTGGTGGAGGCACGTGAGGGTACTTGGCCTGCTTCTTGATGTGGAAGTTGACGTTGTCTTGCTCCACGTTCAGGTTAATGGAAGCAGCAGAGTCACTGTCCACAGCAGACTGGAAACTGCTGACTGATGTTCTTTTACTGGGGCTGGCTGAATCTGAAAAACAGAGAATGGGGAAACAGTGGGGAGAAGGACAGGACAGGGAAATAGAATAATAATGTTGTTAGCTTTTTGTCCATACGGCTTGTAGTGGATATGATGAATGTGTATTAATTTCTAATAAGAAATTGTGACTTTCTGAAGATGTGATTGGATATACCCAAACTTTAGCTCGTTTCAGAGACATCTCTAACCAAGATCGTAAGGTGAGATAAACCTCCAGAGCAGGCCCGTAAAACCCCCTCCAAAGACCCTTTTTATGACTTAAGGACCCCCAGGGTCAAGAAAAGAATGCAGAGAGACACAGAGACTCAATCTTGATTGAAACTCACAAGGCCCCCTTACACCTTTAAAGACTGTTAAGTCTAAAAAGACTCAAACATCCCAAAGTTCTTACATGGAAACAAGTTGAATATGGGCGCAACTGTTTGAAATTAATCCCGTTTTGACACTCAAAATAGGTGGAATTAATTTACATGTGTTTAAAGTCATTTTTGTTTATATGAATTTATGTAGAACCAAGGTAGTCACATACTATGTGTTTAGTTGGTTAATAATTATATAGAACATGGTTGTCTTTTTCTTAATGATATTACTTGGTGTTAACACATAATCTTTTATATTGCAAAGTATTCACTCAGGGATGGTCAAGTCTTTGTCTTGTCAAGAGTCATAAATTCTATGTGATGCCACTCCCAAGGTACAGGAAACAGCCAATCAGGAGCAAGAAAAGCTCGAATTCTCCCTCATTGAGGACGAATCAGGTATTCAGGGCGGGTTTTCTAAACTCTGGTTAAAAACCTGTGGCGCCAAATGACACAAGCTTTTTCCAGCTTTTGAGCTTTTCAAGCTGTTTGGGCTTCTGCCCCTTTTTCTCCGATGTTCAACTCTTCACTTCAAGGCTCCAGACACTTGGGGCATTGTCTCTTTTAGCTTTTTCAAGGCTAAAAGAGTAAAATGACCAGAGTTTTGGAAATGACTCTGCAGGCGTCAGACTCATGGCTTTCTTAAACAGTCTTGGACCTTTAAAGCGTGGTCCAGATAGAAACTACAGATTAAGAAAAGCTATAGTTTAAACGTCGCAAAATTTCAACGCCACACCCAGAGCATGAAGGAAAACTTAGACCTCTGACCCTCCAAACGACGACAACGCCATGAAGAGGACTGCTGCACGTACCCTCAGAATGGTCTTCTGAGATGCGGAAACCTGCCCAGGAGAGACCTGCATGGATGTGTCTCTCTCTCACAAGGCAGCAGATCAGCGACGACGAAGAATCCCCACAGAGACCTTCAGAACACCACCAGCTCCGACGGCTGCGTCTGAAAGCCTCGGGAGAAAATGAACGCCCGTGGTTGCAACCTACAAGGCCCGCGTCTGCAATTCTCCAGGAAGTCGTGCCGGAAGGCACCATCAGCGGCTTGCTCCCTGTCGATCTCCGGATACGTAAGGTCACATGGTCTCATATCTCTCATGGCTCATGGGTTGGTACTGAAAGTTTGCTGGGATAAACTATAGCCTTTCTTAGAACTTAGGACAATAATTATCATAGAGAAATTCCCTCATATATTAATCTCCCTGTTCCCTCATATATCGCTGTAATCCATTTTATTATATGAATGTCTAATCAATATTCATTATTTGATATTATTATTAATAAACCAGTTGTGTGATAAAACCAATCCTTGGTTATTTGTTTGTGTGTGCACCTTTCTTGTATGGAATTATAACTTCTAGTTCAGATTCCATTTCAGAGTCAAGAACCCACGGCGGATCAATGAGCATAATTCATTAATAACAGTTCATTCTATCTAATCCTGCTGTATAATATGTGAAGATGACCTACTTGTCTAAGCTAAAATTATGACAGGTAAAGACACTACATATTAGTTAATGGCTCCCAAACATGGATTTTAGCAAAATGAATTAAATAATTAATTATTAATAAAATAATAATGATCATTGACTCCGCTATGTAGTGCAAATGCCACCGCAACGTGTGCATAATACTTCCACTACAGGCTATAGGAACAGCTCGACTTTAAATAGTACCTTTCTATGAACCTGTTTAAAAAAATAATAATAATAATAAAAAAAAAAAAACGCTCCTGAATAGACTCTATACTAAGATAGTGTATGAACAAAAGTATTGGGACACATAGGAGCTTTTTTGACATATCTATTCTAAATCCACAGGTATTGACATGGAATTAACAACCCCTACCGATATAACAGCTTCCACCCTTCTGGGAAGGCTTTCTGTAAAAGGCCCTTTGACATAAGAACACCTGAGAAACTCCAGAGTATTAGGTCTGGAGCTGTCCTTGAGTGGTCCTTTCACACATTGCACACTGCAGATTTTGTGTCTGATGCATAATTTGGGAAATGCTCTGCGTTCTTTAGGTATTGGTTTGTCTGTGCAGCGCATGCAGGGTATTCTCTGTGACATTCGTTACACAATTCACACCTGCACTCATTCAGACCTTTCCCTGAGCGTATACTAGGATTCTAGTGGGAAAGAGTCAAAACGAAGTCCAGGACAAATATTGCAGGTGTCTGAGTTCACACATACACCTCCTCTGGGTAAATTCCAGGATTTTATTTGCACTGCGCACCTCTCTGTAACATTACATAGTCTGCCACTCCATGGCTGAGTTGCTGTGGTTTCTAAACACATCCACTTTCCATAGCAACAGCACAGCTGATTATGGAATATCTAGGATGGAAAAAAATTTCAAAACTGACATGTTGCAAATGTGGCATCCTATTACAGTATTGTGCTTGAATTCAGTGAGCTCTTTAGAAAAACTCAAAAATTTCCCACAAAAAAGGCAGACTGAATTTCATACACCTGTGGCAATGGGACTAATGAAACACATGAATTCAAGGATTGGGGGTGTTCCAATTCTTTTGTCTATAAAAGTATATGCAACAGCTATGCAAAATGGTTTCTTACTTGGAGTTATGTATTCATTCTCATCAGCAAGCTGCTCAGTGTCACTATCATCAAACTTGATGTCTTTGAACCAGGATGGTTCAGAGTGGCCCTCCAGTGAGTTCACGCTGTCACTGTCTGGAGATGGAGTCTCTGAGAATTCTGTGCTCTACAGTAAATACAGAATGCGTGAACTAGGACAATGACAACATCCACAAACTGATAAAACACTCAAACAATAACCAGACATTTTCCTTTTCTCAAAACTCACCTGAAGGGGTCGATACAGAGCATACTCATCACGGAAAATCTGATCATGATGAGTAACACAGTCAAGCCAGCGTCCATCAACCAAAGCTTGTCCAATAGCTATAGCCTGAGCCCTGTAGGATATATGGAAAAAACTGAAATAAAAAGAAATACAAAGAGCAAGATGCCCTGCTGCTTTTGGTCAATACACATCTTGTACAACATCTGATCATTAACATAAAAATATATGTAGTTTAGCCACTGTGGTGCCCTTGGGGGCGGCTCTATTAGCTGTTAATATGTACAGTGCCTATAGAAAATATTTAACCCCTTGGATATTTTCACCTTTTATTGCTTTTATAAATGGAAACGTGGTCAATACAATTGGGCTTTTTTATGAGAATTTTAAAAAGTCTTTATTTTACATTCAGTATTTTTATTTAATTGACATTAATTTGTTTTCACTTTGACATTAAAGTGAATTCATATATATTCAACACCTTCAAGTCAGCATTTAGTAGATGCGCTTTTGACCACAATCACATCACTGAGTCTGTGCTGACAGGTCTAAAAATCACACTTAAACATCTGGGCACAAAACTGCTGAAGGTCTGCCAGGTTGCATGGGGACTGGGAGTGAACAGAATTTACGTCTGGGCTTTGAACTGGCCACTTAAAATATTCAGCTCGTTTTATTCAACTTGTTGTATTTCTGTGTTACTTTAGATGTATGCTTTGGGTTATCTTGCTTGAAGATCTTTAAAAAAAAATAGTAGTAATTCTCTTGCAGACAGAATCATATTTTCCTCCACTGCCACCACCATGTTTCACACTGGGAATGCACAGCCTGACTTGACCCACCATCTTTCAAGACATATGGAAAACAAGCGTCAAGACTTCTTTGTCCTGTTACCCATGTGGTGGAACATACTCCCATTGGCTGTCCGGACAGGAAATCCTTTCATGGTCTTCAAATGCCAACACATCTCTTTCTAAACTACTTAAGTTTGCACGAAGTATTTGTTGAAGCACATTGTATTTGCACTTATTCTATGTTGTTTCTAAGTGAGAATACAAGTACTGTTAGTGTGTTTATGATTTCAAAGGTATCTTGGACTTTAACCTATTAATACTATTTGAAAAACAAACTCAAACCAACCACTTCTGTAAGCAACTCAGGATAAGAGCATTTGCTAAAAAGCAATAAAAGGGGAAAACATCCATAGGTCTGAACACTTTATATTAGGCACTATATTTGCTTAACAAGAACGGCTTCACAACATCAAGTTTGGGGAGTCTGCTGCAGGTGAAAATCAGAGATGCTGACATGATTTCAGTTATAGCTATACCTTGTAGAGATGGTGCCATTTCGCAAGAGCCAATTGACTAGCTCTTTACCCACAATGCAATTGGGGTAAGTACGTAACCAATAGCGGTGGTCCTGGAACTCCATCCCAGTATTGCTATGGCATATTTTCTTCCATAAGTCTTTCAACTGAGATGAATCCTATATTTAAAAAAGGAATATAAACAAGAAATTTGTTAAATTCTTTCAGCAGATGGGCAGAAGCAAGAGAAAAGCAGAAATGAAAATTCTGCCAGGTCAAAGTTCCTACTAAGAACAAATTTCAGTTAGTCAAAAAGGAACAAAAAACACTATTAAAACCTCAAAAAACCTCAGTGTAACACCGTTAGAGACAGGGCAGCCTGAATCTGACATTTCCACATTAGTCAGACATGATTTCATCAAGTATTCATCAGAAATTTGTGAGATGACAAAACACAATGATATCATCTGATCACCTACACTTTCAGAAAAACTGTCACAGTGGTGGTACCTTCAAGTACCTGTAGTTAGGGTATACAACTGTACCATATTCTTTAATTATTGTAGAACTTAAAATTGTGTTGGTTTAATATTTCATCTCCAGGATTCCAGGACAAATTATGTTATTTTATTTTACACAGTTCCATAATTAAATCTTAAAAATATTAACCTTCCCTTCAGGATATAAGTATGTAACATACTTTTAAGGAACACAACTGGACTAGCAAAAACCATTGCTTTACCTTTAAAAAGGTACATCTGTACTGTTTGTACCTTTAGTGACAATAATGTTCCTGTCCGGTGCCTCTTTTCTGAGTGTATGCACTGCAGAATTTAAAACAACACTGTATTAACTATTACAAAAAACTTAATGCTGTGCTATACAAAAGTAAATCCACATGAAAAAAAATGTAGAACAGAGTTAAGACACCCCAACAGAGCAAAATGTACTCTTAATAAATCACCACTTACTTTCAGATTAAGGGTGAGATCCAAGGTTCTGAGGCTTATGCAGTTACATGTGACTTAAATTTATATGTATGTATGTGGCAGATGATACTCAGATTGCTGCACGTTTTTGTTTTCTATAAACAAATTAAAACCAGCCTTTACTGGTTTTTCACCGATAGCATTAACAATCAACAGTTTCATATCAGACTGTCAGTATTCCCACATTCAACTGAATGTATATATTGTAAATATATATTAAATAAAAATTTAAGGTGGCTCTTGACTAGATCAAAGGGATTAAGATTAGGATTAAACGTATATGTTAACATTGTGGTGAATACCTAACATTTTGATAAGACTTGCAAAATAAATGTTATAAATTTATGATCTTTTATTATTGAACACATTTATAATTCTGCTACATGTTAGATTTAAAAACATTTTCATGTTTGTTTGTTTGTTTTTTTGGTCAAAACATGATGTGTGTTTGCCTTTAAGCCTGTAGTAATGTGATTGCTGCTTTAATTTGGAAATTTTACAGGTGGCGCTGGATGTTTGCATTTTGTGGCGAGTGCTCTATGTTTAGGTTGTACTCTGCTTGCTTGTACTGCATGCGAGCAGGGAATCAAAAGCAAGGTACCATGCAACCATGCAATAGAAAAGCACCATAAGGTTCCACACCACAGTGACTGTTGGTCTAAGAGTGTATGTAATGAAAAATTGTCCATAATGCTGGCTATACTGCAACTCAAACAATGTGGAAATGGAATTCTTTCAAAATTAACAATAATCATCTTTCAGCCTTACAAGCAGATGTACTGACTGCACTGTAATTAAGATCCACACCACAGGATAATCTAGAAAGATATTCATTTTTGAAAAGCCTGAAAGGTTTTGCAGTTGTCAAGAACAGCAAACGGGTTTCACAGTGTATTGTGGTCCCAACACCAAATAAGGAAGAACCTGTACCAAAAGGATCTTGCGTTCCTCTTCACTGTGGTCAGACTTAGTCACAACTCTGCTAGTCTGGGGGCTTACAGAGCTCTCATAGGAAGGAACCATGGAGCCTGAACGATCCAGGGATAAATTGGTCACACTGGCTGACCTAGAGTCAAAACGCAAAGAACACAATCGTATTTGAAAAGTTGACATACAATGACTAGACATTTCACATAACAAATACATTTAATATAAACAGTCCTACCTCTTTCTTGCTGGCGATTTGCCCAAATCCTCCTGCACAGCAGATAGTCTGGAACTGAGGCCACTGTTCTGAGACTCCTGATGGATCAAACTGCATCAATTGCACAGACAAAAGAAAAAATAAGCAAGGTTATGAAGATTTCCCTTTCCACTGCCTAGACACACTGACAGATTTTGTTAGTAAATTACATGCACATCATGCAAAAGTTCACATTCACTACATCTAGAGCAACTGAAGCCTTGAGACATTGATTGAAGGTGCAAAATGAAAACACCAGAAACTCACTTCTTCCTCATCCCAATGGGAGTTTTTCTATGCATGAAGAGAAAGGAGAAAAAAGGCCTTTGAAAAAAAGACTCAGCAGAACAAGAGCAAAAGAAGCATTATGGCCTGGATAAGAGCAGAGGAACAGCCATTGCAAAAAAACATCAACTGCTTTCAGACACAAGAAAGAAAAAACATGAACAGCTTTCAGTGTCCTGAAGAGTCAGCAGAGCCAGGTTTAACTGTCCAAGAAACCAATTCTGCTTTTCAGATGATTTAAAAGAAGAATGAGATGAAATATTAAAAAAGGAATGGTGAAGAGTGGCACAAGTTGAAGTAAACCGACTTGGACTCGAGCAATGAATTTAAAAAGCAATTTCTTTCCTATTTTCACCTCTCCCCTTTCACTGACCTTTGCCAGGCAAGGTCCTCTTCCAGGAAGATGTTGCGGCTGGCCTTGCGTCCTGCGACAGGTGTGCGTGGCTCGGTGGGCTCCAGAACACACACAGAGCAGGGTGAGTCAGATAGAGCCGTCAGGTCCTCTCCAATGCTGCCTGAATCAGCCGAGTGAGCATAACTCAGAGCTATCTTTCGACAGTAGGTACATGCCCGCAAATCACCTAGATCGATAGAGAGAGAGAGAGAGAGAGACGTATGGTTTCAAGACATGCATCTTATTGCCCCCAAGTGGCACATTCTGTAAAATCACCATCAAAACAAGTAATTTCCTGGTCTGCAAACAATTGATGAAATTTTAAAAACAAATTATTTTACACATTTTTTTTTCAGTTATGCACATTTTTTAAAATTATTCAGTCGTTCATTCACACATTCCTGTGCCTTCCAGGATTTGCTGAATCCATGGCAGGAACAAACCCTGGACAGCATGCCAGTCCACATGGCATAACACACAAACTCACACTTTCGACACCTTTATCCACTTCATATTTTTGTCTCAGTATTCTGGGAGTATTTCCCTGCTCTTCCTTAATAACTATTTCCTGGCAGCTACACATATTTACAGGCACAAAGTGTAGTCATCTCACATAAAAAATTTAATACTGTGTGTGTGTCTTCACTGTCACAAATGGGTTAGGCGCAGAGGTCAAAATTTAATTACGGTTTGTGCAATGATTACAAAGTGTGTCACTAAACTTTGTTATATGTTTGTCATGAAAATGGGGAAACTGCATTCACCCTCTGCCTAACATTTCATGTTCATTTCCTGTAGTTCAAATGAAGAAAAAAAAATGTTAAAGAATACAACAAATGAACATTTAGACATTTAGATAGCTCCAAGTAAGTTATTTTAAAAAGAGGAAAAAAAGTGTCAAATTTGGACAAAATAAAGCAAAAGCAATGATCTAAATAAATGTGATTAAGTATAAAGTGTTCTAAAGTGGTGTATTATACTTCTATATTAATCACTATATTCTTTTATAGTACTGTCTCGCAGACACCTACCATATTTGAGTAATACTTTATATTGAATGTACTTAACTGGAGTTAATTGGATATTGTAGCTTTAATAGCTCATTTCTGCTTCAGATTTTTGCAAATTAACCATATTTACAGGAGGCAGAAGGGAGAAACAGCCAAAGTTTTAATCAAAAACAGAAAAAAAAATTGAATAGAATTGGCTGATAATGTATCAACACTAACATTAAGACTATGTTTTCAGTAAAATCTTTCCCCACTGTAACAAAGTTGCCTCATTCAACAACCCAGCTGCCTGATCTAGTCACATGCTTAGGCCTCAGCACTGCTTTTGTGTTTCTACACTCTGTCAGAAGCGGAAAAATGTTTTTAGCCCTTTTTTCTTCTGGCATAAAATAATGTGTATTCTTGGTGTGAAATATTGGCAAAATCACAGCAAAGCATCTGCAATTTGTTTTAATATTTTAATGCTCATGTAAACATCTATGAATACACTGTCTCCATTAATACAATACAAATTAATACAGA
Organism: Hoplias malabaricus; assembly: GCF_029633855.1. Classification (NCBI taxonomy): domain Eukaryota; kingdom Metazoa; phylum Chordata; class Actinopteri; order Characiformes; family Erythrinidae; genus Hoplias; species Hoplias malabaricus. The sequence continues at coordinate 24,637,393 of NC_089811.1, read as the reverse complement.
TGTAAATATTTTTATTAGATTTAATATGCAATTGGTAAAAATCCAAAGTTTTTAGAGTCACAGTGTTTAATTCCCAGCTTCTCAGTTTTCCCCAGACACTGCATGCATTTGTTAAAATACTAATATGGAGCTATGTTTGTAGTCTGAACTTAACGATGTACCTTTAGACCAGGATTTAAAACTTATTTAATAAAAATATCTAAACATGGATTGAAAAAGTACCCATTTTAAAACTGCAATATTTAACTTTCAATATTTAAAAAGGCTGAAAGCCTGATTTTTACTTTTATATATTATTCATTGGCTCTAACAGGATAAAAGGTTTTTGGCTTGAATTCCACACTTTTGGGGCCTGTCTATTCCGCTCAGTACTAAAAGATTTTAATAGAATGTTGTCAGTGAAAAGCTTCAGTGATTGAACGCCTGGAATGAGAGAACTTATACCAATGTCACCGATGTACAACAATGATTACAAAAGTCATACTACCTCATGGTCATGTGTTTCCATTTCCACTTAAATTATTGCTTCAGCAATACTATTCTATCCAGACAAGCACTCTCAAACAACTCAAGACACACATTCGATGCTGCAGGTGCCCTTATGTTTTAAGCAGGTCCTCATACGCCTCATACATCCATTCAACCATTCCTTTAGATACGATATTAAAACCTATTGTGATTGCCCTATGTCAGTAGCCCTTGGACCAAAGAGCTGTTTAAAAACACCTGCCAAATCTCCATGAAGCCCCCTTCTATATCAACACTCACCAGTGTAGCCCATGAATTTGCCGGGTATCTCCTGGTTGCAGCAGCGGCTGCAGAAAATCTGGCCACACAGGCGGCAGTGGTGGCGCCGTCGGAAGGTGGTGAACTTCTCATTGCAGTCGTAGCACTCCTTACATTGGCTGTCTGGCATCCAGTACTGCTTCAGATCACTGTCCTGTGGAATTAACAGTGCTTTAGTGAAGGGACTACTACACTGTGGTAGACATTCGTTATAATGTTTAACAAATAATGTTTATGTTGGATATGCACTGGACACGAAATCAGAAATCTTGGTGTAAATAGCAGAAATAAGAGTGGTTACTGGAATTACACAATGCAGTCAAACCAAAGAACAAGAAGTTTCAATCGTTTCCAAGATAAATGCTTGTGTGCATGATTTTTCACAGCGTGGATCACACACATCACTGCAGCTGGACGATCACTACTGTTCTGAGAACAGCCCATCAACCACAAATATCCATAAATCAATGATTTTATCTTCTGGTCCTTCATAACAGACAATAAGTGAGATGATTGAATTTACTCTAGTGAATTCCATTAATTTTGTGACATTCAGAACAAGAATTGAACAGCATAACAGACAATATTTCATATTACTATTATTTATTTTTACTATTACTACTACAAATAAATGGCCTCAAATTGAAATCACATTTTTAAACACAATTATTTACAAACAGTTTGATGCATAATCACCACTTGTGCTGAACATATCCATTCTTTTTCACTCAGATAGCTTTACATAACTCATACTTTTACAACCGAGTTTATATAACATTTTTTTTGCAAACCTGACAGGTCTTATTAATCATGACTACATAAAATGTATCAATGATCCATGTTTAGAATATTACATTCCAGTCATATGCTCATTGCATTTCAGACAGGGATAATACTGTAAACCCAATTTAAATACTACTACCACCACCATCACATTAGTTTGGTAACAGCCAAAACCTAGCAGATATATAGCCATGAGTTTGTGAACCCACTGAACGTAAATTAAAGCTGTTACAGACTGAAAGAGTTTTAATATTTAAACCATAAATAAGTATATTTATTATACTGTTGTAACAGTTTGCTACTGGTACCCTTAACAAAAAGGCAGTGTTGTTATTAAGGGGACCTAATAATTTAATTCAAAGAGAACCTCTATAGGATTAACTGCAAACTTTAAACGTGGACTTTACAAACTTTATACAAACCCATACCTGGCTCTTTCCTTCCATGATCTCCTTCAGCCTTTTTAGTGCAGTACGGAGTTGGACCGCTGTCCGAGGATCATGGCTACTGAGAGGAGTTTCTGACTTTCTCCGTCCCTCTGGAAACAAGCACACCAAAAATATGAGTTAAAAGCTTATAAAATGTGGTTAACACATGCACTTCATAATATACACACCATTCATGCTAATTCTGTCCTTAATAAACATTTCAACTGCATTAAAAATGGTGCTCTGACTTATGTTTATATATATATATATATATATATATATATATATATATATATATATATATATATATATAAAAAAATCATAAGCCTATGAATGCAGAATGTGAGATCATGAGCTTATTTTCATTATAAAAAAAAAAAAAAGTATGTGCTGTTATACTGAAGCTGATGCACATCTCATTTTCAGCATACGATGGTTAAATGTTCATGAATATTTTCAGGCAGTTACAGAAACTGAATGTTGAGTATCAACTGCAAACACACTCACACCATCTCAAAAAAAAGTATTAAAGAACACACACTGGTTTCAATCAAGCATGAAATAATTTCAGAGCTTCAGTACACAAACACGTCACGCTTATAAAAAGAGGACCTCACCTTCCCATTCCACTGTGAAAAAAGAACATGAACAAAGCTTTATATTACATGCAAAGCTTTTCCATTAATAACACACTCTAGCACGACAGAACCTCCAGTACTTTAGCATAAATAAAAAGAAACAAAAACACCTAAATGGGCTTTACTGCTCAAGGCCCAGTTTCCCAAAAACATCTCAATGTTAAGATCATATCAACAGGGAGAGAGAATGTTCAGTGTGATTTTCACTCTACCATTTAAGAATCTTCTTGGTTCTGAGATGCTTTTGGGAAACCCAGCCTTCAAATTCCTCTCACCCCTGCTAATCTTTGTTGTCCATAAGTCCAGGTAGCTCTCCATGGCTGTAGTCTTCTGAAGTCATCTGCCTCAGCTTTCTCCAAATGACTGAACATCTACTGATGTCTAGTAGACGACTGGTAACACAGCTTGCTTTACTTTCTCAGATAAGACAGACAGAGCCAGGGTCCAGCCGGCAGGGAGGCAGATTACACAATGCCAGAGACCGAAGAGGTTTAGAATTACGCTAATCACAGAGGAATCCTTACCTTTGCTATTCTGCTAACTGTAGCTAGAGGCCAAATGGAGGTCATTTCCATAGATAATGTTTTGGTTTTAACACAGCGAAAATACACATGAGGAGAGGAAACCAGTCTACTCTGAAATATCAGACCTTTTTGGGTTACTTTGGCATAAAAAAATTATTTAAAATAACTGTAAAAATTCATTACTATTAAATAACATATTATATAGAACTGGTCTTAGAACATTTAATGGTGAGGGTAATATTCATTCATTCATTGTCTGTAAGGCTTATCCAGTTTAGGATTGCAGTGTGTCCGGAGCCTACCCAAAATCACTGGGTACAAGGAAAACACTCTGGAGGGGGTGCTAGTCCTTCACAGGGCGACACACACTCACACATTTACACCTATGGACACTTTTGAGTTGCCAATCCACCTACCAACGTGTGTTTTTGGACCGTGGGAGAAAACCCATTTGGACACGGGGAGAACACACCAAACTCCTCGAAGAGAGGTCACCTGGAGCAAAGAGGGGGATTCCTGTACACAACACCACGCAGAGCAATAGGGCTCTTAGAGTTAAAACAATAAATTAAGAAGGTATATGGCATGACTGTGGTGATAGCATGAAAATAATATAATGTACCAGGGCATGTGCAAATATAGTGCCTCTTTACTGTAGATAACACAACAATACATTGATACCACTTTAGAATAAGACAGCAATTATAAAGGTTTATAAATTGTTTACAACTTTAATGTTATTATTTATGTTGTACATTCACTATCAATAATAATCATTTATAACACACAAGTTGCAACAGTGACCTGCTGTTTGCAAAATTGTGAACCCACATCCATCTACACTGTTAAACCTCAGATCTCCGGATACTTATCTTACTTCTACCTGTCTTCTCCAAGTTGACATTAAGCCTGATGATAATGTGATGCACCTTAACATATGCAATGACTAAATTCATATTGGCTTAATCTTTACCTCAGCATTTTCTGTTCTGATACTTTCACTATTAGAGAAAAAAAGGTCACAGTTTCTTTTATATTTGTGTTACAAGTGATTATTAATGACGTTTAAGGTGTATACAACCTAATTATTAACCTTGTATTAAACAGATATGGTAAACATTTTTAGAAGACCCTCCTACACTTTGTCTAAAGCCACTCCTGCACACTTATACAAAAATAAGTAGTGTTCTTGAATTGGTTTTACTGTGCACTGGCCTGGGTGGAGCATCAAACCATACTCCCCAGATATGTGACAGTGTTAAAAGAACAGAAACACCAGCACTATTGATTATTCTGTATATCTGTCAGTGTTTGTGCAAGTTAAAAATAACAAATAGTTATAAGTTATTATCATCTCCTATGTTACCATTATACGACCAACAGTAGCATTTACATGTCCATATGTTTCAGTGAATAATATATTGATCTCCAATAAATCAAGAATTGTTCAAATCAGGAAAACAGAAACTCACTACATAATTAAGCCATCACTTTTATGATCAGTGGTACCTGAAGCAGTAGATGTTCGTCTGACCAGGTCAGAATGTTTCCTGTGTGTTGCAGAGACATGAACAGTGAGACTGGCGCTGGACCAGTTCCGTCGCTCCACTTGCGGTGATGCAGCAGCAGATTCTGTTTTTTCAGCAGCGGAGGAAGGCCGCCCTTCTGGGTCTTTGCACAAACCAACAGAAAAGCAACAAAACAGAACCTCAGACCAAGCCACGACTATAGATCAGTAATGCTGGGATGCTTTAGCTGCTTTAGTGGAATTGCAGTGTCTCCACTGCTGTCATTGTCTAAATTGTTTTTTTTTTTTTTAACCTATGATTGTGATTTCTAGATTCTTGATTCTTTGATTTACTTGTGTTTTTGTGTAACAACGGCCAGACTTACCAAGCTTTTTTGCTGGTGCAATGTTTGTACCTGACTTTTCTAAAAAGAATAAAAGGCACAAATAAGAAATGTCATTAGACAATTACATGTATATTTGGTTTAATATTTTGATTTTCCTTTTTTTTTTAAATATATATATATCAAAACCATTCTTTTTAAAACTTTAACAAGGTTTGGTGTGGTTTTATATGACACTGAAACAGATTCTTAAAGGAAACAAATCTATACTTCCAGTGAAGCATATTGGTTAAATATTAGAACCAGTTCATGAGATCACCTTAACTAAGTTTTCCTTTACAGAGAAATTTCCAAGAATTACACATTTATCATCATTAATGTGAATACTGAGGCCCTTTCGCAATTCTGCATCTAAACTCTATGATTCTCTAAAGGGGAAGAAACTGACAATACAAGGGCGAATGTGTGACCACATGACAGTGCACACAGGGAAGTCTCTCTGTTATTGGCACTCCTTCAAATAATATCACATGACTTCACAAGGCTCCTGGCTGTGTTCCAATTAATACCCTGTTATTATGCAAGTCCCAATCTTGGATATCCTCTACATGTACGAAAGCAACCAAAATCCCCAAAACGAAATCAAACTCTATGTTCTTATATCTGATCACTGACCACTGAAAGAGCCTGAGTTAATATTTAAAACTCTCCAGTCAAAAAAAGGTTATCAGCATGGGCAAGGTTTCTGGTTAATCATGGAATAATTCTCAGTCACCTTTGCTGAATCGAAAGAGGCTGACTAAGGAGCTGTAGGCAGAGCGTAAAGGAGGTTCCTCTTGATCAGGTGTGAGGGGCTTGAAGTGAGTCAGATGAGAGGGACTGGGAGGGGACAGCAGCGGCTCAGAGCTCCAGTCCATCGTGGACGAGGAGGAGGTTGATTTGTCATCAGCCGCCATGTCACTGCCCCTGTGAGATACACATAAGCAAAGAAGAACATTGATTATTATCATTTTTTCTTTCTGTCCTGTCCGCATTCATTCATTTATTCATCTTCTGTAACTGCTTAATTTTGATCAGGGTCACAGAGGGTCTGGAGCATACCTGAAATTTCTGTAATGTACAGATGGTCAAATGTGACTGATAATGCAAACTTACACTAGTAAGTTTAGTTCACTGCATTTATAATTTTCAATGACAGTCCACTCCAACGATACATACACTACATGTAGGTTTGGAGAACCACTATAATTAAACTAATAGGTATGAGTGTGTAGTTTGTCCCCTCTTGTTGCAATACCAGCAATTACTGTTCTGATTAGACTTTAAAGAAGATTTTGGATTTATTTATTTTATTTTATTTTTGGTAATGATTTGATTGCACTCAGCAACAAGAACATTAGGAAAAACTTTTAGGAAAGTACCATTTTTGAATTATTCATTCTAAATAAGAATATCCACTCCGAATTTTGTCAGAAATACTGGAGAGTACTTAACCACTTCAGAAACCTCATAGATTGTCATTGGGTATTGTTAGCTAAAGCTCATGTGCAGCTGTACACTGTACATACAGTGCACAAAAAAAAGTATACGAATCCAAGTGACATGTGACCAAGCTATGAACCATCCTCAGCATGTAAACAAAGTTTGAAGTTTGTGTTTTAGGGTAGAACACATTTGTTGTCTGTCGTTCCTCCAGCTCATATGAAACACATGGCCTCGAACCACCTCATGTCCGCAAATAAGGAACAGTGGCTTAGTCTGCACTTCCTGGTATCATGGTGATAAACAAACATTTACTTCAGCTTTCACTGTTCATTTTCACCCCTATTTATTTCACAGTCAAAGCAGTAGTTTCAGTCATAACACCGGTCACAGAGACTGAACTATACTTTACTAGCCTTTGAGGGTTTTCCTGAAAATAACTTAGCTCATATGATGATGATAGCAGAGCCAGCATCACATTGAACACTCTCTCTCTCCAGTAACTACTTGAACACTTAAATGATTTAAGAAGCTGGGCCACTGTTAATAAATCAAAATATTAATTGATATTTATCAAAAATTAAGGCTGTAAATTATACATTAAAATGTATGAATTAAAGCTGAATTAAACACTTTACAGTCAGATTATTGACATCGAAGTAACATTACTGCATTAAGAATTTCTAACACCCATAAATCATAATGTTTAAAGATTACTGTATGTGGATACTTAGCAACACATGTATCCCCAAAATCAGTTTAGTTAATACGGACACAATTAAACGAAGAATCTAAAATAATAGAGGCTATTCTGTCACATTTAATTTACACAAACGCTGGCGGTACGTTAAAAAAAACTGTACAATCTGCAGTTAGAAGTTACACTTAAGGAAGCATGAAGCCACGAACTAAGTTCGTCTTACCGCTTTGTAAACGTCACTGAATCCAGTCTCAGTGAACAAGTCATATTGATATTATGTAAATATTGGGTTGCTACTGTTAACATTAATATCTGAGCCCCGGAATCACACTGAATATATGCATATGAGAGTCAGGAGAAAGTCCAATAACGTTAGCGCAGCCGGGAGAACACGCCACTGAACGTCATGTGATAAAGGCCCAAACACCAAAAGAGCTTATTGGCATCATAACGACTTTATTATCATTGATTTACTGCCCATTGCTTAAAATCAATTACCTACTTTTTATTCATCTAACGGTGTTGTGAAAGAGCTAATATCAGTTAATGCCTAGAGAATCAGGCATGGACAACGTTAGCTTAGGTATGTAAAACCACATAAGTTATGTATGCTACTTATTTACACTAATATACCAGTACCTTAAAAACAAACCAAGCGGCTGCGAGCCTTCTTCTGAAAGCATATCAAACAGAGAAGGTTTCGTTTGGGAATTCAGCACAAGCTTTCGTGATAATACATAATACCAAGCTGAATTTGAGCTTCCCATTTGAATTCCCATTCCACCTTAAATGGTGCAGCGGGTCCATTCTGGCGCCAGTGCTGTCAGTGTACTGTACTGATATTACCGCATCCTTTAAGGTGGAACGGAAATTCCAATGAGAAGCCGCTCCTTAAAAATTATTTCGCATGCCGCGTGTAAAATAAAAAGCGACGATCGTGTATTAAAACAAGTACAACGCTATTTTATCCCCTTTAAATCGCTAATAGCAAGTGTTTGGTCCCTGCTGCATCATTTAAGGTGGAGCGGATTATTGGACCAAGAAGCTGTTGAATAAGAAAGTGATTCCTCCAGCTGAGGAGCTTCAGAAACTCAAACTAGACTGAAACACAAACACTGTTCTCACAGAAACACACACATACCTTACCTGCGCGGTGGTGCCTTTCACAGCATTACTGTGTTATAATAGTGAGGGCATGTCATGTCCTTATTCCGCACGTTGAGAAGGTTTAATCTATTTCACATGATCATGTTTGTAGCCGCTAGCCTGGAAAAACCTTCTCAAACCAGAGCAGACCCGAGCAGCGGAGCCCAGAGCCCTCGATTATTGTTTTTATCACGAGACCAGGCATTACTCATCAAAGCATGTGCCGATGCCGCCCTTAAAGGGGAACTCCACCCTTTTTCAAATTTCTCTGCATAGTTTGCAGTTGAGATGTAAAAGTGGTTTAGATGTGACATTGCATCTTAGCCCTCATTCAGTGCCCATGAATATTCCTCCACTCATTCAACTCACTCCTCCACTTCAGCTTTAAAGCCATGTCCCACACAGTGACAGGATTGGTTAGGTTTATGATGTAAGAAACAATGGTTATTTGAAGCAACTTGTCTGAGACTGTCTTTGAAACATGATTTAAGCAGAAATACTCAGCCAATGCAGTCAACTGCTTGTATTGTGCATGTCATTTCTTCTCAAAAAAAAAAAAAAAAAAAAAATAATAATGACTTGATGAATCAATTCATTTTTAGAGGCATCTTTAAGACATAGTTCATATCCTGAACATTTGTTAAGTGTTTAGTAAGTGATGCCCAATCATGGCACAATGTCACAAAATATGGATACTGCATTAATAATGTTCCAGAGTAAAATTTCTTCATCTTCAGTATATCAATAGTCTGTTATATTGCGTCTTCATTGAGCGATTGCTTATACTTTGTATCCCGGATGTGTACTCTGAATTTTTCTTCATTGAATCTATTTTTGAACTCTTTGAACTATTTTGGCATCTGAATTTGGCCTATCGATTTGAGCAACTTCAAAATATATTGTTTGAATTTTTTAAGCTTGAATTTGTTTTTATCTGAATGTATTAATCTTGAATAATAATATTGAAAATGTGTTCCTGAAAATTCACGAGTTCATTTCAAGAGCAATTATATTTAGATGCATAATTGCGAAGCAAAATATTGAGAGGTGGAGATCTGAAGACTTTAATTTAAAAGCAACAAAATTCAGATACATACATTCAGTGCTACAATTACAAAAGGTGGTAATATTTCAAAGTCTGATGAGACAGATTTGCTTACATATGGCCCACGTTCGAGGGTGTGTTCCTTCCTCGCACCCAGTGATTTCAGGTAGGCTCTGGACTCACTGCGACCCTGAACTGGATAAGCAGTTACAGATAATGAATAAATGAATGGATCAGCTTGACCAGCAAACAGATTTCAAGAGATTATTTTCATCCACAGCCACAACTAGGAATTGAAGCTACACAGAGGAGAAAGAAGATAGCTCTATTTCTTAGCGTCTGAGGACTGTAGTGTATTGTTGTACATTTGAAGAGGTTCACTGAGAGCTTAGCAAATCTGTTTCAAGAGGCCTCTGAAGGCTTTTATCAGTGAAGAAGCAGACAACCTGTAAAATTTCTTTGTGTTTATTCTTTGTTTGCTACATCACAATATAAAATAATAGCACAGAATCCCATAGATGATTTTCACTTGCTTCAAAAACAGACATGCTTCTGGGCCATATTTGGGGCTAAAGATATCTTTCAAATGTTGCATAATACTGAACCCTTGTGGTTATCAGTTGAACATGCTTTATGGATACTGCATTAAATAATCACACGTTATATTTGTGATTTTAAATGTTGGCATTGGAGCACATATATAACTATACAGGGCAATGAGGCTTTTGCTATAATACAGAGAAGATCTAGCTATTTGCTGAAAAATATTTGTGTCAATTGTGTTAACTGACGGACTATAACAACACCAACAGACTTAAGACAACACACTGTCTGAGGCTCTCTGAACAAGTTCTTTTCCCACTTTGATACCCATGGTGTGGCACAGATCACTCACCAGGGCCACAGATCACTCACCAGCTGAGAACCAGCTGGCATTCCTGATTGGGTGCTGAAAGCATGTGCTGACCAGCTTACAGAGGTGTTTGGTATATTCAGCTTTTTGCTACAACAAGCTGCTGTCCCAAAATGTCTCACATCTTCCACCATCATTCCAGTACTCAAGAAATTAGATTTAACATGCTTCAATGACTATTGTTCAGTGGCTCTGACACCTATAGTCATGAAACGCTTCAAGAGTAGTGCCTTCACATGTAAATCAAATCGCTCCAGAAAAGATAAACTACACTCCACACTGCGCTGATACTTTCCTAGAGCTGGGAGCTCCATCACACCCCTCCCTCTCCCAATTCAGACAAATATGCCAAAAACAGAAAAGCACATAAAGGACCATACAACATTTGCACGCTTATTACTTACAAGTATTTAATATTTATAACTAATTATGTACAGCATATTGTTTATCTGTTATAATATGCAAAATGCTACTTCTGTATAGTGCAGCTATTATTACTACCATTATAATTGTATTTTTTAAAATTGATTCTTATTGTCTTAATTTGAGAGATGAAAGGCAAAATTTCATTTTTACCTATGTACAGGGACAATAAAGGTTCTATTCTATTGTATTATTATTATTATTATTATTATTATTATTATTAACTTCCAGATTTACAAAGTCTTCAGAATGTACCTGCATCTCTGTTTAAGCTGGATTGTAAAATAAGGCTGAGGTACGCCATTTTTGGAATTTTCAAATTGACCTTAAATGGTGCAGTTAACATATTTAAGAGGGATGGTGTGGAGTCTGGAAATTGAGGATTTCACAATTTTAGATATTTGCATATTCATAAATATTTGAATTGTTAATTATGGTTAAAAAATTCCTGTGCACTTTTAGTAATTTCTTGATTGCAACATTCATACACCTGCTACCACATCATCCTGATCATTCACTGTGTGTACCTGTTTATCCAGTTCAGAGTAGCAGTGGGTCCAGAGCCTAATTGGAATCACTGGGTGTAAGGCAGGAACACACCCTGAAAAGAGCACCAGTCCATCACACAACATCATATACTCTGAAGCGTGAACGCACTGAAGTGTTTGGCAAGCAGAGTCCACCTACCAACATGTTTTTGGAGTTTGAGTGGAAACGGGCACTCTAGCGAAATCCACAGAGACATGCTAACGCCCATTCATACAGTTTTAAATATAAAATTTATATTTAAAATGGATTATTTAGCATAGCTTTCCATTAATTAATACAACATTTTAAACATATTTAAATAGTTTTTATATTTCATATCATACATTGTTTTTTTCTCCTGTGGACTTGTGTAGTGTCCATAGTGCATTCTTGCCTTGCACACAGTGATTCTGGGGAGACTCAGGAAAGAAAGAAAAAAAATATATTAATGAGAAGTGTATCTTCTGATTTTGTCCAGAAAGTAAAACATAAGAAGGTAATGACTTGTTATTTTTAATTCAAATAATTGATCAGGTTCATCTGAATGTGATGAAGTCATTAAAAGTTACCTACATTTATTGAAGTCTAGTTCTCTTGTATGACAACATTGTAACTTAGATACGGCTTATTCAAGAGTTTTCAATAGTACAATCAGTGTTAGGTCACAGGTCTCTTTGTGTCTCTGTTGTCTTTGATGCAATGCCAAGAGTTTCAGTTGCTTTGCCACTGGCAGGAGTCACAGGTCTCCAAACACAAGAAACATTTAGATAATTGCTGTATATTCTGATTGTGCTGCTTGCGGTCAATTATATGCACTGCATTAAAGTGGAAATGATACAGCTTCAGTTTCAGAAACAATTCATATTATTCATATTTCAGCTGACCGTAGTCAAGTAAAGTGCTAGTCCACTGAATGTGAAAGTTTCAGCGTAACAGTTGTGTGTACAATTAACATTATACTGGATTGTCTGATTTGTGAATTAATTGAATTAAAACAGTAATTTTTTGGGGGGTAAAACTAGTTGACATACACATCTTAAGATGTGCATAACTAAAATATATACATAGAGTTTTAAAAATGTTTTTGTTATTATGTTTTTCCTATGGTAAAATAATACGTAGTTATTTATCCTATTTAAAAATGCAAATAAGCTGGTTTCCCTCCATCAATTATCAACTACGTTTTTCCCCATTTCAAGAAACGAAAAATCATGCTTTTTTTTTTGCCATTTTTACTGAGGTGATTTGTAATTGCATTTCATCTGGTTTTTGAAGTTCTGTTTTAAGTTCAGTCTGTATTTATTTATATATTTATTTTTATATTTTTAGTCAAAATGCTATGCATTTAGCCAGCACTCCTCAAAGTATGGCCCAAAAAATATTACCCTAACACATTTTACCCAGTTCCACCAAAACAAAGAGAAGCACAGGTCTCTTCCAAGAAACTTGACGTCGACTGCCCCCTTTTTTCACACTGACACAAATGCAGTGCTGACTGTCCAGGTCCTCCACGTCGACTGACAGAGGCCTGTGCTGGCTAGTACCATGCCCTGCGATGATGCAAGGAAGAGGCCTTTCTACTGACCCTGAAAATGAGACAAATTGTGCTCCATTCTCTCCCCTGAACTTGGATAGCTGAAGCATACCTGGGGATAAACCCATGACCTCTAATTGATAGGGTCAACACTTAGACCACTGGTTCACTCAGAAGCCATAAATAAATATTTAAAAATTTATTTTAGCAACAAAATATATTGTGATGATATAATGCTTTTTTTAAAACATAATCTAAAACAGGGGTGGGCAATCTTAATCAAAGGGCCGGTGTGGCTGCTAGATTTTAGTTCATTCAGTCCAGAGCACACCTGATTTCACCCCTTTAATTAATTGGTCTGAGTAAAACAAGAGATCATGTGACCTCCTGCTTGGTTGAAAAAAACAGCAGCCACACCGGCCCTCTAGATAAGATTGTCCACTCCTGATCTAAAACATACCCTCCTCCTATTTTTTGCATATACAAAGGCTGTCACTCTTGCAAAAATTATGAAAAAACAATCATAAGATTGCCTTTTATGTAAAGTAGAATATTTGAATGAAAATGATATGATGATTATTTAGCATTTAATCTGTGAAGGCTCATCTTCAGATTCAGGTGATTTGTCCTCAGTATCTCTCTGCTTGTTTTGTTCCCCTTTCTCACATTCCAGTGCCGCCTCCTCTCTGCTCAGAGAATCTTCATGTAGAGATGTGGTGGACTTTTTGGAAGCCTTCTCTTTAGACATTGCCTTATGTTTCTGAGATGAAACACCTGAGGAAACCTTTAAGATCAGAGAAGACATTTTAGAGCACTGTTGACATTTGAATAGCAATGGATTTAAAAAAAAAATTCACAGCAAAATTCTAATGTTTAAGACTGGGCTAAACTAATATTCTATTTTTAACCCCCAGGGAAAAGGGGCCCATATCAGAGAAATCAAATTTGATAATATTTTAAAATGTACCATTCACTCCTAAGTATATACTGACATTTAGTGATCTGGTGTAAAGATTCGGAGCAAAACTTACACTAAAAATGGTCACACGTGTGACTTGCTCTATGGAGCATAATCTGGTTAATTCAAAAATCACAGAACAATTTGTTATTTTATATGATTAATAATTTATAGATAGTTGTAACAATAATAACTGCATTTCATGAATGTTTCCTGTTACAGCTTCATATTAAAATAACTTATTGCTCCTTTAAAGCTACAGTAACAAAACAAATGGATAAATTCTGAGAAGTAAAGAAAGATCAGATATATATTTATAAATTGATTTGAACACAATGTTGTTATAAAAAAGCTAACTTAATGAGTAGAATCAACACCATGTAACACAGACATTTCAAACAGAACACCTGTTGTTGTTCATGGCTGACCTGAGAGCTGTGTAAGTGTGGGAAGCGTCCAATTTGCTCCATGAGATGGAGATTTTCTAGCCACTGTTCCCTCCAGAGCTTAACACTGTATTGTGGTGCACACTGTGATAAACGCTGAATGATCAGCTGGTTTTCCTTCACAATCTGGAGCAGATCCTTTTCCCTTTTGTCTGCATAGAGACTGAGGAAAAGGAACGTATTGATTTCATGTTTGGTTTTGTGCAAAAATATCAAGTAGAGAAGAATTATTTAATGCTTTTTAAAGGAACACTAGGTATTTTTTTTCCAACTGTAATTCATTTTTACAGCATTGTGCAAAAATCAATGGTATCAACTGGTATTGCTAACAAAGCTAACCGGGAGCAAGCTAGGACATAGGGTTTCCTTAATGTTTAACTGGAATGCACTCATCTTGGGAATGACATCATTCCCAGCTCTGACTCCTAAATGGAACACAGCACTAACCTAAACAGACTTAATTTCAGAACAGTGCCATAAAAATTACGTTCTGCAACCGCAGAGGGAGCCAAAGAGCTAAAATGACAAATTTTACCAAGTGTTGCTTTAAATGAATTAAATAAGAGCTTTTTGTGTGCAAAGATGTATATATATATATATATACTCATCAAATAAATACAAAACATCAATGACACATCAAATTTTAAACGGAGAGAGGATGAAATGGTAGAAATGGTGTCCACTTGAGGCCTGTGGAAAAATGCTCATTTCTTCCTGAATCCTAAACATGTGTCTGGCGCACCTTTTTTTCACGTAATCATTTCTACAGTCAATTCGTCCGGTGGTCTTCATTATGTGAGAGATTTTATCAAGTAACATATTATTTTCTCGTTGGATTGTTGAAAGGCGTTCCTCTTCAAGCTGAAATGGAAACAAGGAATGTTATCATGGTTGGTTAAAATGAGATATGATTAATTTGCATATTAGCAAAGTCATTCAGAATAGTTTAGTTCTGAAATTCTGAGTCAAAGTAGTGATGATAATAACTAGACATCTAAAATATTTAAAAGCTTATTTACAGAAATTGCAAGAAAAAAAAAAACAGGTTGCCCTAAAGTTATTTTTAAATAATAAAATATAATAATTAAATAATTTAATTAAATATAAATTAAATAAAATAATTTGTAATAAATATTTAATAGCTGTTAACCTCTAGTTGCAATCACTACATTGGTAAGTGAAATCTTGTTAAGTCTAAGAAAGACTTTGTTTACATTGTTTACGTTATCATTTATTTATTATTATTTTTTTAATTGCAGGAATTCAGTTAATCCAGTTTAAGGATGAAATAACAAAATTGTAGACGTCAGTTAATTATAATATAATAACCCTATGTTTTTAATAAAGGCTTACTTGTTCTTCCTTTTTATTTTCTTTCTTTCTTTTTACTTGCCATTACCTTATTATTTTTAAATCAGCTTGAGAATCAAAGACTGTGACTTATTAATCTATTGCATGTAATTAATACAGACCTTCTCTTACCTTCTGTTTTTTCTTTTTGGTCAGAAGGTGTCCATAAACTAAAGGTGGCGTTGTGTTTAAAGTTGATTTAGCAGATTGAACCTTTAAATGAAACAGTTTGTGTAATACTTCAAACAGTTTAAACCAAGTTGTAATTTACTCCACTTTCTATTTCCCAGAGCAGAACTTACCCGTTTCCTGTGCATTTCATAGCAGCTTTTATCCCATTTCTCCTGCAAGTATTTGTTGACACAGGGCTGTAGTGGTTGGTAAGCTTGGTGCTGCATGTTTTACCCCCAGCAAATTCCAGCTATGAACAGTTAACACTGAACACTGATGTGAGCAGTGCTTGACTGGAAGTGGTCAGTAGCTGTTGTCATGGCAGCCTTAGAGACACAGTGGCTGGCTTTTCTTATTTAGGCTCAATTTTAACTATTGAACAGTTGAGCTTCTAGTAGTAAAGCAGAAATTAACCATAATATCAGTCAGCATATATTATTTATGGAAGTATATATTTCTGAATCCTACAACTCATATGAGAAACAGCTTCCTAATAAGTTGTATTTTAGTGCCTGAATGAACTGGGTTATGCTCCACAGAATGTGTCCTCCTGTGTGGTTGATCATGTTTAACATACTATGATAATACATACTATTGATCATAATATGATAACAAACTGAGAAATGATTTGCTGAGAAATTATTTTATTTATGTATTTATTTATTTAGGGTTTTTTTTACATATAATTTTTCTGTTTACGTTCCACATTTTATTGCATTACAGGTTGCACAGTTTCTTTATAGAGTCACTGCATTTTGGCAAATTTGCAATATATTTAGTGTGATATCTTATTTATTTTATATATATTTGATATATTCAGTATATAATCTTAAACTTACATACTATAATCACTTTGCACTTAAATTATTATTTAAGTTAATCTTTTTTCCCTCAATGAATGTGCTCTCAAATTTTTTTTTTTTCTATTTAAGAGACCAAATCATGCAAAATGGTCACATTTTTGGATACCTCAAAGTGCATGGTTCCCTCATCAATCATTAAACTGTAAGAAGTCAGCTCAATACTGTGGGTATGAATAGATATGTGGTTGCAAAATATCGTACTGTATCCATTTTGTAACACGCAGTACTTCTAACAGCTTTCATTGAGAGTGTGGCATCTGAAAACACTGCACATATTTAACACTTTCAGGAAGGAGCTGTGAGGAACAATCATACTGGCCCCATGCTGAGAGCAGCCAATAAGAAAATAAAGATTGTCACGTAGTTAAGATATTAAGTGAACGCTGTTTGTGGTGTCACCACTCATATGCTGTTAATAATACAATGAACACAGAGAACCCTGAGGTTATCCACAGGTCACTGGATCATTCAACATTATTAAGATAGGTAAAGTGTCTGTTCCTGGGATTGTGGGTTCAGGTCCCACTCCGGGTGACTATCTATGAGGAGTTTGGTGTGTTCTCCACATGTGCGCACATGGGTTTCCTCTTGGTGCTCTGGTTTCCTCCCATGGTCTAAAAACACACGTTGGTGGATGGATTGGAAACTCAAAATTGTCTGTAGGTGTGAGTGAATATGTGAGTGTGTGTTGCCTTGTGAAGGACTGGTGCCCCCTCCAGGGTGTGTCCCTGCCTTGCGCCCAGTGATTCCAGGTAGGATCCGGACCCACCGTGACCCTGTTACAGACAATGAATGAATGAATGTTTCTGTTTCAAACACATTCTCTTTCATTATCTCTTTAAAGCCCTATAAGATCTCCACACAGCACTGAAACAGCATTAGAAACTACTTTAATAATGTTAAGGCTTTAACTGGGGTTCATTGTGTACTATATACACAAATATTACTTTTAAATATACATACATTATTTTTCTTTAGCATTTGGTGTGCCCTATATCTGTGAGGTGTGGTTTATGTCATAGAAATGGCTTACATTTCACCATTTCATGGTGGCAACAGGGCAAGCAAAAAATCCTAGACATCTCTGGCCCCACAACTTCCACCAGCTTCTCCTGGGGATCCCTAGATTCCCATGCCATCCTTTAGATATAATCCTCTAATGATGCAGCCACCTGGGAGGAAGGCCTGGGCCCCAGAGGTAGACCCAGGGCTTCCTCCCAGGTGGCCGCATCTCATATACTTCCAGTGGAAGGCATCCAAGTGCTATTTATCAAATACCCCCACCACATCAACTGGCTCCTCTCAATACCACAGAGCAGCAGTTCTACTCCAAGGACCTCCTGGATCGATGATCTTCTCACCAAATCACGTACCCAATATCCTTCTGGAGAACCCTCCTTCACTTGCAGT
This sequence comes from Hoplias malabaricus, assembly GCF_029633855.1. Lineage (NCBI taxonomy): Eukaryota > Metazoa > Chordata > Actinopteri > Characiformes > Erythrinidae > Hoplias > Hoplias malabaricus. The sequence continues at coordinate 24,619,414 of NC_089811.1, read as the reverse complement.
AGGTTCTCACTCGCTTGTTTGGTTTAGACTTCTGTTTAATGTTTTGTGAATGTTTTATTATTTACAAAAAATTAACTTATCAAGGGTGGTCTTATTCTTCTACCTTTCAGCCAGAACCTTATTTGTTTCTACACTCACTGTCTATTCTCTCAGCTATACTGACCATACAGGAACGCCTTATAGTTCTACAATTATAGACTGTAGTTCATCTTTTGTTCTGCATATATTTTTGGTCAGAACCAGAACACAGCAGGTGTGATTTGTGTGGTGAATCCTACTCATCACCTCAGTGGAGGTGAGTGTGGTGTGTGCTGGTATGAGTGGATCAGACACAGCAGTGCTGCTGTGTTCCATAAAATAATATTTGTTAAAACATTAGATAACATGGTATACATAAAAATAAATCAGTAAATATCTGAAAAACAAAGATAAAATTAAATAAATAAAAACAATAAAATACTAAGACCATGCAATTTTATGACCTTACATAAAAGCCACACTTAATACATGAGGTTTTTACTCTGTAAATATCTGTAATTTTTCTTCCTTTCATGTCCACTGGAAGGCTGGTTGTGACTTTGAACACAATGGCTGAAACCATTATCGGCAGATGTTTTTCTTCTATGTGGAACAACGAGGAGAGCAGAAGCAGAGGGTCTGAGGGTCTTCCTGGTTCATAAGTCAAAAGGAGTTCTGAGAGGTGGTTTGAAGCGAGGCAATGTAGTGCTTTATTGACTACTAAAAGGTTTTTAAAATCACTATGAAAATTAAAAAGAAGGTGTAATATGTGCATTTGTTTTGGTTTTAGTGAACACTCGTTCAGTAGAATTTTGTATTAATTACAATTTATTTTTCAGTAGAACAGTAAGGAGGGTCTTACAGTAGTTGTGCCTGCTAGTTATAAAGCATACATCAGTTCAGCAGGTAGTTCGCTGTCTATCTATATAGAACAAATTAAATAAAGTGGGATCAAACTTTTTAAGAACACTTAAAGATCTCTACAACTTTGAAAACCTCTTTCGAGAGGCCCCCCTCACCCACATAAAGCTTGTCCTACTTTATGCCCCTGCAGTCTGAATATTCTGTGTCCTGTAAGGGTACTGGAGCAGAGCTAGCGCGATGGCAGTGTAGCAGAATATAATTTGGAACACAGTAAGCTTAAGGTACATGGCCTTGATGTGTCAGGTGGATGGTCTTGTCACCTAAAGCCCAAATTATTAGGCTAGTTCTGTTTTTAGGCACCCTCATAAAAACCAGGGACCCATTCTGGAAGGACATACTGGAGAGTGGAGAGCTACTCTGCGTCTGACACACATCACCAGTCAGAACATGAGATATAGAGGAGGATGTAGCTGATGGTGAGTACACTTTTTGTGTACGTATTAATTTGTCCTCTTATTAATTAATATACATATTAATTTGACCACCTTGGCCTCTATTCTTCTGCAAAGACTTTACACTAGATGTTGGAATACGTTTGTGAGAAACTGATGGCATCCAAACATAAATTTAATAAGGTGAGGTAATGATGTTAGATTATTAAGTATGGATCACCCCCTCAGTTCCTGGGGCGCTTTATATCCTTTGGGCCAACATGTTTGGCATTGTGCATGGTGACCTTAGGCTCACTTGCAACTGCTTCAAAATGTCCTGTTTAATTTCATATTTTTTTCTACAAAGATACAAGCTGTATGTACACAACTGAATGTCTGTGAATGCAACTTAAAGCAACATTAATTAAAAGTAGGTACGATTATATTTTAGCTCCTAGACTCCCCTTAAAGTTGCAGAGTGTTATTCATTTTTACAGCACTGTCCTGGAACCAAGGGGAGAGGGAGGGAGTGGGGGTGGTTTTCTACCCTCCCCCCTCCACAATCTACATAGTATAGTTTCTGCAGTGTTGTTTAGAAGTAGCTGAATTCATGCATTAGAATGGGCATCTACAAACATGTATATAGAAATATATATATTTATAGTTCTAGTATATTTATATAATAATAATTTTTGTTATACTTTTACATTTGCTCAGCTCTTATTAATGTTTATTGCCTGCCATGTCGGAAGACCAAGTTCAGCTGTAGAACTCTTTTCTAGTCAATCTTAAACCATATAAGTCTGTGCAGCAGAATATGGTTTCAACTAAACCCTCACTGCAAAGGCACTGTTATTTTCGACTGGTTCCTGAGGGAGCTGGCAAACCTAAGATATTGAGCTCTGCCCAGAATGTTCTCAAGCATGCTTACAGAGTTCACATTTTCACAGCACTGAATTATACAGAGCTGAGGGAATTATTACTGTTACATTTGTGAGTATTTCTATACGAATATGAATGTTTATGGATAATACTTTATACACTGGACAGTCACTGGATTAGGAACACCTACCTTCGTATTTACAATCACTGCCCATTTTATTAGCTTCATTAACCATACAGTAGCTTGTTGTAGTTTTACAATTACACATATAGTTGTGTTTTTCTGCATACTCTATTAGCCCCTTTTCACCCTCTTCTTTAGTGGTTAGGACTCCTACAGGACCACCACAGAGCAGGTATATGATTTTGTAGGTATGACTGGTTCAGACATAGCACTGCTGCTGAAGTATTTTTTTAAACACCTCAGTGTCACCCCTGGACTGAGAACAGTCCACTAATGGAAAAACATCCAGGCAACAGCTTCCTGTGTCCACTGTTAAGGGACCAGAGGATGACTAATCCAAACTTTGCAACAATAAGCTGCTGTATCAGATTTTATATTTACAAGGGTGGAAAGGTAGTGGACACTATATTTAAAAACACTAGGCTCACTCTTGTTTCACTCATGATCCACTCATTAACAGCACAACACACATTAACTCACCGCCTTAACTCACTGTCACTGCAGCACTGAGAATGATCTACAACCCAAATCCTACTTGCTCTGTGGTGGTCCTGACCACTGAACCACAGGGTGAATCTGGGCAAAAACCATATGTAGTGTGACAAGTGGACTAGAGTATGTAATTGTAGAACTACAAAGTGCTCCTGTATGGTCAATGGAGCTGATAAAATGGACAGTCAGTGAAGAAACAAGGTAGGTGTTCCTAATCCAGTGATCATTCGGTATATATAATAAAGATACTATCTATAATAGATAGATGTGAAATTAAAATATCATTAAATCATTGATTTATTTCAGTAATTCTATTCAAAAAGTGAAACTATACACATTTATTAAACACAGACTGATATATTTCAAGTGTTTATTTATTTTAATTTGATGATTACTGACAACTAATGAAAACCCCAAATTCAGTATCTCAGAAAATTAGAATATTACTTAAGACCAATACAAAAAAATGGGATTTTTAGAAATGCTGGCCAACTGAAAAGTATGAACATGAAAAGTATGAGCATGTAGAGCACTCAATACTGAGTTCCTTTTGCTTGAATTACTGTAGCAATGCAGCGTGGCATGGAGTCAATCACTCTGGCACTGCTCAGGAGTTATGAGAGCCCAGGTTGCTCTGATAGTGGCCTTCAGTTCTTCTACATTGTTGGGTCTGGTATATTGTATCTTCCTCTTCACAATACCCTATAGATTTTCTATGGGGTGAAGGTCAGGTGAGTTTGCTGGCCAATTAATAACAGGGATACCATGGTCCTTAAAGCAGGTACTGGTAGCTTTAACACTGTGTGCAGGTGCCAAGTCCTGTTGAAAAATGAAATCTGTATCTCCATAAAGTTGTTCAGTAGCAGGAAGCATGAAGTGCTCTAAAACTTCCTGGTAGACAGCTGTGTTAACCTTGGACATCAGAAAACATAGTGGACCAACACCAGCAGACGACACAGCACCCCAAACCATCACTGACTGTGGAAACTTTACACTGGACCTCAAGCAACGTGGATTATGTGCTTCTCCTCTCTTCCTCCAGACTCTGGGACCTTGATTTCCAAAGGAAATGCAAAATTTACTTTCATCAGAGAAAATAACTTTGGACCACTCAGCAGCAGTCTAGTTCTTTTTGTCTTTAGCCCAGGTGAGACTCGTCTGACACTGTCTCTTGTTCAAGAGTGGCTTGACACAAGGAATGCGACAGCTGAAACCCATGTCTTGCATACGTCTGTGTGGTGGTGGTTCTTGAAGCACTTACTCCAGCTGCAGTCCAGTCCCCACATTTTAGAATGGGTTTTGTTTAACAATCCTCTCCAGGGTGCGGTTATCGCTTATACACTTTTTTCTACCACATCTTTTCCTTCCCTTCGCCTCTCTATTAATGTGCTTGGCCACAGAGTGAACAGTCAGCCTCTTTAGCAATGACCTTTTGTGTCTGGTCCTGCTTGTGTAAGGTGTCAGTGGTTGTCTTTTGGACAATTGTCAAGTCAGCAGTTTCCACATGATTGTGTAGCCTACAGAACTAGACTGAGAGACCATTTAAAGGCCTTTGCAGGTGTTTTGAGTTAATTAGCTGATTAGAGTGTGGCACCAGGTGTCTTCAATATTGAACCTTTTCACAATATTCTAATTTTCTGAGATACTGAATTTGGGTTTTCATTAGTTGTCAGTTATAATCATCAATTTAAAAGAAATAAACACTTGAAATATATCAGTCTGTGTGTAATGAATGAGTATAATATACAAGTTTAACTTTTTGAATGGAATTACTGAAATAAATAAACTTTTTTATGATATTCTAATTTTATGACCAGCACCTGTAATATAATCTTAGTGTGTTATATATTTTATAATAGGCAATACAATTTCTAGCATTGAGGGATTGATGGCATAACAACATTGAGGGATCAGCAATGAGACCACTGGCGAGAAACTGATGTTGTAGGATTGGTTCTGAATCACAAACACAACTCCAACACTTCCCAAACATATTTGATTTTGCTCCATAACTCTAGAGAATGCTGTTCCAGTTTGAGGGGGACTTAAAGCAACAATAGGTAACATTAGCTATTTTTGCTCCTGCAAAATCAAGTGATGGATTTTTAAACCTATAAAAGGGTTCTTCACACTCATACTTTTGTCAGCCACATGTTCAGTAATTATGATTATTTGGATACTATGGACAGAATATGTAGGTATAATTAATCTAGATGTAAAAAGCTTTCCTTTCAGAGTGCTTAACACACAAGCATGCTAATCACAATTCTATCCTGGAGACAGTTACCAAGACGCTGGTATTGTATCAGCTTTCACAAACACAAAAGGAACTGGATCTGGATACTCACAATGACTCAGTGAGGAGTTACATCTGCTGACGATATATAATCCCTCTAGATGCACTCGGTGACGTATGTCCAATTTTTCTGAACACAGCTCCTAATGAGTGCATATTTTAAGGTGCACCCAGTGATTTCCCCCCCATATGCATCACTGACCAATAGAACAACTAAAGTAGGATGACTAGCAGTGGCATTTGTGATCCAGACCTAATCGTCCAACGTCAGGACCTGGCCTCACTACTGTTAAAGGGGACATAGCAAAAACTCCACACAATGCCCCACAATTACAGCATTGCACCTAAAAAACAAAATGGAAAAAATGTAGCAACACCTCTCCCTGCTGGCTGAATCAGAGCTCTACACACACTGGTAACAGCATTAGGTGAGGAAGTGGTCATAAATGCATAAAATGTGTAGTATTTTTATTCTGTAACCTTTAAAGTACACTGCATGTCCAAAAGAAGACACCCCATAAGTAGTGAATTCAGCTGCTTTATACTATCCATTTTTCAATTGCACACACACACACACACGTGGTGATGAGCTCTCGCCCCCCGCTACCGTTGTATGCTTAGCTGAACCTATGTGTGCTTTTAGGTCCTTTACATCTTTATTTGCTACACATGGGAAAACATGGGAATTTCTTTTTTAATTCATCCGAGAACTTACATTTACGTTTCGGCATAGCTGCTCGAGATGAGGGTAGGTACATGAGTTTTGCCTGACGTAAGCAAGGACAACTGACGTGCAGACTGACCAATCAAATGTTTACAGAGAAGGTTATTGACCAATAACGGTAGCTCTAGAGTCAGACCGTCCAATCAGAATATTTTAGGCTACTTCACCACGGGCCCCCCCCCACTCAAGCGAACCAATCGGAGTAGGGGAGGGCGGGACTAGTTTGTGAACGAAACGCTTCTCGAAGTTCTATGTAAACTTTAGAAATTCCCCCCGGACATTTTTTTAAGTCTAAAAAAGAGGATATGTCCGGGTAAAAGAGGACGTCTGGTCACCCTATTGTAAACAGATCTGCACATATCTATAAGTGCATACTGCTCGCATCCACAATAAAAGTGTCAATAAAGGTCGTATGATCAGATCTGTTTACATGTATAAAAGGATCATCAATTGATCTGTCACTGTATGTATATAAACAAGTGTCTCAAAACACGTTGGTAGGTGAATTGGCCATAACAAAATTGTCCATAGGTTTAAGTGTGAGGTCTGGATTTTATATCTAATTAAAATGTTTAATTACAGTTTACCAAAATGATTTAGCTTCATTGCTTTACTAGAATACGTAAGTATAGTGTGCTTAATTGAGTAAACATTTAAATGCGTCCGGTGATATTACAGTATTATAATAAAATAAATGGAACCTAAGAGAAAAGTAGAAATCAATATTTTATATACTTGAACTCTTCTATTGAGCATAGCATATAGTAAAACAAAAAATCAACTTGTTTTTTTAGGCATAATAACTTGATGTTTTAGGTTTTTTATGGCAACTGGTTTTCTCAATTTTAAAGTAAATTCAACTTAACAGTGTAGCAGGCTGGCGCCCCATGTAGGGTGTGGTCCTGCCTTGTGCACAGTGATTCCTGGTAGGCCCGGGAACTACTGCAAACCTCAACTGGATAAGCAGTTACAGATAATAAATGAATGAATGTTAACATGGTAACCTATAAGCACCATAAAGATTAAATGGCAATATTTACACCATTTACTGCAATAACACATTTTTGTCATTTTGGACCCGTCCATATTCCTAGGATATTCTTACCATAGCACATTTTATAAGTGGTCAGAAACTTGTAAATAACTAATGAAAGAATACAGTTACATTAAAAACAAGCACACCATTGTTTTTCTTGTGAAATTCCCAATAAGTTTGATGTGTCACATGACCCTCTTCCCATTGAAAAAACAAAAGTTGGATCCAAAATGGCCGACTTCAAAATGGCTGCCATGGTCACCACCCATCTTGAAAAGTTTCCCCCCTCCCATATACTAATGTGCCACAAACAGAAAGTTAATATCACCAACCATTCCCATTTTATTAAGGTGTATCCATATAAATGGCCCACCCTTCTTCTTACCATTCTTCTGTTGTCGTAGATACGGAGTTAACAATCTGTTGCTCTAACAACAATAAGACAAGGTGCAGTCTGCTCTCTCCTGACGTGGCTAAATGCACTATAGAATCCACACCATTTCTGGTTCGGGTTTGTAAATAGCAGACTGTTTAATTTGAAAGCTAAAGAGAGTGGAACTAAACTGATGTATGCTCCAGGCATTTCATGGATGCAGCAAAGCAGTGGAATATTCAAGAGAAATGTACTGCAGACAGTGCAACACAATATTCCAGCTGCAAGAAAATGGCATTTATAAACACTGTGCTCCTTATGCAACATTCTCAGAACAGAACGTTTAATGCTTCTGTATCCAAGTGCTGACAAATTGTTGGGATATTCAAACACAGTTCAACAAATAGGTTTAAAATGGGCAAAAGCAGGAGTCAGTAATATTGAGGTATCTGGACAATTGCCAATGTTTCTACAATGAATGTAGAATTCAGTTGTGGAAGTGGTCAAGTGTGCCCACTGAAATGTTTTAATGATATTAATGGCAAGTGTAAACAGGACCCTTGTCTACTATGTAGCTCTTATAATAAATGTTTAATATAATTGGTTGTTATTGTAGCTCCCACGCTAAATTAGTTTAATGCATTTCAATGATTATTTAACCTTATGTGCTTATGTTTACATGCACTAAGCATTAATACATTGACTGCTTTTAAATTCCCTTTGAAGTAGCAATACCTCTCAATGTGTCATACTCTGAATGAACACTAGCAAGGTTAAGATGTGTACAATAGATGGTTAATGGACTTTAACGTAATCTAAAAGCACTTAAAGTCATTGCCACTTAACAGAAACTGAAAGAGGGCTCTTAATATTCCTTTCGACACTCCCTCTCTATGTTAAAGTTTAGAATGAATACTGGCTTGTTCTGTGTGGGGAACAATGCTTTAAGCACTTATTATTTTTTTCTTGGTCATGAAACATAATCCCCCTGCTTTGGATCTGAACAAAGCAGCCGTTAATATATTATTAAACACACTGACCTACTGTAGACACCAGATGGCCACAAACTAAAAACCATAGACAAGTGAAGTTTATAACATTGATTATCTCAGTACATGACAGGTCTTGGAATTGTTCCTTATGCAGTGTTTAGTACCTATCTAAAGTGGTCCATGGAAGTACCATCAGTGAACCAGCTACGGGGTTATTCACTACCAAGACTCATCGATGCACATGGGGATTGAAGACTAGCCTATCTTCTAAGGTCATACAGAAGTGCTAACATAGCACAAATTGCAGAATGGTCAGACTGCCCATGCTGATCCCAGAATTAAAGGATGAACACATTAAAATACAAACAAACAAAAAACCTTAAACAATGCCCCTTTTTTGGCTGCACACATGAGGGGTCCCCACAGCAGCAGCAGCGTACATGGCATAGGTTTTATGCAGTGTGCTTTTTCAGATTCAACCTTCTCATTCCACATGTGATTGGGACCAGCACTAGGATATTTACATGCCCAAAATGTTGAAATGTGCAGGTTTTTATTTTTCACCGTGAGTTTTGTGCTCTCTGTGTTTTTTATCTTGTTGTGTTGCCATAAACTATGCATTGACCAGTGCAACCCACAGTGATTGGGTGGTGGGTAAAGGGTGAACACACATTACTCCATCCTGACCGGGACCTCAGACTTCTAAATTAAAAATAAAAAAAAGTGTAATTTTAGAACTTATTCGTGTTATAACTTTTCCCACATTTGATGTAGTTGTGGTTTACAATGTACAGCGATGTGTTCTCTGTAGAGAATTTGTCGACCTAATTTCAATTCATCTTAGTAGAAAATCAACAAAACCTGTCATGTGACAAGGGTAGCCAAGTTCTGCATACAGCTAAACTTACATCTTAAACTTACATCTTAAACTTACATCAAACTCACACCTTTGATTGTAAAAATGGTTCTTTAGCATTCATTGAAAGGTTCTGGTGGGAATCATAAGTGGTTCTTCTATGGCCTTACCCCAATGGCCACTTACCGTCACCTTCATCACAGTGTACAATGCTTTACTTGTGTGGCATAATGGCTAGAACCAATGGCCTGAATTGGTTGGCTTGCTGCCGTTAGCTTTCAGCCACTTGTATTAATTGCAGGCTGAAAGCAGATTGTTAAGTGCTCTTCTAAGGCTTCACACTGACACCATTTAGATCCGTTCTTAACACCGGCACAACCTGCTAAGTGCCATTCTTCCCTCCAGATGAGATGCTCAGTTGGTGGCATCCTTTCATCAGTGTGGTCTTGTGTCTTCCGTGAGTGAGGGGAATGAAAGAAGAGTCTCAATGGTGGCAGTGTTCCAGTAAATTACATCAGGGCAGAGTCTCAGAAGAGAGCCATCAGGAGCAGGCATCATTAGCACTGAGCATGTTTGCTAAGCCCTGCTCCCTGAAGATGAAGCACATGTACTCCAAATCCCTCTTGCGCAATTCTTGACCTGTTGGTGTCTAATTATCCAGCAGCAGTGTTGGATCTATTCTTGGCCTTTGGTGAACTTCCTCGACCAAATGTACATCAGCTACGCACATGACTCGTAATCATATCCAATTTGGACTTTGATACAGTGCACAGAATTTGGTGTTGCCATGTAAAAAACCTGCTCTGATCTGTGAGATTTGGAAGCTCATCCAGACTGGGGTTCTGCACAGTGTTGTGAGTGGTGTCCACAGTGTTGCACCTTTAAAGGCAATCTTTGTCAAAAAACATTCGTAATGAAATTTAGAGGATGGTTCCTCAGTATTTGCTATCTCTCCAGTCTGTTGCATGCTGGAAAATGTCTGTTGTGTTTACAAAGCCTACCGACATTAAACATAACACAGACCCAACATACTACAAAATTAAACAGCTTGCAAATGAACTTCTTTGGGTATTCAAACCATGAATAAAAAACACATGCAAGAAGTTGATGTCTTTTTGCTGTTACTATTTTGTTTTCTGGTGTTGACCAGAGGAGAATTCAATCATTCGTTCATTCATTGTCCGTAACTGCAGGGTCCACTGTGCTGGCCAGGAACACACCCTGGAGGGGTCGTCATAGGGCGACATACACTCACACATTCACTCACATCTATGGACACTTTTGAGTAGCCAAATTCACATATCAATGTGTGTTTGATTTGTTTCTTCTGAGCACCCGGAGGTAACCCATGTGTACAAGGGTGGGACATACCAAACTCCTCATAGACAGTCATCTGGAGCGTGGCTCAAACCCACAATCTTAGGACCCTGGAGCTGTGTGACAGCGGCACTGCCTGTTGAACCACCGTGCCACCCCCACAGGGGGATGTATTCCCCTTTTGGAAACTTCCTCTCAAGCTTTATTCTTCTTGCCTTTAGGAAAGTCTCTGAGCACTATGGCATCACCAGGGACTAGACTCTTGATCTCTTGATGATAGAGTCAATGATTAGAAGCCAACAGCTTTTAATTAGAGCTAGGCATTTCCATGTTTTTCCTTTTCAACTGTTGTTTATTTTGCGTTTACACAATATCCAAGCCTATTGTAAGAGATAGGAGCCTTGTGTGGGTGGAAATATCTGGAAGGGGGCAATGCTAGGAGGGCTGAAGATTGGAGAGAGGTCCTGTAAGGACGCTGACTAATGAGAAATTTATTACATATATTTTCCACAATCTTCTAATTAAAGATGTTTATAGGATTCTTTGAATTGCCAAGGTATGTGTGCCATTTTTAAAAGCTAAATAATCTTTGAATGGATGATTATTTAAAGGACTGTATTTCCAAATTCCATTTGCATATTATGTAAAATCCTTTGCCAATTTAAGCATAACACAACTGACCCAAGAGTGATTTAAACTGAATTATATTGAGCCCCATTCTGAATGATAGCTGATGAGAGATTTCATTCATCTTTTCTATTGGTCCTGCTGTTTAATTATTGCCTGAGACAAATACCCACAGTTCTTTGTTGTTTTGCTTGTGTGTGCTGGTCTCTACTGAAGGGAAGAGTAGTTGTTCTCCCGTGAGGGAAGCGTAAGATGTTTTTCACTCACTGTGATGGAAAATGACCAAGGCAACAGCTCCCGAGGGGACAGTTCAGTGGTGGCCATGTCCACAGCAGGATCTCTCTGTATTGGAGAACTTTGCTAGTCTCCATTTAATTGACTATTCATTGCCCTGTGTCTTAGCTTGACAGCTTGTATTTGTTGATGTTTTTGCTAGACCTCACTTTATCACTGAGCTCCTGTCAAAGCTTCAGAACAGCATTCTCAGTAAGATATTTTTATTAAAAATATAAACAACTTATATAACTATGTGCCTTTGGGCAGTTTGAAGACTAAAAGATTATTTTAATGAAGTGGTTTGTGACTTCTTATTTAACACTGCAGACAACATAGATATATGTTTACAATGAAAAAATAAATATCCAAATCTGAGAATATATATTTACCCAATATTATAATTGCCTGATCATTTACTTTACCAAAAATCATATTATACAACAACAGAGATTTAATACATTGTTTAGCCAAATCAAATCAAATTTATTTGCATAGCGCTTTTTACAACTGATGTTGTCACAAAGCAGCTTCACAGAATTCCAGTAAGACAAAGATTTGACATGAAATGTAAAAAAAAACCCAGGTGAGCAAGCCAGGGGCGGGGGCGACAGTGGCAAGGAAAATCTCCCTCAGCTGAGGAAGAAACCTTGGGACCAAATGTCTTCAGATTTTTATTAGACATTGTTAATAAATACATAATAATAATTCTGCTGGATTATAACAGGTATTATTACTGCTGAATACAGGCAAGGATGTTATGACAGGTGACTGCTCGAAAAAATAAACCTGAAAGCTCAGTACACTCAGTATGAGGCATGATGGAGCAACAGGTGGAGTCACTCTTGGGTCTGATTAGATCACTGTCCGTGAGGAGTTTGGTGTGTTCTCCCAGTGTCTGCTTGGGTTTCCCCCAGGTACTCCAGTCTAAATACACATATACTATTTGTACTATATGTACATATCTAAATACACATGTACATATAGTACAAATCTATATTGGCTATGCAAAATTATCTAGTGTTGTGACTGTGTGAATTACTGAGTGTGATCTCTCTCTCTGTCCATTGTGATTTGTCTAGTCTTGCATCCAGTTATTCTGGTTAGATTCCAGTTAGATACCGGTCTAAGTTTGTGTAATATAGGGACTTACCTTGATTGTCAGTTACATTATTTTTTTAATTGCGATAAAAGTTATAATTGTTTAAAACAGATGAAAATGCTAACACACACACACACACATGGGACAGTCTGAGCCCACACATACAAAAAATAATTAATTAGTAATTCTCAACATCATGTTTGTTGACATAGTAACCACTCCCTTCAAAATAACCAGCCAACCAGTTCACTGATAAAGCCATAAGCAGGAAAACATTGCTGTGGGGATGTGCTTTAACATATATAATAAGGGTACATTAATTAATTCATTCATTCATTCATTATCTGTAACCGCTTATCCAATTCAGGGTCGCGGTGGGTCCAGAGCCTACCTGGAATCATTGCGCGCAAGGCGGGAATACACCCTGGAGGGGGCGGTACATTCATTAATGGTACTTAATAGAATATTAAAGGTAGCGTTCATTCAAACAGTGAATATAAAATTACAGACAAAACGTGCGGAAACATCACCCATGTATAAACAGTGGTTGATTTTTTTCACCTCAAACATACCATTCCACTTTAAAAGATTCAGAGCTTCTGGACATAAACAAACCAGAGAATAGGATTTCGTCAAAAAAATCATAGACATTCACTTTAGGTAATAAGCCTTACGAAATGATTAAACAAAATCTCAATTAATCATTAAGTAATGAACAAGAACTAGTTTTAAGAATTAATTTTTTACTTTATAAAATCCTAAAAGAATGCTAATTAAAGCTAGTTCTTGTTACTTATAATTACTTAATGATTAATTCTGACACCCTCCTAGGGTGTGTTCCTGCTTTGCGCTCAGTGATTCCAGGTAGGCTCCGGATCCACCCCGTCCCTGAAATTGAAAAGCAGTTACAGAAACTGAATGAATGAACGAAATAATAATTTTGACATTAGTACATTTAGTAAGGCTTACTGTCCAAAGTGTAACAAATTAATGTACCCTTATTGTTTATTGTTACCAGAAAATCACTACTAACTCTTTAGATGTTTTTTATTTGATTTTACAATGATAATAAAAAATGATCTGTTTAAAAGGTTTTTGCGGAGTAAGAATGGATATACCTGTGGGCATAGCCAAGATGGCTGCCGAACAAGATGATTTCCCTGTTAGTATTTGATATAGTGCCACGTGTGTGAAGGTGAACAGCTTTAACAACAATGCTAACAGTTATTTTGTTGTTTTAGCTCTGCTCGGAGTGTGTTCAGCGCAGAAGAGTGGAGCTACAGGTGGCCACTGCTAACAAGGGTAAGGGCTGTGATGCTGCCATCTTTTCAATTCTTTACTGCTTTTGAATCTAATCAGTAAATTCACCACCATCCAAAGAAATGAAATTGTATAAACACATATTTCTCAGTCTATTTTGTTTTACACAAACACACAGTTCAGCTCCCAATCTGATCCTTGTATTATTTCAAATAGGCTAACCATTAATGCTACAGTAAAACAGGGCCGCCACTAGAGATTAATGATTTAGGGGCCAGTCTTTAACCAGTGAAGTATAGGGGTGATTGCCTCATAGCAGCAAATTTATTTGTCAAGTTACAGATTAAGCAAAGCCACAATGTTACTTACAGTAGCAGGTCCCAAATGCGCAAAAATACTAAATGTTCAGCTCCACATCTAATGCTTTATATGCATAATTATAGAAAAACATTGTTGATACTTTTGGGTTTCATTTTAATGTTAAGAATAGGCCAGGTACATTTTAGTTTCAAAATATGTATCCTCAAAGATACAAACACTTCTAGGGTGACCAGATCTGAGATGGTGAAAAAGAGGACACGTCTCCCCGGGGCCGACTACTTACGTGCAGACTGACCAATTAAATGTTTACAGAGAAGGTTATCGACCAATAACGGTAGCTCTACAGTCAGACCGTCCAATCCGAAGAGTTTAGGCTACTTCACCACTCCCCCTTCTCACTCAAGCGAACCAATCGGAGTAGGGGAGGGCGGGACTAGTTTGTGAACGAAACGCTTCTCGAAGTTCTATGTAAGCTTTAGAAAAACAAAAATTCCGCCCAGACATTTAAAAAAGTCTAAAAAAGAGGACATGTCCTGGTAAAAGAGGATGTCTGGTCCCCATAAACACTTCATAATGTCTAGGTGTGTTAATTAAATACATTTTAAAGATAAACTGCATTCACTTTTTCAGGGGAAAAGTTGTTTCTATTTGTTGTGCATGTTTTGGAAAGGTCCTTGCCACAACTGACTGTGTAAGTCAACAGACATTTAAACCACATTGTTACTTTGTGAAAATGCACAAAATGTCAATTTGTTTTCACATCTAAAACACTGACAAGAGTATAGCACAGTAAAGGGGGTCAGAATGAGAATATTTCTAAAAAACGTCCCTGCCTAGTTCTGTTTCTCTTGAAAAATATTTTTCTTGAGTTACCTTGCAAGAAGCAACTCATGATGGTGAAGTGAGTGATGGAATCACTTTCATTCATTCATTATCTGTAACCGCTTATCCAATTCAGGGTCTCGGTGGGTCCAGAGCCTACCTGGAATCATTGGGCACAAGGCGGGAATACACCCTGGAGGAGGCACCAGTCCTTCACAGGGCAACACACACACACATTCACATTCACGGACACTTTTGAGTCGCCAATCCACCTACTAACGTGTGTTTTTGGACTGTGGGCTGTGGGAGGAAACAGGAGCACCCGGAGGAAACCCATGCGGACACAGGGAGAACACACCAACTCCTCACAGACAGTCACCCGGAGCAGGAATTGAACCCACAACCTCCAGGAGCTCCCTGGAGCTGTGTGACTGCGACACTACCTGCTGCGCCACCATGCCGCCCTCTAGACACACTCAGTTTGTTAATTCTCTTCCAGATGCTTGTGTCCAGGGCTAAAATGAGGTAAATATAGCACACAGCACAGAGAACTGAGATCAAATGGTGCATGTGTCAAAAATGAGCTGTGATGTATTGGTTGCAGGAGCATGTCCAGACGTTGAAATTAACTGCCCTCAGAGGGTTTAGTCAGTTTGTTCTAACAATGTAAACAAATGATTGCTGTTGTTGTCTTTTCTATTTGGGTCATCAGAGTCTGATCAATACAACTGTGGAGAAAAATAATTGTCTCTCTGTACAACTTCACCTTCGTGTACTGTGCAGTTGCAAAACAGTTTTAACTCAATTACACATGGGTCTTTTATCTCACATATAAAAGTAGTTCAGCTTTATATGTACTATGAAATATAATAGCCAAGTGTTTAAAAACTTCAGCAGCGGCATATGTCTTCAGAAACACTGATGGCATGTATTGTGTCAAAATATGTTTCATCAAGCAGAAGATGACCTGGTTTTTCATCTTTTCACCTAGGTGAGCCTGAAAATGAATATTTATGTAAGTGTTCTTATTGAATTCACCTGTTTTGCTCCTCATTGCTCGTGAGGGATTACATATTAATTTACTGTTGTTATAAATTATATATAAAATATTTTTAATTCCCACCAGTCAAATGGCCTCTAGGGGTCCCACAGAAAGCAGCTACAGTTGAGTATTTGTAAAGTTACTATTATTTTAACAGAAGAATGTGGAAGGCTTAGAGAGAGGATTTAATGTTCAAAACAGATGCAAGTTAAGAAACACACAATTAAAGACAAGCACTACACCCATGGCATTTTTACTGCACAAATTACATTTGCACTGGTCAAGAAACTCCCAGTGAGAGTCTGCATCATTAAGATACTACCCGACTTTGGAGTGTTGCAGAAAGCCAAATATGCTCAACTGACGGAAGGCACAAATGCATTAGCATCTCCAATAACATATCAACTCACTGCCTTCACTGAGGCTATGTCAGCTCTGTGCTTTTAAAGCATGGACGTCAGTAAAATGACCACCTTGCCCTAAGCTCTACCAAGGGAGTGTGTTTTAAAACATTGTATGTTATTGAAGCCAGCATTAGACTCATAGACTCTAGAAAAATATATGTACATGTCTACTTTCATCTTTAATGCACATAACTTTAGTTTCTTCTGCAAGCTAATGCTCTGTTTACTAACAAAAAGGGTCAAATCTGAGATGGAAATAGAGCATGGGATATACAGATGCTGATCATAAAATTAGAATGTCATGAAAATTTTGATTTATTTCAGTAATTCAATTCAAAATGTGAAACTTGTATATTATACTCATTCATTTTTTGTATTGGTTTTAAGTAATATTCTTATTTTCTGAGATACTAAATTTGGGGTTTTCATTAGTTGTTAGTTATGATCATCAAATTAAAAGAAATAAACACTTGAACTATATCAGTCTGTGTTTAATGAATGAGTATAATATACAAGTTTCACATTTTGAATTGAATTACTGAAATAAATCAAAATTTTCATGACATTCTAATGAATGACGGAGAAGGAAGGAAAATGAGGTTTTCCTACAAATATAGAATCCCACATCAAAGCTCAGCTTTTGGGAAAAGGTTGAAAAGTTGTGTTGGCGATCTCTGTTGTGGGACTAATCAAGGGGTCTCGTCTTTTATGTCATTGTAGAATGTTCTTAAATATGAGGACTTTTTTCCCTTTCACCATCAACGAGAACCCTAGCTGTTTCAACAGAGGGCCCCTTGAGCGAGCCGACCTCAAGCGTTCTGGAGTGAAGCCTGAGCCTGAGGAGGCTACTGGGCGTTCCCCAAACGCCCAGGGCCCCGCTGTAAGGCAGAGGCTGAGGAGACACTAGGCGTTCCCCAAACACCCAGGGGCCTGACATAAGGCAGAGCCTGAGGAGGCCACTGGGCTTTCCCCGACCTGGTGGACATAATTTGTTACTATTAAAAAATTTGGAATGAACAACACATCCAGATTAGACCTCTAATCTCCCCATTCATGGTGAAGAAAAAAAAAAGATCACATGACCCATTCAGACACACCCAAACATCTTCCTTCCACTCTGGTGGCTACTGGGGCTTCACCGACCTGGTGGATATAATTAGTTACTATTAAAGTATTTGGGCAGAACAACCTATCCAGTCTCTAATTCTTAAATTGAAGCTTAGTTCAGACCTCTAGTCTCCCCATTCATGGTGAAGAAAAAAAAAACAGTGGGATCACATGACCCATTCAGACCCACACAAATATCTTTTTTTATTATTATTATATAACCTTTATTTTATTTCACTAGGCAAATCATTTGGAACAACATTTTATTTACAATGGCAGACTGGCAAATGGCCATGCCTTTTGAGACACATAGCAAAACGATACGCAACAAAAACAACAGAAAACAACAAGAGAAAGAACAGAATAAAGACATCTACCACTGAGGTGAGGATGAGAAATGATATCAGTGAGTATACATGTAACAATTGCATTTATCAGCTAAAAGAGGCATGTTCCAGCCCTTTGCTGCAGCTGACAGAAAAGAAGACAGACCAAAAACTGTATGTGTTTGTTTTCGGGACTCTCAGCAAGCTGGACAGAACAAGTGTTATAACTAGAGGACAGTGGCTGCAACAACTGACACAGATAAGGGAGAGATAGGCCAAAAGGGGTTTTGTAAATCAGCATGTACCAATGAATAGTGCGACGGGAGTGCAGCGATGGCCAATTTACTGAAAAGTATAGAGAATAGTGATGAGTTTTAAAGGGAGCGTTTGTAGCTAAACAAATTGTAGTATATCCAGTTTGTTCGGTATGCTTTTATTGGCTAATCTGTATATTACACCACCGTTATCTAGCATACGGAAGACTAAGCATACATTTGAACTAAGATTAATTCAGCTGAAAAACAATTTTAAACTTAACCTTAGTGTTAGGGGCGCGGGGTGCGGCCTGACGCAAACGCTAAGAACACAGACTTTATTTACAAGAACAAACACAAACGAACTAGAGGGCATGAAACGAGCAAGGAAAACGAGCAAGAGAAACGAACGAGAGAAACAAAGAACACTACCATAAGAAGAACAAAGCACAAGGCGTGAAACCAGGAACAAGGTACAACACGAACGAAACAAGTAACAATGTACAATGAACGACACCAGGAAGTGAGGGAAGGGGACTTAAATACAATAACAAACAAGAAATACCTGAAACGGATAACAAGGGAAGAGACGAGGGGGCGGAACAAAGGCGGGGCATGAACATAAACAAAACAAAGCCATGTGCTGAGAAAACGGACTAGACGGGACGTGAGTGTGACACTTAGACTGTAGCCTACTGATGTGAACTGAGAAAGACTAACCAAAGTCTTTTGGTTTATCTAACCAAATACGTAAATATATATATTCTGTAACCTGTTTTATTGTATTATCCATCAACAGTGAGAATAGTATGATCTATTTGAGGAACAAAACCCTTCTTGCCAAAACACATAACCTTAGTCTTGGAGGTATTTATCAGAAGGTTCAAGAAGGAGAAAGCTTGCTGAATTCTAAGACCTATCTTGGACTGAATTTATTACAACCTCTGGAGAGGGGCCAACAGCGTAAAGAACGGTATCATCAGCAAAATGGTGAATGGATGAGTACAGAAGAGAGAAAAAAATGTTATTTATGTAAATGGAGAATAACATTGGGCCTAAAATTGTGCCCTGAAGAACTCCTTTCTTAACAGAAAGCGTATCTGAAAGGATTTGCTCCATCCTAACACACTGAACCCTGTCTTAGAGGTGATTTGAAAACCATGCTAGAGAATGATCTGGAACTCCAATCCTGCCTAGCCTATCAATTAAAATCATGTGGTTAACAGTGTCAAAAGCTTTAGCTAAATCATTAAAAATTGCTACACAGTATTGTTTGGCATCCAAAGCAGAAATTATATCTTTAAGAATTTTAAGGGCAGTGACACGTTGTCAGGAGCGAGGGGCGGATTGAGGGAGGCGGACGCACTCGCTAAAACACAGTATATTTAATAAAGGATTATAACAACATAACGAGACTTAAACGGAACGAAAACAAACGGAGCAAAGCAGGCTAAATAAACACGGGTAACTAGACAGGGTAAGCGTGACAGACGGACAAAAAGCGAAAACAACGACAACGGAAAAGAGACGGGGAGAAGCTGTGGAGACAGACGGACGGACAGACAGACAAGAAAACACGACCGATTAGAGACATGAGAAATGAGAATGTGAAATGAACGACCAACAGGACGTGACACAAGAGGGCTAAAATACAGACACAAACGAGACACACCTGGACAGATAACGAGGACGGGCTAACACATGACACGGACGAGGAGGCGGGACGAGGGCAGAGACAAGGATATAAACAAAACATAGCCATGTGCTAAAAGCACATGGCCGGGAACAACAGACATGACAGGACGAAGGCGTGACAGATGCCCCCCCCAAGAACGCGCAACTCCCGGGCGCGTACTCCTAAACCCCCCAGGAGCTGGCACAGGAGAGGGCACAAAAAACAAGACAGGACAACAAACCAACAGGTGACAGGACTCAGGACAATACGGGAACAGACACTGGAGCTGGGGACACAACAGGACCGAATATACGAGACGGGACATGGGACATGACAGGTGACTGACAAAGGGAGGTAATAGAAGACTGGAATGGACTGGACACATGAGACTGGATGGGGTGCTTTACATTAGACAAGACACTGGAAGGGAACAAGGACTGGACCGGAGACAGGACAGATGACGGGACTGAGTGCTGGGACTGAACGGGAGCAGAGACTGGTGACAAGACACTGGACAGGATAGGAACATTAGACTGGACAGGGGTATGTGACTGGACAGGGGTACGTGACTGGACAGAAGACAGGACAGGTGACATGACACTAGACTGAAACGGAGACGGGACTGGAGACTAGACGGGGATTGAAAGGGAAACTGGACCGGAGACAAGACAGGTGACTGGACATTGGACGGATACGGGAACTGGACGTGAGACAAGACAGAGGGTTGAAATGGGGACTGGACAGGAGTAACAGGGGATTGGACATGAGACAGGACAGAGGGTTGAAACGAAGACTGAACAGGGGGTTGAAACGGAGACTGGACAGGACTAACAGGGGACTGGACATGAGACAAGACAGAGGGTTGAAACGGGGACTGGACAGAACTGACAGTGGACTGGACTGGACTTGACAGGGGAACAGGGACCAAGACGTTTACGGGGACAGACATGAATACAGTAACAGGTACAGGGACAGAGACAAAGGCTGACACGGGTACTGGGACAAGGACAGAGACAGGAACCAAGACAGGGACAGACAAGGGAACCAATATAACAGGGGGGTGCCCAGGACTGGCTAATGTCTGTGGGGCAGTCTGAGGAACCAGCCTGGGCACAGTTCTGGGGATCGGCCCTGAAGTCCTTCGGGCCGACCTACGGACATGGACAGGAGCGGCCGTAGCCACAGTCACGGGGACAGGAGCGGCGGGTGCCGCCATTACCGAGACAGGAAGCCCTGCAGCGACGTCCACGGAGGCAGGGGAACCTGCGACGTCGTCCACGGAGGCAGGGGAACCTGCGACGTCGTCCACGGAGGCAGGGGAACCTGCGACGTCGTCCACGGAGGCAGGGGAACCTGCGACGTCGTCCACGGAGGCAGGGGGGCCTGCGACGACGTCCAAGGAGGCAGGGGGGCCTGCGACGACGTCCAAGGAGACAGGGGGGCCTGCGACGACGTCCAAGGAGACAGGGGGGCCTGCGACGACGTCCAAGGAGACAGGGGGGCCTGCGACGACGTCCAAGGAGGCAGGGGGGCCTGCGACGTCGTCCACGGAGGCAGGGGAACCTGCGACGTCGTCCACGGAGGCAGGGGAACCTGCGACGTCGTCCACGGAGGCAGGGGGGCCTGCGACGACGTCCAAGGAGGCAGGGGGGCCTGCGACGTCGTCCACGGAGGCAGGGGAACCTGCGACGTCGTCCACGGAGGCAGGGGAACCTGCGACGTCGTCCACGGAGGCAGGGGGGCCTGCGACGACGTCCAAGGAGGCAGGGGGGCCTGCGACGACGTCCAAGGAGACAGGGGGGCCTGCGACGACGTCCAAGGAGACAGGGGGGCCTGCGACGACGTCCAAGGAGACAGGGGGGCCTGCGACGACGTCCAAGGAGACAGGGGGGCCTGCGACGACGTCCAAGGAGACAGGGGGGCCTGCGACGACGTCCAAGGAGACAGGGGGGCCTGCGACGACGTCCACGGAGACAGGGGGGCCTGCGACGACGTCCACGGAGGCAGAGGAATCTGCGACGTCGTCCACGGAGACTGGAGAACGTGCGACGACGTCCACGGAGGCAGATGAATCTGCGACGTCGTCCATGAAGACAGGAGAGGCGCACGTCGCGCTCACGAAGACAGGAGAGGCGCGCGTCGCGCTCTCGAGGACAGGGGTTTGTGCTGCTCGCCGGGCTCGCGCTGGAGCTGTAAAGGGTTTAGGGGGTTTCACAGGCGCACCCATTAGATCCCCTCGAGGTGCGCCCCTATTAGCCTCAGACCTCAGAGCTACGGAGGTGAGGCTAACAGCCCCTACCCTTAATGCACCCCCAAAAATTTCCCCGGACCTGAGGGGGTAATCCTCCAGCGAGGCGGGAACTCCAGCACGGTTCTTCCGCCGACTCTTTCGACTCCCGCTGGCGCAACTACTCGATTCCCGAGTCGACTCCTCCGCTATAGGATCCGGAACAGCGCCAGGCAGGAGCTGGAGCCGGCGACTCCATTCCGAGGCCGCTTTCAAAGCCTCCCCCACAGGATCTTTGGGGCCTGTGCGGAATGGAGTCCGGCGAAAGGCACACCCTTTGAGGTAATAATCCGCGCTAGCTGCGTCCTTGCGGTCTTTCATTCTGTCAGGAGCGAGGGGCGGATTGAGGGAGGCGGACGCACTCGCTAAAACACAGTATATTTAATAAAGGATTATAACAACATAACGAGACTTAAACGGAACGAAAACAAACGGAGCAAAGCAGGCTAAATAAACACGGGTAACTAGACAGGGTAAGCGTGACAGACGGACAAAAAGCGAAAACAACGACAACGGAAAAGAGACGGGGAGAAGCTGTGGAGACAGACGGACGGACGGACAGACAGACAAGAAAACACGACCGACTAGAGACATGAGAAATGAGAATGTGAAATGAACGACCAACAGGACGTGACACAAGAGGGCTAAAATACAGACACAAACGAGACACACCTGGACAGATAACGAGGACGGGCTAACACATGACACGGACGAGGAGGCGGGACGAGGGCGGAGACAAGGATATAAACAAAACATAGCCATGTGCTAAAAGCACATGGCCGGGGACAACAGACATGACAGGACGAAGGCGTGACACACGTCCATGACCTGCTCTAAAGCCAGACTGAACATCAGCTAGGATGTTATAAACATTTAGGTAGTTAATCAATTGCTAATTTATACGTATTTCCAACACTTTTGACAAAGAAGGCAGCATAGTGATCTGTCTGTAACAATTGGGATTAGTCTTATCTCCCCCCTTAAAAAGAGGACGTACTCGAGCTGCTTTCTATGCTTGTGGAAATTTAGCTGTATAAAGGGACAAATTAAAAAGGTCAGCATTCAGAGCAGCAACTATGGGAACTGCTAATCTAAAAAAGAAAGGGTCCAACTCATCCAGTCCAGCTGGTTTTTTAGTGTCCAACTTTAGTAATTCATCCAAAACCTCAGCCAATGAATCATGCTGCAGAGTAAAACTGTATTTAGGGTCCTGCAATCTAGCAGGAGAGGTAATGACAGGTGGAACTAATGGTAGTGTATTAGACATACAAGGGGTTTTTGTAGATTCAAAGATAAACCTGGACTTTGTTCATTAAAAATGTTAACCATTTGTACCTTGTCAGTGACAATAAGGTAAACTATATTAAATGCAAGAGGAAGCTGAGCAGATTTGTTTTCACGATCGCAAATTGTTTTCCAGAACCTTTTTGGATTAGAACCACTAAAAGTTCTTTAATATACTCAGCTTTAGCCGTTCGAACAGCTTGAGTGGCCTTATTTCTAATTTATTTAAAAACTAAATAACCATTAGGAACTTTAGGTCTTTGCACCTCATGCCAAACTAATTCTTTTTTGCTGTAAAAGTACTGCAAGCTGACGATCAAACCAAGGGCTAATGCAGGTTTTTATCTTTGTTTTCTTAAAAGGAGCACGCTTGTTAACAACAGCACCAAATTCATCATAAAACACATCATTTACAGAAGGGATCAGCCCAAATCTAGACCATATTACATGAGACAAATCATATAAAAAAGCTTGAGGGTGTATTATCTGCACTGGCTTTTTAACAGGATAAGTGTTTCGAACACAAGCAGTAAAGTAGTGATCACTAATATCACTGCAGAACAAACCTGACTGGTAGTTATGAGGGTAATTTGTAAGAATATCAATCAATGTGGCCTTTAGAATGTTTCTGGAATCGTACCTAGGAATCATACTGTCACTGACTCTGTTAGACACATCTACTTAATTGGTCCACCTTGTAGATGTAAAGTCAGAGAGAGTAGCTCATCTGTTACTGCACAGTTTGTGTTGCCCATCCTCTAGTCCTTCAAACGGTCAGTGGCAGTGAGTGGACGCAGTGTTTAAAAACTCCAGCAGCACTGCTGGGTCTGATCCACTCATACCAGTGCAACACACACTAGCACACCACCACCACATCAGTGTCACTGCAGCGCAGAGAATGATCTAACATCCAAATCATACCTGTTATGTATAGGTCCTGTGGTGGTCCTGACCATTGAAGGGCAGGCTGAAATGAGTATAAGAAAGTATGCTGGACTAAATTCTGTAACAATTCAAATGTCTCACTGTGAGTTAACAAAATCTTATCTTAATTTAGAAATACAAAGTGCTCCTGTATGGTCAGTGGAACTAAAGACCTGGACAATGAGTGTAGATACAAGGTAGGTGTTCCTAATCCAGTGATTGTTCAGAGTATATGACCCTATTCTTTTTACCCAGTGCAAACCAGATGTCAGGCAATGTCATATATAGCACCATAATTTCTTATGAAGCCCCTAAAGTGAAAAGCAGCTTGTTATAAATAAGTCATGGCCACGAAATACCAAACTGAGGCCATGAAATAATATATTGTGGCCATTAAATATAATATACTGAGACCACAAAAAATGTATGGTCGCTGAGTTCTTAGGCATCTTGTGTGCACAGGTCCAGAACTGATGTTATAGCTGCAACAGGGGGGACCAACTCCATATTAATGCCAGTAGATTTGTAATAGGTGTAGCTTTCCCAATACTTTTGTCCATGTAGTGTATTACCACAGCATGGCTTTGTAGTAAAACATTCCTGATGCAAAACTGGCCTGCCACCCATTGAAAACGTTTGGTGCATTATGAAGCTAATAACACAGCAACGACAAGACCTTGACTTGCTGAACAGCTCTAATCCTACATCAAGCATGAATGCGAAAAAATTTCACCGTCCAAACTTCAGCAACTGGTCTCCTCAGCATGGAGTCAGAAAAGGGTCAAAAAGATTTTGAGCTTCTAAAACAGTACTCACAAATGTAACAGTATTTGTATTTGAGCAACTACATACACTTAAAATTCAAATCAACAAATGTATTGGAATGCACAAATTTAAAACAACAACAACAACAATAATAATTTAAATTCAGAAATGTGAAAAAAATATTTGTAATTTATAGAAATAATTTGTAAATATGTAATAAAGATTTGCATTTGTAAATCAAATGTCTTGAATGTGTGTATAAGTACCTCTCAAATGGCTTACAATGTGCAAGAGCAAACCTTTCTGAGTTTCCAAATGTGACAGTGGGAGTTTTTGAATGAGGTGGAAAAAAAATCCATACATTCATCTTCTCTGCTGCGTGTGCGAATCTCTTTTTGCAGTTGCGGATTTAAGACCCTGTTTTGACGGCCAATTGATGGACCAATAGGAAAACTTTAACTGGACCAATCAAATCGCGAGGTTGTTTAACCAATCAGAACACTGATTTGTTCCTATCACCCACAGCGCTTTTCTACCAAAAGGGAAGGCATGGCGCGGAACCTTAATTTTAGGCCTTTAATGTTTTATATGTTCTAATTTTCGACATAAATCACCTTAACCCATTTATTTCCAACATCTATGTATATATTGAGTGTGTTTTGTGCAATTGAATCATTGTTTTATGTTTTAAATATGTTTACTCTTACTCGAAATTGAGTCCGAGGTGAGTTAAGGTGTCCTTTAAGGTGGAATGTAAATTATGAAATGAGATTACGGGTACTAATTCTTCGTAGAACATTTTTTGTTTGTTTGTTGTTGAATATAATTATCTTTAATTGGTGCTTGTTGACATTGTTTAACCATCTTTTGTGCACAGTGTAAACAAGGACAATGCTCCATGTTACTATGAGTTGTGCGGGTCTTCAATCCAATGGGAGAGCAAATCTTGAACAACACAACACAGAAGTAAAGCTCACTCCCTGTTGTTTACCTGTAGTTACAGTGTAAGAAGCAGAGAACTGTGAGGAATCCAGCCCCCCCCCCCCCTTTTTTTTTTTTTTTTTTTTTTTGATGACAAGCCTTCCATAGCTGTGCACTTGAAAGGTAACTTCTTCCTTCTCATCCTGTCACGAGCTGTTGTAGAATAGAACCTACAGACCTGGGTGGACATTTCAAAAGTACGCTGCCGATGCTCATCATATTCTTCTTTTAATATACTTTATACAATAAAGTACAAGACAATTAGAAGCATAATAAGCCCCTGGAATGTGAGAGAAGCTTGCCTGCTAAATAAAAGCGTAAAACAAAGTCCCCAATTGTTACACTGTAAGTACCAGTTAAATCTCCCGTTAAAACGATGAGAAGATTCAGTAAATGTCAGGGACGTACATGTAAAAACGCGGGTTGATAAGTATTTTAGATGTACGCTGTAAATACACTTTAAAATGCGAGAAGATGCATTACGTGTCGGGGACGTACTCGTAAAAACATTTATTTTAGA
Organism: Hoplias malabaricus; assembly: GCF_029633855.1. NCBI lineage: Eukaryota > Metazoa > Chordata > Actinopteri > Characiformes > Erythrinidae > Hoplias > Hoplias malabaricus. The sequence continues at coordinate 24,592,975 of NC_089811.1, read as the reverse complement.
TGCACTGAATTGTAAGGGAGTTATGGGAAGGTACACTGTAAGTACCCGTTAAATACACTTTAAAACACGAGAATGTATAGCATAAAAATGTGTGAAGATACGCAGTAAGTGCCGGGAAAATACATGTTAAGATGCGGGCTGTATTATAAAGCATTACCGCCGTGGCTTTGACCAATAGCATTGCACCTAACAGCACCAGTATTCCTGGTTCCCCTCTAAACGTGTAGAAAAGCAGCGGTTCACTGGAAAGAACCAAGGTTCCAAGAATCAGACTTCATTTGGTGGAAAAGCATTATGGTTGATAGCAATAAATCAGTGTTCTAATTGGTTAAATAAATCTCGCGATCTGGGAAGGTACACTGTAAGTACCTGGTAAATACACATTAAATCGTGGGAAAATACACCATAAAATGCGTGAAGGTTCATTGTAAGTTCTGGGTAAGTACACGTTAAGACGTGGGTTGTATTCTAAAGTGTTACCAAAACGTGAACGGAACCGGTTCAAGAACCAGAGTTCTTTTGGTAGAAAAGCGCTGTGGGTGATAGGAACAAATCAGTGTTCTGATTGGTTAAACAACCTCGCGATTTGATTGGTCCAGTTAAAGTTTTCCTATTGGTCCATCAATTGGCCGTCAAAACAGGGTCTTAAATCCGCAACTGCAAAAAGAGATTCGCACACGCAGCAGAGAAGATGAATGTATGGATTTTTTTTCCACCTCATTCAAAAACTCCCACTGTCACATTTGGAAACTCAGAAAGGTTTGCTCTTGCACATTGTAAGCCATTTGAGAGGTACTTATACACACATTCAAGACATTTGATTTACAAATGCAAATCTTTATTACATATTTACAAATTTGTTTGTACAACAAATTGTTGTATTGTTGTTGTTTTAAATTTGTGCATTCCAATAAATTTGTGGATTGTAATATTACGTGTATGTAGTTGCTCAAATGCAGTTACAAATTCTTTTAAATTTGTGAGTATGGTTTTACAAACTCAAAATCGTTTGGACCCTTTTTTTGACTTCATACCTCAGTTCCTAAATGTTTACATAGTGTTGTTAGGAGGTTATGCAACACAGTTGTAAACACATTTCTCATTTTCTACTTTTGGTATGTCATCTTGTCTTCGATTAAATGTAAGGTATGCAGTTTTTGCACAGCATTAAGTTTACAATTTGCTTAAAATCTGTTTTTAGGTAGTAACCTTTAGACAAGATCAGCTTAGTCAATATTTAATAGAAAAAAAGGGTTCAAATGAAGCATTGGTTTTAATGGCACAGGTGCACATGATAATTTAGACTGTTACACTGTAGAAAGAACTTCATTTATGCAATGGCAAACTACTTTAAGGTCTCTGGAGTTTTATTTGGCATTTTGATTTCGCTAGGCCTTTGGTTCCCTTGTGTGAAGAGCAAATGCATCTTGTTTTATTTAGAATACGTGGCCAACAAGGGTCCAGATGGAGACTCCCACTATGATGATTATCGCATGAAAGTGGGCATGTTGGTGCCGAGAGAAGAGGGCCCCATAGAATACAAAGCAAGCCTAGTGCCAGCAACTCTGTGCTACTTAATTCTCATAATTCAGAATCAAAATGAATCAAGTAATTGCTTTTACAGAGATTCACCATGCATGTGAGGGATTTATCAATTTACTTTGCTCATTGGTCGTGCCCTCAATTTAGTCTTTAGCCATTCACGTCAGCAGCTCCAGATTGGGACATTGAATGATGCATGTGTCTTAAACTGCTGGCCACAAACTGTGTCCACATTAAGTGCGTCTTAAACTAGCTGAGATGACTGATTGAAACTGGGTGTCTATAGACTTTTTGATGTGCAAAGTATGCATGTAGGAGTGAGCTGTTGTACACAACATCCAATGTGAACATGACCAGTTCAGTTAAAAAATCTCAAGCCATGAACAACATGACAAAGCTTGGACTTGAACACAAATTCTAGCAGTATCAGCACATTTTTGATGTGCCAACTGTTCAGTCTCTTTTCCTCTGTCCGATCTCACCATCTCTGGTTAAAATTTTCTATGTTGGTTATAAGACAATATGGTAGCCCACTGAGTAATATCACAACAAATTCTATGAAGCAAGCAAAAGCTGAGGACACAACAGCATTCACTAAAACGTTGCATATAAGAAATGCTGCACTCACACTTTATAATTTTAGCTATTAATGTTGTAACAAAGTCTTGAGTATAGCAAGAAGCATGTGCTGTAGGTAAAAAGCCAAGGTTTCATTGCATTCCACAGGGTCCCCAAGCAGTGTCCTTGTATTCCCTACACATTATGTGCATGATATTGGTTGTAGTTGTGTTCTTGAGTTTGAATTTTATTTCTGTTCTCACATTTGTAGTTCTGTTCTTATGGTTGTAGTTCTATTCTTACAGTTGTAAATCTGTTCTTACATCTGTAGTTCTGTTCTGTATTTAGAAGGGAAACTGACTTGTTGCAACGGTGGCATCCTATTATAATACCATGCTCAAATTCAGTGACCTCTTTTGAATGACCTGTAAAGGTAGACTGCATGGCTAGTTGCTTAATTTTAAATCAGTGGCAATGAAACACCATAATTCAGTGACTAGAAGGTGTGTCCCAATACTTTTGTCCATATACTATATGTGCTTGGCTAAAAGCTAGAGCTGGGGATGAAGCACAGTTGGTAGCACAGCCTCATAAATGGCTGGGTGGATGTCGGCCATGGGACACAATTCTCACTGCACTTGACTGCCTCGTATTAGTGCTTCATCCACCAGCGCTCTCTACCTTGCAGGCCTTTTCCAATTGAGGACGAGCTTTGCCATTGGCTCTGAGGACTTGCTGGATGAAGCAAAGTGCAGATTTCTTGACGTCATTTAAGCTACAGGCCACTTGTAGTATAAATAGCCTTGTTTTGTGGATGTCACAGATATGTTTTTTCCATTATTGGACAATTTGCCCTCTGAAAAAAAATCCTCAGAAGCTCATTTTGAGATGCTAATTAAGACATAAACTGCAAAAGTACAAGTGAAAAGTTTTAATTAGCTTGTGACTTATTCTAAAGCACTAAGGCATAAAAAGAAAACAGCCATGCATTGGGGTGGCAACATGGCAACATTGTCATATTTACCTCCAAAAATTGCTGAGTCATTCTATTGCAGGGTATATTTCAATTAAAATATGGCTCTGTTCCTATGGATTTTGTGCAGTTCATTATGAGAAACACCGAACATCACTTTATACAGTATGTGGAGGCAATGCTTTTTTTTTGTCAATTTTATCAAACCTCAGAAAGACGAATGATCATGATTCATATCAATGAATTATGAAAAGGTCTTTATTTAACTCCTGGAATTTTTAATTCTTGCCATAATACTCATCCTTAATATGCTTTACAGTCATTCTATAACTCTTCAGTGTTTTTAGGAAGACGTATTTCTGAAAGTTTGGGCAACTCTTCATACCCTACCTCCTCCCCTTCATAAATGATATAGACATAAAATGACATAAATTCTATAAATTAAGTCCATACTAACTGTACACTTTGCAGGCTTTACCAGACAGGGATTAAACATAGGCCTGGACTATATCCTCATTTCAATAGAAAATCAAAACACTGTGTAGTCCAGCTCTAGGCTTAGTCTCTGTCTGGGAAACCACTCCTATGTTTATATATACTTTTTTAGCTTTCAATGTAAAGCTGCTTTGTGTCACCATCAGGTTTTAAAAAGTCATAAATAGTTTAATTTCACTTGACTAGACACTCATTGTAATAAGTGAATTCAGCTACTTTACAGTCCCCTTTCGGTCATTGATTAAACCTCTCCTCACCCCTCTTCTACATGCAGCTCTAAAGACCCCTGACTTTCTGAATCTGTCTGTGTAAGATATCTTCTAGCATTTTAGGGGCACCCATTTTAAACAAAGATATCCACTTGTGCACACTGCTACACAAGTTTAATTTCACCATGCTCAATTTCAGGCATAGTCTAAAATTTTATTAAGATATGTTATATCTTTGGGATGTAACAGGGGGACCAACTCCCAATGAGTATTCATGATTTCAGATAAAGAAATGCAGGATGAGCCAGTGTCCAGAAAAATTTGACCATATCGTGTATCATTTACTTTTTAGTTTAACTTGAATGACTTTGCTGAAAGGACAGCTTCAGTACACAACAGCTGCTCTTGCTCCGTAGTTCTCCACTAGGGTCATGAAAAAAAATGAATTTTAATGGTGTTTGACAAAATGGTCAGGTGATATTCCCCAGGGGCAATGATACTTATACTACATGAAACAGATCAATACAGAGGCTGACATGCAGCATCTCTACAGCACTCTGCTTCCCTCTAACTCTCTCTCTCTTACACACACACACACACACACACACATACACACACAGTCTGGATGCTGGTAACACTGTCTCTTGAAGATATGTTGGAAATATTGAACACAGATTGCATAGCTTTACAGCACTTCTCTGCTCTTTCTGTCTCTAGCTCACCTATACCACACTTGCTAAATCTCCCCAGTCAGATTATTCTAGCAGTGAATGCTGCTATTACAACGTTATTGGGCATTCAACATGCTAAGAGGAGACAGCTAACTGCCCAGATATTAGGTAACAGAAGCCCCAGGGTGCTTGGGCTATATGGAGTTTTGTTTATTCACTCTGTGTCCACCCCCAGGCATTGGGTTTGCACTTGTACTCAGCTGGAGTCAGTCCCAAGTGGCTGTGAAATATGAGGGTTGTGTCAGAAAGTTGCATGAGCGGATCATCAGCTAGGTTGAAGACTGATCTGCTGTGGTGAAAGTGAGATCAAAAATATTGGTCACTAGCAGCTCAACATGGAGTCACAATATTTGCTTCTGTTTCACTGTAAATTTCCCCTAGGTGATTAATAAAGGTAAACAAATTTGATCTAATCTAATTGAACCTATTTTACACACAGAATGCCTTACACACTGTCTACCTCCTCATATCAAAGGTGAAAAATCTAAATGGAAAGAACAAACAACACATACTATAGCAGTAAAAATGATATTTTCTAACATTTTTAAAGGAGTTAACACAGTTCCCTGGGGTCTTAATAAAACAAATATGTAATACTTTGTGGGCTAAATACCACAAAGATCAAACAAAACAAGAGCAGACTGGTTTCAGTGCCTGTTCCTTTAAATGTGAATTAGCCACACACAGCTTCAGCCAAAGCTCACACAGCATACAGCAGCAGTGTTTTTTGATTAAAATGTGCCGGCACCCTACACAAGGAGCAGCCACCCAAAACTGACTGGGTTTATTTGTTTCACAGTTTCTGGGTAGGCTGGAACTCCAGGTCCCTAAATTAATGATTATATGTTTTTCATATAAACCCTTTAGTAATAAAAAAAAGTGTTATGCTGACTCAAAGGTTTGGGCTGGGTCATGGGCAGCTCTGTGTGAGTCGGTTGTATCACTCTTGGAGCTCTTCTGTAGGGAATTTCAGCAGGAAGGGTTACTTTCTGTTTCCAAGTGGCCCACCTCCCTATAGGCCCTGTTATCACAGACGAATGACAAGACCTGGACTTGACAAAAGTAGGTCATTAAAGTGGATTAATGCTGTAATTCGAAGAGTGAAGCACATCTTTTTAATTAAAGCCATTGCCTTTTGCAGCTCTGTGGAGACAGTTTGTGGTTCCCTCTCTTTAGCCTGAGTTCTGTTCGCAGCAGGAATCAGGAATTCTTCATGAATTCCCAGTATCTGAGAAAATGATACACGTGCGGAAATACATCCAACCTTAGACTGATGTGAAAGGGATTAAGGTCATTTGTCCCCATTTGCTCCAATAACATCTCTCCTGGGAAAGCTTTATATTCTTCGATCCAAGATGTCAATTATTGTCTTACAAACAAAAGAACCTTGTTGTGTTTTATAGTATTAATTTTTATTTGTTTATTATGTATGTTGTAATTTAGTTTATGTATTTTTACGGCCCATATTATTATTGTAAATAGTTTTCTTTGTAGTTTATTTTCTTTACTCTTTTTGATTTAGTCCACTTACAACTGTATTCAAATTTAAAGATTAAAAATGAATTTCATTCTCCTGTATTTGCCAGGTGTGTCACCCCGCGAAGGACTGGCGCCCCCTCCAGGGTGCATTCCCAATGAGTCCGGGTAGGCACCGGACCCACCGCGACCCTGAACTGGATAAGCGGTTTCAGACAATGAATGAATGAATGAAAAAAACATATATCTCTTTCAGGTTTTGTTTTCAGAGTAATGTTTAGGCATACTTTCAAACCCATAGTTTTGCTTTCGCATAGTGAAACATGCATAGGAATATGTAATGTGAGAGCACAGCTCTATTTTCTAGCTTTTCTCAAAAATGATATAGTTTTGATGGTATGCCAGGTGTTGCACTCTCCTTTAGAGTCGGATTTCTGTATTTGGAATGTTTTTATTTACTCCTGTTCTACATTTTATTCATTGTTTTTCCTATTGACTTTCCAGTGCTTAGTGTAATATCTAATCCCATTTTATTACTTGGTCCTAATGTCCATTTTAATTAGGAATTAAGTAAGTTCTGTAATTAAAATAGAGTTTAAAACACTGATGTAAATGAAGAAATCCTTCATATGCAGCATGTGACAAAGTATAACTTTTGCTCATGTGTTTTCATACTATTTAGGCCTAGATCCATTTGGTGTATATGTATTGTGCTGTTTGGTGGTTGTACATAATGACAGTTTCAAATATCACCTGGTAGTATATCACCTTCAGCCACTGAGTAAGCATCAATTTTGAGTAAGCATTGAGTAAGCATAGATGTTTATTAAAATGAGAGTTAGAGGATATTTCCAAGGAAAAATGCCTAAATGTAACTCCTAAATGTACACCTTGAATATGCAGTTAATCCTCACCTCGCCATCCACCCACACCTCCGTCACTTGCCTGCGACTTGAGCTCATCTGCAAATTGGTTCATTAGATGTATGATGTAAGAATCCCCTGTCTGAACCTGTATTTTAGAAATACTGTAGTTTAAAAGAAGAAAAGCTCAAGCATGGCAGTAACAGCATATATTTCAATCGTGATTCAACTTCTAGCATATAAACAACACAACATGAACATGTTTACAAGGTAAAAACTTGATTTACACTTGAGGGGGTCTTAAATGCTCTTTGATTTTCATTAATCACAGCAACGGTTTCTGATTTTGATGATGCATTAATCACTGAAGGTATTGTGGTTGGTTTTGTACAGTTTCTAGTTTATTTACTGTTCTGATTATGCATACAACTACTCATACATTCAGCAGAAGGTGAGCTGGATGTTGCTGGTTTAGGGCTCTGAGAACTTACTTAGACACATGCCACAAAGTAATGAAATATTTTGGGAGAATTTACTGGGATGGCTGTGTGTTTTCCCAGTTCTAACACGGCTATTTTAATCTCACAGGCTTTTTAATTAGGTGCTGGTTAAAGGAAGAGCATTAACATATACACCACAGGAGTTACTCCAGCCCCAGGAAACTAGAAACACTATATTGCAGTCATTTAAGATTGCATTTATTGTACATTTACAACCAAACCATCCAATTACAACACCCAGATGATCATTAAAAGGATATGTGAGTATGAGACATAAAGGAGATAAATCATGGCAGCATGTCAATGTCATGGGTTTTTATAATCCTATTTATACAACACTGTCTCTATCCAAATGAGGAGATTATGCTGAAAGACTCTGCTGCCTAGGATTTTTACAGTTATGTGCCTAGACATGCTACCCTTCTTGGCGGTTATTTTCTATGCCAGAATTGTCAAAATGTTAGTAGATACCACTTTATTCAATTTAGGTACTTTAAAGTGCCCAGGCGTTCAGGTTTGTACACAGAGCTTGTGTGATCTCTATAGAAGAAAAATTAAATGAATGGGGTGTTCTAGAGCATGTGTACTTTAGCTTAAGGTCACCATGCCTAGCGCAAAGTATTGGCTAGGGGGCATGATGCCCACCAGCATTGTGCAGTGGAGCAAAGGAATATTGTGCCCTGGATTTACAAAGCATTACCCAATATATTTGAGAAAACACCATCTAATATCACTTCCTGGTGATAATGTTCTTGTGGCTAAATGCAATCAAATCCAAATAGAATAGAATAGAATTGGTTTATTGTCATTGCACAAGTATATAATGGGATTAATTTGAAGGTGACAAACACAGTATGCAGAGCAATTGAGTGACTACTGTCTGTCATGTTTCAACTACAAAGTGCACCTTTATATTAAATAGAGTGCATAAAATGGACAATGGCTGTAGAAACATGGAGGGAGAGTTAATGTTTCAGCTGATAGGTATTTATTAATTTAAGGCCCGATTCTTACAGGAAACAGCAAGACGATAGCATTTTCATATAAATCATCCCTGTGTTCAAAAATGCTAGTGTGTTAAATGAACTGCAGTCCTTGCTGCCCTACTCAGTATTGTAAAGCTTTTTGCTCAGAGACTACCTGTCTGAAAATCCTTACACACAACTCCCCAAACCACTTCCATATTGAGATCTGGCTGAGGAACATCATTCCTACTCATGAGAGGAGATGACGATGATGGCTGGATCACATGTTTATGTAATGTTTCAGTCCAGTCTCTCCTCCTCCTCCTCCTCCTCATCGTATCA